>NC_069380.1:25918750-27127500 GCF_027475565.1 Acinonyx jubatus | reverse complement strand
GAAATAAATTTCTTCTATATGTAGGTTTTTATGGTTTTTATTATGAATAGATATTGAATTTTGTCAAATGCTTTTTCTGCATCTACTGAGATGATCATATAATTTTTACCCTTCATTTTGTTGTTAATGTACCACACTGATTGATTTATGGATGTTGAACCATCCTTATATCCCTGAAATAAGTCCAGCTTGATCATGGTATATAATCCATTTGATGTTTTGTTGAACTTGTTTTGCTAGTATTTTGCTGAGGATTTCTGCATCTACGTTGGGAATATTGGCCTGTAATTTTCTTTTCTTATAGTGCCCTTGTCTGATTTTGAATGCGTATGTTGGAAGAGAAGAAAGATCTAAAATCAATCATCTAACATTCTACCTTAGGAAACTGGAAAAGAGGGAGAAAATTAAATCCAAAGTAAGCAGAAAAAAAGAAATAAGAAGTTGAGCAGAAATAATTGAAATTGAAAACAGGAAATCAATAGAGAAAAATCAAGGAAACCAAAAGCTAGTTCTTTGAAAAAAAACAATAAAATCCATAAGCTCTGGCCAGGCTAACTGGCAAAAAAGAGAAAAAAAAAAAGAGAAGGTACACAGACAACTAGTATAAAAAATGAAATTGAGGGTATGACTACAGATATCCTGGAAATTAAAAGGATAATAAGGGAATAGTATGGACAGCTCTGTGCTCACAAGTTTGATAGCTTAGATGAAACGGACCAAATCCTTGAAAGAAACAACTTGCTAAAACTTACACAAGAAAAAGTAGACAATGCGGATAGGCCTGTATCTATTTAAAAAATGGAATCAATCAGTAATCAACCCTTCAAAACAGAAAGCACTAGGCCAAGATGAGTTCACTGGTGAATCCTACCAAACACTTAAGGAAGAATTATACTAATTCTCTACAATCTCTGTCAGGGGATAGAAGCAGAGGGAATAGTTCCTAACACATTCTATGAGGTCAGCATTACCTTAATACCAAAACTAGACAAAGACATTACTAGAAAACTACAGACCAATCTCTCTTATGACCACAGACCCTTCTGCTTTTCCTATTATGCATATATTGGTGTGCTTGATGTGGTCCACATTTCTGAGTCTCTATTCACCTTTTTCTATTCTTTTTTCTACTCAAACTGGATAATCTTAGTTGACTTATCTTCAAGTGTGCTGATTGTTATTCTGCCTATTCAAATAAGCTGTTGAGCCCACTACTGTAGTCTCATTTCAGTTTTTGTTTTTCAACTCTTGAATTTTGTTCTTTTTATATTTTTGTCCTTATTGATATTCTCTATTTGGTAAGACATCATCATCTTCATATTTTCCTTTAATTCTTTAGACATGGCTTTCTTTAGTTCTTTGGACACATTTAAAATGACTAATTGTAAAGTTTTGGGTTTTTTTTTTTTTCTAGTTAAGTGCAATATCCAGGCTTTCTCAGGGACAGTTCCTATCTCTTTCTCTCCCCCCACCCCCTTTTTTGGGTCATCCTTTCTGATTTCTATGCATGCCTCATAATAATTTGTTGAAAACTGAATGTTTTAAGTAAAATAATGTGGCAAGTCTGAAATTCAGTTTCTCCCACACACTTGAGGTCTATTTTGTTCTTGTTGATAGTTGTTATAGATGTAGTTTGTATATATGTTACCTGACTTTTGAACCAATTTTGTAAAGTCTATATTTTTTTGTTATGTGTGCCCACAAAATCTGTTCAGTTAGCTTGGTAGTGAGTTAAATGGTGCCCGGGAAGTAAGATATACATGTAGAAAATAAAACTTGACTCCTAGTCACACCTCCCCCCACACAAAAATCAATTCCCTATGGGTTGTAGATCCAAATGTTAAAAAGATAACATAACATTTGTAGAACATTGGACAACATCTACGTGATCTTAGAGTAGACAGATATTTGTATTTCCATATAATATTTAGAATCACCTTGTCAATTTATACGATAAGAATGGTTGGGATTTTGTTTCAGATTGCACAGACTTATGAAATCAGTTTAGAGAAATTAACATCTTGACAATATTGAGGCTCTCAACTCTTATGTCCAAATGTGGTACATTTCTCCATTTATTTAGATATTTCTTAAATTTCCTTCAGTAATGATTTATAGTTTTCTTTGTAGAGGTCTTGCATATCTTTTATGAGGTTATTTTCATAGATATGTTGTGCTTTGGGATGTTATTGCAAGTGGGATCCCTTTTAAATTTTATTTTCTTTTTTCTATTTTCTTCGTCTGCTGTATGCAAGCTGGAGAGCCAGGAAAATGGGTGTTCTAATCAATCCGAGTCAAAAAGCCTGAGAATAAGGGGGCGGGTGGTGTAAGTCCCAGTGTATGAGTACAAAAACCTGAAAACCGGAAGCACTTAGGGCAGAAGAAGATGGACATCTTAGTTCCGAGAAAGCAAATTTAGCTTTCCTTCACCTTTTTTTGTGCGATATGACTCAAAAGATTGAGTGATGTCTGCCCTTACTGGTAAAGATCTTTAAGCAATCTGCTGATTCAAACGCTAATCTCTTCTGGGACCACCTTCATAGACACGCCCGGAAATAATGTTTTACTAGCTATTTACTAGCCTTTAGCCCAATCAGGTTGACACATAAAATTAACTATCACAATTGGCATATTTACGATGAAACCTATAACCTTGTAAATGTGATTTAAAATTTTAATAGCATACATTTGTACTTTGGACTTTCTACATATATAATCTTGCCTTCTGCAAAATTTTTAAAAAAAGAAAAGAGAAAAAGGTTGTTTTATTTCTTCTTTTCCAAAATTAATTAATTAATTAATTAATTATTAATTTATCTATCCATCCTGGCTTCATTGTACTAACTAGCTAGAACTTTTATTAAAATATGAATGTAAGTGGTGATACCAAGCATCTTTGATTCATTTCAAATCTCGGAGCAAAATCTTCCAAGTTACCATTAACCATGATGATAACTGGAGGTTTGGATGGATAGTCCTTAATAGATGAAGGATATTCTCTTCTATTCTTTGTTAACAAAGTGGTTTCTTCTCCTCCCTGCCTCACTACGAAAGGATGTTAAGTCTCTGCATCTGTTGAGATGGTTGTATTTTGTCTTTTTCTATTCATGTAGTAAAATACATTGATTTTGTTGCTGTTGTGGTTCTCCCCTTCCGGTCTCAGTCGTTTAGTTCTAGAACCCCTTAGGAAAAACAATAATGAGGCCTGTTACGTCTTCATAACACAGAAGGGTATACCACACATTAAGTATACCTGTTTCAAAAACTTCCAAGAGTTACAATATGATTCCACAACTGAAAAATGATGATATCCTAATTTTGAAGTTGACTGTTAAACTACTAGCCTTTACATTTTTTATTTATTTTTGAGAGACAGAGACAGAGCACATGTGGGGGAGGGGCAGAGAGAGAAGGAGACACAGAATCCAAAGCAGGCTCCAGGCTCTGAGCTGTCAGCACAGAGCCTGATGCGGGGCTCTAACTCACGGACTGTGAGTTCATGACCTGAGCCGAAGTTGGACGCTTAGCCGACTCAGCCACCCAGGCGCCCCCTAAACTACTAGCCTTTAATAATAAAACAAGAGAGCATACCAGAAGCGGCAAACTGGTGACCTGCAGTGTAAATATGGCCTGCAGTGGTTTTGTCTGGCCCACAATAGTTTTAAACCACCCCTATCCCCCAACACACACAATTTACTGCTAATGATACAAAGATTTTACATTTACATCTGCGATTTCTGCCTTCTCTTACATATTTATATTTACATTCATACTTATGCATACACACACATACATACATACATACATATCTGACAAGAGTGGACCCGCATGCAACAGTCAGCTGGAGAGTACCCCCTTTTGACAAGACAAAGTATTTGTTCCTCAATTTGCCATTGATGTATACTAACCTACCAAATTGCTACTTCTAATTTTTTGTACATCTTGTAATCTTGGCAGACTGCTGGCCACTTCGTGAAAACGTTGTTCAGTAAGTGAACAACATAAAAACATCTACATTTTACACTGCCATAAAATGCTGGAATAGATTATACCAAAATGAAAAAGGTAAACTAAACAGCAAGGGTGGAGAAGGTTAGAACTCGGACTTTTAAGATTCTAAAGCAAGCCAAACCATGATAGACAATTTAGGAAATGTTATAGTATACAACATATAGTATACAACATGACCCTGCAGCTAACGCTAAGAAAATGCCAACCATCTGTAAGAGAAACTGACAGACTGTAAGGGTGGTTTCCTTTATCTTGCTGAACTGTAAAGATCTCACTTTGATATCAATTCGAAATGTTTACTGGAATGACCACTTTCCAGATAATTAAAACAATTTACATACTAAAACACTATTAATGTAGGATAGGGTCTATGTGAGAAGGGAGATGGCTCATTTTCAGAAGTACAAAACAAAAGCTGTGCTAATTAACAATAGGTTTACAACCAATTGGAAAATGTAAGAACCCCTCCCCTCCCCCAAATGGAGTCCCAAACCCTTAGACACTTCACTTCCTGCTTCTTCCCCTCTCCTGTTTGCAGGCTTTACAATGAGCATGCGCCAAAGAACTGAAGTCTCTGCATCACCCAAGGAATGTACATCTGTTCCAATCAGGCTGTTTCCCTTACATGGGCATAGGTGACGTCTGGTTAAGGCTGCAACCTCTGTAGCACTCAGCCAATGAGGAACCGGGGAGGGACTTGCTATGCTAGGAGATAAATTGCCTACAGTAACTGTCCCCAGTGTGCCTGTCCATCAGACACCTGCTCTTGTAAGAACGTTGATTAAAGCCTCCCTTCATGTGCTCCGAGTGTCTGCGTCCCTCCTTTGGTTGGGTCAGTGGGCTAATTTCTCACAGTCTATCGTTTGAAATCAGACTCAAAGGATGCATTACTAAATAATAAGCTGCCCTTACGTACATCATCAGTGATTAGTTTGGTAATTCAGTTTACCCCACTTCAATTCCAGGCACAAAGAGGACACTTTCCAGAAAGTTTTTTATTGGGAGAGGTGGCAAATAAGCAGGTGAGTATATGATCTGCAGTTGAAAACAAAGAAAACTTTTCACTTATTGACAAGTTTCGTGGTCAAGACACTCTCCAAGTGCCGAAAACAAGAAGATACTCAGAAAGTGTAATAGGTTAATAAGTCATCCAATAAATTGCAGTAGAAAAGTCCCACAAAAAAGGAGTCTATGTATTTGTAGATATGGTAGAATCCCAGGTTCTTTTCTACACTGTTTTAGAAGATGAAAATGAGTATATGTTTGAGCTAATACAAAGTAATTCACCTCTTTCTCAGGTCTGTCCGTATTAGCCACCTCAGTACGGCAGATGTTTCGTGGATTTTGCCAGCCTTGTCCACGAGGCCCTCACAACATCCCGAACTGTTAAAGAGTCCAACTCTTGGGTTGCTATTTAGGATTGCAGGATGTTTACGGCTTTTGGGAAGTCATCGCTCAGTTTACAAATCACATAAATGGGGAGAGCTGCCACTTCCTAAGTGCTCGGTTCCCTTCCCCAATTACGTCTTCCAGGAGTTTCCAGCTTTCCTGCATTCCTCCATTCCAAGAATTTCAAAGGGATGTGTAGGTAAATGACAGATGGCCACCTCCGCCTGAGGCCCGATATCCAGCAACAGGTGGGGCGCCCAGAATCCAGAAGTCGCTTGCTGCCCACGCAGAAGCCTGCTCCTCTGAGCTCCGCAACTGCAGGGAGGACACTTGTCGCTGGTTTAGGAGTCACAGAAGGCTTCCTCGTGTTGCAGGATTCTTTACCTCAACACTCAGGGTTCGCTGTCTCGTTGCTTTGAAGCATGAAGAGGTGGATACAAAATAAAATGAGCAGCAGGCAAAAGTTTATTAGAATATAAGATCAGAAAGTAGCAATAGTATGAAAGATCTCTTTACAGAGAGGGGGCATTCTAAAGTAAATGCCCATGGACTACAGGCAAGGGATTCTCTTTTAATGTTTTTCTTTTGTTTTTAATTTATTTTTGAGACAGGGAGAGACAGAGCATGAGTGGGAAAGGGCAGAGAGAGAGGGAGACACGGAATCCGAAGCGGACTCCAGGCTCTGAGCTGTCAGCACAGAGCCCGACACGGGGCTCGAATCCACCAACTGCGAGATCATGACTTGAGCTGAAGTCAGACACTTAACCGACTCAGCCACCCAGGCGCCCAAGAGACTCTATTTTATAGCATTTTGGTCGGTCCTTTTCCTTTTCCCCGTGTTTCTTCTCCAGTTCTACCCTTGTTGGGTAGGTAACTCTAAATGCTTAATCATTCCTTTTTGATTGACTCCTTTCCATTGTATGAGGGGTGGTCTATGGCCATACCTTCCTTGTGGGTCACAAAGTCTACTTATTTTTAGTTAGGTCTTTTGTGTGTCAAATTTCTGAAGGAAACCTGAGGGGGAGTAGCTGTTGTCTGTTATGTTTTTGTTCTTGTTTTTTTTTTTTACATTTATTCATTTTTGAGAGACAGAGAGAGACAAAGCACAAGTAGGGGAGGGGCAGAGAGAGACGGAGACACAGAATGAAGCGCAGGCTCCAGGCTCTGAGCTGTCAGCACAGAGCCCGACGCGGGGCTCGAACTCACGAGCTGTGAGATCATGACCTGAGCCGAAGTCGGACTGCCTAACCGATTGAGCCGCCCAGGCGCCCCCAAATCAAGAGTGGGACGCTTAACTGACTGAGCCACTCAGGCACCCCTTCACATTTTTAAGAGGAATTTCATGCCTGAGGGAGTTTGCTGAAGGTCAGATGTTCCCAGGAGAAATGTTTTAAAATATGTTCCCCCCACCCCCCCAGGGGCCTTCAAGCCTTAGCCTGTCCCTTTCTGCTTACTGACTCCTATCTTTCCCTGTCACTCGTCCTTCAAATTAGTCACAGTGGGCCACTCCTCAAAAGCTGTCCAGTTGGGTCCGAATCCTGCGGAAATGCCTCTGAAGGCATCCGACAGACTGCCACGGTGAGAGGGCCCACCCAGCGGGTGGGCAGCCCAGCACCCGAGTTAGGACGCCGACCACCGCATCGTCCATGCAGTTGGTCGGTGTCTCGGCTGGAGAGGTTGGGAGAGACGCAGAGGTAGCAAGGCCGGCCGGCTGGCTCTGCTTTAGACCGAGACGTGCAGGGCACTGGCCAGGGTGGGAGGCCGGCACTCTGGCAGGCGCCTGTCACTAACCAGAGGGCAAGTGAGCACTCTGTCACAGTTCCTAGAGATGGAGACGGTCTGGTGCTGTGGTTGGCGAAGGGCCTGCGCCCAGGGCACGTGCTCCGGGCCGGGATCGACACGGTGGCGGAAAAGGCCTCACTGTGCTGCCCTGGGCGCCCGGTGGCTCATCTCTTCTCAGCTGGCAGTCTGCCAGGCCAAGACAGCTCATGCCAAGTTGCCAAGAACTGAACAGCTCATGCCAAGTTGCCCAGCCCACCGAGGCCCACTACACCGAGGTAGTCGCAGCCCGGGGATCTGCGCATGCCCAGCTGAGCTGTTTCAACCTGGAGGAAGGCCTTCCCCAGGGCACCTGGGAGAGTCAGCTGGTTAAGCCTCCGCCTTCGGCTCAGGTCATGATCTCGTGGTTCATGGGTTCCAGCCCCGCCACGGGCTCTGTGCTGACAGCCCAGAGCCTGGAGCCTGCCTCCGAGGCTGGGTCTCCCTCTCTCTCTGCCCCCTCCCCCATCACACTCGGTCTCTCTCTTTCTCAAAACTAAACGTTAAACAGTAAAATAAAATACAATACAATAAAATAAAGGCCTCCCGGGGCTGTGCTGGCAGTGCTGGGGCAGTCCTCCAGCCCAGGTGCAGCTCTGCTGAAAGAGCCTCTAAAGAGCCTCCACCGGCCTCTGCTTCAGGGAGTTCAGCGCCTCCTTGCTCAGGGCAACTTCTGCCTGCATGGTGAGTACCTCCTCCCTGGCGGCCGTGACTGGCCTTCCTGGAAGTTGTCAATACGTTGGTTTTTAAAGTTATGCCGATGAACTAATACACTGCTACCCGGTTACATCGCTTTTTAGAGTTAGGGAAACATGATCTGGAAAACTATCAAATGGCTTGACAAAGCAACAGTACGTTACCTCCTACATATATATTTTTGTTGTTTAGTGACCACATCTCCCGTGTTGGGTGTAACATTAGAAAATTTGGTACCCTTGGGATGCTTGGCCCGCTATATCCTAAGTTCTGAGTACACTCCTCAAAAGCGTCTTATTCAACAGAAGTTTAAAGGGAGCATTGATGAGGCTTTAAAACAAATACGCATATGTTGAGCCAAATGTTTTAAGACAGAATATGTCAACTGTTTACAGCTTGGGTGTGAGAAGGAAGATGTAAATTCAAGGTACATTTTTCCTCTCCCTTTTTTTTTTTTTTTTTTTAACTTCATTCGTTTTGAGAGAGAACACAAGCAGGGGAGGGGCAGAGAGAGAGCGAGTCCCTAGCAGGCCCGACGCAGGGCTCTATCTCGCAAACCTAACCATGAGATCATGACCTGAGCCAAGATCAAGAGTCTGATGCTCAACCTACTGAGCCACCCAGGCACCCCTTTCCTCTGCCTTTAATGTCAGTTTTGTACTTACTTGAAGATCCCTTTAAAAACGTAGCAAAATCGGGGGCACCTGGGGGCTTAGTTGAGCTTCCAACTTCTGCTCAGGTCATGATCTGACGGTTCATGAGTTCGAGCCTCAGATGGGCTTTCTGCTGTCAGCCTGTCAGTGCAGAGCCCTATTTGGATCCTCTATCCCCCTCTCTCTACTCCTCCCCCCCACCCCCTGCGTTTGCCCCCCCAAAACAGCAAAGTCAGCAGCCTTATTTAATGTAATCAAAATATTCTTCAATGTACAAAAAGATTATGCAGAAAGAATAGTGTCTGTAAACAGATACGGATTTTAAGACTAGAAGAATATGGAAAGCTTCTATAACATTCTGCACAGCCGGTTACTTACACAAATTTCAATACCATGAAGATAAGCATAGGATACTTTATCCAAACACCCTCTGACCACAATTCTCCGTAAGAACTAGTATGCTGGATGGAAAGCAGAATTCTTGTCTAGTAATATTCATATCCAGTTAGCTAAGCAAGTCCCAAACAATAGACTAAGAGGGAAAAAGAAAGAACATACAGCAATGAGAAAAGTCAAAGGCAGGAATGTGGGAGGACAGAGTAAAGGATTAGGCTAAGAGCGCATTTCAGGTGTGCCTGACATCCAACTTTGACTATGGGAAAAAGGAGTTGTTTTCATTAACGATCTTTCCCCTGTGGGCTCTCATGATGAGCTGTCTTTTTAATCAAAGCTGTAAGTCCTTTCAATGACCAAGAGTTCCTTAAGCCACGAGCACTTCACCTGGAAATACCTGAGCTGCTGCAGCACCTGAGAGCAAGGTTGTTTTTACTCAAATTGGTTATTTTATGCTTTCTTCATTAATATACATTGATGTTTGAATGTTAAAACATTTTTTTTTAACCCAAAGTGACCATGGTGTGTTATCCTTTCTGGATACGGCTAGATTTGATTTGCTAAAATAAAAAAAAAAAAATTCTTTTTTTTTTTTTTACATTTATTTAGTGTTGAGAGACAGAGCACAAGTGGGGGAGGGGCACAGAGAGAGAGGGAGATACAGAATCCGAAGCAGGTTCCAGGCTCTGAGCTGTCAGCACAGAGCCCTACGAGGGGCTCAAACTCACAAGCCATGAGATCATGACCTGAGCCGAAGTTGGACGCTTAACCAACGGAGCCACCCAGGCGCCCTGATTTGCTACAGTTTTGTGTAAGATTTTTCCTTTTAGGTAAATGTGAGAGATGGACCTCTAATTTTCCTTTATTGTAATATCTTTAGCAAGTTTTGGTTTCAATGTTTGCTCTCCTCATAAAATGAACTGGAAAGTATTCCTTCTTTTAATGCTCCATGGAATTTGTCAGTGTGATAGAATTTATTCCTTAAATATGTGATGGAGTGACTGGTAAATTCTTCTGGATCTAGGATTTTCACTGAGGGAAGCCTTTTTGATTTATTCCTTTAATAGATGAGGAACCATTTGGAGTTTCTATTTAGTTTTAGTAAGTTGAGCCTTCCTTAGGGCCCATTTCATCTAAAATTTTAAATTAATTAGCCTAAAGTTATTCATAGTAAGCTATTATGACTGTTACGACTTTCTTTAAATGTAGGACCTGTAATGAGGTCTCCTTTTTAATTTCTAATTTTTGTTGTTGGTGTTTCTCTCTCTCTCTGTCTCACACACACTTGTCTACAGGCTGGCCAATTATAGCCTTGGATCAAATCTAGCCTTGCGCCTGTTTTTGTACATAAAGGTTTATTGTGACACAACCACAACTATTCATTTATTATCTACGGTGGCTTTCCCACCACAATGCCAGATAAACAATTACACAGAGATCATAAGGCTTACCAATGGAGAAAAAAGTCATCGGGACCTTTACAGAAAAGGTTTTCTTACTCCTGATCTATGCTATTAGTCTACTGAAAGAGCCAACTTTTATCTTTGTTTCTCCTCTGTATATATGTTTGTTTCAATAATTTAATTTCTTTTTATTTTCTCTTCTTTCTTCATCTGCTTTTTTAAAATAACTTTTTGAGTGTTTGCACCGATAAATTGATTTGCAGCCTTTCTTCACTCTTCAGTGATAAATTTCCCTCTAAACAAGGCTTTAATTGCAATCCACCAACTTTGATAGGTTTCCAATACCATTTAGTTCAAAATAGTTTCTAATTTCCGTTGTAATTTCTTATTTGATCATTGGGTTATTTAGAATTGAATTTCCTAATTCCCAAACATACTTTCCAGTTTTGTTTTGTTAATCATTTCTAGATTAATTTCACAGTGGTCTGGCAATATAGTCTCTATGGTTTTATTTCTTTGAAATTTTTGCGAGCCTCTCTATGGTCAATATTATGTGAAAAAAATGTGCATTCCGAGATTGTTAGGTATAGTGTTCTAAATATGTCAGTTGGGATTTTGTAATTCTCTTG
This sequence comes from Acinonyx jubatus, assembly GCF_027475565.1. NCBI lineage: Eukaryota > Metazoa > Chordata > Mammalia > Carnivora > Felidae > Acinonyx > Acinonyx jubatus. Next base: position 27,116,508 of record NC_069380.1, on the reverse strand, counting down.
TTCATATCTCTGTCCTTACTGATGTATTGTCTGCTTGTTCTTCAATTATTGAGGGAAGGATGCTGCAATCTCTCATTATGATTGTGAATTTTTTTTAAGTAATTTTTAAGTAATCTCTACACCCAACATAGGGCTCAAACTCATAACCCTGAGATCAAGAGTCACAAGCTCTACAGACTGAGCCAGCCAGGTGCTCCATGACTGAATTTTTTACCCGTCCTTTTACTTCTGTATTTTTGCTTTCTGTATTTTCATACAAAAGATAGATTAAGTAGTTGAAATTTTAGGATTGTATATTGTCATAGTGAATTGACCATTTTATCTTATGAAAGAAACATCCTTGTTTCTTTCTAGGGATGCCTCTTGCCTCAATGCTTACGTGTCTGACGTATAACAAGCTAAGCAGCTTTCTTTGATTAGCATTCAAATGGTGTCTGTCTTTTCTCTTCTTTACTTTAAATGTTTAAATTGTCTTATAGTTAATACCCAATTTTTATAAGCTGTGTATGGCTGGGTTTGATCTTTTATCCATTCTACAAATCTTTGTACTTAGAGTGGTTAGTATAGATGTACCGTATTTACTGGTATGTTTCAATGAAATTATTTCTCATAATTATTTCTCATAATTCAAATTTTCCTTAATGTTTACCTATTCTTCTATTCTTTTAGTGAATATCTTAACTTCCTGACATATTAAAAGGTAAAAGAGGGGAGCCTGCGTGGCTCAGTTAAGTGACCAACTTCGGCTCAGGTCATGATCTCACAGTTAGTGGGTTCGAACACCACATCGGGCTCTGTGCTGACAGCTCAGAGCCTGGAGTCTGCTTCAGATTCTGTGTCTCCTTCTCTCTGCCCCTCTCTATGCTTGCAGTCCGTCTCTCTCTCTCTCAAAAATAAATAAACATTAAAAAATTTTTTTAAGTAAAATAAATTAATGCCTTTACCTCTCCTCATATAATATAAGAGATTTAACATACTTTAAATCCAGTTGCCCAGTTTCACTCTTTTGCATGTGGCTGTACAGTTTTCCCAGCACCATTCGTTGAAGAGACTGTCTTTTTCCCATTGTATATTCACTCCTCCTTTGTTGAAGATTAATTGACCATATAATTGTAGGTTTATTTCTGGGTTTTTTATTCTATTTTGTTGATCTGTGTGTCTATTTTTTATGCCAATACCATACTGTTTTAATTAATACTGCTTTATCGTATAACTTGAAATCTGGAATTGTGATACCTCCCATTCTGCTTTTATTTTTCAAGACTGCTTTGGTTATTCAAGGTCTTTGGTGGTTCCACACATATTTTAGGGTTGTTTTTTCTAGTTCTTTGAAAAATGTTGTTGGTATTTTAATAGGGATTGCATGAAATCTGCATATTGCTTTGAGTAGTATGGACATTTTAACAACATTTGTTCTTTAACTCATGAGCATGGAATGTCTTTCCATTTCTTTGCATCATCTTGAATTTCTTTCAGCAGTGTTGTATGGTTTTCAGAGTATAGGTCTTTCACCTCTTTGGTTAGGTTTATTCCTAGATATTTTATTGTTTTTGCTGCAGTTAGAAATGGGATTGTTTTCTTTCTATTTTGTTTTTTAATATTTTTTAAAGTTTATTTATTTACTTTGAGAAAGAGAACATGAGCAGGGGAGGGGGCAAGACAGAGGGAGAACCCCAAGCAGGCTCCACACTGTCAGTACAGAACCCGGCATGGGGCTTGAACCCACAAACTGCAAGCCCATGACGTGAGCCAAAGTTAAGAGTCAGATGTTCACCTGACTGAGTCACCCAGGCACCCCATAAATGGGATTGTTTTCTTAATTTCACTAATGCTGTTTCATTATTAGTGTATGAAAATGAACAGACTTCTGCACATTGATCTTGTATCCTGCAATTATACTGAATTCATTTATCAGTTCTAGTAGTTTTTTGATGGAGTCTTTCTATGTATAATATGTCATCCGTAAATAGAGTTTTATTTCTTCTTTACCCATTTGGATGCGTTTTATTTCTTTTTCTTGTCTCATTACACTACTGTGTTGAATAAAAGCAGTAAAAGTGGACATCCTTGTCTTGTTCCTGATCTTAGGGGAAAAGCTCTCAGTTTTTCCCCAATGAGTATGATGTTAACTGTGGATTTTTCATATAAGGCCTTTATTAGGCACAGATATGTTCTCTCTAGACCTGCTTTGTAGAGAGTTTTTTACATGAATGGATATTGTACTTTGTCAAATGCTTTTTCTGTGTCTATTGAAATAATCATATGGTTTTTATTCCTTTTTCTTATTGATGTGACATATCATGTTGATTGTTTTGTGAATATTGAACTACCCTTGCATGATGGGAATAAATCCCACTTGATTGTGGTGAGTGATTTTTTTTAATATATTGTTGGATTTGGCTGCCATTTTGTTGAGGATTTTTGCATCTATATTCATGAGAGATATTGGCCTGTAGCTCCCTCTTTTTTTGTTGTGGCTTTATCTGGTTTTGATATCATGGTGATACTGGCCTTATAGAATGAATTTGGAAGTTTGGCTTTTGGGAATAGTTTGAAGAGAAAAGGTATTAACTCTTCTTTAAATGTTTGATAGCAGGGTGCATGGCTGGCTCATTTGGAAGAGCACGTGACTCTTGATCTCAGGGTTGTGAGTTCAAGCTCCATGATGGGTGTAGAGATTACTTAAAATAAATAAAACTTTAAAAAATCAGTGTTTGGTAGAATTAGCCTGTGAAGCTGTCTGGTCCTGGACTTTGGTGTTTTGGGATTTTTTTGATTAGTGATTCAATTTCATTGCCAGTGATTTAGTCTGTTCAAATTTTCTATTTTTTCTTGCTTTAGTTTTGGTAGGTTCTATGCTTTTAGGAATTTTTCCACTTCTTCTAAGTTGTCCAATTTGTTGGCATATAGGTTTTCATAATCTTCTGTTACCATTGTTTGTATTTCTGTGGTGTTGGTTGTTATGTCTCCTCTTTCATTAGTAATTTTGTTTATTTGGGTCGTCTCAGTCTCTCTGTCTCTCTCTTTGTGCTAGAGGTTTATCAATTTTATTGATCTTTTAAAAGAACCATCTCCTGGTTTCATTGATTTGTTCTGTTTTGTTTTTTTTTTGTTTTTTTTTTTTTGTGGGTTTTTTTTGGCTTCTATTTTATTTGTGCTGTATTTGTATTATTTTCTTACTGCTACTGGTTTGGGGTATTGTTCCTCTTTTTGTACCTCCTTGAGGTGTAAGTTTAGGTTTTCATTTGAGATTTTTTTTTTGCTTTTGAGGTAGACCTGTGTTGCTATAAACTTTCCTCTTAGAACAGCTTTTGCTGTATCCCAAAGGTTTCAGACCATTGTATTTTCATTTGTGTCCCATGTATTTTTTTATTTCTTCTTTAATTCCTTGGTTGACCCATTCATTGTTGAGTAGCATGCTATTTAACTTGCTTTCGTGTTCTTTCCAGATTTTTTTCTTGTGATTTCTAGTTGCATGGTGTTGTGGTTGGAAAAGACGTATAATATGACTTCAGTCTTTTTGAATTTATCGAGACTTGTTTTGTGGCCTATTATGTGATCTATTCTGGGGAATGTTCCATGTGCATTTGAAAAATGTGTATTCTGTTGCTTTATGATAGACTATTCTGAATATATCTGTTAGGTCCATCTGGTCCAATGTGTTATTCAAAGCCACTGTTTCCTTGTTGGTTTTCTGTTAGGAGGATCTGTCCATTGATGTAAATGGGGTGTTAAATTTCCCTACTATTATTGTATTACTTTTGATTGCTTCCTTTATGTTTGTTATCGGCTGCTTTATGTATTTGGGTGGTTCCTTGTTGGGTACATAAATATTTACAATTGTTATGTCTTCTTGTTGAATTCTTCCCTTTATGATTATAGAGCATTCTTCTGGTCTCTTGTTACAGTCTATTTTAGTTTAGTTTTTTCTAACATAAGTATTGCTACTCTAGCTTTCTTTTCTCTACCATTTGCATGATAAATGCTTTTCCATCTCTTCAGTTTTAATCTTCATGTGTCTTTAGGTCTGAAATGAGTCTCTTCTAGGCAGCAAGCATATAGATAGATCTTGCCTTTTTAGCCATTCCAGTATCCAGTGTCTTTTTTTTTTTTTAAGTTTATTTAGAGAGAGAGAGAGAGAGCAAGAGAGAGAGCATGAATGTGAGACAGGGAGGCTCCACACTGTCAGTACAGAGCCCGACATGGGGCTCAATCACATGAACCATGAGATCATGACCTGAACCTAAATCAGGAGTCAGATGCTTAACCAACTGAGCCACCCAGGTGCCTCTATACAGTGTCTTTTGATTCAAGTGTTTAGTCCACTAACATTCAAAGTAACTATTGGTAGTTATGTACTTACTACCGTTCTGTTATTTGTTTAAGGTTGTTTTTGTGTAGTCTTTGCTGTTCCTTTCTTTTTCTCTCATCTCTCATGGTTTGCTGGCTTTCTTTGGTGATGTACTTGGATTTATTTCTCTTTATTTTTTTTCATGTTTATTACTGGTTTTTGACTTGTGGTTACCATTAGGTTTGTACCTAACATCTTATGTATATAGCAGTCCATATTAAGTTGATGGTCATTTAGGTTTGAACCCATTCTTTACTCTTCCACCCCCCCCCCCCCGCCATGTCCAATGTTTTAGGTATATGGTGTCATACTTTAACACCTTTTTATTTTGTGAATTCCTTGACTGATTTTTACAGAAATATTTATTCTTAATGCTTTTGTGCTTCCTACTTTTCTTACTCCTACTTATGATCTTTTCTTCCCACTTAAAGAGTCTGCTTTAATAGTTATTGTAGGGCTGGTTTGTGGTCATGAATCCCTTTGAGCTTTTTTTGCCTGGGAAACTTCTTATATCTACTTCTATTCTGAATAATAGCTTGGCTGGATAGAGTATTCTTGGCTGCAGGTTTTGTCCTTTCAGCTCTTTGACTATATCATGCCACTCCCTTCTGTCCTGTTGAAAACATCAGCTGATAGCCTTATGGGGTTTCTTTTGTATGTAACTGTTTTCTTTTCCATTGCTGCCTTTATAATTCTCTATTACTTTTTGTCGCTTTAATTACTATTTGTCTTGGTTGTGTACCTCCTTGGGTTGATTTTGTTGGGGGCTCTTTATGCATCCTGGATCTGGATTTCTGTTTCCTTCCCTAGATTTGAGAAGTTTTCTGCTATTATTTCTTTAAATTAATTTTCTGCTCCTTTTTCTCTATGTTCTTCTACTGGGATCCCTGTAATGTGAATGTTATTACACTTGATGATGTCGCTGTGTTCTCTGTTTTCATCTTTTTATTATTTTTTTCTCTCTCTCCTTTTCATCTTGACTGTTTATCAGTACTCTGTCCTACAGGTCACTGATCCATTCTGCTTCCTCTAATCTATTTAGTCCATTGAGTATATTTATAATTTCAGTTACTGAGTTCTTCATCTCCGGTTGGTTATCTTTTTGTTTTCTGTCTCTGTTAACAGTCTCACTGAAGTCCTCCACTCTTTCCTCAAGTCCAGTGAGTATCTTTATGACCATTACTTTAAATTCTCTGAAGGGCCTATAACTTATCTCTGTTTTGCTTATGCCTATTGTTGTGATTTTTGTCCTGTTCTTTCATGTTCTATGTTCTTACTTTGTCTGACTCTCCTGTATCTATTTCTCTGTGTTAGGAAAGTCAGCTATGTCTCCTGTTCTTAAGAGTAGTGGCCTTATGTATTTATCCAAGGGATACAGGTATGCTGTTTCAAAGGGGCACATGCACCCCAATGTTTATAGCAGAACTCTCAACAATAGCCAGTGTATGGAAAGAGCCCAAATGTCCACTGATGGATGAATGGATAAAGAAAATGTGGTATATATATACAATGGAGTATTACTTGGCAATCAAAAAGAATGAAATCTTGCCATTTGCAACTACATGGATGGAACTAGAGGGTATTATGCTAAGAGAAATTAGTCAGAGAAAGACAAATATCATATGACTTCACTCATGTGAGGACTTTAAGATATAAAAACAGATGAACATAAGGGAAGGGAAGCAAAAATAATAAAAAACAGGGAGGGGGACAAAAACATAAGAGACTCTTAAAAATGGAGAACAGAGGGTTATTGGAAGGGTTTTGCGAGGGGGGATGGGCTAAATGGGTAAGAGGCATTAAGGAATCTACTCCTGAAATCATTGTTGCACTATATGCTAACTAACTTGGATGTAAATTAAAAAAAAAAAAAAAAAAGAGTAGTGGCCTTTATGAAAAAGAGGCCGTTTAGTGCCCTGAAGTGCAGTGTTCCCTCTTCACCAGAACCTGGTGCTTCAGGAGTATCTCTTGTATGTGTTGTCTGAGCCTCACTATCGTGGCTGAGCCACTTTTGCCTTCAGTCCGATCTGTAATGGCCCTTTTTGCCTGTTGTAAGCAGCATTTGGTCCCTGTGTTGTTAGTGGGCCAGTCTGGGGCTTCCTGGGGCTTCGGTTGAGTCAGACCAGGCATTGGCCAGAGATGCAGTAGTTGGAACCACGGGCCACTTTGCCTGTGTTGTCCCTGAGAACCTTTTGTTGGTGGGTGCGGTCTCAGTCAGACCGGGCATCTGCTCTCCAGCCCACTGCTGGGGCCACAGTCAGACTAGTGCTTGTGGTTATCTTCTCTCCCTGGGGCAGGAGTCACTTCGGAGGAGTCCTCGCCCCTGTTGGGACTGCGAACACAGTGTCAGGCTTGTGGTAGCACTCTGGATGGGCTCTGGCCAAGTCTATATTGGAAGAGGCAGGTCGGCAGGAGAATGTGGGGGTGTGTGGCGTGAGCAAGGTTTGGGCAGGTCTGCTGTTAAGAGGGGACCCCGATCCGCTTTAGAAAACTCCTGCTGCGAGGTTGGAGTGGGCGGATCTGCAGGAGAGCACAGGGGTGGGGCGTGCGGTGTTGGCAAGTTTTGCTGGGTCTGCTGTAGGAGGAGACCTGGCCGGAGGAGTGGTGTCTACAGAAGTGGTCAAGGGCAGGGTGTGCTGTTCCCGAGTTAGGTGCAGAGTGTTGGCGCTGCGCTGGTTTCTGTCGTCGTCTAGGTATAGAGGCTGGGAGCGGGGGTGGGGGGGGGGGGGGAGGAAATGGAGTCTGCCAGTTTTTTTTTTGTTTTGTTTTTGGAGAAGTCGCCTAACAATCCCTGCCCCTCTAGCACAGGCTCCAGGATTCATAAATAATACCACAATCGTTTTCAGGTCGTTTTTATAACCTCCAAAGAAACCCTGTGCTCCTTAGCTATCCTCTTACAATCTCCCACCTTGCCTACCCCCAGGTACTTTCTGCCTCTATAGGTTTGCCTGTTCTGGACTTCTCATATAAGTGGAATCATACAATATGTGATTATGTGACTTTCACATACAATGTGTGGCTGGCCTATTTCACTTAGCACAATGTTTTCAAGATTTGCCCATGTTGTACCATGTGTCAGTACTTTATTTCTTTTTCTCTTTGAATAATAGTTTGTAAACGTACCACCTTTTATTTATCGTACATCTATCGGTCAGTGTTTGGGTTGTTTTAGGTTGTTCATGTATTGAGTTTTAAATTTCAGTTATTATATTTTTCAACTCTAGGATACTAATTTGATTTCCTTTTTAATGTTTTCTAGTTTTAGCTTTTATCTTGTTTCATGAACATATCAATCTATGATCTATACAATTTTTGGATTTTCTTGTTGCTCTGTTTTTATGGTCTGTTTCTCATTTTTTTCTCTCCAGTTTTATCTTATATACTTAGTAATATTTTTATTAAGCGTCAGATATTCTGTATGAAAAATGGTAGAGATGATTTGTGGCTTTGGATTATGCTGTCTTCCTTCAGAGAGGATTTATTTTGCTTCTGTAAGGCATTTAAGCCAGGGAACTGATCACCTTAATCCAATCACGTTGGATGTAAGTGTTTGTGAGCTATGGTCTATTTCTGGTTCACCCTTAAACCTTGGGCCTTTTAGGCTCCCAATCCTGAAAGCCTAGGGTGTTTACTGGAGTCCCTCCTTAGTCTTTTCCAAGTTTTGACTGCTAAAGCTCTACCCTTAGCCTCTTAGCTGACACTGTCACTTTCAATGTCAATAATAGCCATACCTGTACAAGTGACCCTAAATTTACATTAAATTTTTTTTTCTCCTCTTCCCTATCTTATCCCTGCAAGTTTCATTTTCTCAGTAGGTTTCATGTCTTTAAAAATATTTCTTTTAGTATATTTTATCCAGCATTTCTGCTTATTCTCAGGTAGGTTTTTTATTTTTAATTAGAGAGATGGGGGGGGGCAGGTCAGGGGAGGGGCAGAGTGTGAGGGTGAGAGAGAATCTTAAGTAAGCTCCATGTTCGGCTCGGAGCCCAACTCAGGGCTTGATCCCACGACCCTGGGATCATGACCTGAGCCAAAATCAAGAGTCAGATTCTCAACCAACTGAGCCACCCGGGTGCCCCAAGTACAAGGTTTTTATAAACAGTTTAGTTAGCCAATTGTGGAAACAGAAGCCTACTCACAAACTTGTTAAGATTCTGTTCTCTCAAAGATCTGGTGAAGTAGGCATTCTTACACATGGCTGATTAGAGTGTAATTTAGTATATCTGTCTAAAAATTAGTGTGTCAGTTAACCCATGGCCTTAAACAAATTATACTCTTTTGCCCAGCAATTTCAATTTTGTGAACAAATCAGAAAGAAATTATTAGAGATGTAGAAAAGAGTTTTGTATACGACAGTGTTCAGGACAACATTTAATAGAAAAATTTATTGTAAACTATTCAATGATTATGGTACATCTATAAGGTAGAATAGATAATATGTGATGATTCAAAATCATGTTTTGGAAAGTATTTACTGATATGAGAAAATAAAAGGTAAATAAAGGAGAGGGATGCCTGGGTGGCTCAGTCAGTTAAGTGCCTGACTTATGTCTCAGGGCATGATCTTAATGGTTTCTGGGTTCGAGTCCTGCATCAGGCTCTTTGCTGTCAGCACAGAGCCCTCTTTGGATCCTCTGTTTCGCTGTCTCTCTGCCCCTCCCTTGCTCATGATCTCCCTCTCTCTCTCTTAAAAATAAATAAACATTTTTAAAAAAGGTAAAGGAGGGGTGCCCGGTGGTTCAGTCTGTTAAGCGTCTGACTTCAACTCAGGTCACGGTCTCACAGTCCGTGAGTTCGAGCCCTTCGGGCTCTGCGCTGTCAGTTCAGAGCCTGGAACTTGCTTGGGATTCTGTGTCACCCTCTCTCTCTGCCCCTCCTCCACTCACGCTCTGTCTCTCTGTCTCAAAAAATGAATAAACGTGGGGCGCCTGAGTGGCTCAGTCGGGTAAGCGTCCGACTACGTCTCAGGTCATGGTCTCGCGATCCGTGAGTTCCAGCCCCGCATGGGGCTCTGTGCTGACAGCTCAGAGCCTGGAGCCTGTTCTGGATTCTGTCTCCCTTTCTCTCTGCCCCTCACCTGCTCACACTCTGTCTCTGTCTCTCTCAAAAATAAATAAACATTAAAAAAAAATGAAATAAAAAACAAGTTTTTTAAATAAACTTTTAATAAGTTTTTAAATAAGTTTTTAATAAGTTTTAAATAAATAAATAAAAATAATAAACTATTTAAAGTTTTAAGTACATTTTAAAATAAGTTTTTAAAGAAGTTTTTAAAATAAAAAACAAAAGAATAAACGTAAAAAAATTTACGAAAAGGTAAAGGAGAACACAGAATATTACACTTTTCAAATAGCATGATTTTAATTTTTAAAAAAGGTATGTCTTCAGAGATAAAATAATAGAAAGATGGAAAGAAATTTTAAATGCACTTAACTCTGGGAAGATTAAGAGTTTTTTTGTTTAATGGATTTCCCCCCATGTTTATCGAGCTATAACTGACAGGCAGCACAGGATAAGTTCAAGGTGTTACAGCATAATGACTTGACTTTCATATATTGTGAATTGGTTACCACCGTAAATGTGGTTAATATCCATCATCTCATATAGATAGAAAAATAAAAAAAGGAAAAAAATGTTTCTTTTCTTGGTGATGACAATAACTTAAGATCTATGCTCTTAACTTCTTTCAAATATCCCATACAGCACTTTTAACTGTAGTCACCATGTACATTATATCTGAGGGTTGTATTTTATTTTTTCTTCTTTATATGTTTTTTTTTGTGGTTTTCAAAAGTTTTTTTTATGTTGAGTGTGTACTATTTCTATAATCAAGAAAAAGCGTCACAAAAGATCATCCTAAAGGTCGTCTTTAATCTAGCAGATTATATAAACTTTTCTTAACACAAAGTCTCCAGCAAGCTGGAGATTCTTTACAGTTGTAAAGATTTAGTTCCTATATTTCACACGAAGAAATCAAGGCAAAGACACTTGGGATCCATACAGGAGGTTGCTGGAGAGGTGACGCTGAGCATCTTCCTGATGTTCCAGGGGACCGTCGGCTTCCCGGCTCTGATTGTCTTCTCAGTAGTTGGTGCAGTTTTCAACCCTGAAAGCTTTGATGGTCTTCGAGTTCTAGTGATTGAATCAGTTCTTTATCTTCAGAAGTAGAAACTATTTTTTGAGTCTTTTTCATCATGAAAGGAATGTATCCTTTCTATTAGTTAAAATTTTTGTTTTGAAAGCATCTGAGTATTGTTAGGGGAATTCTCTTCTTGAAAGCTCTCATAGGAACTAATTTTTTCGGGTGCCTGGGTGACTTGGTTGAGTGGCTTGACTCTTGGTTTTGGCTCAGGTGCTGATCACGGTTCGTAGGTGCGGGCCCTGCGTGGAGCTCCAAGCTGACAGGGAGGAGCCTGCTTGGGATTCTTTCTCTCTCCCTCTTTCTCTGCCCCTCCCCTGATCTTGCTCTCTCTCTCAGAATAAATAAATCCACTTAAAAAAAAGAGAGAGAACCAATTTCCTCCCCTTTTATTTATAGAGTAGGTCATTGGCAGAGGATCTTATCTTCAGAGAGAAAGGCTGAAGAGGGACAATTCGTTACTTGACTGATTTACGGCACCTCCATAGGGGATGTTATATTTCAGATTCTTGAACTCCTCTTTAACCAGTTTCTCATATCTGATGTCTCAGTCCATTTGGGCTGCTGTAACAAAAATGTCATAGAACGGGTGGCTTGAACAAGAAATATTTATTTCTCACAGTCGTGGAGGGTGGAAAGTCGAAGATCAAATTGCTGACAGACACCGTGTCCGGTCACTTCCTGGTTCATAGATGGCTGTCTTCTTGCTTTAACCTCATGAGGCGGAAGACCCAAGAGAACTGTCTGGGGTGTTTTTCTTAAGGGCACTAATCGCATTCACGAAGGCTCCATGTTCATGATCTGGTCACCTTCCAAAGGCCTAACCTTCAAACTGGGGGTTAGGGTTTCAAAAGAGGAATTTGGGGCATGAACATTCAATTGGTACCATCTGGCTTCTGTTTTCTTTCAAATGTTGAGGAACTAACATTTTCTCTACCCCGTCACCTCTCTTTTTTCTCTAGCTTAGTTTCAGAAAACCGTGGAACTTACTTTTTTCATTGCTTCAGATATGGAGGGTTTGGGGTCTTTCCAAAGTTATTCACTGATCGTCTTGGCTAAAAATTTTCCTGGTATCCCCAGCACCCTGAATTCTGCCCTAATTAATGAAATGGTCTGTTTTCATATTTAAATTTGGCTTGTAAGAGTAGTCTACTACCCTGAATTCAGGGTACTACTACCCTGTCATTCAAAAGCATATTTCAATTTTACTTGAAAGCCTTTTTTTTTTATGTGTATTCCCCCAAAGCACCTTAGCCAAAAATCAAATTTTAGTTTAGAGCTTTATACAGACCAATGTCCCTTTCTTGCTCCTGTATACCAATAAAATTGTGTATTTCATTTTAACCTCAATCTGCCTGCGTTTAAAATATAAAGCCAAGGTTAAGGGCTTTCACTGCTTGGCAACCCTACCTGGACATCTCAATTTCTAGATAAAATCTTCTGCAGAGACCTTTTTATTGGCTCCACGGCTCAATCCCACCATATATGCCAGCTTATCCTATTAATCCTTCGCTGTAAAAATACCAGAATCACTTACGAGCTAAAGTTTGTTTCAGCTCTTTAGTTTTCAATGAGCCTTTTTCATGTTCTTTCTATCAGCTCGGTTTCTGTGACTACCCCTTTTTCTCATCCTTCTCCCATCAGCTTTGTCCCTGGGTGGGGGAGGGGAGTCTCAGAAGGCAGGACTGGCTACCTACTGCAGCTCGCTCTCTCCTGCTATGTGTTTCTGGGTATGTTTGGGAGGGAAAGGAGAGTGAGGCCTGCAAGGAAGGAGAGTGCTTCCTGGCCATTTCTGGTGGGTTTCCAGTGATCCTCCTTTGTTGTCAGAGGGTTTCCTGTCTTTTCCAGGGAGGAATAGCCTGGGAGGCCTTCTGCTGCTAGGTTGGAGATTGGGGGTTCTGTGTCTGGATGGCCTTCCTATTTTGAGTTGGGGTGGGGAGCAAGATGTTGTTCCTCAGGTCCTGGATTCCCAAATCAGCTGGGCTCCTCCTTACCACATTTTGCAATCTTTTGGTGCCTGTTGCACCATTTTTTAAAAATGTTGATTTATTTTTGAGAGAGAGAGCACACATGTGCGAACGAAATGGGGAAGGGCAGAGAGAAGGGGATAGAGGATTTGAAACAGGCTCTGTGCTGACAGCAGAGAGCCCAGCACAGGGCTCGAACACACAAACCATGAGATCATGACCTGAGCTGAAGTTGGATGCTTAACCAATGGAGCCACCCAGGCGCCCCATCATTTTTGGGTTTTATACTTGTACTTAGTAGGGGTGTCAGGAGAATGGGTATACACCATCTTGTCTAAACTAGCTATTTTTAGCTGTATAAAAGGTTTTCTTTTATTAACACTTCTTATTTATAAAGTGACGCCCTACATGTAGAGACCATATGTGGTTTTCATGCCAAGAAAACTCCAGGACTTGTTCTCTGTTCATATACAAAAAGCAGTGATTGGGTTGAAATGCTACAGAGCCCAGAAAATACTGCTTGGACCAGTTCTTTAACTGGTACCCAGGATGTCTTAGGACTGGGTTCCAGATTTCACACTCAAGCTGAGATTTAACACCATACTTATGAGCTGGAGAAAAATGCATAAGTCTGTTGGAATTAGGGGCTGTGGAACGAAAATGCCATGGTATTTTCTGTCTTTTTGTGTTAAACAAGGTACAGGCTGATTGCTAGGTCAGGATCTTTATTCCTTGGAAGATTTCGCCTTACCTGGGTTTTTGTCTCCCAACACAAACTTGGCTGTGTCCAGAATTTTATTTACCAAAGCAAGGATCTCAAGTTAAGCCGGGACATCACAACCACCGGGCTTCTAGAATGTGGGGATGGCACCCGGAGAGCGGGTAGAACAGAACTGATAGCATGAGGTATCTCCTGGGAAGGAACTTAAGTCACATCCACGGCTGGAGTTCAGACATAGGCATGTATTTTTCTTGATTCTTCTCTTTCCTTCACACTCCATATCCAACTCATCCACAAATCTTGTCAACATCACCTTCTAATAAATCCAAAATCTAGCAGCTTCTCGGTGTCTCCATTGCTGCCTCCCCAGCAAACCCCCATCACCTCTTAGTTCACCGGCCCACTAAGTTGCTCTCTCCCTTCTGGCTCCTCTCTGCCACAGCAATGCAAGTCCCATGGTGACTCCTCTGTTTAAATCCCTCCAACATTTTCTATCTCATTCAGAGCAAAACTCAAAGTTCTTCAGTGGCCCCCGGGGCCCCCCCATGATCTAGCCCCTGATACTTCACTGACCTCATTTTCTTCTTCTTTCCTCCTTGCTCATTCCTCTCCAGCAATGTCAGTCCTCAGATTATACCAAGCACTCTCCCACCTCAGCACCCGCACACTTAGAATCTCTTCTGCCTCACCTATCTGCATGGCTCACCTTTAACTGCTCAAATGGCTCCCCTGTCAGGCCATTGCTGGCCACTGTGTATAAAATGCTCTCTCCACTCCTGGGTTGCCCTTAATCCCCTTACTCTCCTTTATTTTTCTTTGTAACACTTGGCATCACTTGACATAGCTATGTATTAGTTTGTCTCTTTACTCCTCATGAAAATGCAAGGTCTATGAGAGATAAGACTTTGATGTGTTTCCTCTGTATCATCAGAACCTAGAAGAGAGCTCAGCAGGTGATAGGCACTCACTGTTTAATGAATGGAAATTACCCATACATCTCTTCAACATGGAATTGGGAAGTCTCCTACAAGAGCTCATTATAAATAAGGCCTGCAGAGTGTTAACCAGTAGCTAAGAAGGATAATTTCAAAGATTGAGTAATGACTACCGTTGGGCCCAATGCCCATTGGGTACATCTCTGACCCTTGGAAATCAGAAAGACACATTTTCCCAAACTATAAATTTTGGGTGCCCAAGAACACTGCTGTGGGGCTACTGAATAGAGAGAACTGTTTCTCCCCTTTCGCCATGTATTAGTTTCATCTTTCTTTGCAACACATTACTAAAATTTAGCAGCTTAAATCAACACTCACTTATAATCTCAAGAGTTCTGTAGGTCCGAAGTCCAGGCAGGTGTTGGCCAGTCTGGGCTCTTACCTGGAGGCTCCGGAGAAGAATCTGCTTCCAAGTTCATTCAGGCTGTTGACAGAATCAAGTTCCTTGTGGTTGAAGGACTGATGTCCTGGTGTTCTTTCTGGCTGTTAGCCAGGGCCACCTTTCGTTTCTAGAGGGCACCTGCCTTTCTCCCCATGTTGTCCCTCCGTCTGCAAGCCAGCAATGGTATATCAAATCCTCTGGTGCTTCATCTTTCTCTGACTTCTCCCTGTGCCATGAGCTGGAGAAAATGGTCTGCTTTTAAAGGGTTCATTAGGTTAAATTAGGCCCACCTGGATAATTTTTCCTTTGCCTTGTAAGGTAACAAGTTTCTAGAGTGTTTCTAGAGTGTTTCTAGAGTGACGTCTCCTCACCGTCTCCAGATTCCACACACACTCAAAAGGGAAGGGACATAAAGGTGATGGTCATGGGGGATCATTCTTAAAATTCTACCTAATATGCTTATTTCACTGCACATCGCAGCACAGCTCAGTACTAAGAAGGGTTACCCGATAGAGTAGCAACGGTCCCCACTGCACCCGTGAGACAAATAGCGGGACTGGTGGGGACTGCTTCGAATTCTGGAGGGAAATGGGATACTTCTGGCAGTGGCAGTATCCCTAAAGCCTGGCAGACCAATGTCACTGGCAGAAACAGACCTACCCTGTGGAGACTGGAAATGCGAAGAATTTCCAAAGGGCGGGTGATCCTGCAGTGGCAGATGGGGCCACAAACTAATAAAATATGGGTTATTATTGTTTGGGTGACCGTGTGTGTGTGCAGAGGATGGTGGTGATTGGGAAAATGTCCCCCTGGTCAGAGTAGATGGTAGCAACCTATCTGATGAGGTCTTGAAGATCTGATGTATGATCTTCTGATCTTCTATGACCTTTCAATTTCAAGATCATAACCTAGTAAAGTAGCTAAGCCAGAACTCACCTGCAGGTGTCTAGTTCAAAAGCTCGTGAACCCTCTTAAGCCCTCTGCCAGGGTAGGGAAATGTGTGTCACATTTGCTGTGACTCACTACTCCCAAGTCCTGTCATTGGCTGACCAACTAGACCTGCCTGCCGAGACCAGAATAGTCTCAGAATCATCAAGAGTCTGCTCCCGACCACCACTGCCGATTAAACAGAGTTGAAATGCAGAGCAGAACTCATCTCTGGACTACACTGCACCTCAAATTCCAGCCATCTCAGAAACAGAAAGATTTCTGCCTATTTCTTACTCTGACGGCCAAATTGCATATTGTAAGCGTTAAAGGAACACCTCATCTCCCTCTATGGTGTGCCATTAGTTGAATCTGACTAGAGAAAGGAAAGTGAAGAGAATTGAAATACTTTTTTATCTTTTTATGTTGTAAGGGCTATCACTCAAACTTCTATGAATTCCGGGATTCTCCTCTCCTAACATTCCCTTTGCTAATGAATAAGAAAGGAATTAAAACGATTAAATGGCAGGAGTATAGACCCAAAAAAGGATATACTAAAGCCATTTGTGCTATTTAACCTTCTCAGAAGGAATGGCGATGTGAACATTCCCACAGAGCAGGAGGGCAGCCTCAGGGGAACTGTCAGAAAGCTCAGGCTAATGGAAGACCCTGGAAGCTATGGAATCTGTTGCCAGCGGAAGCAGAAGGGTCTATTGGGTAGTGCAGCAGCTCTCTTTGGAGCCGGGAAGTAGAGAGGGCTACTGGAGTCTCGTGTAGTCCTGTGGTTTGGAACTCAGGAGTTAACTTCTTTATGTTGGCATCTCTAGAATGGATCTATGCATCGTAGCCAGCTCACGCACTAGAGATAAGGTATTTCTTTCCCGTGTTTCTAGATTTTTGACAAGTGAGACCAAGAGCAAAACCATGACCCGGTCTAAAGGACAGTAGACAGAGGTTGCCCTTCACTTGGCCTTCCGGACCCCAACGACTTAACCCCTCCATCATCCTCCCCATTACTTCTCGTGATTGGGGTGGGAGCCAGCTGGCCACAATGCTTTCCACGTGGCTGTTCTGTCATCCTGGTCTCTTTCCTAACGCTCTGTCTTGCTGACCTGTCTTCTATTCTCATATCTCAGATACCTCAGTTACGCATGCCTGCCTAGAGTCCTGTACTGGGGCTCAGTTACACTTGTGGTTACTATGTAGTACTGCTTACTAAATCATTATGTAACCATGTCATTCTTTGTATAATGGGATTGGAAATTCCTGGAGGGCAGGATTTACCTCTTTCTTCATCACTGCTCTATCTGTAGAGTCTGACTCAGTCTTTAATACTCAGGCAGGGACTTAGTAAATATGTGTTGAATGAATGCTTGGAAGAACCAAAAAAAAAAAAGAGGACATGACCTTTGGGGCACTAGCTGTGACAACAGCATGCAGCAGGTGGGTTTTATTTTTAGCACACCTCCCTTTCACAGTGTCTGTCTTCCTGCAGACATCAATGAATTCTGGACTCAGATGCATAAGGCTTAGCTCTCAGTTGGCTGTTAGGTATTTCCTCAGTTAAGGAACCAGACTGACGGTGACCAGGGTTATTTTAAGGTGTTTTTGGAGAATCTTAAACCAAAAATGTTTCTTTTTTCTTTTAATGTTTATTTATTATTGAGAGACAGAGACAGAGCATGAGCAGGGGCGCGGGGTTGGGTGGGGGGGTGGGCAGAGAGAGGGTGAGACACAGAATCTGACGCAGGTTCCAGGCTCTGAGCTGTCGGCACAGAGCCCAACACGGGGCTCAAACCCACAAACTGTGAGATCTTGACCTGAGCCAAAGTCGGACACTTAGCCAACTGATCCACCCGGGCGCCCCAGAACCAAAAATGTTTCCAAGATTCTTGAATCCCAGACTGCCAAAGGAATCTCCAAAATCAGTCCACATAGCAGATGGGGTAGGTGAGAGAGATTTTTGTGTGCGTGTGTGTGGTGGTGTTAGTGGAAGGAGTTGGATCAGATCAGCTGTTTCTGTTTTTAACAGAAAACCATGATACTCAAAAATGCTTGATGAGGCATCTGGCACTTTTATTAAGCCTCCGGCAACTATCCGTCTCAGTAATATGTGCCTTACAGGCAAGGGTTCTGTTGGTTGGTTGATTGGTGAGGGCTTGGGGGAGGTGGTCGGGTGGTTAGCTTCGTTCTGGTCAAGGCTCGACTTTTCAGTTGCCTGACGAAGTTATGAGACCTCCAGTACCTTGCCTGAAATGGGTCTTTCTGGTCAGAATGAATCATGTGTGCCTTGGTGCTCTCAGAGTGGTTGGTAGACATTTTATTTTAGTCTCTGTTCTCCCCAGCAGTAGGCCACTTAGGACGGGGAGCTGGTCATCCAGATTTGTTTCGAAGCTTCAACCACAGTGCATCACAAGTCAGCCCTCAAGACAGGTGTGCTGATGTAAACTGAACGGAACGTATTAAAGAAGCTACGTGGCTTGGTTTCTCCATCACTACCAAGCATTGAATGGCCGTGGAGAAACAAATATCAAACATCTGGCCCTCTCTCTCTCTCTCTCTCTCTCTCTCTCTCTTTGTGTCTCACTCTTTCTTGTGAGTGTCCCCTTATCCTCCCTTCCCTCCCTTCTCTGCCTGTCCTCCTCTTCCCTTTTTTCATCCTTCCCTCTCTGTTTCATGGTCTCCGTCTCAGTCTCTATTTCTCTCTGCATGACTCTCTTACCCCTGTTTGTCTCTGTCTCTGCTTCCTCCCTTCTCTCTGCCACGTAAAAGGTTTGTAGGTTGTTGACTGCACAAGGACACCTTGAGGAGAGGAGAGATGAGGGCAGAAATATATCGTACACCCTGCTTGCCCAGGCACAAGCGCTGGCATGGGTCTTTGTCAGCCCAGAGGACACATCTTGTTTTAATTTACACAAAAGCGTTGTGGGGGGGTGCGGGGGGGACGCTAACAGCAGCTCTTTCCTTCCTTAGAATATTCCCAGGGGAAGCAGTCATTTTGTATTTTTCTCTTGACCAGGCTTCCCCTGAATCTCAACAGGAACGTACGTGACCCTCTTTCTCCCACCTGCTGACCAAATTTGGGCAGGTTAGAATTGCATTTGTATCAGAAACATACCACAAGACAGTGTTCCTGCGCTATTTCAGTGTTTTCATCTTTTTTCTGCTGATCCTTTATTTTTGTTGGGACTCAAGTCGAAGAGCCAACCTTTCAATAATTTGCTTTAGACGTTTAACTCTAATTTTCTCTTCTCGGTTGGTGGTACAGCTAAACCCTTTTGTGCTTATGTTGGTTCATTGGCAATGGCAGCGTTTCTTGAACAGCGGAGTTTATTCCGTAATCTCTGACGGGGGACTTAGTTCAAGCTCTGCGAATGCTCTTGAGATTGAGATCCCTTTCTAACTTTTTTTTTTAAAAGCTGTATTTATTATTACTGTGATTTTTTTTTAAATATGAAATTTATGGGCATATTGGTTTCCATACAACGCCCAGTGCTCATCCCAACAGGTGCCCTCCTCAATGCCCATCGCCCACCTCTAACTTTTCTTTGTATCTGTAGTACTCGGCACATTGCTTAGCACGTGGTAGGAATTCAAGACTACTGAATGCCTGAATAAAGAAGTGCACGGTAAATCCTCCTCTAACTGCACACTGCCTAGGAGATTCGCTAGCGCTCAAGATATCTGTTATAAATCCACATCAAGGTGGGTACACTGACCCTCACATTTAGTTCACCTGGCTGCAGTGAGATGACACCTGCTTAGGTGCCTGTGCAATGCAGGCAACAGGAGGTTCAGTGTGCAGGCATACTGAGGTGAAGTCAGTTAAGGAACACCAAGTACACGGGGAAAGCTGGGGAGACTGGAAACCAGCTCATTAGCCATGGAGCCAGGCTTCATGCAAGGTCACTCAGCTAGGAGAGCAGGAGAGATTGTTCCTTGATCTGCTCCATCACTGGGATGACAGCAGTTGTGGTCCGCCTCTGCTGTTCCCATTGACTGACTTCTTGTGCTCCACCAGCTTCACAGTTTCTGCTTGGTGCCTGGTCTGGGAGTATCTCTTGGCTTCTGGAGTCCTTCCTTTCCGATGGCTCTCTCTGTAGATCCCACTGTCCAGCCTTTCAAGAAGGGCTCTGACTGGACTGGCTGGCTACCTCCAGCAGAGGCCCCAGCACAGCATGTAGAACCTTTGTACTGGGCCGTATCAGGGCCAGTGTCCCGCGTATGGCGAGCCCCTCAGATGGGGACTATGGCGGGGGGTGGTATTTGAGGCTTCATAGTGCGTGGTCTACATGCCTTCTGTCTCTTGAGCATCAAACCAGAATGTTTCTTAAGGTTACCATCATAAACTATTCAACACTGGCCTTGTGTGTCAGGAAAAGGACAGCAGAACAGGTCAACCAGCAGAGGGAACGTCATGGGAGCTCTCAGCAGGTCGGCACTTGTAAGACCTAGCTTTCCTTCGTTTACAGTCACTTTTACTGGGATGTGATTTCTCTTTATGGCATTGACTCACAGTGCCTGACAAAAGGTGCTAGAGGTGCCTCAAAAGTGCCAAGGGAGAGTACCACACTGGAGTCTTTTACTGAAATTGGAGCCTCCTTCAAGAAAATAGCTCAGAAAACAGAATTGGGCCATTTGGGATTGGCAGAAATCCTTTGATGTTATGAAAGAAGGACATCGTAAAACTCAGTTGAAGCCTGGGAGGACTGGCTAAAGATTGTGTGAAATTGGAAGAAATGATGGTTGGAACTTGTCAAACCTCGGGGGATTTGATGGGAACAGTCCCCATCTCTTTAACCATTATGCTGTAATGACTGTGTACATTACCAATTCACTTGGTGCTCCCATCTGGGGGAATGCATTCTCTCAACCCCTGCCCCATGCTATTTCCCAAGAAATGAACACAAGACAATAACCAGGAGAAGGGCCCTGATCTCTCTCCCATCCTCACACAACTGGCAGTCACTGGCATTTTCTCTGCCAACGTGAGGAATAAACGGGGCTGCATCTGTTCTCTTGTTCCACAGTGGGTGTCGCCATGAGTCCAAATACTGTTTCCCTTTTGGAGAGTCGGCAGCTAGCCCAAGCCTCTTGCCTGAGATTGGGTAGGGGAATTAGGGAGAAGCTGCCCGGGTCATTGTCCTTGTCCCCCTTGATCTCTCCTTTTAAGTGGCAGACTCAGTCACGGGTGCCATCAATCTAGCACATTTCATAAACAATAAATTCATTTGAAAAACCTGCTACTGAGTAGCCATCTGTCTCCATTTTTGTCAATCTGCTATTATAACAATGCTACTGTACTGTGAGGCCGTCTTTCACTAAAGACTCGTTGATCTGAAGGTGAACATGTGAAACATGGAGACAAGAGCTATGGGCCGACTGACAGCATATCCACCCACTGGCCTTTTATCACTGGAGCCTGGAATTTAAATCCTGCTTTTGACCGAAGGTGATGATATTGATGGTTTCTATATTTCACTGTGCTTGATTTATATTTCTTTAAGATTACAAAGTGTTCCAGCATCCTGATTTATGACTTGTTAGGTAGGAAGAAGACAGACAAAGGTTATTAGCCATTTGAGTATTGCTGGTGGATAAACTGAGGCACAGAGTACTTCAGTGCCCTAAGTCAGATGGCAAAGGAAGAGAAATGGGAATGTATTTTGGGATTACAATCTCTCTCTTGAACAACGGAGTCATCTCCCTTTATCTGTTTGGGTTTTTTTTTTTTTTCTTGTACCACTTAAGCATTTCACAAAACCACTACACATGGACATTTTGCTCTCCAGAGGCCAGTCTGAACATAGCAAAGAGCATTGGAACTAGCTCCAAACTGAATTGGAAGAAGAAGCTGACACCTGGATCCCAAGCCAGTTTTTAATACATAACATCCTACAATGTATTTTTGCAGCACTCAGGACCTCTCTCCACCAATCATTTTTATTAGGGGAAAAACATATTAAACAAAACCAAGAAAACCTCAACAACATAAAATCTCTGAAACCAAGCCAGGGATGCAGACAGCACGAGAAGGGATTGTAGGCAGTGGAAATCCCTCTTGCAAAGAAAGCTTGTTAGCTTGTGCTCAGGCCCCACATGCTTGTCTCTAGATGGAACATTTGCAAGAGCTCAGCGCGTATGTTCATGTGCTTACCATCAACGAACACCCTTAAAAGCCATTCGGGATGAGAGAAGAGGAATTTTAGATGGGAAGCAGGTTTCCAGAGCTCTTTAAAACCACATTATTTCCATGACTGTGCCACACCTTATCTGTTAACACGGAGACTTATCTAAAACAAGTCGGATCTAATTCGCAAGCATGTATTTCAAGGAAGGAAGCCATATTGGTTGGCTTATTCCTGCAGTGTCATGGGCTGCCCCTACCCAGGGGTATCGTTCCCCTCTGCCTCCCTTCTCTGAATGTGCTTGGCTTTCGACACTTTTCTTCTAGTCTCTGTGCTAATCCACTTTGTGCCTTTCCCACTACTTTGTTCTTGTTTTTGATGCACTGAGCGCCGTGCCTCCTTCCTGCTGGACTTGAAAGGGCCAGCTTCCCTTTGATCACTCAGTGGATGCTAAGAACAATACTTCTGCCTTACTCTTGTTTCTTGGGGGTGATGGTTAATTTTAAGTGTCGACTCGAATAGGTCGTTGTGCCCTGTCTAGTGCTCTAGAGTTTGGTGAAACACTAGTCTCGGTATTGCCGTGAAGATATTATTTAGGCGTATTAATGTTTAAATCAGATTTTCAGGAAAAGCATATTATTCTCCATCCAATCTAAAGGAATCAAGGGTAAAGTTAGCTTTCCCAAAGAAGAAGAAATTTGCATCAAGACAGCCACATAGAAATTCTGCCTGAGTTTCCAGCCCGCTGGCCTGCTCTGCAGTTTTCAGTGGCAAGATGGCAACATCACCCTGAATTACTTGCCCATTGACCTGCCCTACAAATTTTGAATTTGCTAGCCTTGTAATGACATGGCCTTCTTCTCTTTCTCTCTCCATGTATGTGTCCCCTTTGTATTGGTTCTGTTACTTTGGAGAGCTCTGGGCCACTAGAGGCGCTTGGTTAATACCAAACTCTCATTTCTTTCAAAGAACCAGCAGGTGAGCAAAGCATTCCGGAACTTGTCCATTCCTGCCTTGGAGTAGCGGAGTGATCGTGGTCAAGTTACAAACATCTCTGTGCATCTGTTTACTCAGCCTTTAAATAGGGATAAGGAGCCTTTCCCCATCACCTAGAGAGGGGTCCACACAGTGTTGTCCTGAGTTTCTGTCATAAGTTAAAGGGAAACTTTGACAATGTCCAGAGCCCTTGAGGTCCTACAGATGAAGGAGGAGGAAGTCCTGAAATTTCTTGCAGCAGGAAGCCTGCTCAGATGGCACCAACCTTGACTTCCAGATATCTACAAAAGGATATCTGCATATGGCATCTGCACCATAAATCTGAAGACAGCCTGGGAGAAGCTCTGCAGGCAGCTCGTGCCATTGTTGCTATTGAAAACCCGATGTCGTGTCATATCCTCCAGGAGTACTGGCCAGTGGGTTGTACTCAAGTTGGCCGCTGCCCCTGGAGCCACTCCTGTTGCTGGCCGCTTCACTCCTGGAACCTTCCATAACCAGATCCAGGCAGCTTTCTGGAGCCGAGACTTCTGGTGGTTACTGCTCCCAGCGCAATCCTAGTATGTACTGTTCAGCTGGTGGCAATAAAAGGTTAGGGGTCATACTGCTTTTTCCGGAGACAGGAGACTCAAATGTAGTTTAGATAATGCCCGCAAGACAAAGTATTTCATCGAATGCCTCGTGTGGTGCTGTGGGTGCTGCTGTACCCAAACCAGACATTAGGTCATAGAGTTGGAAATGATTTTGAGACCAGTTCACCTTATTGCCTCAGCACGAGGGTGGGGTAAAGCCAAGATGGAATCCATGACAGTAAAATAGCTTTCCTGACAAAGTGACCTTGTTTCCGCTGTTCCGTTGGTGCTTTCTGTGTGGTCTCCTATTGCTCGAAGTTTTATCTCCTTAGTTAGTAGAGCAAGGTTAGAGCGTCCCAGGGCTCTAGGGTCTCCCTTTTTGGGCCTCCTGCCAGTCCTAACAAAGGGCAAGCCCTCAGGAAAGAAATGTTTAATGAAGGAAAGTCACCACCTAGCTTAACGTAGTCCAACAGGCTGACAACCTAAAAAAAAAAAAAAAATTAGGACAGGAAGAAGAAAACCATCCTCAGTGATGAATGTTCTAAAATTAGTGTCTGCAGCACAGGTATTGTATTTCCTCAGAATATTAATATGCCCTCGCTGGAATACATCATCGAGACTTCACTGGAAAATTAGAAAGGGCAAGGGAAGAGTTTCAGGCTGGAAGGATATTTTGAATATCTTAAGTGATTGAAATAAACAGATGAAAAAATGAATCTGTTATGTTCAGCACCAGATTAATGACAAGGCAGTAAGTTTTAGGTCATTTTTATGGTGGCAGATGGGAATGCCTCAGAGGATTCTTATGTCCCAATGAGCTGTTCATCAAAATATTTTCCAGATTCTTGGAGTTACAAGGGAGCAAAAAGAATGGTGTTTCCAATATACTCTATTAAGAAGGTGGTGACCCGCTCAAGATCATGTAGTGGCAAAGCCAGGACTAAAGCAAACATTCTTCAAGTGCTAGACTATCGTCATGCGCTGCCTCCCCTGCCCTTTGTCACGGTGCCTGACATTCCACCATTGACGGTAGGGAGATAAAAAGATGATGGGTGTGCAGGCAGATGTGGATATGCATCCCAGCTTTGCCATTCTCTTTCTGTGGGTCTTGCTGAACTCTTCTTGTTTTTCTTTTCTCGTCTAGGAATAGAGAAAATAACTACCATGAGCAGTTTATATTACCGGTGCCATGAAAACTTCTGGGTCACCCAAATCTCTCTATTATAATGTAACTATTACAAGGAGTTTTCATAACTTGGTATGAATACTTGGATTCAGGGAATACTTGGGTAAGCTGTGTTTGAAAGTTTTGTGTGATTAGTGTGTTTCATGACTAAATGAGTGTGGCAGAGAACAATTAAACCAGGGTAAACAGATATGGGAATTCTCAGAGTCTTTAATAACTTAATGAGGACTATGACTCACCTGGAAGATATAATACACAGCGTTTCACAGATTTGTATGACCATAGAACCCTTTTTTGGAACATCTTAAGGCATCTGTGGGACATTGGTTTTCATAGGAGACGGTTTGGGAACGACGGTAGGTTGACTATATTGATGATCTCACCCCTTGTTTCTGAGCCCAGTCATTAACTTATTTTGGCCAATCAGTTGTGAGTAAGTGTTGGTTCAAGCAAAGAGTTGGAAAGTGCATTGAGGCTTGCTATCTTGCTGCTCATAATAATTACCTTTTTAATAATCAATTACCTTTTTCAAAATTTAAATCCGAGTTAACATACAGTGTAATCATTATTTCAGGAGTAGAATTCAGTGGTTCATCACTTACATATGACACCCAGTGCTCATCCCAACAAGTGTCCTCTATAGTGTCTCTTGCCCATTTGGCCCATCCCCCTACCCAACACCCCTCCAACAACCCTCAGTTTGTTCCCTGTATTGAAGACTCTCTTACGGTTTGCCTCTCTCTCTTTGTATCTTATTTTTCCTTCCCTTCCCCTATGTTCATCTGTTTTGTTTCTTAAATTCCACATATGAGTGAAATCATATGAATTTATTTTTCTCTGACTGACTTCACTTAGTGTCATACACTCTAGTTCCATCCATATTATTGCAAATGGCAAAATTTCATTCTTATCGCTGAGTAATATTCCATTGTGTGTGTATACACACACACACACACATCTTTTTTAAAATAGATTAATTCATTTTTAATTATTATTTTTAATTTACATCCATGTTAGTTAACATATGTTGTAATTATGATTTCAGGAATAGAATTTAGTGATTTATTACTTACGTATAACACCCAGTGCTCATCCCAACAAGTGTCCTCCTTAGTACCCCTTGCCCATTTAGTTCATCCCCGCACCCAAAACCCCTCCAGCAACCCTCAGTTTATATCTAAGTCTCTTATGGTTTGTCCACCTCCCTGTTTTTATATTATTTTTCCTTCCCTTCCTTTATGTTCATATTTTTTGTATCTTAAATTCCATATGAGTGAAGTCATATGATTCTTGTCTTTCTCTGACTAATTTTGCTTAGCGTAATACACTCTAGTTCCATCCATGTTGCTGCAAATGGCAAGATTTCATTCTTTTTAGTTGCTGAGTAATATTCCATTACATATTTATATATATACCACAACTTCTTTATCCGTTCATCAGTCAATGGACATTTGGGCTCTTTCCAAACTTTGGCTATTTTGATAGTGCTGCTATAAACATTGGGTGCATGTGCCCCTTTGAATCAGCATTTTTGTGTCCTTTGGATAAATACATAGTAGTGCAATTGCTGGGTCATAGGGTAGTTCTATTTTTAATTTTTTAAGGACCCTCCATACTGCTTTCCAGAGTGGCTGTAGCAGTTTGCATTCCCATCAGCAGCAAAATTATTCCCTTTCTCCTCATTCTCACCAACATCTGTGGTTTCCTGAGTTGTTCATTATGGCAATTCTGACAGGTGTGAGGTGGTATCTCATTGTGGTTTTGATTTGTATTCCCTGATGATGAGTGATGTTGAGCATCTTTTCATGTGTCTGTTAGCCATCTGGATGTCTTCTTTGGAAAAGTGTCTATTCATGTCTTCTGCCCATTTCTTCTCTGGATTATATTTTTGTGTGTTGAGTTTGATAAGCTCTTTATATTTTGGATGCTAACCCTTCATCTGGTACGTCATTTGCAAATATCTTCTCCCATTCTGTCGGCTGTCTTTTAGTTTTGTTGAGTGTTTCCTTTGGTGTTCAGAGGCTTTTTATCTTGATGAGGTCCCAATAGTTCATGTTTGTTTTTGTTTTCCTTGCCTCCAGAGACCTGCCTAGTAAGAAGTTGCTCTGGCCAAGGTCAAAGAGGTTGTTGTCTATTTTCTCCTCTAGGATTTTGATGGTTTTCTGTCTTACATTTAGGTCTTGCATCCGTTTTGAATTTATTTTTGTGTCTGGTGTAAGAAAGTGGTCCAGGTTCATTCTTTTGCACGTTGCTGTCCAGTTTTCCTAACACCATTTGCCGAAGAGACTGTCTTTTTTCAGTTGGATATTCTTTCCTGCTTTGTCAAAAATGAGTTGACCATATAGCTGTGGGTCCATTTCTGGATTTTCTATTCTGTACCTTTGATCTATGTGCTCATTTTTGTGCCAATACCATAGCTGTCTTGATGATTACAGATTTGTAATACAGTTTTAAGTTTGGAATTGTGATGCTTCCAGCTTTGGTTTTCTTTTTCAACATTACTTTGGCTATTGGGGTCATTTATGGTTCCATACAAATATTAGAATTGTTTGTTCTAGGTCTGTGAAGAATTCTGGTATTACTTAGAAAGGGATTGCATTGAATATGTACGTTGCTTTGGGTAGCATCGACATTTTAACCATATTTGTTTGCTCAATCCATGAGTATGGAATGTTTTTCCATTTCTTTGCGCCTTTTTCAGTTTCTTTCATAAGCTTTCTATAGTTTTCAGTGTATAAATCTTTTACCCCTTTGGTTAAGTTTATTCCTAGGTATTTTATGGTGTTTGGTGCAATTGTAAATGTGATCAATTCCTTGATTTCTCTTTCTGCTGCTTTATTATTGGTGTATGGAAATGCCACAGATTTCTGTACATTGATTTTATATTCCACAACTTTGCTGAATTCATGTATCAGTTCTAGCAGTGTTTTGGTGGAGCCGTTTGGGTTTTACACATAGAATATTATGTTGTCTCTGAAGAGTGAACGTTTTGACTTCTTCCTTGCCAATTTGAAAGCCTTCTATTTCTTTTTGTTGTGTGATTGCTGAGGCTTGGACTTCTAACACTATGTTGAACAACAGTGGGAGAGTGGACATCCCTGTTGTGTTCCTGACCTTAGGGGGAAAGCTCTCAGTTTTTCCCTTTGAGGATGATATTAGCTGTGGGTCTTTTATATATGGCATTTATGATCTTGAGGTATGTTCCTTCTACCCCCGCTTTCTTGAGGGCTTTTATCAAGAAAGGATGCTGTATTTTGTCAAATCCTTTTTCTTCTTTTTTTAAAATTTTATTTATTTTATTTTAGAGAGAGAGAGAGCATGAAGGGGGATGGGGGCAGAGGGAGAGACAGAGAATCTCAAGCAGGCTCCACGCTCAGCACAGAGCCCAATGTGGGGCTCAATCCCAGGATCCTGGAATCATGATCCGAGCTGAAATCAAGAGTCGGACGCTCAACTGACTGAGCCACCCAGGCGCCCTCAAATGTTTTTTTCTACATGTATTGAGAAGATCATGTGGTTCTTATCCTTTTGTTTTTTATTAATGTGTGTATCACATTGATTGGTATGTGGATATAGAACCAATCCTACAGCCCAGGAATAAATCCCACTTGATCATGGAATAATTCTTTTAGTGTATTATTGGAACCAGTTTGCTAGTATTTTGTTGAGAATTTTTGCATCCATGTTCATCAGGGAAATTGGTTTGTAGTTTTCCTTTTAAGTGGGGTCCTTGTCTGGTTTTGGAATCAAGATAATGCTGGCCTCATAGAATGAGTTTGGAAGTTTTCCTTCCACTTCTATTTTTTTGGAACAACTTCAAAAGAATAGGTGCTAACTCTTCTTTAAATGGTGGTAGAATTCCCCTGGAAAGCCATCTGGCCCTGGATTTCTGTTTGTTGGGAAATTTTGGTTACTGATTCAATTTCTTTAATGGTTATGGGTCTGTTCAAATATTCTATTTCTTCCTGTTTCAGTTTTGGTAGGTTTTATGTTTCTAGGAGTGTGTTTATTTCTTCCAGATTACCAATTTGTTGGGATATAATTG
Source organism: Acinonyx jubatus (assembly GCF_027475565.1). Classification (NCBI taxonomy): domain Eukaryota; kingdom Metazoa; phylum Chordata; class Mammalia; order Carnivora; family Felidae; genus Acinonyx; species Acinonyx jubatus. The sequence goes on along the minus strand of NC_069380.1, from coordinate 27,088,102 downwards.
CTCATAATATTCTCTAATTATTGTTTGTATTTCTGTGGTGTTGTTTGTCATCTCTCCCCTTTCATTCGTGATTTTATTTATTTGGGTCATTACATTTTTCTTTTTGATAAATCTGGCTAGGGGTTTATCAATTTTGTTAATTCTTTCAAAGAACCAGCTCCTGGTTTTATTGATCTGGTGTGTTGTTTTGATTTCAAAATCATTGATTTCTGCTCTCATCTTTTTTGTTTCTCTTCTTCTGATGACTTTGGGCTTTATTTGCTGTTTGTTTTCCAGTTCCTTTAGGTATAAGGTTAGGTTGTGTACCTAAGACATTTCTTCCTTCTTTAGGAAGGCCTGGATTACTACACACTTCCCTCTTATGACTGCCTTTGCTGCTTCCCAGAGGTTTTGGACTGTTGTGTTTTCATTTTCATTTATTTCCATGTACTTTTTAATTTCCTCTTTAATTTCTTGATTAACCCATTTATTCTTTAGTCGGATGTTCTTTAATCTGCAAGTATTTGTGGTCTTTCCAAATTTTTTCTTGTAGTTGCTTTCAGGTTTCATAGCGTTGTGGTCTGAAAATATACATAGTATGATATCAATCTTTTTGTATTTGTTGAGGGTTGATTTGTGACCCAGGATGTGATCTATTCTGGAAAATGTTCCATGTGCACTTGAGAAGAATGCATATTCTGCTGATTTAGGATGAAATATTCTGTGTATAGCTGTCAGGTCCATCCAGTTCAGTGTGTCATTCAAAGCCATTGTTTCCTTGTTGATTTTCTGCTTAGATCTGTCCATTTCTGTATGTGGGATGTTGAAATCCCCTATTATTATGATATTGTTTTAAATTTCTTTATGTTTGTGATTAATTGATTTATATATATATATTTTTCCAAGTTGGGGGCACAAATATTTACAATGTTAGATCTTCTTGGTGGATAGACCTCTTAATTATGATCTAATGCTCATCTTCATCTCTTGTTACAGTCTTTGTTTTAAGATCTAGTTTGTCTGATAAAAGTATGACTACTCTGGCTTTCTTTTGGCATCCACTAGCATGATAGATGGTTCTCCATCCCCTTAATTTCAATCTGCAGGTGTCTTTAGGTCTCAAATGAGTCTCTTGTAAGCAGCAGATATATGGGTCTTGTTTCTTATCCATTCTTATACCCTATGTCTTTTGATTGGAGCATTTAGTCCATTTACATTTAGAGTGATTATTAAAAGATGGATTTAGTGCCATTGTGTGACCTATAGACTTGGTGTTTCTGGTGATGCTCTCCGGTCCTTTCTATGCTTTGTTGCTTTTGGTCTTTTTGTTTTTTCTCCACTCAAAGAGTCCCTCTTAAAATTTCTTGCAGGGCTGGTTTAGTGGTCACAAACTCCTTTAGTTTTTGTTTGTCTCGGAAACTCTTTATCTTTCATTCTACTTTGAATGATAGCCTTGCTGGATAAAGAAGTCTTGGCTGCATATTTTTTCTTATTCAGCACATTGAATATATCCTGCCACTCCCTTGTGGCCTGCCAAGTTTCTGTGGACAGGTCTGCTGTGAACCTGATCTGTCTTTCCTTATAGGTTAAGGACTTTTTCCCCTTGCTGCTTTCATAATTTTTTCCTTGTCCGTGTATTTTGTGAATTGGACTATGATATTCCTTGGTGATGGTCAGTTTTTGTTGAGTCTAATGTGAGTTCTCTGTACTTCTTAGATTTTGATGTCTGTGTCCTTCCTCAGATTAGCAAAGTTTTCAACTATAATTTGCTCACATAAACCTTCTGCTCCTTTTTCTCTCTCTTCATCTTTTGGGACTCCTATGATTCGAATATTATTCCTTTTCAATAAGTCACTGAGTTCTCTAAGTCTGAGTTACCTTCTGTCTTGTCATTTTGGAGGAAGAAAAAAAATAATAAAAAATAAAAATTAAAAAGCTAAAAAGAAAACAAAATAAAACCAAATAAAGGAAGCTGGATTAGTCTGCTTGTTGAAAGAAGCCTATCTTGATGGACTAGAGAAAAAAGAGAAAGGGAAGAATAAAAAAGTTTAAAGAAGTTGAAAAATTAAAAAAAATAATAGTAAAATAGAATCAAAAAAAGAAAATAAAATTGAATTAAAAATTTAAAAATAAAAAAAAAAAAAAGAAATTTGCCCTTCCTGTATTCAAGAAAGAGAAAAAGAAAGAAAAAAGGAAGAAAACAATGTAAGCAAAAACAGAAGCCAAGAAAACGAACAAATAAAGGAACCAGCAAACACAGAAGCCCCAGTGAAGTTACATCCAGTTTCCTCTAGAACTGAAACTTTGAAACACTGTTGTCCTTAGACTAAGCAGGTGGAGGGATTTGTGCTGGTCTTCTGGGGAACGTGCCTGGAGGGTGTAGTTGGGCGGGGCTTCGTGTAATGGCTCCATTCTCCATTTGGTGGCACTGCTAAGCTTACTGGGATGGGTGTGTATGCGTGTGCACATGTGCACACGCATGCCCACATATGCATGCTCAGTGCATGCATGGTAATGGTGAAAATGGCCTCACCTAGCTCCCTAGTCTCTGGTGCGGGACCTTTGCCCTCTTGCCGACCCACAATCAAGCATCCCTTCTTTGTCTCAGGCCTCTCTCCACTCCCTGGCTCTACTCTGTCCATGTCCAAGCTGTCTGCCTGCCAGGTGGTGCCTCCCTCCAAAGTTTTATCTCAGATGGGATTATGTTTCAAAACCCCACACTTCATAGACCCTTGCAGCTTGAACCCATGCCACCTCTCTGGGAGAGGGTCTTGCTGAGCAATGGCCAGGTGCCAGCTTGCCCTGGATACGTTCACGTGATCATGCGATGGCAGAGGTTCAGAGTTTATGGCAAATCACAGTAAACAGTTGGTGCCAGGGTTCACTGCATTCTGGTGTCTTTGTCCCAATACTAGCAAACATGGCTGCTCTCCATGGTCCACTAGGACCTTGGCCCACAGGGAAGCCATATGGCCTCTACCAGCTGCACTTCAGGCAGGGGAACCATTCTCCCTGTGTGGCACACGGACTCTTCAGATAGTCTTTCCTGATCCTGGGGATTTGCCCTACTTCCCCACCAGAGCACCGCCAGGTACTGAGCTCTGAACCTTCAGACTCTGCTGTATTGAAACTCTGTTCTTTCTCCTGTCAGTAAGTTTGGGGAACAGATTTCTTGTCTGGTTCCCTGCAAGTGTTTTCACTCTTTCTCTCTTCAGCTACTTTTGGGGGAGTGCTTTTCTTGGGCGACCCCAAGGCGTCGCACTCTCCCCCTTTCTGTCCTCTCTCTGTGAAAACAGCTCCCTACCCTCTGCAGCTCCGTGGCTTTTCTCTCCCCCCGTTCACCTCTCTGCACTGTGGGTAGTACATTATCTCATTTAAAAAGAAGAAGAATGGAAACCACATAAGAGGCACTAGTTTATAGCAACTCACGTCTGGCCTTGCAAATGCCACCGGGACCACCGATTCAGAGGAGTGGAATGTTCCTTGCTTAGGCCTTAGTTCTCCCTGAGAGTGACCGTCCAATCCATTGTTTTCTGTAGCTCTGTGCTGTACCATCTGAGGTATCTTTACTTTTCTGCCATGCTTAGCTCTTTCTGTGTGCTTTGAATGGTGTTCTCAGTCTGCTTCCTACTTGCGGAAATGGAAAGCTCAGAGGTTTTCTTGACATTTTGGACAGTCTCAGTTTCTTTTAATGTAAATTGGTGAGGCTTTTGGCAATACAGTACCCTCAATATTTGTTGTGGGTTTCTTATAAATCTGATGAGCCAGAAGCAACACCTACAATATGGTTAGAGCTCTATCTCTCTCAAAACTTAATCACTTATGTGGACAAGTCAGGTTGCCGTGGGGCAGTGCTCTTTAGATTTGTAGCAGCCCTTTTGTCTAGCTTACAGGATCTGCCAGGTTCTTCTTCATTTCTTTCAGGGGTTGTAATAAAAAGCCTTAAAGGTAAATATTTAATTAGATACTTGCCCCAGGATGTATTTTACTTTGAGAATTTTTTGCTAACTGGAAGGCTAGAGGTGAGAAACAATTTTATTTTGCAGCCAAGAAGTTCTGTCTCGTTATGGTCCCTCTAAATATGCTTAAACACTGTTACTTATTTCTCTAACCCTTCTCTTTGTTGTAGAACCTTATCGATATATGGGTAGTAAGAGCCACTGATACTTTGAACATTCTGCCTGGAAATGTTACTGCTTAAATCCCGAATGTCCTTAATATATTTTCTATCTTCTGAAGGATCACCTGTGGTGGTGGTTTTTACCATTTTTCTTCTCTGCTGCTACATAACCCATGTCATTTTTGCATCTTTTTGGAGCAGTTTTCTTACTGCTTTTCTAGCCTCTGTCCGCTGCCTACTCTCAAAGCCAGGGCCACATTTTTTAGTCTTGGTTATAATGGTACCCTGATTCTAAATAATTCCTGCGTTAGTTATCTGTTGCTGCAAATAACGCTATATAACAAGTCAACCCCCAAAACTCGGTAGCTTAACACAACCACTGATTTAACTCAAGTCTACGGATGAGCAATTGAAGATGAATTGCAGTTCTTGTCTTTGATATGTTCTGTTGAACCATTAGCTGGCTTTCAGCTAATCTAGGATGGCCTTGGCTTGCCCCCTTACCTAAACAGCTCATCCTCCCATGGGCTAGTCCAACTGTGTTCTCATAGCTGTGTCATAGTGCAAGAGTGTCCAAACCCAGTCATGCAAGGGGGCATAGAAACAGGCACGTGCTTGTTGAGCCTCTGCCAACATCTCTTTGCCAAAGCAGGGCAAATGACCAAGTCTAGAGGTAGAGTGAGAGGCGATTACATAGTTACAGGGAAAGAGGTGTGAGTACAGATTGGCCATTAAATGGAGCCTGTTAATAAACTCCATCTCCTTGGGATTATGTCTGTGAAAGTATTGGAATCTCCCACAACAGGGCTCGCTGATGTCCTCATGGGCTAGCTGTCTCTGTTTCTTTGCCTTTTCTGGCTCCTTTATAAATTTATTTGAAATATTTTCAAATCTACCTACATTTCTTGCCAGTATTCTCCTTTCAAAGTAAGCTCCCTATGTTTAGTACCTACAGGGTTGAGCGGCATCTTCTCTTACTTGTCATAGTTGAAGAGTGAATAGCTGATCGATATAGAAAGAAGAGAGGAAAGAACCTGAGGGGAAAAAATGATTGCCAAAAGCAGAGGTGTTTGAGTGTCAGTGAAGCGAACGTGCGTAAATGTGGCTACTTGCGTGTACATTTACATTGTGTGTGTACACAAATTTTCATTAGTGTGCATGTGTATGAATATATACATATCTGTACACGTGTGCATTAGGGCATGTATATATGCATGGGATAAGTGTTCTTCCCAGTTTATTAAAAAATACCACTGCACTTGATCTGATAAATCAGTGAGACAGTGAGACGAATACTCATGGGGCAAAGCCCAATGGTAAAAGAAGGAAATATGAAATAGGAGTCAAAGGGTTATAAAAACAAAGCAGGTGTTTCTACACTTCCAGGTTTGAAAAATTCCAAACGGCAGTTATGAGCGGTTTCTCACGCCTTCTCCCCCTATGTCCTTCTTTAAACCTGGATGGTAGGGAAATATGGGCAATACGCCCATGTTGCTGCCCTCCTGTAATCCATGAAACAGAGTAGCACAAGATAGATTTTCTCTCTTTGGTTTTCCCACCAAGATGTCCCATCCTTATTGGAGATAGAAGATTGGGGACAAGATATCTTGTCCTTTCTATGTCTCAAGAGTGGAATGTTCTATTTCCTCTGAAATACTTTATATTTGAGAAAACACACCAGGTTCGTCTTTGCCAAGGCTCTCTTCCAAGAGGCCTGGTTTGAGTTAGGAACTTTACTGGTTATTCATTCATTTCACGAGAGCCTGAAATCTCCCAGGGAGGCCATGGGAATCTGCAGTCCTCTGGAAGTCTAGGTTCTAGTTCTGCACAGTCCACCGGGCTCTTGGGACCATGGGGGATTTCCTGTTACAGTGTATTGAAATATTTGTTATTCCAGAGAGGACTCAGGAAGCTGATTCTATTGGATATGTCAGTGGTAACCTCTAAAAGGAAATAGTTTTCAATTGGCAGTGGCCTGTGTGAGGCTCTGAGTTTGAAAACTTTTGCTAGAAGAGTTTTATAATCTTAGGTGACCTAGTAAGACCTAGTCAATGGATACAATTACAAAAAGACTCTATGAGATAGGTGTTACTATTATCCCTATTTCTTAGATTGAGTCACTATGATTACTCACTGGGGCGGATTCCAGAAAAAAAGTGCTCTTGAATACCTCACTATACTGTGTCTACGGCCAGGTGATCTACCCCTTCCATGACCAAAAGTCTGGAAGCCTCATTTGCCAGCCCCTAAGAGTAAGCAGCAATACAAAATACTTGACTACAGACTGGCACAGATTTCATTGTCTTTCCTTTGCTACCTATAGTTACCAGACCCAGCAGCCCAAAGCCTTTTCTCTGGCATGCTTTGAACCAGAGTTACCTTTATCTGCTCAAGGAACAGATAATGAGGTGCAAAACCTTATTCCGTCCTTGCTCGGGTTAGAAATTGACAAATATCCTAAGAATTCATAGCACTTCCTGTGTGAAACTTGATTTACTATGATGGTAAGTCATAAAAATGATGCATGACATGTTGATTTGATGTAACAATCAATGTCTATTTAATAAACGGCCCACAATGGTTTTCATACATTATCTCCACCTGAAGACAGTGTTTGATTTTCCAGCCCATACTTCACATTCTAGCTCAAAAATACTAAAGAAACAAATCCTCACTTATGCATAAACATATTCAAAGGCAAAAGATTTATTTATTGATGAGAGCTTCAAATTGACCAATTTTTAGCTTTTTCTTCTGAAAAGAAGAAAGCTTTCCAAGAAGAGATTGCTACCAGATGTAGTGGATTACACAGCACTTGCTCAGCTATGAAACGCAGATGAAATGGAATATTCTGGTTTCTGATTCAGCCCTATTCTTATCTACACATAGCTCTTCTTAAGTGAACTTGACAGTGTTGTGGGCTGATATTAAGATAGACGACTTTAGTAAACAAGAAAAAGGGTTTCGTTCCCTACAATAGCAAATGGACTTTATAATAGAAATTTCTTTGTGCCAGGGAAGATATTACAATTTTCAACACACAATAAATATATTTGCTAGACAAAAAAAAAATGCATTTCATTACATGCAATGCACTTTCTATTGTACATTAACCACTTTTTTGCTTTGTGTAGAAAAGTACCATTTTCTACTGTAAAATGTCTGCAATTTATTTTTATAAGTCTGTTTTTTCCCATGAAGGAAGAACATTCCATTACATAACCCTGTACTGATAAATTATATACGAGGCAAAATGTGTAGTATAAACATCTGAGCTTTATTGTTTGAGTGTCTATACAGTTCTGAGAGCAGACCGTTAAAATCGTAGACTAGAACGGCTGATTATATTAACAACCAGTCTGTAATTAGTAGGTTTACTGGAGTCATTTACTTTGATACTTTCAGCAACCATAATACATGTGTAGGTTCTCTAAAATAATACTATCGCATGCTTCAGCTACACCCATAATTTTTCCTGATAATGCTTCTGCTGGGTTAAAAAAAAACATAATTAATACTTTATTTAATCCTTGTATACTGTATACCTAGTTGACTATCATTCAAAATGGCACTTGCCCAGAGTGCTTTAGTTTCTTCACAGTTGAATGTATTTGACCCTGATTACTGTTTCCTGGAAATATCCCAAATAAGTAAAAAAGCAGTTGCAATAAAGAATTCCTGCTCTACATTTTCTTTGTGCTAAGGGTCACTGTGACTGTGACCTGTAAGTTGGCCTGTAAGAGTTACGAAAGTCTCGTGGCGCCTAGGTGGCTCAGTTGGTTAAGCGTCCAACTTCATTCAGCTCAGGTCATGATCTTACAGTTTGTGAGTTTGAGCCCCGCGTCAGGCTCTGTGCTGATAGCCCCCTCTCTGCCCCTCCTGGAGCCCTCTCTCTGCCCCTCCTCCTCCCCTGCCCACACTCTGTCTTTTTCTCTCTCTCAAAAATAAACGGACAAAAGTTATAGAGGTCTTTGCAGGTTAGAGAATTAGAATTATTTTGCTTATGTCAATCTTATACTTGCGCATATATAATGGACTATTTGTGGGGATGATGCTTGTCTTTATTTTATTCTGACATTTAGGAACAAACACTTGTTGGCTTAGAAACACTGACTGTTTTTCCCAAAGGACAGGGTAGGAAGAAAAAGGGATTGCCTACTTTGCTTGGTTGGAATGGTGTATCTAAAGTACTATTTTTGAAGAAACCAATGCCTTCAGTCGGCCTGCCTCAGCGTTAGGTGCTGTATGCATGCTATCTTATTTAATCACAAGCAACCTTATGAAGTAGGCTTTAACATTACTGTATCATGAATCTGGGACCATGCTTCACCGTGGTAAAGTTTCATGCCTTAATCAGAGGTCCAGTGAATGTTGGGGCCGGGACTCGACCCCAGCACAACCTGAACATTCTCTGACAGAACACGAGATATTTCCAAATGTTTGAAGCCCAGAAATGAAAATTGAAAACATAAGAAGAGATTGTGAGGTGGTGGAAATAGAGGCACAATAGTTCTAGTGATCTAATATATAATTCACTAGAATCTGTTTAACTCTGAAATGTTCCTGTTTGGTGTGCTACCCCTAAAAGCACAGGCAGGTCTTAGGGATAACTGTGGGTCAGGCTCCAGACCACTGTAATAAAGTGAGTATCACGATCAAGTGAGTCCAATGAATGTTTTGGTTTCCCCGTGCATATAAAAGTTGTGTATGCACTATACTGTAGACTAAGTGGGCAATAGCATTGTGTTTAAGCAACAATACACATACCTTAGTTAAAAATATTTTATTGCTAAAATATGCTAACCATCACGTGAGCTTTCAGCGAGTCATAATTTTTTTGCTGGTTGACAGTCTTGCCTGATATCAACGGCTGCTGACTGATAAGGGTGCTTGTTGCGGAAGGTTGGGATGGCTATGGCAATTTCTTGAAAGGAGACCAGGAAGTTAGTTGATCACGTCGATTGACTCTTCCTTTCGTGAACAATTTCTCTGTGGCAAGCAATGCCATCTGATATCCACACTAGGAGTTCTTTCACAATGGGAACCCGTCTTCTCAAACCCTGCCACAGCTTTATCGACTAAGTTTATGTAATATTCTAAATCCTTTGTTGTCATTTCAGCAATCTTCAGAGTGTCTTCACAGGGCATAGGGCTCATCTTAAGAAAACCATTTTCTTTGCTCATCCATAAGAGGCAACTCTTTCTTCATTCGCTCGTGTCATCTTGAGACGGCAGCAATGCGGTCATGTCTTCAGGCTCCACTCTAATGCTAGTTTCTCTTGCTTTTGCCACCATATCTGCACTCGCTTTGTCCTCTGAAGTCTTGAACCCCTTTAAAGACATCCTTGAGGGCTGGGAGAACTTCTTCCAAACTCTTGTTAACGTTGGTATTTTGACCTTTTCCCACGGATCACAATGTCCTTAATAGTGAATCCTTTCCAGGAGGTTTTCAATTTACTTTGCCCAGATCCACCAGAAGAATCACTATTCATGGCAGCTATAGTCTTACAAAGTAGAGTTCTTTTTTAAAAAAATTAATTAAAAAATTTTCATTCTAGTATAGTTAACATGCAGTGTTATATTAGTTTCAGGTGTACAACATAGTGATTCAACTCTTCTACACGTTACTCAGTGCTCCTCATGGTAACTGTACTCTTAACCCCCAGCACGTTTTTTACCCACCCACCCTACCTCCCCTCTGGCAAGCATCAGTTTATTCTTTATAGTTAAGAGTCTGTTTCTTGGTTTGTCTCTCGTTCTCTCTCTCTTTTGTTTTTTTTTGCTCATGTGTTGTGTTTCTTAAATTCCATATATGAATGAAATCATATGGTATTTGTCTTTCTCTGATTTATTTTGCTTAGCATTATACTCTCTGGCTCTATTCATATTGTTGCAAATGGCAAGATTTCATTCTGTTTTATGGCTGAATAATATCCAATTATATATATTATATATTATATATATATCATACCTTCTTTATCCATTCATCTGTTGATGGATACTTGGGCTGCTTCCATAGTTTAGCCATTATAAATAATTCTGCCGTAAATATAGGGGTGCATGTATCCCTTTGAACTAGGATTTTTGTATTTGGGGGGTAAATGCCAGTAGTGAATTAATGGATTGTATGGTAGTTCTATTTTTAACTTTATTTTATTTTCATTTTTAACTTTTTGAGGAACCTCCATACTGTTTTCCAGAGTGGCTGCACCAGTTTGCATTCCCACCAACAGTGCACAAGGACTTCTATTTCTCCACATCCCTTTCAACATTTGTTATTTCTTATTTTTTGGATTTTAACCATTACAACAGGTGTGAGGTGATAACGCATTGTAGTTTTGATTTACATTTCCCCGATGATCAGTGATGTTGAACATCTTTTCATAGATCTGTTGGCCATCTATATTTCTTCTTTTGTCTTCATGTTTTCTGCCCATTTTTTTAGTTGGATTATTTGTTTTTTGGGCATTGCGTTGTATACATTCTTTCTATTTTTTGGATACTAACCCTTTATCAGAGATATCATTCGCATATATCTTCTCTTATTCAATAGGTTGTCTTCCATTTTTTTTGGTCATTTTCTTCGCCGTGCAGAAGATTTTTATTTTGACGTCCCAGTAGTTTATTTTTGTTTCTATTTCCCTTGCCTCAGGAAATATATTTAAAAAGAAATTGCTATGACTAATGTTGGAGAAATTACTGCCTGTGTTCTCTTCTAGGATTTTCATAGTTTCAGGTCTTATATTTAAGTACTTAATTCATTTTGAATTTATCTTTGTGTATGGTGTAAGCTGGGAGCCCAGTTTCATTCTTTTCCATGTGTTTGTCCAATTCTCCCAGCACCATTTGTTGAAGAGTCTATCTCTTCCCCATTGCTTATTTTGCATATTCTTTCGTCATTTGTCATAGATTGACCATGTAAGCATAGGCTTCTTTGTGGGGTTTCTATTCTATTCCATTGATCTGTGTGCCTATTTTCATGCCAGTACCATACCGTCTTGATTACTATAGCTCTGTAGTATAACTTGAAATCTGGAATTGTGATGCCTCCAGGTTTGTTTGTTTGTTTTCTTTTTCAAGATTGTTTGGGCTATTTGAGGTCTTTTGTGGTGCCATAAAATTTCAGGAGTGTTTGTTCTAGTTGTGTGAAAAATGTTGTTGGTATTTTGATAGGGATTGCATTAAATCTGTAGATTGCTTTGGGGAGTGTGGACATTTTAACAATGTTCTTCCAATCCATATGCATGCAATGACTTTCCATCTCTTTGTGTCATCTTCATTTTCTTTCATAAATGTTTAAGGGTTTTCAGTGGTGCCTGGGTGGCTAGTCAGTTAAGCGTCGGACTCTTGATTTCGGCTAAGGCCACGATCTCGCAGCTTGTGAGTTCAAGCCCTGCGTTCAGCTCTACACCGACAGTGCAGAGATTGTTTGGAATTCTCTCTCTCCCTCTCTCTAACCCCTGACAAAAATAAATAAACTTACATAGATGTTTTATAGTTTTCAGAGCACAGATCTTTTACCTCCTTGGTTAAGTTTATTCCTAAGTATGTTATTGTTGGTGCGGTTGTAAATGGAATTGTTAATTTTTTTTCTGCTGCTTTATTATTAGTGTATAGAGATGCAACAGATTTATCCACATGAATTTTGTGTCCTGCAACTTTACTGAATTCATTTATCACTTTTAACAGATTTTTTTTTTGGTGGAATCTTTAGGGTTTTCTATGTATACTATCATGTCATCTGCAAATAGTGACAGTTTAACTTCTTGTTTTTAATTTTTATTTTTGAGAGACAGAGTGTGAGTGGGAGAGGGGGAGAGAGAGAGAGAGAGAGAGAGAGAGAGAGAGAGAGAGAGAGAATCTGAAGCAGGCTCCAGGCTTTGAGCTGTCAACACAGAGTCCAACCTGGGGCTTCAACCTGTGAATTGTGAGATCATGACCTAAGCCGAAGTCGGATGCCTAATTGACTGAGCCACCCAGGTGCCCCCAGTTTAACTTCTTCCTTACCAATTTGGATGCCTTTTATTTCTGGACTAAGTACTAGGTACTTAGGACTTCCAGTACTAAGTCAAATAATAGTGGTAAGAGTGGATATCCCTATCTTGTTCTTGACCTTAGGGAATATGTTCTTTTTGTTTGTTTGTTTTTTGGCTTTTGTTTTGTTGTCGTTGTTGTTTTGTTTTTTGTTTTACCATCGAGCTTGATTTAAGCTGTGGGATTTTCATATATGGCTTTTATTCTAATGAGGTACATTCCCCCTAAACCTACTTTGGTCAGATTTTTTATCATGAGTGGATATTGTACTTTGTCAAGGGCTTTTTCTGCGTCTATTGAAATGATCGTAAGGTTTTTATCCCGTCTTTTATTGATGAGGTAGATGTATCACATGGATTGACTTGCAAATATTGAACCACCCTTGCATCCCAGGGATAAATCCTACTTGATCATGGTGAATGATTTTTTTTTTTAATATATCACTGCATTCAGTTTGCTAATATTTTGTTGAGGATTTTTGCATCAAGGTTCATCAGAGATATTGCCCTGCCATTCTCCATTTTTGTAGTGTCTTTATTTGGTTTTGGTATCAGGGTAATGCTGGCTTTGTAGAATGAATTTGGAAGCCTTTCTTCCTCTTCTAATTTTTGGAATAGTTTGAGAAGAATAGGTACCAACTTTTCTTTAAATGTGTAGTAGAATTCACCTGTGAAGCTGTCTGGCCTCAGACTTGTGTTTACTGGGAGTTTTTGTTGATTACTAATTCAACGTCAGTGCTGATAATCGGTGTTTTCAAATTTTCCATTTTTCCTGATTCAGTTTTGGGAAGTTATATGTTTCTAGGAATTTATCCATTTCTTCTAAGTTGTCCAATTTTTTGGCATATAATTTTTTGGCATATAATTTTTTATAATGTTTTCTTACAGTCTTTTGTATTTCTGTGGGGTGGGTTGTTATTAATCTCATTTCTGATTTTTGAGTCCTTTTTTTTTTTTTAACGAGTCTGGCTAAAGTTTTATTGATTTTTGTTGATCTTTTCAAAGAACCAGCTCCTGGTTTCATTGATTCTGTTCTATTGTTTCTTTAGTTTCTGTTTTCTTTATTTCTGCTCTAATCTTTATTGTTTCCATGAAGTATATTTCTTAATATACTTTGAAAATCAAAATAATGCCTTGCTCCATGGGCTGCAGAATGGGTGTTGCCATAGCAGGCATGAACATAACATCACTCTTGTACATTTCATCAGAGCTCTTGGGTGGTCAGGTGCATTGTTAGTGAGCAGACATACACTGAAATGAAATTATTTTTTTTCTGAGCAACAGGTCTTAACAGAGAGGTTAGAATATTCAGTAAACCAAGTTGTAAACAGAGGTGTTGTCATCCAGGTTTTGTTCTTCCATTTACAGAGCACAGGCAGAGTAGATTTGGCATAATTCTTAGGGGCCCTAGAGTTTCCAGAACAGTATATGAGCATTGGCTTCAACGTTAGGTCACCAGATGCATTAGCCCCTAGCAAGAGAGTCAGCCTGTCCTTGGAAGCTTTAAAGTCAGGCATTGACTTCTCCTCTCTAGCTATGAAAGTCCAAGATGGCATCTTCTTCTAACAGAAGGCTGTTTTGTCTACATTGAAAATCTGTTGTTCAGTGTGGTCACCTTCATTCGTTATTTCAGCCATTGAAAATCTATTGTTCAGTGTGGCCACCTTCATTCATTATTTCAGCCAGATCTTTTAGATAATGTGTTGCAGCTTCTACATCAACACTTGCTGCCTCACCTCATACTTTCATGTTATGGAGACAGCTTCCTTCCTTAAACCTTATGAACCAATCTCTGCTAGCTTCACACTTTTCTCCTGCAGCTTCCTCACCTCTCTCAGCCGTCCTCAAATTGAAGAGAGTTAGGGCTTTGCTCTAGATTGGGCTTTGGCTTAAGGGAATGTTGTGCCTGGGTTGATCCTCTATGCAGGCCACTCAAACTTTACAGTTTACAATAAAACTGTTTGGTTCTACCATTCATGTGTCAGCTAGGTTTTCATCTTCTTTAAGAGCCTTTCCTCTTTTTTTTTTTTAATTTTTTAATTTTTGTTTTTGAGAAAGAGAGAGACAGAGAGAGGGAGACACAGAATCTGAAGCAGGTCCAGGCTCTGAGCTGTCAGCACAGAGCCCGATGTGGGGCTTGAATCCATGAACCATGAGATCATGAGCTGAGCTGAAGTCAGACACTTAACCGACTGAGCCCCCCAGGTGCCCCAAGAACTTTTTTTTTTTTTGCATTCACAAGTTAGCTGTTTGGCACGAGAGACCTAGCTTTCAGCTTCTCTTGGCTCTTGACGTGCTTTTCTTGCTAAGTGTAATCCTTTCTAGCTTTTGGTTTAAATTGAGAGAAATGCAGCTCCCCCTTTCACTTGAACACCTAGAGGCCACTGCAGGGTGCTTGGTTGACCTCAATTTCAGTATTGTTGCATCTTGGAATAGTGAGGCAGAGGGGGAAATGACCAGTTGGATTAAGCTACCAGAATACACAGAACAGTATCCTTTAAGTTGGCCATCTTACATGGATGTGGTTTGTGGCACGCCAAAATAACTACAGTAGTACCATCAAAGACCGCCGGTCACATAACAATAATGACAAATTTGAAATATTGCTAGAATTACCCAAATGTGCCAGAGAGACACAAAGTGAGCAAATGCTGTTGGAAAAAATGCTGCCAACAGACTTGCTCGACCCAGGGTTGCCACAAAACTTGAATTTGTAAAAAAACACAATACCTGCCAAGCACAATAAAGTGAAGCACAATAAACTGAGGTATGCCAGTATAGTTTATTCAGATACTAATGACAGACTGATTGAATATTCATGTTAACCTTTTGCCATTTTGATATAAAGGGAGCCAAGCTGTAAAGTTGCAGGCATCTCGAACATCTCCTCATTTTCTCGGTTTATGAGAAGAAACGGAGTATTAGGGTAAAAATGGTCCTTAGGGTTTCGAGATAAAACAGCTTTTATTGAGTGCAACAAACAGAGCAGCCATTTTTAGGAAAAGGAGTAAAAAAAAACCCTGCAAGTTAAGCACCCCCAACCCTTACCAAGAAGAAACAAGTTGTTGCATATCACAATTGACGCATGGCTGTTTGTTTACACAGTCTCGTTTTCTCCATAGTTATTACCAGCATTTTCTACTTTTATCATTTCGTTTTTATCACCCTTGATGAAAACGAGAGGTTTACCAGATGGAAGCAAGCTTCTCTACACTTTCACATGTCGCTTTTGATGTGGTATGTAATGAAAGTACTTAAGTATTTTGAAACATAAACAACCTGACCTTTCCTTGTTGCACCAGGTGAAAGATACCTAGGCCAACAAGAAGAGTTCTCATGCAGTAGAATATTATTCAGCCTCAAAAAAGGAATGTAGTTCTGACAGATGCTACAACGTGGGTGAACACTGAAGACAGAAATGACATAAGTGAGACACAGAAGGACAAATACTACGTTTCCACATACGTGGGAGACCTCAAAGAGGCAAATTCAAAGAGGCACTCAGTAGAATAGGGAGTGCCAGGGGCCGGAAGGACGGTGAGGGGATAGGGAGCTATTTTTTAATGGGTACATTCAGGAGGAGGCTGTAAAATTATAGTGGGGGTTGGCAGCTGTCCATATATTTAATGCCACTGAATTGTACAATTACAAACGGGTTAAGTGATAAATATTATGTACACGTTACCCCAGTGGGGAAAAAAAATTGAAAAACAAGGTAGGAATTCTGCCAAGATCTTACAACTGAGGAGTAGAAAGTTCTCGCCTCTCTTCCTGGGCCTGATGCCTGAATATGTTTTGATTTGGCCAACTTTTAAAAAAAGTTCCTGCGTGGGCTTCTTCCTTCCTTCATTTGGTTCATTCAGTGGATACATATTTATTTAAAAATAAAAAGTCATGGTATGTCTTGTTAGACCGAGGACTGGAAAGATGAGTAAGGGAGCCCGCGAGACTGGGAGAAGACAGCCATATTCACATATGATCAAAATACAGTATAAAGGCTGTAGCAGAAGTCAATGAATAGTGGTGGGAATGCTGGAGAGAGGAGGTTCCTGAGGGGTCAAGGCTTCGTAGAAGAGTTGATAATTTATCTAGGTTTGAATTTTGAGAAGGAATTGATTGGGATGTTTTTTGGTTTCGTTTTGTTTTGTTTGCATTTTAGTGATATGAACTACATTATCACTCACATTGTACGCCTTGAAATCTTGGATCTAAAATATTTGCGGGCTTTTCAAATAGTTTGTGGTTTTTCTCTCTTAAGGGTCCATGGAGACTGGTTCCTGGAGGCATAAAACCACGTTGGTTCATTTCTCTGTTTTGTTTTCTCAAAATTTATAAGCAAAACCACCTTGAGAAATAATTCAAAGTAAAGGAGATGTTCAGATCTCTCAAAGCGCTTGTGTTCTAGAAGGAGTTACGGCAAAGACAGCTGGGCGTCGGTGTCTTAAGAAAAGTCAGTGTGGGCGGGCTGTGCAGAGGCTGGACAAGTGACTTCTGCTGGGGGATGAAGCAAAGCTCAGTGGAGTTGGGGAGGGAGGGGGGGCTTCTTTGCACTTTCCCCAGAAGGCTTTGTGGTAACTGGATGTCAGTAAGGTCATTTTATCCGGATAGAAAAATCTGAGCAAAACAGAAAGGCGACAAACGCTCCGTCCTCTTCAGGGAAGCAGTGAAAAAACAAGCCAGAGAGGCCTAATGGGGCCCGGTTACGAGGGCCTCCAGACTTTCAGTGTCCCCGCTTATTCTAGGAACCCAAGAACCATGATTTGTCGCCGGGTAGGTTTGGAAGAGAAAGGCTAAGAGCCTTCACGCCCACCCCCATGTACACGGGATGGAGCAAAAGCAGTGGTCTAGAAGCATTGGCAGGACACTGGGCTCTTGGGAGGGTGGGGATACACCGAACTAGAAGCAGGACATAGTGAAAAGAAGAAAATGGGTTTTGGAGTCTGTCAGCCCTGGATTCAAATCCCGTAATCAGCCTTTACTGACTGTGTAGACTTGTCCAAATGACTTAGGACGTCTGAGCCTCATTCTCCTTGTGTGACAAATGAGGACAATAATAGTGTCTTCATATAGGGCTGTCCTAAGGATTACAGAGAATGCAGTGACACGCATATGTAGACTCCAGATGGCCCCAAGGTCCCAATGTCAGTTCCTTCCCCAGGTGACCTATAAGGTCCCTTCTGAATGTCTGTGAAATAATTCAAAAGTTTCTCCTACAAAAATAAGTTATTCACGTAATCGAAGTTAAAATATATCCCTCATGTATTTCCAGACAGTTAATATAATTCGTTTCAAGTATCAATAAGAATGTCACAGCCAAAATAGATCCTCCTGAGGCAGACACTTGCCTCTGGGAATGACGCAAATATTTTTGGAAGCTGTGTTAACCATTTCAGTCCTCTGTGTTGCCGTTTAGGGCTCAGAACCACGTGTTTAGGAAATGGTGTCGTCTTGTCAGATCTAGCCCAAGGTCTTGCAAACGTGTGTGCGCATTTGAAAACCTCTCCCCTGCTTTCTGTTAGCGATAGTCTAGATTGCAGTTCCTCGCCTGTCTTTGACGGGCCGCTTCGTGGAAATCTTTTTCTTCTGATTATTCTCAAGGCAAACCTCTTAGGTTTTCTGTTTTGTGATGACAGTATTCGGAAACGAGGTCCCCTCCTTTCTGGCTGTTGTATCCTTCTGTGTCTCCTGACGTAGAGATAAAGCTGTCGGGGTGATGGTGGTGATGGGAGTCAATAGACGGTATGGGAGAGGCCTCTGGCTTGTCAACTTTTAATAGGATATTGACATTTAGTTTGGATCCCAATGCACCCTTGTTATATCTTTCCTGACACCTGGCTCACGTTATATAGAAACTTTCGGGACGCTTTTTCCTGTTGAACTCTGAGCTCATTAAGGACAGGGTCTTTTCTTATCTATCTCCATATTCACAGGATTAGCACTGAGTCTGAACATAACACGCCGCGCAATAAAAAGATCCTGAAGACAATAATTTCCTAATAGGATATCATGAACATCTTTTCAGAATTTCAAAGAAAATTCACTGCTCAGCTGTCTGTGTGACAGTTTCATTTAAAATGAACGTGAGAAAAAAATAAAATGAAGTTAGTATCAGGGCGCCTGGGTGGCTCCGTTGGTGAAGCGTCTCTTGATTTGGGCTCCGGTCATGATCTCAAGGTTGTGAGGTCAAGCCCCACGTAGGGCTCTGTGCCGACACCACGGAGCCTGCTTGGGATTCTCGCTCTCTGCCCCTCCCCCACTCTCTAATTCTCCCTTTTTGTGATTCCTATGTAAGAGAGCAGGAAGGTGATACAATTGAAAGCTGTAGCCTACTTGTAATTAAAAGAAATAGTGAAAGCCCAAATTCTGATTGAACTGTTGGCCCAGGTATGAATTCTTTAATTCCTTTTCTAACTTGTATGCTTTCCAGCAAACATAAAACTAAATAAACCCAGGAATTAACTAATTGGCTCTTTTGTACTTGCCTTTGCAGACAAAGGTAATATTTATGTTGATTATACTTGGATCAAGGTGTTGGTATTTTAGAAACGACACACACTCTAATGCTGTATAATCTGCTTTTCATGGTACTTCCCACTGCAGTTTTTATACATTTCTATTTGACATAATCTTTTGTCTCCGTGCCATTCATGTAGAAAATCATTTAAAAATGGTTGGATATGAGATGGCACTGGATAATGTGCAAAAGACTTCTTAAGGGTGAATACAATGTATCAAAGAATAATTTGCAAAACCAATATGGCAGAAGTCATATTTATTGAAAAAAATTAATATCTTTGCTATAAAATTTGTAACAGGAATATTTACTGAATGTTTATTTTGATGCATAAACCTGAATATTACATACCAAGTACAAGACAGGAGCACTAGCTTTTCCTTTATTTACATTTTATGAAAACTGTTATGCAGTCCATGTTAAAAGAAGTGATGACGGAGAATTGTTACATTAGAAAAATAATATTCTTGATAAAGCATTCTCAAGGAGTCCAAGGAGTCCAATCACATTTTCTGCCTCTTCAATAAGGCAAAAGTTCCTGGAATAGCATATAACTTAATTTACAAAATACAATAAATGTTCAGACACATATTCAAGTTTTCTTTTGGTATGATTTTTTCTCACTGTAAAATTACTTTTTTATTTTTATTTTTGTTGTTGTTGTTGTTGTTTTGTTTTGTTTTTTACTAAAACAGAAAGACTTTCCGGAAAATGTCATTGAATGATTTCCGCTATACATTACATATACAACTCTGTAGTAGCCTAGCAACAACCATTGCTACACCATCATTCACTTTAAATATTCTGCTCGGTGAGCTATTCTCAAATGTAGCATATTTTAAGATTTTGCCATCGTGATGACTGTGGAATCGTTGGTTTTCATAGGGAACAGATCTGTCACAGTATGGAGCTTGGTTTTAGGGAACTGGTACACAATTACATTTCCACTCACAAGAGGACGCCACGGATGTCACTGAGGTCTGGCTCTGATGGCTCCGCAGGGGCCCCACGCCGGACGACCCCAACCTCCAGTGCTCACAGCGCACAGCCCTGGCCGAGTTCAGGCGGTTTCACTTCCAGAGACTTGTTTAATTCCTCATGGTTAGGTCGTCTTAATTCCTTCAAAGGCACACAGCTTCCACCTTTTTTCCAAAGTCGCTCCCACACCTGTGAATTCCTGTTTGAACATGCGTGGCAGCCTCATCAGAAGCATTTCGATTTCGTTGGCGGATATCTGTTTAGAAAGGAAGAAAAGTCACTTTTAGAAACAAGGCTCCCCCAAAAGGAGGCAAGGGGTGGGGTGAGGAGGCGCTTGCCCGATGAGCCACACAACGCGACGCTCTCTACTTGGCTGTCAAGGAAGGCTCCTGGGAGAGGAGCACCAGTAAAGCACCGAACGTGGTTATCCTGGTCTTTCCCTGAGCAGCTGGTGGGGGTGTGGGCGCAGGAGACGAATGGGTGCAAATTCCAGGCTCACCGTTCATGTGGACGGCTAGCTTCCCGGTAGTGCCAGGCTTCAACAGCACTCTCCCCCTTGATACAAAAGGAGGTGAGAATGGGACTTATGAGGGCTGAGAGCGAGTTCATCACCACTCCCGGTGCTCTCATCCTCTTCTACAAAGGACAGCGCTTCTATCTAACTCAGTGAGGGCCAAGGGGCATTTGAGTAGATTTCTGGCCGCCCTAACTTCTCTTCTTTCTCTTCCCTTAATTCTCACAGGGACCAGAAGGCCATAAAGGTTTAGGAACAGAAATGAAAATCCAGAACCTGCAACGGTAAAAGTCTCAACATCCATTCTTAAAATCCAGGTACTTTAAAATTTTTTTTAAGTTTATTTATTTATTTTGAGAGAGAGAGAGAGAGAGAGAGAGTTAAGCACAAGCAGGGGAGAGGCAGAGAAAGAGGGAGAGAAAGAGAATCCCAAGCAGGCTCCACAGCTCCACACTGTCAGCGCAGAGCCCGACTGGGGGCTCGATCCCACAAATTGTGAGATCGTGACCTGAGCCAAAATCAAGAGTCGGAAGCTTAACTGACTGAGGCACCCAGGCGCCCCAATCCAGGTTATTTTTTAATGCATTTTTTTCTTCTACCAATTTTTCTTTATTACATACAGTTTTATACCAATAATTCATTTTATCTTAAATAAAGGGCAATCCGACCATAATCCGTCTGCTCTAATACAGCTATTGTTCTTGTTTCTGTGTCTTTGCTTCCTAATCCATGCGTTTGCATGGGGATCTCATACAGCAAGGTGGCTAAGACCCTGGAACCAGGGTGGGGCTAACATTTCTATTTGAATCCTGTATCTACTATTGTTAGGAGCTAAATCACTCCAGCCAAGATAATTAGTGTCTCTAAGCCTCAGCAAATGGGAATAACAACATGTAATAATGATGTATGAAGACTACTGGCTTAGCATAGACTTGGCATGTAGAAATGTTTAATGAATCAGACCTATTATTATTTTTCATGGTACAATCGTTGAATAGATATTTTAGAGTCTACACTTTCCATTTCACATTTAAATGTGAAATAAATTTAACATTTATTTTAAAGAGAGAACTGAATAGACCAGGAAGTCAAGCCAACTGTTCATTTAATGTTCACATAGAGAAGATTTCACATGATATAGTTGATATTCCTAGACCTATAACAAAAGACCTTTCGAGGTGGCCCTGAAAGTTAAAACAAATTGCATTCTAAAATTTTTGCGTGAATTATTTTGAAATCTGCATGCATTTTCCCATGAAGCCATGTTAAAGGGATTATTAGATTCCCAGGTCAACCCACAAAAGCCTGTTAAAGGTTCATGTGATTTTGAAACATTTTATTTCAGTGAGCTCTGTGCGGAATGCCTTCCTAGCACCCTGGTTTCATTGTCACAACGCTCCTAGGAGATGTGTAGGGCAGAAATGTCAGGATCTATCTCCATTTTGGAGCTGAGAAAATGGAGTCAACTACAGAGGCGTTTATCACAGAACTGGGAAAGAACCCATGGCTTGTGCACAGGAACTAGGCACTGGTATGCTTTGCGAGCTCTGCATGATTTCAGCAGTTATGGGTGAAGATCACCCAGGGTGGGGTGATTTCTTTTGAAATATCAGTCACCTGAGTTTCTTTTTTTCTTTCTTTCTTTCTTTTTCTTTCTTTCTTTCTTTCTTTCTTTCTTTCTTTCTTTCTTTCTTTTCTTTCTTTCTTTCTTTTTTAAATCAGGTTCCCTAGTCTCTTCTCTGGAGACTCTGATTCAGCCTCTCTGGGGTGTTGCTCATACACTCTATTTTATACACTCTAATCATACACTAATCACGCCTGGTAATTC
The DNA here is from genome assembly GCF_027475565.1 of Acinonyx jubatus. Lineage (NCBI taxonomy): Eukaryota > Metazoa > Chordata > Mammalia > Carnivora > Felidae > Acinonyx > Acinonyx jubatus. Next base: position 27,066,136 of record NC_069380.1, on the reverse strand, counting down.
TTACGAACAAGCATATTTAGGTTAAGAATGGGGATTTAAAATCAGACCAGGCTTGGATTTGAATCTGGGCTGGGCCAAGATGTGTAACCATGGGCAGGTCATTTAATAGCTGTTCAGTTTCTTCATGTGTATAATAGCTCTCTCAGCCTAATTGTGAGGCTTATACACAAAATATAGCACAGTTCCTGGCACAAGATGTTTCTATGTACATAGAAGTGATGCTGATAGAATACGATGCTCTGTTCTCAAACTTTTTGTGATAGATGGGTCAAGCTCTGTGCCCGTAAGTCAAACAAGTACAGAGAAGTATGTGGTCAACCCAGTCTTTACTTGGTCCAGAAAGCAGTTTCCTGAAGCCAAGTTCTCCTCTTAACAACCTCCTTTCTTTCCTCGGGAGGACAGCACAGGTCATCCATGGTAGGCTCGAGTCTCCAGGGCATTCAAGTGATACCCCTGAGACGAGCTGTCCTTCCCCAGATCGGGCTGAGCCGTGGAGAAGCTGACAGACCCGGGTAACAGCCAGCCTATCAGGGGGTTGTTTTCAGGATAACCACCATCTCCCTTGGAAGAGGAGGGAAGGGACTTTGCGTTGTTCATTAGGAAGGAGAGAAAAAGCTGATTTCTTGAGGGTAAAGTAACAAGTCTGATCTAAAGATAACACCTATGCAGGAGGCCAGCTGGGGTCAGGTCAGGGCAGTAGCCCTGTGGCCGACTGTGAAAAGTGGGACAACTCATAATTCCTGAAAACCTTTCGCTTGCCAGACTTCTGAAAACGCTTTTGTTAATTCTCAACTACATTCTCATAAGACAGGGAATGACTTACACGCAAGGAAACAGGTCCAGACAGATTAGGTGCCTTACGCAGGATAACCCAGGCACTAAGTGTGGAGCTGGGGTGCGGATCCAGAACTTGCCTGGCCTTGTTCTTCAACATTAATGCCGACTGCCACAGGGGGTGGGGGACTGTGAGTGGGAACTGGAAATAATCCTCCTGGTCACTGTCTCCCTGTTTGGGGGAGGGGTCCGTGTACTGGAGGGCAGGTGATAAAGATGTCAACACCAGTAACAAGGAACTGAGAATTCCCAACTTGACCAGCCCGTGCACGTTCCATTGCTAATGCTTGGAGGCCTCCCCATAAACCGTTCACGAGAACAGCGAGCAAATCATGGGGAGTCTTGTTTTCCATGATGTCTTTCGACCTGAGGCTAGACTTTAACCACCGAGGAAGCAGGAGAAGCATGCAGGGTGAGAGGGGTAGCCACCCTGCCTGAGTCCTCACCGGAGCCCAGGCGCACAGTGTGTGTCTTACGTGCATGATCTCATCAGAAAGCTCATTCAGCAAGCAAGCAAGCAAGCAAACTCCTCACTTGCCGGAAGACAGAAATGTTGAGACACAACATTTGGAATCCGGCCATGGAATGACCGTTAGCCAGCCTCCTCATCTTGTCTAAATCACTTAAACTCTTTGGGTGTTTTCTCCTTTGTGAGACAAGGGAATTGGAGAGAAACTCACCGAATGCTCTGAGGACTTGAATTTGCGTGCTGGCCCCGCCATATGTTAGTACTGGTCTTTGGGCAAGCTACTTAAAATTCATCTGACCTCTAGGCTGTGGCAAAGATCTCGAACTGATAGATCTCCTGTGTACTTTAAAGCACAAAACAAATGGCAACCAGTACTCGGTACCTCTTACTGTGCACCAGATACTGCTCTGAGTTCTTTTCTTTTTTAATGTTTATTTTTTGAGAAAGAGAGAGAGCACAAGCAGGGGAGGGGCAGAGAGAGAGAGAGCAAGGGGGGGGGGTGGAGAGAGAGAGAAGGGGGGCAGAGGGAGAGAGGGACAGAGAGAGAGAGAGGACCTGAAATGGGCTATGCACTGACAGCAGTGAGCTGGATGTGAGGCTCGAACCCACGAACCGCGAGATCATGACCTGAGCCAAAGTCCGATGCTCACCGACTGAGCCACCCAGGTGCCCCCGTTCTGAGTTCTTTCCTTTTCTTTTCTTTTCTTTTTTCTTTTCTTTTTAATATATGAAATTTACTGTCAAATTAGTTTCCATACAACACTCAGGGCTCATCCCAAAAGATGCCCTCTTCAATACCCATTGAGTTCTTTTCATATATTAAGTCACTCGATACACAATGGTAATCCGTAAAAACCCATTTTAGTTGAGGGTAAAACCGAGGCACCAAGCTGTTAAATAAATTGCCCACGGTCACACAAATAAATTAGTGACACTGGGATTTGAGATCTTAGGGTGACTTAGTTTGGATGACCAATTCCTTAGATTTTGACAGAGCTGGAAGTCAATGTAATGGAAATGAGTCGTTAATGCTAAGTTACTGTTGGTAGTGGAAGGGAACTGCCCGACCCTGCCGTAAAGATGTAAATCATGTGGACAGGGATGTGTCATAACCACAGAACCCACCACCTCAGATGAACCCCTACCTAAAATATCCATTTAATGAGGCTCTCAGATAAATTGTAGAGCATTTCTTTAAGACGTTTTCTATTTCATGCCAGAAGAAAGATCAAAGAGAAACTGCTTTCAAGTTCGTCTGATGGCTTTTAAACCTTCCTCTACCCTGACAAAATAACTTTTATGATATATCACACTTTGGGATTTTCAAGACAAAGAGAGAATTCAATTGGTCCTCTATTTTTTTTTCTTTTTTTACCCTATGGCCAAAGAATTTTTACATTAGATATTTTCATTTACTTTAATTCTGTTTTCTCCTCCTCCTACATAGCTTGTCCGCTCTCATAATTTTGCCTTTGCAATATCTCATGCTGATAATTTCTTGGGTTTGAGGATGCAGTCGTGGGGTCATCACATAAAACAGAGCAGAAAAACCTCACTGGCCGAGCTCAGAGTGAAATGCACCTGCCCCCTCATCAGTTGCACAGGGTTCCCTTCCCCAAATCCATTCCGAGGTCGGGGCTTCTTTCTCTGTGCCCTTTTGTCCTAGAGGGAGCCCACGGGGGACCAGGGAGGGTATGCTTGCCCTGCTGATGAGCAGAGGGGCTGAAACTTGGTGCAGGGCTCGCGACGCCCAATCCAGCCCTGTTTTCACAGCACTGCGGTCTTCTCGTGGGTGCTGGGAGCAGAATCAAATACACGTGGTTAACAGACTTCTGTGTGGCCCTGCCATAGAGGGTAGGGACATGCTGTGGCCCATTTACACATACACCACGTATTTGGTGCCCTGGAAAGTGGGCAGGATCGTCATAGACATGATGCTTTTATCACCCTTTTACTCAGCTTGCTTTTGTTCCAAGAAATTGGTGGTCTGCGTCTTTTCAACCTTTGGTATTGTCAGTGGATCCCCTTCCCCTCTGTTCTGCTTAAAATTTTCCAAGTCTGACATCTATTCTTTTAGAAAGGATTGATTTGTTCTAATTAAAAAAAAAGAACAGAAAATATGAGAAGGAATAAAGACTCTGTGTAACCAAGGGGCTTGTGTGGTGGTAACACTGCAGAGGTAATTTGTAATATTTGCTTGATTTATTTTCTGATTTGCTGACTCCAGCCCAAGCCCACTGCCTCTTTGCCAGGCCTCTGAGCGTGTATATAAATTGACACAAGCAGACATAAATCAGTTTTATTATGGGGCTGGCTGGCTCCGTGTCCCATATCAGTCAGGCCAGGGAAGCCGAGTGATGAGGAGTTCTTGTTTGAGGCACTGAAAAGACACTGGCATAGGCTTTGTCAAGGCTGGAGAGTCAGAGAAGCCAATTGCAAAACCAGACTTCCTTCCATAGGATAAACTGACGGCTGGCTTTTTGTGCACATTTAAATCCTGTTCATTCTTCATATCCCTGGGCGATGCATGGCATCAGCACACAGACACCGCGCAACAAACTTCTGCAGAGAGAAATACAGAATGCGGATGGGCAAAGAAGGGAAGGGAAGGGAGGAGGAAGCAAGACACAAGGAGGAAGTAAGAGAGGAAGAAGGAAAGAAGATAAACATAACTGAGGAATTAGGAAGAGAGAAGAAAGGAACCGGAAGGAAGAGGAACCGGGGTGGGAGAGAAAGACAAGAGGAAAAAGAAAGAAGGACGAAGATAAGTAGGAGAAAAGGCAGGATCCGGATGGAAAATGAGAGAGGCAGGAAGGAGAGAAGGAGGAGAGGAGAGCAGTGTGGCTACAGCACCCTAGAGGGAAGTGTGACAGCACGTACTCGGGGATGCCTCCTGCACAGACTTCGCCCCTCTCCAACTTCTGTCTCGCTAAAGATCGGCCTGCTTGTTAGTTTATGTCTGATTACCTAGTTATTCCATAAGTATTTTACATTCTCTCAACTAGACTACACACTTTTTGAGAGCAGCATTCTTTCTTAGATTTCTTTTGTGCCCTCGCCATGACCTGTTCCTCCCCGGTCCCTAGGACGGTGCCGGGTTCATGCAAAGCAGTGAATTATCCCAGCGTTTACTGGGTCCCTGGCAACCTCGTCAGTTTCTCTGGCGGTGTGTGAACAACTTCCTTTTTATTCTTTATGTAGCCAAATGAAGTGCTGTTACCTCCAATGCTTCACTTATCATATGCTTTCCAGAGGTGTTGTGAGATCTAAAAAAACACATTTTATTGTAGCCTAAGCAACAAAAAATTCTTGCACTCATCGACATACTGTGACAAGTGGCTACTTAGGAGAACACTAGAATATGCATAATACTGAAGATTTTTTGGTAGGGGGAGGGGAACCTTACAAACACCACTGAGAACATTTCATCTACCGTTACTGCCTAGCTGTAGTCTGGAAAAGAATGCTCTCCAGTTAAGGCTAATTTGAATCTCCTCGGGACAGACCAGATATTTTAGTGCCCCTCTGGTGGGAAATGTACACCTGCCTATGAACACACCCAGCCTGTCGGTGAACGGTGGTATTATGTCAAAATGGCAGGTCTTTGCAAATCCTCCAGCATCGGCGGCCACATTATGTTGACTCTGGTTTTCAGAATCAAATATTCTATTTGGTGGGCCTTGGGACGAGGCTGTACATGGGTAGAGGGGACAGCCACACACACTTGGGAGAACTGGGTCTTAACTCCTAAAGAACACGTAAACTGGAGGAAGAGAAGAAGAATCCCTCCTCTTGACTGTAAGACAGGAGATATTCATCTGCTAATGCTCGACTCAATGTGACTTCCTTGCTGCTCAGGATCAGCAAGTGGGTTGACGTGGGGGGGGGCTTCTGATCAGAAACCATCGCAGGATAGAGCTGCCTGTTTTGAGCTTATCTTCCTGCGCCCAGGGCACAACTTTTGACTTGGCAAAGTTTCAGGAAGCCATCTCCCCTCCACCCCCCCACCCCCCCCCCCCACCTTCTGCTTTCCTCTGAGTGAATCTTTGTGACATGGTCATACGGCCACATTGACCTACAAGAGGGCTGAGTGAATGAGAGTGGGTGGCTTAGAAGAGGCCGAGAAGAGAAAAATATGCAAACATCACTGTCAAGAGCGGGAATAATATTTAACTGGAAAATGGCCTATTACTGGGCCACGCACTTTTAGGAGCCATGTGCAATTCACATGCCCAGCCTAATTTAAATTAATTCCTGGCTCTTCTTCCATTTCTAATCATTCTTATACTCCTATGTGGCCTTTGGGGAAACCCTAATAAAATCAGCTCCATTACAGGCTGCCTGCCTTCCTTGTTCTCGTCAGCACTGGGGGAGGCAGAATCTAAATATTATTTGATAGTTGTTGTAATGGTGATGTTGTCTGATGTCGAACAGTGTTGTTCTAAGCGGAAGTTTGAAAACCCACCTAGAGTCAGTAAACCCTCCATGCAGTGGAGGCCAGGCTGAATCCGTGGCCCTGGTGCAATATCAACCGAAACTTGGTGGGGGAGCGGTGATGCCCAAGTCATTCTGATTAACCAGAGGCAGGAGTACTAGGTCGCTGGACCAGCCAGCCTCAGCGTCACTGGGCTGGTCGTGGCTCCAGGATTCTGAGCCTTCTGGCGGCTGATGCAAGGACAAGGCCCTGGTGGGTACTTAAAGGGCAAACCTCTCATTATTTTGTTTTCTGTTTAAAGCCCTGAGGATATAGAATTCCAGTATATAGCAGTAATTTGGTCTCTGGATTAAGAAGTCTAAATACCCTTTCAGCCTCACTGGGATAGAGAGAATATGTGGTCTAATCGCTGGCACCTAGGAGTTTTAGTCAGAGCACTTTTTCTATATAATTTTTGCTTCATGCATGAGGAAACAATTTGACTGCTCTACTGGGCATTTCATTCAGGAGATGGAGGGCTGTCCGGGGGGGACCCCGTGTATTTCCTCTGTGAAGGAAATACTTTCTTCTTTATCTTCTAAAATAAAAGTATCAGTCTGAGATGAAATAGACTTCCCTTTGACAGAATCCCTTCCACAAAGGCCAATCATCTAATGGCCAGAGACCAGGGGTGTGAATTCTCTCCTCAGAGACTACTAAGGGAGACCACACAAATCTTGCCTGAACAAACGATGATGGACACTCTGTCCGGAGGGACATGCTTCATTATTTATCACTCCCACCGGGGATTTTTATCCTCACCCACCCCCTCTGCCACCCGTATCTCCCTATATATACTAAAACAACAACTGCTTCCCAACAAAGGCTTTCCACTTGGGATTTCCAGAAGGGGAAGGAAAGAAATGTCAACAATACCAGCGAAGGATAATAGCCATGATTGGAATAATTTCTCGAGGCCTTATTCTGTGTCACGCCACACTGGGGAAAGTAGTATTTCATTTCATCTTTCAGGCAAAGGTAGGGTTGATGTTAAGAACGATACTGGTGAGGGAAAAAAACCAAACCCTTCAAGAAAGTATTTTCAACAAAGTATTATTTCAACAAAGTAACATTGTACAGCTCATCCTTCTCATTTTATCTGAATCCACACGAGCATTTTCTATCCCTCCCATCCACATGAGGGGAGGCTGCAAAGGAGACAGTAACACAAGTGTGAACTTCAAGAATCTTATAATCGCCTCATCCCCTTTCACTCTGTTTTGGTCTACCCTATTACCAGCTGTGAGAGAATAAAAGGACATGAATCTCTGTGACTGAAAAATACTTTTGGTTCCAGATGATTCTCTCAGAGGGGAAGTTTAAGACCCATTAGAAAGGCCAAGCAGTTATGGCATCATGAATCGGTAAGATCATGTTACTCAAACTGAGAACCCAGTGCAGTAATTTAATTGATACTGGCCTTTGGAGATTTAGAATGATTTGTACGTGTGTCGTCAGGGGCCTAGAACTGTGGGCCGTGGGCCTGGTCCTACACATTCCATGCACTTTGCTGCACTCTATGGAAGAGTGTATTTCATTTTCCCTCCCAGCAGGACATTTAACAAGCTGCTCAGTGGCGGGCTTCAACTCTCTGCTTCTGTGTCCATCCCCTTCCAGGGCTTCCCCAGGCAGTGCTGGTTAATGACACTATTTCAACTGGGGCCCCTCTCATTGTTGCCTGGAATTTGCTACATCAATTGATACATGCATTGAGCTCTTTTTGTCCTCTATCTTGCAGAACACAGATATCGCAATGGGTCAGGGGCACAGCTAACGCGGAGAGGAGGAAAACCAAGCCTCAGAGAAATGAAGAGTGAGTCCTGACTCTGGGTGTGGCCCTCGTGGGGTGGAGCTGAGAATAATTCTGCAATCATCTTTTCCATTTAGAGAATAATGCTGAAAACCCACCGCTAATCCAGTTTTCTCGAGAGTCGTATCAGATCTTTGTTGTTTGAGGCGATTTTCTCCCTATTGTGTGGACTTCTTACCACGGAACCCTGTGAGAATCTGGCCTGAAGATAATGCCACGTTAGCCACCCTGACCTGATTTCTCCCGGTTTGGGGAACCTGTAATTTTAAGCCCCTCATATGCCACGTCCCCATTTGGCACCTGCTGAAAGTCACGGTCCTTGTAGGTAACTGCTTTTCTTTCTCTAAAGACAAATGCAAGTGAAAAAAGGACAAGTATCGGCCCAAAACTGAGGGCCTTGCAGAGAAGCCCTGATAAGTCTCCAAGTGCTACTGGATCCCTGATGCAGTTCACACAGGGCCCACCTGCAGCCAGGAGTTGACATGCAAAATCCCAACAACGTAAGTGCGCTTGAGAAAAAGAATTTACCTTGGAGTCAAGCTGCTGCATGTATGACCAAAGATACTCTATGTTGGCTCCAAAAGGATGGACATGAAGAAACGTTGATATGATGCCTGGGTTAAAAAGACAAACATTGGGCATTACTTCAAGTCAGAGTCGGAGTCAGATAATGTCCTTTACTAACCCCAGTGATGGTTTTGTCAGCCTGAGTTACAGTCTCACCATTTTCAGCAGCACTCAACAAGCATTTAATAGCAGCCCGTTCTGAAGACAGTCATAGTAACATGGCAAACAGAACACTCTATCTGCTGGAATAACAGTAGTTAGAAAAGCTAGACTCTGAGATAATATACAGATGAATGAAGGTATTTCTAAACAAAGACTCCTGGAAGCATTTCAGCTACCAATTTTATGCTTGATTTACCAATATAAAATTGTAGTTATTGGGAAGATAAAATTCTCTCTTTTCTTTCCCTCAGTGGGCTTTGCAGTATGAAAATGGCTCATACAGCTGGTGTCAGAGATCACACGGCCTCCGATTTCCCTGATAATTACAGCTGCCAGTTATGAAAAGTATTTCATCCATATTTCCCCTAACTGCCACTGAAGGAAGCACAAATCCTTTCCGAAGCCTTTATTTCCCCCTCGTTGTTGCTGGTGTTTAAAGGGAACCGGCTTACTCTCTCCTCCCTGCTGTAATTTACAAGATCATTTTAAAAGGTCCAGGAATGGATGGTTTGGCTGGAGTCTGAGTATAAATCAGAAGTCTTTTCCATTGTGAAAATCAACTGTCAACATTGTACTGACAAATGAAAAGCCGGGGTTGGTGTCGGGGCTGAAGTGAAAGCATTACCTCTCTATCCTCCCTGCTCCTAGATCCAAAATCAAAATAGTGAAAATGAGGACATCGACTTCATAGACTGTATGCTGCTGTTCGTTATGAAACGGTGTTCAGACTGACATTGTTTGAGTTCTCTTTTAAGCCCTCACATTGTTTATTGGGAAATTCTGATGCCTGAGAGCTGAAGGTCAAAAAAAAGAGCTGCATTTGTTTGACACGCAGGTGGAGTGAGCCCTAGACGAGCACATCGTTCTTGCACCAGGTCACCCTGGGAATCGCAGGCTGACCCTGGATTGATCTGGGATAGGGTCTCATGGCCTCCTGACCTCCTGTGTGATGCTTGGGATGCTCTGGGATGAGTGCCAGCATTTAAAGAAAAACTCCCGGTTTAGCTTTAGTCCGAGGACAGAGAACCGAAGTGTCTAGACCACTGCTCTCAAAGACCTGTCTTCAGAACCCTGCTTATATGAGGTTTGTACTGGTTTACAGTGAAATGAGGAAGAGAGAAATAATTAATCGTATTTCTCCATAATGCTAAAACCTCAGTTTTCAGAGACCTGTTTTTCTTGCGATGTAAAGAACTACCATTAAAAAAAAATGTTTTGAGGGGCGCCTGGGTGGCTCAGTTGGTTAAGCGGCCGACTTCGGCTCAGGTCATGATCTCGCGGTCCGTGAGTTCGAGCCCCGCGTTGGGCTCTGTGCTGACAGCTCAGAGCCTGGAGCCTGTTTCAGATTCTGTGTCTCCCTCTCTCTGACCCTCCCCCATTCATGCTCTGTCTCTCTCTGTCTCAAAAATAAATAAATGTTAAAAAAATTAAAAAAAATGTTTTGAGAGAGAGAATAAGCATGAGCAGGGGGCAGGGGGCACAGAGAGAGGGGGGAGAGAGAATCCCAAGCAGACTCTGCACTGTCAGCACAGAGCCTGATGTGGGGCTCGATCTCATGAACCGCGAGATCATGACCTGAGCCAGAATCAGAAGTTGGAAACTTTAACCCACCGAGCCTCCCAGGCACCCCAAGCACTACCATTTTATTCTGAAACTATATTCCTCCTTTTTTTGCTAAAATGTCCTTTTATGAAATAATGCAAGTGGTAAAAGGTAATATTGATAGTTTTAATATCTTTAAGTGGCAAATAGCCATTTTAATACACTTAGGTGGAGTTGTTTTATTCCCCTCCTTCCAGTTTGTTAATTTCCATTTTTAAATTTATAGATCTGGCAACTACTTCCCTGTGTCTTTGAAATTCTCAAATCTGGTGAAGTGACACTGTAAGTAATTCTGTTACTAATGAGTTCGACTATAGAAGCTCATGAAGGACTTAAAAAATAAGTTTTTTTTTAAAATAACACTTTTATTTGCATTTGTTAAGTGGGAGAGAGGGGGCAGAATTCTTTTTTTTTTTTTAATGTTTATTTATTTTTGAGAGAGAGAGAGAGAGAGAGAGAGAGAGAGAGAGAGAGAGAGAGAAAGCACAAGCAGGGGAAGGGCGGAGAGAGAGGGAGACACAGAATCTGAAGCAGGTTCCGGGCTCTCAGCTGTCAGCACACAGCCCGATGCGGGGCTTGAACTCACGAACTGTGAGATCGTGACCTGAGCCAAAGTTGGATGCTTAACCGACTGAGCTACCCAGGGGCCCTGAGGGGGGCAGAATTCTTAAGGGGAAACTCCTGTTTCAGGATGGTGAATGGGGTTCTCCTTGCTGAGGACCGGTGGCATTACGTCCACTAGTTTTCACAGGGAGCCTCCAATAAATGGTAGGCAGACCCCTCAATCCCCCATTAGAAGACAAGGGGGAAGAAGGAGCAGTCACCTCTGGCTTTGTGAGGAGGCGAGGGTGTTCCTTTCTTCTGGCACACAGGTTCTCCCAGGCAGGGGAGAGGGAAGCTCCGAGAGAGTGGCTCACAGAGCCAAGAGGGGTGCTGCAAGATGGGGGCAGCATTCGCTTCCTTGGTTGGATGTCGGCTTAGGCAGCAGACTGACCGGTCAGCCTTTGGGGTGACGAGGATGTGTAGTTTTCCACCGGGGTAAGGGAGCATCTTAGACGGTGGGGAGGCTTGAGGAGTCTTACGAGTAAACCACCCCAAAGGCCCCAGCAAATAGAGAAAGACATTTTTCATATTAATCTCTCTACCGGACAGAGACTTAGCACCATCTCCTAGATAACCCACAGCCTCTCCTGTAAACATCTATGGAAGGTGGTGCGAAGTTAAATGTCTTCAGCAGTATAAACGGAACGAGTCAGAAGAGGATGTGTGTGGGCGATGGGGGAGAAGTTGATGACTTTAGGCTAGGAGACGAGGTGTTAAAAGAGGAAATTTAGGGATACCAGTAATGGGAGGACCTGGGGTGGCTGCTTTTGTTGCCTCTGTGAGCTGGGTATCTCTCTGTGTACACACTCCCTCACTGGTAACGGTCTGTCTGCCGGTCCCAGTCTTGGGTTCCCCAGGGAACTCTGCCCTCAGAAAGTCTTTGTGTATTGTGGCTCAGTATTGGCAATAGAGTATACATGTACAATAAGTGTATATTGAATGAATTTATCCTCTAGAACTAAGACTAGCCAGTGTACTTGTTTAAAATTTCTACTGTTCTATTATAGGTAAATGGGGATAAATAAGAACATTAAAAATGGCTACAGTACTAACTGGTGATGGGGCAGTCTTTCAAAGATCAGGTAACTTTGAGACATTATTCACTCCTGATTCCTTCCCTATTATGGATTCAGAAGGACAGAGCAACCTGAATGTTTTGGTCATGGAAACTTTTTATTTATTTTATAACTTTAATTTTTTATTTTTTTAATTTATTATTTTTTAATTTATACCCAAGTTAGCATGTAGTGCAACAATGATTTCAGGAGTAGATTCCTTAATGCCCCTTACCCATTTAGCCCATCCTCCCTCCCACAACCCCTCCAGTAACCCACTGTTCGTTTTCCATATTTAAGTCTCTTATGTTTTGTCTCTCTCCCTGTCTTTATTTTTTGCTTCCCTTCCCTTATGTTCATCTGTTTTGTATCTTAAAGTCCTTATATGAGTGAAGTCATGATATCTGTCTTTCTCTGACTGATTAATTTCGCTTAGCATCATACCCTCCAGTTCCATCCACGTAGCTGCAAATGGCAAGATTTCATTCTTTTTGATTGCCGAGTAATACTCCATTGTATATACATACCACATCTTCTTTATCCATTCATCCATTGATGCCCAGTTGGACTCTTTCCATACTTTGGCTGTTGTTGATAGTGCTGCTATAAACATGGGGGTGCATGTGCCCCTGTGAACCAGCACACCTGTATCCCTTTGATAAATAGTAGTGCAATTGCTGGGTCGTAGGGTAGTTCTATTTTAATCTTTTGAGGAATCTCCATACCGTGGAAACTTTTTATTTAAATTCTTTGGCTTGGGGTGCCTGGGTGGCTCAGTGGGTTAAGCATCCGACTTTGGCTCAGGTCATGATCTTACGGTTAGTGGGTTTGAGCCCCGTGTCAGGCTCTGTGCCGATAGCTCGGAGCTGGGAGCCTGCTTCAGATTCTGTGTCTCTCTCTCTGCGCCTCTCCTGCTTGTGCATGCTCTCTCTCACAAAAATAAACATAAAAAAAGTTAAAAAAAATTCTTTTGCTCATAAAATTAAGGGGGAAAATGCTTAATATGATTTCTATATATCTTTCTAAAATCAGTGTAGAAATCCTGACCCACTCATGAATAGCTGTCCTTAGGAGGATATTCGAAATGATCACTGTAGTAGCTGATATTAATAAGCCATTAGCTTTTCTTTATAAAAGTAGAGTGGTTGCACTAGATTCATTTGGGGCCAAAGCAGGTAGTTAAATAAAAGCTTCCCAAGCTTTTCGCATGGATGGCAACTAAGCTGTTCAGTATTGCTAGAGATACAGCAGAAATGGGAAACATTAGTCATATCCTCCTGTTCCTTACTCCCACCCTTACCGCTGCCCATCACAGTATCATCACAGGCGCATTAGTCATGCTGAGAAAATGTAGTTTCTAGGCCCTGGTTTTGGACTGGATTCATTGGGCGGGGTGAGGTGGGGCTTCCTGAATAATCAACTAAAGCCTCTTTGTCATTCCTTTAAAAGAACTGGAATATTTCCTGAGAATGGAAAAACAGATAGATACGACTCATAATCTAACGAAAAATGCTACCAACCCAGAAAATGGAGACTGTTTTGTGGTCCTCTGGGAGGCATCTAAAGGCTTGGTAAAAAGAAACACTAACAACAGAGGGTGGAGAACTTAGCCATTACTGAACTGGTGGATCTCCAAAGGGATAGACCCAACTGTTGGTCTTGGCTGTTTCCATGGAGAAGCAGAAGTCTCCATATTTAAAGATGGGTTTCCCAACCAGGAAAATACAACTGTAAGTAGCTAATTTAAGAAAATAAAAAAGGAGTGGAGGAGGCTGTCAGAACTCAAACTTTCTGCACGTCCCAGGGCCTTAAAAATGACTCTAGAAGGACATACATACAAACCAGCTCTGTACAACCGGTGGCAAGCCCCTCATGAGGAAGGCCATTTAAACAGGCACATGAAAGCATTTTGAGCTTTCTCCATGAAAATCATCGAGTTTTTTCCCCATTTTTAGACCTCACTAAGACTAAGGAAGCAGCATTTAAGTTAGCCAAATAGTGCTAGATTTTTACTGCTTCGTTCATTCATTCTTAAACATTTCCTTACCAGCAATTAGGTGCCAGGGACACTGCACTGCACAAGACAGACAAGCTTCCTGCTCTTGGGGAATTTATATTCTAGGTAAGTAACACAGGATAAACACAAAGATTAAAAATAAAGGGAATATTTTCAGATAGTGGTAAACATAGTGAAGAAAACACAACAGGTTCAAGCTTGGTGGAGTGTTACTCTATCCCGGGAAGTCGAGTGAAGGTAAAGTCTCCTGGGTCAGATGAGAAGGAGCCAGCCACAGACAGCCTGGGGAAAGATTTTTCCAGAAAGTTGCAAAAGACCTGAGGTGGAAATGAGCTGGCAGCTGGCAGGAACAAACTTGGCCTGAGAGTGGTACAGCAGGCATTTAGAGGGAGGTGGGGAGCCAGATCATGGAAGGCCTTGAATGAGTGTGATGTGTTTGGCTTAAATTCTAAATATAGCAGGAAACCAACAGAAGAGTTCTAAGTAGGGGCATGATAAGATCTGAATTGCATTTTTAAAACTTCCTTCAAGCTTCTGTCTGGTGAATAGATGAAAAGGGAATTGAGAGGCCATTTAGAAGTGTCTGCACAAGACCTGAAGTGGTAAGTAGTGATTTGGACCAAAGAGCAGTGAAGGAGAGCTGAAGGGCAACATGTGAGTGGCATAGTCTTGGGAGGAGGAGTCCTCGATTTGGCTTGAGCTGGGTGGTACCATTTTCTCAGACGGGAGTACTAGGGGAGGAGCATATGAGGGCAGAGGAAAGGGCGGAGTCCAGAGTTCTGTTTTGGCCTCACTAGATTTGAGATGTCCACTAGCATCTATGTGGAGATCCCAAATGCTTTCTGGAGATGGTATACATGTGTGAATCAGTGGCAACAAACAGGGATTTGAAACCCAAGCACTTCTTGACTGAACTCTGAAGAAGCCCCAAATTTAGAGGTTAAGCTGAGGAAAACTCACCAAAGGAATCTGGGAGGGAGTGATCAGTAAGAAAAAATGGCGTCATGATAGCTAAGAGAAGGAACCTCTACTCACAAGATGTGGCTAGTCAGCTGTCTAAAGTGCAGATGACAAATGGAGGGAGTTGAGAAATCGGCAACATGAAGTTCTCTTGTCACGCTGACAAAACCACTTCAGGGTGAGGGTGCAAGTTATACCCGAGTGGGCCGGAGGGGAGGGGAAGAAAGGAAATGGGGGCTGTTAGTATAGATGGGACTTCAGAAAAGTCATGCTTAGATAGGGAGCAGGGACATGGGCTGTTGGAGTGAAGACAAGTCTCCCTTCTTTTTTTGTTCTAAAGGTATGAGGTAGAAGAGTTCAAGTTAATATGCGGATGTTATCAGCATCTGCTTACAAATACGGTCACTGCCTAAAGGGCAGTGCCCCTTTCGTAATCGTCCTCATAGATTACAGACTATTGAGTTGAGAAAGACCATCTAATCAGACCTCCTAACTTGATACGGTATGAAGAATTAGACCCACAGTGGATGATTTGCCCAGTGAATCATGCCTCCGTCCACAAATACTCAGGATGCTCCTTCCCAGTGCATTCTCCTTGAGGTGAATGAGAAATGGCATCCTACCAGAACATACTCCCCTTCCTCAGGCTGCTTGGAGTTTCACTCCAAACTCTGCGTCAGCTTAGAAAGTTCTGGCTGAGATTAGCTTTCCCTACATGCACACTAGCTGACAGTCTCCTGGGAAACTTCAGAAAACCCTGAGACCTATCAGCTTACTGGGGGAGGGGGCATCCCAGGGATTTCTAGGAATGTAAGCTCTGCCGAGGAACAGCTATCTCTCCAGAGACACTTATATCATGCCGGAAACCGGCAGAGGCCTTGACCGTAAGCCAGCCGGAAATATCCTTGCTTCATTTTGCAGCCCATAAGGCGTCAGGGACACCGGACTGGAGAGGCAGCAGGGAGGATGCCCTGTGAAATCTGGGTTTCCCACTAAGCCACAAGCCTGTGGTTATCCTGAGCAGCTGCAGCGTGATAAAGCATTGTGGGAATCGGGGAGATTCCACTGTGAGCAAGTGGTAGGAGAGTGATCCCACACTGTGATTTGGTCCGAAGCTTCTCCGTGCCTCGGAAGGCAGAAAAGCTTTAATTTTCCAAAGAGCAGTTTGTTCCACTTTTCTGGTGAGTACCGTACCTGATCTTGTACGGTTAGTTTATTTAATGTAAAGAAAAAAAAATTGAAATGTCTGTCTGTTGGTCTTATTTTAACTAAACTCCTGAGACTGTACCAGTTGTTCCTTGTGTCTGAAATGGCCTTGACAACTCCCTCATTTGACCACAGAGAGTCTACGCATCCCTTTAGGACTCGTTCGACTGTCCTTTCTTCCGATAAGGCCTAAGTAGCCCTTTCTCTGTGCTTCTGATTTTAGTCCAAACCATATTTCATTGCCATTCACTGCTTGCTTTCTCACTAGTCTATGAACTGAGGGAAGAGATCATCTTATCACCACCATCAGCGAACACAGGTTTGGGCAGATGGCAGGCTGGTAGTTCTCCAAATGTGGTCCCCCAAGTGCCTGTTTCAGTATCACCTCGGATGTTAGTTTTCTAATGAACAGAATCCCTGCGTGTGGGTCCAGAGGCTGTGCCTTTTAAACAGGCTGCCGAGATGATTCTTTTCCACAAGGAAGGCTGGTAATTTTTATAGTAGGCTCTTGACAAATGTTTGTTGATTTATTGATATGGACATTTGTGTCTCGGAAACAAGATTTAGGTCAGTGACTCATTCTTTATGGTCAGCAGCTTTCAGAGAAGCATGCACATCCCAGATTACTTTTCTCAGGTGTGGCCTAAATATAGCCTCAATTCCAGTCACTGAAAACACCAAAACATCACCATTTAACCTTCTTTAAGTGTGTTTCTCTCCCATCCATTCATCTGCTTCCTAATACTCATGTATTCAGGGGAGCATTCCAATTCTGATATAGACAGGCTGTGCGCAGATGTGTGAAATGGTGACAGCGATAGAAATGGGGCGGTGGGGGTGGGGGGGTGATGGAAAGCAGCATCCTGGCCATCTGTACTATGTACATCCCGATTTGTAGCGGAGTCAGGATGATCTGTAAAGACGTGTGCCTTACCATTAAGAATTTGGGGACGGTTCTCAGGAGTCGGGGTGGGGGGGGGGGAGTTGTGCAGAACAGATACTTTATGAACAGAACTGTTGAGAAGGTTCTGACCATACCTGGATGGGATTTACAGTGATGACTAGCATTGGGAGGGTGTCAGTCAGGGCTCCTAGGACTGGACATTTACTGTGTTCGAATTACTTAAAAAGAAAGAGAAGATCAAGTGATACAGACCCAGAGGTATACTGTTAGCATCTCCTCAAGAGCTCTTTGCCTATCTATAAAAATTTTCTTGACCCATTCTTCATTAACAGTAGCCAGGGGTTTCCAAAGTGGTGGTCCTAAACCAAAAGTATTGTCTCATTCTGTTCCATGCAAGTTGAGTGCATGCCAAACCCAGTGTGTAGGCCATATGTGAAGTGAACTAGGAGTTCTGGCATAGATACCAGACTACGTCAGGCCGACCTAATGTTCAGTTACCATAGAGCCATGAGCTGTAAACTAGTACCCTGCTTTACCCGCCCCCCCACCCCCCATACAAATGTAATTCTTTTAGGTCCAATGATACCTGTCTTTACGAGCATTGATTACAAGATAAATAATCCAGAAGTCACAAGAATAAGGTGCTTTCCAAGGGCCCATCTGTTTTAGCAGAGTTGGAACACAGCTCTCGATCCCCATTACTTGTCAAGCAGAAAGTTGAGCAGAATGATAGAACTCTCAAGGGACAGGCACGATGCCAAGTAATATCATCAGTGAAATCCCACTGACCTTCTGTTATGTATCCGTACCTTCCATGTCTTAAAGACTCCAATTATGAACAGGCCATGAGAATGTGTGGAAGGGATGCGTACTTTTGCCCAGATAGATGAGCGTCACAAGTAATCACAGACAGTCGGGATTGCTTGTTGTTTAGGAAGTTCTAGCCTCAGTTTTATGTTCTCTGTATATGGAATCTATTTGACAAGTGTATTTCTCACTCCCCCCCTTTCCCTTCCAGGAAATCAAGATTTGTGCCACTGTGCATTTTTATATAATATCTGTGTGTCCCAAGAGGGTGTTATCTGAATATATTTGCATATAGCATATACTACAGGTACCCAGATGTGATGAGGCTTTTGCTAATAAGTATTTCCAAATCAAGGGAGATTTTTTGCTGTGCTCCTGAGCCTTCTAGGCTAGATCAGAACAGGCCCACTGTACCCTCTATATGGGTTTAATTATTCCAAGGGAAGATTCCAACGATACTGCAAAGAGTATTCCTAACCTTTCCAGATATATCAGAAGTCTGGAGGACTCTGGGAATCATTCTACCTATAAGTATTCTTCAGAAAAGAGTAGCTCCAGCACCAGAAACTCTTTCCTCTATCTAGCTTTGTCCAAAGCAGTTTTGGACCCCTATTCTGTCCCTGTCACAGCCCTTCTCTAGATTCCAGAAGTTGCAAGAGCAGTATTTGTGACCCCAGCATTTGAGTTTCTATAAGGTATGAATGGCCAAACTCACTTAGCAGAGAGGCACGATTAATGGCAAGAGGCAGCTATGTCCTTCAGCAGGATCCATTCTGCCAGTCTTGGAGACTCGTTTCTACCTTGGCATTCTTCTGGACAATTACTCTCTCTCTCACTACAAAAGTAAGTATTTGGGGGGGGGGGTTTGGGCAGGAAATCACAGCTGTATTAAAACTTTCATTAAGTAAAATAAAATGTCGAGGAGGAGAGGTAATGGAGAAATGAAGGGGGGAAAAAAACCCCACCTCCTAACCTTATTTTAATCAAAAACTTGGCTTTGGCCTCCTTTCTAACTAAACACTCTCATATATTGATTCAAAATGAGTGTCAGTTGTTAATACACGTAAACCAGTTCAAAAGACCAGAAGTGAGTGGAAGAATCCTAGAAAATTTACAGTGGGTTCTGCCTACTGGTAACTGAAGATTCTGACTTACTAAAGTTTTTCTAATACACTCGAATTTACCAATTAAAACAATTCTTGGAAATTGTTTTAATTATTTGTTTTGAGGGAGGAGTAGAGAGAGAGGGAGGGAGAGAGAATCCCAAGCAGGCTCCACACCATCAGCACGGAGCCTGCCTTGGGGCTCGAACCTATGAATCAGGAGATCATGGTGACCTGAACTGAAACCAAGGATCGGGCACTCTGACTGAGCCACCCAGGCACCCCAAAACAACTTTTTTTCCCCTAATACTGAAGACATCAGCAGAGTTAAGATGTTCTAAATGTAACCTCTCATCTACTCCTATTAACCTATGGTGTGCAAAGCATATCCTTTTTAAATTTTGAGGTAGCTGATTGAAAAAAAATGTGTGTGTGTGTAGTAACTATTTAAGAGACATTGTAAATGAACTCTGTTCTGCAAGTAAAACACATGAGGAGAAGCAATCTTTAGTGAGAGGCAGGAAATTTAAAAAAAAAAACAGACTTATTCCCATTTTTTAAAACTTCAAGTGCTCTGGATTATTCTGACTTAAAAGAGGGAACATTTACTGCTGATCACCATGTGTTCTGTTCATGCCCTGAATTCGTGGGGGAGATCACAACTTTGTCACACGGAGCAGAAGAGAAACAGTTGTTGGAGTTTGACACATTTTCCAATAGAAGAAAAATCCAGTTGCCAACTACATATGGGTTCATTTTGGGTTCCTGGAACTGATAACACATCAGCATGTCTTACGAAACTTGTGCATGGCATGTTATTGCAGCTGTATATCATCAGAGAGAAAAAAAATAATTGGTTTTCCTTAGAGTATCTCGAAGTTGATGTCATATTCAATAACCCTGTAGTTGAAAAATCTATATATGATGGATGAAGTTTGGACTATCTTGAATTTAATTCCTCCTGTGCCAGCTTCTACAGGCCCTGGTCTACCTGTCATTTTGGGGTGAGTGCGTGCATTATCTAGAAAATGCAACCAGGTGTTCCTTTTGCCAGAATATGAACTATAGGAGAACAATTTGTCTCACATGTACAACAGTCTCATTCCTCACCCTTAACTATGCCAAGGAAGAGCCAGTTTAAACTTGGAACCCCGCACCAGGGTCAGTGCCAAGGCGCAGCTTGAATTAGTCCTGTGCGTTACAGAGTGAGGGGCACAGCTTCTCCTTCTGTAGAATGGGGACTCTGGAGACAGGCCTTAAACAGACCAGCTTCTAAAGTAGGGTCCCAGGCCCGTCACCAACATATCCTCATCAAGAACTCTTCCTTGGGAGAGTAAGTACTATTTTTGGATCTGCTCATGAGGACTCTCAAAAAGAAAACATTCAGAGCTTTGTCTCTGGTCCAGACCAAAAAAAAAAAAAGCCAACTTAGATGTAGTCTCAAGGCCCCCATATCATCAGCATTACAGGGCTGACCTCAGGATGCAGCCTCTTGAGCCTGGGGGTCTGGCTTGATTTGGAACTTTTGGACACAGCCTGGCCTCCTGTTGGAAGTGATGCGTCCATATTTTGGAATTCAGATTTGTAAAACATGGGATGCAAAATAATCTGTCTTCTTGTACTCGGTTTTATGTTGTACAGCCGACGAACACACGTGGTTACAGAAGAGCAAACCTCCCCACCTTGGTTTATGCATCCCTAATTTGAAATGTAAGTATAATAGAATCTTGACAAAGTTAATCTTACCTCTGGCCAGAGGGCAGAGCTGTCTGCATTGTTAACAACTTGGAGGTGAATTCCTTTCATATTATTTAAGACAGCAGACGAGGAAAACATAACGTCCTTACCGATTAGCAAAGCTTCTTTCTCTGATTTTAAGCCTTGGCTTCTTTTTTCCATATTGTTCTCTCGGTCTTGGTTGACCAATGCGACTGTCAACACGTTGATTTCCTATGAAGTTAAACAAAAACCATAGAGGTGTTCATGGTAGATGTTGTGCATTTCAGTGAGCCACCTGGTCTTTTCAACTCTATAAAAAAAGGTCATCATTTCCATTTTTAACTGAACATCAACTTTTATAAGTAATTGATCTATGTGCTCAACGATAAAAAAGTAGTACTAAAACTTGGGCTCCTAGCTGCTCCCAGCAAACCAAGTAACTATGCAAAAGTGGCAAATTTGGCATAAATTATCTTAGGTTTCTGTCCATGTTTTGATTAATCTCTGTTAACCAAAACTATTTTATTGTAGCCACTTAAACATGCTTTTATTTCAAATATAAAAAACCTTCCCCCAAAGCATGTACGAACTGATTTATAATACTATGCTAGTAACTTGTATGTGTGTGTGGAGAAATAGGGCCTATTGGGAAGGTGAGATAGGATTGTCATTAGAAATGTTTAAGTTGAATAAGTAGATGTCCTTATACACAACTGCAAAAGGGAGATAAAGCAAAGGTTGAGAAAGAATTGTACCACAAACCAGTAACATGTGGAACATTGAAGTTGAACTATTTTTAGTTCTATGGTCTTTTCTGTTGAGAAACAGAGAAAAACATTTAACTCCTATTCTCCCGGACCTGATATTAGGATTCAAAATGGAGAATGATTTAATAGAAAATCAAATGCAACGATCAGAGACCCACATATACGGGATAGAATCATTAGGGTAGCTGAGGCTTGGAGGGACATCTCTCACTGAAAGATAGGTCTCAAAGAAGGATGGGCATATTGGGCGGAGAGTTAAGGATACTGTCTCCATTAGATGATGAGAAATCTGCCAGAAGGACAGAGGTTAGTAGGGAGGGACAAAGGAGAACTTAGAAGGTCTGGGCAAAAGGTTTGGCAGGTGGTACCGGGACAGGAACTGGTTACAGGGATAGATGCTGATCTAGTCAATTCAACTTGACAAAATTAGCCAGATAAAAGAATAGGGAAATAGTTGGGAGCATGTTGAACCTGTAAAGAGCACAATCCCTGTCTGAAGGCATTCAAATAAAAGAAAAAGAAGAAAAAAACCCAAACCTCAGTGTATATCAATCACAAAAGATCTGGGAGCTAAATTTACCCTACGAGCTACTGCTTTGGAAATCGGGGGTAATTATAGCAATTGGCAGGAAAAAAAAGGCCCTAAGAAATTGCAATTTGGTGAACATTTTGGAGGCTCCTCTAAAGGTCCCACTTACCTGCTGAAGATGAGTAAGGTAAAGAATCGAGGGAATCACAGCGGGGTGGTGGATTGATCAGAAGGAAAATGCTGGTTGGCTAGAGGGTACCTGAGGCCTGAGGCTGACGGCGGGAGGGTGCCCATAAGGACAGTATGGTCCCAGGCAAGGCTGGAGCCAGCTGCACCACTAGAGATGAAAGATGTCCTTATACTTCCCACAAGGGATCTTGGGAATCAGCACCGGTAGAAACATAGTCCAGAATGTTAAAACAGACTAAACCTAAAGGCTGACGTAGATGAGATCAGAAGAGGAGTTCCAGGAAAGATGTAGGGATACCCTCTGCGAGGAAACAACATGGCTGCGTTTTAAGGGCTAGAAGAGGTTTCGGAGGAAAGAGACGGAAAGACGTTACCGAGGATGATGACTGCAGCATTTAAGAACAATACAAATAATGAACCTCGGGGATTAGCGGAAACAGTATCTCCAGGAGAGGGTGATCTGTTCACAGCCTGGATGATACCCGGAGGCCAAATGAAATTACTGGGGAGCGTTTAGCAGACAACAGACCCACGTTAACTGACAAAGCTGAGTGGGGTCCTGGAGCCGTCACACAGGTGAGGATCCAGGTTTAGGAAGGGAACTGGACCCCAGGGGCAGGCAGTACATCAGGAGGCAGCAACGGATGGCAAGGGCAGAACACGCTGAGACCACTCTAGGGTGCTGTTAGGCCTTTGTCCCCTATTCAAAGCTGGAGGGCATGTCGAGCAAGTCCCAACAGATTCTCCAAGGCGCCGATAACCGCCTACCACTGACTGTCGCTTTGATGATGACTTAGGGTCGTGTCTATGAGGATGGAAAGAGGAGTCCTGGGAAATATCTTTGAGACCGAATATGGCAGCATGTGCTCTAACCACAAACAGTGTTCTCCTACATGGTCGCCGCCAGTGACTCTGGAGGGGACACGCCTCTCTGCAAGGCTTCAACAGCAATGCAGGAGGCATGGGTCCAACAGAGACCCGAGGCTTGGCAGTGCTTCAGCCTCCGGGCATCACTGTGGGTTCTGCCCAGGGAACATAGGGCGCTGTTCTTTTGACTCCTTCGGCAGAGAGAGAAGAACTGTTCTGGGAAGAGTACAGGACCGAATGAAACCGATCAGGCAGGCTCCAAGAAGTGCCTGGATGTTGTAATAACTTGGGTGTCAAGAACCCGCTAAAGGGGAACTATCATTTCCATGATAGAGCAAGGGGTGTCTAAGCCTACTGAGAGCCTTGGGGCCACAACATCACTGGGGAAGCGGACCAACCCGTGGCCACTCAAAAGCGGTACTAATGACCAAGTGCCCTGGAGCCCAAGCCAGCCTCCGGCATGGGCTTCTGCACAACAAAAGACAGAATGGCAAGAGAGCAAAAGTGATGGGGACAGGGTAAGGAAGGGAACCCCCACTTTTGAAGCAGTGAACGGCATTGGGGAGGGACAGGACTGGGGACCTGGAACTCCTCTGTCCTTGGACACAGAAAAAAAAAGCCATGGTTTAAAAGAGCGCCGAGCTAGCTCAGTCCATTAGCGTCCGACTCTTGATTTCAGCTTAGGTCATGATCTCACAGTTTGGAAGTTCAAGCCCCATGTGGGGCTCTGCGCGGTGTCAGTGTGGAGCCTGCTCGGAATTTTCTCTCCCACTCTCTCTGCCCCACTCATGCCTTCTGTCTCTCAAAATAAACAAACCTAAAAAAAGATTTTTTAAAAAAGAGTGACCAGCATCCCTAAGAGCCAGCCCTTCGAGCTCCACCAAATGGCAGAAGAGCTGTGGGGACACTCTCTGGGTCACAGGGACTGGAGAACAACACGGTTTACGCATAGACCAGAGGTAGGTCTGTACCCTCAGGTCCTCCAGGCAAACATCAGCCCTGGATGCACTTGGGCACACACACAAAGCCGCAGTTTAAAAGAGTAGCTGGCATGAAAAACAGCCCGCTCTAGAATTCTGCTAATGGTAGGGGTAGCTGTGGGAGGGCTCTCCGGGTGGGAGGGGCTGATACACAGTCTCCGCTCACTACCCCTCCCACACACTTTGAAAGCACAGAGTGATGTCCTGGCCTGCTGCCTCAGTGAGCCCTGGACCCCTAGCCCACACCCCTACCAGCCAGCCCACCAAGGCGGCCACAGGGCACGCACACTGGGATATCCTTAGTTAGCACTCACTACAGCTCCAGCCTTCGTGCTAAGATCACAGTCACAAGGCCCCCCCAGAATGCTCATGGCCCACACCACTTTGGCTTCAGATGGCTGGCTAGGGCACCCCCCCCCCCCCCCCCCCCCCGTGGAGAACACTCCAGAATGTTTTGGCTGCCATGTGCTTGAGATCCAGTTGCCCTGCCAGGGTGGCCCAAACCCCAGTCCATGCCTGCATCAGTTCCAGTCATCCCATCAGGGCGGCCCCTGTGCAGAGCACCCCAACACTCCTTTGCCCACATTGGCCTTGGCTTTGGTTGCCGACCAGGGAACCCCCTGCATGGAGTACCCAGAGACACCTCAAATCGCACCAAATTCAGTGAAAGCTGTCCTGCCAGGGCGCCCTCTGCACAGAACACCCCAGAACCTCCTGGCCTGTACCCCACCTCAACGCCATCTCCTCCTTCGGGGCATCCTCTGCCGAGAGTCCCAAAACATCCCGGTTTACATCCACTTCAGCTTCAGCCATCCTGCCAACATGCCCCCTGGGCTTCGAGCCCCAGGTCCCCCTGGTTTGCATCCACTTTAGTTCCAGCTACACTGTCAAGGAAGGCTCTGTGCAGAAAACTCTGGGAACTCCCGGCACCCACACTGCCTTAGCTCCAGCCACGCTGCTAGGGCACCCCTTGCACAAGGTGCCCCGGACAGTCCGGGTCACAACCATTTCAGCTGTCTTGCCAGGTGCCCTCAGCGCACAGAATCCGAGGACACCCTGGCCCGCATCCGCTTCAGCTGTCCAGACATGGCACTCTCTGTGTGGAAAGCCCTGGGGTCCCCAGCCCATGCCCGTCACAGCTCAAGCCAGCCAGCAGAGATCGCCAAGCACACACCATCTACCTGGAGGATGACCATATACAGGATAATTCCTTCAGGTTTAGGAGAAGTAACTGTTACATCTAATCCACAGAAACAAACACAGAATGTTAAGCAAAACAGGGAGACAGAGGAATATGCTCCAAAATAAAGAACAAGACAAACCCTCAGAAAAAGAACTACATGAAATGGAGACAGGCAATATGCTTGATAAAGAATTTAAAGTAATGATCATAAAAATGCTCACTGGGCTGGCGAGAAGAGTGCAAGAATTCAGTGGGGCCTTCAATAAAGAGATAGAAAACGTAAAAAACAACCAATCAGAATTGAATACAATCACTAAAATAAAAAACCACAGTAGAGGGAATCAATGGTAGATTAGCAGATGCGGAAGAATACGTCAGCGATCTGGGAGGTAGGGTACTGGAATGCACACAAGCTGAAAAGCAAAACAGAAACGAATTAAAAAAACGAAGGCAGGTTAAGGGATCTTTTGGACAACACTCAGCAAACAAACATTTGCATTATTGGGGTCCCTGAAGGAGAGAGAGAAAGGGGTAGAAAATTTATATGAAGAAATAATAGCTGAAAACTTCCCTAACCTCGGGAAGGAAACAGACATCTAGGTCCAAGAAGCACAGGACATTTCAAACAAGATGAACTCAAGGAGGTCCACACCATGACACATAATAATTAAAATGTCAAAGGCTAAAGATAAAGAGAATTTTAAAAGCAAGAGAGAAGCAAAAAATTTCCTAGGAAGGAAATAAAGCCCTATAAAGTCCTATGAGACTGTCAGTTGGGGCGCCTGGGTAGCTCAGTTGGGTAAGCGTCCAACTTCAGCTCAGATCATCGTCTCATGGTTTGTGGGTTCGAGCCTTGTGTTGGGGTCTGTGCTGACAGCTCAGAGCCTGGAGCCTGCTTCTGATTCTGTGCCTCCCTCTGTCTCTGCCCCTCCCTCACTCATACTCAGTCTCTCTCTCTCTCTCAAAAATAAACACTGAAAAAAATTAAAATACTGTCAGCTGATTTTTTCAGCAGGAACTCTGCAAGCCAGCATGGAGTGCCATGATATAATCAAAGTGCTGAAGGGAAAAAACCTACAGTCGAGAATACTCTACCTGGCAAGGTTATGATTCAAATTTGAAGGAAGGGAAAAGTGTTTCCCAAACAAAAGATAAAGGAGTTTATCACCACTAAACCAGCCATAGAAGAAATGTTAAAGGGACTTCTTTAAGTGGAAAAGAAATGGCCACATGAGCTGTAATAAAATATGAATAAAAAGATACAAAATATAATAGAATACACATAAAACATGGAGAAGGGAGTAAAAAGGGAAGAGAAGGGGGGAAAAGAGTTTTTTTCTTCTTTTAAGAATATGTCTGAACTTAAATGACCATTAAATTAACACAGACTGCTATTTACTTAGGATATTATATATAAACCTCCTGGTAACCATAAACCCAAAACCTATCATACATACACAAAAAATAAAGAGAGTAGCCAAACATATGACTACAAAAACTCATCAATCATGAAGAAAGACAGCAAGAGAAGAAAAAGACAACTAGAAAACAATTAACATAGTGGCAATAAATATATACCTATCAATTAAATGAGAATAGCCTAAGTGCTCCAATAAAAGCAGAGAGCGGCAGAAAAGACAAAAACAAAACAACAATGAAACACAAGACCATCTAAACACCGCCTACAAGAGACTCACCTCAGACCTAAAGACATACAGTGTGAAAGTGAAGGCGATGGAAAAAAAAAATTTACCATGCAAATCAAAACAAAACAAAACCCAAACAAAACAGAACAAAGCTGAGACAGCAATGCTTGTATCAAGACAAAACAGACTTTAAGACAAAGACTATAATGAGACAGAGAAGGGCATTACCTAATGATAAAAGGATCATTGCAACAAGACGATAAAACAATTATACATATCTATATAGCCGTCACTGGAGCACCTAAATACATAAAACAAATGTTAAGGAACATAAAGAGAGACTGTGATGGTAATACAGTAGTAGGGGACTTTAACACCCCACTCACATCAATGGATAGATATCCAGGCAGAAAATCAATAAAGATGCAGTGTCTTTGACACGTAAGGCCAGATGGACATAACAGATATATACAGAACATCTATCCAAAAACAACAGAATACACATTCTTTTCAAGTGCACATGCAACATTCCCCAGAATAGATCGCATGAGGTCACAAAGCAAGTCTCAACAAATTTAAGAAGGTCAAAATCATACTATGCATCTTTTCTGACCACAATGGTATGAAACTGGGAATAAATCACAAGGAAAACACTGGAAAAAACAAACACATGGAAATGAAACAACATGATACTAAACAACCAACGGGTCAGTAAAGCAATCAGGGAAGAAATAAAAATTTACATTGGAGACAAATGAAAATTAAAGCACAACAGTCCAAAATTTGGGGGATGCAGTGAAAGCAGTTCTAAGAGGGAAATGAGTGACACAGGCTGACCTCAAGAAACAAGAAAAAAGCTCAAATAAACAATCTAACCTTACATCTAAGGAAACTGGAAAAGAGAACAAAGCCCAAGGTGAGTAGAGGGAAGGAAATGATAAAAGATCAGGGTAGAAATAAATAACATAGAGACTGACCGATTGAATGAAACCAAGAGTTTTTTTTTTTTTTTTTTTTTTTTGCAGAAAATAAACAAAATTGATAAACCTTTAGCTAGACTCATCAAGAAAAAAAAGAGAAGGACCCAAATAAATGAAATCAGAGATGAGTGAGAAGACCTGATGCCACAGAAATAAAAAGGCTTATAAGAGAATACTATGAAAGATTACATGCCAACAACTTGGATAACTTTGAAAAAATGGATAATTTCTAGAAACATAATCTTTCAAGACTGAATCAGGAAGAAATAGAAAATCTGAACAGACTGATTATTAGTAACAAAATTGAATCAGGCATGAAAAAAACTACCAAAAAATAAAAATCTAGGAGCAGAAGGATTCACAGATGAATTCCACCAAACATTTAAATAAGAGTTAATACATATTCTTGTCAAACTATTCCAAAAATAAAAGAGGAAGGAAAGCTTCCAACTATATTCTATGAGGCTAACATTGCCCTGGTATCCAAATCAGACATACACCAGAAAAAAAAAGAAAACTACAGGCCAATATCCTTGATGGACATTGATGCAAAATCCTCAACAAAGTATTAGCAAACCACATTCAAGAATACATTAAAAGAATCATTCATGACAATCAAGTGGGGTTTACTTTGGGAATGCAAGGATGGTTCAGTAGTCACAAATCAATTAACATGATATATCACATCAACAAAACAGGATAAAAAAAATCATAGGATCGTCTTAGTAGAAGCAGAAAAGCAGCTGACAAAATTAAACATCCATGATTGATAAAAATTCTCAACACAGTGGGTGTAGAGAGAACATTCCTCAAGATAATAAAGGCCATATATGAAAAACCCACAGTTAACATCATATTCGATGGGGAAAAACAGAGCTTTTCCTCTAAGATCTGGAACTGGACCACTTTTATTCAACATAATACTGGAAGTCCTAGCCATCGCAGTCAGTGAAGAAATAGGGATCCATATTGGTAAAGAAGAAGTTAAACTGTCACTATTTGCAGATGACCTACTACTATATATATAGCAAATCCTAAAGACTCCACCGAAACACTACCAGAAGTAATAAATGAATTCAGTAAAGTGGCAGGATACAAAAGTGATACCCAGAAATCAGCAGTGTTTCTATATACTAATAATGAAATAGCAGAAGGAGAAATTAAGAAATAACTCCATTTACAATTGTGCCAAAAAGAATAAAATGCCTAGGAATAAACTTATCCAAGAAAGTGAAAGACCTGTACTCTATAAAACACTGATGAGAGAAACTAAAGATGACACAAACAAACAGACGTGGTTTTAGAAGAATATTTTTTAAACGTCCATACTACTCAGGGCAATCTACAGATTTAGTGCAACCGCCCCCCCCCCCCCGCCATTAAAATACCAACAGTATTTTTCACAAAACTAGAATACTCATAAAATGTGAATGGAACCAGAGAAGACTTTGAATAGCCGGAGCAGTCTTGAGAAAGAAAAAGTTAGAGGTTTTAGAATTCCAGATTTCAAGAGATACTACAAAACTACAGCTTTTGAAACAATATGGTGCTGGCGAAAAAACAAATATATAAATCAAGGGCACAGAATAGACAGCCTCAAAAGAAACCCACACTTACATGGTAAATTAATCTGTGACAAAGGAGGCATGAATATACAGCAGGGGAAAAAAAACACTGGACCACTTCCTAACACCATACACAAAAATAAACCCAAATGGATTAAAGACCTACATATGAGACCTGAAACCTAAAATGTAAAAATCCTAGAAGAAAGCATGGGCAGTAAATTCCCAAACATTGGCCTTAGCAACATTTTTTATAGATATGTCTCCCATGGCAAGTGAAACAGAAGCAAAAATAAACTATTGGGACTGCATCAAAATAAAACGCTCTGGTACAGTGAAGGAAACTAACAACAAAACAAAAAAGGCAACCTACTCAATGGGAGAAGATACTTGCAAGTGATATATCCAAAAAAGGCTTAATATCCAAAATATATGAAGAACTTACACAGCTCAACACCAAAAACCCTCCAAACAATCCTATTTAAAAATGGGCAGAGGACCTGAATAGACGTTTTTCCAAAGAAGACCTATGGATGGCCAATTCTTCCAAAGAAGGCAAATAGATGGCCAATAGTCATATGAAGAAATGCTCACTATCACTAATCACCAGGGAAATGCAAATCAAAACCACAATGAGCTATAACCTCACACTTGTGAGAATGACTAAAATCAAGAACACAAGAAACGACAAGTGTTGGTGAGGATGTGAAGAAAGAGGAACACTTGTGCACCACCGGTAGAAATGTAAATTGGCATCGTCACTGTGGAAAACAGTATGGAGATTCCTCAAAAAATTAAAAATAGAAACACCTTCAGGGAAGATGGTGGAGTAAGCTCACCTTGTCCCACTGATGCCACCAGAGAGGAAGCCCCACCAAAGAGGCTAGAAAGTAGAGAGACATGTTTGGGAGCTAAATGGACCCACGAGGCTATAAGCAGGAGGGAGGGAGGGACACTGTGGGTATGGAGTGGGGAGACAAATGACTCTCACCCGAGGCGCCCCAGGCACAGGGCACCCGCACAGGAAAGACGAATCCCCATCCATTGGCTTTGAGAACCACAGGGGCATGATTTCATGAGTTCTTACGATTAGCAGGACTTAACTCCTAGAACTTTAAAAATCAATGGGCTCCTCTCTCTGTGAGGAAGCAAGGCAAGAGGAAACTGAGTCCATGCCCTAAAAGAGCACAAAAACAGCCCTGCAGAGATACGACACAGAAGCAGCACTTTGAAAAAAGCCTGGGGTATACGAGAGGGAGATTTGTCTATTAATCTGAGAGCATGTGCTGGAGGGGCAGGGACTGCTGGGAGGCTTCTCCAGGAACAATGGGGCTGGAGGGTACCACTGACCAGCCAGAGACATAGACACTCAGCAGCAATGGTTGTGGGAACCAGCAGTGTGCCAAACTCTCCACCTAACTTGCTAACAGTGCACCCCACCCCTTGTTTTCCTGTGGACACGCCCCCTTGAGCCGGGCCTCTGCTCCCACAGTAGACCTGGCAAACCTAGCTAATAGTGCATGCCCCACCCCTGCTGTTTTCTGTTGATCCGCCTCCATCCAGGCAGGTGGAGGTCACATCCCGCAGCAGACCAACAGGACCTTGCCTACACCCCCTGCCCTGACCCCTCGCTATCCTGTGGACTCATCCCCACCAGCCCTGCAGCAGGGGTGTTATAAAAGCAGGTCCACAGCAGACGGGTGCATTTGCTAACACGGTGTGCCCTGCCCCCAAATTATCCTGAAGACATACCCCTACAATACGCCCTTGGCCAGAGCCCATCCAAAGCCATGCCACAAGCCTGGCACTACACAAGCACGTGCAACAGGGGCCAGCACTGCTCCAACGTGACTCTTGCCCCAGGGAGCGTGGAAGAGAACCACACACAGCAGTCCAACTACACAGCCCCAGAAGTGGGCTGGGGGCAGACATCTGGATGGCCGCAGGCCTCATCCACCAATGAAAGCTTCTCAGGAAGCTTTCACACGGAAAGCACCCTGCAAGTTTGGTGCTACTGGATCTCTAGCAAATGCCTGGTCTGACTCAACTCAAGTCCAGGGCAGCCCAGAATGGCCCACTCACAGCATAGGGACCAAAACCCTGCCCTCAACAGGCAAAGACGGCCATTGCAGACGACTGGACCGGAGGCACACTGCAGCTGAGACACAACAGCAGAGTGCACACAACATTCATAGGAGACGCCCCCGAAGCTCCAGGTTCTGGTGGAGAAGGGACACCGTGCTTCGTGGCACTATAGGATGTCTTCTGACGTAGCTGACATTCCTAACACACAGAAACAGACACAGTCAGACAAAATAGGGGGGCAGAGGAATATGTCCCACATGAAAGAACAAAACGAGTCACAGCAAGGGGGCTAAACAAAACAGAGATCAGTAACATGCCTCATAGAGAATTTAAAGTCATGATCACAAATGCATTCACTGGACTGGAGAAAAGAGTGGAGGACCTCAGTGAGACCCTTAAAAAAGATCGAAAGCATAAAAAAGAACCAGTCAGAGATGAAGAACTCAATAACTGAAATTAAAAATACACTAGATAGAATAAATAGATTAGGGGAAGTAGAACGGATCAGTGACCTGGAGGACAGAGTAATGGAAAACAAGCTGAACAGAAGAGAGGAAAAAATAAATAAAAAATGAAAATGGACTTGGGGAACCCAGAGACACCACCAAGCATAATAACATTTGCAATATAGGGATCCCAGAAGGAGAAAAAAAATAAAAAGGAACCTAAAATTTATTTGAAGAAATAATAGTTGAAAATTTCCCAAATCTGGGGAAGGAAACAAAAATCCAGATCCAGGGGGCGCAGAGACAAATGTCCAGGACTAGACAGCTTCACAGGTGAGTTCTACCAAATATTTGAAGAAGAGTTAATATCTATTCTTATCAAACTGTTTCAAAAACCAGATGAGGAAGGAAAGGTTCCAAATTCATTCCAGGATAGAAGAATTACCCTGATGCCAAAACCAAATAAAGACTCTACAAAAAAGAAAACTATGGGCTAGTATCTATGGTGAACATAGATGCAAAAATCATGAACAAAATATTAGAAAAGTGAATCCAATGATACATTAAAAAAAATCATTTACCATGAAAAAAAAAATCATTCACCATGATCAATTGGATTTATTCTTGGGATGCAAGGGTAGGTCAATATTCACAAATCAGTCAATGTGATGTATAAAACCAAGAGAAAGGATAAAAACCGTATTATCATTTTCAATAGATGCAGAAAAAGCACTTAACAAAGTACAACATCCATTCATGATAAAAGCCGGTTTAGAGGGAACCTCAAAATAGCAGGTTTAGAGGGAACATACCTCAATGTACTAAAGGACATATATGAAGAACCCACAGCTAACATCATACTCAATGGTGAAAAACTGAGAGCTTTTCTCCTAAGGTCAGGAACAAGAAAAGAATGTCCACTGCACTCTCACTACTTTTATTGACATAGTACTGTAAGTCCTAGCTACAGTAAACACATAAGAGAAAGAAATAAAAGGCCTCCAAATGGGTAAGGAAGAAGTAAAACCTTCACTATTTGCAGATTACATAATATTCTTTATAAAGAAAATCCTAAGACTTAAAAAAAAAAAAAACTACCAGAAGCGATATATGAAATAATCAAGATTGCAGGATACAAAATCAATATACAGAAATACGTTGCATTTCCATACACTAATAATGAAGCAGCAGAAAGAGAAATTAAGCAAACAGTCTCATTTACAATTGTGTGAAAAAAGAATAAAATACCTACAAGTAAACTTTACCAAGGAGATGAAACACCTGTATGTACTCTGAAAAGTATAAAACATTGATGAAAGTAATTGAAGATGCTAAAAAAAATAATGGAAAGGCATTCCATGCTCATGGGTTGGAAGAACAAATACTGTTAAAATGTTCCTACTATACAAAGCAATCTACAGATTTAATCCAATCTCTATTAAAATAGCAATAGCGTTTTTCACAGAACTAGAGTAAAGAATCCAAAAAATGTCTATGGAACCACAAAAGACCCTGAATAGTGATAGCAGCCTTGAAAAAGAACAAAACTGGAGGTATCACAGTCCCAGATTTCAAGATACACTGCAAAGCTGTAGTAATCAAAGAAGTATGGTTCTGGCACAAAAACAGACACATTGATCCATAGAATAGAATAGAATAGAATAGCCCAGAAATAAACCCACAATTATATAGTTAGTGAATATTTAATCAAGGAGCCAAAAATATCCAACAGGAAAAGTCTATTCAAGAAAAAGTGCTGGGAAAACTGGTCAGCTATATGCAAAAGAAGGAATCTGGACCACTTTCTTACACCATACACAAAAATAAACTCAAAATGGATGAAAGATATGGGAGACCTGATACCATAAAAATCCTAGATGAGAGCATAGGTAGTAATGTCCCCGACATCAGCCATAGCAACATTTTTCGAGATGTCTCCTGAGGCAAGGGAAACAAAAGGACAAATAAACAGGACTACATCAAAATAAAAAGCTTCTGCACAGAAAAGGAAACAACAAAACTAAAACACAACCTACTGAATGGGAGAAGATATTTTTAAATGACATATCTGGTAAGGGGTTATTATACAAACTATATAAAGAACTTACACAACTCAACACCCAAAAAACGAATAACCCAATTAAAAAATGGGCAGAAGAAATGAACAGACATTTCTCTAGAGAAGACATCTAGATGGCCAACAGACACAAGAAACGTTGTTCAATATCGTTAATCATGAGGGAAATGAAAATCAGAACTACAATGACCTATCACCTCACAACCGTCACAATGGCTAACATTAACAACACAAAAAACAAGTGTTCGCGAGGATGTGGAGAAAAAGGATCCCTCTTGCACTGCTGCTGGGAATGCAAACTGGTAAAGGCACTGTGGAAAATAATATGGAGGTTTCTCAAAAGTTAAAAAGGAACTACTCTATGATCTAGCAATTGCACTACTGGGTATTTACCCAAAAAAAATAAAAGAAAACACTAATTCCAAGAGATACGTGCAGCCCTATAGCTATTGCAGCATTATTTACGATAGCTGAGATAGGGAAGCTATCCATCAGTTCACGAATGGATAAAGAAGAGGTGGTCTATATATACAGTGGAATATTATTCAGCCATAAAAAGAATGAAATCTTGCCACTTGCAACGACATGGATGACGATACAGAGGATCTAAGCAAAATGAGTCAAAGAAAGACAAACATCGTATGATTCTTTCATATGTGGAATTCAAGAAGCAAAACAAATGATCAAAGGAAAGAGAGAGAGAGAGAGGCAAAACAAGAAAGAGACTGATGGTTACCAGAGGGGAGGTGGGTGGAGGGATGGGAAATAGGTGATGGGGATTAAGGAGTATGCCTGTCATGATGAGCACTGGGTGATGTATGGAACTGCTGAAATACCATATTGCACTCCTGAAACCAATGCAACACTGAATCTGACTACTCTGGAATTAAAAGAAAATAAAATGAAATATAAATAAATTAATTAATTAAAACAAAAAACAAAGCAGCATATTTGCAACTTCTATCCCCTCTTTCCATGTTTCCCCTTAGTGCCTACAAATCTAAATGATCATCCAATGTTTGTCACAAGAGCTCCTTCATCATGACTGGTTGAGGCAAAGAATACAGAGAGAATGTGGGACTAAATAATTTCCCAAGTCACACCTCTGTCGCATTTCAGCCAAGCCCGGTTTTCTGTTCAGCCATCCAATGAATATTTACGCTGCATATGTGTATTATATGCCTACTGTATGCCAAGTAATGCTAATGTGTTCAGGATACTGAGTCTAAAGTGTCAAGAAGTGTGTGCCACCCCTCCCTCCCCCCCCCGCCACTGCCCGGGGTCGGCAAGCAAGTCTTTTATAAAAGGTCTGTGAGAAAGCTTATGGGAAATGTCGGTAGATGAAGCTGGAAAAGTAGGTAGATGACGATAAGGAGTCTGGATTTTACTTGGAAAGCTTAAGTACTGAAGGTTGTTCAGCAGAGGAGTTACGTGAGTGATTCCGCATGTTAGGAAAATCGTTCGGAGGGAAAGGAAATTGGAGGCAGGGATGCCAAGTTGGGGTCTACTGCAAATAGCCTGTTTATTGTTTACTTTTCATGATAAGGGTTCAAAACCACGTCAGTGGTGTGTAGAGTGCAAAGTGTAAGAGCTACTTAAGAGGTAGAACTAAAAAAATCTGATGGCCTGGTAGATGAGTAAATGTAAGGACGAGCAAGTACCTTGGTGAACCGGAAAACAGGAAGTATAGGAGATGATGCCTCCAAGGTTGGAAATGTTGAACTTAAGTATTCTATGACATCTTGTCAAGATATTTTGGAGAAAAATAGGATGTAGAGGTTTTTGAGCTTAGAAGCAAGGCCCGGACAGCTCTTTCTGTAGGCCATTTGTGTTTGCAGTCAGCAACCTTCATGTCCCCTCCTTCGGGGACAAAGAAAAGTCTGGCTTACTACTTGATATAGAAGAGGTGGATTCCCCAAGCTCAGTGTTCCTCTCCTGTCACATAGCCCACTGCATGAGCTTCCATCTGGGCACCTCTGTGGGGTAATTATCAGGTTGTTAGATCCATGAGGATAAATCTGGTGAAGCCTGGGATGGCTGCTTGGTGGCCCAAAGTCCTCAAAAAAGGGCTTGCCAAAACCTCTTCTGAGAACAACCCATCACATTAGGCACAAATCGGCCATAATAGTAAACACTATTAGTAAATAGATAGTAAATAAAAAATAGTCAAAAAAAGAGTACATTTCAAGAATATGATTTCAAGGGTATCAGAGGCCATAACCAGTGTATGCTTCATCTCTAACTCTGGAAGAAACGTGGGTGAAGTCTATGACTCCGCCTATGAATTTCATGTTCTCCACTGAGGATGTTCCAACATAGCTATTAAGTAATCAGGGACACTTTTTTTTACTGGGACATTAGATCGCAAGTTAGAAAGGCTTTGCCCCTTTCTTAAAAATATCACTGCTTTTATTATTCCCTCTCAGCCCACATCTCTAGAAAATGGAAGGGACCTTCTCAGAATAGAAAAGTTTCATCATTAGAAACGTAAAACGATGAAGATGCTTTATCTTTTATCACATTGAAATCCTCTACCCTGATGATGTGACAAGCCCTGAAGAATTATGTGTCTACTAGATGTTAGGGAGATGGGGTTTCAGATGCCTGAAGACTGCAAACTAGATGTGGATAAGAGGAGACAGGATTACGAGAAGGTTACTAAGGACAAACTGTTAATGGTATATCAAGTATACAGTAGGAAAGAACATGAGGATGGGGATCACAAGTCTCTTCGCAGTGAGATCAATAGGATTATGAAATAGTATTCCAAGGCAAGTGGTGGAAACACCATTCACTTGACACAGTAAAAAGCCCTCCAGTCTACAAAATGCCCAATGGGTAACAATTCTGCACTTGGCAAGAGAATGGACATGATTATCTAACAAATCTTTTCTCAGCCCACCTTTTAACTCTAATTTCTGTGACACTTAGAAGGAATCATTACAGAGCTGGAAGAAGAGGTTTTCAATAACTGGAAACTAGATATCATGGACTTTTTCAAAGACTTTTTAAGAGTCAGCTGCTTGAAGGCAGAAATTTCTCCTCTAAGAATCCTTGTCAATCACTTTGAGAAATGACCAAAGGAATTGATCCATGTAGAAAAGCTCTTTCTCAATAATTTGCTGATCTAGAAGTGTCCCTGTTGTTTTGTTTTTGTTCCCCTCCATCCACCAAACCCCTAAGAACCAAGAACATGGCTTCTCCAGCTTCATAGACTCCTTTTGTTATTCCTTTCATTTCATTATTCTCGTGACCTTAATCCTTAACTTTGCTGCTATTTCTTTGCTATTACAAAGCTGCTTGAATATGTGGTATATACCCACTGTGTCTACTGCCTTCCCACCTGAAATCTCCACTTTCTCATCCATCAGCCCATGAAGCTGTCCTTTGAAAGATTCTCAGTGACTGTTTTTCTCGCTCTCTTACCATGTGATGTCTGACATCGCCGACATCTGTCACACTTGCTCCTGTTACAGAAAAGGTCCTGGTCTTTTTCCTCCTAAAGTTTGTTTAGTTTTCACTGGTTTTTAAATTCCCTCTGCTGGCCCATTACACATGGAGAAGGGCGTTACTTTGTTCCTCTTATACTCTAACTTTGGGAATTGCCAGAGTTCAGTCGCCACTTTCTCTTCTCTATTCCCTTTTACCAGAGGGCTTTCATTCTCCTGGGTTCAACGGTCATCACACTGAACTCTTTAACTTCCATTCTTTTCACTGGCTGACCACTGGGCTTGTCTGCTTGAATCTGCCACTACCCAGCTTGAATCCAGCGTGAGGGTGGCCATGAGGTGGCACAAAACGCACCACATCCTAGAGTTTTAGCCTAGACTCTTCCACTAACAACTGGTTCCTTGGGCAAGTTACTTAACCTCTACAAGCCTCAGATCAATTGTCTACGAATGAGGGTGCTGGGCAGAGTAGTCATCTCTGAATAATGCTTGAGGGAGTCCTATCGGCTCTACAGAGGTGATGTGGAAGGTTCCAAGAGCAGACCTCTAGAATCCCCACTCATTTACTGCTCTCTTCTGTTTTAGAACACAGGACTTCTGTGTAAAGCTTCATTTAAGCAAATGTCCTCATTAAAAAAAAAAAAAAAAGTCTGAGCTCGGGTCCTGCCTGATGTGGGTCTTCCAAAATTCTCTAAAATCCAATTCATCTCACCTGTCAGGCTGCAGCCTCTTCTAACTTTTCCATATCTATTAGTAGGACCATCATTCTTCCGCCTGCAGGGGCTTGGAATATTCATCTTATTTTGTTTTTTTTCTCTCCTGTCCCCTAAGTGCTTCTAAGATCTCTCTAGATCCAAATTCTATCAGCTCTCTGTGCAATGTCTCTCCTGGCCCCTTCCCGTCTCTATTATTGGCACTCTGCTATCAGTTCTTTGACTACCGCGAGAACCTCCTTCTTTGTCTCCTTCTCTGGTCTCTTCCTTTTCCAATCTATCTTACATGAGGTTACCAGACCAGTTATCTAAAATGCCACTTTCACTTTGTCACTCTCCAGTTTAAAACTTGGATGCTTTCTGATGCCCTATGGGAAGATGTCAGATCAGATCTGGCATTTCTGGTTCAATCCTACCCAAAATAGCCTATCTTCTGTATATATTATGTCCAGATATGTTCTTCGAAAGCCTTAGAAAGCCTCCTCCCTTTTCTTCATCACTTCCTGCTTACATTTTACACATAGTACAAGTCCCTTATCTCTCAGAGGCCTTTCTTCCAGGCTGTTTGCAAGTTTTCCTTATCGCTGCACATTTTCTATGTCACTTATGTGGCAGTTGATCATTTATACATTTTGATAGAACTGACTCATCTGACTTTGTTTTTTCAGCAAAATCATCAACGCCTTTAGGGCAGTCACCATTTCCAAGCAAGTGAGGCAGCGTGGCTGATGGAACTTGTGTTCTCAATCTGTCACCATTATGTATGTTAACTTTAGGCTCAACTTAGCTTTCTCTTATGTAAAACATGGATAAGGACCCAAAGTTGCTGTGAAAGCCAAATGTCCTATGTGAGACAGTGCTTTTGAACGGTAAACGTCAAGAAATATATACTGTGGCATCATTTCTATCATCGGTCTTCACTTTTATTATTCTCAGGACTGACTGGATACCGAACAGGTCTATAACGCATACTTGGGGTACCGAATCCGTGCAAGAATTCTGTATAAGACCTTGACTGCCATTATATGAAAACACGTAGGCAAAAGTGGTGACTGTGGGGGCATTCAAACTGTGCATATTTTCTATTTTCTAAATGTTTGAGGTTGTCTTACTATACCACTATCCTGATAATTTAAAAAGAAACACAAAGGAGCCAGTCACATATAGATGACAAAATGGTACAGCACAGCCAGTAAGAGCTGACTACTTCATTGAATATCATAATGAGTGACATCCCTCCCCACACACTGAGTAGCGAGACCTTCACCGTGTGACTCCCCTGTGGCACTCCGAGGGCTGGTGGGCTCTATAGCAACTAGTACAAGGTGAGTGGGACAGTCGTCAAGATCAGCAGGGCAAAGATTCACCACGTCACCTCCCATCTGCCGGCACCGCACCATAAGGCTCGCATTCCTTCCCTGTTTTCCTTGTTCCGGGGCCTTGTTTTGCTGTTTGCTCCTAAGCCCTGCTATTAAACATCACACCTTGTGAATCGAGGGGCCCTGGAGACCATAGTCAAGATGCTAATCAGCTACTTCAATATCCTTTACTCACGTTTTTTTTCTAAGTACCGACGGCAATCCATCAAGTGACATGACAGTCTCCAATAACTGTCAAGCTATTCCTCAGAAGATTGTAACTATGGTCAGGGGAGGAAAGAGAATGGAGGCGCCTTTCACACTTTTCTTGATGGGCCAGTGGCTATCACGGAGCAGGTGCCCAGTGGCTGACAAATGAGGGAATGGCCCCTAAATAATGGTCTTGGAGAGTGGAAAAAATGGATCTGGACACAGAAGACTGGTTCTAATTGCTACTGACTTGCTGTGTGCCCTTGTTTCATTATTTGTTCGTAAAAAGTGGGATTTGAAGCACACAATCTCTGCAGCGTCCTCTTGCACCAGAATCCCCTGCCTGCTCTGTGTCCTCTTCCCTGACTTGGAACTTCCCTTCAGGATAAGGCAGCCAAGTCAGTACAGACAACATGTACTTATCCTGGATTTCGTTCAGAAAGGAAAGAGGAAGCAGAGGGAGAAAAGCAGTGAAGAAACACATGGATGAGGAAAGGACAGATGAGAAGGAGTACCTGAGGAAGCTTCAAGTTTTCTTATGGTTCAAAGGAAAGTAAGAATGCCTCGGTCCCCAAGAGTGAGCGGGATCTGGGGAATTTTTCTGTGGGTAGGAAGTCGCAAGTCCTTGCTAATCTTCCCACTTGCTGAAGCTTGGTGCCGCCAGCCCCAAGGGTCATGGGCGCTCACTGACCTGTGCCCCTTCCTCAGAAGCCTGATGATCAGGGTCTGCACGAGGGGAGCCTCAGAGAGACCATGTGGAAGCAGACATGCAGGGCTCCTGAGGTTAGCTGCCTCGCAGTGCATCCCCCTGTGACGTGCCGAGATGTCCCATCTCCTTGGGATTCCATTGTTGGACCCAGAGGGCATGCATTATGTCCTTAGAGGCTCCAGGAACTGCGTTTTCTAAGATTTCCAATTGCAAAGATTAAGATAGGTGAGAACTGGTTGCAGGCTGTTAAGTGGACCCTTTTAAGAAGGACAGGTGAAAGCTCCGTGTGGTTTAGGTGCCAGAGCTATCCAGATACAGTATTTCTCCTGGTAGCCTTCTTTTCTG
Source organism: Acinonyx jubatus (assembly GCF_027475565.1). NCBI lineage: Eukaryota > Metazoa > Chordata > Mammalia > Carnivora > Felidae > Acinonyx > Acinonyx jubatus. The sequence goes on along the minus strand of NC_069380.1, from coordinate 27,025,746 downwards.
GTCATTCCTGGTTATATTTATTTAATAAATACTATAGAGTGTTTACTACATGCAGCCAGTATTACAAGAACTTTACTAATGTGAACTCATTTAATCCTTGTAACAGCCCTATGAGGTATTACTGCATTCCCCTTTTACAGACAAGGAAAGTGAGGCATACAGAAGCTAATGACTTGCTTAAGATCACACAACTAGGAAGCAGCAGATGTCATATTCGAATCAATGCTGTCTCACTCCAGAGTCCTAATTACTGTGCGAGGCTGCCTCTCTCGAACGCCCTCCTGGCCCCTATTACAATCCTCGTCAACTGAAAAATGCCCGTTGAACACTAGGATCAAATCCTCTTCTGAGCGCTGCCTACAGGCCTTGCCCATTCGGAGCCAGATTGGCTCTTGCATAGTCATGAAAGCAAAGCGAAGCAAGGCAGAAGGCCAGCAGGGGCTTGGCCAAGGAGCAGCGTTAGCAGGGATGGGGCGCGGCTGCCTGCTGTCGTTAGGTGGTGACAGACTTTCTTTGGACGAGGGGACACAGAAGCCATTCTAAAGGGAGAATGGACAGCTTCCGTGTGTGAAACAGAGGAAAGAGGAGAGTTAAAAAAGAGTTAAATAAGTGAAGTCCAGGTGACTAGCAGAATAATGATACTAGAACCAGAGGGCACAAAGAATGAGAAGTACAGGCTCCAATAATTTAGAAATACCGGATGTGAGGCCTCGGAAAGGCAGCTGGAAATATGGCGCATGAGCTCAGGAGAGCGGTTGGGCCGGGAATGACTTTCCAGCCCACCTTGCGTCTCTCTCCCTCCTGCACAGTCCCAGCGCACACCTGCTGTCCCAGCAGAAGTATTACCAAGGCTCCCTGTCACCATCGCAAGTTGCCCAGACTCAGAGAGACTGCTCTACCTTTAATCCTTTCGCGACACAGGAACAACGTCCTCGGCACCTGGAACAGTGCCTTGTACATAGCGCACCTGCAACCAGTATCTTTTGAAAGAGTAACGAGTGGACTCTCAGTAATAAGTTGTGAATTAAATCAATCGGATCAATCTGTTACCACACAGAGAGAGCGTAATCATAGGTGAAACTAACCAGTTGTCATAGGCTCTGGTCGGGACGCTTGGCCTGGGGTGATTTACAAGAAGACTTTGAGGAATATATTGCAGGGGACAGTGAAAAAGCCAGTGCAGTCGCTTTGGCTATTTTGCATTCTTTCAGTTTCTAAATGCATTTGCTGTAGCATCATTTTAAAGTAAAATCATTTCTTCACTATTTTGGATTGAAGAAGGTAAAAAGTGAATTTTTCGTTTGCATCTATTATTAATGCCTTCGATATACTTTGAATTTAAATATTCACTCTTCTGGAGACCATGATAAGCTTATAACCTTGTTCTGCTCCTTTCCTTTCCCAAACTTAAGACAGTTCTCCAGTTTGCTTTAATTCTTAGTTAATAACTTCTCTTGTTTTTATTTCAGTACAAATTTGATATATACATCTTTTCAGTGGAGAAAAGTTATAAAATATAAGAAGGAAATAGAAATTAACTCAAATTTGCCTATCCAGACATAAGCATTATTAACATTCAGATATTTACCCTTTATATCTCATATATAACCCTCCCCTCTCTCTCTCTAGAACATAATATACACACACGTATACGTATATATACACACACATGTATACATATCTGGCTCTTATTTGAAAAATAGGGATTCTCCCACATGTACTTTTAATAAGAGAACGGAGACCTTGACAGGAAAGACTAATTTCAATTTTGTAAAGTTTCCCATTAAATAGTAAGAGCGTCACTGCTGCCTGGATCATAACTTAATTACGGCTATGACAGTTCACACCATGCTCAGACCGTGGTCTCGAGCTGGCAAACGAGGGGCTTTCTTTTGGCATAGTCTTGTGACAGTCATATTAAATACCAATGATCTAAAGGTGGGAAAACATTCCTTTGTGTTCTAATAACTCCGTTCATTATTTAAAGTGTAAGCTGTAGTAGTTTATTTTTAGTTTTGCTATACGCCATTTGTAGGTGTTTCCAAACACACTTGGCCTCAAACACAGTTGTGTGTTTCTCTTCAGTGTGTAAAAAATGTCCCCCACGCTGCTCTGCCTATGCAAGTACATACCCTTCATAGCCTACAAACGTACTGACATGAAAAATCTCCTTAACCAATAAAAACAGAGGAGCAAACAGAAGAAACTAAAGCGAACTACTTTTAAATGTATGTGTGTGCATCCAGAATTAGTTGGTTTGATTTATCTTGTATGATACTGACTCTATTGCTGGTAAAGATTAATTGTATTATGGTGCTCCTGGCATGTTATTTTCCCAGTCCATTTCTCAGTATGACATTTCTTATTTTTCTCTGCTACAAAGCACCCACTATCATAATTTTCACCTGCTGAGTTTACGTTACTAATGATAATATTAAAATTCAGAGTTTTTTGACCTTTATGGTGGTAAATTAGGTCATGAGAATAGATGGGATGCAATCTGATAAATGAGAAAGACATTTCATTATTATTTACGTAAAATGAACTTCACAAGGTTGGCCAGGCACACTATCTCAGTAAACACTCAATTGTCTCCCCTCTCCAACACACCAGAGTCCAGTTCTCTCCTCTGTGTTCTCGCATGTGCGACGCGAGAAATATTCCAAGAACTAAGTGGCTGGAGGGCTGATGCGCAGTGGATCTGGCATACGAAGTTCTCTGAATAAAAAATCGTATGAGTAATGGTCATGATACTTACTGAACGCTTGGTAGGTGCCAGGTGCTTGTACTATTACATCCCTGTTTACAGACGGAAAAACTGAGGCCCAGAGAAGGGGAGTGGCTTCCTAAGTTCACACACCCGGAAAGCAGTGGCTCCAGGACTGGGCCCCCGACACTCAGACTCTGGAGCTATTAGTCTGTGCTGCTGTCTGAGTCACCTCTCACGGAGTCACAACTTCTCCACTTTGTTCAAATCCCTCATCCTGGCCCAAGTCCTCTTCCTTACCGAGAGCTAGTCTTTAGTGATTTCCCCTCTTTGCTGTATGCGCTCTCCTCAGTGGGTCATGTGCTCCTTGGGGGCAGTGACTGGGCTGCGGTGGCATACGCTCCCCACGCAGTACTGTGCCTACACCCCTGCACTGGCCCGCACCTGGATGTGGACGGACCCGGCTAAGCTGTGAGTCCGCGGTCTTTTGCGTACTCTCCGAAAGGATGTGATTTCTTACCAACTCCAGTCTGGCAGTTACGAATTAGGTAGTATTTTCTTTCGGGGGCTGAATGGCAGAGAAGTTCAACATCTGGACTAAATAAAGTCCCTGGCCACCTCAGTTCAGCATAGTTTGACTGGAGTTTCTTGGGCCTCTACCCCTCTTAACGTTCATCAGGTATTTTTTGAGCGTCTACCATATGGTAGGCTTTGTGCTAGACAAGAGCCACAGATGAATCATAGTAGTTCCTATGTGTCCAGGGGATGAGAGGCATAACAAATATATTAAAACACAGTGTGACAGAAGCCATGACAAGGGTTGGCCTTGGGTGCCGTGGGAGCCCAGAGCAGCCCCTAACCTGGACTAGGGTGGAAAGCAGCTGGCAGTTACACAAAGTGTAGTCAGCATCATGTGGGAGTTTGTTGGAAATGCAGATCTGTGGGACCCAGCCCAGATTTACCCAATCCGAAACTCTGGGCTGGAGTCCAGCAATCTGGACTTTTAAGAAGCTCTCCATTAGATTCTACCGCTTGATAAAGTTTGAGAAATACTGCCTTCGAGAATGGAAGACTCACAGACACACGCCAATTAGGTAAGAAGGCATATGCCAAATGAACACCCATAAAATGAAAGGTGAGGTGGGGTGGTCCCTGTATCACCTCCATTCTAACTTGCACAGTCTGCAAGACTTCTGTACACGTCTTCAAGTGAACCAGAATGGAGCACGTTCACCTTCAAGGTCACTTGCCTATAATATCCACAAAGAAGTGTGTGTACCTTTCACCTCACCAGGCCAGGCAGATTCACAGAGCTGTCCCAGGCTGCTAGAAATTCTATGTCAATTACATCGCCAGTCGGTAAGTATTTTAAATGTTACAAACGTATTCACCTACGTGGGCTCATCACTGGGACAGGTTCTGTAAGGCACATACATATTACCTGCCATGAAGGCACATATGCCTGCATTGAGGCGGTAGGCCTATCGTAACTGGGTTGTTCGGAATGTTTGGAATGCAGATAAATACTGTGGGAATATGGAGAAGATGGTAACTGATTTGGGCTGAGCCTGGGATAAGGCCCCAAGAAAGGGGAATTGAGCTGGGCTTGGAAACAGATGGAATTTGCAAGGCAGGTAAAAAGTAGCTCATCAGCATACACTGAACAGTCTGGAAACTGTCCAGACAAACAAAGGCACTCTGTAAACTCATGGGGAAGCTGACATAACAATAAAAATGACGGTGATGCTGAACATCACAGTCACAAATCTCCCCTACAAGGGCAATTTCAGGGCTGGGAAGCCCGAGGCTTATAGGATTTTCTTGAAAAAAAAAAATCAAATAGGAAGAAATGTGAAAGAAAAAAAAAAAAAACACAACACAACTATTAAGTGTTCCAAGGCTGGTGAGTCTTTTCAGGGGAATCTGCAGGGTTTCTGGAGAACGGTTTCCATATACCTGGCAAGGCGCTTCCCGCAAGTCTCCAGGTGACTGTGCAGGTTTACGAGCAGACTGCTGCCCGGGGTGGGGGTGACAGGCAAAGACCTCTGTGGTTCTGACACCGGCACAGCTCAGAACTACTCACTCATTTCTGCAGGAAAAGTCCCACAGTCTCTCTATAACGAACATAACCCACGAAGGCCCCTTCTTTGCACACCAGCTCTCCTCCCAGTTCGACCTGGGCTCCTAGCCGGGTGGGAGGGAGTTCACACTGAGGTTCGGCTTGCTGAAATTCTGAAAGTTTGTCATACCCTAAGTTATACCGAAAGCCAAAAGTGTGAGGTTTGCAACCTGCATGGAGGTTTGGCAATGCTCAGTTACAGGTGGCCGTAAACTGGATGTCTCAAGAGAGCCGCTGGGCTGGGTGTCCCTCGGGGGAGGCTGAGAAAGGGGAGGTGAGCCGCACTTGGTGGGCAGTGAACTCACAACCCAGTGGATTCCCACCCGTCAAGCCCTAGGGAGAGAGGGAGGGAATGGAGAGAGCGTTTTCACCAGAGCTGGGCAGAGTTTTGAGGCTGAAAGACAAGACCACACTTCACTTGATTGTGGATAGTCTGGACGTATTTCTTTCCAAGTATAGTCTTCGTAGTTACCCCCAGGAAGCCCCCCGATATTTTACTGGCAGACTGACATCCGAGCTTGCTGCTTCAAATTCAAGAACCTTATATTTTGGATACAGTTTTCACGAAGCGTGTAGATTCGCGCAGCCGCAAACACACCTTTGTGTAGCAAAGCTCACCACCGGAGCTGGCAGGGGTGTGGGGGACGGCGAGAGGCACCGCTCTCCCGCCTGCCAGGCGTGATTTCGAGGTGCTGGCGGGCAGCAGAAGGCGATGGAACAGGGAAACTTCCTGTCGTAGTCTTTCCGGCCCCTCTTCCCCTTTTTCTTCTTCCCAGCTCTCCACCTACTTTTCTTCTGTGTCATCTTCCTACACACTTCCTCGAAGAAATGCCACAGTCCAGTGAGTTATGTGGCAACGTGATGGATGAGGTCTGGAGATGAGCGGTGTGTGTGGAACTACACAGCGCCCCCCGGCAGAGCGAGGGCCGGCTGAGCGGAGCAGCCCTGGGAAGAGCAGGTGGCAGATGGGGACCACTGCTGGCCCCCGCCCCGGCTGCTACGTTTCACCCTCTCCCCGTCCTGGTCTCCTGTGTGATCGGCACAAATCAGGGGTGCGGCAATCGTGGAAGACCTTTAATATTCTCACAATAACAGTCTGGGAAGCCCGGTGCCTCCGCGGTTAACATGGAACTCAGAAGGCACCTTTACCCACTGGTGAATCCCTGTTCCTTGCTGTTTTCAGATCACTAAAACAGGTGCTGTGTCAGCAGGAACCAAAGCTGTGTGAGTCCAGGAGGCTCTCGACACTCTCCCCTACTACCTTGGGGAGGCAACAACAAGCTTCTGCTTCTGTCCGCCTTCATTCTAGGTGGCTTTTCCCACGAATGTTCCCAAACTTTCTTCCTACTCACTTCCGATCGGCGTATCAGGTAGTGCGAAGCTGTATCTCGTGGGAGGAAGGAGAACTGTGATTAAGCCCTCTGGGTTTATTTGACTTTAAAATGATGTTGCTTGTACTCAAGTCATGTCTGTATGCTTCTGCATGCATCGCTTATTGCTGGTTTGGGGCGTACATGTGTCTTCTGGGCCATATTAGGAATAAAAACTTCTTTCTCCTTTTGGGATTCGAACCCATTTTGTTAATTGATCACTCTTCTCGATCTTACGTATTTCCTCCGGAGGGTGGACAAGCCTCATTTGGGTGCGGGCGGCTTGGTTCTGTGAGTCTGGATCTGGGGTCCACACAGAGAACAGGCTCTATATAAGTCCTTAGCCCACCGAGACGTCTGATCTCCCGTTCACAGCCCAGAACCCCACATAACGTGTCTCGGTATTGTTCTTCTAAATTGTTCATGAAGCACACAGTTTGCCTTTCTCTTTAGAATGCAAATACCCTGGCAGTTGTGTTCCCTCTCCTGTTGAAGAACTCAGTCTCCTCTCTCTATGGTAACGACCACATATTATTGTTGGCTGTGTATCTCATCACTTACCATGTAGGCTTTGAGCGCCAACATTTTTAAAGGATCAGTGGATCTCGTGCCATTCCTAAATCCCAACCACATGGAAATCTTCCACGTTTAAAAAGTCCTTAAACGGTAGATGGATTAATTAACACGTGGTTAAAGAATATTCACTGCATACTGTGACAGCAAAAAAAAAAAAATTGAAGTCCCACGGTAGGAATGGATTAAATAAACTAGAGCACATCTGTGGCATGTAGTAGATGGCCATCAAAAGTCACATTAAGAAAATACTTAACGTGGGGGAAAGGCTAATGGCTTATATGGGGAAAAGTGTAGGCTGTACGTGATATGCTACAAGTGTGCTAGAAATGTATGCACGTGCACATAGACAAAGACGGGGAAACACGAAGGAGTGGAAGTGTTTTTTTTCTTTCTTTACAGTTTTCTGCATTTTCTAAATTTTTCACAAGGACAAAATGGTGCTTTTAAGATAGGAGCATTCATATACAGGCCTATGGGATCCATACATCACCAGTCTTCCATTTTGAGCAACTGCTTTTGCTTCTACATCGGGTAGGATCATTCAGCCTTTAGGGGAAAGTACAGCAAAACCTTGGTGGGTGAGCATCATGTCTTCTGCAAGCATGCTTGTAATCCAGAGCACTCGTTTATCAAAGCGAATTTCAAGAACCATGGGCTCAGTTGTGATCTGGGACGTTCGGCCACACGTACTGTTCATACTGCGAGACATCATTCGTTTATCAAGTTAAAATTTATGAGAAATGTTTGCTCGTCTTGCAGAACACTCGCAGAATAAGTTACTCGCAGGCCAAGGTTTTACGTACAACTGGTCTCCAAACTAGAAAACTGTTTTGTTTCAGATCTTTGTTTTAGCTATACCGGTCCCCCTGTCCATGTGAGGCCATTTTACATAGAGCTGAAACTTATGTCTCCTTTACCTATACTTCTCTAACCTGGCCTGGGCAAAGAAGGTGTTTCCATTTCTCTAAACCCAACGCATGGCCAAGCAGCTACTACCAACTCCTGTCTTGACAAAAAGGACAGACCACGTAGTCCCCAGCTCCACCTGGGGAAACACATCATTGGTTGGCAGCGAGGAGCTTGTTAGGAAAACTTCTCACGTGTTTACTGGAAACAAGCACTGACCATGAAGCCAGCCTCTGCCTGTTTTTGATGTCTCGTCCTTCCTGCGGGCTCTGCACGGGCTGGAAAGTGGGTGTGGTACAGAGCCTCTTCCAGGCCTCAGTCCCTCTCAAGGGTGCCGGGTTGGGATGTGTGTGGGTTTTATTATTATTATTATTATTATTATATTATTATTATTTAATGTTTATTTTTGAGACAGAGAGTGTGAGCTGGGAAGGGGAAGAGAAAGAGGGGGACAGAAGATCTGAAGCAGGCTCCGGGTCGACAGCAGAGAGCCTAGTGTGGGGCTCGAACTCACGGACTGTGAGATCATGACCTGAGCTGAGGTTGGACGCTCAACTGACTGAGCCACGCGGGTGCCCCAATGTGGGTTTTTTTTTAGACGGAGTTATGGATTTTATGGCAACGGCAGGACACATGGTTAATTCACAGCAGAAAACGTGGTAAGGCAGGCAGTATGGGGGCAGGAGGGTGTGGAGAGGGAAGCAGAGGTAGAGGATGGGGAAGGAAGCATCAGCAAGAGAAAAGCAGTAATGCTACAGGAACTATAATTTGAGGAAAAGGCGAGTTCTGGATGTCAGCATTTGGTATGTGAGGACAGTAATATATTACAGAAAGGAAATTTTAGTCATGACAAGTCCACCTTCTTGATTTCAAACATCTACGGAGCGAGGGTGACCTCAGTCACCCAGAGACGTGGGTCCGTCTCTCCCCGGAGGAAGACAAAGTGGCTATCGGTTTTCCAGTTGAGCTTTCTAGGGGCCCTCATGCTCCCTAGGTACCTACATATCATATATCTCATTCCTGTCAGATTCTCCTCTCCATGGAGCCAGTCCTTACGGTAAAGGTCTCATCTCCAGAGAGTTGCTGGAAACACGCAAGTAAATTACCTCAAGCCCATTATGCCCACTGTGATATTAACTTGATGGCAGAGAATAAGCCCTGACGGAATGAAACACAGGCCAAGCAAGTTTTGACAAGCGCAGGGCACAATGACAGGGGCTGAGCTCACCTGGGCTAAACCACGTCTACATGCCTCACTGACGGGTCTCCAGAACCCGGTGCGGCACCTGGCACGTGGAAGGCCGGGGTAACAGCGACGCCTAACGCGTGCCGATGATGTCAACACCGTCAAGCAATGCTCACAATAACCCTAATGAAGCAGGTGTGATTATTACTTTCGTTTCCGGAGTGGAAAAAAAATGTAGGTGGAAGACACTCAAGGTCTCCTGGACAGGAAGGGGGGCTGCACCAAGATGGAAGCCAGGCCGCCTGGTGCCCGGATCTATTCCAAAGCCCTATACTCTGCTGCCTCCCCCACAATGATGACTTCATTAACTGAGTGAAAAGGGGACGGCAGGACAGACTGGGGACTCTGTACAGGCTGAGGGTGGCGGGAAATGGTGAGAAGAGAGATCTCCAGGGCTGCAGGAACTGTGATGTCCGTCCGCAGTCTCACACCCAGTCCCGCCAGGCGCCGGCTCGCCAGGTCAGGGGCTCCGGTTGCCCTCACAGAGCCTGTGGAATGGGGTGTGGGAAGAGTGAGTCCTTTCTGTCTTGTCTACTCCCCTTCCGGTTCCAGGTTGGGGACCCCCGAGAGCAGGTGGCAGGTTGTATGGGGGGGAAAGGACGGGACTGAGTTCACGTCTTTGCCTTTTAAGGATCTGAGCCTTTCCTGCAGGGCTTTTCTTTTTCTTTCCTGCCTTATCGAATACACCAGTATATATTCTTCCCTCTTGGGCTCGCCTGCCTCAAGGATGAAAGCCACGTCCCGAACCCGGGCAGAGGACGGACCCAGCACTTGTGGGGCTTCAGCCGTAGACGTCATTAAAATACACGGTTAACAATGGCTTTCTGCTGTGGCGTGCTCAACTTGAACAATGTTCTTCACCCAGCATCTCTTCTATACACTCCCAACGTCTTTACTCTGACAGATTTAAAGACAACTCTGAGGATTTACTTCCTTACAGAGGCAGCGCGAAAAACCGCAAAGTGTTTCTCTCTTTTGTGTTTTTGTTTTATTGTCGGCTGGGAAGGGTGTTGTACTTCACAGCGGCAACCTCCAGCATCATGAATTAAGCCTCTTTACAGGTTGCAAATGATTTCTCCGACCCCAGTGTGTCAGCCTGGGTTGTGCAGCCAGAAGACGGGGGTGTCGCAGCTTTCGCATGGCAGAAACGAGGATGGGAGGAATGGAAATTAATGGGAAACTTTTAGACAAAATTGTTTATACGCTGCAGGCTTCAGCTGCCACTTTACTTGATTTCTCCTACTTATTCCTACATTTCTTTTTTTTTTTTATAATTGTAATTGCATTCTTTTTGTGAATGTTTGTTTCTTTTTGAGAGAGAGAGACAGAGAGAGCATGAGTGGGGGAGAGGCAGAGACAGAGACACATACAGAATCTGAAGCAGGCTCCAGGCTCCAAGCCGTCACCATAGAGCCCACGCCGGGCTCGAACTCAGCAACCACGAGATAATGACCTGAGCTGAAGTTGGATGCCTTATCGACTAAGCCACCTAGGTGCCCCTATTCCTGCATTTCTCTCACCCTCTCCCTTCCCCTCCATTTTCTTCCATTCTCTCACCAAACATCCACACGTAAGGATCACAGGTGGGGATAGCTCTGGGAGGAAGGTCATCAAAAATGATGCAAGATAAGGGTGGATTTTTCTTTTTCTTTTAGATTTTGGTATCTGTTATGCATTAATTACCAGGGACCAGGCTAGGTATTCAGAAGTTCTAGGGATTAGGAGATAGCTCAGAGACAGAGATAAAAGGAAAATTTATGGTTTGCCTTTTAGGAAAGAAAACTGGGCCTGGAATAACTGAAATCTCTAAATGAACCATAATAAAGGCTAGTTTTAAACTTGAGTACACTTAGAAGGTTGGACTGCCCAGCCGTCATTAACCTATCCAGTTCCAAACACAAGGAAAAGTCTATTTAAAATCAGTACTCTTGAGAGCAAGGCCTTTGCCGGTGATCTCAGGTTCTGGCTCTAATGGGTTTAAATTGGACCTCGGAAAACTTTCCTCCTGAGCACAAGCTCGCAGGTCTTCAGATGGGGACCAGGGTAGGTCAGTTTGGGGACCTCGGGAATAGCAGACAAAGTGTTGGTCAGAGACTGTTGTTGGCTCAATAAAACATAAAAACAGTAGAAAAGGAAGAGTAACAGGTCAAATCTAAGTGTGGTTAACATCCCATAAGCTGGACAACGCTCGGGACTAAGGCAAGAGGGTTAGTAAATTGCAAGACGAGACATATTTGTTATGAGTCCCTTCAGGACCACTAATGGCTACCATAAGTGTCCATCTGCCACACGACATTCTAAATGCTAAACAATTCTGCAAGTCTGAAACTCCCTGTCAGACTCCATGACATGCCTATTAATATACAGTATCCCCCAGAAACAAATATGAAAGAGGCAGAACGAGATTTATGGACATGTTAATTACAGCATTATTTATAATAGTAAAAAAATGGGAAGTTAAATGCCGAACACATAGGTCTGTGGTTCAATTATTTCCTATCTGCATTACACAGCCATTAAGAATCATGTCTTTGAGGAACATTTGGTGACAAGAAAAATACTTATGATATAATGAGAAATCAAAAATGTACAAAACTGAAGACACTATGATAATATTTATTTATGGCTTTTTCCCTCTGGTCATATATATGCACATGACTGGAAAAAACTAAAATAAAATATTAATAGTGGTTATCTCTGAGTAATGAGATGTTAAGTTATTTTTCTTCACCTCTGTATTTTTTTTCTATGATTTTCCAGTTTCATACAGACTACTTCTTTTATAATAAAATATATTGTTTTTAAAAAGTAACTGTCAACTCTCATAAGAATATCCAGCTAAGCCTGCACCAGTCCTGTATAATTATTATTAATAAATAATATGTAAAATTCCTGCCCATGTGACTAATTATAGAGAAAAAAAATCTATATGTCTTAGTCAATAACCTCTGTGCCAGAGGCTTTAAACCTCATGATCTGCATTAAAATTCATCTTGTCATTGGCACAAGAACAGACACTCAGGTCAATGGAACAGAATAGAGAACTCAGAAATGGACCCACAAACAGATGGCCAACTCATCTTTGACAAAGCAGGAAAGACTATCCAATGGAATAAAGACAGTCTCTTCAGCAAGTGGTGCTGGGAAAACTGGACAGCGACATGCAGAAGAATGAACCTGGACCACTTTCTTACATCATACACAAAAATAAACTCAAAATGGTTGAAAGACCTAAATGTAAGACAGAAAGCCATCAAAATTTTCAAGGAGAAAGAAGGCAAAAACTTCTTTGATCTTGGCCGCAGCAACTTCTTACTCAACACGTCTCCGGAGGCAAGGAAAACAAAAGCAAAAATGAACTTACTGGGACCTCATCAAAATACAAAGCTTCTGCACAGTGAAGGAAGCAATCAGGAAAACTAAAAGGCAACTGACAGAATGGGAGAAGATATTTGCAAACAACATATCAGATAAAGGGTTAGTATCCAGAATCTATAAAGAACTTATCAAACTCAATACCCCAAAAGCAAATAATCCAGTGAAAAAATGGGCAAAAGACATGAATACACACTTCTCCAAAGAAGACATCCAGATGGCCAACTGACACATAAAAAATGCTCAACATCACTCATCATCAGGGAAACACAAAACCACAATGAGATACCACCTCACACCTGTCAGAATGGCTCACATGAACAACTCAGGCAACAACAGATGTTGGCGAGGATGCGGAGAAAGAGGATCTCTTTTGCATTGTTGGTGGGAGTGCAAGCTGGTGTGGCCACTCGGGAAAACAGTATGGAGGTTCCTCAAAAAACTAAAAATAGAACTACCCTATGACCCAGCAACTGCACTACTAGGCATTTATCCAAGGGATACAGGTGTGCTGTTTCGGAGGAACACATGCACCCCAATGTTGATAGCAGCACTATCAACAACAGCCAAAGTATGGAAAGAGCCCAAATGTCCATTGATGGATGAATGGATAAAGAAGATGTGGTGTGTGTATACACACACACACACACACACACACACACACACACACACACACAATGGAGTATTACTTGGCAATCAAAAAGAATGACATTTTGCTATTTGCAACTATGTGGATGGAACTGGAGGGTATTATGCTAAGTGAAATTAGTCAGTCAGAGAAAGACAAATATCATATAACTTCACTCACATGAGGACTTTAAGAGACAAAACAGAGGAACATAAGGGAAGGGAAACAAAAGTAATATAAAAACAGGGAGGGGGACAAAACAGAAGAGACTCTTAAATATGGAGAACAAACAGAGGGTTACTGGAGGTAACTGCTGTGGGAGGGGGGATGGGCTAAATGGGTAAGGGGCATTAAAGAATCTATTCCTGAAATCATTGTTGCACTGTATGCTAACTAATTTGGATGTAAATTAAAAAAAAATAATAAACAACAAAAACAACCATAAAAAATTCATCCTGTCAAAATTCTGCCTTCTATACCAACTACTATTTATGTGGCTAGGTGAAGAGAGGGAATTGATACGCTAAGCCAAGTGTTTATGTACCCTGAGCACTCTTACGGATGAGGAAGGTGAAAGTCAAATCACTTGCCCTGGTCACACGGCTATTCAGGGATCAAAATGAACCCAAACTTTCTCAATCTAGTTTGAAAGCCTGATGCCTTCTACCACCACAAGGCCGATGGAAACTTTAGAGGAGACAGAGACTTCATTTCAGACATTTAAAACGACCTTCACCTGATACTGTGCAAGTGCTTCTAATGTGTGGCCAAAATAACTTTTTTTTTTTTCATTCACATAACCCAGCGAAGGTAGTAGGGAACTGCCCAAAGGAGACAACATGACAGACAGAAAAGAGCAAGACCCGTGGATTATCCACCTGCTGGGAAAGCCCTAAAAGAATAGGCAGTGATTATAGAAACTAGCCCAACCTTTGGCCCAGTGAGAAAGGTGGGCATGGAGGGGGGCACCGGCAAGTGCTGCTGGGCTCCATCATTCCACAAACCTCTCACCCACCCTTGGTCACGGTGCTGCCCCTCCCTCCTACTTGGCCTCAACCCTGTCTCTCAACAGCCATTGCTTCTGTCGACTTTTCTATTGTGGGCTTTTTCAGCCCACACCCTGGATTCTAGAGAGGTCTCTTTCAAAACTAAAAACTTTCTTCTAGGAAGGATAAAAGACTTCAAAGATGACCTTCCACTTTTTTCATTGAATAATGAATGCCTTTTGACATTTCTCAAAACGAGAGGGACTAGATATTGTGTGAGGCCTGTCTTCACACGCATCATCAATTTAATTCGACCAACAGATGAGCTTATAATCATAACAACCTCCTGCTCAGAACCTCACAATTACAAAGTGCCTCTACATCCATTATCTCATTTGCTTCTCACCATAAGCCTTACAAGAAGGAAAGACAGGTAATATCATCCCCATTTTGTAGACCAGGAAATCGAGGCATCCTGCCACTTTGCCTTGTTGGATTTGATGGCGGCTTTCCTCAGGAGACACAGAGGGACTGACTCTGAGGGAGAAGCATGTGAAGGTTCTGGTCGAGAATGCGGCAGCAATGTGTCCCAGGAGGACAGGACCCTGGAGAAAAGGCTCCACGGTAAGGCGGGGGTTTATGAAATACTGGAGTGGGAAGAGAAACTATTTAGGTGGCAATGTTGCCTGTGGAGAGCTCTGTATGCATGGCTTCCTCCTCTGCTTTCTCAATCCTCTCCGTCCTCCAAAGCTAACCCAAATCCCACCGATCTGGGAAGCTGTTCTCGGTTGTCCACCACCGCGAGACCATCGTAGTGACGTCTCAGATGCCTCAGCCCGTTACGACTTCATGACACGTTTGAGGTAGGCATCGCCATCCATTTTACAAATAGGAAAATGAAACTCAGAAGTGCTGACCTGCCCCCAGTTGACACAGTTAATAGGCAGCAAAGTCCAGATTTCAAACTACACCGCATCACAGCTGCCTCCCCTTGTGACACACTTTTCACATCCTGTCTATCGCCCGTGTGTTCCCTCATCCCCAACTCAGTTACAAGCTCTCGGAGGGCATACAGCAAGCCTTCTATTTTCTCTGTAACCACCCCCACCCCCCCCAGCACGTAGTAGAGCTCTACGTACGCAGTAGACTCTCCATAAACGTCATACGTTAAATATCCGTTTTGCAGGAACAGTAGTTATTAAAGAGGGATTTTTTTGGTACTTTGGATGTCAGGCGTTCCACGGTATATAATTAAAACAAGAGTGAACATGAAGTGTATAATTTCTCCCAGCTCTAGCTTAATCAGGCATTCATTACCATGTCTGATTCTGCGTTATGTGAAAAGAACTGCTTAGTAAGCATTTTCTGTGATGACGATAATCAAATACGTACAGATATCAGAGAGATTTTTAAAAAGACAAAAGCACAACCATCATACATAGGGAGAGACAATGATCTACATGGCATAATATTCCACCTGAGACTACAGAATTTCCAAGGCAGAGAGAACACCGGACTGATCTTGGGCAACTGGATACACAAGGAACCCTAAGAGAAAAAGTCTGTGCTAACTGGGATCTTGCACCATTACTCTTGTATCAAGAAGATGGATGCACCATGCTCCTGTTCTGGCTCAGAAACAAGAGAGGCGTCGCTTTCAAGGGCTTTTCTGAGAGACGGGGTCTGCTCTGAAACCTTTCCGGCACAGCAATCATTTCATTACCATCTTCAGTGACCAGCAAACTCAATAAATATGCATGCAATACACAACTTATTACCCCGTTTGGTCTCATTCCATTTGCCCTCCCAACACGTCATTAGTGTATAGCTTTGAAAATACAAAGGACTCAAAGAAATTCACGGAGACGAGAATTTTTATGGTAGAGATTAGCTCAAGTACCTCTAAAACGGACATTTGATAACTTAAGCTAACAAGAGCAGTGCCTGTCTACCACACTTTACTGCCAAACCATTCAGAGTAATCTTAATAAACCACCGAGGGGCAGGACTTCTGATCTCCCTTGTGTCATAAATAAAGTGCCACATACCTGTGGGCATTCAACCAACATCAAGCAACAAGAGCAAATACTGGGTCAGTGGTACCTACATTTGTGTCCTCATGGCTGTGGCCGTTGGTCTCGACCAATTCCTTGGTACCTTTTAACTGCAAATTTCAAGAAGAAACAAAACAAAACAAAACCCCACATGAGTAAGCAAGCATGTCTGTTAAATATACATCATCCTGTTAACTCTGATTTATCTGGGGTTGCACTTTATAAAACTTCCAAGGAAAGAGAACCAAAAAAACCAGATGGAGCATATAATTCTAATGAGTCTTATTGAAACAAGCTTGAGACCAATATTTTAGAGAACTTGATGGCTGGCAAAAAATAAATGGGTCTTGGTCATTATTTTTTAAATAATAAGATCAGAAAGCCGTTCCATAGGCATAAAATGTATAAAATTGGTTCTTAAGAATAACAAATGATTTCATTTCCTACTTGTATTGCTATTAATTTAAACCCTGCAGTGTTTGCAAGTTGCCACCAGCTGATGTTAGACTAATGATGACTCGTGAATGATGTATTTTCCATTGTTTTAACATGCCACAGTGCTATTGTACATGTCCTCCTTGAGAACATATTTGAATGACTGGCATTGTTTCTGGAGGCCTAAACAAAAAGATTATTTTCTTCTTTTTTTTTTTTTTTTTTTTTGCAAAGGAAGAATCGGGAAGACATCTCCTTGGTCACTGAGGCATTAGAAGAAAAGCTATTGCTCAAATGAGATTTTTAACAGTGAACACCTGAAAACACTACTCCCTCTACTCTCTCTCAGAAGGCTTAGCAATAATCAGTTATCTGGAGATTTCTGGAGACCTTTAATTGGCATTTTATCAAAGCAGACATTGCGAGCCGAGAGCAAGGGCAAGGGGGGGGCGGGCCTTACGGCCGTTGCCAGCACTGCTTCCTGGCTTTTTAATGCTTAGGAAGCAGCCCCTGATGGATCATCGTTTTTTTTTAAGCCTAAAATAAAATGGTGGGAAATAAATGCTGAAAGTCTGAAAGAAAATAAATGCACGTACACCCGTGATGTGTCCGATCTGACACGCTGGTTCTTTCTGGCTATTTGTACATATTAAAATGAAAGCTTGTGTGTGTGTGTGTGTGTGTGTGTGTGTGTGTGTGTGTGTGTTTAGGCAATGTCAAACCGTCAGCAAGAAAGCCACACGCTGTCCGTGTCAAGAGAGGGGCTTTGTGAAAGGAAGGGGAACATGTAGAAACTGAGCCTGGGGCAGCCGACGGTGGACCAGAGGCTCTTGGGCTCGTTTCCACGTGGCTCCCACTTGGGACAACAATTCCGCCCGCTGGTCTTTGGGGCTACATCACGGGTGTTTCCGCACACAGCAATCGCGACGTGTTACGGACGTGAGAAGAAAAGGGTGCCAGCGCGATAGCCAAGCCATCCGTTACCAGAGGGCACGGGGGACTGAACAAGACCCTCCGTGTTTTCCGGTCCGAAGGTTTTCTCGTTGCAGGTGTTCCTTATCGTCTTTCTCTTGGCTCACCGTAGGTCCCGCGGTTCGTGCTTCCGTCGGGTCGAGCGGGCCTAGCTCTGAAAGCTTTGTTATTTTGCAGCAGAAGGCAAGGACCTGCTCCAACTTTCTGTGTTTACCAGCACAGACGTGCCCACGGCTCTCCTCCCTTTTACGAGGACTCCGTGGTGCCACTCCACACCCTCTTGTCTTGCCACACCCCCGGCTGGCTCCCCCCCGGTGCTCCCTGTCCCCTGGTTCTGTTCCCTCCCCTGCTCTCATCTGCCAGAACCGCCACAGGCCAGCGCTCCCTCCTCCAGTGGCGGGCTAGCCACTGCCGTGCCCTCACCGGCCTCTCCCTGTCCTCCTCTCCTCGAGCTACTCGCTTCCTCCAGGTGGAGCAGAGGAGCGTCTCGTCTGAGGGTACCTGGGCT
Source organism: Acinonyx jubatus (assembly GCF_027475565.1). Lineage (NCBI taxonomy): Eukaryota > Metazoa > Chordata > Mammalia > Carnivora > Felidae > Acinonyx > Acinonyx jubatus. Next base: position 27,007,864 of record NC_069380.1, on the reverse strand, counting down.
TGTGAACAAGCGCCAGACGCTGCCACCGTGGCACAGGAGGCGAGGGTCGGGAGCCAGGGGGCCCGGGAGGGGCCCGGAGGAGCCGCGTCCTAGCAAACAAGGAGGGCCGGGGACCTTCTGGGGAGCCTAGGGAATAACCCTGCCTTCCCTGAATGGGGATGGTAAGGGCCTTCCCTCACAACCTAGTCTTGCTTTTTAGGATTCCCAACACGTGGCATCACTTTAAATAGCAGAATACCAAGTCTTCAGAAAAAGGTGTATCTTTTCCTCTCTCGTGTGTGTGTGTGTGTGTGTGTGTGTGTGAGACAGCATCTAAGCCCGCGCAGCCATACTGTCCAGGAGCGATGCTATTTGTGTAGGCCTTATGTATGCAGGCACTGAAGAAGTGTTTACACACGTAGTTACTCTACATAAGTCCAAAGGAAGCCTTATCGGGCAATGTTCTTGGAAGTACACAGGTGCCTTTGCAAGTGTATGTCTGTCTGCGGCGTGGGGGTGGCTGCAAGGAGATGGAAGGAACACGGCCAATGCGTGCTCCCAACCGCAAGGATGACAGGGGCTCCGGGCTAGAGGATGTCACAAAATAGACTGCCGGTGGCTACGGCAGCCAAATGCACGTGGCTGCAGTGTGTCCCCGGCCTGCTCAGACACGTGTCCTTCTGATGCCTTTGTTTGAAAAGAGCCGTCCCGTTTAAATTAGTACAGCAGACTGAAACACGATTCCTTCCCGGTCCGATTTTCTAGCTCTTTAATGATTTTAGTTGTTCTGAATCTTCTTCATGTTCCCTGTTTAAGTAATAAGATGGAAGCGTGATGCTTCACCACTGCCTGTGCGTGCACTTTTTGCCCTCTAAAAGTGCACGCCGCAACAAGAACGTACCAGTGCTTTCTGCGAAACTCAGAATCTGTTTTTTTATGACTGGGGTTTAGACTTCAAGTCCAAAACACGCATACCTTAGAGGTGTTGTGGGTTTGGCTCCAGAAAATTGCAATAAAGTGAGTCAACTGACTTTTTTTTTTTTTTTTGGCTTTCCAGTGAATAAAAAGTTACGTTTTCACTATCGTCTATTAAGTGGGCAATAGCATTATGTCGAAAGAGACCATGTACGTAAAGGATCTGAGTCATGTGGAGAAAGGACAAATCCAACCCTCCCCATCCCAGCAAATCGAGGAGAGAGGGGGTCAGAACAAAACGACAAGGCTCAGAGCTATGTCTGATCAGGAGCAAATATGGACCAAAACAGCGTCACGATGCTGATAGTCTCTTTGTAACGTAGAGGAGGAAAGCCCCGTGACTCGGAGTCTCCTGGGTGGCAGGTCGCTGCGATTTTGTCAGTAGTTTTCAGCTCAGTCTAACTTCTCCAAAATCACACAGTAGATTCAGCCTCAGTCTGCATTATTTTATCTGTACTAATCACATAATCATTAGTTTTATATTCTCCTTCAAAGCTATAAAAGCTTATGAAGTATCCAACATCTTCACTTCCTACTCACCAATCCCTCATACTGTTAGGGGAAACTAACCAAAACTACATTTTCCTGCCCCCAAACCATGAAAAACGAAAAATCACTTGTAAAGTGACTGAGTCACTTTTTTAGATACACCACTTCTGAAGTTATTTACATTATACAAATAACCCTCTCATAAGCCACTGTGGGTGTGAAATGTAAAACAAGCTAAATTTGATCCCCCCAAAGGGTTGGGGTTATGCTATGTGATTTTCTCCCTCCCAGTTACCATTCATTACATTGCTGGCAGCAAGGAAGTCCAGAAAGAGGCAAGCATTTCAAGAGCTCTCCCGTGTAGGTGCTGGGCTTAGATTTCACTCAGATTTCACTCTGCAGCTGAGCAATCCATCTTACCCTGCTGTAAGACAATACTTTCAAATCCACTTATCAATGTCAGGCCACACTTCAGTATCAAAGAAAGCCAGGATGAAACGATCAGATTTACAAACTTCATATAAAAGGTTGGTTGCTCACTGTGGTTAGATAAGTGCCCTGATGCACAAACGGGGAAGGCTCTTTTTTTAATGTCCCCGTGACTCAGTCGTTCTCAATTCAGATGTCTGCGTGAAAGCCATGGGTTATGCTAAACACATTTCCCTCACTCTTATCCTGGAGAGGAAACTACCCGCTTGCTTGGGGATCCGTCTGTACCTCCGGTGGTTTAAAACTTTATCAAAATTCATTTGTCTTTTGGAATGAACTTTGACACACCGCTGGCAGGCTCAGGTGATCTCCGCAGGTGCAAGAGCGAAAACGGGTTTTAGATTCTACGGAGCGAAGCTGCCAGGGGGTTTGAGAGGGTGCAGGCCGACTGTCCCACAGACTGACTTCGGGAAAGTCTGCACAGGTGTCTGATATGAGCGACGTGCACATCAGCGTATGCACGAAGCAGAGATGTTGCGTTCACTTACTTGTTCCTGGAGGACTTTAAGTAATGCTTGCGTGTGCGACTGCTCTTCCTTTGCTTGTTCCAATTCCGACTTCTTGTTGTTTAACTCCTCCTGGATGGTCAGCAGTTGCTGTGAGAGTAAGAATAGTTAAGGTAAATAGAGTGATGGCCAGGAGATAGCAAGATATTAAAAATATCCATTCAAAACCTGAGAAGATTTTTTTTTTATGTCTTAAAGGCTTAATCCAGACTTCAGCTAACTTTTTCTTTTTTAAAGTTTATTTATTTATTTTGAGAGAGAGAGAGAGAGAGAGAGAGAGAGAGAGAGCAAGCATGGGAGGGGCAGAGAGAGAGGGAGAGAGAGAGAATTCCAAGCAGGCTCTGCACTGTCAGAACGGAGCCGGACTTGGGGCTTGAACTCACAAACCGTGAGATCGTGACCTGAGCCCAAACCAAGAGTTAGAGCTTAACTGACTGAGCCACCCAGGCGGCACGCCCCCACCACTTAGTGTAATGAGTACTGCAGGATTTGACACATTATTAGGCCATTCGTGATACTGCTATGCAACGAAACGAATCTGTTCGAGCTATTTGCAAAGGCATCATCATAATCCTTCGAACAAACGCGCATTTGTCAACATGTAGAGAACAGTGTTAGTAGACAACATGTTTTGATAGACGAAGAAATGAAATAATCAAAAAAAAAAAAACCTGGATCTAATCCATCAACTTATCCACTGTTTCTTCATTTTCCATAGGACAGGAAAACCGGCCTTACAGTGGCTCCGTGAAGCCACCTCACCCAGTGGCTGGGACCACAAAAGATCCTTTTACTTTCTCTGTTATGACGGTGATGTTTTATTAGATCAGCAGGACTGAAGTCCAAACTGCAATCAATATATCAGCCGAGAAAACTGCTGATATAAGCTGTCAAAACACTAAGCTATGGCCTACGCTGCTATTTTTAAGCAGGGCCACTGAAGGGATTTCTGTAAGCCTTGCCTTGAGCCTTCCTCGCCCTATCAACTGTAACTCATGTTGAGGCTTACCTTGTCTGCCAAAAGCACGGTACGGCCCGGCACTAATTCTTTGGAACAGGGCTGTATGTGACTATATACGTGGGCTGCAAAATACATTCAAGAGCTTCCAAACAGGCCGTAGCAATGGCTGTGTCTGCTCAAAGCTTCTTAACAACAAAGGACTAGTCAGGAAAGACAGAGGAGGATTTTTTCTGCTACCGAACATAACAAATGCCGCACTAATGATCTGAAATGTTAGTGCATTCCTGCCACGAAGGTGGCTGTCTCCAACATCAAGGCTGCTTCTTTGGGGCCTTGACAAGCCGGCTGTGCGGCTGCTGGCCAGCTCTTAACTATCAAGGCCTGAATAAACACTGGCACTGGATTTCTGATGCTTAAACCCACCAACTGGAAGGATTAAATTAAGTCTTTAAAACCTAGTTTTGGGGTGTGTTAGGGAGTAGGAAGCACTCAGAAAAACACACTCTGCTTTCCCTTGGGCTGATTGCCCTGTTCCCTCCTTTGGCACTGGATGTAAATTCAGGAACCGACTTTCGTGCCCCCTAGCGTAAGTGGCGATATCCTTGCAATACTCTAAAAACCCTATTTCACCACCAGCCCGTGTCATAACGACACGTGAGGTAGTACACACGTCCCACACCAGCTCCCTTAACACCTTGTGTGATTTAATTGTGCATCAGTTGATTGAAACACAGAAACCGGGGGGCCCATATTGTCCTCTGGCACCGTGACAAGTACCTAAAATGACTGCTTCCAAACATTGGGGGGTGACTCTGTTCCTTCACTGCCATTCATGACTGGCCCCAGAACAGCTCTTGGGGGATCTGGTGTTCTGACTTTCGATGACGCCCGGTGAATTTTTACATATTAGACAAGTTTCAGGTCCGATCCTTAAACCTCCTTTAAAAATGAGCCAAAGGAAGGACAGGAAATCGTCTTCAAGAGTAGGTAGCTTAGGTTTGTTCCCTGCCACACTTGGGGTAGCAATGCTCAGAAACAACTCATGTCCAGCGGAAGGGTGTTGGCTGTGTTAGTGATGGTGCATCTGTTCAAGGGAAACTATGCAGCCGTTGAAAACGAAGTTGCACAAAGGTCTTTGGACAACACAGAAGAAGCTGCCAATACACTCTTCTCCCCACAAAGACTTCAGGTTACAAAAAGGTTTCATTATGGAGCCTACTTAAGATTCTCTCTCTCTCTCTTCATCTACCCTGCCCTTGCTCACATGCGCTCTTTCTCAAAGAAATAATAATAATAAAAATAAATAAAAATAAAAAATGTTAATTATATAAGTATAGCTGACCTACAATGGTATATTAGTTTTAGGTATACAACATAGTGATCTGACAAATGTGTGCATTGCTCAGAGCTGACCTCAATAAGTGTGGTCACCATCTGTCACCACACAAAATTATTACGCTATTATTGACTCTATTCCCTAGGCTGTACTTTTCCCCTCTGTGGAATCACACTTTTAAAAATAAAATGTTTTCTCTCTCATCCCCACTTCCTTTTTATATGTAGGCAACCACTTTCAATGCTTTCCATCTTTGTTTGAATGTGTTTTTCTAAAATACATATTGTTGGTTTTTGAGCATGTATTTTTATGGGATGTTGTTGTATCTCTTGTTATTTACGTTTTTACTAGGGATTATTTTTTAAAGATCCATTCCTGTTAATATGTGTGTATCTCATCTGTTGCTCCTGATGGCTGTACAACAATCTCTGAGGTACATCCACCCGGTTATACCTAATCCACTCTCCCAGGAAAGCCACTCAGATTATCTCTAGCTCTCCTCACTCTATACAAGGTTGCAGTGGAACATGCGAGTGCATGGTAGCTTACGGACCTGCAGCAGAACTCCCTAGGCATTCCGCAGGGGAAATGCCGTTTCCTAGGGTGTACCCAAGATGCCAATTTGCCCAAGCTTCTGTGCCGAATGTCTGTACCGGTCCACCCACCCACCAGTGGGGTACAAGAGTCCCCGTGCCCCACGGCCACACTAACGCTTAGCATTACCCACCTGGTTTTCTACTATTTGTCAGATAGTTCTAATTGTTGTCTAATCATATAAAGGTTATTCACTGAAAATATGTTTGGGTACTTCTCTAAATCCCCTGTGATTTTTAAACCTCTCATCAGATGCTTGCTGGCTGCTGAGGCTTCCATTTATACTTCAAGGGCAGTGGTTCTTAATATGGGGAACTTTTCAAAATAGGACTGATTCTTGGGCCCTCAAGAAGACCAATTAATTCAGAATATCTAGGCAATGATACATAAAAAAAAAATGCCTTAACAGAGAATTCTAATGTGTAACTGGGATAAAAGCCACTGTTTCTTTTAATGCTCATTTAAACCTCATTCTACTACACTGTGACTTCCATCTAGAGTACTCCACTCAAACTATCGTCACTGAATCACTGACGCTTTTCTACTGGCCGACTAGCATGCCGGGTTCTTTTCTCCTGCTCGGTACCTTCTCCAGGTGCTCTGTTCACACCCATGGCCTCAACTCCACATCTTACATGCTTATGCCTTACAAGGGTGACTCTACAGTCTGTGCCTCATTCCTAAAACCCTGAAGTCCACCCCTCCCCTTTTATCACCTTGGGAACCTCCCTGCCCAGTCCTCTGCCTTTTCTCCCTCCCAGCCTCACTGTCATAGTTAAGGCAGACCCTCTCCTCTCCTCTGGATCTGCTTGTCCCCCTTGTCATTCACCCTGTACTCCTCACAGAACTGACCTCCTAAAAAATGAAAGTGCTCCCATGCTTAAACAATATGGTTGGCTCAGCATTTTTCAGAGAACTAGAACAATAATACTAAAATTTGTATGGGACCACAAAAGACCTCAAAAAGCCATAGCTATCCTGATAAATAAGAATAAAGCTGGAGGTATCACAATTCCAGATTTCAGGATATACTACAAAGCCACAGTCATCAAAACACAATGGTACTGGCACACACACAAAAAAACCAGACACACAGATCAATGGAACGGAACAGAGAGCCCAGAAATAAACCTATATATATATATACATACATATATATACATACATATATATATATATATATATATGTATGTATATATATGGTCATATATATACCCAATTAATCTACAACAAAGGAGGCAAGAATATGCAATGGGAAAAGACAGTCTCTTCAATAAATGGTGTTGGGAAAACTGGACAGCTACATGCAAAAGAATGAAACTGGACCACTTTCTTACACCACACACAAAAATAAACCCAAAATGAATTAGAGACCTAAATGTGAGACCTGACACCATAAAACTCCTAGAAGGAAAGGTAGGCAGTAATTTCTCTGGCATCAGCCATAGCAGTATTTTTTCTACATGTGTCTCCTAAGGCAAGAGAAACAAAAGCAAAAATAAACTATTGGGACTACACCAAAATAAAAAACTTTTGCACAGTGAAGGAGATCATTAACAAAACAAAAAAGCAACCTACTGAATGGGAGAAGGTATTTGCAAATAACATATTTGACAAAGGGTTAACATCCGATATATATAAAGAACTTCTACAACTCAACACCAAAAAATGCTGTATGCCTGAAATTAATGTAACATTGCGTGTCAACTATACTTCAATAATAATAATAATTAAAAAATACTTTTGGTTCCCCAAACTCTACTGGAGAAAATCCAAAGCCCTGATCTCATCCTTCCCTGGATGTGTGAGGTCCTTTCATGTCTCTGTGACAAGATCATTACCCAGAGTTCTGCTTGGCAGGCTCCTACTCATTTTTAGGCCAACATCGAAAAGAATGTTTTTCGATGAGTACCACCCGTAGGATGACTTTATGCACTAGAAAACAGCCCCATCCAATAGGAAGACAAGACTCCTCACTAGGGCACATAGTTTGGTGGTGATGTGGGGGCTCGATTTAATTTCCACTTGCCCATCTGGCCTGGTGCCTTTATCCAGGGCAGAAGCTGCAGGACCATATGCAGTATCCTTGGGTTCTTCTGCAGTAAAGACCTCCTTCAATCACCCGAGCAAAGTTAACTGTCCGAACTGCTACACTCCCAAAGCATTTCATATGAAAGATTACCTTTCATAGGTATCTCAACGAGACTATACCCACCAATGGCAGGGTCAGTCGTTAGGTTGTCCCTGACACATAGTGTAGGTGCTGAATGAATGAATGAGTACAGAAATGAATGAATGCTTCCTCTGATTTCCCCACTGCTATGGGATTAAACCATGATCTAGTAAAACAAAATAAAACCAAAAACTGCACACACATAGACAAAAACCAAAACAACCACAATAACAAAAACTACCTGAGAATCTATCACCGTGTGATTTATTGTTCTAGACATATGGAGACATATGGATATATGAAACTTTCAGAGGAAAAGAGCAGCTCGATTTAAGACATTTTAAGACGTTTTGATTCATTACTCTGGCGGTTCCAGATAGCCTTCTTAATCTAATGGGGACTATTTCTTAAAAGGCTAAGGGAATCTACTCAATGAATGTATAATTTTATAACTTCTTCCCCATGTTCCACCAGAAACAGAACAAAACCACCACCGGAGGAAAAATACAATCAACATCCCGAGGCTGTTTTCTGCATTCTTCAAGATGAATGCTTTCTTTCGTTTACAAAGCATACACTCATGAGCCTAATATTTATGTATTCAAAGCAGTGGTGAGATGGTCCACAACTAGATAATTTAAGTCAGCCTTCCTGGTTCTTTTTCACTTGAAATTTATGAGACCGTATCATATCCTTTCTAGTTAGGATGTTCAAGTACTAACGTGCCTCAATTACAGAAGTTCACAGGTCGCTAGAACTTAATCAGAAGAGTCTCTCGGTTGGACTGGCTGAGCTACAGCATAGTTTTAATTCAACATTGGACAGTATGACATTAAGCAGATGCACTATTCCAATTTTTGGTGGTTACAATGGAGGGTGTTCCAATTAGACAATTATCCATATGCCAATCAAGTGCAAATACTCTGGCAGACAATAACAGGTAAATACAGGCCGCACCTGACACATCTTGGTATTTCCAGGCCACTGATTTAATAGGATAATTTGTAATGCTCTTTGGGGATGCAGACTTCAGTGCGTAATGGGTCTTTCTCTCTGACAAATTCAAAGAGCATTACAAATGTTACTTGGAGCCCCAGAATAAGTGAGGTCACATCTCCATTTTTACAGATGGGCGAGTCGTAGGCACACAAAGGCTAAGCCATGTATCCAGGGCCACACTGTCTGGGAGAGACCTACCACTCGCACGTCTCAATTTTCCTGCTTTAAACCGTGGTTCCTACCCTGGCAACCACACGGCACTGTCAGTTTAAAATGGAAATCAGGACATGCCAAACTTAAAATCCTCCTAGCAACGACTTCTACCTAGGCATTCGCCATTTCCACTTAAAAGCAAGCCCAGTGGCAGACATGCTTTTGTGTGCACTTCTGTGAACTCTGCAGTGGATTGAACTCTGCGTTAAAAACGTAGCCCCTTCTTTGTCTTCTTTCCTTGAATTTTATAATTGTGCTACCAAGGTAAAGTTTTGATATGGCTAACAGATTACGGAAGGTTAGATTCGTGCATAAAAGTCTGGAAATATTTGAACCCACAGAGGGTCATCGATTTAAATTTAAATGTGGTTTTGCTCTTTTGACTCAGTTTTAATAAATGTTGTTCCATCTCCATAACTTTGCTCTACATTAGATGCCCTACTCAGTGGGATGTGCTTTTGAAGCCAGTCAAACACCGCCTAAGGAAATGAAGTCCAGGGACTTTCAAAGGCCATGGGAGATGCGACTGTGTCTGGACCGACCAATCGGGGCAGCTGGTTTCGTATCTAGGCTACGCCTGAGGGTATCCAGCATCGCCCTGTGAGTGCACCTTGCCTCCAACCTGATTTCCCTGTATATTTTAGTCTGCGATCTGAACCTCACCTACGGCCAGCTCTGCCAGACCCCTGGCACCTTGTCCTGCCATAAGGTGCCGGGATACATGCACTAATCCTTTCTTCCTTGGTGAGTTCCTGCTACCCAAACACAGCTTACTGTTCTCCTCTCCCCCCCCCCCCCCATACTCTCCACACCCTCCAACTTCTCTCTCTTTTTTTTCAAAGGAGATAGAAATTTACTGACTGCGCCGCATGGGAGCAGCGGGCTGGACGGCAGCGGAGAGGCTGCCTGCCACCCTCCGCCCTCTCAATCCTGTTTTGGTTCTCACGGATTGCAGAACCACTTCGGAATGTCAGCCTTAGGTCCTGCTGATGAAGTCACCTGGGCCTGCTTTGCCTCCATCTCTGTGAATCCCAGGCCAATCCCCGGTTGTTAGGGTAAGTCTGAGATGGGGAAAATCAAGTGCATATTACCATAATTTAAAAAGCAAGGCTGTGCCTAAAGGCAAACACATCTAACAGTGTTCTTGACAGAGGAGAGAAAGCTGGCTCAGGGGAAGGACAGTCATTTACCACCTGGTAGCAACAACTTTCACTTCTCTCCTTGGGAAGAAAAAAAAAAAAAAAGATGGAATTGAACTAGCCTGAATTTTCTTGTCACACAAGGTGGTAAGACTCCTCAAGATCTATTCTAGTTTAAAATGTCATCCGCCTCCACCTGGGGATGAAACTGGTCTTCAATTTACGGCAAGGGACGAGGGTAACCAAGCCTGTGGCCTGTTTTATCAATCGCGGTGCCTTCCGCTCTGCCTCCAGCACGGTGACCCCTGGGGGAGAAACATCTCCGGGAGAGAGAGCTCCACCGTTCAGATGACTGATAACAGGAACACTGGATCATAGAAATGAAATTGTGCTCCGAGCCTAATATCCTATTACACCAGGCTATACATATTTAATTCCTTGGGTCTTTCCTCATAAATCAATTCCTTCAGGCCCTTAATCTCGTCAATATCTTTTCTGATATTGAATTTTAAATGCCATTCTCATTGCTAGGCAGAAAGGCAATCTCTTGCTCGTGATGGGATCAGGCGTCATTTACGGCCCAGAGACGCCTGGAGTGCTGCCCTATTCCCTGACCTGGCTGTCAAGATCCTAATGTCAGCCAGAGAGCCAAACAGCCCAAACAGGCCCGACTGGGCTTGCCCTCTCTCATAGGTCAAGACCATGCACCCCAGGCTCGTGACCATCAGTACGCTGGAAGCCTGAGCCGTTCCTGGGAGGCTGGTGAGAAAGCAAGTGTTTTCAAGGGTTTGGGTCCTCCAGGGGATGCCTGAGACCCTGAGGCATGAGGTGCCCTGCCGCCCCACCCAGGCCAGGATGCTCTGGCAAGGGGGCCTTTCTCGGAACCTGCGAATAAGGGTCTGATGGAAGGACACACAGTGTGCACACATCTGAGCAAGATCTCACAGGGCGTGGGCACAGGCCATGGATTCTCTAGACCAGGGGAAGTGCACAACCGCAGAGAGCAGGGGTGTTTCCGGGTTCCCAGGGCTGGCCCATGATGCTGGGATTTCCCTTGCTGTAGAGAAAGAGAAAAGTCCACAAATCCGTGAGAAATTTGCAAAATTTCCAAAGGGAAGCAGCAGTGATAAATATTAAGGCTTCAAGAGTGACCAAGAGGTGGGGAAACACAGGGAAACACAGACATGCGGATTTGGGGGCCTAAGTCTGCAGGCAGCGGGGGGGGGGGGTGGGGGGGGTGGGGGGTGCTATCAAGGGCCAAGCCCCGGGAGCCGTGTATCTCAGTGCAGGAAATAAACAGGTGCAACTGTACAAAATGTAACAATAAAAAAACGACCTAAAGGTCCATCCATTTATTATCACTGTGGCCCAGCAATTCTACATAGAAATCAATGATAAAATACTCCCTTCTGACAAAAACTCCTTTGTTGTCCTAAAATTGCTACAGTTATTGTTAGGATTTAGTATGTATGAAATCTTCAAATGAGCACATTTTCACTACTCAGCCTTTAACAAACGTACTCTGTGCAGAGTCTAAATTGGAAAATGTCCAGTTTCTGCGCCCACTCCCAACCCTCCCTGCCCTCCCCCCACCTCACAGCAGGGTCTCTGTGGTGCACACTGGCTTTAGAATCTATTGAGCCTGTTCTGGACACAGTGTCTCCAATCCCATTAGGGGTACAGGCATCCCTACATTGATACAGTAGATCTGAAATCAACAAAGGTAGCACAGGCTATTACAAAGACTAACAGGTAGGACCTGAGCTACTTCAGTTCATTGTACTGGATCCAGGAAAGAATTTTTATGTTTAAAATTTAAACTGTAAAACACAGTGAGAACCATGAGTGCTATTTATTTTTGCACTAAAGTGCAACCTTTAGGTCCTATGTTAAGTATTCTTACTGAATTTTCAGTGTTTTAGAAATTGAAACGCATTCTTTTTATTGTATTTCTTTTTTCATTTATTTTCGAGAGAGGAGAGACAGAGAGAGAGAGAGAATGTGAGTGTGAGTGGGGGGAGGGTCAGAGAGAGAGGGAGAGAGACAATCCCAAGCAGGCCCCACCACTGTAAACACAGAGCTGGATGGGGGCTTGATCTCAGGAATCGTGAGATCATGACCTGGGCCAAAATCAAGAGTTGGACGCTTAACCAACTGAGCCACCCACGTGCCCTGAAATGCATTATTTTTAAGTTGTTTGCTTTAAAACTAAAGGACAAAGAAAATATTACATCAGTGGTACAACTAATAGTTTCCTGAACTATACCTTTTTCATTTGGTTTTATTAAAACTCACTTATTTACTGGACGATTATTTACATACTATTGTCTGTACTGTAATCCAAGTTCAAACTGTTAGATTAAAACAAACCAACAACCTACTGACTAGATGGTTGTGATTTTTTTTCCCTTACACTGCACCGTTTTAATTTTGGGTTTGTTTTTTTTTTTTACAGGCATAATTATATGTGAAAATCAACAGGAATGTCACTGTCTGTGTTTCCTTCCTGGTTGTTATTCACTTTATGTTATGATTATTACTGAAAATAATTTTGTCATTTAGAGGAGGATGTTTAGGAAAGGATCTTCTCTGAGTGTCAAATTACTGCCCCTCCCCCGCCCGGCAGGCAGCCCAGCCCAGCGCCTGGGCAGGAGAGGGAGATCATGACCCTGGCCTGCTGGGTTTGGCGGGGGAGGGGGTGGTGGGAAGGACAGGTTTCATCAGAGGTGGTTTTAGAGACCATTTCTTTCACTTGAATATCCTCCTAGGAGGGACTTGTATTAAAAACAGATACTTTTTAGTTTTCTAATCCAAAGAGGTTACTGGTCATAATACTTTATATCCTGATAAAGCAACATTAGTATGAAAAACAAACATGCATATTTCCAAATACTGGTGAAAAGGCAAAAAATAAGCCACTAGTTAGCATTTCAAAGGCTAGCATGGTTAGCTTTCTTGCTGACTTGCTGTGTGGCCTGCAAAACACTTTACTGCTCTGGTCTCTTTTCTCTCACAACTGTGTCATGAGGAATAATTTATCATTTGAAAAACAACGCATCAATTAATTTCTTGAATACTGAATACAGGAAAAGCCGAGGCGAAAGTGGTTTGGCAGGCCCTAAAACCTATTTTCCTTTCTTCAAATGATTTTTCTTTTTTCATAGTGTAATTTGCAGGCTCATTTCAGCTTTCTGGTTTTCACTTTCTTCACATGTTAAAGATAACCATACTCACCAGTGAGGTACTGTGGAACTAAAGAACATCCATTAAGTATGTGAGGCTCCTTGAATGGCAAAGGGCGCCAAGTTAAATCAAAGTGCTATTCTTATCTTCTTTGCAAGAGTGGAGACGCTAAGACCCAGCAAGGTCAAGTGACTTTTAGCTTACTGTGAGTGGACTGGGGGGGCCATTCTGGGGATTAGTATTATAAGAGAAAGGGCTGTGGTTCAGCCCCACCCCTGCCAGGCTGGTTACCCACCTTCAGCCAATTTTCAAAATGCAGGGCCAGCCAACTCGAATTAACACCATTCATGCAATTCACAAGAGAAGGCATCAAATGCTTCGCTGAAGTAGGAGTATATGTCAGTGATATTCTCTCCATTGCCTTTGCTGGCAATTCCACTGCAAATGATAATCCAATTTGCTGGGATTTTATTTATACCTATCACTTTTTTTTTCCCAGTTATATGAGGTGGTCATCACCCCAGTCTCTGGGCACATGTACAGCTGTTAATGTAGAAATTTAAAATATTAACATGCTTTCCTGCCAGATTGGCCCATTCACTTCAAACAAGAACTTGATTGAACAGCTGGGTCTTGCACCGTGCTCTAAAGGCCAATAGAAATTTGTTCCTTTTTTGCAGGGTTTATAACCCAGTCATGGTCAGAGCTTATGGCTAGAAAACCCTTTATGGGTGACTTTTGACCAAAGTCCTGTGCCCGTCTTTGGAGGTGGCTTATCCAAAGTGATCTGGGCCTCATTCAGTTTAGCTCCTGGGAAGCCAAGCCATGCTCATTCTAGATGCATTAACATCAGGTATTACCATCATCACTGACCTCCTCGATGGCAGTTTTAGGAAAGCAGCTTTGGACTTAATGGTTATGGGATAAGAACGTGTGTTGGGGTCTTGAGAGCTTTAACTTGAATCATAATGGTGAGAAAGTTGTAACGATCTAACATGTTCTGCAGAAAAATGAAGTGAGAGAACATGGCTGCAAGTTCTATCTCTGCATCAGCGCTAGACGCCTAAGGATGGGAAACTTTCTCTGCTGTGGGTCTAGAAGGCCTTCACCGCCTCTATGACTTACCACCCGATTAACCACTGAACTTGAGGGAAGCTAATTCAATGATTGCAACTTTCCCATGTCTTCCTTGTTAACACAAGTTATCATTTCTTTATCGTAGGAGACTAGGACATCTACGGGCAGGATGAGAAGGAGGGATAGCCCTTGAACTTAGCACTTGGGATCTTTAGAAGCCACTGGGACAAGATCTGCAAATAAAAAGGCACATTCATCTATGACAGAAGAGGTGTGAGGCGGGGGAAGGCGGCTTGCTCCCCCCAAAGTCTCCAAGTTATTTCAATACACTGAATCTGGTCTGGAAGCCCACGTGTTAGGAGTCTCATTGTAACTAGAACCTTCAGAGATCTCCAAGTTTTCTCTGTTCCCTACTCCAGGGCCAAGCCCAAGGTAGACAGCTGCAGACATAGGTAAGAGCAGGTTCCCTCAGGGGCTTTATTTAACCACCGCAGGTGGACCCTATGACAGCTACTCAGCCCCTGGACTATCTCAGGTTTTCTCTGTCTCTGAACCGCAGACCATCTTTAAGGGAAAAACAACAGTAGCAGCAGCAACAGTAAAAAGCCTCAGCAAATACTGTCACTGTGAAGGACGCCCCCTACTCTTACTACCTGGGCTGAATTTATCTGGTAAAATAAAATGCGGCACCAGCCATCTTGCATGGACCTCAAAAGTGCAGACAGAAAAATTACCATTTTAAACCAATCTTCTCTGCTCTGGAAACATTAAATATAGGAAGCATTAAAGAAGTGAGCGGAATTACTGAGACCCTTTACAATAAATGGTATCAGCATGGCCATGAATGATAACAGCAAAAAAGGCTCCCAAAGTATAAAAATTAACAGAAATTAGAGCTGTGGCTTTATACTTAATATCGGTCTACCCTGTGAAGTGTTTCTCCAGCCTTAGCAATCCCCTCATTCAAGACCAGCGACTGCATGCGCTTTAAGATTACGGGTGGGAGGAAGTCTACCCATGTACCTTTAATGACAATTTCAATCACAGGTTTTGCTGAAGTCAGCTAGACGACCCCTCCTGACAATGATGCCACAGAAAAGATCATCATCCATGATAAATGGCTAGTTAAGCGTGCATTCTAGAAACATGGGATAACACCCAGGTTAATGTTAGTGACTTTTAATTTTTCAAAAGGAAAGAATAGGGAAACCACATTTTTAGGGTCTGCTGGCAGACTTTGTGCAGTAACCATTTTTACTTCCAGACGACAATTTGAAAATGTAAATTATGATAGAAAGCAAGTCGCACAAAGCAGTTCCTTTCTAGTCCAAGTAAGTTTGTCAAGATGAAAAAAGATCGTGTCAGGATTACTCTGGGAGAGTTAAAAAATAATCACTTGTTTTGCCACTGAGTTCACTGTGGATGATCCTCAACCAGATAAGAACGTTCTCTTTTAATGCAAGTTGTTAAAACCTTCCTTTTTCCTTTGGCTATTTTAGTTGTAAATCACGGGTGGATATTCTGTAGCTATTAGACTGATTATTCCAGTTTAATCCTGTTAATGGGATATGTTGCGTTAATGGCTTTCTGTAATGTTGAACTAACCTTGAATTCCTGGGATAAATCCAATAGGGTGGTTTATAAAATACCAAATTAAGTTAGCTTTTTAAAAAGAATTTTAAATCTATGTTCCTAAGTGAGACTGACTTATAACCTCCTCCCCCCCAACTTGTTTTTTTTTTTTTTTTTTTTATCATCCTTGCCCCTTTTTGGTATCAAGTACCTTTGCCTTCTGAATTAGTTGCGATGTGTTTCCTTCTTTTCTATTTTCTGAAGAAGTTTATAAAAGAGAGTGTTTGGTAGAACTTGGCCCTAAAGCCATTTTGGGTCTGTTGCTTTAATGTTAAGATTTTAATGATTTTTACTGATATGGTTCAGGCTTTCATTTTTTCCCTGATTTAATTTTGATAAGGTATTTTTTTTTCCTCCTGGAATTTATATCACTTCAGTTTAAAATTTTATCATTTCTGATCTTCTCACATCTCTTTAATCTGCCACATATGCAGTTATACCTCGTTTTAATTTTTAGTATTGTTTATCTGGTCCTTCTCTCTCTCTCTTTTTTTTTTTTTTTTTTTTTTGCAATCACTGTTACCAAAGATTTTCCATTTTTATTAGTCTTTTCAAATAAACAGCATTTAGCTTTGTTGATCTTCTCTACTGTATGGCTGTTTGCTATTTTAGTCATTTCTATATTTTTATCATCCTTCTTTGTGTTTATATTTTTTAGTAAGAGTTGGATGCTTACTCCTGTTTCTACTTTTCTTTCTTGTCAAAACAATCATTTAAAGTGCGGGTTTCCGGGTGGCTCAGTCGGTTAAGTGTCCGACTTCAGCTCAGGTCTGATCTCACAGTTCTTGAGTTCGAGCCCCATATCAGGCTCTGTGCTGACAGCTCAGAGCCTGGAGTCTGCTTCGGATTCTGTCTCCCTCTCTCTCTGCCCCTCCCCCCTCTCATTCTCTCTCTCTCTCTCTCTTTCAAAAATAAATACACATTAAAAAAATAATAAAAATTTTAATTTTCCTCTAGGTTCTGTTTTAGCTGCATCCTAGAAGTTGTTGCTATGTTGTAATTTAACTATCAATTCCTTGTGGGTATTTTAAAATTACATTTCTGATTTCATTGGATTTGTGGGTTTAGATGTGTGCCTTGAAATTTCCAAATGCATAAGACTTATTTTAGTTATCTTTAGTGACATGGATTTCTTAACAATTGTGCTGTGGTCAGAAGATGCGAGAGTGCTCCTTTGAAATTTGCAGAGATTTGCTTTAAGATGTAGCATAAGATTATTTTTTGTACATGTTCCAGGTATATGTGAAAGGCACAGTTTTCCATTTACGAACTATCAAACTTATGGGGGCTGAGTTGTGCGGAAAGTCTTGGTAGACTACAAACACTGGAAGGAACAGCAGCAGGAAGGGAATGGCAGAGCTGCTTAGAAAATTGTCCTTTATTTCCTGACATAGTTTAGGGTCTTTCCACTAAAGAGCGAGGTGGGCATGTTCCCTATTGTCCTTTCAGTCTCAATTTGTCAGATAATGTCACTCTCAATATGAGGAAAAACCATTAGAAAGCAATTTTAAGCACTGTACTGCCTGCTTTGGAGGCCTCTTCCCTGTGGTTTCTGATTCCTGGTTCCTTGATAAGCATGGAATGAATAAATAAGAATATCATTTCCTAGGGCCCACTAAAAGCCATTAGAGCATTCTGGCAGTAGAAGGGTGTGGTGTGCATGGAAACATTTGTGACCACACACACACCCAGTCAGCAGGATGGAAACTCTGCACTCACTCCCCGAGCGGACATTCTCTGGGAGCCCCGAGGGAGCCTCACTGGCTGCACTAGAGGAGATGAGGGGCCAGCAAGTTCCCTGGGACCCGAGAGATCAGGGAGCAGGGAGCAGGGAGCATGCATGACCTCTAAAGACAGGAGGACTCCATGAAGCCTTCTATTTCAACACAGACTTCTCAGAAAGCCAGTTCCATTCAGTCAGGGAGAGAGGGTTATTACTTGTTTGGGCATGTGTAGGGAAAAGCAGCAGAGATTAGGACGCAGGGAAGCTGGCTGAGAGTTTTCCGTCACAGAATAAATTGCGGTGACCCAACAATTTGTTCTTTTCTTCACTCATTTATTCAGATAGTTGTCGGATATGAAGTACTGTGTTAGCCCTGAGAGACTGGTCTTAGGTGCTCACATTAGTTTCAACTGCGATGTCAGAAGAAAAAAGGAATGAACACTTAGTTAACCTGGTGGGGGAAAATAACCCCTGTGCCTCAACTCACTTTTCAGGGGGATGGGAGACGGATACAAAGGAATGCAAAGGACAAGTTTCTCAGAATGCGGGGACGTAGGGGGAGATGGAGTGAGGACCTGAGGACCAGAAACTGGGAGCCTGGGGCAGCAGAGGTGAAAGAAAGAATGGTGCTTAGCGCAGAGACTGGACCTCTCCATTTGATTACAAGCAGAAAGTAATGCTGGAATAGGGGCTCGCTAACGCCCTTCCTCTTTTTTTTTTAATTTTTAATGTTTATTTTTTGAGAGAGAGAGAGAAAGAGAGAGAGAAATAGAGAGAGGGAGGGGCAGAGAGAGGGAGACACAGAATCTGAAGCAGGCTCCAAGCTCCGAGCTGTCAGCAAAGAGCCCATCGTGGGGCTTGAACTCACAAACCGTGAGATCATGATCTGAGTCAAAGTCGGATGCTCAACCGACTGAGCCACCCAGGCGCCCCACCCTTCCTGGTTTTAATATTCTGTATTTTGTGGTTGTCTTGCTGTAACAACCTTGGTAAAACCGAGCCCATATCCAGTCCAGATTTTGTACGTAAAGCAGAATTCCCATTATCATCTCATTCTACCTTGCTGTTTTACTGTGTGTGGACCCCACAGACAAAACAAAGCATGGGTTTTCCATGAGAAATGGCCAGCAGACTGTGGACTTAAAAGGAAGCAGGTCCGTCACCAGCTGGACAGAAAAGCTGACTGGAAAGACCAGCCTAATCGTCTAAGACCCGAGGGCCTATAGGGGCAGGGTGAGACCTGGGAGTGCCCTTCAATGACCTGGTGGTTCTCTGAAATCAATCTGAGCTCATATGCTCAGATGTGGAGTAGTGAGACTACATTATAACCCCCTCTTTTCCTTCCCCCCACATGATAAACGGGAGGATTACTGGGGGAAAGATTATATTGTAAAGAGAAACTCAGCACTATAGCTTTTTTTATGGACTTTACAGTTAGAGGTCATTACCAAAACCCTCCTGAAATCAATTGTGAGTCGCACAATTTAAGAACTACAAACCACGGGCGGCGAAATACCCACCCAGGAGGAAAGAAGACAAGGTGCCCAGAGAATTAGTGAAGGACAAACCTGCAGAGTAACCTCTGTGTTTGAATGATCACAGACTGTCACGCACTGGCTCAGGAAAGGACTTACTCAGGGAAGAATGTAAATCATGGGTGAAAACACACACCTCTAATACGGCGAGTGAGAGTCCCCGCGCTTGCTAATGGAACTCCTCTGACTGGAATACCTGAGTAATACCTGGCTTAAGATGGATTAAGGTGGCGGTGGTGGAGGAGGACATGAAAGGTGGAGCGTGTATGCACGGGGGAGGACAGCAGAATAAACTGAGAGAACAGAAGGAAGGAGAAGGAAAGTGATAATAAAGCTTTGAAAAGTCACTCTGCTCTCAAGCACTACCTGTAGCACCCCTTTCTCGGAGACCTACAGCCGAGTTCGAATATACTCTCTCCTTTTCTATCTTCCCAGTACCGCCAGAAAATAAAGGTGTCGTGGCTGTTTCCTAAGCGTGTGTGTGTGTGTGTGTGTGTGTGTGTGTGTGTGTGTGACAGAGACAGAGAGAAAGATGGAGGTAGGGAGGAAGAGAGAGACAGAGAGAGGAGGCAGGCACAGAGACACCCAGAAAGCACTAAAACAGAGATCAGTACCCAAGTGAGGAGTCTGCACAAAACAAGGAATTCAGGAGGCAGGGTCTTTCCAGAGATCAACTGAATGAAATGGGTGGTCTATAAAGTGAGGGCCAGATTGGGCACTAACTTTGTTTACGTTTCCCTTGATGACTATTCGGGGTGCTTTGTTAAACAGAGGAGAAAACATAGTCTTTAACTAACCATCTAGCATCTTGGAACTGAATTCCCAATTTCACACTTTGGTTACAATTCCAGAAATGCGGACTGACTGAATGTGGCTATTCCACCGGTCAGTTTTGGGAAAGGATTAACACTGTGTGTGTGTGTGTGTGTGTGCGCGCGCGCGCGCATGCGTGTGCATGCATGGGCATGCATTAGAGAGAAAGAACATAGGAGAAACGTAAATGTTAAAAAGGGCAGTATCCGGGTGGTGAAACTAGGAACGATTTCTGTCTCCTGTAAATGCTTCTTTTATGTTTCCAAGTTTTCTGCATTGAGTGCATATTCTTTTGGGAAAAGGAAAATAAAACAAAAATTAAAATGACAAACCTAGACCCAGAAAAATGGGAACGCCCCCCCCCCCATGTTTGTCTTCCTCGCTCTTTATTCTCCTCTCGGATAAAGAGGAATTTTTCCCTCTGACTCAGTCTCCTTGCTTCTTTGTTTGCACGTTACATTGTTGCTTCTACTACAGTTCTCCCCTTTGCCCTCCACTGGGCTCATGCTCATTTCCAAGGAGGAGATCTGCTGGTCTTGCAGCCCTCATGTTTCCTCTCCTAACTAGCTGCATGGAGAAAGCCTTGGGGCACGGCTCTCTCCCAGTGGGGCCCAATTTGAGAGCCGGATAATTACGCCAATCCGCCCGGGAGCGGGTCACCTGCTGTATACAGGCGGCAGTGTGTGCTGGCCCGAGTTCGGGGCGCCACGGGGACGAGGCCGCTTCTTTGTGTTGGCGGACTACAGAGAAAAGAAGTCAAGGCCAGACCACAAGGATTCATGTTAGCGTCGGTGGCTGGCGGGGAGAGACGACAACGGTCAAACAGAGCGAAAGGCCAGCATGTGTCTGCAGCAAAAGCCCATTTTGATTTACTACATTTAAGAAAAGATCCATTTCACTATAAATCTGGCACTCTTGATGTGATATGGCCTTGAAGTCAGGAGGCAATTTCCAAAAGAGGTGGTGGAAGGGAGGGTCGTTCAAAGGTCATCCAAGGACTGCAGCTGACAGTGTTGGGAAAAGGGGAGTTGCTTTATCCTGGGAAAGGCTGCAGATGCAGTATCTCCCGTTACAGATGTTGGGGAAAAGCAGTTACAAGGTAGAAGCCAAACGATTTTAATGGTCTGCAGGGCAATGTCATTATTTCTACCCCCGGCTCCTACATCGATTTCTCTGCTAGCCTCATTATTTTTAGAAGGGATGATTACTAATGAGGATGCATTTGATGATCACATTAATTAATGGAAGAGCTGGATAACTAATTATGAGATGAAGCCTCCCATAGTTAAGTTTTATTAGGGCTTCTTTTTCCCTTCCCCGAAGTGAAGAGATTTATTTTTGCAGTTCAAATTTAAGAAATAACAGCCGCATGTTTGTTATTTTCTTTTTGCTAGCTCTTACTCTGCTGATGCAAAGTCCAAATGAGGGGCTGTGGCAGAGGCAGAAAACAGGCAGCGGGTTCTTGCCAGTAATATCGCTAGCAATCAACAAGCACAGCAAGGGCACAGCCCACTGGTCTTCGGCTCCCCTGACGACTGCAGTTCTGGAGCGTCACTTCTAGAATATACTGTGGAAGGTTCTGGAGTAACAGACCGAACATGGGGGCTGTGGTCAGACAGACCTGGGTTGGCACTTTGACTCTGCCAGGAACAGGCTATACTCTGGACGAGTCACTTGACATGTCTAGGTCTCAGTTTCCTCCCTGAGACACTGAGAGAAACACTCGCAATTCAAATGCTCCTGAACTGTGAGCACTGAGTATACTGAGGTGAATTAGCAGTGGGGAGGGGCCCTCTCAGAGAAGGGGTGTGGGAGCAAGGCCACCCTGCTGTTAGGATGTGTCCAGACGTGCCCTGCACATCCTGGGTCTTCCCTTAACCCCCTACAATTCTTCACATTTTCACTAGAAATGGGGCGATCACACTTTGTAAAACAGCCGTCCCAAATGCGTTCACATACATGATCTCATTTTATTCCAACAGACCCGTGGCAGCACCCACGGTCCACATGAAAAACCTGAGGTTCCGAGGGGCTGACTGATGCAAAGTTGCACAGAAAAGAGTCAGGCTGGAGCCAGCTCTTCCTTCTGCTGGTTCAGTGTTTTTATTTCCTGGTGCAAGAGCTTGGCATGGCTCAGCTGGCCTACAGGCAGCTAGCTTATCTCCTTATCTTATGGTCTCGGTCCAAAGAAAACAGCAAGATACCCTGGGACCCAACCTTGTGTGAAACTGCTAAAAAAAACCCAAAAAGGGGCGCCTGGGTGGCGCAGTCGGTTAAGCGTCCGACTTCAGCCAGGTCACGATCTCGCGGTCCGGGAGTTCGAGCCCTGCGTCAGGCTCTGGGCTGATGGCTCGGAGCCTGGAGCCTGCTTCTGATTCTGTGTCTCCCTCTCTCTCTGCCCCTCCCCCGTTCATGCTCTGTCTCTCTCTGTCCCAAAAATATATAAACGTTGAAAAAAAAATTAAAAAAAAAAAAAAGAAAAAAAAACCCCAAAAAACCCAAAAAACAAACTTGGGGTGGTTTCCTCTCCCTTATCTTTGCTTTTAATTTTTGTATCTTGCCCCCAGTCAAACGGGAATGTGCTTTTAAAACTTCCAGACCCCTGTGCACATATCAGGTATGATCATTTCAAACCGGTAGGGCTTTGTGATGTAAGGTGCTGGGCCAAGAATCGGAGAATCGGTTCCTATTTCTGGTTCCAAATGTACCTAACAACACTCCAGGAGTTTCACACCCAAGCGGGATACGTACCCTCTTCGGATGTGCCAGGGTACGGCTGCAAATGTTAGAAAATGCACACGCTGCCAGCGGGAACTCTGCAAATGACTTAACCGCCTAATGAAAGGTGCCAGTGAGTTATGAATGAGGATTATCATCAGTGTCTCACGGGCTGCTATTACAATGCGTCACCCCAAGGTACCTGGCTGAGGAATGGGTACAAAATGAAACTATAAACTCTGGGATAGTTAAGTAAAAAGAAAGGAAGACAATAATGGACCCCAAATATGGCTGTGGTGAACCATCATGTCCGGTCCTCAAAGCTTTGTAAAGCCACATCATCTGAGAGATGTGTATGTTTCATAAGTTTACTCTTTTTTTTAATACTTTACTTATTTTTGAGAGAGAGAGAGAGTCAGAGAGACAGAGACAGAGCATGAGCAGGGGAGGGGCAGAGTGAGAGGGAGACACAGAATCTGAAACAGGCTCCAGGCTCTGAGCTGTCAGCACAGAGCCCGACGCGGGGCTCGAACTCACGGACCGTGAGATCATGACCTGAGCCGAAGTCGGATGCTTAACCAACCGAGCCACCCAGGTGCCCCTAAGTTTTCTTATTCTAGTCAGAGGTGAAAGACTTTTAATATGAATGTGGGCCATGTCTTATGCATTGTTTTCTATTCAGAAAGAAAAAAAAAAAACGTCGTTTAGGAAGTTGAAATAGAATCAAATAAACACAGGCTGTGTCTCTGCTGCCCTTACTTGTATAGATTCCAGATGTGTGTGTGTGTGTGTGTGTGTGTGTGTGTGTGTGTGTACTTACACACACACATATTTTTTGAACTTTTTAAGATTAAAGGTTTTACTAATTACACATGAAAGTCTAAAAGAAAGCCTCTTTCTCTACACTGTAATAATGGGATTTTCTTTTTTCTTTTTTTTTTTTTTAAATAATGCGATTTTCTTGCCCTGTCCAGTGATACTGAATTATTTTCTGTACTGATGCTTCATATATTAAAGATATTATGATAATGTTGTTATGTGCTTCTTCCGGAATGAGTACACAACCAGATCGTGATGTATGTGTGATTTCTTCCTTCTAACCGTCATTTTTGAGGTTCATGAACCCTACTTAGAAGGAAATCCTCACAATACATTGCAACTTAAATTCCAAACTAATCGATCCTTAGTTCATTTACCTAAATATTTCACAAAAGCTCTTAAAATGTAATTTGTCATTTATAAGAATGTTGAATTTCTTCCTTTAGAAAAATGTCTTTTTCCATTTTCTTATTCTTCTATGTGTTTGTGTCATTTTCCTTATTTTTTGTAACTACATTAGAAGAACTGTTCTCCCCACTGTGTCTTCCGTGACCTCTGTACATCCTTCCCACCTTCCACCTGGAACAGCTTTTATTCCTCTACTCTGTGCGCATCCATTTGAGCTGAGGCTTGCCCCCTCCACACCATTAGCATTTCCCCCCAACCCCCCACCCACCGCAATTCCCTGCCTCTTCTACTCTTCTAGGGCAAACAACCAAAGCAGAGTGGACTAAAAGTTAACCATTTCTCTAGCATTATTACAGATTTCAGCCTCTTCATGTTGCCTTCTCCTGACTACATGCCTTCCTTTCCTTCACCCTAAAACCCTTCTAATTTGTGCATCTGCCTCCCAATCCTGAAGCAGCTGTCTTTACTCTAAAACATGCTGCCTTCAGTCCCCATGTCCTTTCCTCTTAGACGTCTATACAACGTGCTTGCTGTCTCTTTCCCTATGGATTTCTGGACAGCCAGAATCATTTGCAACACTCTTCTCCTGCCTCCTTCACTGGCCCACATGTTAATCAAGAATTCATTCGAGGACTGGATTAAAGTTAAAAGCCCCTGAAACACGTTCTTGTTCAAGATGTCAGACACAGTACATGTTTATCTGCTCTTTGGGTTTTCTTCCTCCAGAAACTCAATTAAGATGGCTGTCAGTGAATAAACTTAAAAGAGCAAAGAGAATGGGACGGGAGTTCCAGGGAATTCTCATGTATGGGAGATTCTGGCATCTGTGGGATCCCCAACTGTCCCAAAAGTGAAGCCTGGTGGTGAGCAGTGAGTGCACCACTGTGTGGGAGGAGACTTGGCCTGGGAGGAGAGCGGAGGAGAGCGGAGGAGAGCTGGACACAGAAGCCAGCAGGCCCACCCCCATAGCTCCTGGGGAAGTAATCCCTTCCCTCCCAGAGAGAAGCACCCCAGCGAACATCACTCCGCTATAAGAAACCTGTAGCGGCCAAGAGACAGATTGAGACACAAAAGCAAACACCCAATCCTGGAATAAATAGAAATGACTCAGGAACAAAAAGAATTTTAAGCATTCTAATTAGTATTCTCAAAGAGATCTGAGAAGATACTGAAACCAAAAAAAAAAAAAAAAAAATTGCATGATAAGACAGTAATCGAAGAAGAAAAAGAACATTTGGAAATAAAATAACCTGATGATCAAATAGAAACTTCAGAGGAAAGGATAAAAGACACGGTTTAAACAGGTAACATGAGAAGAACGATAATACACACATAGCATGAGCCTAGGAAGGTCCATTATCTGACTGGTGGGCATTTCAGAAAGAAAATAAAAACAGAAAACAAAAGTGGAAAATTATCAAGGAAACAGAGAAACTCCTGTTGCAAAGTCCTGCTACATCTGTCTGTGTTCTTTACCTATAGAACCTCTCTCAAGTTGTTCACAGTAACACCGTCTGAAGTTCACTGGAAGCAATGGACCTGATGGGCTTTTGAGGATTCTTATAATTTTTAAGGGGCAGGGTTTTTATTTTCCAGAAAAAAAATTTTTTTAAAGCCTCTAAAAATTTTCCTGGGTACAGCTTACTTCGCCTGTCTTTCCCTGAAATTTCCGATGGTCAGAAACACCACCTACGGCACAATCCTGCTGCCGTGATGATCATCCTGGCTTTGACAGGAATACCTGACACTTCACTGCACGTGAATTTGGGAGAGGAAATGAGCACACACTTTTCATTATCTCTTCTAAAAAGTACTTACTAAGCAATTGAACAGTTTTAGAGAAGATTTCAGAAGAGATGCTTAAGTGGTCAGACGCACTCGCTGATGTCATTTCAACACACTTTCATTTCTTTCTTAATATCTATCCCAAAGACCGACTCTTGACCAACCTTTGGCAAAACTAGCTGGGGTTGCTGTATGTTTTAGGGAAATAGCAGTATTATATTTGTCTGTCTCCTTCTGTAAAATTGGTCTAGATTGGTGAGGTTTTGTAAGACAGATACAGAAAAACCATACATATGTTCCCTTTTAAGCCCAGGGGGGAAACACTTGTTACTTAATTTCTAAGATGCTGTTGATCATGATAATCCTCTTATCCCAAATTTTGTCCTGTCTTGCTCAAAGTTGTCAAGACAGCCAGCCTTGGTCTTTACTAATGTCAAGCCAAGACTGTTAGAAAGCCACTGCTCTACATGGGCCAATGGTTTACTGGCCTAAAGGCAGTTGGTCTTCAGATGACATTTGCTAACACTATTAAAAAGCATTGGCTCAAAGTATTTACGAGGGACCCTTCTGACATAATCATCATCAGTCACACACAGTTTTACGATCAGCAGCTTATAATGGGATCCTGTTGTTATGTGAATATTTAGCAGTCCTGTCAATATGATTTACACAAGGCTTCGAAAGGAATTGATTTTTAAATTGGTTATTTAAAATTACGACATATTGACCTATCCTCATGAATGAAAATACAAGTATTGTTTAAATTCAAGTGTGATTAAAACCAGAATGAGATGCCATTCTACACTTCCTATATAGTGGCTAAAAAAAGACAAGTGAAACAAAACAGGCTGATCATATCACGTGCTGACCGACAAGGACACGAAACAACTGGAATTCTCCTGTATCCCATGGGAATGCATGATGGTATAGACACTTTGGGCAACATTCCAGCAGTTTCTTAGTTAAACACACGTACCATATGAACTAGCAATCCTAGTCCTAGGTTTTTACCCAACTGAAATGAAAACTTACGTCCCAACAAAAAGTCTGTAAGTGAATGTTGCCAGCACATTTGTTCATATTAGCCCCAAAGAGGAAACCATCCAAATGTCCGTTAGCTGGTGACCAAATGAACAAATTATAGCTCTTCCTTACATTGGGATACTATCCAGCATAAAGAGGAATGAACTCTTGATATATACAGCAACAGGGAGGAATCTCAAATTCATTACGCTAACTGAAAGAAGCGAGACTCAACGGTTGCATTCTATGTAATTCCACTTATAGGACACTCTGGAAAATGCAAAACTCTGACGGGTAGAAAAAAAAGATCTGTGGTTGCTTGGAGTTGGGTTGACTAAAAAGAAACACAAAGGAATTTCTGGAGGGTGACAGGACAATCCTATGTTGATTGTGGTCTTGGTTACATGAGTGTATCTATCGATTTGTCAAAACTCATAGAACTGTAGCCCTAAAGAGAGTATTTTTATTGTATGTAAATTTTGCCTCGATAAATTCAGGGATAACTGGAAGATAAATGAGAGTTTGCGATAGGTACATTCTTTCCTTGTATACTTAAAAATGCAAATGAAAGCCAACCAGCTCACTACTCTTATGGCAGAGACAAGTTAACTTCACTGCCAGCTTAAGATCAGGTAAAGGGTACAGTGTTACCATGGATACAAACTATTATTTCCTTTTGTGTGAAGTCTCTAATATTAAATCGTGACTCTCACACGTAATGTAGGAGTAGACTCAGAAACAACCAAAGTCACCCAAGGGTTTTCAGCCTTAGGACCCCTGCCCATGATGTTTTCTTCATGAACGTAAGAGAAACTATAATGTCGGTGAAAATATCTTTAAGGGATTAAAAGAAGAAAGGGTAAAACTGCTTCACTAAACTTGAGGGCATTTCTAAAAATGGTATGCTAGGTCTGAGGCTGTTAAGACTTTATTTTCTTCTGTTTGTTACAGAAATAATTTCCCGTAGATCAACCGCTAACACAACGGCATGTGGGAGGCTAACCTCTCCTTTAGCTGTTGACTTGCCCGTGAGATCATGATTTTCTAATTAATAAAGTGGAGAGGGGGCAGACTGAGTAAATTTTAAAATCAGCAGAATTCTTTGCGGTAGGGCTCAAATTAGCAAGTTGTGGTAACTTATGCAAAATGATATTAAGGTAGAGGTTGACTCTTAAAGAGCACACATATTTTGGAACTCTGTATTAAAGACGTGTTGCCACAGAGACTGCCACACATCTACCTAATAACCACTGAAAATTAAAGTCATAGCCACTGCCACTGAGTGAGCGCTTCCCATGTGCTAGGAAGAGCTATGAATACTTGTAGGATGTCAGCTCCCACCGTCTGCCTTGCTATTTATGGTCCAAGAATCCCGAATGATCCAGAGTTCCCCACAGGTTCCATGGTAGTTCTTGTCCCTGTACTCTTGTCCATTACTCTTACATTCAACAAATACATATGTATCTAGGGGCGCCGGGGTGGCTCAGTTGGTTAAGCACCTGACTCGATCTCAGCTCAGGTCTTGATCTCAGGGTCATGAGTTCAAGCCCCATGCTGGGCTCCGCCTGGGTGTGAAGCCTACTTAAAAAAAAAAATATATATATATGTACATATATGTATATATATGTACATATATGTATATATATGTACATATATGTATATATATGTACATATATGTACATATATATACACGTATACATATATACGTACGTATATATATATCTATACATGGGTATATATATGTATGTATATGTGTATGTGTGTGTGTATATATATATATATATATATATATATATATATATATAATATAGCTACCATGTGTCTATTAATGATTGAATTGTTTCCATTCAAAATTTATATGTTGAAATCTTGGCCCCCTGTACCTCAGAAAATGGTATTTGGAAACAGAGTCATTAGAGGTATGATTCGGTAAGATGAGGTCATAGTGGAATAGCATGGGCCCCTCAGTCCTATACAAATTGTATCATTATCAAAAGCAGAAATTTGGACACTGATACACACAGGGAGGATGCTATGTGAAGATGAAGGCAGAGATTAGGGTGATGCTTCTACAAGGCATGGAACACCAAGGATTGTAGGGAAACCACCAGAAGTTTGGGGAAGTTCTGGAATAGGTTCTCCCTCACAGCCCTCAGAAGGAACCTCTCCTGCTGACACCTTGATCTTGCACTTCTAACCTCTAGAACCATGAGACAATACATTTCTGCTATTTGGGGCACCTGGGTGGCTCAGTCGGTTAAGCATCCAACTCCTGGGCTCAGCCTAGATCGTGTTCTCGCGTTCACGAGTTCAAGCCCCCCGTTGGGTTTGGTGCTGACGGTACAAAGCCTGCTTGGGATTCTCTCTCTCTCTCTCTCTCTCTCCCTCTCTCTTCCCCTCCCCCACTTGTTCTCTCTCTCTCTCTCTCTCAATAAACATTAAAAAATTAAAAAAAAATTTCTATTTAAAGCAAATCGTACCAAAACCAAAACCAAATCCCACAAAACAAAACTATTTTAAAGTACATTTCCTACTGACAAGGAAATTCTGCAAATGTGTGAGCAGCCACAATAACCAAACACCTCTCTCAAGGGGCTGCAGCTTCGCAGTCCCTGATGCTGACTCCCGGGCATCCTTCTCCCCGACGGCCGAGCTCACCCTTACCTCCTCAGATTTCCTTCATATTTGAATCTCTGATTGCCTTAACCATTCCATCAACTTAAAAAAAAAATTTAATGTTTATTTATTTTTGAGAGAGAGAGCATGAGTGGGAAAGAGGCAGAGAGAAAGACAGAGAGAGAGAGAGAGAGAGAGAGAGAGAGAGGGAGGATCAAAAGCAGGCTCCAGGCTCTGAGCTGTCAGAACAGAGCCTGATGCGGGACTTGAACCCATGGACCATGAGATCATGACCTGGGCCGAAGTTGGACACTTAACCGACTGCGCCACCTAGGCGTCCCCAATTCCATCAACTTTTCAAGCAACTGGGGTAATCTTTACTGGAGGAAAAGTGGGCTCATTGCATGAGGCATGAGATGGTAACTGTGGCCTAGGTCTGGCCTCATGGTCTTTGGGGAAATTGACAGACAGACTCTCCTCCCAGCAGGGGCGCCGACACACAGCCCATGTTGGGGCATATGGACAACCCCGGGAGCCTCGCACAGCAGCTGTTACACCAATTTCCAAGTGCGGGGACCTGAGCGGCAACTGTAATGACATTTTCCTGGCTGGCTCTGACCTCTGAATCGCACTGATTTGTCTAACACACACTGTGAACACCAACCAGTTAGGACTCAAAGCCAAGACTCAAAAACCGCTTTAAAATGGCAGGAGATATTTAAGACATAATTTCTGTGAGTTGGTCATTAACTTGCTTCTATCCCAATCTGTACATCTTTTTTTTTTTTTTTTATAATCCTTTCCTCTCAATTATTTTTCCCTGCTTGGCTAATGTTTCTGTAGCAGTTACCTCTAATCATTAAGACACTTTTGTAGGCAATCCATGCTCCTGAGCTTGGAGAGCAGTCCATATGGATAGGGGCATTAAAACAATATTCTTCTTATTCTACATTTTAGTGTCCCATCATTCTATTTCCATTCCCCTTGTTTAAATAAAAACACATTTTTCCCCCAGAAAAGAGTGGTTAGGTTTGTACGTTCAGAGGGGTGATAGAAAATACTGTGTGTGATGACGATTTACGCTGTATCATTACAAGGTCACTCGAAGGCTCAAACGCCGTTAAGTGATGCTTTCAGATATCAATCCAGCTATGAGTCTTTGGTTCTATTTCCCGACTGCTGAGGCCTCCCCTCCCCTCAAGCCCTCATCCCAGCAGTCCAAGTTCCTTCTCCTTCCTCCAATGCCCCACAGCTCCTGTCTCTTCCTGACAGTTCCCACAGACACATCTTTAACTTCAGTGCATGAGGCTGAGGTCTGGCACCCTTCACAAAGGCATAGATACCAGCCTGTTTTTGAAGTTGCCCGTACCCCCCATTCTGGAACTTCATCTTTTCCAGCAACAAACGTGTCTTAAGTATGTACAGTGTGTTCATGAAACCTGACTAGACCCTAAGGATGATCCAAAAGAAGTGAAACCAACCCAGAGTTTACAGGTACACCGAGCTTGAAAACAAGCTCACCATGCTTTTGGAAATCTGTTGGCGTGCTTTTAACTTAACAGTTCTCAGGTGGTGGGGCGCCTGGGTGGCCCAGATGGTTAAGGGTCCAAGTCTTGATTTCCACGCAGGTCATGACCTCGTGGTTCCTGAGTTCGAGCCCCGCGTGGGGCTCTGCACGGACAGCACCGAGCCTGCTTGGGATCCTCTCGCTCCCTTCTCTCTCTCTCTCTCTCTCTGCCCCTCTCCCGCTCATCCACAGGCGTGCATGCTCTCGCTCTTTCAAAATAAATCAATAACCATAAAGAAATGTCCTCAGATGCTAAAACCCTTGCATCGTGATCCACGAGGATTTTCTGACCATTTTCCACGCGGCTCACCTCCCCCTACAAACCTTTCGACCTCCTAGATTCTCCTCCTTAGCTTCCTGCCTCACAGGTGTTCTCTAGCCTGATTTTTTTCTGCAGACTCTGCCCTTCTGCAGTCACCGGCACTTTCCTTTCCTTGCTAGCCTGGCGCTTGTCCTTTCTTCTCCTTCACCTTTCCCGGCAAATGGCTCCCGTCTTACGTCCGCGGAACGCACGCACCCCTTGCCCTCGCGGAAAAAAAAGAAAAGTCTGGGCCCAGGTACCTGCTGCATGCCCTGCATGGTCTGTTGCAGGAACTGAAGCTGCTGGTCCTTGGTGACGTTGTCCTCCGTTCGGAAAAGCTGCTCTTTCTCCTGTTTCAGCAGCTCCACTTCGTTCCTGTAGGCGTCCAGCTGCCAGCGCAGACTGTCGTTCTCCTCTTTCAGAGCATAGGCCTGAGCAGCCAGGGCTGGAAGGCAAACACACAGCACAAGTTCAGGTCCGTCACCTTCCGGTGACGGGGGCGGGGCTTAGACCGGGGTGGGGGCGGGGGGCTTCCGCGGGATGGGGCGTCTCTCACCCAAATTCTTACCGTTCACACCAGCTCAGAAACAAACCCCAAATGCCTGGCCCTGGGGCTCTTTGATTCCCGGCTGGTGAGCATCACTTCTTTGGGAATTTTTATCGATTCCATTTGTCCTGTCTGATGGAGGCATGCTTCTTGTGGGCCCAGGAGTAACTCCTCCCCAGTGCTGGCCTCTCGGCCTCTCCCCCAGTCCGAGGCACCCTCCCGCAAGCGGGAACGTGCTGCTAGGTGGGGACAGCACAGGGGCCACTTTCTTTCACCGAATCAGTCTTTCCACAGGTTGAGGCCTGCAGCCACATCCCAGGGGACAGAGGGATCGACACGGACGTCATTCCTCCCCGCACTGCCGCTGGGACAAAGCGCACGGATTGCTCGCCCCCTCCTTATCAGGACGGTAGGCTGGCTCCGTATGTTTCACCAGCAGATTAAAACCCTGCTTCCCTGCAGGGCCGTGACCCTCCTTCCCGAAACCGAAAACTCTCCATGTGTGGATTCGGATCTTACTCACGTCTCCATCCTACCGAGAAACCGAGACCGTTAACAGAAACGGCAGAGACTGAAAACAGAAGAGTGGGTGGCACAAAGCAACACGGATGGTTTCCAGCTTCCCGGGCTGGGGTCTCTCCCCTGATACTAACCGCCGGCGGAGCACCCAGCACGTGAGAGACACCGGACCCGACGATTCGCACGGATTCATCACTTCATCCCCCCTCAGGCCTAGAATGTCGGTTAGGCTGCTCTTAATCCCATTCTTTACAGAGGACAAAAACGAGGCACAGAGAAGCTAGAGAACTTGTCTCGCCCCACAAAGGAAGAAGTATCGTAAACAGTCTTCAAACCTAGTCCTCAAGTCGCTGGGCTTTTTGCCCGTCCAGATGCGTTTAGTTCTCATCAGACCGTTTGAAACCCCTCGCGACTTCTCTCCCCCCCCGCCCCCACTCTCCCACCAGTTGCCCACACTTTCTTCCCCCTCCCACAGAAAATGCATTCTCTACTCTTGTAAGCAAGAGAAAAGAGAAGGAGAGATTTCAAAACTTATCAGAAACTTCTTCAAAGAAGTGACTTCCGGTTTGTAAGGGCATGACGTGAGGCCTGTTGGCCAGCAGGTTCTCAGTACGGGCTCATTTCCACCCCCTCCCCCAACCAGTGCCAATCAGAGACCACTGGGGGTCAGCCTCCTGGATGTTCTACCTTCACATTACAGTATGCAGATAATAGATCTTTACAGACGTGCTCTGAGACCCCAGTGAATTCTCTCCTCAAATATCAAACCTCAAGTTATGCTAATAATAGTTTTATAGTTGAGTGGTTTATAGTATTCTGCTTTGCAAAATGATTATGTATAGTACACATGGAAATACTAATCAAATAGAACATGCAATTAACCAGAAAATTCCCTACCTCAAACCATTAGGGATCAATTAGTCAACACGCAGTTACTGCATACATACTCTGTGCCCAGGCCTGCCTGGGCATCCTGGATCACAGAAGGAGGAGCCAGAATATGTCTTCTCTCAGGCAGTTTAGAAGATCAGAGAAACTGATACATTTGAAAAGAAACAAATACGTTCAAGGGAAGCGAGAACAGCCTGACGGCTGGCATATAGTAGGCATTTGATGAATGCTCGTTGTATGAACAAATAAATGAGCAACTTAGTGTCGAGGGAATTCATGCTGTTGGGGCTCAGAGAAGAGAAAGGAAGATGCGGACCAGAATGATAAAAGAGGGCCTGGAAGGCTCAAGAACTGGGGAAGGATGTCTGAGTCTGGACAGGGCAAGAGCATAAGCAAAAGTTCAGGGAAGAGAATTTAAGGGAGACCACTTGGGGTCAGGAAGGAGGGAAGCTTGACCAAAAAGGCACATGTCGGTCTGGAGGCAGTGAGGGAAAGGCGGGCTGTGTCACAGGATGAGAGGGGATGGAACTCAGAAGTCAGGCTAGAGAGTGAGATTCAGTGGGGCAGCTGATGGAGAACCATGCCAGGTGCCCGGGCAGCGGAAGGACACAACGGAATTGGTGATTTAGTAAGATTAGTTTGGCACTGGTGCGTGGAATGAACTAGAGGCTGCAGGGAATGAATGAAGGAAATTTTATTTGGGGTCTATGTGTGTGCAAAACCAAGGAGCAGCCAATTTTACAGTTTCCGGGGACTTACTCATAAAATCGGAAACGACCCAGGGTGTAGCCAGGAGCATGAGCTAGTGTTTTCTAACATCACACTGCCAAACTCCAGATCTTGTCCACACCCTATGACACCAACTCCTGACA
The DNA here is from genome assembly GCF_027475565.1 of Acinonyx jubatus. Lineage (NCBI taxonomy): Eukaryota > Metazoa > Chordata > Mammalia > Carnivora > Felidae > Acinonyx > Acinonyx jubatus. The sequence continues at coordinate 26,973,982 of NC_069380.1, read as the reverse complement.
ACTCAGTTTACCAATCCACAAGGAAATGGTTATGAGGCATCATTTGAGAGGGATGCTGTAATAGGGCAAAATTACAGAAAATGCAAATGATGAAAAAAATGTTGGCACCACATAAGCACATTACTACATTTAGTAGCATTCAAAGACACTTAAGTCATTTCCTTAGGAAGCTCTATTTGGCCCTTTTTCAATTTAGAGTGGCATTTTTATTATCATAACTGATAGCAGGTGTTTGTGAAGAAATCGATTAGTATGCAGGGATGGAAATTACATTTTCCAAATGAATTGCATAGTCTGCAAGATACGCTGAAATCTGTGTAGCAAAATGCAAGCAGTTATAAAGCATGTGCCAGCAACATTATTTAAATAAATTATCTGAACATAAATACATATAGGAGAGTGCACCATCCATTATTTCACGGGCTCTCTTAGAAGCCTGTGTAACGGCAGTGCTGACAGTTATTCTTGGCTGAGCCGAGTGGCCACTATTCTTGCCAAGGAAGAGACAATGCTGTTTGCATTTCTGGAATAGGAATGTGATATTATTATATACATATACATATATATATGTATATATGTATATGTATATATATGTATATGTATACATACATATACATATACATATACATACATACGTGTATATGTATATATATATACGTATATATGTATACGTATATATATACATATATAATTTTTTTTAAAAAGCAGCTGTAACTCTCTTCCCTCCACCCCAAATCAATACCATAGCCAATCCCATCAACGTTTTTATAACTGAGGCATATAACTAATTTACATTCCTGATTAAATGATTTCAAGCTTGATAGTTGCAAAAAAAAAATGGTTACTCATGTGGCAGCCAAGTGGTTATTTCTACAGGGTGAGAAATTATATATTGACTCCACTTAACTTCAGGCCACCTGTTTGTAAACATTGTTAAGTGTCATGAATGCACCCCTCACATGAGGCTTCTGGGAACATTATGTTCCTTGAGCCCGGAAAGAAACAAAGTCCTGATAATTCCTAGCATAATATCATTTTTTCAGGATATTAAAAATTCAGAAACTTGACCAAGTTCCATTCTTTCATTGCTCTCCCTTTGTCTTTACTCTTTAGCTCTTTCCGGGACACTGTATTAAATGAAACAGTCTTGAAAAATGTGTAATCAAGCTTCCATGATAAAATTTACCCTTGAGAGACTGCATAACAGATTCACTGTTCAAATAAGCGTAAGGACTAAAAATAACCTGCAGTGTGTGTCTTTTTGTAAGATTCCCTGAGGAGTGTACTATGTTCCGATAAGTGGAATATTTAGCTAAGAGCCACCACCTGTGGATTACCCATTTGCAATAATTAACACAAAAAGAATACAATGAGCCTTCAAATGTAAACTACTCTTCTGAATCCAATGAAATCTTCCTTTGGTGATTCTAGTGGCACCTGAATCCAGTGGTGCCTCTGGATTATCAGTAATTCATTCACAACCAACCAGATTATTGAGAAGATGGGGCATCCAAAGGGGAAGGGCAGTGCAGTTGTTCCGACCCTAGAAAAATTGTTCCCGCGATTTTCTGATTGGATCAAAAATGAAACAGCAACAGAAGAAAAACTTTGCCAAGCAAGATTAAATTACATTTCAAAAATTAGCACTAGACTACTAAAATTACCAAAGTGACGTCAGTGTCGGAAAATTGATCCAAAGATTAAATTGTACCGCTGAAAAGGAGGTTTAAAGGGATTACAGCAGCTTGCTTTACCCTTTACGAGATTCCATACAAACCATTATCCTTTATATTAATTATGGCCAAAGTGACCTCTTCCTGTCTCCTGTATTACTTACTGTGTTTCCATGGGAACAGAGAGTGGCAGGCTTAACTTCTTTAAGTAAATAATCTGGGGAAAGCCTTGAAATCTCTCTCTTACCAGCCGGAGCCGGCCTCAGAAAAATAATTAGCCCTATATGAAGAATGTAAGTTATTTTGGGTTATGTCCCGGTAAGCTGACAGTATGTTAATATCTTTTTGCCTGCTCAGGCAAGATGTAACTAAATTAATAAAACACTTTAACATATTATTCCTAACAATATCTGGATGTCTCAAGAACTGTTCATCTTTGTGTCTTTGGGGAACTCCGCGTTTAACATTCTCCCTCCGCTCTGCCAGATGCAGACGTGGAATGCCAGGGGAGGGCTGCTGAACTGTGTGTTTCTTTCCCCCACACAAGAAGCCCTTCTCAAGGATTCATCAGCTGCTCCCAGACGCGCGGCTGTGCTGACAGAGTCAGAACACAGGGATGATATGGACAGGTCCAAGGCCTGGAAGACACCCCCACGATATCGGTCACCTTCCAGCCCCCCTGGGCTAGTGACTTAGCTACTGGCCAGGCCCCATCTGCCTCTCCCCAAGCCTCTCCTTGCAGGCTGCCTGGCTGGGGGGGGGGGGGGGAGGGGGGTTGCCCTTCTGTGGCAGAGACAGCATGCGGTGCACCCAAACTCATGCTTTTCTTCGCTCAGTGCAGCGTTGCTCCTGACAGGTCCCAGAGGCTGATGCTCACCAGCGGGGCATGAGGGAGCAAGGGGTGTCTTCTGAATAATGTCTCTTCCCGCTGCTGGAATGGGCCTGGGTCTCTGACTCACCACACACAGGAAAGGTGCCCGGAGACCGACAGTGTCTGCTTAGGGACTCTTCTGTGCTCGAGAATAAACTTTTCGAGGGCGCCCGGGTGGTCAGTCGGTTAAGCGTCCGACTCTGATCTCAGCTCAGGTCACGATCTCACGGTTTGTAAGTTCAAGCCCCGCGTCGGGCTCTGTGCTGATGGTGTGGAGCCTGCTAGGGATTCTCTCTTTCCCTCTCTCCCTGCTTCCCCTCCACGTATGCGCGCGCGCTCTCTCAAGGTAAACAAATACATACAAAAATCAAAAAAAAAGGATAAGCTTTTTCTTGTCGCTGGGAAGCCCCTGAAAATGTGGGCCTTATTTATAAACTAGCTGGTGTTCCTGTAAGCCAGTATTTCCCCCAGTAATGGCCTCCGTCCAGGTTCTCAGGTGGCGGTGGTGCTGATGGGGCCGCGAGCATGCTCTGAGAAATGCTGCTCAGACCATCGCTCGTTCTGTCACCTGGTTCCTGAATTGGGGCTACAGTTGGCTTGTTTGGACAAATCCTTCTGGAGGAAGCTCCATGCCCTACACCTTTGAGGGCAGTCCTGCCCCGGCCACATCCCAATGCCCTGAGCGCCTCCTTTCGGAGTGAGGGCGAGAGTTCACCCTTCCCCATTTCCCCCAAATAAAAACCAGCAATAGGAATAGTGGTGGTAACAGCTAACAATTTCTAACATGCCAGGCACCGTGCGAGGCATGTGACTTGCACGATCTCCTTGCAGTGTCCAAAAACACGATATAGTGAGTATGATCGCAGCTTCTATTTTACAGGTGATGGAGCTGGGTTTGAGAGACGCAGGGGTTGGAGGCGCAGGCTTTCCACCCAGTTTACCTCCCGTCCTCGACATAATGCCATTGGGGTAGCCTGGGCGCAGGTAAGTGCTGCAGCCGGAGAGGGAAGGAACCAAGGACACCACGAGAGTGGCAAATTTGTTGCTAAAACAGAAAACAGCTTCCACTTGTGGCACTGTTTGGGGAGCGTTCTGCTTGAGGCCCTAGTTTAACACAGACACACAAGTCTCTTCTGCAGGAGAATCTTGGGAATGATCCATAAGGAAGGACCCGTCTGGCCCCCTTTGGACAGTCTTGACGCCTGACTCAGACCACTTAGGGATCCTCCTTCTGCCCCCCGTGTCTCTCTCCTTTGAAATGGCCACACTGATAGTCACAAACTGCCGAGCTCCTGAGCCGCAGTTGGTTAATAAGGCTCCATTGGGACAGCTGTGTCCAGGGGTGCCTGGGTTGCTCAGTTGGTTTTTGGGTATCTGACTTCAGCTCAGGTCGTGATCTCACGGTTCGTGAGTTCGAGCCCCACGTCGGGCTCTGTGCTGACAGCTCAGAGCCTGGAGCCTGCTTCGGATTCTGTGTCTCCCTCTCTCTCTGCCCCCCCTCCACTCACGTTCTGCCTCGCTCTCAAGAATAAATAAACATTAAAAAATATATATTTATTAAAAATTATATATAATATATATTTAAATATATATTATATAAAATTTTTATATATTTTTATATATTTTATATTTTTATATATATTTTTATATATTTATATATATATATATTAATTTATATATAATATATAATTTTTATATATAAATTATATATATATTTAAAAATATATAATATATATATTTTTATATATATTATATATATATATAATGTATATATGCCTCCCCCTCCCCCAACCCTCTGACCTCACCTGTGTGGTTGCTCTGTCATGTGCCTTCAGTTACAGTAAAGGCGATGGAAAAACCTCTCTTCCCACCGAGTCCCGTCCCCAAGATGTCCTCTGAACAGGCCAAGGAATGCCCAAGACAAGACCCGGGCCTGCCCTCAGCTGACCAGGGGAAGGAAGGCCTTGGGGTCCTTGGGCTGCTGCCATGTCAGTGCCTCCCAGTGTCCAGACACAGAGCTGAAGGGCATCTTGGCCCCGCTGCCTGGCCAGGCTGCTGCTAGACAGCCTCCTACGGTCCCAACAAACTGTAATCGATCTGTTTCTCAGTCATACCTGTATCACCGTGGAAGCAGCAATCTTCCTCAAATTGCTCACGGAAATTCCTTCTGCTACATTTTTGCAGGATTATTATTATTACAACTTAGCATTGACATAACATTTTATATTTGCAGTGTGCATTATAGCCTGCACATTAGCTATTATTAGGGAGAGCTAAACAGAAGCACAATGCGGTGTCTATTTCCATCTTTGTGTGAGGCCGGTGGAATAAGGGTAATTTGGAGAGTGCAGGTAAGCTAGATCCTGTTATTATAATGGCTTAAATGCGAGTCTGGAAGCACAACCCACAGCTGGCGACTCAGGAAAAAAAACCCCCGTCTGTCTCCCCTTCCACACAGCTCATCCTCACCAAGGGGTCTGCGCCCCGGAGCAGCGGCCACAAGGTGCTGCGGGGTGCAGACACCACGGAGAATTCACATCATGCCTTCCTGCTTTGCCACCGACCTTATTCTCCTCTGATACCGCCCCAGCTGCCCCCATCGTCCCCAGGGCAAAATGAGTGGAGAGGCTTGCCCACTCCTTTCAACAGCAGGATAAGCCTGCAATTTAAAGTACTGTTGAAGGATGCTGGGTGGGGGTGAGGGACGCCTTTCGAGGCCTCAGGTGAGCACAGATCAAGACACAGCAGTCTCCGGGAGAAGGTGGCCAGACTGCCAGGGCAGGATGAGGGGGAAGGAGGGGAGAGGGGGTTGGGTTGTTGGAGCCCCAAACCCAGGCAGCAGGGCTACCGAGAGGGGCATTTCTCCCCTCAACTCCAGCTCTCCCCCCCGCCCCCCTTTACTTTTTTTGATCAGATGTCAGTTTTCTTTTTCATTTTCAATGTTGACCTCCAAGATTCAGGACTACCTCTTTTCTACCTTCTGAAGGCTTTAGACATTCCTTTTCAGAGCAGTCAGACTCAGACCAAGATAAATCTCACAAGGACACAGGTTTCGGGGGCGTGGGAACGCCTCCCCCGGCCTTGGCCGCCACCCTCGCACACAGAGCGCCCCCCTTGGGTACAGCTCTGCACCACTGGCTTTTCGCTCTGGGCCGCTGCACCCTACGTAGCGGTTGGTCTTGTCCAACCAGAGAAGCCTGAAACACAACCTCTCCCCTGAAGGAATTCCTTGTCTCATTTCTCATTTCCTCACCTGCCTGTGGCGTAAGGACCTCACCTCCTTCCTCCACTAACTTGTGGATTTCTTGGTCATTTCTCATTTTCTTCAAGACACCTTCCCCTCAAGAAGTGGGGATTTCCTGCTCCTACTAACACCTCCCCAGACACACACACACACACACACACACACACACACACACACACTCTTGAACTGGTGGTTTCCACCACATAAAACACATCCACACTCGGAAATGTGAAGAGAAGCTCAGCCCGAACCTCAACATTCTCAGATGTAGGCACCATCTTTTGCAAGGAATAGCAACTTTTCCCACAGTTTTTTTTTTTTTTTTTTTTTTAATCTTAGCACATCACATACTTGGGGCAACAAAGAGGAGTTGCACAGAAAACGCTTCTCTCCCCTCAGTTTTTGTGCTTTATATAAACATTAACTATCCGGTCTACTAAGAGAGAACCAAGACTTTGCTCTCAAGCTTTTTTGGGGGGGTGGGGGAGTGGGGGGGGGAAGTGGTGGGTGGGAACTGTGCTTGGGCTGCCCGTGAAGTCTCATCCTCTCCACTCTCCTGGTCACCAGTGTTGAGACTGATTGATGTGCACGTATTTGTGCCTGACATTAGGGCAGAAAGAATTCCTGTCGTCTCTAAGCACGTAACCACAGTAAAATGACACTGATGACACTGGTATGAATAACTGAGGCCAGTATTCCTCCAAGTTTCCTCCACCCGCAGCCCTCATTTGTTCCACTTTGGTATCTTAAATGGGAATTCTTGGAGCCATCCCATCCCAGACCCTCTGAATCTGAGGGTCTGGAATGGGGTCTGAGGACGCGCCTTTCAACAACCATCCAGGGTGGGCTGAATGCATGCCAAAGTTTTAGAACCGCTTCCCTGGCCTGTAGGGACCGGATCCCCGTTCCTTCGTAACTTTCTTCCAGTCTTACATTTCTTTCGTCAGTTTTTTTTTTGACACCTGCTTTCTCTCAGCCTTTTCTAGCAGCTTTTCTGTTCTTAAAAGGACCTTCTCATCTCCAGCTTTTACCCTCCAACATGGCCGCCGAGGCCTCTCCGCCATCTGCCTTGCCTTCTCGCATTTCATCAATCTATCCACCTGTTCCTCTCTGAACGCTACTTACTGCCTCTCCCGTGATGATATTGTGACTGAATGCTTTCATAAATCCTCCAGGCAGTGTCTCCAAAACACATTTTTCTGATCTACTGGATGTTGTTGCGTATTAGTTCTCTTTGCAGCCATATTTCTGGAGAAAGTGCCTGCTGCAGCAGGTCCGTGGCTTGCGCCCCGGAGAGGCCCAGCCCAACCTCTGTGCCCGGTGGGAACTAATGACCCTTGGCCAGGGGTCCTGACACCAGCTTCTTACTGAGGAGAGGGGGCCCATCCCTGCCTGTCTCTAACCACTGATGGATGAGAAAACAGTTCCTGGCTATTCTCCTAGAGTCTGAGAAAAGCAGAGACTCTGTACTTGGCCTTCCCCACGTTTTTCTGCATCAGACTACCCTCATTTTTTTTTCTTTCCTCCCAAACAACCTTTTTCTGATTATCCAGAGGATGCTTCACATGTTCCTCACGCAGCTATGACAGGGTTCTCCACCTGTGTCATGCATGCCATACTTAAACCAAGAAACTAGCTCCCTTTCATTTCTTCTTTCTCTGGTCCTTGGTGATTTACCATGTCAGTCACTTCCTTTCCCCTAAACATTTTTATCTTTTACTTCATTTTCTTACCTTAAATTTTGTTATGCTTATTTATTGTTTGAGAGAGAGAGAGAGAGAGAGAGCGAGTGAGAGAGCGAGCAAGCCAGGGAGGGGCAGAGAGAGGGACGGAAAGAAATCCCAAGCGGGCTCCGCGCTGTCAGCCCAGAGCCCGACTTGGGGTTCAAACTCACAAACTGTGAGATCATGGCCAGAGCTGAAACCGAGTGTTGGACACTTAACCGACAGAGCTGCCCCGGTGCCCCACCTTTTACTTCATGTTCATTTTCTTCTCATCCTTTATTACCTTACCTCAACCTGTTTCTTCACCCCGTTCTTTCTACCTATTATTGACGGAAATCAGGCCCCATGTCATGTACCAGTGGTTTTCAAGCCTTTGTGTGGCAGAAATACCTGAGGACTATTTTATAACTCACGTGAGTGGGCATTAACTCCCAGCCGTTGCCAGGAAAGCTTCCCAGCTCTTTCTCACGCGGAGCCAGGGCTGTGAATCACTCATCTACGCCTTCTGTCACTGCTCACCGGTATCAGTCTTCCACGTTGCCATAGTATCAGGTATTTGCAAAGGGCCATGGAGCCCCTTCCTTGGTCATTTCTTACAACCTCAAGTAAACTCTCTTAGGATGAGCCTCACGTTACTATCGAGAAGGCTGGGGCTTGGAAGAGACACATTGTTTGCCAAGCCACTCCAGAAACAAAACTCAGCTACTTCCAGAGGCCTCGAACTTCATCTGGCTCAAAGTTATTTCTTTATTATGTTCAGTGTCTCTAAACGCTTCCAGGAATACCAGTTCTCACTCATCTATCCACTTCCTTAGAGCCTTTCTAATGATTTTGCCACCCAAAGGACCCCCTCATCAAATGAGTGTCAGGGTGAACTTGGCCTTCCTTAGGCCCAGAGAATAGGAAGGAAGGAAATGTGGAAGGAAGCCTTCCAAAACCGTATTTTCAGAACCCTTGATTTCCCCTCCCTTAAGATGGCTCTAGGTCACATTCTTCAACGGGACACATCTTCTCATTCCTGCTTTCACCCCCAGAGCTTGAGTGCTACAAAAGCCTGCTTCAACAAACCCCACATTCATCTTCCCCGAGCCCTTGGGCAGGGAAAAGTGCATGGATTTTAAAAACTGTCTAGATGGCTAAATTATAGCAATTTTTCTCTGGGAGAGAGTTGTTCAGATATTAAAACCTTCTATGTACTGAGTGTGATAATCTTTCTCACGTTCCCACAAAAAAAAAAAAAAAAAAAAAGAGCAGTTTTCGCTTTGCTCATTAAAATGATTTGTTTTTGGTTTTTGATGAGTGTAATTTCTCAGGTAGCAATGTTTCATTCTTACTAGCAACTCCTTAAAAACCCTCTGCAAGTGCGGAAGCCCCAGTTAAGCGCTATTAATCAAATGCTAAATGCTTTTAAACAGCTCTACCCCTTTTTTTCTAATTGAGAAAAAGAGCTGTTTGGGCAAGTTTATGGGGTGACCTTGATTGAATTAAAGAGGTCAGGGATGGAACAGACTTCAAACTCATATTCAATGATTTTAAAGAAATGACTTCCCTCCAATTAAGCAGGAATTAGCATGAAATATTTTGTTTCCGAAAGGTTAAAGGAATTCCTCTGAGAAACCAGCTCTCTTGTTGCCTGTTCTTTATTGAACACGAGAGAGAAGGCGCCACGGATAGTTTCAGAGAAAGTGCTTTGTTAACATGGTGCTGATGAGCTGGCATCGATTATAACATTCCTTAGAGTCACAAATGCTGTATCGAAGGGGCAAAAAGTCCAATTTAAGTTTTAATTTCTGTTTCAAAAGCCCAAAGACCCAACAACTTCCAATGACTAAGAAAAATCAAGTTACATTGTCCATCTGCGTTAATTTCAACCTAGTTCTAGGGGCAAAGTTTCACATATTACTTTATTTCTTTGCCGTTCCTCATTTCCGTTCCATCCCTAACCTTGCCATAGTCTCCCACCTTTTAATGGCCTGAAGGGACAGGTTCTTCTCCCTGCTCTAAATAGTAACACACAGAGTTTGTGATACCGAGTTATGGAAGCAGGATTGTCCAGAGGAAGGAGAGGGGACCAGACACGTCGGTGGAGGTTTGGGGACTACAGGGCATTGTTTTTGAGGAGCGTTAGTCCTGAGAAGAACACTGGCCGCGCTCTTTTACGTCCCTGCTCCTGCCAACTTCAGAGAGGCGTGGAGACATGGATTACACACAGGAGGGTGGCAGAGGGGTTACTACAGAGGGCAAGAAGGGACTTGAAGGGCACACTCCTCTTCTGAGATTTGGGGCAAGTTAGTAAACCTCCATTAGAGCTCAGGATCCTCATCTGAAAAACATGGTCAGTACTGGGAGGATTAAACAGATAATAGTTGTGGGGTTTTTGTTGTTGTTGTTGTTTTTATTTTTTGGAGGGAGGGGGGTCCCAAACTGAAAAAAAAAAAAGCCCTTCAACAAATAAGAAATTAGTTCTTCCTAGTTTTAATTTCCTATCCCTTCATTTCACAAACTCTTGTCCTTGTACCGTGCAACGCCACATGCTGGCCATTCAGAAAGGAAAAGATCTCAAACTAGTCTTTAAGGAACACACGGGGTGGAAGGTCCGCCCGTGTCATGTTTTTACTCTTCTTTGTTTGCAACAAAATACAGCCTTCTCCAGGGAGAAGATGGAGTTCAGATGCATAGATTTATACAACCTCTTTTCAGATAATCTCAGCTCCCACCGTTCCTTAGGTCAGGGTGTACCTGCTCGCATGGGCTATAACTCCTGACGGTCCAGGGGGCCGTGAGCCAGTGCTATTCCAAGAAAGGAGAACTCTGATGATGTGCTGCTAGGATTCTTCACAGCACACAAGTAACGCTCTCAGATCAAAGACCGAGTCTTGATTAGTCTTACAAGACTCTGTGTGCTAATTTCTCTCCTTAATCTGGTACTTCGAGACAAGTGGTCTCATGGTCCCGTACACGGCATTAAGAATTCTGTGAATATTTGTTTTAATTTTATCACCGCTTTGTAGTATGACATTGCTTGGCACATTGCATGGTGGCAAAGAGCTAAGGACAGAGAAATGGATAACTTTAGGGTGCTCGGGTCACATAAACTATCCTAGAAAAGCGTGGGATGGCAGGTGGAGACAATTCCTGAGAAACGGACTGGTAAATCACTAAAAGAAGAGTAACCTACCTCTACAAGATTTGCCAAATACGTGTTGTCACTGAAGTTGTGTCTGAACGCTTGTAATTATAAAAACCCGAAACTTGCAGAATTTATCTGACATTCCAACTAATTACTGTTAAGGGGGAAACAACAACACCACCACCACCAACAACAACACCACCACATTTTTCTCATTAAATTAAAACATGGGATGGGCAGGGAGAGGGCATAATACTTGTAAGATCTCTCCTGGGTCAAAACTTCCCTGAGTCCGTGCATCTCAATAGGATTGGTATTATTGTGGATGCTGTCCCTCTGATCTTTAAGACTTATTGAGAGGTACATCTCATAAAAAAAAAAAGCCCCAGGAACAATGAAACAGGGACAGCACTACAATAAGTCCTGAAATTAGATGGTCAATAAACTGGTGATCTTCTCATATGCTCTCCCAGACCCTAGGGATGCAAAGGAAATATGGGATGAGATGGGAAATAAAAGGGCTAATATTGTGGTTCAGATCATTCCAGGCCGACCGTCAAGTCTGTGCCTGTGTTTTGAGAAGTACCTTGATTTTTCTCTTTACTTTTCTGGAGAGCTGGGGAGTGGAAAACACGAGTTGTGACAGGGTGTAGGGTTTGCCAAAGGAAATGCGTGATGGCACGGCTCTTTCCCCGTGCACTTTACCTCTTCAAAGCATTTCTTCTTCTTGCCTAAAGCCATAGAACAGATTGCTTTTGAGGAAATAAATATCACTCAACTAGAAAAGAGACTGTGCCAATTTCCTGAGTATTTTTAAAAACTGGCATTTCTGTTGGAATGGGCCTAAAAACAGTTTGCTGGATGCACTGCCGATGTTGAAGTCAACCTCTTTCTAGTCAAAAATACAGAAAATAATGGGGAGACTAAACACGAGCCCCAGTCAGCTTTGTCTGGATTAACGTTTTAAGGTAATACACTCTCCAGTCTACCTTTGCCTCCAAATGGCATCATGGCGCCACGCACGTCACAGGCTTTCAAAATCCTTGGTTGATTTTATTTGGTTACAGCCTCTTATGAAGCCACTTAAAGCATTTGGGGGAGATTCTGGAGCTTTTCTCCCATCAAATTTAGTGGTGCCTTGTGAAGGTCATTAACCAGGCAAGAAGGAAAGTAGCACTGAGCTCTAGACTGTCCACTTGCTATCTTGGGGAACTAACATAACTTCTCAGCATGTGACTGCATCTTCCTGTCTGTGAAAACAGAAAGTGGTTGTGCAAGGTGATTTCTAAGGGTCTCTTCCACATCTGAAGAGACTCATCATTGCCATTCCCGGCGGGTAAGAACTCAACAGCAGAATTCAAAAGCAGAATTCAACAGAATTCAACAGCACATGTCTGCCCGGTTTAGAACTTGAATTATTTCTTGACTCTTAATCTAAGAGCTATACAAATATGATCAGTCCTTGAAACAGGAAATTGTAAGACAATGGGGTCTGGAAATTAAATGTGGAAATTCCCTAATGTAAAGCAAAAGGAGGCAACTCAATAAATTTCCATTTTCTGACACTGGTTACTACTTTTAATTTTCTTGTTTGACTGGAAATGGCTAGGTATTCCCCAACCAATGTGAATTTTATCACACGTTCTCCGAGGTAATTTAAAAATTAATACTTACTACTTACTAGTTTAATTATTAAAATAATAGATGTATATACTGTGGAAATTTCTGAGATGCAAAGAGAAGAAAACAAAAATCACCTATAATCACACCGCCCAGAAATAATCGCTGAATATTTTGACCCATATCCTTACATATTTTCCCTAACATACAAATTATGAATGGAACACATATACAAACCACATGATCTGTACATTGATTTGTAACTGATTTTATCACTTAGCAATACACTGAGAATCTCTCGTGCCATTATATAGTCTTCCAGAATATGATCTTTCTCAAGGCTGTTTATGGATATATAATTAATTAACCAATATCCCAGTGTTAGATATTTACATGTTTCTAAAGTTATTCGATAACTGAAAATTTAGGTAACTGCATTAAGTGTCAATGGCCCATTTGCCTTAAGTGGAAAGCAAGGGCCTCTGGGACACAGCGAGCGGCTCTGGAAGTCATGGTGGGCTCATTAAGAACCTGCAACACCCTACCCGAAGCACTATGATGAATACACTCTGTCTTGCCACTTCTGCTCTAGAAATGATTCTCCCTACTTCTCTGCTACTGACGGGGAGTCTAAAATAAAGTTCCCTTTCCTTAGCCTCTTCCCAGAAGGCTTCACACACTGTGTCCTGAAAACTGGGGGGAAGAATGGCTGAGCCCTTAGTCCCTCTCTGGTGTCAAGGACGTTCACCCAAATAAAAGAGTTTCTAAGCCACTTGGACATGGGAGAGCTTACTATAATAATAATTTCCAAACTTGCTATAAACTTCAAAGTCCAGGGACTCTAAGTGTAAGCATCATATCACGCAGGGGGAATTTCCAAGACAGGAAGAAAGTAATTACTTCTTTCAATTACTTTTTTCAGTAGCTATGTGGCACTCCGCTGTGCACAGATACCCGGAATGCTATAGGACTTTGTCTTGTCCTCACTTATCTTATTTATACAGTAGTCTTAGTATCGTCAGGTCTCTGATTAGTGAAGCTTATGGGCGACAGTGTTAGCAGTCAAGGTACAATAACTGTGTCACCAACTGTGTTTTGATGAACAAAGCAGAATGAACACACGGAAGAATTAGGACAATGATGTTCATAAACAGTACATCAGTGCTAAGAAGTTGGTAATAGCATATGTTTTAATATAGTCTGGTATTGATTCTTTTGGCCAATGTCCCACCTTAACAGTGTTATAGTCACATTTTAAGATTTTAGATGGAGAGGTACAGAAGGAAATCAATAGATACTATCTTTCCACTACCAACCAGCCACATATCTATAGCCTCTCTGCCATACTCACATTTAAGAGATCTAAAAGATGCTTTGGGGACGGCTGGTCCAGTTATCAGGCTTCTAATAACCTCAGGAATCCACTCTGACTACCTCAAAGATTATAGCTTCAACTCCCAGTGATTCACGAAAAAAGAGCCTATGATCCAGAAGAGATACATGCTCATTTTCTATTTTTCTATTTCATTAACATATAAAAAGGAAGCTTAAAAAAAACACTCACTTGTTACACAAGAACTGTCTGAAAACAAAATCATACAGAATTATTGTTTCTGAACCCTAAAAACATAGAGCAAAGTGCTTATGTAGTTAAGCTGTGGAGAAGAAAAAAGATTAGAAGCGAAACGATCTTTTGTAGTATTAAAACCAACAGTTTTCTTCTTTCCTTATTCTTAATCAATAGATTTTCCAAAATGACCAAGCATTATCTTTATATGAAAAACAGCTTTTATTTTTAAAACGTTACATGCTGCTGGAGGGCAATGAGCTGATCTACTAAAAGTATTTTCTATAAGCACCAACTAGAATCACTCGATTCTAACTGACACTTGATAAAAGTCAGTGTCGAAGAGGATAATCCTTATTTCATAATCAGAAACTCTCACTTATTATTTACAAGCGAAAAGGAACAATTAGGAATAAACACTGCTAAGGAATTCTTCCTTATGTTTAGGAAAGAAAAACAAAACTTATAAACTTACCCAGATCCTGTCATCTAAACTCCCTCAAAAATATTCTGATTTTTTCCAGAAGTTGTGCAAACCACACTTAAATCCCAACAACACTGTGTTAATTTTGCTCAAATGCAAGCTGAAAACATATTTTAACATCCTGTCAGAATGAGATACTAAGAGTGTCGATAAAATGACACTAAAATAAATGTAAATTTAGACTGCGGTTACAAGTAGCTGCCTGAGTCTGGGAAGATGTTAGGTTGCTATAGTATTTTCCATAGCAACTTTGCGTCTTATTACATAAATATTCCCTCAGTGTCCTTACAGCCTACTAAGAAAACTGGATTAAATCTACTCTCCTATGTAATGATCCTGCCTCAAACCTTATCAGAATGAAATGCCCAGAAAGCATAATAAACCGTAATCTAGATCATGGCGCTGTGGCAGGTGCGAGGCGTCAGGGGACCACGGGCTGTGCGTGAGTAGCTGTGCTGTGACCTCATCCCGTGCACGGGCCACTTGTCTACGCTCTTCTCGGGTCAAGGTCTCTGCAGTTCTCCCTTTCTGAGGATGGGCTGTTAACTTCCTCCCTTTTCTCCTCTGATGTCACCAAGTCCCCGGGGCCTCCCGTCACTAGGCAAGAAGCTAGGGCTTCACAGAGCCTCAGCCTGTTCTGCAAAAGCAGCTGGGACCCTGTGCTGGGCTGTCACAGCAGGAAACCGGCTCCAAGCCGGTGTTGACCAGGAATACAAACTGTTTGAGATCCTCAGCGAGGGCTCAACTGGGTTTCGTGGGGGTGCAGCACAGTTGCAGGGTTAGAGTATCTGACAAAATCTGCGGTCTCCTAGACACAACGCAATTTCAGCAGAACCGATCAATTTTTACACTAAATGCACGATTATGGAGAATGTGTGCATATGTGAGAGAGATGTCAGGACTATGGCATTATCAGGTACTACACAAAAATAAGATTAATAAGGGGCTAAGCTTAAAAAGAGCTGAGGCTCCAAATGTTACTTTGTACGACAGATAAACACAGTCTGGTTGGACCAGAGTGCTTCCATGACAAAGGAATCCTATGCTAGAGGATCAATTTAATAGCATCCGTCTCTTGCATTTAAAAGGTAAGGCAATTTACAAAAATAATTATTTCTACGCTTTTTAAAACCATGTCCTTTATGAAAGGGAAGCTGTAAGCGCACACGAGATGAGGGAACTGAAAATTCTACCTGAAATAAGCATTGGCTTGACTTCCTTTGGTAAGATTAGCAAGATTTGAAAAAGGACGGGGTGGGAGGGTAGCAAAAGCCTTGGCTCCTTGAGAATGAAGCTCTATTTCCAGAGTTCAGAAATGAAGCAGCCTGCTCAGCCCACATCAGAAGGTGCATTTCATCATCTTTCAGCCATATTAGGTTTAATTAATCACATTTCTTTGTTTGGCACTTGGATTCCCAGAAGACATTCTTCTGTGGATGAAAACAAGACGCTCGTCTTCAATTCAGTGGTCGTGGATGGACACATACCGCCGCTGTTTCTCCTTCGGGTTGTCATCACACGTGAACACAAAAGTCTGCGAACACATTGTCCTTCCTTGCTTCCTCTCACCACTGGTGCACCTGCCTTGGGGGTCTGCTGGTGCAGGGATCTCGGCGTGGCTGTGGCCTCACTGGGTCAGTTCACTTTTCACTTCTGAGTGCTCTCGTCCCTCTGCGGAGTTCTGAGCAACTCCTGAGTGAGCCTGCTTAGATCACATGCAGTGTTTCCTAAAAGCTTCTACTAGCTGCCAGTGACGTGGCTCCCTTCGGCTGGCCCCCTGCAGGATCCTTCTCTGGAATCCTTCCTTCTGTGCCCAGGCTGGTGCTGGGGGGGTAGCACTAATCCTCTTCTCAGGCTTGTGACAAACTGTAATCTGTTGGGCATCCTAAATGTCTTTCAAAAGCACTCTCCCGTAGGAATTAATCAGGAAAAACACTAAGGCAGTCCTGGTGTTCAAAGAGATCAAGGGAATAGCCAGAGAGAGAGCCTTCTTGTTGTTAATTTCTTTAACCTCAAGCTGCCAGCTACATATGAAACTATTCAGACACACTGAATACTGCTAGGTCCAACTGAATTTGATTGTGAGTCTCTAGTTTGATTCAATTAGCTGAAAGATTTTCAGAATCCTTGCTGGATGTGTTATTGAAATTAAAAGAATAAATCTGTACCTACATGTGGAAAGTTTCCATGGCAAATTGACAACTAGAAAACACCTTTCGTAATTAAAAGAGTATTTGCTCCTATGAAGAGCTCAGAGATTAAATGAGGTGTAATTACAATCCAAGAACATCTGTTTGCGCATTATGAAATGTTTTAAGGGTTGTCTATTAAGGAAGGACATTTTAGTTTTATCCTTCTGAAATTTGTCTTCAATGTACAATCTACACTCATCAGATACTGGATGAGGTGCAAACACTGGATAGAGGTATTTATTTTGGCTTACATCAAATTTACGGCAATGGCTTTCGAACATGTTTGGCATTAGGCTTTTAGGCATTTAGCCACTGTACTTTTTAACTTAAAATGTATATTTCTTCTCTTCAAAAAGCACCTCACACTCTTGAGGGCAGGGTAAACTGTGCCTAGCCCTCTCCATACTGCCCCCCCACCCCCACACCAGGTCCACAGTGTCTGGAGAAAAAGAAGGGCTTGACAAATATTTGTTGATAACTAGAATGATGCTGAGTGTCCACTCTCCGGGCCACGGCCTCTTCAGCACGTGGCACTGGATTTTGAACGCATCAAAGTTGTGAACATTTTGAGAAATGAATCATCCTCGTTTGAGCAAGCTTCTTAAGGCTTTCCGTTTAAATTTAGAGCAAATGTTCTCAGGGTTACCACGTTCCCATCAACTTCCGGGACAAAGGCATCAAAAACAAAGACCAGAAGAGGGGGCATGTGCAATTGAAGTCAACACAATTCACTTACTTGGTGAAACGCCCAGAGCTGGGTGCCCTAGGTGACGACGACAAGCGGGGGTCAGAGTTACTGAGCACTTACTATGTGCTCAATGCTGTCGGTACGGTCGGGAGGGCTTTCCACGCACCGACTCCACAGTACCATGGCTAACTGAGTGCTGCCACACGAGGCCTTACGCTCTGGACAGACTTCCTCTTTGCTTCCCTTTGTTCCCTGTGCACTCCTGCCCCACCCCTCCTGCCAACCTGGAGGAAGGAGGAGGAAGCAGCAGCAATAGATATGGCTTTTAAAGTGGGGCTTAATTCCAGTAAAAGGCAGACGATGCAGCAGTAAATTTGAATGCTTATCAGAAAGCATCTTCACAGGCTTTGGAGCCGGATGCCAATCTTCTTGAATGAATGCTTCAATAAATCTGCCTTGATTTTCAAATTTATTAACAAAACTCATTTTCATTTTTATCAGCATCTTAGTTTTGCTCCAGCAGCTCTGTTTCCCCTTTAGGAGGCAACTGATAAGGAGGAACGGTGACCTGCCTGCCCAGCATGATATGGCAGTTATGGCAGGACTGGGGAACCCTCGCCAACGACACGTCGTAAGTTATTACAGGGGGTAAAAAGCAAAAGTACAATGAAATATTCTGCACAACCAGAAGAGCAGAGATATGCCAAAAACACCGATTTAGAAAAAAAAAATTAAACCCAAGATATAAGCCCAAACATAATAAATTGTATCCTTTCTAGAAACCAAGGAAAGTCAATTCTCTCCGTCTCCCCTTCAGAAATAAAATCTGGGCAGGTTGGCGTGGGCTCCAGGAGGAGGTGAGGAGCAGAGAGGTCCTGGTGCATCGGCCTCACGCAACCCGTCAGGTGAGCCTCTCCACGGTCCTCTTGGACAGGAGGAGGCTCCACGAAGGAAGCCCTCCTCTGGAATTTCCAAGAAGTCTTGGGTCACCCACCGCCCAGGAGGTTGGAGGCAGAAGCTCCCTGTTTCGGCAGAAAGCAAAAGGGCAAGGGATTCTTTAAAGAATAGAAAGATTTACTGCTAGGTCAGCCCTTAGCAACTTCCATCAGTGAATTAGAGCCTTTTGAGACGCCTGCTCCTGGGTGACTGACAGATGCAAATTTGCACCTGCCATGAATGCAGAGAGTCTCGGATGACACCACTGAAAGGTGTGTTTTCCTGCGGCTCCTGGGCCTGGATCCCTCCCCTCCCAGCAGCAGTTTGCAGGGATCCTGTCTGAAGCTTGGTCAAAAGACCAGATGGGAATTCTTGCCGCCAGGCTGTGTCCCTGAATATGCTGGGCTGAAGGGAAACAGCTGCTAGCCTTTTGGCAGGATCTGCGGGGCCCAGAGGAATAAAAAAGGTTAGTTGCTTTCCTTTTCCTCTAATCAGTCCTGCGCTTTCCCCATAAACCACA
This sequence comes from Acinonyx jubatus, assembly GCF_027475565.1. NCBI lineage: Eukaryota > Metazoa > Chordata > Mammalia > Carnivora > Felidae > Acinonyx > Acinonyx jubatus. The sequence continues at coordinate 26,955,333 of NC_069380.1, read as the reverse complement.
CGCCGCGTCCTCTGGTCCATCTCATTCTGAAAAGCACGAAAAAGACTTTGAACTCCTGGGGACCTGGCATCTGAACTCCAGTCTTTCCATCTCTCCCACCAGCACTCGTATAGATCATGCTCTGTGTTGTGTGCATTCGTTGCGCTGGCCAAGGAAAAGCCCAGAGAACTGAAAGTTCAGGTCCTGCTTCAGGCTCTTATTAGATGCCTGGGGGAAAACACCAACAGAGATCTAGCTAGAAGGCTCTTCAGGGAAGCTGCCAGAGAGACTCGCGCATCTCAGCCTAGGGAAGGGAGCTTTGAATTCTTCTGCAGCGGAACTGTGGGTCTACGCTTGCTGTCACGGTCTAGAAGACTTCCCACTGGAGCCTACTGCCTGAGTCATTATTATTCTTGTCCTATTCTGAGCAAACTATGAAATTATACACATTCCTCATTTGGGAAGCTGATGACTTGTTTAAAAAGAAATGTCACCCCAAAATTAAAAAAAAAAGCCACGGGTTCAAATAAGAATTTCTGATTGATTGCTTTTCTTCTACACCTACCGCATAAGAATGTTAAGGATCCAAGTTTCATGTAAACTTGCCCCTCATCTAGAAACTTCAAAAATGATGAAGGCTTTATTGAGAAAAGAAAATTATTTATTTATTTACCAGCAGAGCTCATTAAATGTAAGAAGTTCACACTAAAACTTGCTCTTTGCTTTTGATATACGCAGGCTTGCGGGACAGAAAATTGCCGTCCTCAAATAAATAAGTCCAAGCCCAATAATCAGTCCTGAGAAATCTCATTTCCACTTAACAAGAGACGTACACTGACACATAAATGCTAGGTTCATTTTTCAGACAAAAGATACATGGCTTCAAAAACTAGTGGCACGGTGCCTTCTTTTCTGCTAAGCTTCTGAAAGATTTAAATGAGTGGCATTTGAGGATGAAAGGGAAATTTTCTAAGGCAGTGGTCCTGAAAGTTTAGCGCGCCTCAGAATTCCCTGGAGAATTTAAATCGCAGATTTCTGGATCTCACATCCCCACCCCTGCCTCCTAGAGTTCCTGATTCCTTGGGGATGGAGCAGGGTCCAAGAATTTACATTTCTAACAAATTCCTCGGAGGTGCCTGATGGTGCTGGACTGGGGACCACACTTGAAAAAACCACTGCGCTAGGGAAATTGAACTCCCTCCTACGTATGCCTAAAAGAAAAGGATTTTCTGGTGATCATCATTCATGGCCCTGGCCCTCGCTGAACCCCGGAGAAAGGGAGCACTCTGACCACTTTGCAATCTTGATGACCTGAGTATTGGAGTCTTGGTTTTGGCTTCTACTGACACACTAGCAAAGATCCTCTGTTCCTGGCCATTTGATTCTGTTAAAGAGCCTGAGGTGGGTGAGTATTTTATTCACTGGTACGTTGAAGGAGACAAGTCAAATCCATGCTATTCCTCTGATTTTCTTTTTTTGGAAATGGTGGCAGTTGTGGTCCTTCCCAGGCCCTTGAGACAACACGCTTCCCCTCGGACGAGCAAGCAATCTCCCTTGGTGTCTCCCATATCTGATTGAGCATCTTTCTTGCCTGTAATGCCAAAAGATTTGCATCTAATTCTGGGAGAGAGTTTTCAATCAGCATCTGAGTGTAGGTGGAGCACGAAAAGCAAGGTTCTCTCGAAGCTTCTCTCCTTTTTCCAACTCAGAAGTGATGCCCCTTTCTTGGTACCACATGAGGTCACCTCTTTGATTACAGGTTAGGGAACGTTTATTGGAAAAATGTCTAATTCTCCAGCCCATTGGCTCAGAGGCTAGAAAGCTTCTTTAGGGATTAAACAATTCCCATGTAAGAAGCACACAGACTGAGACCAAATTTTATCTGTATCTCAGCATCAGCGGTGGCTGCCACCCTCTGGAAAAGGATTTTTATGGGAATAGGCAAATATCCCTGAAGAAAGTGCAACAGCCCCAGATATATGGACACAGAAACAAGTGGACCAATTTAAATCACCGTGTTCCTAAGAAGGAGTTTAAAGTTCTATTAATAAAAGGCAGAGTCACTCAAAGATGAAACTTTAGTATAACTCAAATAAAAGTGAGTTATGCGGTCATTTCCTAGTACATACGCCCCATGTGAGATCTGGAAGATCATTAGGATGCCTCACAGGTGTGTGGCAGTCACCAGCCTTACCTGATTCATCGACTCTCATTTTTTTAGTCGGGCTGTCACAATTCTCATCATCTGACATTTCCATTTCTTCTTCGCGGCGGATACCCATAAGCTGCTCGCTTTGAGCGTTCCGGAGCTCCTGAAAGTAGAATATACAAGGATGTTAGAGTCACGCACACATGTCAACCTACCTTTTCTCAATGGTCTTTTGGTGTACTGGGATGCCCATACGAACGCTTAGAATCTGAAGTTTTTACACCTCCCAACCACTGCCCTGCGTCATCTAGAATGAAGGTCTGAGCGTATGGGGAGCGGAAAGATCCAGGGATAAAGACTAGTCAAGGGGCTTTCAGCAAATTATTTAATCTCTTGAGTCTCAATTTCCTCATCTGCCAAGAAAGGGGATGATAACATCACCTAGGAGGATTCCACAGAAATGCCTATCGTCATGACTGGCACAGCGGTGGCTCAGAGCTAACGATAAGATACATGCACGGTGGCATTTATAAAAGGCCTGGTCGACCACTGACACACCGTGTCAATTCATGAATGTTTCCTCATCTCTCTTGACCTTGATTTACTTATTGGAATTCTGTTGATGATAATAGTTTTGAGGAGGAAATAAGTGAATGCCTGTAAAGCTCCTTACCGTCGTGCCAAATGCTTGGTTTGCTAAGTTGATAATGTGGACAACTACTACCCTTCATGCAAAACGGTGCCCCTGCATGTGTGTATGTGCCTGTGTGTGATCACACACGCACACACACACACACACACACACACACACACTATTCAAGTATCCAAATGGCACATTTCAAAAGATGCTGGAGGACCAATGAAAACAGATACCTTTTTGGCGTTTCACATTATCATGTAGGGGTTTAGTGTTTCTGTTGTGTTGGTTGTTTTGACATCACTTAAAGATCTTAGGATCACGTCTTACTTTCTCTACTTACTAGAGGAGTGACTGCAGTCAAAGGCATTTACTTTCTTTGAGTCTTTGTCTCCTCACATTTTATAAAACGGGCAACAGTAATACAAGGCTGCTTGAATGCAAGAGTATATGTGAAAGCACACCGTAAAAAGGAAAGAATCAAAACACATTTCTGATGTGTTTTCAGGCACTACCTTGCCTAGAAGTCAGGACACTACAATTGTTTATGGTAAGTAATTCTATTATTTTGTACTAAGCTGAATAGCCTATGTTCGTGAATCCTTACCAATTCTATTCTCTTACATGTACTGTCCTCAAAACAACAACAATGAAATGACTGCATTATTCTCCCCCCCCCATTGAAATTGAAGTCTCTAAGTAAAAACCACATAGTTAAGATAGTTTTGCTTTATCATGAACCTATGAATAACAATAAAAATAAATTATAACACCTAATGTATTAATGGCATGATTTTAAACAAAGTTCTAGTGCCAATTTGATGGATGTGATATTTTATTGTGTGATAGGTTCTCTGATTTCTCCTCTCCTCCTTAGCTCACAGATTGTAACTTTGGTAGTAGGGCGGAAAAAAAGGAAATTATTTGCCGCTAACAGTATTTGCATGGTCAACTCTGAGCCCTGGGAATCACCACTGCAGAGGACAGGGAAACGGGAGGGGGCAGAACGTCAAGGTTCCTGGGAAAGGGATACCCATCACAGGGAGTCTTGAGAGGTCACCGGGGTGATGGGCAATGCCTCCTCACTTGGCCATGACCCCCAGTAGAAAGAGGCACCAATTCCACCTTAAATAACACCAGTGGGTCTTGGAGGCATATGTCACATGTGATTAGTGGGGAAGTGTTTAGGTTGTGTACAGCTAATTTTTCCGCGGACAAAGAACCTGGCTCCCAAAGAGGTGGTTTGAAAATACTTGAAACAAGGAAAAGTCAGGTGGAAAGAATAAATGAGGCCGAAATGCCTGTGGTTTAGTCCCTACAATTAGTGACACGTTGTCATACTGTAGCGGTTCTTGTGGGGAAGGGTGTTGGCAAGAAAAAAAAATTGGGGAGGGGAAAAAAAACCTGAGGGTGTTTCCACAGGGTGCCTCTGGTTCAGCAGTAAATCACTAGTGCACTCTCATAAATCTGTAAAGGTGTTGCAGATAATTAACAGATGCTGTACATGGGAACGCAGAAAAAATCAAGCCAATTATCAAGCTTCTACGCAACAGAGAAATCATCCACAATGTTAAATTACCAACTGGTATTTAATCAATTAAGCGACATGGAGGGGAGAAAATCAAAGGTAATTTAGAATTCTATTTCCTAGTATATCAAAAGAGGTGGGAGGAATGGCAGGGAGGCGCAAAGCCCCTCTGCGGGAGCACCTTTCAGGACTGCGTGCATCCATGTCTGCCTCTCTGTGTGTACCGAGCGAAGCAAGCGGTCTTCCTTGGAACAAAGCTGGAAGTCTTTGTGTGCCCTGCTCAGCAGCAGGACCATCAGGGAGGCAGGGCTGGGGGTGGGGGTGGGCAGGGGGAGCAGGCACGTGGGAAGCGTGATTTGGATCAATAAGCGATATTTGCTAACACTCACGTAGTAATGACAGCCTTTTCATGCCCAGATTATTTAGCATCATGTTGCTTGCCTTTCCCTTAACGTTTCTGTTAATCATGCGTGGTTTTTATGTGAAGGAAAAGAATGTACACAGATGTATATGTGAACAATTCATAGACTAGTCACTCCCAAGTCTGAATCATAGTTTATGGATTTCAATTTGTGTTTGCATAGCCCTCAATCTGTCTGTTTCATCACAAACGAGGACTCTCTCCTCCCGAAAATCAGCCTTGACTCAGCTCTCGATTCAGTGTCTGGACGAGCAGCAGGTAAGCGCCCTTTGTTTTTCTGGCTCCTGAAAAATTAAAGAGAAAGCCCACTTCCTCCTTACTCAAAATCCTGAACAGAGGAATGGAACTACATCAGTCACCAGCCACCTTCTTACGTCTTTGTGAAGAAAACAAAAAATGGCCTTCTTAACAATAAATTGCACCAGCATGTTAAGTGTCCCATTATTGTGAAGTCATTGAGGATTGGCCATAATAACAGTGATAATAAAGAATTCATTTGGTATTCATGTGGATGTTAGATCTCGTGCCATTGGTATTTAGCTGTAATTTAGCATTAGTTAATGGGCACTTAAAATGCTACCCAAATGATTGATATTATAGTGCTTGGTGGTTCCTCAAACTCTACATAAAACACTTATTTTACAAGTGTGAGCCCAAATCGTTGCATAAACAAACCTTACCTTCTAGAAGTTTTGAGATTTTGAAAGAGGGGAGTATCATTTAGAGAACTTTAGTACTAACATGCTAGTGATAGAGAGGCATCCAAATGGAAAACATTCTCTCGTTAAAAAAAGAAGCAGCAGAAGAAGAAGCAAAGATAGCATACTTACTTTTAAATTACAGGTTCAAAGCGTACGCTACACTGTGGAGTTAAAAAGAACAGCTGGACGACCAATGACTAATGACACATTTTGATCCTTCTAGGTGGTGAGAAAGGTCAAGTTCTGGCCTCTTTCCTTGGGGTAGATACTCACACGTCAAGCACTGATGCGGAAGGGTGGACCTGGCTAGCCTAGACATTCACTCCCCTGGGGAAAGGTGCCCTGGGGAGACTGGCTATATAATTGGCCGGCCAGCATAGGGCACTAAGGCATCGTTTACAAAGAGAAGGCACAGAAGAAAGGCATGCTAGCCGTTTCTAGCCCAAAGAGCAAACCATCACCATCAGCTGCAGAACACTGAGAAAAAAAAAACAACCCTCTGTATTTATTTAAAAGCTAGTCTTCTGTTTTACATTACACCTTTCTTCAGAATACGCAAGCAACATGTCTTGGCTTATTTCCGAGCTTTTTGCTATCAATGGGAGAGATGCCTTTCTTCCTTTGCAGGGGGAGAAAAGCACTCTGTTTTCTAAGCATTAAGTCAGCTGCTTTTCTGGATAAGGCACACATCTGAGCTGGATTTAGAGCTGACAATGCGACAGGACAATGGCAGGACAGCTGCCCGCTATAACAAAAACCGAAATGGCTGTAGCCACACTATTCTCTGCCAATCCAGCTGTGTGATGGTGGTTAAAAAGTAATAATAAAATCACCAACCTCAGAATGCTTTCGCCAAATGTCTATGTTCTTGCGCTGAGCTTTCGAGAAATGGTCCCAAGCTTTTTGTCTGGTAGAAGCGTTGAAAACGGCCACAATCTGCTCAACTTTGGTGAACAAGGAAGTCAAACAAGACAAGTAATTTATGTTGTGATCACTATAGGGAAGCAAAGCAAAGACACTAGGAGTCTATGGATGATGTCATAGTAGAAATAACATCATCGATATCCATCCAATTTGTGCCTTTTTGTACTTACATTTTAGCAAGGCTGGGGATGTCTCCCTTCAAGTCTGTCTCCACAACTTTAGGTTAAAACAAATTCTAAAATACAACTGGGTAGAGCTCACGGGCATCTGCTTCCAAGATTCTGCAGCTTTCATTTAAAACCGTGACTTGGTATGTCTACATACCTAGATCTATGGATATAGATCTGGTGTTGGCATAGAGATGCCTGGGTTGGGGGCTTAGAAGTGAAGCCGGGGCGAGGCGGCTGAATGAGGGAGAGCCACACATACATCTTTTTCTCTTTTGGTCTCCATCTCAAGGACTCAACTGCAGTCCTCTGAAGACATTACCGGGTCCAAGTTCCAAGCTGGGACAACGAATAGGTGTTTCATATCACCCCTCAATGTCAAGGGCCATTTTTACTCCTTGGCTCCTTTCTCCCCTCTACCCCCCCCCCCCCCCCCACACCCTCTGCAGCCAGCCCTCCAGCCCTCTGGCAGGGAACAGGAGCAATCCTCTCCACTTCAAGACAGACCAAGGCTCACCCAACCAGCCGCACAGGCATGCAGATCTCATTTCAACACGGCCTGACGTCCTGCTCCCTAGTAGTTCATCAAGACCACATACCATTCTGTTCTGCCATTTTCACTTTCCTAAGGCTGCCCTCCCACACCCCTTGAAGTGCTAACTCTCTCACTTTGGCTTCATTTAGCATTTTTTTTGGTTCTCAGGCAAAGTGCTATTGGAATGATAAACGTGTAGGGCCCTGAACAAAGCTAGATAGCTATTAGGGGTGGGGCCAACCAACTGCAGATCCAATCTTTCTTAAACAGTTATCGATCTAGTAAGCATGGGATTAAGGAAGTTATAGCACTGAATTAACCATATGATTAAACCTGAATTTCTAAATATTTAGTTAGGAAGGCCCAGTTAGAATTACCTTCTCATGGATGCTAAAACTCTAACATAAATCCTTCTTAAGTGATTCCCAAGGCTCTATTATAAAAAAAAAAGGGCACCAAAGCTCTTCCAAATCTTCCAGGTGTCCAAAGTATGGCAAAGAGTAATGGAATAATCCCCACAGAACAACACCTGGTGCCACAACTTAAACAATTGTCACACAGAATAAGTAAGTATATGATGGAGCAGAGAAAGAAGGTAGATGCTGTTCACTTACCACATTGTAAATATCTTCCAACGCTCATGAGCAACCACTTCCCAATCAATGGGTAATTTTCACAGAGGCTTTTATGCTCCCCCTTTTCTCTCTCGAGAGAATCCCAACTCCAAATCTCCTTCTTTATCAAATTTTATCATCACGTCACATGATGAACTTGGTGCACTCAACTTTACCAGGAGGAGGTGCTATCACCTTAGCTCACGTTCTCCAGGGGCGCATGCGGCTCCCTTCCCCGACCTCGTCTGGAGGAAGTCACGCTGCCAGACTAGCCACACTGTGCTGCTCTAGGTGCTGACTTTCACCTGACCGCCACCTCCCCGGGCTCTGCTTGGCTCCACTGCAGCATGGCAGGTGGAGAGGAGCTGGTTCAGCCTCACTGCCTGGGCTTCCTGGTGTTTTGTTTGCATGTGGGCTGAGGTCGTGGGGGAATTTCAGCTTCCTTTTGCTTGGGCAACACAGAGTAGTCAGCCCAATCTGCAGTGGTGAAATGCACCGTCAGGCGAGATTTCAGGGGTGGGAATCATGGGACTGTTAAAAGAGTATATGACCCCACAGAGTAGAGCTGTTTAAGAGGCATCATTTAGAGGAGTGAGAACAGAGGGGCACCTGGGTGGCCCAGTCGATTGAGCATCCGACTCTTGATTTCAGCCCAGGTCATGATCCCAGGGTCATGGGATCGAGCCCCACATCGGGCTCCACAATGAATGTGGAGCCTGCTTAGGATTCTTTCTCTGCCCTTCCCTGTGCTTGCACTCTCTCTCTAAAGAAAGAAACATGAAAGAAAGAAAGAAAGAAAGAAAGAAAGAAAGAAAGAAAGAAAGAAAGAGAGAAAAGAACTGTGTTATCCAGAGGGGAAGGGGCAGTAAGGGTTGAGGCCAAGTATTTTGGTGGTGATAGTCAAAATTCTGCCATCAATCAAGAAAGGCTGTTAATAAAGGGGATACACTAGAGAGAAAATGATCACATATGTGTGTATAGAGTAGGGGGAAAGTAAGAGAGGCCAGCAATACCCATGGAAGCATAAAGAAGGGAAAACGCTTAGAAGACAGACCCAATGGCTGAATACTGCACAGGTTCAAGGGTAAAAATAGATCCTCTAATATCTACTCAAGCTATGTACCACTGCAGATATTTCCTGTTTGAGGCTAAGTATCTCAGTTATCTAGAACATGTTGTTACCATATCCCGGGGCATACGTTCAATTCATTCATCCACCCATTCATTTATTCAGCAAACATCTGAGATCCTCTAGTTACCTACCAAGCACTTCACTGATTGCTAGAAATATATGATTAAGACAGCCCTTGCCCCTGATGGGATCAGTCTCTAGGGAGAGAGGAAGATAAGCACATAATTATCCTATGCAAAAGCGGTATGGATGACAGTACGGGGACATAGTAAGTAACCGGGGCCACAGTAACTAACCCGGTAGGTACAGTCAGGGAACACCCCCAAAGGAGACAACATTGTCACTAGGTCTTACACGATGAGTCAATGCTTGCTCCTCACTTCAAAGGCTAGGGCGAGTGCTAAGTGAGGATGGGTCAAGAAGGACAGTGGATGCTAAGCCAGGTGGTGAACTTTATACTGTAACCTGAGGAGGCATATCTGAGTAGGGTTTATTTGGGAGAAATGACGAAGGCTTGAGTGAAGGCAGAACAGTGAAACAGAGGCGGGAGCAAGGAGTCATATGATGGGGCAAGCTGATCGGACAGGTGGCTGAATTGCTATGAGGAAGGAGGGGGGAGACTAGCATGCCTCAGGCTTGGGAGACACCTCAGCAACCAGGAGGACAAGCCCAGGGGGAGGTGGGAGAGAGAACATAAGGGACCTGCTTGGAACACACTGAATTTGACATGCCTGAAGGTCATCCAGATGGAGCTGAAATACAGGTGGGGGGTTCAGAAAGAAGTCACGACTCAGAGACGCGTCTTAAATTTTCTCAATTTAATGCAATTTCATGCAGTTGTATTCTTTTCAATGGGGTAACTGATTAAAAGCAAAACTAAATGTGACGAACTCTATACTTCTTAATAAGTTTTGTACTTTCTCTGCAAATAATACCAAATAGTAAAGAACCCCCCCTGCCCCAAATAAAAATTAAAAAAACCTTGTAACTCCAATTAGGTTTGAAAAACACTCTCAAGGTTTCTCCATGGCTCAGTTTCCTTCTCTCATTTCTGCAGAGACGGCTCAGGAACCAGCCATTTCTCTTGCAAATGAAAGTTCTTGGGCACACGAAAGGACTCGGAAAGAGTGCTTGGATCAGCAGGAATCCATCATTAGGGATAAACCACCTCAAAGAGTAGGGCTTAATGAATGTGATTCAAAGGCAGCAGATTTTCAAAATCATAAATCAGGATGACCGCTGGTACTGGTGTCCCAGGTAAAGACCAGACCCTCTTCGTCGTCTCCAACAGGGAACGCCGAAGAGCAAGCTGACTGCCACTCAACATCCCCCCCCCCCCCCAGTGTAATTAATACTACGGGTCCTCTACCCAATAAAACTGCAAGTAGTTACTCACTAAACTCAATCTTTAAAGTTCTACCTAAAAAAGCTCAGAGACGACATAAACCGTAAAGAAGGCGGCCCTGGCATTTGTTCCAAAAAGCAGCTTACAGAAGAACAAATTCAAATCACCCCAGCCCATGCCTTTGCCACCCTAGTGGGCCAGCTACTTATGGTTCTAAGGCCACATGTGAGTCTGGGTCAGGTATACGCTCAAACATTTTGGAAGTACTATCAACAGAAAGAGCTCAGTCAGAAAATTTCTTTTTTCTTTCTTTCTTTCTTTCCTTCTTTCTTTCTTTCTTTCTTTCAAAAATTTTTTTGAAGTTTATTTATTTTGAGAGACAGAGAGAGCAGAGGAGGGGCAGAGAGAGAGAGAGGGGGAGAGAGAGAATCCCAGGCAGGCTCCATGTTGTCAGGGCCGAGCCCGATGTGGGGCTTGAACTCACGAACCGTGAGATCATGACCTGAGCCGAAACCAAGAGTCAGACACTCAACTGACTGAGCCACCCAGGCGCCCCCAGAAAATGTAAATCTATCCTTCACACCTTACAAATCTATCCACCCCCCTCTACCCACCATCAAATTCTATGCTTCAAGTGTTTTGCCTAAATTAGGGTTTTGGAGAATCATGAAAAACTCAAAAGTGCTTTTTCATAATTATGCTTAAGTGTCAGTCTTCGATGTCATAAAGGAGTCCCTGACATATATCCAGCAGGTATAAGTGAACTTATAAGGAAGGATAAACAGAGCTTTGACCAAATCGCTAATCACTCTTTGCAGCTGCAAACCCCTTGTGAAAAGATTAGAAATTGCAAGCGTTTATTTGAGCAAAAATCAATCAAATTAGGCAGTGCCGAATGGGAAGAGCCCTCCACTGACTGGCAGAAGCCGGGAACAGGCCACAGGCTTTCACAGGAAAAAGGCGGAAGCAAAGCAAAGCAAAGCAAAGCAATCGTGGATCGGTCTCAGCTTAAAATCTAGTTGCCTGCCTGCGATTGGTTGTCCTTAGGTTTCAGTTTTGTAACTTTTAGGCATTTATAGGCTTGGATTTGGGTTCGCTGATGGACACCACCACGACATCAGGGCCCCCTCTGTCTGGTGTTCCCCTTGCTTAATGAAGAATTTAATATCCCAGTAGTGATTATTCATTATCTTGTATGTGTGCACATAAAGAGGCACTACACAAGCATCACACGCACACGCATGTATATATTCTTCAGAATTAAAAAAATCCGTAAGACTAAGTAATGTAACAACTTTTTTTTTTTTTTTTTAGTACTGTCCCCTACCTCAAAATGTTTGGCCATCTGCTGAATTCAGAGCACACTTCTCACCTGACAGAAAACATGACACGTTATCTTTAGAAGCACTTGTGTTCAGTTTTCGGGAAGGAAAACTCGGCACGGGACATCCATTCACCCAGAAACAGGTCACATTTAAACAAGCTCTCTGGGAGGGAGCAGAGTGCCAGGCACAAAACCTCAGATCTCCGGGCTGCACGAGGCTCCTGAATTCTGAGCTCCGGGGCAGAAAGGCCTCGGAAGCAAGGCAGACGGAGGTAAGGCTCCTCCAAGGAGCACAAGCCCAGACCTTTCTCTTCCTTGTCCCCTGACTACCTACTTCCTCAGTCCTCCATGTTGTGTTCCAGCTAAATAGCTGTGAAACAGCCTTCAATCCATTTAGTGTTGCAAATGTCTGGAGACGCTAAGTCCTTATACGCAGTAGCTTTGCCTAAATAGAGCACCTCAAACAAATCTTCAAGCTCAATTTTTTGTGTTTTTTTTTTTAATTTTTTTTTTCAACGTTTATTTATTTTTGGGACAGAGAGAGACAGAGCATGAACGGGGGAGGGGCAGAGAGAGAGGGAGACACAGAATCGGAAACAGGCTCCAGGCTCTGAGCCATCAGCCCAGAGCCTGACGCGGGGCTCGAACTCACGGACCGCGAGATCGTGACCTGGCTGAAGTCGGACGCTCAACCGACTGAGCCACCCAGGCGCCCTCAATTTTTTGTTTTTAATGTTATCTGGGCTCATCATAGAGCCTGACTCTGTAGGGTTCAGAGGAAATTTGATTTTCCTTTAAGGGATAACATCTTTTCCATATCCTCTATGAAGAGCTCATAAAAGATGTTCTAAGGCACGTAACAAATGAAATAGTTGACTTCCCCCACCCTGGCTGGTTCCTGTTGCTTTGAAATACTAAAAGCTAGGGTAGAATTGATGAGTCTGGGCTCTGGACTGAAAAATTACAACAGAGGGAATGTAGTAAGTGATTCGGGCTCTCAGGACACCCACAAGAGCAAGACAAAGCCAGAGGGAGGAGCAGTTAGTGTCGGACACAGACAGGGGAAGCTGCTAGAAGAGATTCCCAGAGAGATTCCTGCCTACTCAGTCTGGGTCCTGAGCAAACAGGAGCCTGCCAGTCAGTCTGGCAGGAAGCCCAGGAAATAGAGAATTAACACGGTCAAACCCATCTATTAGGGAGGCATGGACCGGAATTTCAAGTTGAGGAGGAAAAAGGGCATTCTGGGGTTTTCTCCTGAGATGAAGAAAAAGAGCATTGCTGCGTGACACCGTGAATCCATTACAGCGTGTTAAACCCGAGGCCACGACACCACGGGCGGGCATCACCTTTCTTAACATCCTGGCTAGATGAGGCCGGATGTTTAGTTCTTTGGGGGAATGTGGATGGAGACAGAGAGAAAGTGGCGATCAAATTATTTATATATATAAAAAAAGAAATCGGATGCTTTTAGCAAATTTCAAGCAAGCACGGAATGGTGACATTATTCAAATAAATGGTAAGATACAAGGTGGGCGGTGACTTCTTAAGCTTTGTATAAATCCCAATACATTTCAGGAACTGGAGATCCCCTTATTAATACATATATTCAAATATTCTGAGAAGTATCAAAACAAAAATCTCTGAGAATATTATAATTTTAATGGTTCCTTACAACACGCAGCATTTATTAGACTTTTAAAATCCAATAAATCCCCCTGCCTAGATTAGCCCTATTGACTAGATAAAAGTGATAGATGTATTCAAGAAAAAAGGAATAAAATGAAAAGTAAAAGGTTACCTTCCCATCCTGGCTGCCTCCCATCCAGTTTCTCTCTTTAAAGGTAACCACTCTTAACAGATTCTGGCATCTCCATCCAGGGAAAAATCTTATGCATGTAGTAGATAGACTGTGTCTATCCTTTGTTTTTAATTACAAAAAGCATAACCTTTCTTCACTTACACAAAAATGCTGACATTGTATATACTGTGCTGAAACTTGCTCTCACTTAACATATCTTGGAAATCTATTCATATGCATGTTAAAGGCACTTCATTTCACCGCGCTTCCCTTTTTTACGCTTCGCAGGTATATTGCACCTTTTACAGATTGAAGGCTTGTGGCAACCCTGTGTCGAGCAAGTCCATCAGCATCATTTTTCCAACAGCATTCGTTCGCTTCATGTCTCCGTGCCACGTTTTGGTCATTCTCGGTAATTCATTGCAATACTGCAACCTCCTCATCATTATTGCACTTGTTACGATGATCATTGAAATTGCTTTGGGGCACTGCGAACCACACCCATATAAGATGGCAAACTTAATCGATAGATGTGAGTGTTCTGATTGTACCACTGACTGGCTCTCCCCCCATCTCTCTCCCTCTCCTCAGGCTCCCTATTCCCTGAGACACACCAAAGTTGAAATTGGGCCAACGAATAACCCTATGATGGCTTCTAAGTGTGCGAGTGAAAGGAAGATCCAATCGATGTGGCAAGCTTCATTGTCGTCTTATTTTAAGAAACTGCCACAGCCAGCCCAGCCTTCAGCAGATATCACCCTGATCAGTCAGCGGCCATCAACAGCAGACAGATCCTCTGCCAGCAAAGAGATTACAACTCTCTGAAAACTCAGGTGATGGTTAGCACTTTTTAGCTACAAAGTATTTTTAATTTAAGGTATGTACATTTTTTTAGACACGATGCTATTGGACGCTTAATAGACTCCAGTGCAGTGTCAATATACCTGCTATATACACTGGGAGCCCAAAATATTCATTTGATTCACTTTATTGCAATACTCACTTTATTGTGGTGGTCTGGCACTGAACTCGCAATAGTTTGGGGGTATTCCTTCGTTAATCAGGTTGTAATGAACATCCTCAGACATGTCTTTGGGCTTTTTAAAATAATGTTTTAAGTTTGTTGATTTTGAGAGCGAGAATATGTGAGCAGGGGAGGGGCAGAGAGAAAGGGAAAGAGAGGGCGAGAGAGAGAATCCCAAGCAGGCTCCACACTGTCAGCATGGAGCCCGACAGGGAGATCCAACTCATGAACCGTGAGATCATGGCCTGAGCTGAAACCAAGAGTTGGATGCTTAACCGACTGAGGCACGCGGGTGCTCCTGGACATTTTTATATAAATGTCTTTATAAGAAATTCTTGGCAGTGGAAAAGATAAAAGAGTATCTGAATTAAAAAAAAAAATTTGTTTAACGTTTATTTTTGAGAGAGACAGAGACAGACCGCCAGAGAGGGAGACACAGAATCCAAGCAGGCTCCAGGCTCCGAGCTGTCAGCACAGAGCCCGACGTGGGGCTCAAACCCACAAACTGTGAGATCTTGCCCCGAGCCAAAGTTGGATGCTTAACTGACTGAGCCCAAGAGTGTCTGAATTTTAAATTTTTGAGAGCTATTGCCAAATTGCACTTTAATTTCATGCCCACTAAGTTTTGTTTTTCAGATTAACTGGAAGTTTGTACCTTTTGACCCCCTCTCCCCATTTCCTGTACCTCCACCCTCTGCCTCTGGCAACCACCCATCTAGTGGACTGTTTTAACAAGCTTTCCAGGTCACTCCAACGAATGCTGAAGTTTCAGAACCTCTCCTTTAACATCTCAAAATAAATAAACTAATAAAACATGATCTCCTTTAAACTTCCCAGCGATCCTCTGGGGCTGGTGCTTCCATTATGCCCGTTTCACAGATGAAGAAACAGATTCGCAGAGAGGGGTAAACACTTGTCCAAGGTCGCATACTTAGCAAATGGTGAAATTCAAAAGGGACCCATGATTCTAATCCCCTCTCTCTCTGCAGACAGGGAACGGAGGCCCTGAAGGGGCTTCCCTAGGGAGCGGAATTGCATTCACCTAACTCCAAATTACGCACATCCAACCCCTTGAACAATGCAGGGATGAGGGCCACTGACCTTCCCCCGGTCAAAAATCATGCGTCACTTTTGCCTCCCCCAAAACTTACTAGCCTCCTGTTTACCGGAAGCCTTACTGAGAGCAAAACTGCTGATTGACACATATTTGGTCTGTTATATGTGGTACATCCTGTATTCTTAACAATAAAGGAGGCTGGAGAAAATACAGAGTACTAATGTACTGCATTGAAAACATCTGTGCACCAGCTCAGGTCAAACCCATGTTGTTCCAGGGCCAAGCGCATTTATAAACGTTTGTATATGTATTTACACTTATGGGCCAGAGTCTTCTGAGCATGGTGGAGTGTAACATCCAGACACCGTACTAGGGGCTGCAGATCCAAAGATCCTTCTGGTTCTCGTAGCCCTGGGGGGAGACAGCCGTACACATGATTGAGTCATGGTGGGAGAAGCAGCTTGCAGAGAGCATCCAAGGAGGCAGGAAAGGCTCCAATGACCCTTGGTCCATTAGGTAGGTAGAATTTTCTAGAACCCAGGAGCCAAATATTTGAGATTGTTATGGGGCAGGAAGCTGACGGACCGTTTTCCAAAAGTGTCCCGAGGAATCCGAGAGACGGAGAAGCGTAATCAGCGCCTGGAAAAGGCCCCTGTTTCTTGCGTGTCTACCAGACGGGAAGGGGCTTCGCTCAGTGTGTGCCCTTAGCACGGGGTCATCTAAAATCCACTCTGCCCTACTTTTGTTCATCACTGTTGCTGAATCCTACGCCTCAGCAGGGGAAACCTGAGGAGGTGGGGCCGGGCTGAGGGAGTGCTTTTAGGAATGCAACACTGTGGGGAGGCACAGGAGTGGGGAGGGAGAGCCAGGGAGCCCTTGTTGTTGGGAAAGTCTTAGTTCCACCACTAAGTGGCTGTGTGGGCTGAAGAGAGCCTCTGTGTTTGAGTTCCCAGGCAAAGGGGGATGGACTATAGTCCTTTCTTTTCTGTTGTAAATTTATGTATTTATTTAAGTAATCTGTACACCCAACGTGGGGGTTTGAACCCATAACCCCCAGATCAAGAATCGCACGCTCTTCCAACTGAGCCAGCCAGACGCCCCTGGACTAGTTATTTCTAAATATCCTCTCTAGCTCTGTGATCCTACAGAAGATGGTTCAGCAAGCTTTCTCCGCAAAGAAATAGTAAATATTTTTGGCCTCGTGGATCATACATCTACCCTGCCGGAGAAGGAGTGCGCAAACCCTAAGCAGTTTATGTCCTTAATAAATAGAAGTCCTCTCACTTTGTGGCTACTGTTTCATGATCCGCCCCGGGCATAGTTTTCCTTTGTTTGAGCCTGGACACCAACTTGGGACTTCTTTCTCGGTTGTACATAAAAGTCCAGAACACGTCATCTCTGCCTTAAAGTGACTTTACAGACACCTCACTCTTCCTCGGATCTAGTTTGAAAGGTTTAGCCGAGTCTTGGCTTTAAAAAGTTTTTGTGGGGAAAAAAAAAAGGTTGCATGTGGATTCTTTCCAAAGCAGCTCAGAGACTTTTTCCCTCATAGTCTGTTCCCCTCCTGCCCCACTCCCTACCCATGACCACTCCCCACCCCTCCTCCTTACACTTAGTCGAGGCTTCCTTTCCAGTCCCTACAACTGGGCTCATATCAAGATAGCAGGGCTTCACCTCTGGCTCCTGAAAGTTCTATCTTTCCTGAATTGCTCTGCTTTACTTAGCACATCCTATGTTAGCTCTTAAAATCTAGCCTTCCATGGCTCCTCATTGGTCCAGAGGGTAAGGCTTAATTTCTCTCTCTCATTTTGCTACCAGTTAAAAAAAAAATCATGTTAACATTGTAGTGGTATTACTTGGCTCAGTAGATATGTTTTCAGTGAGACTGAGAGATCCAGAAAAGGCTCAACACTCAGATCTGGCAGGCTTCCAGCATCCTCTGCTATCAGCTTTGGTATCCTGTGAAACAGAAAATTCTGTGCTCATTCTTGATTTGAAAGTTTTTATTAAAAAAATATTTTCACGGGGCGCCTGGGTGGCGCAGTCGGTTGAGCATCCGACTTTGGCTCAGTTCATGATCTCACAGTTCGTGAGTTCGAGACTCACATCACAAACCCGCGGTTCATGAGTTTGAACCCTGTATCAGGCTCTGTGCTGACAGCTCAGAGCCTGGAGCCTGCTTCGGGTTCTGTGTCTCCCTCTCTCTGCCCCTCCCCTGCTCATGCTCTCTCTCAAAAGTAAATAAACATTAAAAAAAATTTTTTTTAATGTCTTCTCTGGACATTTATTCCCTGAGTGCAAATAGATACTTTTTTTTTTTTTTTAATGAAAATAACGTTTCCAGCACTTAAAGCATTGGCAAATATAGTCATCAGTATGATTTTGAGGAGAAACAGAAAACCTGTCAAGTTGCTAAAGCAGTTATGGGGAATTTTTTTCTCCTGGATGAACGATAGCAATGACGACCACAGACACGGAAAACATTTTAACACTTCATAAAATTCTTTTCCGACAGCGGGAACATAGAAGCCAAATTTCCCTTGGCAGAAATTAAAAAAAAAAAAAAAAAAAAAGGTTTAGCTGAGATGTTCCTAAGAAGTGAAGGGTTTCAGAAAGAGCTTTTCAGGCAGAAGAAACATGGGTGGTGACACCATCCAGAAAGAGGGGTCGTGGTCCACGGAAGACCAGAAACCCCTCCTATTTCACTCAGGTGCTTAGTGCCCTGCCTGGTACATAACAGGGACCAGTAAATACTTGTGGATGAATCGCATCATTCATTCAAACACCTGAGGTGTTACGGTTTTAGTCAAGAAAACAGATGAGAGTGGCCAGGGAAGGCGCCGCCTCTCTGACCAGAATCCTGCCCTGTCTATGGTCTGCCCCACCCCCGGGTGCATGCTGCCCACGCACTCTTAGGGTCGAAATGGGGCTTGAAACCCGCAGTGCTGCGTGCAGACACAACGTTCCCCCAGTGAGGCAGAAAGGGGGCACATGCATGGAGGGATATGTGACCTACTGTTCTGTGCTCAGCTCAGGAGCCTTGGCATCCTGGCTGGGTCCTGGCAGATGCTTGCTCCATGTAGATATTAAGGAAAAAAAAAAAAAAAAAAGGATCAGAGTCAATGATATGATAAGGACTGCTGGGTTTTCACAATGAAAATGGAACTGAGGGGACTGTCTGGTCAAGCCCTTTCACTATAGAGTAGATGAGAAAACCAAGACTCAAGAGGCTGAACTGACTTTCCGAAAGCCACCTGGCTAATTGATGGTCGAGCTCGGCTTAGAACGAGGATCTCTTCATGCTACCTGTCTGCTGTTTTCAAGGTCTAAGATGAGGGTGATGCCATTTCCTATCATAAATATATAAAACAAATTTGCATGGTAATTCTAACCTCTCCGGCCTCCAGGTTGAAGTGATGTAAGAGGACTGTAATACCACCTGTGGCACGATTCTCAACAGAAGTATATTCTGCGTATGCTACTTGAAGGAGGATGGCATATGAGAGCCAAGTCCACTGGGATCATGGCGTATTCAAACACCCCAACATTTAGAATGTGTTCTGCAGGTTTTAGGTTCCAGGCCAATTTCCAATGCCGCCCTCATTTCTGTCTATGGTCTTTGATCAACAGCTGAAGGTTGTACTGAGGTCTTCGATATGCTTAGACCCCGGGGGTGATGTTCCCTGGGGAGGTGGGGAAGGCGAAGAGTAAACGGCCTCTGTTTCTGTTTAGTCTAAAATCTTACTAGAAGAAAAAAACGAAAACCCCAAAACCTGACGCACAGAAAATAACTAGAAAGGAATGAGATATTCAAGTGCTGCAGAAGGCAGGAGACGGGGACAGGGGGTGTGGGTTACACGAGGAGGAAGTGTGACAGACGCGAGGTTCCAGTTCTGGCACGGGGCTGAGGGAAATACCTGAGGCGAGGGATGCAGCATAGGCACCAGTGTGGAGGGGGGAGGAGGGCAGGGCTAGAGGCAAAGGCTGCATTTTGTAACCAGACCGCAGCATTTGTATTCCATGTGGAGCCAACACAGAACGTCACTGAACGCTTCTTCAACTCCACCTGTGTAAGCTATAAATTTACAGCTATAATATCCTCCTCTGATCATTTTCGCTGTTCATGGAAGCATCCCTACCCACGATGACAGAGAGCAATCTGGACAATGAGAATGAGCCAAGCGTCTTGGGTTCTAGTCTGCCCCCAAATTGCTGAATGACCAAGGCCTATCGCGTCTGCTCTGGGATCTCAGTTTCCTCCTCTATAAAATGAGAGGGTTTGAACCAATGGGTCTCTGACATCCTCCAAGTTCTGCTTTGCAGTCCCGCTCATTATATTTATGGCACGTATCTTTAAATTAATATTAATAAACCCTTCTCTGCTGCCGTCTGCTTTCCCAATTGCCTTTCCCCCACGTTGCTCCCTTCCTTCTCTTCTCTCTTACTGGGAAGCTTGTTGGGGAAGTACCAAAGTGGGAATATCATGGAGTGTTTAAATTTTCATTAGACGTGTGTGTGTTGTAACAAGGCATGCACAATTGATCACCTTGGCATGCATATTAATAATTGAATGCTGTGGTACATGCTTCCTGAACTTTACAAACAGCTCCTCTCTGAGCTTCGAATTGACAAGCTTTACTCATAACTGCAAAACTGGAAATGGGCAGGCCTATGGAATATACATTTTTGAAGGGCAAAGAAGACCAAAACCCCAAAGTCTCTCAGTCGGAAAAACTGGAGAGGTTTCTGCCACACGGACAGGCTAAGAAATGACATAAACATGAGTCAAGGATGACATAAGGGTGAAATGTCCTAAGAGTGAAATGAGTCACCTGTGCTGACGTTTTTTTTCTTTTGTTTCTATATCCAGCAGATGAGATCTACCCAGCTGGCCCGGAAAAGACGAGAGAGCCCCAGCTGCCACACTGGGATAGATGGCATCCTCAACTAACATCTTTCGTAACTGCACATCCATGGTCAGAAGTGAAAAAGGATCCCAAACGAAAGTGAATGGATGCTGAACTCCCCAAACTCTTGGTTGCGTCAGGTGCTGCCCCTTGAGGCCTGAAGCCAAGGTTTGGATGGAAACAATGCCTACTGGATTAGATTTAATAGCTGGTCCTGGAGTGAAGGCCAGAGATAGGAGTGAGGTGAGAACCTGAACAAATGTCCACATAACGGAAAACCAACAGGGCTAGGAGGTAACTCCCGGACCTCGATGTAAATCTTGAAATAAATCACAACTTTCTCTTTATGTTATTCTTCGTGGCTCTTGATTTCTTTTCCCCTTTTGAGCAAATGCTACCTGCTCAAATACGAAAGCCAGGAAAGTATGACTAGCAAAGTGAGGAGATGGGTGCCTCTTATCCAATTTAAAGGACTAACACTCAATGAAATTTTCCTTCTCCTATTTCCAGTAAAATCTATGCAGGGAGCCAACCTTTTGCCATGCTTGGAGCTTTGCAGAAATGTGCCTGAACTTCCCGGAAGTTGTTAAATGAGCCCTCCCTTCAGGACACCAGGCCAGCCCCACCTGCTGTGATAAGCCAGTTCATCAATGTACCTGCTTTTCCTATGGCCTCAGAACAATTTCCCAACACTCGTGGCTTTCCAACAGAAAGGCCACCATGGAATGCCGTGGAGAAGGGCACCGGCACTGTGGAGATCTTTTACATGGGAGGGTGCACTCATGCTAACTGCCAAACAACTAGATTTCCAGCCACTCGGGAGAAAGAAAACTGAGCTGCCATTCCTGAATTTTGGGGCTAAACAATCATGATCTAATTCGAAATGGGAAGGGCAGGATATGATTCCTGGGGTGTTTTCCGGAAGTATTTGTGCAGGTAAACGGGAGTATGGCTGGTTCTGCTTTTGGAAAATGCAAGCAAGCGTGTCAATCCGTGTGGACTTCCGCCGTCATTATGTCAGAAGCAGCCCCCTGTACGGACACCGACCCCGTCTCACCATGCCGAACTGTGTGGGGGTAAGCGGAGAAAACGTGGTTGAGACAAACGTAACTGCCCCAGACATGAAATGAGATGTGTTTAACCTTCAGAGGGTGATGAAATGTGCACACACCTAGCAGCTTGGCCACGTTGCTGCTACTATTTGCGTGATGACAGGTAGGCTTCGGCTCCCCTGTGCGTCTGGGGAGTAGTCATTTTTGCAAAAGCACACGGGAAAGAGTGGAAAAGTCTGAGGCTGTTCACTGGGACGTGCAATCTTCCTGTTCTACCCTAGAGCCTTGATTCCAGCTCAGGCTCCCCTCTAGGTCTCTCTCACCTTCAAGGTGTCCTGACGGGTCTCAGCCATCAGGGCCCGCGAAGGCCCCTCAGGTCCGCCATGGCTGGGATGGGCACCACGGAGACAGTACTGTGGGCTGGTGGCGTCCACTGGGACTTTCCAGTCTCTGCTGGCTGCTGAAGTACTTCCCCAGAATTAAAGTCCGGGGCTGAGGGTAGGGGGGTGTCTCTCACGGACAGGTTGTGGGACAGGTAGGACTAAGGAATGCCAACATGAATTCTTCTGCTGACTCGTCCACGCAAATACCCCCCCCAGCCTGCTCCGGGGGGTCCGGTAAAGTACAGCAGTTCCCGCCGAAAGCACAGCTACTGGGCTTCTCGATCTGTGTGATTACGCCTGCAGAGTCGAGGCCCGGGACCCCCGGACTGTGCTGCTACCAATACCAAACTACTCTCCAAGGTCCCTGGGAACTTCTGAACGGTTTCAGGCTTCCTTCCTCCTGCCCTTCCCATTACTCACGCACTCACTTACTCATCATCCTGTTCCTATGTTCCAGACACTTGGGGTGCGTGGAAGACTAATCAGCAAAAGCCGACGAATTATCACACTGCTGCACATTTGCTAAGTGCTCTGGAGGACCTTGAACTCGCAGTGGGTGGTGAGCCTATGGGGGAGGGGGTGTGTTGAAAGGCCTCTCCAAGGGTGGGCTCTCAGCCAAGACCTAAAGGATGGGAAGGATTCACGCATGTGGAGTGGGGGGAAGTGCAAGTCAGACAGAGGGACAGAGGTGCAAAGGCTCTGGGGTGGGAGTTGGTTCTGAAGGGCTCAGCAGGAGGGAGGCCCATGGGGAGGACGCGTGGAGAGTCGAGGGAAGACGGAGCTGAAGAGGCAGGTGTGGAGAGCCCGCGGGCTGCGGAGGGAATATTATTCGTGCAATGGGAAGCTACTCAAGGGGCTGAAGTGGGGAGATATGATGTGAATCCCACTAGGCGACGTATGAACAACAGATCGGACAGGAGTAAAAGTGGGACGGGAGGGGCCGCGTATGGCAGGAACTGCAAAATGCCTCTGGGCAGCCATCCACCCCCCCCCCCCCCCCCCGCTCCTTCTTTACTCTGAGACCTCCGGTTTTATTCTGGGGAGCAATGGGTCCCTTCAGAAAAGCATATTTCCCATTTTCCTTGTAGCTAGGCACCAACACATGTAATAATTCTGCACAACGAGACAGAAACGGAAGGCTGTTGGGGTTCTTTGGGCAAGTTTTGCTGTCTCGCTCTGAAGGTGCAACCCTGTCCTCTTTCTTTTCTTTCCCCTTCTTTTTATCTTGCGTGATTTGAGCCTGTAAAAAAAGACATGATGGGGGCCTCCTCCTTCCTTCTTCCCTTCCCCCTCTTCCCCTCCTCCCTTCCTCCTCCTGCTGCCTCTTCTTCTTCTCCCTCCTCCCCTCCCCTTACTTCCCTCCTCCTCCCTCTCCTCCCCATCCTGGCTGTTCGGTGTGGGAAGAGTTCTTCAGGCCTGCTTGTGGCCAGATGCTTGCTCATCCAGAGGTCCCACAGTAGGAAGCGCATTGTTGCAACAGACCTCAACCTCATGGTCCAATTCAGCCTCCATTTATCAGGAATACAGTGCTGATGTTTGGATCCCCCAGCCTAGGCCAGCTCACCCGTGGGTAATGTTAGGCACGTGGCGTGGCATTCTTTCAGCCACAGGATCTGGGCCTCTTTTTAACACATGCTTCTTCCCACGGGTATTGCCAAATAACACTAAACTTCCCTATTCTAATGCGTGGTTCCCTTCCTACCTTCGCTGTTGGAGTCAAGGGTTGAGTCTTCCCTGCCAGGTGGGACAGTGAAGTCACGGGAACGAAAATATATTATGAAATTGATGCTGGTGAGCAAGAGGTACCCGGAATATCCCAGTGTTCAGGCACCTGGTTTGCCATCACTCTGCAGGGGCTGTATTTTTAAGAGTCGAGTGGCCTTTCCCTCTCTTCCTTTTCTCCATTACCAATCCAGCCTTACCTCCCCTTCACCTGCTAATCCATGCTGCACGGCCCTCCTTTTAAAGGGGACATCGATATTAGTGTTTCTCATCCTATCCCTAGTAACCCTAACTTCAGAACCGCTGGACGGACACAGTCATGTGAAGAAGGGTCATCCCTCAGAGTAGGAATCACGAGAAGGTGGTCTGAGAATGGTCTGAGGAGACCGCACTTCTGTTCTTTCCTATTCCTTTTCTATAAAGACAGGTGTCCCGGGTTGATCTCACACCGGATATTTGGTCACCTATCAGAGTTCACGTTTGAGAGTTTCTTACGTATTTTAATGCTGCTGCGAAAAAGGCCTGACAACAGAGTCATAGAAAACCCTTTTCCACTCGAGAGCCTGGTTTTTCACGCCCCTCTCTCTTCTCATCCGAACAGATACATTATCCCTTGGGTTTGCACCGATGAAAGAGGCGCTCGACATTTTGGCACGTTATGTCATTGAAAATAATACTTATTCTCAGAATGAATATGTAAATCGCATATAGCCCCGTCCCACATGGCACCCTGCACCTGGTATGGGATGGAGCACGGCATTGTTACAGCGTTATTCGGTGGCTTTTACCGACCCGAGGAACATCCGCAACTGTAATGCATTATGCCACTGTGACGTTAACTACAGACACAGACAGAGTGCCCATAAAAAAAATATACGCCCTTTTTTTTTGAATAGAGCCCTGGGTAATTACCCCGACTATTGTTCTATGAGCAAGCCCATTTAGACCCCTTCATCAATTTAGGGTCTGGACATGAAAAATCACCAGCATTAAGCGGTTAAGGCAATCTGCTTTCCAGATGAAGAAAGGACAAAAAAATAATACTGCAGAAAACCCTCCTCTACTCCTGAGTTGCCCATGTCGACAGCCAGAGCTCACCTCAAATAAAGGATCCTGGGGAGGAGTTTTTCTGATGATACCTTCATCCTAAACAGAGCTCAAGGACAATGTGTTCGGGGTCTGCTTCCTACTGTCCCAGCACTGGGAGGACACACAGGTCTGTGGGGACGGCCCCCAGGTAAAGGGTGGCCACCCTGCAGGTGTGCTGTGAGCTGCGGTGGGTCCAGCAGGCACAGAAGCATCTGGGGCCCTGCCCTGGTGGCCGGGTTTGGTGTTCTGAGGAAAAGCTACAGAAATGTTGCTCACCTTGAGAAGTAAGCTCTCAGGGCGGGGTCCGTGTTCCTCCAAGTTGCCACAGAACATGAAATCGGTTATGAGGTGTGCCATTTGATATGGAGTAAAATGGGAAATTATTGATCTACTTACCCCCACATGAAAACAAAAACTAAATGAATACAAAAGAAAAGGCAAAACCACAGCAAAACAGATGGCCCCCCAAATTTTACTTACATTGGGTGAGGATTCCAGTTAAGGCATTTTTAAAATTCTCCTTGGCTTCTTCCATCTCCTGCTCATGGGTGGCTTTTTCGTTCATCAGCCGGCGGACGTGGCTATTGGCTGACTGCACCATGGAATAGAACTGGTTGGCAGAACGCCGATTAACTTCCCCTCGCTCAATCCAGGAGAGTAGCACTGTGATAGCCTCTGAAAACTTGCTATCATCTGGAAATGGAAAACCACCAAGTACAAATCATGCCAAGGCAAGGACACATACTTTACTCTGGTTCTTCTCAAAAGACAGAACATGGACCATCTTAACGGATACATCTTTGGAACTTGACAAATTAGCTTCCCTAAGGCTAACCGTGCTAGAGTTTCTTAGCCTTCCCTTTCACATCTGACTCTATGGTGTCACAGAGCCATCCAAGAAATACTTGGTAGCTCACTCTCTCATCTACCAACCCGGTGAGCTTAGCTTTAGATCTGTTCTGGGCATTCTTGGTAACATGGCGCACCAAATCCTGATTTCTCTTTCTCAAGAGTGGCTCAGAAAACTGTCATTAACCTATTGGGTCCCTACTGCATTTTTCAAGATTCTCTTACCAGATCTATTATACAGTGAAACTAGTTGTATGACTTAGATTCAGCTGAGTTAGTGGCAAAATATGGATGACAGATTAGACTATTTTAAAACCGGATGTAACGGAAGATATTGTTCCCAAAGTGGTTGTAGGAATTAGTTCTTTTTCTGCTCCAGTTCAAAACTAGTTTCGCTTTACATTTAATAGAGCATCTTCGATTCAGCTGAAAAACAAAACATTTCCTTGTTTTCAACAAAAGAGGGCTTGTTTCCTGAGTGGTCAGTGTTCTCTGTGGAACCCATGTGGAAGCCTACTAGAGTCCACTTGAACTTGGTTCGAGGTATGTGTGTGTTGTGGAGGGGGTGGGGTGCACGGAGTGGGCAATGAGGTTCCACCTGTAAATAAATGATAAAGTTTATCTGAAAGAAAACAAGTAAACTTGCCTGTTTGGGAATGGTTACTGGAACAGACCTGTGTTGTATGGCTTAGAAGTAGGAAAAAAAAGCAAGTCTGAAGGTAATTAAGTTAATTAGAACTGGAAGCTGTATGTCAATTATCACAAC
Source organism: Acinonyx jubatus (assembly GCF_027475565.1). Taxonomy (NCBI): domain Eukaryota; kingdom Metazoa; phylum Chordata; class Mammalia; order Carnivora; family Felidae; genus Acinonyx; species Acinonyx jubatus. The sequence goes on along the minus strand of NC_069380.1, from coordinate 26,929,230 downwards.
ATTAATCGATCCTACTGCTGAAGGCTCACTGCGTACTTCCCAGGCAAACTGGAGGGGAGAAGTCTTCCACCTGAATTTTTCTACCCTTGGAACATGTGACTTAAGGAAAATATCCTACATTTTTCCAGAAAACAAGGTAGATTCTGAATTCTAAAAATTGGGAGCAAAATTACACTGGACGATTCAGATTCTTACGAATTTATTTGGTAAAAACTGAGTGCCTATTATATTCCCTCTCCTGGAGGAACATCAAAAACCTCCTTATGCGTTGTGTGTGTGTGTTTGTGTGTGCATTTATTTCCTATGTTATATATTGTGTATATATGCATACAAACACATATACATATATACCCCCCAGATGACTGGACGGAGCGTGATTCATGTTTGGTAAAGGAGTTCTATTTTATCTCATTCACCAGATGTTCTTTAATCAACCACTGCTGTTGGCATGTTAGACAGCATACAAAGCCTTCGTTCGTGGGGGTGATTTGTGAATTTCATAGTGCGCCGTAGAAACACCATTAGTACCTTTTCTGCCAGAGTCCCTCTCCCAGACGGGGGCACAACTTCCTTGCTGTGGCTGTTGCTTGCCCAGAGGTACGCACCCAGAACGAAGGCAGGGTCAGCCTGACCCAGGGTGCGTGGAGCGTGCTCTGCTTTTTCCATGGTGGAAGTAGTGATCAGACACACGCTACCCATCAGCACCCACCCAGGCCCTCTCCCCCTGAGGCGGAGGCAGTCTGGGGTTGGGGATCAAAGCCTTTTTTCAGGGCAAACCTGCCCCCCTCTGCCCTCACACTTGGGCCAGAGGAGAGAACTGGCCCACTGGGCACCCTGCGAGGGAAAGACGCCCTTCCTCGAAAATCTCCAGGCACAGGCACAGAACACACGCGTGCAGTCTCACAGCTGGCTCATCCAATTTTGTTAACTCCAGAATTTCAGGCTGAGCTCAACCCTCGGTGAACTCCAGCTGCAGTGGTTTCTTATCTCATTTCATGGACCGGAGCGGCTTGTGTAAGATAAAATCCATCATACAACTTAACATTACGTTCAGCCCATGGAGAGGCCCATAATTTAGCATTATGTTTGTGAGAGGCCCACTGTGACCGTTACAGTCAGAATAAATTTTGCCTCCCGCGCATACTCGCTACCTCTCTCCCCGCCAATAGATGTTAGGAGAATGGACCTCCCAAAAGACAGCATGAATAAACCTAACACTTATAAGAAGTCTTTTTTTCCTCCCCTCTTAAAAAATAACAACAAAAAAGAAAACACTGACTTCATGTACCATTTTTCGCCTTTCCTGGGACTTTTATCTGTATATAACACAGAGGGGGGAAAAAAAACCCTCTAAGATTTTGTTGTCAACCTTACAAGGAGATAGAACATCCCCGTTCCATCCATCTTTCCCGCCTGTTACTGGTTGTTCTTCCTTCTCTTGCTTGTGGTAACTCAGTTCATAAATACACTAATTTACTGTCAGGGAGAACACACTTAAAATTTAAAAATGTGTGTTTGCTCAAATGACCTGAAAACCAAACTTTATTTTTCTTCCTGTCTAGGACGGAGGGCATAAGTTCACCAGCAGATCAGAGTTAATTGATAGTTTTCAGAAAGAGAAACAGCAGTTTTAGGACTGGGCAATTGAAAATATACAATTTAAAAAGTAAGCAGGGAAGAGACTTGCTCACATTTTAACAAGTGTTAAAAAATATGTAGCACAAGTCAATAGCACGCAAAATTCCACTAGCTTAGCTTAAAAGATGTATGTAGTTTCGAGAACTCCCAATTTCATCCTCATTTCTGAACTTTCTGAAACTTCCAGGCCAATATATAATTGATGTACTGACATGCAAATTAAATGTGAAAACATTAGTTAAGGCACAATCGGTAAGTTCGGTCAATATCTGTTGCTACCTAAGAAGTGACTTCATATTAATTAAGACTAACTCAGCAACTCACTCTGAATGGCTACAGAAGTGTCTTGGGAGCGGTCATTTTCAATATCTAACTGTAAGTTCAATTTTGGATTCAGTGGAAAGATCACTGAGAAAACAGAAAACAATATAAACTAATTTAAACAGGATTTAGACGGCAGCATTATTAAAGCTATTCATGTGAAAAGAAATTAACACTGCTCATAAAAATCACATCAAAGATGCATTTACAAAAATTCCAAATACTTCCTGTGAACATGCTCAGGCATAACTCTGAACACGGGTGCAGTTTAGAAACTAGAATGGGCAGACATGCCTTTTTCCACAGCAAGAGCTGGGAAAACTGTCGTATTAACGGGCGAATATGGACCATTTGCTCCTTAAAAATTGTGCAGTGTTTTCTAACCAGGGTCCTTACCACGTCACACCTGGGTTACCGCACATGTCTGCTCCATGGCTTTTCTTGATTTGCATTTTCCCCTCCATCACCCGTTCCCTTACCATTCTCCTCTTTGGTGAGCACCATGGCCACGCCTCCCTGCCTTTCCGTGCTCTGTGTGCTCATTCCAGGAGCCTTCACGTTTCTGGACACCTGGATAACTGTTACGTTTCCCTCAAGATTCAGCCTCAGTGTCTTTCATCAAAGCAGCTTTTCTGTAACTCTACCATGAATTGGGGCGTCCACGTGCTACGTTTTCACAATTCCCTCCATATCCTTCTACTAAAACATCAGTCATTCTATATAGTCAATGGTTGGCTTATGGATCTGCCTCCAGTTTTGAAGGGCTAACATGAGAATGAAACTTCTAAAACATACTGCAATCTTCTGGTCACTCTGAGTTTTTCACTTGGCAATTTATCTATATTTGGTTACACTATTTCTAATAGACTTGCAGTGATTCTCGCTAGAGAGCCACAAATTCAATGGTCAGAAGTTCGGAAACATCAGTTGGTAATCAACATTTTTTAAAGCTTATTTATTTTGAGAGAGAGAGAGAGAGAGAGAGAGAGCGAGAGCGAGCACTGTCATTGCAGAGTCAGATGCAGGGCTTGAAATCTGAAACTGTGAGATCATGACCTGAGCCTAAGCCACACGCTTAACTGACTGAGCCACCCAGGCGCCCTAGTAATAAACATTTTAATTTCATGTTAAAGAGTGTTTTCACATTGTCTCCCAGAGATAAATGTTCTCTGGCACTTAGGCTAGCTGGTCCTTTTATCCTTCAGGCCTCTGAGGTCATCGCCACTGGCAATGAAAGTTAAGAATGATGTCAGATAATCACAGAGAAGCAGAGCCTTCTGCAGAAAGGCGCTAACCAGCTTATCAAATGACTCAAAAATCTTTTTGAAAGCATTTTTAATTCTGGGAAGATAATGATTGTTTTTAGTTTTGTGAGGAATAAATAATATTGTAATGACTATTATCCCTTTACTGTCACTACCTGAATCCCATACCCATCTCATTTTGTTTTCTGGCTCCTTCAGACTTCATCAACCTCCTTCTCTGTCCCTCTCTTCCATGTTTATTGAGCACCTGTGACATAGGAGGCACTTCAAAAACTGCATATGGGATAAATCTTCGCCATTCAAAGACTAAGCTTGAGCCTCATTTGGGAGCTCTTTGAAAATGCAGACTCACCCTGACTCAGGCTTCCTGATTCAGAATCTCCTACTCCAAGTGATTCAAATGCACATTAAAGTTTTGGAAGCACTGGAAGAAATCAGTCAATGAAAACCAGGGAAACTGGCTGGGAGCTCATCTATGTTAAAAGATCATGAGACCTTGACATGGAAAGTGGCACCTGAGATAGTGGAGGTTACTGAAAGGGTTTGATGTGATTCTTCTGAGCTCTGTGAATCCCTGTCCCTAACCTCCCTGCCCCCATTTAAAGAACAGGTGCTTAAACATCCGTCATCCCTGTCCCAGAAAAGAAAATGTGAAAAAAATGTCAAAGACTTGGAAATGGGCATAGAGACTACTGCAGATCTTTGTAGCGGAATCCTGGGCATGGCCCAGAAGACCCTCTCCATCGCCCCCCAGCCCCCAGAATTAACTGATTCTATAGGGGAATGAATCTTTAATTGCCTCTGACTAGGCTATCTTACAACCCTTTAGGGACAGAACATAGATTGTAGAGAGCTGATAACAATGCAAATAATTCTCCATAACAACACAGATGAACTATCGTCCAGTAGAAAATACCAATCATTATAAAGCACATTTTCTTTTGAACCAGTTTTAACGCCTTACTGATTCTCTCATTAATGAATGAGTTAAACAAAATCATAGGCACGTGTCAATTTTATATTTGTAAGTTATGGTTCCACTGCCAGAGCATGCTTCAGCCACCTTTGAACTGTAGCTCCTCAAAGGCCAGGTCCGTGCAATAGTTGCATGTGTCACTCTAGGACAAGGACACAGAGCCCAGGACTCAGCAGGTGGGAATGTGGTGAACTTCAATCAAAGTGACAAACCGATAATCAAGGGGAAAAAGGCCTCAAATTGGTAAGCAGGTATTTTTCCCCCTTTGTGTGCAGAGGGAGATCTGGCCTTGATTTTCAGAACAATAGGTAGGATGAGAGCCAGGCCATGAGCACTGAATATGAAAAGTTAGGCGGGCTGTAGTACCCTTATTTATGGCTGGGTCTATAAAGGAATAACAGGAGAGGAGATCAGTGTTTGAATAACATATCCCAAGAATGAGATAAGAGGAAGATGTACTACAACACAATTTTTTCCTCCAAATATGGGGATACAGACACACGTACACACACACACACACACACACACACACACACACACAGTGAATGCTGTCACTGATTTCTGGCGTTTATGATAGCTGGAAATAGCTCACAGTGTGGAGTCACATAGTGATCCAAGCAGAATGGGGATTCCAGGATGGCCCAAGCACTCCTACTACAATAGTCCTAAAACGTCCCTCAAGCCTGGACATCTCTAAGCAAGTCTCCATTCTTCTGGCTACTCAATTAACCATTAAAAGGGGTGTCGTTACCTTATCTATCCCCCAAATCACAGATAGCAGGAGAGGCGAGACAAATGGTTAATGCACTCCTCTCCCTTCACACACACACACACACACACACACACAATCTCCCCCAATTACTCAGTACCTGTAAAAATGAAAAAAATTAAGGGAGGGGGTGGCAATATGAAAATGCACTGATTATTCCTGCTTTGGGGTCATGCAAAACGTTTCTAGGTGAAACGGCCTGTCTTGCCTCTGTGAAGGTCAGTGACGCCCACGGAAGTGATTCTCCAACAGCCTCCTGTGCTTATTTCCTTTGCCCTAAGACGGAAGCCTGGCTTTTAGCTAATGGAACTTCCACTTGGCTTAGAGCATTATTGATTTTTACTTTCTTGGAACCATAAATATTGACAACCGCCGCAGCAAAATGCCGGCAGCCCTCCCTCCCCCTGTCCCCCTGGCAGGCTGACACTGGGCCATTCTGTATGCAAATCAGAGCCTAGCCCTCCGGAAATTATGAATGCGGATCCCAGGAGAACTGAATTCATGATGACACATCAGGGGATCCCAAGGGCACTGCTTCAAAGTTTTGTCAAAACTTCACCTGATGGCACAGAGAAACTCTTCATTTCATCGCATAATGAAAGATTATGCGAAGCTTTCCAAAGGGGGGAAAAGTACACAAAAACTTTTAAATGCTCTTGCCAGGAGAAATCTCCAGTGAATGAGGATATCATCTTTCTCACCGTCTAATCAATCTCTTCCTTCCCCAGTCCAAACACAGGGTTCCTCCAGGGGTGGATGGTCTGTGTTAGACACACTGAAATTCATTATCTCATCTGCCTGGTGCTACTGTTTCCAATAAAGTGTAATTATGGTGTTATTGAGCTCCTGCTCACTTTCTCAAAGCCATGCTATAAACTTTGGGTCTGTGAGCAGTTACTTCCCAGTCAGTCTTCATTAAGTTGAATTGTCTCAGAACAATGTCTATTTAATCAGCAGGGTGTCCGCTAATTTTCTTTTTTAGAATTTGTATTAACGCAACAGACGCTGCCTTAGACACTACACAATTACAACTCGAAGTTTCCTCCGCCTTCAAGAAGGCCCCGTGGCCATAGAATCTGGGGTTAGCTGGTTTCAGAAGATCTGCCCCCTCACCCCGTCACTGTCCAGTTGGGTCCCGAGTCACTCCTGGGAAGGCACGGGGCACTTCTCACACACGGTAGTGGGAAGTATACGGTGCTTTGTAATTGCCTCTATCATTCCAGAAGCCTAAACGCTGTGAAGTAGAGGCTTGCATGCTGTTGTCTTCCCTGCAGTGCTTAGCAAGGTCCCAGATATATGGTAAAGAGCCCCACAAGTGGGATGATGGCTGCCTGCACATTTCCGATCACGCCCGGTGGCACCACTGCCCAGAAACGCAACATACTCAAGAGATCCAAATAGCTGAGGAAGAGAGAAAGGAATTAAGCATTTACTATGTGCATTGTTTTAACCCTAGGCAGGATGCAGTGGAGGGCCTTGTGGGTCATACATAGGGTTGGCTTGTACAGATGTTGCTAGATGAAGCTGATTTTCCAAAAGGAAACTGCAAGAATAAACAAGTACAATGTAAAATGGGGGAAAATGGAATAAACCTAAGAGAGTATGATTTCTCAGTGGAGGGGAAAAAAAAATCAAATCCAATTAGGTATTTTCAGATTGCATTTCCATTTTCTTTTTTATCCAGGCTTCTTTACCTTGGGTTTTGACTGCATTTTTTTTTTTTTTTTTTTTTTTTATCCCTACATCAATGAAATCATCTTCAGGGCAGCAGTTTCCTTGGCTCCTCCTGTCTGGCTTTGCAGCGTTATAAGGAGCATGGAGTGGATTTCCTCTCTGAGGCAGCCAATTTCCTAGGCAATTAAATGCTGTTTATATTCCAAACTCTGTGCTTGGGTTGAAATTGTCAAGCTTGATATTACCTGACTGTTGCCTGAGATGTATCCCCAGCTAGTTCATTCTACTGTAACTGCCATCTATTAAATTTTCCAATCTGTTCTCTCAAGGGATCACACAGTACTTGGCAAAGGTGCAGCTTCGAAATTCTGCAAATTATACTCATCTATATAAATATATATTTTTGAAATGGCAAAGCTTGCAAATTACTTCACCAAATTGACATCCCAATCTGTGATCCTCCAGCAGGGAAGGCAATGCCACGTTCCTCTTACATGCACAGACTTTTCCGTGCGGGTTTCTTAAAAAGAACAGGGGGATGCCAGACTTCTGTGAAACTCCTTTAAGAGGTCACAGAACCACGGTGCTAGTTTTTGTCACGTCTAGGTGTAGCGCGTAAGCCGATAATACACAATGTACAGGATATTAAAGAAAAAAACCCAATTTGTTCCAAAATCCACATTCCTGGCTGAGGATGTAGTTCTTTCTCCTCCTGGCCACTCCCTGTGATTTGTAGCCTGAATGGAAAGGGGAGATGATGCCTGTATTTGCACTGTGTATGCTTTTTGTTGAAGGGACAATGACCTATGTGTTTATGTCTGTAAGACAGGCCCTTTCAGAGCAGCACAACAAGCAAGACTGGCCTGGTGGTCACAGTGGGGCATTTCAGTCCCAATTGCAGCTGATTAGGGGTTCTCAAGGCCGGACCGGGGGAAAACGGCTAGAAGCAGAAGCCCGTTTCAAAACAATTCTCGGGGTGCCTGGGTGACTCAGTCGGGTAAGCGTCTGGCTCTTGATTTGGGCTCAGGTCATGATCTCACAGTTCGTGAGTTCGAGCCCCACGTTGGGCTCTGTGCTGACAGTGCAGAGCCTGCTTGGGATTCTCCCTCTCTCTCTCTCTCTCTCTCTGTTCCTTCCCCACTCACTGTCTTTCTCTCAAAATAAATAAATAAAGTTTAGAAGAAATAAAAGAATTCTCTTTTAAAGATATAGAATGTCAACCTCCTATCCTCCTAAAATAGGCTTGGGGCAGCTTTCATACATTTCTTTTAATGAAAACATCCAATCCACTTTACACATTCCCAGCAATATACTAGCTATGCTCTAAAACACTCCAAGCGATCAATCACATCTCTCTTCCCATGAGAAATCTTTAATGGCCTCTCCGCTGCTTAAGGAACAAAACCCAAATCCAGTGGCAGCCTTCAGGGCTCTGCCCGCTGGCCCCCAACTGCTCTTCCCACTTCACCTCGCTCTAGAAACTGCCATGCAGCTCTCGTGTACCCTGGGACAGGTGACGTGCCTTTCTCCTCCTGGGCCAAATTCCTCTCTGCTTCCTTGTGTCTTTTCTCCTGGGGCTCCAGCCTCTGACCAGGATGTATTTAGGCCCTTTTTCTCCTGGGGGGCAGGGGGGACCTTTGTTTCTCCCGCACAGTTCTCCTCTGTGACGATTTTCTTGATATACCTTCCTTGACACTCGCCCCTGTGTTCCCAAAGCACGTTGCTCATACATCGGTTGGCAATCATGCCACTGGCTTTGGACTTGAGTTAATCGCTTACTTGAGACACCTACATGCGGCCAGCGACTGCAACCTGCCTTCTCTCCTTAAAACCTGACACGCCCAACGGCCTGAGAAAGGTCTGACCGTCACTCGTCACTTGCCTGTAAAATGCAGATGCGGTTCAGATGATACAACTCTGATGGGTGACGGAAGGGAATTCACGCATACACGTGGTCCTGACTTAAAATTCCGGCCCCTCCCCAATCATCTGTAGTTCCCTGGGGCAGGTACTAAAGCCCCTATATGTCTTTATTCCCCCACAGCATCAAACACGTGAGAGGAGCACAGCAAACGTTAAAGAAGTCACATACACTAGTGCCCCCTGCCCCCAATTATTCTATAGGTGTTAGCAGTGACCCTTCACCTCCATCTCTGAAGGCAGGGATCCCGACCACGGGAGGGGACACTAGCCTAGCTCATTCGTCACAGGTGGGAAGACAGGAGCCACCTCTGGGCCTTCTGCGTGCGACTCCTCTCCCCTCCTTCCGTGCGTCGTGCTGAGTGACAACACACACCTGCACGGAGGACACAGGTGGGAAGAGGCAGGGCTCTGTCCCAGGCGGCAGGGGGAAGCTTCGGGGGTGACCTCGCCTGCAGGAAATCAGCAGGTGTAGGGGCGGAGACGCCGGGGGTGCTTGGGGATCACAGGGCTCCTCCGTCAGTCAGCGGGCAGGGGCTACTGCCCGGGCAGGCCCAGGTCGGCGGCCTCCTACCTTTCAGCTTGTCGGCCAGCAGGGCGGCCTCGTGCTCCGAGTAGTGCATGATCGCGGGCGGCGAGGGCGGCCGCAGCCGGTCCTCCTCCAGCTTGCGCCGGTGCCGCTCCTCGCGCGCGCGCATCCTCTGCTTGCATTCCCATTCGTAGAAGTCGTCCCTGGCCTGGGCGAAGTCCACGTGGAGGCGGCCCGAGTCCTTCTTGTCCGTGCTAGACCCTAATCGCATCCGGTAACCTGAAAGCAACGGAAAGGCCGGTCCCGTCACAAGGTCACCAGCACGATGAGGGCAAAGCGTCGCCCAGGCCCTCAGCGAGGGCGCGATACGGGTGCTTTCGCCTCTTTCTCTGCCCATAGCAAGGGCGCTCTGCCCGCAGCAGGTGGGAAGCAGTTACGCTTCTCCCCAGTGATCAGGAAGCACAGCCAAGTTCAGCTTATTAGGGATTTGGGGATAAACCCCCTCCTGGGAGGCGTCTCAGAGGGTCACCTACCCATCTTGCAAGCCACTGTTACTAAGAGGATGACCTCAAGAACCAGGACACTTACAGTAACTCCTTCTTCCCTCTGGCTTCCAGGAAGCTCCGAAACAAATTTGGCACGTAGCGTTCTCCCTCCCGGCTCCCCGATTTTATGGCTTTGTTTTTTTTCTATTTTTGATTTATGGTAACTCCATTGCGTAAGTGCTCTTAAAGTCTTTTTAGAAAAAGGTGGAGCAGGAGTAAATAAAGAATATCTGTGATATTTAAAAAGATCCACAAAGTAAATTCCGCAGCACCTCACTCACATGTTACTGCTTCATTCCCCTAGAAAATGCTGCTCAATTCTCTCTCAGCAGCTGCAAAAGCCACAATCACCAAGGCAATTTTGCAATGCTGTTTTATTTCCACTTATCCTCTGGGGCACGCGGGAGAATATTTTACCTTCAATCAAGAGGCCTTGCTGCTGCCTTCCTTACAGCCCTGCACTACCTCATCTGGCATGCAGCACTGCACAAATTGTCCACGCGATCTTTGAAGGCCACGGGAGCCCGCGCAAGAACGCGGAGCTAGACCAAAAACGGGGGCCTGGAAATCTTTGGGGGATTTGCGGCGAGCTACCCAACTTACAAGCAGATGATGTGCAGACACTCGATCTGAGACATCAACGCAAACAGAACTGAAACCAGACAGCTAGCCTAACTTCAAATGAAGGAAGACTTGGCTTTGAGGCTGCTCTTCAGTTTGGGGCACTCAGATTTTAAAAACATAAATTCAGGTCCCAGCAGGATCACAGCTGTTGGGGCTGCCAGAGGAGACAGCAAAGTGAGCACTTTTGCTGTGTAGGGGCTTTGCAAATGAGACACCACTGTGAAATGCCAGGCTGCCCTGCGCTGATGTTCAAGATCTCTATGGTAGATTTCAATGGCTTATCTTGGCATTTGGGTTGGAGCTCAGCTGAAAATCCCTGCAGAGGCTGACTTCTCCCCTGTAGGGCACTTCACACGTTTGAGAAGTTGCAAACACAAAACAGATCTCACATCTGATTCCTGTTGTGCCCTTCTCCCTCCTAGGTTCAAATGGTGTTCTCTAAAAATGGGAAGACCTAATAATACCTACGACACACGTAAACATCCCGTCATAGATGAGCAGAATTCATGCTAAAGCAGAGTGTATCTTGGTGCTGGGCCATAGTGATGTAACAAGTCGGCAGGCCACGGTGATATATACATAACAGCTGAGCGGGTGGCACCACCTGAGACTGGCTAGCAGTCCCCACTGGCCAAGGGACTTTCTCCTGCCCGTGTCCAGAGCATCGCTTTTCAGATATTTCTGTTCCAAAATGTACCCTCTCTTTCACCGACACATCATCATTAAGGCCTTAAAAAGAGATCCTGATGAGGCTGAGCCTAAAATTAGCCTGGCCTTCAAATGTGAACACGGTCCTAAAATTAGGCCTTCCAGCTGGGCACGGGCTTGCAGGAGCTTGCACACGGGAGGGGCAGCCTTCTGCCCCCACACCCCCCACCCCTCCAAATAAGCAGCCTTCCAGATCCTCCCCGGACTGATGTGCAACCTTCCTTGGGGGAGGGAGGTAAAGCTGGGAGACCCCTGTGCCCCCAGGCAGGGAAGCTGGAGGTGAGGCCTTAGCTGTGGGCTCTCCCTGCCGCAAAGGGGCAGACCAAGGAGCAATCAGGCGCCCGGCTAAGCAGCAGGACCAGGGTCCAAGTGGGGCAAAGCCTAGCATCAAGGAATCAATAGAGAAATACCTTCCACGTGCCTAAATTTGGGCCTGTTCATCTTTGGTGACGTCTCAAGGCGCTTCTGACTGGGTCTAAACATTATGTTATGTTGGCGTTGAAAAGCACTTTTGATCTACTCTAACCCTCTCATTTAATCAGGTGGGGTAAAGTAATACTTTTATTGGTAGAGCTGTGATTAGAACCCGGCTTCCCGAGGCAGGGTCCGTGAGAAATAAGGATCCGTGTTTCTTTTATCATCTTCAGGATATTTGTGTTAAAAACAACCATTTCCTGGATGGTTCCTATTGTTGTCGGTGCCCTGCTAAGCACTTAATATCCATTATGTTGATTCGTTCCTCATAATAATCCTATAAGTTACTACTGTTGCTGCCTCAGTTTTGCAGATGAGAAAATGGAAGCCAGGGAGAGGTATTCTAGCCCGAGGCACGTGAGACCCGGGAGACCCGTCGCCAGGCATGTTGGTGACAGAGCCACCACCTGTGTGTGTAACAAGAGTACTCTGATGCTGTGGCCCAAGAAGATATGGGAAGCAAAACACGTAGCTGTTTATGCGCTGTAAAATATTTTCCTCTGTGTTTCGTCTTCCATCTCCTTTAGAAGGCTTTCAGAATTTTTCCCCACTTTGTTAGGTTTTCTTGGAATAAGGGTTTTAAAGTCCTCCACATCTCTATGCCAGCTCTACTCCGCAAAGTCACAGCAGTGTCGGAATAACCCTGAGGCGGCTGGGGTTCGCAAGAGTGTTCCGTGGGGGGGAAGGGAGCTGCCTGCAGAAATTAAGCCTGGCAGGGGCATTCAGGTATTTTTTTTCCTCCATTCTTTTCTCACCTTCCCTCATGAGCTTTGCCTCCGGAACGGGGAGGTGGTGTGCAGAGTGATGGATGGGAAACATGCGAGATGGAGAGTGTGAGGGAATGTCAGGGAGCTGAATCTAAGCGCACAGCTTTCTAAAGCCACATACCAATACCAATACCAATACGTAGTTCTTGGGTTTGGTAAAGGCCCGGATGACAGACTCCCTACAGTGGCTCCAACAGCCACAGAGCGATAGGCGGCACTGGGTCTAATTTCAGCAGCTGTAAAAATCTCCCCTACGAGCTGGCACCAAAGCAGCAGATATCACGGGGCAGCCTTCACCAATCTAAGTGCACTGGCAATTGGGCAATGATATCGGGCCTTCCCCTAAAGTGGCAATGACATCAGGCTGCTTCCTGCGAGGAACTGATCTCGACCTGCTACCCTGGGGTCTAGAAAGTGAGCCACTTCCGGAAAACTGAAATTGTGCAGAGAGCATACCTTATTCCTCCCGGGAATGGCATACAATAATAATAATGGCCCTCAGTCTTCATAATATTGCTTTTCATCTAATAAGCACTTGAGAACATTAATTAGAACCTCAGTGGAATTCCTAAAGACTGGTGTTGGGCAACCCTTCGTGCAGCGAGGAACGCTCACAGACTTAGCATAGAGCTTCTGGCCGCCAAGGAAAAGGCAGAGTTCCCCCCTTTTCCAGCCCCTAACTGTGAGGACTTTATTGTACATTAAGGCAAAAGGGAATAAGCTCATATTAACATCACAAAACGTAACAAAACCCCGAGAAAACCCCCCATGTAATGCAAAGTACCGGAAAGGTAAATGGCTTTATCAACCATGAATTCCTCTGCAAAGCGAATGTGACAGAAATTCTTCTTGCTTTTCCGAATCGCTGTAATATCACCGCACTGCTCAAAGACTTCTTGAATAATTTCTTCAGTAGCGTTTTCTGGTAATCCCCCGACAAACACGGTCTTACACCCAGGAGGTCGTTCTCTTGTGGAAGGAGGTGGAAGATCTATTAATCACAACAAAACAGAGGGGTTTTGACTTTTATTTCTTTGCCCTCTTCCTGGCTCACCTGGTGAAAGTGACACTTGAAGAGTAACTGTGTCCATTCTGAGGAAGGATAGATTTCTACACCGACCTACACGGCTGGCAGGCTGCCTTGTTTTCACCTCCTCTCCCCTCCCCAACCTTAACTTTCTGTGTTCCTTTCTACACAGACTGGCTATGCATGTCCGTGAACAGAGATAATGCAAGTGTTAGCATAATTTCATTTCTCCTTCATAATACAGAAGCCCAGAAAACGGGGGGGGGGGGGGAAACCTGACAAAGGACAAAGCATGATGAAATGACAACATGATGGAAAACTTGGGCTTATTATCGGCTTTGTCTCCTTGCGGGATAATGGATCAGCAAGGCAGAAAACTGGGAACACAACCCGAAAGCAGTACTTGCTGGGCTGGGAAACACCAAACATCGGGCCTGAAAAACCACTTTTTAAAAAAAAAAATATTATTCACATTTAAATGAGCAAATGATTACATTGGGGGAAGTCTGTAGGAAAAGATAAAACCTATACTGTCACAACATTTTACCTAGTTTACATGTAGATTACTAAAGCAATCTCCTGAAAAGTCCACTTCAAAAAGGCAACACTGATTAATATGAATAAAAAAAAATTCTAGCTATTTAAGCCCATAAACCTAGTATCTGAGCCTAAATTAAAAAAAAAAAAATCTGGCTCATTTATGTCATCGAATGTATGTTTCCTTCAAGCAAATGTAATTTGGCCCAGAAACTCTGAGATGCAGCCTCCCCCCAAAATTGCAAACTGCTAAATTAATTCAATTTTCCATCTAGCAAAGCACATTTTGGAGTTTTTCTCCTACATTTGTGACGATGGATGGAAATGCTCACATATTTCACACTATGTTTTGCAGCAAATGCTAGATGTCATTGCATGCAAAAAGATTCTTAATGCTGGATATATATCCCCAAATCACACATACTGCCTTCAGGTGTCAGTTCAGCTCCTGGATACAACACATGGACATATCCCCATCCATTTGGGCTAATCTAGAGACAAAGGCCTCATGGAGAATGGACCTCCATTTTGTGCCTGCGTGTGGAAGAATTCTGAGTCAGATCTGAAAGTGAATACAATGCTACATGAAAGAAAAAGAAAGAAAGAAAGAAAGAAAGCAAGAAAGAAAGAAAGAAAGAAAGAGGAAGAAGGAAAGAAAGAAAGAAAGAGAGAGAGAAAGAAAGAAAGAAAGAAGAAGGAAAGAAAGAAAGAAAGAGAAAGAAAGAAAGAAAGAAAGAAAGGAAAGAAAGAAAGAGAGAGAGAGAAAGAAAGAAAGAACGAAAGAAAGAGAAAGAAGGAAGGAAAGAAAGAAAGAAAGAACAAAAGAAAGAAAGAAAGAAAGAAAGAAGAGAAAGAAGTTTAAATTGATGAGTATCTTTCACAGGCAACACTTACTTGGATTTTGAGGGAAAAGAGTACAACTTTTGCAGTGGATTATTTCTTTGACGACAGCCACTTCTGTTGGTGGTGGCGGTGGTACCAGCCCCAGGCCTGGAATCATTGGGTTAATGGGGGTGATCCCAGTCATCATGTTGAGGCCTGGATCAAAGCCTGGAACACAGATTGAGTCTGAAAAGTACACAAGATAACATTTTGGCTGGAGGATCTGAAATCAATTTTCATCGTTGTTTTTGCTGTTTGCTTGCAAAGATTATTCGGCTTTGTGCTTTCTATTTTTTTTTTTTTTTTTTTAGGAATGTCTCCTGAAGATGTAGCATTATAGAAAGCTATTCCAGAAAGGTAAAGAGAAAATAAAAGATGAACTTAAAGCTACATGAAAAGAAAATCATATTACTTAAGATATTAACATGGCAGAACAGAACACAGCCTATTAAAGTGGAAAACCACGCACCATGAAGCTCTGTGGTTATTGTGAATGTGATTTTCTGTTTCTTAACAGCAGTGTATTGTTTACACTGCCTTATGACCCAGAATGTGGGAAGAATACCACTTAACATTGAAGTGCCCTGTGAATCTAATTGTCAATCTGGTTTTATCAAAAGAGCCTTCTTACCCGAGTGACCTAGATTTAGAAAAGTTCAATTTATATGTGCATACTTTATAACGATACATTCAGGTCCAACCTAACCTATTTCCCCCAGGAAACAAAAAACAACGAGTGATTATAATTACCATGGCTGGGTTATATACATGAGGCACAAAATTAGCTGTACATTTCTGGATTCTATTGGATAATCACACTTTCTTCCTCTAATTCAATCAACAAATAATTGACCAACGCTTCTGAAATCGTTATGCCCTGTATTAAAACAACAAATATACGCCCTGTATAAAAAAAAAAATGAAAGGGGGCAAAAGGAATGGGTTTTCCAATATAAGCAATGAGTTGTTTTTTGGTGGTGTTGTTTTGTGTGTGTGTGTGTGTGTGTGTGTGTGTGTGTGTGTGTGTGTGTGCGCGCGCGCGCGGTAATGAAACAAGTAACTGCAAAGATGATATACAGGGATTTTCTTATCCTAAATGAGTAAGATTTATTTACAAGCAGGGACTGTTACAATAATGTACTGAGTGCCTAAAAGTAGCTGCAAGGGGATCCTTCTCCTGAGAGTTTTTCTGTTTGCAGAAAGCAGACAGTCTCCCTGGGAGCGTGATGATGTTCCAGGTAGACACACAGGAGCACAGATCACCGGGAGTAGTCATGGTGACCCTCCACTACTCCTCAGCCGAGAAACTCCCCTATCTCTTCTCCCTCGTCGTCCTAGATCATTCCCATTCCTCCCTCCTGGCCCTTCTGACCCTGGAAGGTCCCTGCCTTAGTGGCATGGCCTCACCCTTTGCTTACCTGTGCCGAAAGGTCCAGCAAGCCCAGAGGCAGACGAAGTGACAGTCACGCCCTCTGTTTGCTAAGATACTCCAGTGCATAGAAATCACCAGCAAAACCTTTTCCTTTCTGGGAAAAGGTTTGTCATAGCTTTCCTGCAGCTACCCTGGATATTTCCACTCTCGTTCTGGGTTGAACAGCATAAGCAGGGTGATCCCGATCTATAACCCCAGGAGGACTGCTGTCCCATTTATTAGGAGATCCATCTAACTTGACAATGTGCCAGCACGACTTCAATAAAATGAGCGTTCTTTTCTCTAGTTGTGCTTTGGTTTAAAAAAAAAAAAAGGTCCTAAATCTAAATGCCAAATGAGCATTCTTGTTCGGAGGAGTCGTCTTGACATCCTAGGTACTTCTTCTGTAATTATGGCTTTTAGTTTCTTCATCTGTAACATGGGATGGTTTGGCTGAATAATCTCTTAGAGCAGTAGTAGGGATTCTGCGCTGACACCGCTCAAAACAAGTGATACACAAAAGACACAAAGGCTTGGAAGTGACAGAGACAAGACTCGCACTTTGGTTAGTCATTTGAAGTCCTCATGAAGTTTCCCAGGTCTTTTTTCTCATTTCACAGACAAAGAAATTGAGGCTTAAAGCAGTTAAGTGAAATCCCCAACACCACAAAGCAAACAAAAGGCAGAGTCCACACAGGGGCCCTTAGGTCTCTGGCTCTGTATTTAAATGCGTCTCCTGACTATTTCAAAGTTTCCATTCGAATGAACCGACTTGATCTTTCACCTGATCTATGTCACTACTGAACATTCACTCCTCTCTTTAAAAAAGTTAAGACGTATCCTTCCGTCCCAGATGCCAAGTCTGAAGGGGAAGTTCCCGAACAGAATGGCTTTCAGTGTCCCATCTTACCTGTCTCATCTTAAGAAATTTGCTTGCAAGGACTTCAGTGATGATGATCACTGAAACAACAGATTGCCTTTCAAGGTGAATATATTAGAAATCGAAGTATTGGCATGCATATGCTTTTATTTAATCTCATTCTGTATGTAAGGTTCGTCTGTTTCATTCCTGGCCTGGCCCTCTCTGTTGTATGCCAACACAGGGTGATTTAAGGCTGAAACGGCTCAGGACAGCAAACCCTGTGAATTGTAATAACCAGATGTTTTTCACAAATGAGATGTGAAGACCGGCGCTTGTGTTCTCTTTAGTCGTAACGCACTTCTGTTTTCTTTTGGGAGGCCAAATAAATAAATGGGACAAAAGACACTGCTCTTGAGCAAAGTATTTTAATATAGAGCAAGCGTTACTTTGCTTTTTCTGAGACATCAATATAAAGAGACTCTGAGGTTTAATGAAATCTGCATGGTGAGTACAGTAGCTTGAAAAGAGCTTAGAAAGGAATTAACACTTAAATTATGTTGGACCTCAAAGGATCGGAGATTCAGTATTTGAGAGGAGGAAGTAGGGAAGGATTAGACCTTTTTTTTAATTTTTTTAAATAAGAACCCATTACTTGTTAACAATATACGAACAGATGGAAATTGTTTTCTCAAATGGCACAGGAACCTATTCTGTACTAACTCATTAAAGGAAACACACAATTTTGGGGAGTCGGAGAAAGACAGATGCACAGGAAGACAAAGGTGAAGAGAGAATTCAAGCTCTAAGAGGCAGTTCCTTGTCTTGCTTAGAAAAGGTACCCCTGTGAACTTCAGAGATAATGAGTTATAATTCCACTCACGGAAAAGAGGAAGAAGGCTTAACTTGCAGCAAGAAAGAATCCAATTAAGTAGAGAGTAGAACTTTCTTTCAGAAACCGTACTTAAACAAGAGGAAGGGCTATTTGTTTCAAAGACGGCAGCCCTGTCCGGCTTCTCCTTGGAAGGAGGCCAAGCCAAGCAAGCAGGTGCTAAGGCCAAAGCTGAGCCAACGATTCTTGCTGGTTGTCTTCTCCCAACCGGACAAGACAAAAGCAGGAACACAAGTCCTGCTTACCGATCCATACACAGCCCAGTGAGTGTTTCATCAATTGGGCAAGCATTTTTTCAGAGGGGAGGTTAGGGTCTTGTATTCAGGCACGACAGCTTCTTTCTTTCACTCATTCATTTGGTACTTACTGGGCACCTACCGCTGCAAGGATCTGGCGTCGTGAACCGTAATACGTCCCCCACTTGGGGAAATCACAGTGTTTAAGGAGAACATGAAAGATGGGCACCAAACTCAGCAGAAGAGTTGAGAAAACCAAGGCTCAGAGGTCAGCCCAGGAAGGGGCCCGCTGGGGAGAGCCTGATGGGCTTGGGGAATTCCAAACAACTGTCCGTGCTACAGCATGGTCCACATGTGACAGTGTGACCCCAGTGTCCTGAGGGGCCGCGGGAGTCAGATTAGATGAGACCGCACCTTGCTGTTCGAGCCAGTACATTCTGGCTTTATTCTCCCTGGGACGGTGGCCACCAAAGGTCGGACGTGCACTTTCTAGGCCGAGGCCCCCTGCCGGCTGTGCTGCCCGCCCATCCCTCCTTCTCAATTTGTCTGCTGCCCCTAGCAGTGGCCAGCCCCCTTTCCCGTCAGTGCCTCACTGATGTCTACCTATTTGAAATGAGAACTAGACCTCCCTCAAAAGAAAGGCCATCGAGGTCTATCTCTGTCAAGCCTGGACTGAACTAGGTTAGGTGTGGGTGTGCATGCTGGGCTGAGCCGAGGCTAGGGGGACACAGGTGCACTGTCTGTGCCAGGAACAAGTGTGGCCCAGAAGGCAGGGCACAGCATTCCAAGAGAATAATATGAAAAAAGAGGCAGGAGTCAGGCTAGCCAAAGGTTAGCATTAGGTCTAGTCCTGGGCAGAGATCATGAGCAGCAGACAAAACACGAGACCAGGCAGGCCAGCTTTGCCAGGGGATGCCGCTGGCAGGTCACGGGGCCTGAACCACCCTGATCCACATTCTGACTCCATCCGGGTAGAGGTGTGGCAACAACATGTCGGGGTCAGAGGCTGAGAGAAACCGACGGGGAGGTTACGTGAGCTGGATCCCAGGCTGGAGAAGCAAGACAGACACCAGAAGCAAGGCCTACGGATTGTGAAAGGAGGCAGACACGCCAGGCATCAGTCCTGGGGCCTGGGTCACAGCCCAGCCAGTGTCAAAGCCAGCTGGATGCTGAGTCTTAGAAGGCAGGGCCCCAGGGGCCCCCTTCCTCGTACCTGAGGCCCAGATGGGACCTCAAGTCCAGGGAGGTGCCAAGCTTGTGGGGGCCGGGCAGAGAGACAGGCTGGAGGGGCTCTGGCAAATGAGCAGAAACTCCTGTCCTTTCTTCAGAGGAGTTATTGTCTCAAAATATGATCCCTTCTCACTGGGCAGAGAAACTACGTGATACGTGAGGACATTCTGTTTATTGGACATTTGGGATACATGATGGACACTGTTTCTCATGATAGTTTCTTGTTGCAGTTGACAGGACCTACTCTTCTACAATGTCCGTTAAACTCAGACTGTTAAAGGAATGCTTTTTTCTTTTCTTTATTTCTTTTTTTAATGTTTATTGATTTTTGAGAGAGAGAGAGAGAGGAAGAGTGAGTGGGGGAGGGGCAGAGAGAGAGGGAGACACAGAATCCGAAGGAGGTTCCAGGCCCTGGGCTGACAGCACACAGCCTGACGTGGGGCTCGAACTCACGGACCACGAGATCATGACCTGAGCTGAAGTCGGACGCTTAACCGACTGAGCCACCCAGGCGTTCTGGGAATGTTTTTTTTTTTTTTTTTTTCATTACATGTCCTCCTTTTCTCCAATATTCTTGAAAATTCATGATCAACACAGGAAACCAGTTTTTAAAAGGGTAAACTCGAGCTGGAAGGACGTGAGCACAGCTGAGTCAGCTAAGGCTGACTGATCCCTTAGCCTCTCTGGGCTTCAGGGTCTTCTGCAGATAAACGTGAACATGAACCAGAGATTCCACCTCCACAGAATGGGAGCATCGGAGAGGACAGCCTGTGTGAAGGCAGGATATCAGCGTGTCAGGAGCCCAAATCTGCAATCAAATGTCCCTGTGGTCAGGCCCTGGGTCTTTCCTGAGGCTACATGACCTCGGGAAGGTTAACCTTCCTAAGCCTCATTTATAATATCTGAAAAATGGGGATAATCATATTTAAATTTTAATCCTCTTGAGAGGATTAAATGGGATTTAAAAAAAATCTGAAGTGTTTAACGTAACGTCTGGCACATGGTAAGTGTGTAACAAATGGTCGCACTTATAGGCAATGTTATAAATATGTATTTTATGTATAATAATATTTATGTAAGCTGCTATAAACATGTTATTAATACTGTATACACATAAAGGGTCATGATGGTGATGGCGAAGTATTTGTTTTGACAAACATTTGAGCGCCTTGTAAATGCTGGCTGCTCTGGTAGGTACTTCGCCTGTAAAGATAATATAGGAATCCTTCCTTCCACGAAGTGACAGTCCGGCGGCAGAAACAACTAAAGAGAAAATGACAATAGAGTATGACAACTGTTGTGAGACATTTAAATAGGGGGTGCTATGGAAACACAGAGAAGGGGGGGCGCAGAAACCATACTGGGATATGGGCGTTATGGTTTGAATTGTGTCTCCCTGAACAGGTATGTTGAAGTCTCAACTCCCCTGGTCCCTGTGAATGTAACTTTATTTAGAAATAGGGTCTTTGCAGATGTAATCAAGTTAAGATAATGTCATACTCAATCAGGGTGGGCTCTATCTAATATGACCGATGTCCTTGTGAGGACAGAAGGGACACAGGCATACAGAGGATGCCACGTGACTATGGAGGCAGAGATTCAGTTATGTCGTGGCAAGCCAAGGAACTGCTATCAAAAACCAGAAACTAGGAGAAAGGCACGGAAAACAGATTCTTCCCTGGTTCCTTCCCAGAGAGAGGATGGCTATGCCGACACTTTGATTTCTGACTTCTTGCCTCCAGAACTGAGGGAATGACGTTTCTGTTTTAAGCCATCCCGGGTTGTGGTACTTTCTTACGGCAGTTCTGGGAAACTAATACGGGGGACGGGTCATGGGAGGGATGCTGGAGTGGGGGACAGCTGACCTGAGTCTCAAGGGCATGACTTCTATGGGCATGTAGAAAAGGTATTCTCAAAATATATTTACTAGGATCAAAAATACAAAAGGTATTTCTAAATGTTCTCTTAGAAGAAATGTTCAAAACCAGTCCCCTGGAGGCAGAATTGCTCTTATGTTTTCCCTTTGTGGAAAAAAAAAAAAAACAAACCAACCCTGAAGATGGCCACGTATTTATTAAGAACAAATCAACCCCACAGATAAGTTCACATAACGGCGTACTTTATAAGATAAGTGAATGCCTACAAGCAGAATCTAAGAAAGCAACATTGAAAATGCTTTTGTGATCTTTCCAAAGAGTTCCAAAGGTGGTGAGATATGTTTTCTATTTACACCCAAGATATACACCCAAAGTGAGCTCCTGGAGCCTTGCTGTGCTCACGTTGTAAACAAAAGGCCTCGTTCCATAAATAAAACCCTCTGTCTCCTTTGACTGCAGATAGAATGCTGGCAGAACAGAGGAATGCAGCCGTCAACGGCTATTTCAAGTACTGTTGACTTGAGTGAGGAGATCTGTGTCCATATTTGAAACTACAACACAAGTGAAGAGAATTTCAAAATTTGCACCAAAATTGGTTCAGGGAAGCAACGACTGCCGAAAGAAGTCTGTCAGATCTTTCCTGTGCGTGGAGCCTGCACCCAAAAACCAAATTTGGAGTGAGCAGGAGGTAAAAGCCTATCAAAGGTTCTGTGAAAGTCACTCACGCTGGGGGCTGGGCGATTTGAATTTGGTGCCAGAGCTCAGTACAGAGGCCTCACCTGTCACACTCAGAGTAAGACGTTCTGTCCCCTGGACCCGCTAGCACCCACTCTTCAGTCACTGAGGCACATGCCCAGCTGAGGCATGAAAACCGTGCTGGCATATGCCAGGCAGGTGTGCAGGGGTTCAGTCTGACCAGGAAGCAAAGGATGCTGGGCCTCACCACAGTGAATTTTCAAAGCTGCAAGAGATCTGAGTATTTCCTAGTCCTACCCTCTTGATTTCGTGATGAGAAAACCGAGGCTCAGACAGGTGAAGTGACTTGCCCAAAGTGACACAGCTAGTTAAGAGAGGAACTGAAATTAGGATCCGGAGTCCTTGCTGCTTCACCAGTGTGCATCTGAGTTCCCCAGTGTCTGTCCACCCTGCCGTCCCTAAGACGCAGCTACTGACAGGATGTTCACGACTTCCCAAGACTGTGCATTCCACTACTAACGGTTTCACGGTGAGAAGTTTACCTGTCTCGTATGTTGCCTCGGGACCTGATATCCTGGAGTAACTCCATTGTCTTTATTCTGCTCTCCTGGGCTGTCGTCACAAGTCTGTTCCCCTGTCCTCGCGCTGCTGGTCAAATCCACGAAGAAAGCTCATAGGAGCACCCGCCGGGCCTCAGGGACCCTGCTCCCCTTAGCCTTTCCACAAGTGACTTCCTCTAAAACCCACCCTTTCTGAGGTCTAGGGGGTTAGTCCCAGATATAGGCCCCAATAGAAGCTGACCTATAGGACTGGCAGGGATTTCGACCCTTCTTAATTCTGAAGTCTATGCTTTCGGCTGACTTGGTACATTATGATTAAAAAGCAATGGTCGCGTTTGAATGCTTGCTTTGTGCCAGGCC
The DNA here is from genome assembly GCF_027475565.1 of Acinonyx jubatus. Lineage (NCBI taxonomy): Eukaryota > Metazoa > Chordata > Mammalia > Carnivora > Felidae > Acinonyx > Acinonyx jubatus. The sequence goes on along the minus strand of NC_069380.1, from coordinate 26,906,453 downwards.
TCTGTGGAAAGCTTCACGTCATCTCACAGCACGAGACTTTTGACAGTCCTATCACGGAGCTGACACGCATCAACTAACCTCACTCAACTAGAACACGTGTGTTGTGTCTCTGCAGGATGCCGTTATGCAACTTTGCAGTTGATGTTTTAAAACTAAATACAAGAGTTTGCATTTTCCATTGGATTTTCCAAAATCTCCCTTCTTTTTTTTTTTTTAATTTTTTAATGTTTATTTATTTTTGAGAGAAAGAGAAAGAGCGTGAGCACGTGAGGGGCAGAGAGAGAGGGAGACACAGAATCTACAGCAGGTTCCAGGCTCTGAGCTGTCAGCACAGAGCCCAACACAGAGCTCAGACTCATGAACCGTGAGATCACTACCTGAGCCAAAGTTGGAATGCTTAACTGACTGAGCCACCCAGGTGCCCCCCCCCCCAAACCTTGCTTCTTAGGTTCTCCTCCCGTCTCGAATTTTCCCTCCTGGCCCTCAAAATCTATACAATGGCAAGACAGCTCCTTCTTAAAGTTCCCACCCCTTCTAATTTCTCCTTGCAGGTCAGACTTGGCCAGGGAAGACCCTCTTAGACATATCTGCATAGACTCCTTCCCCCTAACATTTACTTCTCCTGACTCAAGTCATTGATTCCCAGTTCTGAGGGCCAATACCAAATTCTCACTGTGCATGGGGTCACTCTTAATTCCTTGCGTTATAAGCTCTTGCTAAGTTATTTTCTCTGCTCTGTGGCCTGCTGGCACCCTCATGCTTCTTTTCATATGTGTCAAAATGCACCCTGATTACAGCATCCAGGCCTTCCTTCCGACCTCATCTCCATTGCATACTCCTGGATGGAGTAAGTAGCTTCAGGACTTGCCTCTTTCTTTTGTTTGTTTGTTTGCTTCTTTGTTTGTTTTGAGAGAGAGAGAGAGAGAGAGAGAGAGAGAGAGCGAGCGAGCATGCACAAGCAGGGAAGGGGCAGAGAGAGAGGGAGAGAGAGAATCCCAAGCAGGCTTCTCACTGTCAGTGCAGAGCCCAACACGGGGCTTGAACTCATCAACTGTGAGATCATGACCTGAGCTGGAATCAAGAGCCAGACACTTAACTGACTGAGCCATCCAGGCGCCCCCTTGCCTATTTCTTTTAACGGCAATTCCCCTTCCTCTCAGTTCCTAGTTTAAAACCTTGGTAGCAACCACATGTGGTCACATGCCAGAACCTTTTAGACAGACTTCCCTTTGAAAGGCTTTTCCCACATCATCGTTTTTTGTTCCCACTGCTATATAGGTGCCTATTAGTTCTCATCTGGAAGATTGCAAAAGCCGCTGTGTATGCCCAGAGGCTGTGCCTTCTGTATCTTCTTCCTTCCCCCCACGCCCTTCTTACACCCCTGAACCTGGATCAGCCAGTCATGCCCATGGGAGACCCACGGGAATAGGCCGTAATTGGGGCTTCCAAATTACTTCTTTCAAACTTCTTTTCACATCCCCATCTCATTAGCTGATGATTAATTTTCTCTCTGTACGATGTTATGTGACTTTGTACAGCAGGACTGTTACATAATGGTAGGAAAAAAAGGTCTGAATAAGCTATTGGTGTTCTGTGCTTTGAACCAACTGACAGACTTATGGCACAGAGGCAGAACGGAGAGGCAAAACGCTATGGAGTCCTGGAAAATGTTTTTGAATATTCAGTCAAGCATGTAAGAGGCACTCTTTAATTCTTAAGTATTTATCCATCCATCTATCTATCTACCTATCTATCTAGCTTTTTAAGGATGGGGACCCTCTGAGTATATAGGGAAAGACTAAATAATTTATGTCAACACATTTCTTTCTGGCATTCAATGCCTTCTCGCTCTGTTCTTCTCTAAAGTCCGGTAATAGCCTGGCGTCATATTGATATAGAGACCTCTGCAGTCAGCGGTCGTGACAGCGGGGGTGGTATTTCATGGCATGTAAACGTCTTCACAGATCTTCCCTTGGAAACCTGCATCTTCCCAAGATAATATGCAAGGGCTAACCTTTTGATTTTATTTATCCACCTGAGTTTTAGTTTACAAAGGCATCCGGGAGATAGGTAACATCTCATAAATTTAAACAAGAACAAAGGAAAACTTATTCAATATTTAGCTTCAAAGAAAACATTCACATCATATTATTTTAAACAATTTATGTAGGTTTCAATTTAAACTTACTGCTTGAAGGGATTGAAGCAACCCAGAGTTGGTCTCTTTAAATGAGATCAGCATATAGCCCTCGGCTGGGGGAGAAAATAGAGCCTCTTTTGAAAGCAAACACATCATGAACACTCCTAAAGGAAACTTCCGAGTCGTGTGTTGTTTGAAAATCACAGACTGATCTAATATTAATTTAATTTTCCTACTCGACTGCGTGGGCCAGGACAATAGGCTGCGAAGAAATAAGAGTGGAAGATGGAAAGAAAAGAGCAATCCAAGGGCCAGGCGGCAATGGAGGGAGGGGCCACCTGAGCCATGGGCTCAAGAACAGGCTCACGCCTTCCTGCCCTGACTCCCAGCCTCTTTACACGGCAGATCTTAATGTGCGAAAAGATGAAAGATAATATTTACATCGACAGGCTTGTTGTGAGGAGTGAGTGAGTTAAAATATATAAAGGGGTTAAAATAGTGCCTGGTAGAGGAAGCCCTCCATACATATTAGCCATCATTTAAAATATTTAATATATTTGTTTAATTATATTGCATTCAATCTTTAATGATAAATATATTTGCGTGTGTGCCTTTGTGCATGTGTATACTACATGGTATAGATCAGACGACACTGCCTTAGTGTCCTTTCGAAGAGGCGGTGCCGTATAGTCTTGCCATCGGAGGAATTTCTCCGACAGTTTGTTGTTTGTTGTTGTTGTCCCCTCTCCCCCCAAAGGCCCAAGATGTTTGTCAGTGCCTGGAAATGAGAATTATAGAGTACAGAGCTATTTCCTCTCTGCTTTTTCTGCCAAGAAGATTAGCTTTTTGTACCCAAATTCACCAACTGGGCTCATTCATATGTTTGGCATATCATTCTCCCTAAACTTACCTTTTCCATTGAAATACTATTTTATTCATGTAAATGAATATGCCTATGTTAGTAAGTTTCTTTACACACACACACACACACACACACACACACACACACACACACATCTTTTTAATAAATTTAAGCCAAGCAGCACCAGACTTTAAAAATACGTTGTTACATCCAAGGCTCTGGCTAGATTGAGTTATGCACATGTTGATATGCATTTTAATTTAGAAAGCGTTGGGGCTCCTGGATGGGTTAGTCAGTTAAGCATCCAACTTGGGCTCAAGTCATGATCTCACGGTTTGCCCCACATGGGGCTGTATGTTGCTGACAGCTGGGAGCCTGGAGCCTGCTTCAGATTCTGTGCCTCCCTCTCCCTCTGCCCCTCCCCTGCTCATGTCCTATGTCTCTCTCTTTAATAAATAAATAAACATTTAAAAAAAAAAAGAAAGCATCAATGCCAAGTCATAGTCTCTGATAGCCTGCCATTTCTGACAAACACCTTGAGTAATTTTTCAGAGAAGTAAACTAAAGTGGAATGGTTTAAGTACTAGATTGCCATTTAAAACTAATTCAGCCTTGCGGGCTGAGGGTAGCATACCTTGAGAAGTATTTCTCAGTACCTTGTCTGCTAGTGTTTTCCTTTACAGTGTGGACCCCTCAATATTAAAAACTCAGAGAACTCATTTCTCACATGAAAAACATACCCCAAACATGCCCCCTGGAGAGTTCAAGGTTGAAAGCACAGACCATTACCCAGATTTTCATTTGAAGTTCATCATTTTCTGTCTAGTTGTAAATTCAAAGAATGTTTTTGTTCTTCATTCAGGGCTCTACCTCTCATTCCCATCCCCAGAGGCACCCAGTTTTGAACTGTTACCTTTATGCAACACCGTACTTTCGAAGTCCTTTTTCAATCATTTAATAAGCTAGTTTTCATTACATCTCTCCAAGGCTTCCCCCCACCCTTTACACACGAATGAGGAAGTGGAGGTCAGGGAGACTAAAGACATTTGTCGGCAACATCACTGGAATGGGGGGAGAAGCAAACTGTGGTCCAGGCTGTACTGGCTGTGATGAGAGTCTAGCTGTGTGAGGTCTCCAGGCGTGCACAAAGCAGAGGGATAGAGCCAGGATGCACCCCATCTGGCCTTCCGTCCCATCCACCGGAGGTTCCTCATCTCACATGTAAGGCCAAAACCTTCCGTGCCTACCTCATTGTTATTATGGAGGCCCAATTATATGATGGGCATTTATAAGCCAGTGATTCACAAACAAGGAAATCAATACACAAATGTAAATTATAGTTAAGATTTTTCCTCTTTCAAAGGCCTCTGGGGCTCCACGATGGTGCTAAGTGCTTATTTTGTGCAGGAAGAGAATTCAATATACTATCCCATATATTATTGTGCTTTAGAGTATACACAAACATGGCAGGAGGGAGGAGAAGGGAGGGAGGGAGAAGGACAGGGAGGATGTGTGTGTGTGTGTGTGTGTGTGTGTGTGTGTGTCAGCGTGTGTGAGTGCGTGTGGTCCTTGCTCTTTGCGCTGTAACCCATGGACTCGGTAGAACTCTGCCATTCTCCACGTTAGGGGCATCCCCTAAGTTTTACAGCTGAAAAAATTGAGGATCTGAGCGGCATACTGCCCTCTCCTGCATCCCCCTGATGAATGTGCTCATTGAACATTATTCATCGTCTACAAGGTTGCTAAGCAATGCGCTAGATGCAGGGGGCACAGAGGTAAGTCAGGACCCCTGGTCTAAGGTGCCCAGTGCGCTGTGACACAGACACACGGGTACACAGCCGCATTAGAAAGTGGCAGCGAAATTAGGGAGGCATACACAGCACCTGTGCTATCATCCTGAAAAGAGCCTGTCCACGCTCTGAATTACAAGTGGCCTTCCTCGTTGCAAGTATCTATCTAGCTGAGCCACCACGTCCTCAAACCCAAGCACAGAGCACTCTGTAAATACATACCCGAGTCAGACAGCAGCTGTCCCTCGGGACGGGGGCCACACTTTCAAGAGCAGTCATTTTTACTGTATTTATCAAATGACGTTTTGAGGGCAGAGGACTGCCGGGTGTTTTATTTATCTTCCTTTGGCTATATCATTATATATTTTTCTCCTCTTCTTAATACTGAGGGCAGTCGGGATCAGCAGACTTTCTTCAGGCTGAGTTTACATCAAAAGTGCCCCTGGTGTGGAGGACTGAGGTTACAAAGTATAGATTTGTCGGAGACAGAGTCCAAGGCCTCCCTAATCTGTATCTGCTTGTCGTCACAGGAATGTTCGGGGAATTTGCATTTGTCAGGAAAGCCAGAATAGAAATGTTAGTTAGCTGGGGCTTTCATACCCTTATTCAATTTTCCATATTATTTTTTACGGTAAGAATACCAGATCATCACATTTTTTTTTCTTTCAAATACATTTGGTAAGTCAGTCAAAAGAATTTGGAAACCTTATCGCAGGTATTTAACTTCCTTCCATCACAGCGACGGGATGGAGGCATGAGGGACAAGAATAATCTCAAGCATAAAGTGTTTGTTGAACAAACAGAGCTAAGTTCTACTAAAATAAAATAGAATAAACTGGAAGGATGTATCAAGTGTGTCTCAGGAGGATTTATCCTGGGGCCTTTTCTGCTCAATATCTTCATTCCATGTTTTGAACAAAGAACTCAATGACACGTCCATCAAAAATACTGTCTGTCATCAACAGGCTCTTGTGCTCAGGTGTGCAGTAGGTGCTGGGGATACAAAAAGGTTGAAGACAAATGTTTGAGCTTTGTGCGCTTCCAGAAAGACAGAAACTTTCAGAGAAAATGAAAGTGACAAAAAATATCTTTGGGGCACCTGGGTGGCTCAGTCGGTTGGGCGTTCGACTTCGGCTCAGGTCATGATCTCACGGTTCGTAGGTTTGAGTCCCGCCTCAGGCTCTGTGCTGACAGCTCGGAGCCTGGAGCCTGCTTTGGATTCTGTGTCTCCCTCTCTCTCTGTCCCTCCCCTGCTCTCTCGCGCGCTCTCTCTCTCAAAAATAAATAAACATTAAAAAGAAAATTAAGAAAGTATCTTCATTTGTTGAAAAGTACCCTAAAAGAAAATGAAGAGGCAGACCATCGGTGTAGAGTTCATGCCTGACATGCTCTCACAGCGGATTATGGAGAACGAGTCATATGTGTCAGAGGTAACTCCTAATTCCTGAGGAGGATGCCAGAGAAATCCAGCCCTACAAAAGCATCCCTCATGCTGTTCCCCCTTTGCCACCGTTTGTCAAGGGGCTGGGGCAGGACAGCTGTGGAGTGTCATCACCTTAAGAAGCAGAGAGGTCTCAGACCAACTGCTGCCACTCCCCTCTAACTGAATCCAGGTACCTGTCCCCCTGCCGTCACCCTCTCCACAACTGGCTGGGGCTGACGTGCCTTGCGCTGCCCTCTCCTGTGGCTGGGTACGAGCTCCCGTGGACTGACTTCGTACCAGCCCAACAGGGAGGTTTCTTTCACTCGAAAGATCACTACACCCACTCTCCCTTCCGTGGCGGCCTCACAGTTGCGTCTTTTGGATCCCCTCCCTCACAGGCAAAGCTCTGGGGGCTGGTCCTTTCTCTCTCCTGGGTGAATGGCCCTCTGAGTAAAACTCTACTGTTGGTAGAGCACTGAGGGATCCGAATGGATCACGGAGGAAGGTTTGGGAAGGGGAGCGGTTCTCATTTTTACGGAGTATTCTGGGTGCCAGGCAAGATGCCAGGCACCTGCACCTACATTATCCTACGTTGCCTTCACTATAATAGTGCAGAGAAAATTAGGGAATGGAGGAGTTTTAAGTGGTCAGCTGGAAATGTCAGAGTCAGGACTCAAATCCAGGTGGGTCTTACTGCAAAGGTCTTGCTGTCTTGCCAGGGCCATCAGTGACAAAACCCTGAGCTGGATGGATTATGGGTTTCAGCACTACACGGGACTGACCTTCAGCCAGTAAACACCAGTATGGACATATCACTGTTTAAGCCCAGCATCTATCTGTTCTGTTTGGTCAGTGCCCAGGACCTAGCCGTGGTTAAATATTTGGGTATCATTGTTGCCCTTATCGAAATGAAATATGTGGCAAGTAACAAATGTTTGACTTCTACTTCTGGCAAGGAAAGAGTAACAGACACAGGATATACTCTCCCACCTGAAACAACTAAAAACCTAGATAAAATGTGTGAAACAAGGTTTTCAGATGTTGGATCTCATGCAGCGCAAGATACTGATTCCTGAGAGTAGAGAAACAAACAAAGTGAGCCATATGATTGCCTGGCCGAGAGAGATTCCTGCCAAAAGAGAGTTTCAGGCTATGGCCCAGGGAGGGGGAACCCCAGAGGCGCCCAGAAGTCTCCCTGATTAAAGATAAAGCTGGTAGTTTGAGAAGGCCAAGGTCACAGGGGTTTGCAGGGTGGAGTACCTGAGGGAACTGCACACACACACATGCATACGGACACATGGGCGCACACACGTGCACGCACAAACACACACGCACAGCTCGGAGATTTAAAGCAGGCTCATCTTGAGTGTTCAGCCGAGAGCCAATCAGTGTATGCATGTGGGGCAACTACTCAAGGCTGCAGAAGAACTGCCCAAAAGATTCCAGGACTAATCCATAGAGATCACAAAAGAGGGGAAGAGTTCATGTTCCCTTCAGCTAGAGTAGAGAAGCCTCAGAATTCATGAGGTATTGTGTAGAATACTCAGAATGGTACTGTCCCAGGAGTAGGGCAAAATCAGCCCTAACAAAACTTAAAAGGCAAGTCTCGAAAGGTTCAAACTGTTTCCAATAAATTTAAATCTGTCCTATAATAAACCTCAAGGACTTTTTAGGAACGCAAAAATATCCAGCACCTAAGAAGGTGAAATTCACCATGTCTGGCAACCATGGAAAAATTACCAGGTGTGCTGGGCTAACCCCTAAACCTGTGAATATGTTATTTGTGTGGCTAAGGGGAATTAAGGCTAAAGACAGCATCAAGGCTGCTAATCAGCTGACCTTAAGATAAAGATAAAGAGACTATCCTGGATTATTCCATGGAGCCCAACAGAATCACAGGAGTCCTTAAAAGGGGATGAGAGAGGCAGAAGAGAAAGAGTGATTTAATGTGAGAGTCATTGCTGGTTTTGAAGATGGAAGGAGACCACAAGTCATGGGATACAGGCAGTGTCTAGAAGTTAGAAAAGGCCAGGAAACAGACAGGAATATGGAGCCTGGAGCCTCTAGAAAGGAATACAGTCCTCATGACCCCTTGACTAAGACCAGGGAGGCTTTCTAACCTACAGAACTGTAAGATAATAAATTTGTTTTGAAGTCACTAAGTTTGTGGTTACTAGTTACAGCAGTATAATAATAATAATAATAATAATAATAATAATAAATGAACTAACAAATAAATAAAATATACCAGGAATACAAGGAGCAGGAAAAAAATGACCCATAATAAGGAAAAAAAAATAAATCAATAGAAAGAAAACATAAATGACACAGATGACAGAATTAGTGGACAAAGATATTAAGATGGTTATCACTGTTCCATATATTCAAGAATGTAGAAAAAAGAGTGTTAAAGAGATACATGGAAGTCTTGAACAGAACGTCCAGAGATGAGAGCTAAAATGTATGAGGTGAAAATATACTGCATGAAATTAATTGAAAAGTAGTGATTGTGCAGACACAGCAATAGAAACTATCTGAAATAAAACACAGGGATAAGAAGTGACAACAAGAAGAAGAACAACAACAAAATGAACCCAGCATAAGAAAGAGCTGTAGGAAAACTATCATCAGCCTAATATACTTGTAATTAAATTCCCTGAAGAAAAGAGATGGGGTCAGAAAAATATTTGAAGAAATGATGGCTGAAGATCATCCAAATTGGGTGAACCTATAAACTCACAGATGCAAGGAGTTCAAGGATATGAGGTACAACAGATACAGAGAGAAGTATACCAGGACATAGCATAATAAGTTACTTAAAATCAGTGATAGGGACAAATTCCCAAAAGCATCCAGAGGAAGAAGATGTGTTATGTACAAAGGAAAAAAGGTAACAATGAAAGCATATTTCATGCTGAAAACAATGCAAGCCAAAAGACATTGGAGTGACTGTTATTAAGAACTGAAATTAAAAAATATGTCAACCTAGAGTTCTATATCCAGTGAAGATGTCCAATAGTGCAAACAACATAAAGAATTTTTCAGACAGATATGAAAAAAATCAATCACCAGCAGATCCACACTGTAAGATATATTAAAGGCAGCCCTTTAGGCAAAGAAAAATGATATGAAGTACAAATCTTAATCTACACAAAGGAGTGAAGAACATTGGAAATGTGTAGTTCAACATAAAAGACTTTTCATTATTTATTTAACAGACAATTGGCAGAAAAAATCAAATATGCTAACAATGTATTTTGGCTTTTTAACATATGTATACAATGTATGACAGCAAATAACATAGGACAAGGAGGGCGGAAGTAAAATTATACTGTTTGTGGTTCTTATACTATACGTGAAGTGGTAAAGCCAACAAAAGAGATAAAATCAAAATCCTACAAGATAATTCAACATAAGGCACAAAAATAGAAAAGATAGAATAAAGAACAGAATAGACAAATAAAATCAATTAATAAGATTTATTAAAACAAGTGCCCAATCATACTGACAATCATATTAAATATAAGTAAGACCCCAATTAAAAGGCAGAACCCTGTTAGATTGGATTAAAAAAATTAAGACCTAACTACATGCTGCCTATAAGAGACCTACTTTATTTTATAAGTTTTAAATCCAGTATAGTTAACATACTGGAATTAGTGTTATATTAGTTTTAGGTGTACAATACAGTAATTCAATAATTCTATATATTACTTGGTACTCATAAAGATCCTTCTCACCTATTTCACCCACTCCCACCCACGACCACCCCTCTGGTAGCCATCTGTTTGTTCCCTGTGGTTAAGAGACTGTTATTTGGTTTGTCTCCTTTTTTCTTTGTTCCTTTGTTTTGTTTCTTAACTTCCACATATGAATGAAATCATATGGTATTTGTCTTTCTCTGACCTATTTCATCAAGAGAACATAACAATCCCAACCATTCATGCACTGAAGACTTCAAAATACATGAAGTAATACTGTGGATCTTGAGAAACTTAACAGAAGACCATGGGTGAGGGGAAGGGGGAAAAAAACTACAGAGAGGGAGGGAGGCAAACCATAAAAGAGTCTTAAGGACTGAGAACAAACTAAGGGGTAGATGGGAGGGTGGGGAAGAGGGGAAAGCAGGTGATGGGCAGGGAGGAGGGCACTTGTTGGGATGAGCACTGGGTGTTGTATGGAAACCAGTTTGACAATAAATTATATTAAAACAAAACCAAAACCAAAATACATGAAGTAAAAAGTGGGGGCGCAGAAAGGTAAAAGAGACAAATCCACAAAACCGGAGATTTCGATAACCCTTCTCAATAGCTGCTAGGACAAGTAGACAAAAAATCAATAAGGATATAGAAAACTTAAATAACACTATCAACCGTTTTGACCTAAACTAACGCTCACAGAACGCTTCACCCAGCAATAGCAGAAAACACATTCTTTTCAAGTGTACGTGGTACATCTATCAAGACAGGCCATATTCGAGGCCTCAAGCAAACTTCAGGAAATTACAAAGATACAAATCATAAAAAGGGCAGAGTATATTCTTGGACCAGAGCGGGATTAAATTAGAAAAAAATGACAGAAGGACATGTGGAAAGTCACCAAATATTTAGAAACTAAATTAACATATTTCTGAACAACCTTCAAGGAAGAAATCAAAAGGGGAATTAAAAAGTATTTTGAACTAAATGAGAATAAAAACAGCATATCGCAACTCATAGGATATGGCCAAAGCAGTACTCAGAAGGAAATTTATGGCACTAAATAAATGCCTATATTAGAAAAGAGTCTCAAATCAATGACTCTGGATCCACTTTTTAAAAAAAAAATGGAAAAAGAAGAGCAAATTAAGTCTAATATAGGCAGAAAAGGAAATAGTAAAGATAAGAGCAAGAATCAATGAAATATAAAACAGAAAAATTATAGAGAAAATCTGTGAAACCAAATGTCAGATATTTGTGAAGATCAATAAAACTGATAAACTGCCAGTCAGCCTTCGGAAGGAGAAGGGAGAAGGACACAAAATACCAAGAGTGGGCGTGATAGAGGGTAATGTAACTACAGGTCCCATACCAATTATAGGTATAAAGAAACACCGTGAACACATCTATGTCAATACATTTGACAACTTAAATGATGGGACAGATTCCCTGAAAGGCTCAAATTACCAATGGTCACAAAAGGAAAAAAATAAATAATCTATGTAGCCCCTATTAAAGAAACAGGATTTGTAGTTAAAAGCATTTTCACAAAGAAATTTCAATCCCAGAAGACTGAACTGGGGAATTCTGCCCTAGTAGAAATTAAATATTAAAGAAAAAAAAAATAACAGCAATTCTAGTATACAAACTCTTCCAGAATTTTGAAGATGAGGGACTACTTCCCAAATGATTTTATGAGGCCAGCATTACCCTGATACGAAGACCAGAAAGAGACATTCAGAGAAAATTATAGACAATATCTGTCACTAGCTTCAATGCAAAGTTTTAGCAAATTGAATCTAATGATCTACATAAAGGACAATACATCATGACTAAATAGAATTCATCCCAGGAATGCAAGATTGGCTTAAATAAAAAAGTCAATCAATGTAATTTGCCAAAGTGGCGGGCTGAAAAAGAAAAAAAACAAAAAACAAACAAACAAAAAAAAACGACAAAACAAAAACCTGTGATCATCTCCACAGATGCAGAAAAAGCATTTTAAAAAATCCAATATCCATTCTCTTAGAAATCTAAAATTTGAAGGAAACTTCCTTAACCTAATAAAGATGATGTACTGGTGTCCTCATATTTAATTGTATTTCCCTTATAAGATTAAGAACAGGCCAAGAGTAATCTCTTTCACTAGTTCCCTTTAACTGTTAATGCACATGACAACATGGGTGGCTTTTAGAATAATTACACTGAGAGAAAGAAGTCAGATATTGACAGGGCACCTGAATGGCTCAGTTGGTTGGGTGTCCGACTTCTGCTCAGGTCATGATCTCACAGTTTGTGGGTTCAAGCCCCACGTCAGGCTCTGTGCTGACAGTTCAGAGCCCGGAGCCTGCTTCGGATTCTGTGTCTCCCCCTCTCTCTGCCCCTCCCCTGCTTGTGCTCTCTCTCTCTTGTCTCTCTCTGTCTCTCAAAAATAAATAAATGTTTAAAAAAAATAAAAAAAATATGTACACTTTAGTGTATGTCAATTATACTTTATTAAAGCTACAAAAAACCAACAGATTTTCAGGTAATTTTCAGCACTGTTAAGGTAAATCTATCCAAAGTCTCAGTCTCAACCAGGGAATGAATTACAGGAGGGTATGGCTGTTCTTCCTGAGGCGAATTTAAAAATACTAGTTGTGCGTATATAAAGCTATTGAGTCTCCCAACAAGAGCCTTGAAAGATCCTGATTTAAACAAACAGCCAATTTTATAATCTCAGAAGTCAAGAAGAAGCAGATTGGGGGGATTATACACGAAGTGAGCAAAATTTGGTAAGAAACATGGCTCCAGACCTCAAAGAGTTGTGGAAATGATTTGGCAGGGTGAGATTAATTCTCACTCCTAACTCAATCCAAGAGAGAAAAAGGTTCCCAGGCAACATGAAAATCTTGCAGGGTTTTAGATGTCACTGTATGTTTGAATTTACTCCACAGAAATTCTCCCAACTTGTTCAATTTCAAGACTTCTCCTTGGAGCTATGAGCAGAATAAGAAAAACACAGATGGCTCCACCTCACCATAATAATGATTCAAGGCAAGCAAAGCCTAAGCTGTTTGTATTTCAGATTAAAATAGAATCGAGAGAAACATCATTATCTCGGGTGCTAAAAGGAGTATTAAGACAAAGCTAGTTCAGATATTGCTATTATTGCAATATTACTGTTTTAGGTTTGCAATCCATGGGAAATTCATATATCCTTCTATTGCTTCCGTTAGAAATGAGTATTTTAAATAAATTCTACATGCTTAATAAATAAGGTCTATTTATTTACTCAAAGGCGACAGACCCTATGGTGCTATCTACAAAGGCTTCCCTCCTGGTCTCCTGCTGCTCGTGTTTATAGGACTGCAATTACAGAAATGACACCATTACCATCCACAGGAATTCTCCTGGCATTGTGGAGATTCTTTACTGAGGGAAATACAAAGCTGGTTTGCTGTTAGCAGAATGCATAGATTTTGTTTGGCAGTGGCTCTGGTCCCTCTGGACACCATCCTGTGGGTTAACGACACTCCATTCTGAGCAGCCTCCTTCTCTCCTTCCAGCAGGTGTTTTCATGTCCTTCTGAGTTACCCATCCCAGGATATGAAGGCTGACGCTCTAGGCAGGCAGTGTTGCAAAATGTGGGAGACTGATGGTTAGGGGAGCCAGGATGCTGGTGTTCCCATCCTGGCTGTACCCCTCACTATCAGTATGACCTAGAATAGACTCCTCAGCCTCTCGATGCCTTGGTGTGCTTATTTATAACAATAGCAGGTATGTGGTTGGATAAGGGTAGATGAGGTAGAACTACAAGATGCTTAGGAAAAGGCGGGGGACACGCACACAGTAAAGGTAAGCCTAATTATTACTGTTAACACAGCTTTGCTGATGCAACAGCAACTGTAGAGAACAGAGGACAGCAGCACCTCCCAGCTGCCATGGCCAAGCACAAGAGGAACAAGAAATAGAAGTGCTTCCTCCAGGGGGCGCCTGCGGGGCTCAGCTGGTTGAGCTTCAGACACTCTTGGTTTCAGCTCAGGTCATGATCTCATGGTTCCATGGGTTCGAGCCCCACACCAGGCTCCATGCTGAACAGCGCAGAGCCTGCGTGGGATTCTCTCTCCCAATCTGTCTCTGCCCCTCCCCGACTCATGCTGTCTCTGTCTCTCTCAAAATAAACTTAAAAAAAAAAAAAAAGTCCTTCCTCTGCTGATGCAGCAACATCTTCTGGGAGAGAGGACTGGACAAGACCACAGTCTCAAAATATAATTACCTAATACCACCCCTTATTGAGTCCCTTCTGCATACAGTGCAATGTAAAAGGGGCATTGTACACATTATCCTATCAATTCCAACAACAACCCCATGAGGTAGATGATAGAATTCCCTTTTTTTCCACACAAGAAAACTGAGGCCCAAGAAGTTAAATAACTTGCTTTTGCTCACATGGCTGGTGAGAACATTTCTGCACAGCACAGTCTGGCTCTTAGCCCATGGTTTTTCCACTATGCCACGCAGCTCTTCAACCCCAAAAGTGGTGTATTTTGAGCAAAGGCATTCAGGAGGAAAATACGTCTGTCGGGAGGTGGAGTTTCCAACAGTGCACAGGTTTTTTGAAATAATTAAAAGGAGGACAGTCATAAGCATTGCCGGGTGAAACACAGTTTTCCCTGTCACTCCTGAACGTGGAGATAACAGTCATCACAGCTGGGTCTTCTCTGTGTGTCAGGAAAATATACTTGAAATGATATTCAAGTTTTTCTTGGGTTTTCCTTGGTCCCTTACCCGATACCATAACTCCAATTAGACTGCTCAGTGCTCACTTCCTCAGAAAAGGATATTATGTGGAAAGCGCAGAGAAATGAAACGTGTGGTATCTTAGCACCTGGCACCACAGGGTTAAAAGGGCCTGAGGCGTCCAGAGCTAGAGGAAGGTTTCCCTGCTTCCCAGATGGGAGGGAGAGATTCTCTGCTGCTTAAATGAGGACGCTCTTACAAACTACCCTATGACCCAGCAATAGCACTGCTAGGAATCCACCCAAAAGATACAGGAGTGCTGATGCATCGGGGCACACAGACCCCAATGTTTATAGCAGCACTTTCAACAATAGCCAAATGACGGAAAGAACCTAAATGTCCATCAACTGATGAATGGATAAAAGAAGATGTGGTTTATATACACAATGGAATACTACTTGGCAATGAGAGAGAATGAAATCTGGCCATTTGTAGCAACGTGGATGGAACTGGAGGGTATTATGCTAGGTGAAATAAGCCAGGAAGAGAAAGACAGATACCATATGTTTTCACTCCTATGTGGATCTTGAGAAACTTAACAGAAGACCATGGGGGAAGGTAAGGGGGGAAAAGAACGAAAGTTACAGAGAGGCAAACCATAAAAGACTCTTAAGGACTGAGAACAAACTAAGGGTAGATGGGGGGTGGGGGAGAGGGGAAAGTGGATGATGGGCAGGGAGGAGGGCACTTGTTGGAATGAGCACTGGGTGTTGTATGGAAACCAATTTGACAATAAATAATATTAAAAAAAAAAGATTTGAAAAGATTCATTTCTATGAGGCTGCCTGGGTGGCCCTCGTTGGGTTTGACTCTGTGCTGACAGTGGAGCACCTGCTTAAGATACTCTCTCTCCTTCTCCCCCTGTCCTTCCCCTGAGTGTGCACGCTCTCTCTCTCAGGCAAAGTTTGTTTCTATACAACAAAGTCACAGAAAGTGAAATTAAGAAAGCAATTCCATTTACAATTGCACCAAAAAGAATAAAATACCAAGGAATAAACCTAACCAAGGAGATGTGAGACCTGTACTCTGAAAACTATAAAACACTGATGAAAGAAAGTGAAGATAACAAACAAATGGAAAGATATTCCATGTTCATGGATTGGAAGAACAAATATTGTTAAACTGTCAATATTACCCAAATCAATCTAGAGAGTCAACGTAATCTGTATCATAATACCAACAGCATTTTTCACAAAACTAGAACAAATAATACTAAAATTTGTATGGAACGACAAGAGACCTCAAAATGCCAAAGCAATCTTGAGAAAGAACACAGCTAGAGGTATAACAATTTCAGATATAAAGATATACTACAAAGTTGTAGTAATCAAAACAGTAGGGAAATGGCACAAAAATAGACCGATCAATGGAACAGAAAAGAAAACCCAGAAATCAGCCTACGTTTGTATGGTCAATTAATCTGTGACAAAGGAGGCAAGAGTATACAATGGGTAAAAGTTTTTCAGTAAATGGTGTTGGAAAAACTGGACAGCTTTATGTAAAATGATGAAACCAGACTATGTTCTAACACCATATACACACAAAAAAAACCTAAAATGGATTAAAGATCTGAGTGTGAGACCCGAAACCACAAAAATCCTAGAAGAGAACCCAGGCAGTAATTTCCCTGACATTAGCTAAAGCAACATTTTTCTAGATATGTCTTCTTAGGCAAGGGAAAGCAAATGATTGGTTTCCCGAATAAATGATTATAATCCCAAATAAATGATTGGGACTACCTCAGAATAAAAAGCTATTTCACAGCAAAGGAAACCATCAAGAAAACAAAAGACAACCTACTAAACAGGATAAGATATTTGCAAATGATATATCTGATAAGGAGTCAATATCCAAACTTATATATGCAACTTATATGCCAACATACAATTTTTGCAACTCAACAATAACAACAACAAAAACCAACAATCTGATTTAAAAAATGGGCAGAGGGGCTGAATAGACATCTTTCCAAAGAAGACATATAGATGGACAACAACAGACACATATGTGATAAGATGCTCAACATCACTCATCATCAAGGAAATGCAAATCAAAACCATAACGAGATATCACCTCACACCTGTGAGAATGGCTAAAATAAAAAAAAAAAAAACACAAGAAAAGAAATGTTGGTGAGAATGTAGAAAAAAAGGAACCCTTGTGCACCACTGGTGGGAATGTAAACTGGGATAGCCACTGTGGAAAACAGTATAGAAGTTCCTTAAGAAATTAAAAATAGAAATACCAGGTGCCTGGATGGCTCAGTTGACTGAACGTCCAACTCTTGATTTCAGCTCAGGTCATGATCTCACAGTTCATGAGATCGAGCCCCACATCAGCCTCTGCACTGGCAGTGTGGAGCCTGCTTGGGATTCTCTCTCTCCCTTTCCCTCTTTCACTCTGTCTCTCTCTGCCCCACCCTCACCCTCAAAAATAAATAAATGTTTAAAAAAATTTAAAAATAAAAGAACTAGAAATACCATATGATCCTCAGGGCACCTGGGTGGCTCAGTTAGTTAAGCATCCAACCATAGCTCAGGTCATGATCTCACGGTTTGTGAGTTCGAGCCTGTGTGGGGCTCTGTGCTGACAGCTCAGAGCCTGGAGCCTGCTTCAGATTCTGTGTCTCCCTCTCTCTCTGCCCCTCCCCTGTTCACATTCTGTCTAGCTCTCTCAAAAATAAATAAACATTAAAAAATAATAAAAAAGAGAAGTATCATATGATCTAATAATTCCACAGATGGTAGCTATACTTTAGAACATAATATATATAAACTTGTCAACCCCTAAGTTGTACACCTGGAATTAATGTCACATTGTATATTGACTATACTCAAAAAAAAAAAAGATTTGAAAGTTTTAAATAAAAGCAAGATACTTTTCACCCATCTTATTAGCAAAGACTCAAAATGTAATAAATAATAGCAGTATTAGCAAGGATTTGAGGAACGGACCAACAATATGTGTAGCGAAGTCAATTATTTTGCATCCAAAGAATATTTACTGACATGAGAAACTGTCCTTTTCCCCTCCTGCTAAGGAAAAGTGATAAACCAAATTTTTAGAATTAAATATATTTGTTTATACATTTGCAGAAAAAGTGACTTGAATGAAATACATTGATATAAGTAGTGGTTATTTCTGAGCCTTCAAATTACAACATTTTTTTTTCACCTTTAAGCTGTTATGTATTGCATTTTTTAAAATACTATTATGCTATTAAAGTTCTCCTCTGTGCACTCCAAGTTCCTTTTTTCCCCTTTTAATTCTATCTTTGATGGTAAATGAATGAGTCTGGATTCACATTACACATCTTTCCTCCTCATTACCAAAACATGATGATGATGTAAAAAATTTCTTTGTAGCAATGTTGTTGTGTTCCCAAGGGGCTTATTTAAGATTGGACAGATAGGCCTACTAGAAAAGTTAACTCTATACAAAGTAATTTTTAGAGCTATAAGTCCAGTTCAGCACTGGTAGACTATTCTATGATAAAAGAATGAAGAGGACAAAAATTACATTACTATATTAACATACTGTTTTTCCCAAGCAAATGATATGCTTACAAGGTGCTTCCCATTCAGTAAGTCTATAACTGGGAAAAACTGACTGAAACTAATGTTTGCCAAACAATAATATTAATAAACGACTTTTTATCACCCATTGTTGGTTTGGAGGTAAAATTTTTAGCTTTTTGTTTGGATAGTTAAAAAATTAGAAATAGGGGCACCTGGGTGGCTCAGTCAGTTAAGCATCTGGCCCTTGATCCTGGCTCAGGTCAAGATCTCACACTTGGCGAGATCAAGTCCCACATCAGGCTCTGCGCTATTAGCATGGAGCCCGCTTGGGATTCTCTCTTTCTCCCTGCCCCTCCCCTGCTCTTGTTCTCTCTCAAAATATATATTAATAAATTTTTAAAAAATTAAAAAAAAATTACTTGTAGGCATTATAAATTAAATGGTAAAAGAACATGGCGTCTTGGTGATTTGTTTTGGGAAATGAACTTTGAAATTTCACTTCCTTTAGTAGACAGAAGTTTTCCTAAGCTGTTCTTTTAAAATGTTTAGAACTGATTCTTAACTCACTGTAGTTTATTCCGCAAAGCAGCTTTTCACCATAAGCTTTCAAATTCCTAGTAGGAATTAGAGTTCAAAAAACAAAATGTGCTTTGATAACCTAAAATCTAGGAAAAGCTTTGTGAAACACCTTTAAAAACAGAATGTTAAAATGTAAACCCCAAGGGATTTAGAAGCAGGAGAAGGAAATCATATGAAGGTCTGAGACTCCTCTAAAGCTAGTGCTCCATTGATGCGTTTTCCTCCCGGTGCATATTTATTGTCTCCTGTGTGCCAGGCATTGTTTTTAAGAACTGGAAGTATAACTTGGAGCAAGACAGACTAGCTGCCTACTGTCCTGGAAACTCGCCTCCTACTGGGACATAAACAAACCATAAGAAAGAAGTTACTTCCCGGGAGTGGGTAGGGGTGTAAGGGTTACCTGGGAGTGGGAAAGAAGGGGAGAAGCCATTTGGCAGGTCAAGGAAGGTCTCTCTGGAAATGTGACTTTTGATTTGAGTTTCTAGTAACAAGGAGCCAGGTTGTGGGAAGTGGGAAAGTCTAGGTGAGCAGGTTCTGGACAGGGGGATGGGTAAAGCAAAGCCCCAGGGGAAAGGACAATTTTAGTAAATTCCAGATGTAAAAAGAGGCCAATGTGAATGGAGCCTGGTGGGTGAGGGTTATGGTGAAGAGATATGATCAACAGCAGGGGACAAATCATGGTTTAGAACAATGTCCCAACGGCCTTTTCATTCCCACTATTCAACTAGATAATCACTATCTTTTAGGCCTATTGACTTCCTGTCTGAGTGATCATACAGAAGTGTTTTAAGGTTAAAAAGAAAGATTTGAACACCTCTGTTAATAGCTTTAATTCTATTCTAACTACTAGAAGATATATAGACACACACATATACATACGTAAGCACATCTGTATACGTGATTATATAAACACACATTTATAAACATATGTAATATAAAAATATATACACATATAAACATATACACACACATACACATACACAACACAGATAGACCCATACATCCAGGTGCTTTTGAACATTTGACAAGGATTCATACCAGAGAATCAGTGGCTTAGAAGTCCCAGTACAGGGGGTAAAATTGAACATCCATGATTTGGAGGTACTTTACGCCGGGAAGGCAAAGTTAGCCACAGTTGCGTGGAAACTCTCCCCCAGCTGGAGAAGCTCGGTATGTCAGCAAAACTAGAGATTCTGGACAAAAGACGCATGAATGACACGAGCAGGTACATTCTGAAAATAGCAGCGCTGGAAAATGCTAACATTAGAGACAGAGTCAATAATAACAATGAAGGCTGCCAGGATTAAGTGGATCGGTGTCACTTAAGAGACATGATCTAAATAGAGGAGAAATTCAACCCACTGTGTGGGCATGCCTATGGTATTTTGTTTGAGGAGAAACTAATCTTGTTCACTGGAATATGCTAGAAGACTCAACAAGAAGAGACCGTTAGGGAAAGGGACCTACGAAGCACAGCAGAATGGTGGAAAAACAATAATGTCTGCAAGCGAAGTACAGTAATACATTTGGTCTGCCTGTTCTGTGTTCTAGGAACACAGTGTTCCTAGTGTGTGGAAAGGCTACAGTGTTTCTTACACTCCGTTATCTTTTGGAGTAAAATCTCTTTGACAAGGGGTTCAGTTCAACACAGCTGCTAATGTTAATTATGCACCTATGTGTGGCCAGCACTGCTCTGGGAAGTGTCTACTTACAGAGTAAAAACCTGAAGAGAAAAGGCATTGCGTTAACACCACCTTACCGGTGGAGTGTATCCATTTTACAAACTCTTAGAAGCAAAGCAAATAATGGAAACAAATTGACTATAGCTCAGGGTCAAACCATATGGTAAGAGCAGTAATTGCCTTGGGGTGGGTGGGAAGGGGCAATCAGGGAAGGCTATTTGAATGACATGGGAATTGAGGTGCCCTCAAAGAAGCTGGAAGAATTTAGATAGGCGGGGAGGTAGGGGAAGGTGTTTCCGAATCATTAACAGCTCAGCAAGAGCAGTTCAATCTGATCCAACTGTGGGCCTGGAAATATCGCCTAATTATTAACCAGCAGGTGAAAGAACAGAAAATAAACCTCTGGTGTCACTGCCAGGCTTCCATCTGGCTACAGCCCCATCGGGAGGCCCTTTAAATGGTGGTTCCCGGGCAATAAAAAGGCAACCTCTTTCGCTGGTACTAAATTAGCAAAAATAATTTCAGTAACACCCAGAGTCAGCAAGGATGCTAAAACAAAAACATTTAGGCATCTCTGAATATATATTGTATATATAAATATATATTCAATATAAATTGTGAAACCCTTTTGCAAAGTAATTTTGTGAGGTCTCAAGAGCAACTGAAATGGCCCTATCGTCTGTTGACTGGAAAATGATCCTGAAGAAACATTCCAAATGGGAAATAAAGAATCAGAGATACTCAACAGCGGAGTCATTCATACAGTTTGAAAACATCCCAAAGACTCCCCAACAGGGTCCTCAAAGCGATGCAAAGAGATGTGTGACGTCATTTCTCACCCATGGAGGTAGTAAAGATTCAACTGATTTAAAAATACCCACTATTGGTGCGAGTTGTAATGTGGGTTCAGCTTTTGTAGAAGACAACTTGGCACTGTCAAAACGTTAGATATCCAATTCCTCTGAGTCCGTTCTAGAAACTCAGAGATGCAAATGGTCAGATAATTAAAGTGTATAGCGGACTTCACTCATCCCAAAGCATCTCCTACTCTCCCGTTTTAAATTTCATAATACACAAGCCACTCGATCCTTGAAACAAAAGGATAGTGAAACGGGTATTACTGGTAGGCCCATCTTCTAACAGGGAACCTAAAGGTCACAGAGATTAAGGGATTTACCCTTACTGGCACTAAGTTCAGATACCCAGCAGGGAGAAGTCAAATGTTTTACTAGTTTTCCCCAGTGAAAATGGTGGGAATTTCAGCAGGCTAAGTATAGTCATCTTGTTTATGTGCAAATACCTCTTTGTTCAGGCGTGGAACTGTATTTCATGGAAGCAAACCACTAGGGTCTGGGGAAGTAATGGCTGGGCTGGCCTATTCTTTCCTGCAGGATTACAAATAACACTGCTTGCACTACATTTGGAAGTGGGATGGTGGAGAGGGGAAGGAGAGAGGGTGGAGAGACAGAAATGATTTGTTGGTCCTCTGACCTGGCATGTGACCTAGCAAGAACAAGCAAAAATAACTTGTATGCAAATATAAGATGCAGCGTGAATGCTTAAAAGGAGGTGAGGACTGTGAGAGATCTATTATTCACAAGTATTGCATGTACTCGGACAGCAGGTTCAAACAGGGAGGTGAGGCATTATTATTTCACAGCAAGAGGAATAATAGCTCTCGTCATTTCCAAAAGCCATGTGAACTGCAATGGGCCTCACAATAATCCATTGATTAGCCAAAGTAAATATTTAGAATGAGTTACAGCACAAAGATAGGAAATCAAGGTAAATAAATGAGCTTTACACATGGAAACTTAACTCTTCAGAGGGGAGATTACTCAGAGAAGTGGTGTCGAACCAGATGGCTGTGTCCAATGCTATCTTCTGTGGGCACACGTAATCGTTCTCTTATTTATCGAGGAAAACGTCTGTAAAAATTCAGGAATTATACACAAAATTTTGGCAAGGACAAGACTGTGTCAATCAATAGTGTATTTCATTTTGTGTTTTAAGACCCTCCCTCTCGGTGGCTCGTTATTTGATCCTAGACCCAAGGTTCACTATTTTTCTGCACTTTAGTGTCACGACTTTTAATATGCAAAGGAAAGCTTTACCCAAATCAGGAGGTTTGGGATTCTTCCTTTACGTTCACATGACATCTCCAAGTACTTCTTCCTATCGAAGGGTCTGCTTCCAAAAGTGTATCTTCGTCCCAGTTTGTCTTAAATTTTCTCTTGAGCCCATATTCCCCTCAAGTACCTCTCAATTTGCCTGCTCCCTTTCTAGACAAACATCTTCGAAGAGCTGACCCTACCAGATGTTTCTGCCTTTCATCTGTCATTATTCTTTTCCTTCCTTTCCCCCTTTTTTGAAGGGGGTTAAGTAGTTGGTCCAAATTTAAATATGAAACAAAAATGACAAATAGTGAATCCATTAATATCATGGAGGTACTATTACTTAGAATAATCTATTTTCTTTGTGTAGCCCTGTTTAGCTTTTCAAAGGGCCTCCCTAAGCACAATCTCACTTGATCCTTATAAGATATCAATCTTTAACTCCCAAACCTGGTTTCTACCTCCACAACTCTACCCAAATGATCTCCCTCACTATATATAGTCTTTTCACTTGGCCTCTCAGAAGCAATCAATCTTTCTACGATGTGGCCAAGATACTGGCTCATACGATATTGCGCATATCTGTTTTCCTTCTAATTTTCTGGCTGTCCCTTCTTTTCAAGCCCCTTATGGCTTCTTCCCAAACTTTATTTTTTATTTTTTTAATTAAAAAAATTTAATGTTTATTTATTTTTGCGAGAGAGAGAGAGAACAGAACACAAGCAGGAGAGGGGCAGAGAGAGACGGAGACACAGAATCGGAAGCGGGCTCCAGGCTCTGAGCTGTCAGCACAGAGCCCGACGTGGGGCTCGAACCTGCCAACCACAAGATCATGACCTGAGTTAAAGTCAGACGCTTAACTGACTGAGCCACCCAGGCGCCCCCATCTTCTTCCTGAATTTCAAATTCAAAACCTGCTCTTACACCTGCCTCTCTCTCTTATCTTTATGCCACTTCCCTCATATACATGGCGTAGAACACAGACCACGTTCTACATGTGGACAAACACAGATAACGTGTGTTTGTAGAAGTCTGGCACACAAGTGCCAGGCATGAATATCTGCCTCCTTCACATCAGCACTTAGATTGCTCGCAGGAGCACAAACCTCAGACGCATAGATCTGACTGTGATACTCCCTATATCTGCTCTTCCTGTGTGGCTCATTTCAGGAAATGCCGCCGCCATCTACCCAGCTGTGCCAAACCTGGAAACTTGCGATTCAACTTGATTCTCCCTTCTCTCTCCTTCCTCTCTCATCTAATCAGGAAGTCCTGAGGCCTCAACCTCAAAAATATGTCACAGATATGTCCTCCTCTCTTCGACCTCACTACCATCCTCCTCCTTGAAGCCACACTGGAGTCAGCGCCCAGACTTGCATTGCCCTCTTTGATGACTCCATTGTTTCCACTTCCATCCCATCTCAGATCCATTCTCTCTTAACATTCAAATTCAACCATGGGATCCCTCTGTTGAGTGAGCGAGTGAACGTATGACCTTCGGTTCATCTTAGAATTAAGTCCAAATTCTTTCTCGGGGCCTCAAACCCCATCTTCAAACACCTCTCACACCAGTCTCCATCCCATCCGCTAAACTGGCCCTGCAGTAGTTCTTCAAGCAAGTCAAACCCCTCCTGCCTTTAGCATCCTCTCAGACACTCTTCCTTCCCCTCTTTTCCAGAGCTGGCTCCTTCTCACCCTCAGCCATCTGAGCTGGAGTTTTGTCTCCAGAGGAAAACTTCTTCTGATTGTACTAAGATCCATGGTGGGTACCCCCCGTGTTCTCTACCATTGTGGTATCCTACTATTCCCTCATAGTAATTGTTACAATTTACAATATATGTGTATTAAGGTGTTTATTATCTTTCTCCGCTGTCAGAGTATGACCTCCACGAGATAGAAATAACTTTAGTTCTCACAGTGAAAGGTGACCAACAAGTATGGAAGGAAAGAAGGAAAGGAATAAAGGAGAACAGAGAAAAGAGAGGGAGAAAGGAGGGAAGGAAGGAAGGGAAGAAAGAATGGATGGATGGATGGATGGATGGATGGTGGGTGGATAAACAGACCATAAGGAAAGGATGAATGCGCATGGTCTCAAAGGGAAAAGAGAGTAACAAGAATGAGAAATGAAACAAAGAAAAGTTAAGGAGACTGATTCTAAATGTGAAGAAATGAGCGTGCTTCGTTAATTTTACCAATATTTCGGTTGCCATGTGAAATTATTAATAGGCTTTTCCTTTAAAGTACATACATTTCTTCCAGGAAATGATAAAACTGTTAACTCTTCTGCATAAGCAGCCAAGGTTAGAGTTTAGTTGTTTTCCCTTATAACCAGTCAATTTCCTTCAATGAAAAGTATGAGGGCACTCCTAAACTTGGCATGTTCTTCGCCATGCATGGAAGGGGATAGGCAAGAGACCCTGAGGTCTTCCTCTCAAGCCTATCAAAACTGGAGGAAATAGTCAAGATACATTGTTCCGTAGAACTTAACTAGACCTTCTGCAGACCTTTATCTCCTCATCCATAAAATGAAAGATCAGGGGTAGCAGAAAGTCTCCTTCACGTTTCTACTGGTGTTGGCTGTTTGGAGCGCCATGCTGGGATATAAGGACATATCCTACTATGGTAGGAAAGAAGGCTGATAATCACGTTAGCAACGTCTGCCATGAGCACGGGAACTGTGTAAGACACACCTGCCACTGTAGAGCAAATTATTAAGGTTTAAATGAAATATCCTATCTGAAATCTCTCAGAAAAATTACACACTAAATATCAGAATGATAGGCTACTATTCAAGACCTTTCTAACTGCCAAATCTTATTTCTACTGAGTTGGTGTTATCATCTTCCCGTATAATGGATGCCATATCACACTACATTTTTAATTATCCATGTTTCAGTTATTTTGCCCCAAGTCTTGTTTTCAGGTTCTCATGAACATGACGGGAATAAGCGTGGCCTTATTTACTTTTCCTTCCTAAGCATGCAGCCCAGCAGGAGGCTGTTTAAAACAGACCACTTAATTTACTCATTCAAAGAAGGACCCATCACACACTGACTTAGCAAAGCAAGGAACAGATGTTGCACTGGCTCTTTTCCTCGGTTTGAGCACAGGCTCTGGGGAACAGCAAGAGCTTTGCAACGAGAGAGGTAGGTGAGCAAATGCACATTCCTGCATCCTTCCTCCTCTTATTTTTACGAAGTCCCCCGATTTTCTCAAAGGAACTATGAATTCATGAAGCAGATTTGGAATTACACGTAAAAACAAACAAGACCGCTCACTTAAGATTTCGTATGGTCTTTGACCCATTCCTTTACACTGACAGGAAGAGCAGATATGAAACGTCTCACATCCTTCCTGAGCTTGACTGAACTGAGACTCTCCGATTTCTAGCATCTACACTCTTGCTCAGCTTCCTGTTTGCCTTCAGTTACTGGTTATTCCGCAGATGCCACTGCTGTGTCAAAGGCCCTGACACTGGTAGGAGTATGTCTTGCCCTCTCTTGCAACTTGTTTCTTTAAAGCCTAGAAAGATTCAAGTTCCTTACGATGATTCTCCTACATGACTCGGGTGGCTATGTGTGTGATTAACTCTGCAGGTGCTCTCTGGATCCATTAAGGAACAAATACACAAACAAACAAACAAACAAAAAACACCGTCTCCACCAAAAAAGATCACCTTAATTATAGAGATACTCTTCCTGCGGTTCCTGTTCAAAGTTATTATCCTGCTTTATTTCCTCAAGATATTCACTGGATGCTAGTCACTTTAGCATTGTGCATATTAATGTCTCACATTCCTGATTTTTAGGGTTTTCCTGAATTACAGAATTTCAGAGCATTAAGGAACCCCAGACACCTTCCTCTGACAGTTGGGCATAGCAAGGCCCTCATAATCTGTGCGACTGGCCCATGGTCACGTGGCCACCATGTGACAGAGCGGAGGAAGAGTAACACCAAGCCTCCAGGGCCCCGGAACTCTGTTTCCCATATGCTTCTCTTACACCGTTGTGCCCTTCCTGGTTTTCTCTGGCCAGTAAGGGCCTGTGACCCACTGGGCTCCTTCCTCCTTCCTGCGACCCACAGCGCCTCTGGCCTGCCTCTCTCTTAGCCAAGTACCAGTGAGGATGACACAGATATCCAGACAAGGATGAAATCATCGCCTTCCTCTATTATTTCTCTCAATTGCTTTTTTCCCCAACCCATGACTAGGCAGTATTTTCTCACAGCTGGGGATGAACAACTTCAAAAAGATGTTCTCAAATACACAGTTTCCGAGATAGAGGCCACTAAGTTTTGAAAATATAAAATGAGCATTTTTGAGTGATTGCACAGCTCATAAAAATGTCTCTGGTTAGAACCTCGTCAGCAATGATTCACTCTGTGTGAGGGTCCCCTGTGGAGGCTTTAGCTGCCTCACATTAGAGTGTTGAGGCTTATTTTTCCTGCTGAGATAGAATAAATGACTAGGAGGCATTAACTGATGGAGGTCACAAGAGTCCCATCCAGGAAGGGGAGGAATATTTCTTTAAAGACGCCCTTGTGGCTGGAAGACATAGCGAACTTGAAGACTATAGTATTTCTCCTTCCCCTTTAGAATAAAGTATCCCTTTGCCCCACAGGCATAAACTTTCCGAAGTAAAACTTCAAGGTCAAAACTGTGACTTCTGTGATAACAAGCAGCTATCCCTGACGAAGAGGAAAGTGCAGTTTATTATAGCTCAAGGATATGTGTCTCAACGCCCAAGACATCTTCTTCAAGATAAAGCCTGATTTTATTTTATCCTGTTTTGTTTTATTTTATTTTTGTTTTTTTTAGAAATAAAGAGAGAGAGAGGGAGAGAGAACTCAAGGGGGGGAGAGGGGCAGTGGGGAGAGAGAGAGAAAGAGAGAGAGAATCCTAAGTAGGCTGGGTGCTCAGCACGGAGCCCATTGTGGTGCTCGATTCCACAACCCTGGGATCATGACCTAAGCTGAAATCAAGAGTCAGATGCTCAACCAACTGAGCCACCCAGGAGCCCCATCCAGATGAAGCCTGATTAAATGCGATTATGCACAGTGCTTGAGCATTGTAGATACTCAATATATGAGTTTTAAATTTGCATCTGCAGCTACCATTTAGGTACTTTTAGTCTCAGCTACTTTATAAAAACATTTTCAGTTGTAAACACGGCATTGTAGTTAACACCACAGAAATTTAGTATCAAACAAGTTTCCCTGCTCATTTCTAGGCCAAATGGGGTATTTTCTTCTTCTCCCACCAACGTAGATCCCAAAGTCCTTCAAGGAGTTGTGTTCTCAAATTTTCATTTGTACTTTCCAGGGCCTCATGTTTCAGAAGGTCTGAAAGTGGCCCTAAAATCTACATTTCAGGGAATAATGACACAGAAGATCAGTGGAAAATACTTTGAGTAACACTCAAAGAAAAATACTCAAATACTCATAGAGCTACAATTTATGGGTGTGTTCTGGGTGCCTCCACATGGCTTGTAGAGGAGAATGGTTGTCACTGCTCCTAGGACACTGGAAAATCAGGACAAGGGAACCAGTTTTTCACAGGGGCCAAATCTTCCTTTTTCAGTGCATTTCAATATGGAGTCATCCAAAGTCACTCTTCTCTCCTTCCCTGCTCCTCCCTAACTGCTGTCCAGTAAGGGGCAAGGTAGCTAACATATCTGGATCCCTACAGTATGGCCCATACTTTGTATCATCAGATGCTGGAAGCTACAATTCTCTGATGTCGATACATTATGTCTCTCTTTATAGACAAACAAACTCAGGGGGGTTAAATGTAATTTGCCCAAGGTGACATGGCCAAGGGAAAAAGCCTGGACTCAAACCCAAGCCATCGGGCTCAAAGTCACCACCTGCCTCTTGCAGGGACAGTTCATCAGTTTCTAGGGAAAATAAATTTTTCTTTTGCAAATACCATGGAAAGGGTCCCTATTTATGTTACTGGCTAATGCTCTTTTCTCCTTCACACCTTCTAACCCTTCCAACTCCCCGCTTGCCCTCATCAGCTCTTTCCATACGATCCACCCCCTTTCCAATGCTCTACCACAATCTTATAGGACTGTGTGTCCCAGCTCCCACATGCTCTGCATTCTGTTATTCCCAAAGAGTGAATATTTAAGTTGACTCAAGCCCACCTGTGTTAACTGCTGAGAAACTCACAGTCATTTTTTTCCTTTGGGAAAACCTTCTTACTTGCCTTTAGACTGAAATGTATATAATCTCCCCATATTTATGATCATTTTTGGTTACTGACATTAGCTAGGGGCAGGTCACTTACCTGGTCTTATCCATAGCAGTCTACTTTATATTACCAAGCTATTCCTGGTTAAATGTTAGTACCAATTCCAGATCACCAGACCATAAGTCCTAAACTCATGAGGCTTAATGGAAATCTCTGGATTTATTATTATTTTTTATGTTTATTTATTTTAAGAGGGAGAAAGAGGATGTGCACACGAGTAGGGGAGGGGCAAAGAGAGAGGGAGAGAGAATCCCAAGTAGGCTCCGTGCTGTCAGCACAGAGCCCATCACCAGGCTTGATCTCACCAACTGTGAGATCATGCCCTGACCTGAAATTGAGAGTTGGACACTTAGCCAACTAAGTCACACAGGTGCCCTGGAAATCTCTGGATTTTAAGTACCATGAAAAATGATGTGCATAAAAATTAAATAATTGCTATTTTAAAGTTTTAATGTGATATAAAAAAATCTCTATGCTTCCTCCTCCTCCTCCCCCCCCCAACGATATATTTCCACCTAAGATATTTGTAAGTGTAAAGAGAGTGCTGGCCTGAGACAAAAATCTAGGAAATCTTGCTTCAGTGATTTTTCTCCAAATTCTGATATAGTGGAAACAGCTTAGGTGGATAGACCTGTATTTCAATTCCAGCACTACCTCCCTCTAAGTGAATAACCTGGGGTAAGTTAGTTAACATCACCCAAGCTCAGTTCCCTTATCTATGAAATGGGGTTAATAATATTTAGCTAGCAGAGGATTAAATGAAGCTAGAAGTTTACTGAATTTGGTACATATTAGGTGTTCAGGTATTGGTGGGTTTATTACCAACTTTTTCAGCATCCCTACAAAAGTCATTCATATCATAGCCAGAGATTACACTGTTTATGTCCCTAGGGCATGCGCGCGTGCACACACACACACACACACACACACTTTAAAAAGACTTTGTCTGAAAACTTCTGTTTCCAGCCAGGAAGAAGTAACAGCGATAGAATTTATTCTCCTGCTTGAAGCAACTTGAAAGTCAGACAAAATATATGAAATGACAGTTTTTGGGCAATGGACAACATCAAGTACAGAACAGTGATTATTGAGAGAAGGGAGACAGGTACAGTAAAAGCTATGATTGTCCCCGTCTACTGTCTAGAAAGTTTCCAGGATTTAACTCAAGCACGAGAAACCCAAACAGAGGCAGAGGTATACCTTAGTTTCAGTGTTTGGGAGGCCAAGGCAGCTGGAAATTATAGGGAAGAGCACTGCAGAGAAAGGCCCTAACCAGAAAGAGAGCTCTGAAAATCTTCAGAATGTTCCCTTCAGGTCTTTGGCTGAGTATTGATCAGGTCTGCGAAGGAGGTTCCAAGACTGA
This sequence comes from Acinonyx jubatus, assembly GCF_027475565.1. NCBI lineage: Eukaryota > Metazoa > Chordata > Mammalia > Carnivora > Felidae > Acinonyx > Acinonyx jubatus. The sequence continues at coordinate 26,876,249 of NC_069380.1, read as the reverse complement.
GGCAAAAACTGTGGGTAAGGAGCAGGTGGAACTGATTCTGAGGATCACAAAAGGGCTGAGAACAGATCCAGTTTCTAGTAGCCAGAGAGGATAACTCTTAATATACCAGAGTAATGTTTCTAGAAGTATCTTGCCTCAGAAGTGGCATAAATTATCTTTAGTCTATCTAAAGGCTGCTCCGGACCCACCTACTTAGGCTAAAAAGCAAGCCTTGAAAGGATGAAAGTATTTCTAAGGAACTTAATGGCATCTCAGAACAAATGTCAAAAATATTTAAGGAAATTAAAAAAAAAATCCAGCACCTAACAAGGTAAAATTTACAATGTCTGGCATCCAACGAAAAATTACTAGGCATGCAAAGAAGCAGGAAAATAGGATCTATCATGAAGACCAACAGAAAGACACTTAGAAAGATAACAGACAACAGAATTAGTACATAAGTGCACTAAAACAGCTATCATATACTCCATCCATATGTACAAGAAGGTTATTGAAAGCATAAGCATGATAAGGAGAGATGGGGAAGATACATTTTTTTTTAAAAAAAGAAGAAAAGAAGTAATCTGGAAAGATGATGCTCAATTACTCAAAAAATAAATCACAGATGTCAAATAAGGGGCTGATGGTCGTGGCTACCCTTCATATCTAACCATGATTAAAAACATAAAAGCTATACTTTAGAACAGTCTAAGGACCAGGTAAAAGTAACTTTTCCAAAATGTATACATCTTTATGTGGTTATTTATATAAATGAATCCACCCAGACATGCATTCCACTACATGGTTACTGAGCACCCATCTCTGTATTTGATGATAGAGGAAAGACAAAGATGAAACATACGATTCTTGCCCATATAAATGTATAGCCTAGCACAGTCTATTAGATAAACGATAGCCTAGTTATATAAGTGCACAGTGTAATATATCTACCACTCAACAACATGGTGTGTAACACACAGTAAATGATAAGGCCCAGCCCAATAAAAGGAAACAAGGCGTAAATGAGAAGTCACTACACAATGATTCCATACTTACAAATAAAAGGGTTTGACATTAACTGAAAACAAAAATGCAATATATGGTAATGTGCCTGTATGTGTGTATGTGTGTGCACGCTGGATAGGAACATACAAATTAATTTTAATACAGGAATTTAACTGTTTGATCTTTCTTCCTGATTCCAGCTGCATTAGAATGTCTACTATGGGGGCAGGAGACAATCCGTTTTCCATTATGGAATGCAAATATTTCCCTTTAGCTCATGTTGCCGTTGAAGATACGAAAGCATCTCTATTCTAGGGGAAGAAAAGGAAACCAAGAAAATTAGGGAATGTGTGTGTTTCTGATGTATATGCACATCTTCATGTTATATATTTGCATGTAACATGCATATAGTTACTATACCTGTGCATATGTAAATACAGACAGTTCTTTAAAAATATTTTTCTCTAATTTTAGTCTAGAGGGTAAGAAAGTGACCAGAGTAGTTCAAAAGGCTGGTTGAATTAGTTGGGTAGCACGTATACCAGGGTATGACAGACCAAATAAGGACTAAGCTAATCAAGAGATGGAAACTAGTATAAAATCAAAAAAATATATATTTGTTGTGGCATAGACAGGAAGAATAGAATTACACATTCATAATTCAGAAAAAGTCAATCTACAAAGCGAGTGCATTTATGTGCTTCATTGCATGGGGGAGAAAAATGACTACACTTCAAATGACTAGATCATGTTAGGCAAGCATTTGAAAAGGACTTTCATTTCATGACATCTCTAGTCAACAAAGATACAGGTTGTTGTCACTTGTGGAGAGTGATTTGAGGACAAGCCTTGATTCGTTTGAAGCGATACCAATTACCTTATATAGCACACAGCACAGGAAGAAGCAAATATTTTTTGGAAACAATTTGCTACAAATTCGCTCATCTCCAGAAATACCGTAGACACACACGTCATGTACCGAGCACCGGGATGAGAGCCCTAGGACGGATGACAGCCATGTTTCCCCTCAGCACTTGAGACACCCCTCAATGCCTGGCGGGTGGGAGGTGCTCGGTACTCTGGACCCAAGTGCGTATATCCAGGCCGTCTACCTCATTCATCTCTTTCTGGACTTCCAGCAGTCTTTTGGATGTATGCCCACACACATCCCATTTTCATCTCCTTGCAAGAGCCAAGCTCCTCTTGCCCCAGGCCTTTGCACGGGGCATTTTATATAAACTTTTAGAATTCTCTCAGCTTCCCAGATTCCCCTTTTCTTCCCTCCTGCTACCTGGTAAGCTCGAATTCATCTTTAGGCCCTTAGCCTAAATATTCTTTGGAGGGACTTTTCTGAATAGCCTCTAATGCCTCCAAGCGAAGTTGGGCTCCCAATCCCTCTTACTGTAACACCCCACTGTTGTTGTCGTGAAACAGGCATTTACGCATCTGCTTCTTTAAAAAATATGAATGCTCCACAGGAATGTCGCCTGTCTGTCATATAAACTGCTGTTTCTCTAGGGCCTTGTAAAATGTGTTGTACATTTTGAGCCTTCTGCAATACGGTAGGGGAATGAGCGGACATACCAATGTACTGTTCTAATGTCCTGGGGAAGAGAGGGTAGATAACTGTGGAATGTGCAACTGAGCTGTCAGGAATACATGTAATCGGGTACGTAAATTGTGAAATCTAAGTCGAAGGCCCTCTTTGTTTTCTGATGTTTGATAATGAGAAATCTTCCGGCAAGATGGAAAATAAAAACAAAAGAAGACTCTGAGCATCATCGTTTAGAGAGCCTCGCTATTACACGCCAGGCTATCTGTATCCCCTTAATCATGCCCGTGTCAGGGAGTGCCACCAGTAACATGTGAAGGGACGAAAGAAAGGAAGTTTGCTGGCTTGAGTATTATTCTCCTCTTTTTTTAAAAAAATTTTTTTTTAACTTTATTTTTTAGAGAGAGAGAGAAACAGAGCGTGAGCAGGGGAGGAACAGAGAGAGAAGGAGACCAGAGTCCGAAGCAGGCTCCAGGGTCCGAACTGTTAGCACAGAGCCCGACGCGGGGCTTGAACCCACGAACTGCAAGATCACGACCTGGGCCAAAATTGGACGCTTAACTGACTGAGCCACCCAGGCGCCCCAAGTGTTAGTCTCATCTTAAAAACAAGTATGTAGGACGGTTTATCAACAGAAAGACCATCTGAGTGTCTCTGTAAACTGATGAGATGGTTTCAGGAATAGATTCTTAGGTTACATTTTTTAGATCTCTGACTACTTCTCTAATTGCAAACCTTGGAGCCCACCAATGGATAGGAATCCAGTGGGTCAAAAGAGAGGAAACAGAGGAAGCAGATACTTGGAGACTCAGTTGTAGGTTAGACTGATACCTGCATGAGCAGCTGAGGGCTTATGTATAATTTCACAGCAAAAGTATGACTGGGGGAGAAAGGAGTCAATGACCGTCCTTGTCCTATGACTGCCAAAGCCACATCCCTGTCTCCCCTTCTGTCATTAGCTCTAGACCCTCAGATCTAACTGCTCACCACATTTCATTTCCATGGGTTCTTCAAACTCAACACATGCAAAAAGAATCTTGCCATCTTCCGCAACCTGTTCTCTTCCAACCTTCTGCGTCTCAGCACATGACCATACCATTTTACACGATTTCCCAAACTGGAATCACTGCTGATGACTCCCCTAACATTCTGAGGACTCAGTCATCAATTCCTATTGCTTCTAGAATCAAATGTCTCATGGGTCCCTTCACTTCTCTCCATCTCCGCTTCCATGATTATTACTGTCATTATTACCTTGCATCTGCATAACTGCTACGGCCCTTTGTCTGACCTCCCTGCCACCAACCATTCCACACTCCATCCATTCTCTCTAGGACTTGCAAAAGTTCTCCGTTAAAATGCAACTTTAATCGCACTAGTCCCTGCTTACCACTCTTCGGTGACATCCTATAGCACCCTTTATCTCCTCGTGGCAGAGCCACTTATCATGTTGATTTGTATTAGCTTATTCACTCTTCTCTGTTTCTCCCACTAGGCGCTGAAAGGTCTATGTCTCCCTATTCCCAGCATTTGGCACAATGTCTGGATCAATAAATCCCAGTTAAGAGCAATGCTCCAGGAGATGAAAGGATTTAACACATGCCTCCTCATATCTGGGCATATTAAAGAGGATCAAGGTGTTCCTGGGAGGATTAACCAACCCAGGAAGGAAAGCAGAAAAAATATTCTGAGCCAGCAGAGAGGAATTAAAACGAGTGGAAGCATCAGCGAATGGAAGAGGGGAAAGAGAGGACTGTAGCTCAACCTGGCCTCCCCATGAGTTTTAAAGTTGATCTCTTCTCCGAGTGGCAGTAACAGAAGCAGTGACGGTGAACTCAGAGCTTTTAAAGAAGAAACAGGTGCGAGCCAAGGGACAATCCGTGTTCACAGATACTTGTAAGAGGGAAGAAGTCTTTTACGGGCTCTAAGTTAATCCCTTATGATAAGGCCTGTGGCGCTGTCTTGGACAAAGTTTTTCCATAGCTAATAGGGAAGTGTGATGCCTTTTCAGAACACGAATTTGAGATAACACAAATGGCATGTCAAGCCATTTGGGGTAAAAGATATCTACCAATCAAAGTCAACGACAGCTAAGGAGAGATACGCAGATGGGCTTTCTTTTGATAAACTGTCCTACGTACTTGTTTTTAAGAGGACAATAATACTCAAGCCAGCAAACTTCCTTTCTTTAGTCCCTTCACGTGTTACTGGCAGCACTCCCTGACACGGGCATGATTTAAGGGGATACAGACAGCCTGGGGTGTAATAGCAAGGCTCTCTAAACGATGATGCTCAGAGTCTTCTTTTGTTTTCGCTTTCCATCGTGTTGGAAGATTTTGAGATCAGGAAATAAAATTTCAAGAAGTTTAGAGAAAAGCAAGCTAGAAGCTCATGGCCAGAGAATACCCAGGAAATATTACCAATCCCCATGTAGTCCTGGGCAAGAAACTTAAAAACTGGGGACTCGGCTGCTGAGTTTTCAACTCTTCCAACTGATGATCATAACTTTGGAAAAGAAGCTGGGATATATAGGAAGAGAGCAGCTGGTCACACAGATGGTGTCAAAGCTCATGATCTGATATTCCGGATTTGGGCTGATGACACCCATGGCGGGGGCTCCTGGAAAGTGACAACACGGATCAGAGAAAACTAGGAAGAAGGCTTCAGGCAAACTCTTGACCACGAGAGAATTATTTGGAAACCTGAGGTTAGGTAGTAACACTGTTCAGTGAAAACATAACCCAAGCCGTGTGCCAGATCATAGGCAGGATATCATAAACAGCATAGAGAGACGGATGGTAATGGAAAAGGATGTCCCCAGCTGATGGCAGAAATCTGGTTTACATGGCTATTCTGGTGTCTCACGAGATGCCAAGAGATTTTTTTTTTAAGCTAAATTAAGTTTGGGGAAGCCCACATGCTACATACTACTCTTTGAAAGTATACATTGGATATGAGCATAGTAAAGACTTTGAAGAAACTCACAAAGAAAGCAACCTACCTGTTTTATTTTATTTTAAGTTTATTTATTTTGAGAGAGAGAGTGGTGAAGAGGCAGACAGGGGAAAGGGCAGAGAGAGAGAATCCCAAGCAGGTTCGGCATGGCCTGCATGGAGCCCAACGTGGGGTGGGGCTTGACCTCGGGGACTGTGAGATCATGACCTGAGCCTAAACCAAGAGTTCAATGCTCAACTGACTGAGCCACCCAGGTGCTCTGCAACCCACCTGTTTTCATTTTTTTTAATGTTTATTCAATTTTTTTTGAGAGAGAGAGAGACAGAGTGTGAGTTGGGGAGGGGCAAAGAGAGAGAGAGAGGGAGACACAGAATCTGAAGAAGGCTCCAGGCTCCAAGTTGTCAGCACAGAGCCCGACACAGGGCTCAAACCAATGAACCATGAGATCATGACCTGAGCCGAAGTCTGACACTTAACTGACTGAACCGCAATCTACCTATTTTAAACCCACAGTTTGCCTTGGCTATTAGGCCACATAAATACTTATATGACATCCACTTTACCTAACAACCCCAGGGTACTGGTGTTCTAACAGATCAGTTTAGAAAACCTAGATCTATATCAATGCACAAAGTGTTGAAATGCACAAAATTAAAAGTTCCACAAAACTAAAAGTAGGAGGAATAAAATAAACATGAAACAATAATATAAGGAGGTAAATATTATGCTATAGATAAACCAAGACATTGAAGTATGCGATTTAGGGCTGGAGTAAAACACCAAAATGGTATATTTTAGATAAAAGAAACTGATTCAATACGATGATCTTAAGCAGCACATGATAGGAAGAAGGTAGCCAGGCAAGTTCATGAGCATGGGGCTGGAATCACGGTGGGAACACGGGGGGACGGTAGAGGGGAAGAAAATGGAAGAGCTGTAACTGTGAAAGCCACAATAACACATCAGAAAGGTGCAATGGGACAGTGGTGGGTGATCTGATTTCCTGGGAAAACTTTCTGATAAAAGCAGAGGATGTGAAAAATGTGTGCCTTCCTTCCTTTGCTGATAATTTTAATCTCTCAATAAACAGAAGTACTGGTGGAGAATGGGATTGGGTGTCAGTTCAGTTTTCACAAACATGGGAAGAGTAGTTGATCGTTTAGAAATATCAGAAACTTTGGGAGAAGGCCAAGTGCTTGTAAAATCCAGCCTCTCCATAATCCTGTCAGAGACATTTTAGAGGGGATTTCTTGGAAGGAAGGCTACACTAAGTAATCTTTAAGCCCCTTCTGAGACAGTAAAGACTGGCTCTCACATTCCACAGGCACCCCGAAGAATTCCAGAGGCGGCTGCATGTGAACTGAGCAGGAAACAGCCGTCTGTGACTGCCTTGAAAGAAACAAACAGCATTACCCATGCAGTCCAGTAAAAAGAGCATAAGAGATGTCATATAAATACTCCATAGAGCTGGAAGGACTGAGACAATGTGGTGCTGGAATAAAGATAGATCAGGGGTACAGAACAGATACTTCAAACATGGGATAGAAATATGCATAAGAATGGAATGTTTGATAAAAGATAAGAAAGATAGAAAGGTAAAAAAGATAAAAGTAAGCCAACGGAGGCCCAGAAAACTGGGAATACGTATCAACTTCTACGGTGGGACCAGCCTTTTCGTATTTAGAAATGGAATAAAGAACTCATAAAGGAAAAGTTAAACATATTTTTTTTAAAAAAAACAACATTAAGAGGCAAAAAAAACCAGACTATATAAGTGTTTTTAGGAAATATGAATTCCAAAGATTAAAATGCTTAATAATAAATAACCAAATGTAAACCAAAAAGGTTTGAGCTCTGTGTGATAAATGGATACAGTATGAAAGTAATCTATTTGCAAAAGAGGAAATACTAATAACAGAGGAGGTAAATAATTTACAAAGGGTATATATAAAAAAAATGAGGGCAAAATCATAGGATGCCATCTTTACATATCAAATTAGCAAATAAATATTAAATACATATGCATATTTTGGAAATTAATCGCCCAGCATTTAACAAGAAACTTTCAAATGTTCATTTCTTGTGATCTGCTAGTTTTACATACAGGAGTCTATCCAAGGACAGTAATTCTAATTGCTGAAAAGCTCTATGCGTGGAAATGGTTCACATAATACTACCTGTTTTAAAAAATGAGCAAAAAAGGAAGGAAGGAATAAGAGTTAATAGTCAATGAATGCTTTCTACGTGTAGGTGCTATGTGGTTATCGCATGTAAACTATCATATTAAAATCTCGCAACAGTCCCATGAACTAGACATAATCACCATTTTACAAAAAAGGTAACATGCTTCTCTCTGTGCTTGAAGACATTAAATTCTCCAAACAAACTTGCCTTCTAAGAGTGAAACAATGGAAACAGCCTAAATGTAAACACTAGGCTGGTTAAATAAATTGGAGGTTTGTTCAATGGATTATTTACATTTCTTACATATAAAACAATAAAATGGAAAAACTAATTTAGGACAAGGTGTTAATAAAAATACACAATAGAGTATTTAATGTGATGAAAATGTTTCCGTGGAAAAAAGACTGGAAGAAACTGCAGACACACTAAGTGAATAAAACAGAACCCGACCCTGAGAAAGTGCCAACAAACGGGGTCAGCGGGAGCCCCGAGGAACCACGTGAAGTACAGTTCACCTGGCAGAATGCAGAAATGACGAAGGGACACCCAGGAAGACCCTGAGAGGCTCGAAAACACTTGAAGCAGTCTGGCTAGTACAGGAGATAGAGAACGTAATGCAGGGCAGATACGGTAAATCTTCTATAACGAGCAGGGGCTGTAATTCTTTTCATGGTAAGTTGCCGGGAAAATCATAAATTGGTCATGGTTAAAATGTCACAAGACTCAAAATCATAAAGAAAAATAATGAATTATTGAGGTTGTGGCTTACTCTGGAAGTTACACAACATTTTCTGACACAAGTGGGAGGTGGAGACAAGAGCAATTTCTGCTAGATAAGCATTTCAATTAGGCAGTTGGGAAAATTTGGGTGGAAAAATGCAAATCTTTACTCTCGAGTTAGTAGATGGAAGTACCTGCCTGAGTAAGCTTTCGGGAAAAGGGGTCTGGATCAACGCATGTTCAGACCATAGAAAATGTCACTGCTTGGCCAAAATGAACAAAGCAGGAGACTATAGATGCTGGAGAGGATGTGGAGAAACGGGAACCCTCTTGCACTGCTGGTGGGAATGCAAATTGGTGCAGCCACTCTGGAAAACAGTGTGGAGGTTCCTCAAAAAATTAAAAATAAACCTACCCTACGACCCAGCAGTGGCACTGCTAGGCATTTACCCAAGGGATACAGGAGTACTGATGCATACGGGCACTTGTACCCCAATGTTTATAGCAGCACTCTCAACAATAGCCAAATTATGCAAAGAGCCTAAATGTCCATCAACTGATGAATGGACAAAGAAATTGTGTTTTATATACACAATGGAGTACTACGTGGCAATGAGAAAGAACGAAATATGGCCTTTTGTAGCAACGTGGATGGAACTGGAGAGTGTGATGCTAAGTGAAATAAGCCATACAGAGAAAGACAGATACCATATGGTTTCACTCTTATGTGGATCCTGAGAAACTTAACAGAAACCCATGGGGGAGGGGAAGGAAAAAAAAAAAGAGGTTAGAGTGGGAGAGAGCCAAAGCATAAGAGACTCTTAAAAACTGAGAACAAACTGAGGGTTGATGGGGGGTGGGAGGGAGGGGAGGGTGGGTGATGGGTACTGAGGAGGGCACCTTTTGGGATGAGCACTGGGTATTGTATGGAAACCAATTCGACAATAAATTTCATATAGTGAAAAAAAATTTAAAAAATGCAAAGAAAGCATGTGACAAAAAAAAAAAAGAAAATGTCACTGCTGCACATATATACACAGCACGCACCAGACTAATCCTCAACTCAACGTGAGTTTTATACTTTGGAGAATTTCATAAATATCCTAAGAATACTGTTTTGTAACTCAGGATCTGACTCTCTTTTTTCTGTCTCCCACTTGTCGCTGTCTCCTGTCTTCTCTCCTGTTCTTTCTTGTGATATTAAAAAAAACCCATACGTATATATTCACATATATGTACGTGTGCATGTACATATATATATATATATATATATATATATATATATACAGGTACACACACACATAAAACTTACTGTAACTAGTTTAGAATTTGCTATCTATGGCCACTATTGAAAAACAATAAAAACAACAACAAAAACAAACAAATGCTTGGTCACCTCAGCACAAAATACACAGGTTTGTGGGGGCAGAAACTACCTCTCCAATGGCTACTGCTTTCTACTTGGTGCATACCATCTACCCCTCATCTGACTTGACGGGCAAAAGTGAATTGTTCCTCTGACGTAACAATGACCATAACATAATAACTGACTGTCACCTCTCCATTGGAAATTCTGGGAGGGCAGGGACCATGCCTGGTTTGTTTATAGCTGGAGCACCCACACCAGGACAGTAACTCAATAAAGGTTTGTTGAGTGAACGAATGAGCGAATGAGTGGATACTGCAAGTTTTATGTATCTTTCTGGACAGCCCAAGTCCTACTCTTCTGAGAATATCTTCTCTTAGAGCCCCAGTGATTGACCCTTCTGGAAATTACTACATTATTGGCCTGTGTTACCACTTCGCACCTGATTCTACACATTATTCTAATTGCTGGGTTTTGTTGTTGTTGTTGTTGCTGTGCTTTGCAATTTGGGGAGACATGGTCCTCAGGAACACTTCTGTATGTATATATCTGTTCTCTTCCCCGGAGTATTTGTTCCACAGCACACGGAAAGTCCTCAATAAAGATGTATTAAATTAAATGATGAAATCTTTTAAACGGCCTTCTACTTGGGCACATTTCTAAACATTTTCCCTATTGAATGCATCGTATTATGATTCCAAAGAGTGACGGGAAAAATGTGGACTGGTGTCAGTTGAGTTGAATTTCTAGCTCTGCCACCGCAGTGCTGGAAAAGCCACCTGAATGCTGGCCCTCTGTTTCCCCGTCTTTGAAATGTGAACGTTCGTAAGCAAACAAACAATATCCACCTGCCTCAAAGAGACGACTGTGGAATCAGATGGCATAATGTAGGTGGAGTTTTGCAAATTACAAAGCAAACGTTAGCTCTTCTATTTAGCAATTTAAAACACGAAATTGATATCGCAATGCCACAGATGATATCTACTACACATGGCTTTTTCTGAGAGTAGCTGTCGGGCAGGAGAGCAAGGTGATGAGGAAAAGAATCTCAAGCACAACCTGCCACACAAATCCCAGTCATAAACATGTCCCCTGTTGACTATGCTCAACACTCGCGTGTGGGTAGATTACTGGACACCTGTCACCAACACCCTTTGGTACTGCTGCGAAGTACCTTGAAACCCAAGCTTACCAGACACAAGCTGCTGTCCAGGCAACCCCACGGGAACCATGCCCAAGTTATTCATGGCGGTGGCCCAGGCTGTGGGATCGGTCACGGACATGTTGAGCTGGGTTGTGTCTATCGCTATACTCCCCAAACCATCAGCTGCTGCGGGGAAAAACAAACTGTGACTTCCAGTCAACAGGCAAGAGTGTTTGTTTTAAAGGAGATCACATTGCTAGAGATGCGAGACTTCACTTAGCACATTCCCCAACCGCGCGAAAATAAAGCACTGTAATCTACAGCAATGTTTTCTCCAGACGTAAACATAAAGGGTTTCCAAATACATTCTGGGAGGAAACTTAATGACATGTAGTTTGTGTTACACACAGCATGCCATTAAGGAAGCACTCCTGGGAAAAAATGGAGGAACTGCTTCTTTCTCTTAGTGAGACAACGTGAGTTAAGTTCTAAGGTGGAGAGGCAGAACAGCACCACTCCTTTGGTAAGGGAAAAAAAAAGTCAATTGGTTCAGTAGACTAAAAATAAATGCCATCATCTATTTCTGAGCAGAATTTTGGAGCAGGCACACCTTCCAGCTATTTAACAGAATTTTTAAAAACAGTCGCCAAGCAGCGACTCAGTTCGGTCCTAACTGAATTTATCAGGGTTACCTTGTAACATACTCTTTCCTTTCTAAGCTTTTTGTATCATTCCATTATGGAAATGCAGGTGTCTGCTTAAGATGACTCTTCCAAAATATTTCTTGTAAGTTCAGACTTTCGTCAAAACCAAACAAACAAATAAATAACATTAAAAACAAAGAGCACAGGGCCAGAAAAAAAAAAAAAACTCAGCAAAACATGTGAAATTTGACTTAATGAGTTTTGATGTATGCTAGTCCCATGGCCCGATTTCTTTAAGGATTCCAGGTTCCCGGTTCAATGCCTATTTTCACGGCCAGGCAAGCTCTTCCCCTAAGAACTCACAACGCCTTGTTTGTGTCCTGGGCGGGCCACTGGCATTTACCTGCAGCCATCATCTGAGGAAGCTGCTGGGGACACCGGCTGATGCTTTCCAGGCCACCTGCATCTACGACTGAACTATGAGCATCCTTGGGGGCAGGTGCGCTCTGATGGCTGAGTGCAGGTTCCCCACGGAGGTCATCGGATTCTGCAAAAGGGGGAGAGGAGGGTGGTGAGAGATCACGACAGTTAGCTGAGGGAGCCTTTGAGGAAAACACTGTTGTCTGGGCAAAAACCAATGAACAACAAAGGACAACTTCCAGTCACAGATGAGACTCAGGGAGGGGCTGCTTCCTGAGCCCCGGGCGGCCCAGCCGGTCCCTGCCTAGGTTTGCCCTGGGTGCACTGGGCGGGCCAGCTGTCAGCTCACCTAGAGCCACGCTGCCTGAATAAGCAGCCCCTTGTGCAAGCGGCCAGGGCCTTCCTTGCCTCCTACTGAAGAGACTTCACAGACGGGGCTTATCAGCCCCAGCACAGCCTCTTCCACTCACTACACATCAATGGAGAGGGCAGACTCGGGGCTAAATATGATTTTCTTTAAGTTAAAAAATTAATTGATGTTGTTATTTTGGAAGACGGTCGTCTGCGAAATGTATTTGGGGGGGGGGGGTGGAAATGGAGGGCAGAGGAAGAGAAAAGCCAGGAGCTATTCGCCGTGAAGCTGGTAAAGGAGTCCGCCCAGATTACAATAGCCAGCAGAGGCAGAGGGAAAGAATAGTGCGCCTCTCATAAAAGAAGATGGAGAGGATGTTGGGGCAGCAAAGAGACACAGTTGTTTCTTTCATTTCTATGAAGCTAAATTGAACAGGCCACAGTTTGTTGGCTCTGGGTTTTCCCTAGCCTCATAGCGCACACGCATGCGCGTGCACGCACGCACGTGCACGCACACACACACGCACACACACATACATCTATATGCACATATTTTTGTTAAACTTTCCAAAGCACTCTTCTAGTAAAAACAAATAATAAAGCATTAAATAAAGCTGCAAAGGAAAGGGTCCCTCTATAGCCCGCTATTTATAAAATAACCTTCCCCCATCCTTAAAAATGCAAAAACATAGCATTCATACATACAGTGTTTTTCATGCACACGTATTTTAAGTGCACATTCAGCAGTTCAAAACTGAAAGGCAAAACATACCGCTTACGTGTGGGATCTGCGAAGTTTGAATTTTAAGTGGATTTGATGTAACAGTTTAATTATTTCTTTTTATTTAGCTATAAACTTAGAAGTTTTTCTAACCCATGTTTTTGCTATTGAGTATTTTAGAATTAGATGCGATGGTCTGTTTGTGTGTGTCTAGTTCACACTTTATAAGTTTAGTTCAAATGGAAGCTCAGATTTCAGTATTTCAAGGAATAGGTGGGTGATAGCAAATTGTTTCCATAGTCTCCACAAACACCTAGCCCTCGACCGGAGGGGCACATGAGATGGTGGGGAATATTTTCCAATAGCTTGTTGGCAGATGATACATCATCATTCAATAGAAAACGATTCCAACTTTGAGAGCAAACTGCACTCAAGACAAATGCTTTATACCTTGCAATGAAACTCACCTACCCATGGGGCGCCTGGGCGGTTCAGTCAGTTTAAGTGTCCGACTTTGGCTCAAGTCATGATCTTGCAATTCATGGGTTTGAGCCCCCCACATGGGGTTCTGTGCTGCCAGCTCAGAGCCTGGAGCCTGCTTCGGATTCTGTGTCTCCCCCTCTCTCTGCCCTTCCCCCACTCATGCTCTGTTTCTCTCTCAAAAATGAACAAACATTAAAAAATTTAAAAAAACCCCAAAAACTCTACTACCCAAATGAATTGAGACCTTGTTCACTTGTGGTGAATCAATTATTCACCACGGCAATGGATGCCATCAGATAACGTTCCCACCATAGAAAATGAACTCAGTAACAAATACATAACAGATCTAAATGTCTGCCCTTTGGCTACCCACACACCAGCTATATTTCTATGATGAAACCTCACAGCACTTTCCCCTGTCTACCTCCAACCAGTTCAGATCACCACAGCAGAGTCCGGCTAGACTGTTCATTCTTTTGCTCAAATGGCCATGGAGTAGAGTTGTTTCAGATCGTTGCAAGGTCACCATTTGTCTTACTTATCTCCCTAAATGAAGTTTAGTTGGCTGGTTTCCTGCCAGCTTGGGTTCTCTCCAAATGGGCATTAATCACAACTTTCTGTCCAATGAGTCTGCAGTTCTGGAATTACATCAAAGAACATCCCTTTACTTTGTAGGCTTTACAACTGGTATCTGACCTGCCATGTTTCCCCTTGCCTTTTTGCAACAGTATTTTAGGGATGCCGTTAGCTTTCCATGGCTCTATAACTGTCTGTTCCAAAGGTAGTTTTCTCCTCAGTGATTATAGTGTCACATGGGGGCATCAAACGTCCCAGGGGCCCGTAGTGCCCACCCACACTTTCATGCCCATCCTAAACTAATGCTGTTCCATTGGGAACAGTAATGAACTGTTACTGTGTCATACAACAAATAAAAAACAAACAAAAAAAGGCATTGCTTTGTTGGCAAGATGTAAGATGTAAACCTGAATTTATCCCCTAATGAGACTCTGTGACACTTAATTTATTACATGCCTTCAATCTACCAACCAATGGTTTCAATGTCATACAACTTCATGTAGCTGCCATGTACCTAGAATGGTGACTCCAAAGTAAGTTGTATCACCTCTTAGGCATTTCTAAGAGTCTCAAGGAAGCCAGGCAATTTTTTAAAAAAATGTAAATTTCCTTGATGCTTGGAAGAAAGATGATATTTTAAATTAATTACTACCTAGTAATTTATGAATGGTTGCAAGAGTAATTTTTATACTCTCCTAACATCTATCGTTCCTATTGAATACCTGCCTCTTTACATGACTCAAAGCCATAATGCCTAATTTATCATTCAAATCCATTTCTCTGCCTAAGTTTTCTTATTTCTAAACTGTAGAAAAGATTGATCATGTTAATGGTGTTTACTTACACGCAGAGATGTGGGAAGTTAAAAAATTATAGCTAATAAAGCACTTGGAATATAGTAGATGCTAATTATTATTATTTTATTTGGAAGTGTAGTGTTTCTATGAAGGTACCCTGGGATCTCAGTGTTCTACGGGATAATTATGTAATTAATTCTAAAACAGCGAGTAACACTTGATATTTCTAAAAGTAAGCACTGCCCTAGTTTTCTATGCCACACCTAAATTGTAGCAGAATATTTCTTTATTTTCCACAAATCCTTTATAAAATAATACAATGTGAATTAAAAGATGTATGAATTTTCTTCTCTAGGCTATTCTTCTGTTTATGCAACTATGAAAGCTTTCAAGAAACTGATGACTAATTGTGAAATTAGCAGTTTGAATTTACAGCTTTTAGTAAGACAAGATCATCACAAAACCAATCGGATGTACAAAATGCCAAGGTTAATGATACAGCACTGTCCAGGGTTCAGATGAAATCTAACCTGTTCTTTGTTAAGGTATATGCACGTACAAAATCTCATACCCAATTTCGTAACTGTTCAACAAGATCGATTTATGCTCAGGATTTCACCGGGCTACATCAACAGGGCAAATAATTTTTGAAACTCACCAAGCCTATGAAAATACTATTTTCCCCCATTCCTCCCTCAAAAGAAACAAACAAACAGACAAACAAACAGCACAGCTTTTCTCACTGTAAATAACACAACTCTTGCTAACCCTGTCCAACTTTCACGTGTCCCAAGGACACACACACACGCTATGAATAATAAAACCCATCTGTAACTGTCCACAAAGCATAGATTGCTATAAAATGGGGGTAGAGATGAGTTAAGTATTGAAATTTTATTTTTTAAAATTTAACAGAATGATTTTGTTTGATGTTAAAGTACATAATATATACTTATATGTTATTTATATGTAATAATTATATATAATTATAGTATGTTTATACATTTATAAAATATATTTAAAACTATATATAAACTGTATGTGTATATATACACACACACACACACACACACACATGTTTTTCAAGTGAATTCAGTCATAGAAGAAAGGAAGGAAACTAAAAAGGAAAATAAAAAGAGAAAGAAGGAAATGACAAAGGAACAAAGGAATAAACTTCAGTTCCAGGGTCTAATTCCAAAGGCTGGAGGTTTGAAAACTAAAGAACACAAAAGGGGAAATTGTTGTTGGGAACTAGAACACAGACGAATTTAAAGTGTCAAAGAAAGACAATTTTTAAAAATGTTAGATCCTTCCAGATAAGCTTTTGGTGCACTTAACAAGTCATTCTTCACGATCTAAGATTCCACACCTCCCTGGCAACCAATGTGGGGCCATCATCAGGTTACCGGGATGCTCCCCTTTTGTGAGACTTCTTGCAGCTGTTCTTTGAATGAGCTGAAATCTATAAATAACAGCATCTCCAGACCCATTAAACAGTACGTTAGTGTAATAAAGGCACATACGTACATATATGCTAAAGAAGTGATATCATTGGAAGAAAGGAAAAATTTCCATTTGGCACGTACTACAGAGGAAAGAAAGCAGGTCTGGCCGTTTCTCAAACACAAAATATCATTAAGGATCTGAGCTTGCATCCTCCATTTTTCCATTCTGTCTAGCAGCCAGTTTTAAACTATAAGTTGTCATTCTTCCATGTTAGGGAGGGAACGGTTACTGAATGGATGATAAGGTTTTACCCAAGACATGTCTGTCTTTGAAAAACTCAACATTGAGAAAGAGAGAGAGACAGACAGACAGACAGAGGCAGAGACAGACAGAGAATATGAATGAGAGAGAAGGTTTCCTCTGAAATCATGAAATCAAACAAAATTACCAAATTTGCCAGAGACAACTCAACCAGCATGGGCAAGAGAGGTAGATAAAGTCCTTGGATGCAAAGTAAAATACTGTTTGGCATTACATTTTTAAGTGTAGAGAAATGACAGAGGTAAAATTACTTTGTTTTCAGGAAATCGATTCTTTTAAAAAATATTACATTTTATATTTCTAAATTGAACAAAATAATAAAAGAGAAAGCTTGAGACCTTAGGGATAAAGTATTTCTTTTTCCGTTAAAGACAGAAAAGGAAATAGGACCAGATACTACTATGATCATATGTAATTTCAAAGTCTGTATATAGGCAAGTTTTAAAATACAGGAGCTTCCACACTTAGATTATTTCAGCTTTTCTGAGAAGGGCAATATTATACCTGAAGGCTGTTTATGAAACATGTAATGGGTCAACTCATACTTCCCATTGATGGATATCCATCAACCACATACACAATATGTTGTCAGACGTTGTTTTCTGCCTTCCAAAATACATCTAGCATAGGGAAAGTTATCATTGCTGACTCTGCTGCTGAGTGAATTATTAAAGGAAGCAATCTCATCCATAAACATAGGCCTGGATCCATTAAAACGAGAAGAGTCTCACTTTCAGCAAAGCTTTTTCTAACGCCCTGAGGATTCAGGACAACCACACCCAGGTTCACAGAACGTCAAGGTTCAAACCCTAGAGTTCCTTAATTCCAGCTTCCCCCAGATGTGGAAGTCCCCAAAATGTTACAGGCAGGAAACTGTTTCAGCCTTAACAGTTCACACATTCACCCTTCAGCTGAGCCCTTGTGGGGAAAATAAGCTCTTGAACTCTGCTTCTGCAACCATGTGTGGCCCTGGGAAAGGGACTCTTCTGTCCCCTGAACGGGGATATTGAGGCGTAACTGCCAATCAAGTAAGTCTCAGACAAGTTTATGAAAGTAAATATGGACACATCAGAGAATTTGCATTTTCCCTCACCTGACAGGTTTGTTTTCTGTTTGCATTCTCTGTTCTCAAGTTCCCATTCAAACAGTCCTACTGAAGAGACAAAGTAAATGCAATGCTATAACTACACAGAAGCTTCGATTGAGATGGCAAAGATGTGGGCTGCAGAGAAAGAGCAACGCAGAGACCAGGGGAAAGAGTCCTTTTGGAAGACAGGTAATACCTCCGAAATAGACTTTAGGTAGATTTCAGGCTTCAAAGATACATTCCTCAAAAGCGTGAGGTCTATAAACCATGGACACTGCCAATGATCAAAGAACAATTTTTAATGCATGTATAGTGTAGGTCACATGCTGGTCTTTTTGGCCACACTTACACACAGAAAGCAATTTCTGTAAACATTATTATCTTCTTATATAAGGGAAAGCAGACAGTATCATTCTATAATTTGTGCTCTTTTGTACTCAGTTTTTTCATTATGTACTCATTTTATACCTTGACCCAACCATGAAAAACATATTAAGCTACAAAGTGGAACATTTTAATTGTAGTGAGTGAATAACTGACCCTTAAATGGCTGCAAACTCTGGTAAATGAATGATCTGTTTTCAAAAAAAAAAAAAAAAAAAAAAAGCTTGATTAGAGCTCTTGAATCTATGGAAATCTACCTGCAATAAAATCCAGATCAGATCCTGACCAGCCTGAGCCAGTTGCCCATCCTGTTTAACATTTCTCCTAGTAGGGTCACAAACAACGTGTTGGTTACTCTTTAAACTAATGTGCTCTTAATGATGCCTTTGCAACACGACGCATGAAGTATTACCCTGCAGTCATGATCGCCCCAGGTATTCCAGACTCAGCAGGACACCCTGCCTCCAGTGGGGTGCCCTGGACCAGAGACCTTGTTTTCTGTTTCTCTAAATGACCACACACAGCTCTTGTTTATGGTCTGAAAGCAGTGAGTAGGATGGTGGGGGCCCTGGGTTCCTAGGGAGAGTCCTTTTCACTCCATGGGGAGTCATAGATGGTATGGTTACCTCATGAGGGTGGGCTAGTTGGAGCAAATGAATGTGCAGCAAGATATCCAACTGGAAAGTTCTAGGTTGAACAGGGAGCATTCTGGGGAAGTGGGTCAAAGCTTGGGTGCCATTGGCAGTGTTCACCGAGATTCAAACGGAGGTGCTCAGAAAGAGGAAGGCCTTCTGGGCCCGAAGATATTCAGGTTCCCAAGACGAGAGGTTGGGGGGTGTACAGGAAGATGGGTCTAGCCTCTAGGGACATTCGTGACTCAGAATCTAATAGAAAGACTGTCTTAGTTCTTTCGTGGTGAAGGCTTTATGTTCTAACTGCTTTTGGAGGTCAGGATCATCCTCGGAGGTAAGGACTGACTGCACACAGTGATCTCAGCCAGGCTTCTGTGACACAGAAAGCTCCACGAAGGCTCTTGCCCCCAACAGGGGGGCGGGATAGATGCCGATGGGAAGGTTCCAGCGCTGAAAACAAGGCCAAAGGTCCCTGAAAAATGCTGCTGCCACAGCTGTAATTCCATCCTTGCTCTCTATCTTGGTTACAGATTTCCATACAAGGGTATAAATGCGCTACCCTCCACTCTATCTTCTCCCATTAACACCCCTTCTCGCTGTCAGTAGGAGGAGATACGTGCCTTGTAAGAATGTCATACAGACATCCTTCCGTACAAGGGGATGGCATTTGGAGGACTAAGATCCTCAAATAGAATCTTTTCTCCTACTCCAGCCTTCCAGATCAACGACTCATCTGCCCCGGGAAAGTAGCCTGTTTTTCTAACTGTGGCTGTGTTATCAGTTAGGCACTGAAGGCACAGGGTGCACAATAATCTTGGAGAGCTGAAAACGTTTCATGTCAACATACAGTAAAACATGCATTACCAAAACCAAGTACTTATTTAATGAAACACCTAGAAATTTTGTATTATGACAACTTCTCTAATTATCAAATTTAATAGTCACACAGACATCATTAGAGTTGAAAATCACTCGCAAGTGGGGCTTTCTCATGTTGCAAAAAACTCCTGAGTCTGCATAATTATGCAGAAATCAGAGCTGGTTTTAAATGAGAGGAATAACTTATAGGCAGATAACTTCAAAAGCAGAATTATAGAAATCCTGTCCAAAAGTCCTATAGACAAAATCATACTGCATGCCAGATACATTGAGTACACTGAATGCATTTTGTATGTTAAGTGCAACGTGGGGTGAGGCCTCCAAAAGCAAAGCCGAGCGGCGGCCATTCGAGTCTGCAAAAGTTTTAAATGGCTGTTCAGAGACGTTGTCTCCTTCCTGCCTGCTACGTGTGAGATAAACAAAGCTAAATTTTCCCTTTACGTTTGCCAGCCTCAGTTCAGGATTAAACGCCATCCCCGGTTACTTATTCACAGATGACTTACAAATTTATCGGGGGAAGGTAGGGGAGGGAGAAAAACTGACCCTAAAAAACAGATATGAGAGAAAAACATCTGGCCCGTGTTACTGAATGCAATTTCATGTTAGATTAAAGTCATCATATTTACTTATGGTTTTATTATTTATAAAAAAGAAATTATGCGGAATGTGCTTTGTGGGAATCACAGAATATTGCGATTGCTACCACGGTTTATTATTTTCCCAGCAAGATGGCTTAAACCCAACCTAAACAAATATTTTAAATGAATCCCCACCAGCACTATCACATTTTTTTTCCCCTCTCTAGCCTTAATGAAAAAGATATCCTGCTCTTCAAGCTCTCTGATGTTCTTATTCGTGTGCAATTGTAAGTGTTACGGTTTATTATGAGATAATGTTTATTGTAAAATAATGACTCAGAAAATGCCCAGCACCCAGTGGTGGTAAAACAGTGCAGAGGATGTGAGGGCGTTTGAAAGTGGCAGCGGCTGCCAATGGCAAACATTCACCAGGCCTCGACCATTAATGCAATCAAAGTAATGACTTTATTACTTGCGTAATCAAGTAGACATGTGTTCACGTACTCGTCCAACATATCAACCTGCCACCATCTCTGCAACACAGAGAGTATTGCTAATAACCTACAAACAAGGCAGACAGAGCAGAGACACATAATCACCATAAAACTAAATGCAGCGTCCTCTTCCTAACCAGAGACACCACCTTCATTCAAATACACAGCCCAAACCCTTGATGCCGTTCTACCAGCCGACGCAACTGGCCTTTCTTTCCGGTAGGGCGATCTGCAGCAGTGGAATGCAACGACACGGTTCTTTTCCATCCGAGAGTAAACTCCAGTATAGGTTAGGGAGATGGAAATAAATATTCCTGTAAGGACATTCTTATTTTCAAGGTATTACTATGAGTGCCAATATTTGTAATGAGTTCAAAAAGCAAAGTCTGTAAAGTCAAGGGAGGATGTCATTCCCTCAGCCCTTCCCCTAGAGGCACCCACTGGGAAAAGAGCTTATTATCGAACAGTCCCACACCTTTGATCTTATGAAATATCAACCACAACCTATGAGATAGGTATCATTAGCAACTTTCTAGAAGCATGAAAAGGTTCAGGAAGTTAAGACTTTGGATCATTTACCCAAGGTTGCAAAGCTAATGAATGGCAGAACCCCACGATTTAGTGTGTTTTCGCCCGGGCCTATGTTGTTATAGATTTGGAGAACTGAGGTTTTCCCCAACAGAGAGCCAGACTAGGAATCCCTCCTTGGTTTGACTGACTTGGTTTGACAGAGAAGTCTGGGGTAAAGGGTTACTTCCATCACCCGGGGACACAGTCACTCAGCAGATCTTTATAAAATACTTGCTGAATGAAGGCAATGTGCTTGAGATCAGGAATGTAATGGTGAGCAAGACACAGACCCAGTCTTCAAAGAGTTTGCAAATTAAAAAATGCATTAGCTTGCAGTAGCGTCGCAAACTAGATACTTTTAGGAGCTTGCCTATCATAAGAAAACAACAACAACAACAATTAGATTCTGGATACAACTATCCATTAGTGTATTGCTAGGCTTGCAATAAGGAAGGATGCTCACTAAGATTCCTCCCTTCACCCCTTCGGCCCTCTGCCGACCCCCACAAAAAAGGCAGGTAGGCTAAAACCAGGAATTGCTATGAGCAGTAGGTAAACATGAAGCCAGAGTTGCTCAAAGGGAAAATGCCAGGACCAGGAGACCTTGCCATGCAAGGTAGAGCCATAGTCTGAGGATCCGCTGGTAATCAAGACCTGGAAGCTTTGTTGTCTTTGCATGGCCCTTCCCCAGTCCCCAGCAGCCATGTTGACCTCTGCACTTCAGTGACAAAAGTAGGCTCAAATGTGAACAAATCAGAAATCACTGCTGGAAAACATCTCAAAGCCAATGCTTTATTGAGAAGCACATTTTTCCTAAAGTCAGAATGTTAACTGTGCATTTAGAGAAAAGGTGAATGGGGCACAGACACCTAAGATGTCTACCTACAGTCGATGTGTAGCCTTAGAGGTTAGGTTTCACCTATGAGTAAGTCTCACAGATGTCCTGGCTCAAACTGGGCTTAACTTTGTCAAAATGGCTATATTGAGGGTAAATCTGTGATCTGAGCTGAGGATTTGGTGCAAGCATCGTCACCACCAAAGATGCCCAGAACGGTTACCCCTGTGTGGGTAGCTCCTATGTGTAATTTCCAACCCACCATGCTTTTACTACCTAACGAAATATAATACTGACAGATAAGGATGGCAAGATGGAGAGGCTGGTCATGGCCATCTGAACTGGACGGCTGGGAGGTAAAGGAGGGTTACTATTCCTTTCCTTACCCCTTTGTGCCCACACCTCCTCTCACCCTACTTCTCTTACCTCTACCTGACATGGTGTCTCTAACACAGGCCATCTTGGTACAGTGGCAGCTGGTGACAAGGCAGGCCAGGGGTTCAACTGTCCACCATGAACAAGAGCTACAGAAGCAGGAAGTGAAGGTCCTGCGTAGCTGGGGGAAGCCATGAGCTGAGTAAACCAGAAATCCCAACTTCTAATCCCTGGTCCGAGGGATCACCGACATATTGGAGGCGCTGGAGGCCCGAGGACCTATGTTATTGTGAGACATATGCTTGAATCAAAGTCCCGCCATGGGCTTATCATCATCATCCTCATCATCATCCTTGTGGCAGTTACTTTTCAGCTCAGTAAGGATAGACCGCACCCCCGAGAACCCAGCTGGGGACTCCCCTCTTGCTCCGGCCTCTCCTGGAAAACTACACAGGGTAGCATCATAGAGCTCCTGCCACAAGTTCCGTGGGGCCTGTTCCCTGAGCTTTCCCACCTTATGCCTTCAATTCTCATCTAGCGAGTTATTTCAGGGGCTAACACGTAATGTCCTTCGGAAGAGCTGGAAGAAAGGACTCATCACTGGCAACGCTGTCAGATATCTTGGTAGTTAAAATCCAGATGCCTTCAGGCAGGTTCTCATAAAAGAATTCTCTCAATTTCAAAACAGCAGCAGAAACTCCACCAAGGGCAGCTTTGTGAACACGTCTTCACATCTGCTATTCCCACCTCCCCCCACCGAAAAGTGCATATCCTGGCCTTTCTGTTTTTTCTACCAGTATTTTGGTTTTAATTCATTGCTGGTTCACATGACACCCGAATAATAAATTAGGTGGCTTGACTCTGTATGTGGTAGGGGCTTGGGAGTACCAATGCTGTTTTGGTCTGTAAATTCCTGTGGTCCAGCAGATCAAACGGTGGGAAAAACCTGTAGTGGCATCTTCAACATTTTTTTAAACATTTATTTATTTTTGAGAGACAGAGCACAAGTGGGGAAGGGGCAAAGAGAGAAGGAGACAGAATCTGAAGCAGGCTCCGGGCTCTGAGCTGCCAGCAGAATCCGACGAGGGACTCGAACTCATGAACTGTGAGATCATGGCCTGAGCCGAAGTCGGACGCTTAACTGGCCGAGCCACCCAGGAGCCCCAAACTTGTAGTGGCATCTTGATGTCCTAATCCAATAAAGGAAATTCAGAACGATGGCTGACAATGGCAGGGACCTTTTGGATATGTTATCTGTTGTTAGAACACACACCTGGGAACCAAGCAGATGCCCAGGCCATTTTAAGAAGGGTGGGAAAATTAAAGAGAATATGTGAGTTCATACTGAAAAGGTAACGCAGGCTAAAATAAAGGGTACAGTTGTATTCTTTCCGTCAGAGCTGAATGGAGCACAGATTGTTTCTGGATTTGCAAGCTCCTTGCTGAGTTGAATTGCCAAAATAAGTTCACGTGAGGAGAAAAGGTGACTTCTAAGATAACACAATGGTTGTAAATGTAAATGAAATCCAGAAAAGTACATTTCCTCCATCCCATGTGATCACAGTTCTGTTATATGCAGTCAGGTATCCTTATTTTATACTCTCCACTAGTATTCTTGTACTTGTATATTCTTGACCCAAATCAATGAAAGCTTATAAAGTATAAACCAAGAGGGCCTCAACACGGAGGCTAACCAAAGCATTGCCTGTCTAATCAGTTGCCTCCAACAGCACACACCATACTAACAAGTGGTTGTGTGTGGGACTTCGGTCTTGCCAATGTGGGTGGATAGGTGCTCACCTATAGCAAGCTGCTGACTCTTCAGTTTCCTCCCTTTATCTGAAACAATCGCCCAGCTATTAGTTAATAGCACATTGAAAGTTTGCTGAGAGGGAGAGGTTGAAGTTAACAGAAGACTGCTGGCCCCTGTCCTTTTATTTTCATACACCGAAACAAAGTCAGGAATCTCAGCATCTTTGGTCAGGAGGTTTTTCTATTTATATTCATAATTTCTTTCTTTCCTTTCTTGTTTCTTGTTTTTCCTTTTCCTCGGAGATATGGGTGTTTTAAAATTCTGATCAGAATTGGCAGTGGGAAAAGAGCTGGGGAAATAATGATACTCTAGTATTTCTGTGACACATTCACAAACCCTATGAATTTTTAACGAAGGAACAATGTCCACAATTAGATTTGAAATGAGGTTTTCTTTGTAGGCACGCTTATGGTAAGTGGAGTGTGAGTGGATTTTACTTTACATTCAGTAAACGATACCAAATGCAAAAAACACCACGATTTAATAGAAAATAAAAGCAAATTGTTGATTGTTCACAGGTCTTTTTTTCTTCTCCTAGATTTACAGAAGCGTGGCAGTTTTTAAAACTGTATTTCATTTTATTTAAACACCAAGGAACTTGATGGCACAGAAAAAGTCATGACCTAACGCTGCTGTCCTTTTGTTATTGTATGGAGAAGTTTTTATTTGTCTGATTTGTTTTAAACTGTAAAAAAAAATTTTCTAAAACTTTGGGGAGAAAGGTATTACGTTTCCCCATTTACAAACTAATCATGTCAAATGAATGTTAAAAAAATTAAGAGCGTAGAACATAAGGAAATAGACTGGGGTGATGGCTACTTAATTTGCATCTTGAGGCTAAAGCTTAACTCTCGTCTTCCCATGGCTCAGGTTTCTAGCATCACAGAAACATACACAAACAGCTTCTATCACTGTTGGATGACACGCAAGGTGCTTCAGAATCTGCCTTCCGGTCACCTCTGCGAACCCGTTTCCTACAGTGTCCCTTCTCCTGGGGCCCCCAGGACACAGACCTCGCTTACTTTTCTTGAGCCTTCCAAGCTGGATGCTCTCTCAGTGACGGTGTGCCTGTGGTTCCTCCAGATGCCTGCACAACGACCTGCTCTCTCCCTTTAGTCCCCTCTCTGCTGAAATGTCACCCTCTGCAGACAGGCCTTCTTTGACCTACCTAAAACCAGTTCTTCCCTCCTTCTACCAGCCTTCTTTTTTTTTTTTCCTCTACAGGATTTCTCAGCAACTGAGGTTATAGTACATAATTATGTCTTGATCAGTTGGTCTTCCGTAAGGGCAGGCTGACTTAAAAAAAAAATTGTTTTGGGTGCCTGGGGGTATAAGTCAGCTGAGCGTCCAACTCTTGATTTTGATTTCATCTCTGGTCGTGATCCCAGGGTCGTGGGACCGAGCCCTGTGTTGGACTCTGCACTTGAGTGTGGTGCCTGCTTGAGGTTCTCCCTCTCTCTCTCTCTCTCTCTCTCTCTCTCTGCCCCTTTCCCTGTTTATACGCTCACTTTCTTACAAAAAAAAAAAAAAAAAAGAAAAGAAAAGAAAAGAAAAAAAGGCACCTGGGTGGCTCAGCTGGTTAAGCGTTCGAAGCCCACTCAGGTCATGATCTCACAGCTCAGGAGTTTGAGCATCGGGCTCTGTACTGACAGCTCAGAGCCTGGAGCTTTCTCCAGATTCTGCCTCTCTCTCCCTGTCTCTGTCCGTCTCAAAAATAAATAAACATGAAAACAAATTTTTTTTAAAGTTATGCTTTTTCTGCTAAGTCTCCATCAGCCAATATAGCGCCTGGTACATAGGAGACACACATCCTCCTTTCCCCCTACACAAATTCACTTAATAAATGTTATGAATGTGTTTGTGTACACACACACACACACGTGCGCGCACGCGCACCGTATTAACCATGTCTCTTATTTTCTGTGTTTCCCGATGCTTTGACGTCCACAGCCTTGCTGGTACTGGAGGGACTGTCCCCTTCCGGGGCTAGCCAATTCCTAGAGACAGCAAACAACCCACCCGAAAGCACAGTCTTCAAACGCGAACCTATCAAACCAGAGCTCACGTACTCAAGCGTCTCCTTTTGCAAGGGGCTCACACACCATACTGCTCCCCCCACCCCTGCCCTAATCACCCCAGGGCCAGGGTCCAGACAACTAGAGCTAACCTCCGTACCCCAGGGCTTGCCGTAATTAATTCACACTAGTCAATCCCAAACCTGCTTACGCCGCTTCACTCATTCCTTCCCTCAGAAACCACCAGAAAGCCTCTGGCTCACGTTTGCCTCTCGCTCCCTCAGCCTCCTGACTGATCTTGGTGCCCCCGCTGTGTGGCCCAAGGGCTGTGTAGCATGCTCTTGAGGAGCCGCGAGGAACAAAATACCTTTTCACTGTAATCTTCTTGGTGTCACCAAACCTAAATAACGGCAAAGCCTACATTTTCTTTCTTTCTTTACTTACTTATTTTTAAGCTTACTTATCTATTTTGAGGGGGGCGGTGAGGGGCAGAGAGAGAGGGAGACAGAAAGAATCCCCAGCAGCCTCCACGCGGTCAGCACAGGGCTTGGCGTGTGGCTCGAGCTCGTGAACCATGAGATCATGACCTGAGCCGAGATCAAGAGTCCGATGCTTAACCAACGGAGTCCCCCAGATGCCCCCAAAACCTATGTTTTACACATACGAATTCACTGAATGCCTCAAACAAATCAAGTTCACCGCATCATCAAGGAAAATGACAAAACCATCACCAGGGGTCATGATTTCCCTGGGCTCATTGAGACATAAAATGACGGTGATGTTTTAAAGATTTGTATGTAATTTAGCTCTCATCTTGGCTCTGAGATTAATTTATGAATCGTTTCAGTGGTCATTGTCGTTGGCTGCTACTTTGACCCTCAAGCTTTTTGTCTTATTCGTTTTGTTTTGTTTTAGATCTAAACGCCATTATTAACTCAAGGGAACAGCCTCCTGCCTTGTACTTTTTGCCAGAGACAAATAATTAATGCTAGACACCGAATACCAATACATTGTCAATAAAGTACACACGAGTTTATTGCCTTTGAATTCAAGGAAATAATAAGCCCTCCCCATAATTTGCTAAATCATAACAAGCGTAAAAGTAGCAAGGACACGTTTCCATGACTTGAAGCACTCAGTCAGCTTTTTGATGAACGTTAGGACACAGCTGCTCTCTTTTCGTTCCAGAAAAATGTAGTTCACGTTGTTCCGTGGCCCACTGGTCAGGTGCCTCGATGGCCTCTGCTGGAACACACCTCAGGCAGGGCTAAGCGGGGGCCTGATCGGCGTGGCAGCCGTAGAAACTGATCCTGGGAAACTGACCTTTGAGTCACCCTCGCAGTGAGCTCAGAGGAATGTGCTGGGTGGTTACCCGTTACTTGCCCCTGGTCGGGAGGAAAAAAGCCTGAGGCTAGAGTCTTTAGCACTGTAGGGATAGGCCAGAAAGGCGGAAAGACAGCCACAGCAATGGCAAAGGGAGCTTCTAGAATGAACTGAAGGGAGCCTAAGACCTGTCAGTTGCTGTCTTTGGCAGGAGGGCCCTCACTGGGATCTGATAGCCAGGAAAGCTTGCTCTCTGAGGGGAAAACCGCCACGGACCCTCCCGTCTATGCAGCTGTGTGCATGCGATCAAACTCATGCCTCCTGTACTTAGGTTACACAGCTCTGTCCAGCCCCGCCGCCCTGCTGACACCCACA
The DNA here is from genome assembly GCF_027475565.1 of Acinonyx jubatus. Classification (NCBI taxonomy): domain Eukaryota; kingdom Metazoa; phylum Chordata; class Mammalia; order Carnivora; family Felidae; genus Acinonyx; species Acinonyx jubatus. Next base: position 26,848,225 of record NC_069380.1, on the reverse strand, counting down.
TACTCCCTAATAGAAACAACTGACCCTGCTTAAGGCGTGAGTAATAATAAGAGAATAATTTTCAGAAAACTTCAAAAAGGCCTTAAGACTGTGTTCACGCTCTCCGAAAACGTGCCCTCCAAATACATGCAAGGATTAGGAATTTACGTCAAGGGAGACAGGAGTGCTCTCTCTAGGGCATCAGCTTTCCTTTCTCACCGGCGGCGCGCTGTGCCTCCTACATGCTGTCACTCAGGGTTGCGGCCCAGAGAACAATGTACTTCCTTCTCTTCTCCATGCATCCTTCCTTCCAGACAAACATCAAGGCCCACCTCCTCCATGAAACCTTACAAGATCAGCTCTCTTTTTTTTTTTTTAATTTTTTTTTTTAACGTTTATTTATTTTTGAGACAGAGAGAGACAGAGCATGAATGGGGGAGGGACAGAGAGAGGGAGACACAGAATCGGAAGCAGGCTCCAGGCTCTGAGTCGTCAGCCCAGAGCCTGACGCGGGGCTCGAACTCACAGACCGTGAGATCGTGACCTGAGCTGAAGTCGGACGCTTAACCGACTGACCCACCCAGGCACCCCTGATCAGCTCTCTTTTTTTAAGAAAGTGTATTCATTTATTTTGAGAGAAAGAGAGAGAGAGAGAGAGAGTAAGAGAATTCCAAGTAGACTCCACACTGTCCGTGCAGAGCCCAACACGGGGCTCTATCTCATGAACCATGAAATCATGACCCGGGCCGAAATCAAGAGTTAAAGGCTTAACCACCTAAGTCGCCTGGGTGCCCCACAAGATCAATTCTTTATGATTGCTTGTTCCCTCCAACTCAAGGGTGGTATGTCTGGGGGATTTAATGGGAGATGTGAAAACCATTATTTTAGTTTTTAATAGTTATGTTTACTTTTAGCCACCTTAAATTGAGGTTTTGGTGGAGTAAAAAAAAAATGGTCAAATATTGGAAGTTTCACCTAGTTCGATCTAATCCATGTCAGGAAAAAAATGTATTAGAAGAAAACCATGTGACTTTGCTGATATTGCTGCTTAGGAAGAGGCTAAAATGGATACTTTACGGAGTCATGTAAACAAATGTTCTGATGGTACAGATGTGGCAAAAAAAAAAACAAAACAAAACACTGATGTCCACTGTCCAACTGCAAAACCGGATTTTGACAACCAGTGCTCTCTGTGCCTCTCTGGCCATTCCACAAGCCCCAATTTTTTGTGGTCATTTTCTCTGTGTGTCTACGTGTTTGTGTTTTCTCTCCAACGTGTTTCCCAGATGTTTAAAGGCAGGGAGTAATCTGAATGATCGACCTCTTAGCATAGTACCTTGTACACAGCAGACAGACCTCTGCTACGGGCTTGTCTGGTCACTTAGCATGATCTCACCGGGAAACACCATTTGTTTTCCTTTTTTTAAGTAGGCGCTACGCTCCACATGGGGCTCGAACTGACGGCTCTGAGATCAAGAGTCCCACGCTCCACTGACTGAGCCAGCCAGGTGCCCTGTTTTTCTTTCTCGTTAGTCTAACTCTGGAAACCAACGGGCCGTACTGTTCTGGCCAGAAAGCTTTGGACCCGTGGCAATTTCAAACTCGGGACTTTTAGCAGCATCGCACGTTAGAAACTACCAAGATGCGTTAAGAGGCAGGGTGGTCTTCTGGACAGAACATGGCCCGACCATCTGGACTTACTCCATTTAGCAACAGAATATGCGTAGCTTTCTCTGCTTCCCAATCCCAAGGCAATGCCACAAACAGGTGGGAGACGAGAGACTAAGGGAAGCCACCTCCCCCTATGATAGGCTCTTGGCACCTGTCCTCTCTGCTCAGCTACCAACCACTGCAACCAGCATCAAATTCAGTTAAATACCGTCCTTTAAAAAAGGACGCTTCAGTCTTTTGAAATGTGTGGGGATAATTATGACTCACATGTTTCAAAACATTAACTAATGTCACTCGTACAACCTATATACTTCACTTCTTTTTAAAAACACACAAATATTACATGCAATTCGTATTCTGAAAGGTCTTGTAACCTATGCTTCTTTCTAATACAGTGGTTGAGGAAGATTTGTGCCTACTAACCACTCTTATTTCCATTTACAAAATGCTATGTCTCCATAATACCTAGGAGGTCAGTCATTAGAGGTTGCAACAATATTTTTTAAAAAAATTATTATAGAAATGTGCGGTGCAGTCACTAGATGTTGCAACCAATGATTACTGTAGAAATGTGCGGTGTGGAGAGAGGAAAGAGGAAAGATGTTACTTTTATCTGGAGGGTTAAGAAAGTACGAGAGAGAAGAAAACTACAGGCTGAGTCTTGAGGGATAAAAAATACCTCGATAGGAAGAGAGAGGGGGAAAGCGGCAGCTCAAGAAGGAAATGATAAACCCAAATGTGTGAAATCAAGAGTTGGTGGAGGCCACTGAGCAGACGAGCTGCGTCTCTCCTCACGACCTTACATTTAAGTGGAGTTATTCAGATGCTCTTGGTCTCTGTATCTGTGTAATGACAATGATAGTTTGTATGCCCTAAAATGTTGCTTGGAGAAAGATGTCAAGGAAGTTTTAAAGTCATGCTTCCTAAGTAAAATGTTTTCCTACATAAAGATGCTAGTTTATCCACTAGAAAACTAAAGTAAGTTTTGTAAAAGACTAAAGAAATCAGGAAGGTCTTGAGAATATAAATACACATTTACTCACCAACTCACAAAATACTAAAACTCAGGTTTCACTGCTCAAAGCGCAATAAAAGAAATCATTTTACTAGAAAGAAAATAAAGCACATTTTTATAGCATAGAAAGTAATCTGAAAATTCATTAGACAAGAGGCCAAAAAATATATGAAATACATACTTTAAGAGCGTTTTAAATAAAGTCATGGAGCGTAGATTTATAATGGTTTAACTAAACCATGTTAAGAATGGCAGGATTCTGTTCACAACCTTTGAGGACAGGAAGAACCGTGTAATAGCCTTAATATGGATCAGTTGCAAAAAAGAAAGTCTCAATAACAACACGAAGATGACTGAACTCTTAGAAGAAAGTTACTATACAAGCCTGGTGTTCATAATAGTGAGGATAGAGAACACGAATTCTAATCAGATCCATGCCATTGACTTGTGAAAAACATTTTAAAAGTTCATCGAAAAGGTAAGTATGTTATGAACACAGAGGTATCAACTCTAATAGAAAGGAGATTCTGAAAAATAAAATTTTGATCATATAACTCTATAGTCATAATCTTAGAAGGAAAGGGGATACCGCTACAGAAATTGCTGTGTCTTTCCAAGAACTGCTCTGATGAGTTCTGATTCTACAGAAATAGAAATAAATGGAAACAATGACACAAAAGTAAAGACAATCACAAAAGTGGGAAGAATTCTCAGAAGAATGCAAGAGAGGCCTATACCCAGCAGGAATGAAATTGAACATTTTGAAAAAATACCAAAGGTAGTACATAGAACATATTTAAGCATATGTGAAGAGGGGGACAAGGACAAATAGAAATGCTTTTGGGGAAGGCCATTAAAAATGTACAACAAAGATGAAAGAACTGTTCAGTTCCGTTTTGTGGGTCTCCCTCAGCAAGCAAAAAACCCCCATTCATTGGAAAGGGTATAATAAACCACATGGGCATGGAATTTCAGCCCAGGCAGTAGGGGCAGTGGGGAGAGGAGGGACACTAGAGACGCCATCAGATAATCTCAGAACAAGAAGCACGTGTGAGGCTGAATCCTGGAACCTACATGATACGATACTAGGTTAGACGCCACCCACTTTCCTTCCCTGTAAATCTGAGTTTGCAACTTTATTAAGCTTAGGTCAATTGACCTTGAGAACTTAGTGCAATATTGAAACTGCTCATAACAACTACTAGAATTCCAAAGAGTTGGTGTCAGTTTTGGAATGACCACTTACTATGTGACTTGGGGGAAAAAAAGAGAAAGGTTGAGGGTAATCTTCACATGTTAGAAGGAAAGGGAATACAGAAGGTGGATCAGATTAGTTAAGTGATACACCAAAGGACTGATTGAATACAAACAGGAAGGGATATGGCAAACCCATTTCAGGTTCATTCATTCTTTTCCCCACTGACTCAGTGAATATTTACTTAACTCCTATTGTGTCGCACGGTTTTAAGTTCTAGGTAAAGAAAAATCTCAGGCCAAAGAAGACTGGCCTAGTCAGATAGGGCAATATATAGGTATGTATGTAGACAAATGCGTACTTTAATTAAAACGTGGGTTAAAATAAAGGACAGAGAGGAAGAACCAACCAACTCTCCCAGTGGAAGTGATTTTGGATTTTCTTTATGGATGACTGAAGGTGAAAACTGGAGGGATAGTAACAAGAAACAAAAAGTGTTTCAGGCATCAACAACACTAGGAGCAAAGACACTCAAGTGAAGAGAACACTGCATGTACGGAAATGAGTGTTTTTGTTTGACTATAGCTTAAGCGGCAAATGGCGGGGAGTGAAGTTGAAAATATAGGTGGGGGAATGATAGGGAGTTTGATGTCCATAGGCAATGGGGCCCTAATAGAGTATTTTAAATTGGCAGTGACAGGATCAAATGATAATTCTTAGAGTGATGTAAAAGGTAAGCTCACGGGGAGAGAAGCTTGAAGAGGTTAACCTATTCTGATATAATTACTAGGGACCAGGCCAGATACAACAGTGGCAGAGGAGATAGAGAGTGAGAGTAGATTAGATACATTTCTGCAGACAGAGAGACAGGACTTGGCGGGCAACTGGAATATGGAGGTGATGGTGCAAGAAGGTAATATTCAAAAACTATTCCCAGGTTTCTGGTTGGTGGATAAAAACAGGGGATTTCTGAGGCACAAGAGCAGTTAAGTATTAGTTCAGCTCCAAAGGAGGAAATTGTGAGCTTTCTATAGAGTAATCAATTGTTTCCATTATTGAACTTCTATATCCAAGCATGCTGTCCCCCAGGCAGATATTGGATTCTCCTGATAGCAACAGTGCTAGCCTCTGTGTTTGGCACACAGTGATTCTTGGCCTTTGAAGGACATTGGAGTCACTCGAGGAGGTCTTTGTAAATATATCTGGACTCCACCCTCAGATTTTTAAACCTTCAGTGCATCTGATGTGAGGTTCCAGGCATTTTTAAAAACATCTCCAAAAGACATTCTGATGTGCATCAAAATTTGACAGCCAATATAGGATACAGTCAATAAGTAATTGATGAATTAATTAGAAGAAGGAAGGAGGGCGGGGAGGCTTTCTGAAGTTTTTGAAGAAGCAGCTGGTTGGCCTACACTCAACTGTATGGTGTCGGTAGGAAAGTCTGCAACGTGACCTTTCATATTTTCCAATCTTAAGGATTCACGGATGTGATGCTATGGTGTCCCTGGCTTCAAGTCTTGAAGAGACAGCACTGGCTCAGGGATCACTGGTCTGCCTCAATGGATCTTTCTCACATCTCTTGTGTTATTAGTGGCCATCCTGACTTCTAGCAACACATTCTTTAACTTTGTAACATTTTATGTATTTGCCCCAATGCCTGCCTCTTCTCCTAGACTGGAGATCCATGAAGGCAGGCATGCTGTTTCTTTTGCCCGCTATTGTGCACCCAGCATTTACCTGGAAAAACACAGGTTATTGAGTAAATAAATGAGCAATGAACCAAATTTTTCTTACGAAAAATTTTAGGCTACATTGTGTCACTTTCAATATGCCTACAGATACAGACCTGTCCATGAGTGTATTATAGACCCAGAAAACAGTTTCAGAAATGATAAGAACACACACAGCTACAGACAAGACATTTTAAGATTTTTTTTTTACCTCAAGAAAAAACATTTTGCTTCCAAAACTTCAGTATTATATAACACAGCTCCTTATATAAAATAAATCAAATTTAAAATACGGAATAAATATCTAAAAGGATGAAACAGGCCCAAGTATTGAACCTGAGAAGTATGATTTAGACCATGGTCCTGTTTCTCATCTAGATCTAAGAAGCCTTAGCCTCAAAGTCTGATTAACCGGGGGCTTTCATATCCATTATGTGTTAAGGATCAAGTCCGACAATTCGGTATAAAACAAATACGTGAAGGACAGGATGGGGAATCCGAAGTTCATACTAGCAGTAAAAGAAGGAGAAACAGGTGGCCAACGTGAAGATCCAGAAATGTTAAAACTCCCTACACTAATTGTGGTCAATATGCTTCTATACTTTTGAATAAACAGTGGCTGATGGTACTTACTCAACTAACTCATGACATTTTTGGGCCATTTGACTGCCCTGGGGCTGAATGTGAGTTTTTTGTTTGTTTGCTTGCTTGTTTGCTGCACAAAAATGATCAAAATCAGAATTCTACGTTACCTACAATTTGCCAGGCACCTACTACCTGCTGTTACCTTCATTTATGTCAGCTCATCTAACTGTCACAACAGCAAACCAGAAATCAGAGTGACTGGAGATGTACGCCCGGAACTGGAATACTATAAAAAAGTGTCCATTAAAAAAAAAAAATCGCTGAAGCATCATCTTGATCCAGGTGAAAATGTATATTCTATGTATAGAAGCACAGTTTTATTAAAATACTAAATGTAAACCTCAATCATGAGAACAACAGAGCACTATATTTTGGCTAATGATATAATTTGGTTAGTTTACTAAGGAGAAAATAATATTGTTTCCATTGACGGTACACAAAAGATATTAAAATCAGTAATAAGATATACTGACCTCATATGCCCTTTTGTATGAGACACTGAGAAGGGCATAGCCCCTCTGTGGTATTCTTGCCCAAATTGTGTAACCTCAGTTTAATCATAAGAGATCAGACAAACCCGTATCAAAGATATCCCGCCAATAACTAACCAGTACGCAAAAAGTGTCACAGTTTTGAAAGAAAAAGAAAAAAACGCAGAACTGTCCTATTCATTTTTGATATTTTTGGTGTATTCAGAGCATCATTCTGAAGACCAGTTGGCAATACGTAGTATTGGATGCATAAATGTTGGCTTAAGAAACTGGAATAATTCCATATCGCATCAGGATATTAGCTACATTTTATGATGGAAATTGTTTTTATATTATTTGCAATTTTCCCTGAACAGTTATAATCAAAAGAGGATTCTCTGTTAACTACAGACTCTAGTTAACGGACTGAAAATTACCTTACACTGAGCTAAATTTACATGTCATTTCTTACAAAGGCTGTATGTCTTTCTAAATCAGTATCTGAGCTCAGATTATTAGAGTTTTGATGGTTATTTTCATTGCCCTAATGGAAAGCGGATACACAAGAGAAGTGAAAAAAAAAAAAAAAGGCTGGGGGGCGGGTGGAGATTGAAGGAAGGGGGAAGGAGGAAGGAAACACTACTCACTACTCCCTTATATCCCATTCATTAACCTGTGAATACTGCTAGATGCTCCGGGCTATAAGCGAGCAGCTTGTTTCTAAACAGATTTTAATTTTTAATCCAGTGGAATAGGTCAGGCGCAGGTCTCCCACCTGGAGGCCCCGGCCGGCCCAGAACCTACCTGCCCCAAGGCAGTATGGCCGGTCTGCTAGTAATGGTCTCCTTTGGGTAAATGCAATCTCCAGGCAGCCACGTGGCTTTGGGTGCTCTGATCCCAAGGACCAGTGATAAAAGTTGGATGAGATCTCACAGTAGGGTGGGTGTTTTCTCCTAAGATATTTTCTAGGAGTGAGAAAAGACATAGCCAATAAAAAACCTTTTTTTAAAGTAGGAGTAGGAAGGGGGAGATCTATGTTTGAAGTAAAATTCTAATAAAGATCAGCTTTACTACTTAATTAAAATTGGGTAGAGGCATCTATGTTGGCCCAAGCGCGATGTTCGCAAGACCAATACTCCGACCCGCTGAAGATCTCCTGGGGAATCAAACGTGTAAATGGAGGGGGAACTGAACAGAGCAGTCCCCAGGGCGTCCACACGTGGGGCTAAAACAAGCAAAGATGAACAGAATCTGACTGATTCCCAAGCTCTTCACAGACCTCAGATTAGTGCAGCAGGTCTCAGCTGTCTGTGAAAATGAGAACGCATTTTAAAAGCTGCATTTGAATTTTAAAGGTACTCAACATTTCTGCATTGTTTACTGAGAAAGGTCAACATTCCCGGTGTTTTATTTATGCGTGGCAGAACCCCAGTCTACAAGCACTAGGTTTGCCACATGGCATTTGCTGAGAATGTGTTAAACACATGGTTCCAGAAGCTAGAATATTATTTTTCCAACCAGCGAGTGCATTATTAAAGAACTGTGCCCTCTGCTGTGAGACAGAACAGGAGGCAGTGGTGGCCCTGTGCTCTGAATGCAAAGGGACACCGACTGAGTCACTCCCTATCAACTCTCACCGCTACAACATCAGACCCTGTCTCTTTTCAACTCCCTTGTGGCCAATCTAGAAAAAAAAAAAAAAAAAAGAAAGAAAGAAAAATGGAAACATCTAAATAAAACTCATATAAAACCTCAGTGCTAAGCACAACATCTTTGGTTCTTTGGGCGACCAGCATCTCAATTTGGATCTGCACAAACGTTCATTTGGATCTGTCCCCATTTCTTCCTGCAGATCAAAGGTATGATATACTGACTCCTTCCAATAAGATTTGTGTTAAAATCAGGAAACGCCCATGCAGGAAATTTTTTATTAACTGAACCTGAAATAAGACATAATACATACCACTTTTATGACAGTAAGAAAAGTTACTCACTGTAGTTAGAGTATCTGTTGTATAAATTTAAAATCTTCTCAGGAGTAAGCCCAGTGTTTTAAATAGACTATAGAAAAACATGAAATTAATCCCAGATGAGTTGTGACTGGAATACAGGGGCGCCTTTATCATTCTAGGAAAAATACTTCTCTACAACAGGCAAATTCCCTGATAAATTCAGTAATTATCCTTTTTACGTAAATATTTTTCGCTTGGAAAAGAAATGTTCTCTTCAAACTATTCCCTTAGTGCGTTTTTTATAGATAATTTGGTTTACATACATTAGATTTACATACAAATTATTCCAGTGTAGTCTTCTACGTAAAGCAAAGTGAATCTGTGACTAACATTCCTACCCTATTCTGACGTGGTAAGTAAATCAGTGACCAGTATCCTCATGGGCGTAAGTACTGTATGCCTAGCTTTATATAACACTCTCCTCTTAAAAGTAAGAATATAAAAAAAACTTAACACTTTGGGAACTTCAGGAAATTTCAGAAGACTACGGGTTTTAAAGTACACTTTTATTTGATACATTTTCGTAAACCTCAGAATTCTTACATGAAAAGAGTTGACGCTGAGGGCACCTAGGTGGCTTAGTTGGTTAAGCGTCCGGCTTTGGATCTCGGTTCAGGTCATTGTCTCACAGTTCAGGAGTTTGAGCCCTGCTTTGTGCTGGCAGCACGGAACCTGCTTGGGATTCTCTCTCTCCCTCTCTCTCTCTCCCCGCCCCTTCCCTGCTTGCTCTCTCTCAGAATAAATAAACTTAAAAATCGTTTACAAGAGTTGATGCTGCCATAATTTCATCCAATCCCCTACATATGTATGAAGCTCATCCACTATCCTCTGAGCAGGTGACACGAGACAAATCAGGCATGGTCTGTAGTTCCTGCTCTTCAAAGAGCCCACAGCTGGGCTGGCAGGACAGACACACAGATAAGTGGCTGTAATGTACTGGGACTGTCTTCCAGTGGTAGGAATAAAATGCTCTGGCAGTACAGAATAGAGAGTGAGGATTCTGGAAGACGACATGGGGGGGGGGGGGGGCGGCACAGAGGCTCAGCAGAGGAGATGACATTTGAGCTAGGTCTTAAAGGATGAGTAAGATTAGACCAGGCAGCGGACGAGAGCATTCCAAGTTGGAAGAAACAAATAAGCCCATACATGCCAAGTTTTAAAAATCAGACTTTTACAAGTGTTTCAGTTCAAAAAGAGTTAAGGTTGCAAAGCCTAACATGAAATGAGATCACAAACTGGATGGTTTCTTTCTCACCAGCCTGCCCTTCTCCCATGCGCCCTAGATGTTTAAGAAGTACGTGGAATAAGGGGCAGAGGACTGATAGTCGCTCGGCATGAACAGAGAAAGTGAGAATCTTTCCGTTAGAGAAACAAGACACGGAGCCAGCGCTATAGGCCTGTGAAGAGAGGTGCTACCACTGAAAAGAGAAAAAGTGTACTGCAATAATCATACCTTTTCGGTCTGATAAAAATGCAAGTTCATCTCTTCAAGAAAGCGGGTCTGCTATATTTGATGAAATGGTAGGGTACAAAAGTCTATAAAGAACTTATCAAACTCTCACACCCAAAAAACAAAGAATCCAGTGAAGAAATGGGCAGGAGACATGAACAGACACCTTTCCAAAGAAGACAGCCAGATGGCCAACTGACACATGAAAAGATGCTCAACATCACTCATCATCAGGGGAATACAAATCAAAACCACAATGAGATATCCCCTCACACCTGTCAGAATGGCTAAAATGTACAACTCAGGAAACAACAGATCTTGGTGAGGATGTGGAGGAAGGGGAATACTTTTGCACTTGTTGGGAGGAATGCAAACTGGTGCAGCCACTCTGGAGAATAGTATGAATAGTATGAACAGCATGAAGGTTCCTCAAAAAATTGAAAATAGAACTACCCTATGACCCAGCAATTGCACTACAAGGTTTTTATCCAAGGGATACAGATAGGCTATTTGGAAGGGGCACATGCACCCCCATGTTTATAGCAGCACTATCAACAATTGCCAAAGTATGGAAAGAGCCCAAATGTCCACTGATGGATCAATGGATAAAGAAGATGTGGTATGTATGTACACACACACACACACACACACACACATATACATACACACACAATGGAATATAACTTGGCAATCAGAAAGAATGAAATCTTGCCATTTGCGACAACACGGATGGGACTAGAGTGTATTATGCTAGGCGAAACAAGTCAGTTAAATAAAGACAACTATCATATGACTTTACTCATATGTGGAAATTAAGAAACAAAAGAGATGAATACAGGAGAAGGGAAGGAAAAATAAGATAAAAACAGAGAGGGAGGCAAACCATAAGAGGCTCTTAAATATAGAGAACTGAGGGTTGCTGGAGGGGTGTTAGGTGGGGGGGGGATTGGCTAAATGGGTGATGGGCACTGGGAAGGGCACTTGGGATGAGCATTGGCTGTTTTGTATGTAAATGATGAATCAGGAATTCTACTCCTGAAATTAATACTACATTACATGTTGACTAACTTGAACTTAAATAATAAAAACAAGGGTCTGTGAAGAAAAAAGCCTGCAAAGTGCTGTCACCTACAGGGTCTGTAAGAGTTCTGCTCTGTGCTAGGACCTATTGGCCAGCAGGGAGGAGAGTAAGGAGAAATGAAGAATTTCCTTTCAGTGATTTAGTCACACTGGCACCTTGAGCGGAGGTGAAGCCTTCACGTTTTGTATCATGTCCCTCTTCTGCACCAGAGGGGACAGTGAGGGGGGAGAGCAAGGCCGGGCAGACCTGGAGAGGGAAAGGAGTTCTGAGAAGTCCCCGTCATTAGCTGGGTTCCACACAACGGCGCTAAGTCCAGAGGATTCGAGTGCTCAAGGGAGAATGGCTGGTTAGTGGCCGAGAGATTAAGAAGAGGACAGGACTTTGCTGGGTTTTCAGAGGGCCCAGAAGCTAACTACACCAGAGTTTAAACACCTGAGGGAAATTTAGTTAGCTAGAACCTAAATACAATAGGTAACATTTTGCTTATTCCCATTTTAGGAAATGAAGCTAATTCATTCATATTTCACGTACGTGTGAGTGCATGTGTGTGTGCACCTGTGTGTAACAGACAGAAGGGTTAAACACATAGACTGTCTGGATTGTGTTGTTTACGTTTCTTTGAGCCATCTGTAAGTAGAGTCAAGTTGTAAGAAGAATATATTTAGGAAGACATGCGTTGGAGATGTCTTCTTTTATTCTTTATTATTCCCTATACAAACGAAGGCAGCTTCTGAGAGCTGAGACCCTGACTCCTTAGCCCCATGTGACCTTCATGCTTCCGCCCCAGGTGTGCAGGCTGTGAGACACGGTGCAGGGCTGCTGTGGGCTCACGAGGCGGGGCTTGGACTCTGGCTTCCAGTTTTGGGTCTGCTGCTAACTTACTGCATGAACATGGATGGGCTGGTCACAGTTTTCGCAGGTAAAAAGGAAAAGCCAGCATTTGCATTTTCGATGCTTTTCACGGCTGTTTCCTCATCCAATGCTCTCTGATTCAGTAGCACGATATTATGTTATAGAAATGTTTTCATCCTCCTGGGTTTTATGTATTCACATTGTAGAGCCGCTGTAATAATAACAATGCCCCATCTAGTGTCAAAACAGGGAATACTGGTACAGGAGTCCGCAGTGAGGACCAGAGCTTGAGGGTGCAGCGTGGCCGTTGGCAGGGAGGCTGCCCGGGTGGTCTTCGTTAGATCCCACTGACCCACCTTGGTGACATGGGACATTTTTGAAAAGACTTGGTTTTGCAACTTTGAGGTGTGATGTACAACACAAGCACAATGGGGCTTGCAGTAAGGTTGCCCAGAATCATCTTTCCTATCATTTTTACTGGCAGCTACGGCCGGCCGTGGACACAGAAGAGCCTCGGGGGATGGCCATCAGAAGGCAGTACCTTCCTCATGGAAGACGAGAAGAGCTTCTGGGCGTGCCGTGCACAATCCAGCCACATTCTGGCAGCTCGCTGAGATTTTCGCAGACCAAAATCTGGGAGCTTGGCAGGGTTTCAATGACTTCACCTTTCCCTTTTCATTCCTTTCTTTCCAAATGCTCCCACAAGGAAAGCGCGTCTGATCATTAACATGCTCTTGGAACACCCCAGGTTGTGCACCATCCTGTCCCTCTTCTGACTTGGTACCATCTCACAGTAAAGACGGCAAGGGAGGGAACCGACACAAATACCGGGACGGTGCACGCGTCATTTAAACCAACCATCCTCCTCCCCACGTGCTGAACCCTCCTGTGCATCTTTTTCTCCACGAAGTGCAGGGGCAATTTAGTTTTTACATCACCGTGTAAAAATCGCTTTGTTTTCTAACCTGCCTCCCTTTCAGACGCCAGGTCCGTTCAGCGGAATACTTGCGCTGTATCTACTGCATGCCAGACGCTGTCTTAATGATGTCTGGGCTGAGAGAACATAATGAGCCCGAACGCAGAAATTCTCCATCATGCTGCCTCTCCTGCCCACAGCCCTGTGACCTAGATTACTAGAAGCACGTTTCATGTCTTGTGACCAAGTTCTCAGCGGCAGAGGCTTTCCTTCTTGCTTATTATACTTAAGCCTGATTCTCTTAATGGTTGAACCCCTCCCAGCGGATGCTTACCTTTCAGAATTCTCAAATACTGGCTGGGCTGGCAGCTATAACAACTCACCTGCCCGTTCACCGGCTTTGATCTCTTCTCACTAAACCGCTTGCTTCTCTGTGACCTCCGTCACTGGTCTGCCTTCAGTCCTTACCTTCCAGCCAGTCACTAGGACTTCTATGATTTACTAGCCCAGTTCAGCTTCTGCCTCACCCTGCACCCTGGCTTGCCGGATTAATCTGCCCCCGCTGTGATCCACATTCCCAAACTCACTTGAGTCTAGGCTGTGCCAAATTGTCCTTAACTCCACAGCTCCATATTCCTGGTCTACGATCTTCACGCCCATCCTGAGAATGGTGTGTCCTTTGACTGCATTCAGAGTGAGGATCTGTGTTCAGTCCCAGTGATCTCCATTCAGGTCTGGCAAGCTGTGGTAGCCTTGAGTACAACTACTACCTGCTAACCAGCACTCCAGAGGCTCAAATGGACAACTGGCAAATGAGATTTGCCTCGGAGGGCTACTGGAAGACAGTGATCTTTGATAAATGCCGAAGAAAGAAGACATCTGGAATATTCTCTGAACATCAAGGCTGGTGCCTGGGGACTCAAAAACCTTCTGACAAGTTATGTAAAGACACCTTGAAAGTAACAAGTGGTAAATGTTTGGAGTTATGAGTGGATACTGGAAGCTCCTTCAGGTTAAAGAATCTACCGATATCCCCAGGGTCCAGCACAGTGCCTGGCATATAGTGGAGTTGATAAGTATTTGTGGAATTAAAATCAGAATGAGAAAAGTATGTCAAAGGCACTTTTGGGGGATGTCTAAATTTCCCAGGAATCTAGATGCAGTAGGACCTCTTAAGATGCCCAGAGAAAACTATCAGATCGGTTGAACCCCTCAATCTACAAGCTACAGAATTCTTCAGGCACTAGAGTCTGTGAATCTACACCAGGGGTAAGAACCACCACAAGAGAGGAGTAGGAACTCTTCGGTGACCTAATTTACATTTCTCTGCTAGGATCTTCTATACCTTCAGTTTTGGCCCGAGATGCAAGAGAGCCTTCCGGACGGCTACTTTCTCATAAGTAAAAGTAGGAAGCTGGGTTTGGCCATGCACCTCTGATGTCTGAAAACACCTATCAGCATGAAACAGCCAGCTATGGGCCCTCTCATGGGGCCCAACAGAGTTGCCAAAACAGCTGGGTGGCAACGGGCCTAGAATGTAATGTTCTTAGTGAATGGTGTAAAGTTCGTGGTTTAGAACACTTCATTTTTTGTTGTAGTTGAAGCTCTCCAGAGTGCAGGGAACAGGATCCTTAGGTCATTCAAGGGTGCAAGATTTTCAAAGTATATTAGAATGTGTTAATGCTCACTTCACAGAAAATATAAAGCATCCATTTTTAAACTACGCAGAGCAATCAAAGCTTTTAATTGAGCAGAAAAACACACACAGATATAGCAATGTTTAGTCCTCGCTGTCCCTTCTGACAGACGTCTTCAGAGATAAATTTCCACAATGGATGCTTCAATTAAGACGGTAATATTTATTGAAAGGTAAACCATAAACGCATAGGCACTTGAAACACTATTGAACAAAAGTAATTTATACTACAGCTGGTGCACTGCATTTGAGCCCTGCTTTGATTTTATCAGCATTTGTCAATTAATCAACGTGAACCTTGTAAAACATGTTCTCTTATTAGCGGAAACAAGCAATTGCTTGCAGACTTTGAAGGAAAGGTCGTTTAATAATTTGCTAATTGTGCAAAGATAGATTTAAATTTAAAAAGAAAGGTAAACTCTCATTAGCACTGTGCATACGGTATGACTTTAACCTTGCTAACTTAAATGTGGCCAATGGGTCCATTTTTGTTTTTAACTGAATAGCAGAGAAAGATTAAGACAGGAAAAAAAAAAAGTAACTTCAGGTTTTTAAATTTAAGAAACTATTTGTTGTCACTTCTGCCGATTCAAAAGAGTTGTTAGCCTTGAGGGTATGGTTATAAATAAATCAACTATATTTCCTTGGCAAAAAAAAAAAAGGAAAAAAAGGCAAAGCAAAAGAAACAGAAAATAAGAGCGATGCAGTGGCAATGTTCCGTTTCTTTCTCTCTTTCTTTCTTTCTTTCTTTCTTTCTTTCTTTCTTCCTTCCTTCCTTCCTTCCTTCCTTCCTTCCTTCTTTTCTTTCTTTCTTTCTTTCTTTCTTTCTTTCTTTCTTTCTTTCTTTCTTTCTTTCTTTCTCTCTCTCTCTCTCTTTCTTTCTTTCTTTCATTCTATTTGCCTCCACTCATCCTTCATTCTGCTGGATGAGATGTCAGCTCCTGCTTCTAACTGCTGGTTCATTTTAAGTTCAGTAAGTGAGAAAGAACATGAGTCCAGCTCTCTCCAGAAAATCCATGCCTGGGCACACTCCCCAACACCCTCCCACCCTCCCTGCCAGCAACCAAGAGAGTGCTTCAGTTTCCAGACCACCACCAAGGACTCTGTGGTCACCCACAGCACTCCACGAAGTTTCAAATGGGCAACATACCTCCGGGAGCAATTTCTACACTGGGGTCTGCAGGGCTGAATCGAGAAATCCGCACCATCTTAAAGGTGTAAGTGAGGCTGAAGAGGAGATGGCGCGCCTTGAGGCGTTTGTAGGCTAAGAATTTTGTATGGAGCTCACAGGGACAACATTTGTGGAATGGATATGGGTCTTGCCAGACCCAGTCTGGGCAAACTGCTCTGCTGCAAAGCTCCTTTTATAAGAGTTAGGAGGCCCAGGTTGCTCTCTGCCTGCTCAAACTGGCTTATCAATCCATTCCATTCCATTCTGTTCTCTGTTCTAAATAAGTCATTATTTCAGGCACATTTCCCTAAGCAGATGCAAACACTCTTTTCCAGTGTGAGATTCCCTTGGGCAAATTAGGTTTCTTGGAAAAGGGTCAAGGAGCAATCAAACAAAATACCTGCTGAGAAACAAGCATGTGGTTTCAGGGGATGCCATCAGTCACGCAGGCCGCGAGTCAAATTTTAGGCGCTGCTTGGGCAGCAATGTTGAATTTGATAGGGTCGGTGATGGGGAGCAAACTTCTGATATCTGCAGCCAAAGTTTCTTTTTGTGGTCATAACCAACAGGTTTATTTTTTTCCAGTTTTATTGAGGTGGAATTGACAGAAAAAAAATTGTACAAATTTAACATATTCATGCATGTTATATATATATTATATATATTTTATATATAGTGAAATGATTACCACAATAAAGTTAGTTACCACATCTAATAGTTACCTTTGTGTGTATGTGGTGAGGATTTAGATCTTATGGAAATAAAACGGATAGTCATAAGATAATGGAAAATTTCCTTGTCAAATATTTCTAATTAAATGCTGCTAATCAAATTCCAATTTCTTAATTACACTGTAGTAAAACTTTTATAAGGAAAAAGTTACCATCAAACTGCTGTCTTCTTTTCTCATCATCTTATCTGACAAATGTGGGATATTTCTGAAATAAATGCTCATTATTTTTTTTCTTTGAGTCATAGGGAGAAAAGTCCCTTTTATATTCTTTTAATATGTACTTTTATTAACTTCAGCTTCAGATAGCTCACTTCCATATATCAAGATTCTTTTCAAAATAGAAGCGATAAGAGGCAAACGCAAACGTGGGAAGGAAAGCAGCTCGGGGACATACTAGCTGCTCCCCGACAGCAGTTACTTCGACCTAAAACATATATACCATAGTTTGAAGCCACTACGAAAAATGAATGGATGTGGATGGCAGGTTTTCATTTGTTTCCCTGACATTCTGTAAATAAGTTTGTGTGTTTCAATTCAAACGGTTCCATTATCTTGGAGGTCTTAATCATTTGTAATAGCAGTTTCTGAAGTGTTCAAAGCTTGTGCTTAAGGAGCATTATCGGCATTTAACGTAGTTATACTACCTTCAGCAGATTTACAACTTCGTTCATGGTTATCCTTGATCATCTTTATTTAGAAGTAAGTTCAGGCTGATGAGATGGCTTAAGCATCCTTTGATGTTTCAGCTTATTAGTTGTACCCTCAGAACATCTTGTTCCGCTGGCCACCCTCATACTCTTCAAATGGAACTACCATTGGTAAGGTGAAGAGGGGAACGGTGGCCAGTGGCACGAAAACGAAAAAATGCAATTAAAAATGGCAGCCTTGTTTTAAAATATACACGAGGTATTTTGGTTTTACTCAGGTATGGGGAGGCCAACATTTTAGGAGATGCTTGCCGGTGAAAAGACAGTCTGCTGTTTACTCTTCCCAGGAGGAGAGGGGCACACAGGGCCAAGACAGACCATGCAGGGCCACTTTGGGAAGCACCAGGGTCAGTTGGAATAAGGGAATTGTTGGTCAGAGGGAATAAGGGGGGAGAGAGGGCAACAAATTTTTTTGTGTGGTTTCTGCAGGAAAGCAAAGTGGGTTCTGTGGTTTAGGGTTGGTTCCAAATTGTCCAGTACCTGGCCCGGGGTGATTTAGGGCAGGGGGTGGGGGGGTGGGGGGGGTAGGGGATAATGTTCTGGATTGCGTTTGAGAGCCTGATTAAAGGAGGCCTGTGGGGGGTGAGGACTTAGGATTGCTTGATCTGCATATCGAAAGGGTGTTCCTAGGCCAACTGTTTGATATCTGCAGGAATTAGCTAACCCTGTAAGGACAGGGCCTCCCCTAAGAACTTCAAGGCCCCAAGATGTCAAAGTATCATAAAATACAGAAAATAAGAAACATGATTAATGCAACTCTGTCTAAAACACTGCTATAAGAAGCATAAAAATAGAGCTTTGCAGACTCTACTGTGCATAATAATCACTAGGGTATTTTGTTAAGCTACATTCTGATTCATTAGATCAGGTTGGGTGTGAGACTTTGCATTCCTAATGCAAAGTGCTGCTAGGACCACACTTTGAGAAGTTAGGGATAATAATATCTCTAAAAGTCCTCCCTCTAGGACACCTTCTGCGGAGAAAAGGGAAGGACTTAACATTTACTGAACCCTGCTGTGATCCAGACATTTCTAGGCACTGAATATTCAGACTTTATCTTGATTCATTGGGACAACATTTTCTGCTCACAGGAAAAATGATCCCAATTTTATAAGTAACAGAACTGAGGCTCCGGGTGGTTCAGTAACCTGCCTTGGGTCACTTTGCTAAAAGGAAGAAGATATGAATGCATCTGACCTAAAAACTTTTTTTTTTGTCCCATCACAACAGAAGTACAGATGGTACACGCTGATGGAAAATAAAAAGTCTCTGCTGGTAAAGGCTTCATAAATTATAAAGTCCATGGACTTGAATCACGGGACATTTACAACTTGACTTCTGAGAAGAGGGGAAATTCCAAATGGTGTTCATTACCTCAGGACCAGAAATAAATAAGTAAATAACTTATATTTTATTATAGCTATTTGAGAAATACTTCAAATGGGATTCTCTATTAAACTGGGGTTTTTAAGAAGTGTTGCATGTACATGGTAAGATATATGCAACAGAAGTTGGTCTTCCTCCCATGTGCCCTTAGTTTTATGACTCAGATATAACTACTGTTAAGTTTGTGTAGTGTTCTAGAAATTCTGTACAAATAATAACATTCTGTACAAATAATATACTTTTTTATACAAATTCATTCTGACAGTTATTTTAAGGCCCTGGGGGGAAGAGCAATAAATAAAACACATGAAAGCCCTCCCTCCAGGAGGGAATATAGACCATAAACAAACAAGGAAAATATATGGCACGTCAAATAGGGATAAATGCCAATGGAGAAAAAGTGGGAGGGGAGATGCTTATACTTATAAATGCAGTGGTTAAGGAAGACCTCGTTGAAAAGATGGTATCTGTGCAGTAAAGACATGAAGGAAGTCATCCTATTCCACACTGACTTTTCCCTTCAGCACCATATGTTAAAGCCCTCACCACATCGGAACTGAACAGGTCTACCTCATTCTCCTTAACGACTCCATCGTATTCCACTGTTTGCATCTATGAATGTTTTGGATTAATCCTGTTATGTAATTTGTTAAGATGATCCTTGAAGTGGTTATAAAAAGATCTGGGGAATGTGGTATAAAGCCTGATGAAGTAGAAAGGGGCTTAAGTTAGGTGTGAAAAGCTGTGGATGCAAGTCCTAGTAGGCCACTGGCCCCAAGAGATCATGTTATCATTGAGTATTTCTAGAATGCCTTTTTTATGTTAGTGGTCTGGCCTCAAGAGAGGGTCTCCCTTTTCCTGTCACATCTTAGCCTCTGCTAGTGTCCGTCAGGCACAGGGTGATGTCTAGAATCTTCTCTAGCTGGGGGTCAACGTGACACACTGCTCGCAATTTTCCTCAATGCTAGGCTACCTGTAATCCTTGTAGAGTCAAAGAAAAACACCCTCCAGGTGACACGTTTTATACATCCCCCACAAAGGAAGCATTAGCAAAAATTTTAGGGAGCAGTTAACCCCCTGGGCTCTGAACACAATCTTCCCCTTTAGGAGAAAGCTCATAAGCTTTCTTAAAACAAAAGCAAACAAAATCCCTACCTACCAGTAATATTTATTTAGGTAGATGCAGATGTTTAACTATGGGCCATATGACTGAACAGATTTCACATTTAATGAAAGATTAATTTATTCATTTAATTATTATCTGAGGCAGTACCTGGATTATGTCAGCACTCTGCCAAGCTCTGTAGGAGGAATAAATACCAGCGCAATATGGCTCCTGCCCTTGTCACCTTCTAGCCTTTGAACAAAGACAGGACAAGTAAAACAAAACAAAACCAAAGCATGATTGTGGTAAGTGGTGCCAAAGACAATACGACGAGAATTAAAACGAAGGGGAGAATGCTATGATCCAGAGCCCCTCTAAGACCCTCAGAGAGGAATCGGAGCCAAGATACAAAACAGGTAGGCAGAAGGTAGAACAAGGGAACTTTGGGAATGGGTGAGCGTGTGTGTGGATATGTGTGGGTGGAAGGGGAGCAAAGGCCCAGTGAAGGGAAATACAGGTGTTGTAAAGGTACCTTGCAGTGGCTCTGGAGAGCTTAAAAGCAGAGTGTGGGGCTCGGAGGACAGGCAATGCTGGTTGGAGTGAGAGCAGTCCAGGGTCCTAAAGCCCCTACGCTTTGTTATTAGATGTGGGATCAGTAAACTAGTTCTGAAAGATATCCAAAAAAAGCACCATCAACTCCTTCTTCTGTTTTTGTTGTTGCTTTTTTGATATATGGGGGGTGGAGGTGGGAGGGTGAGGTTGTACACTTGGGTTTTACAACCTCTGTTTCTGATTCAGGTAGTTTTTAAAACCAACTTAATACCTATCAAAATAATGTATGCCTACAGTTTAAAAAAGCAAATAGGGCTATTGTTGTACTTATAAAGGCCTATAACTAAAAACAGAAATCCCCTATGCCACCTGTCCCATCACCCCTTCCTGCTCCACAGATGAGACCACCTTTTTGTTTGTTTTTATTATGAAAGGTAGTTATTTGCCAGAATGAGCTTGCTATATAGGTAAGACTTTTGCCCCACCCGGTTAGTTACTCTCAGTTTGATAAATCTGTGGGCTTGTCCAGAGGACAGAGGCTGACTAGTAACTAACCCATCACATCCCACAAGGAGGTTAAATCCTGTCATGGGAGAGAAAACTATTTTCAACTTCCAATTCAGATATTTAATTCCATATATTTAAATAACATGCACATACTGGTATCTCTTAAATTGTCATTTAAGAAATGAAAAAAAATTATCATCCTTATCCCATCACTACCTCTTGACAAGCTTCTTCCCCCATCCCTCCAGTATGTTAAAGTATTAATTTGGGGCTAAATCAAAATTCCGTTTACAGAATTACAAAATGTGTTTATAAGGTTTACATTGTTAGGACTATATAATAATTGTTTACTACACATGTAGTGTAAGAATACACTTCCTATTTTGTTTAATATTTCATTTTTCTTGGTGGCCTTTTTTTCTTTCTTTGTGTGTGTGTGTGTGTGTGTGTCTGTGTGTGTCTGTGTGTGTGTGTGTGTGTGTGTCTGTGTGTGTGTGCACCTATTACTGCTCCTGAACTTTTCAAAGGAACTTTAAAAGCCCTATTAAACCGTTTTGTTTTTGTTTCTGTTTTCATGATCAAAGCCATTAGTTTATCTGTCGTATCTATTCTTCCCTCAAGGGGCCGCCCATCTAGACCATCTGGTCTAGCACTTTCCCAGGCCAGCTGCCCACCTGTTGTCCTGGGGCTTCTTTTTAACACCATCTTGCGAAATCCCTGCGCCTCTCGCCTGTGTTGGGTCCCCCGTTTCCTGGATCCCATGGTTTCCTCTTTCTTGGTTTACATCCTCATTTTTGTAGAGCACATTCTCTAGTAGCTTCCTGAGAAAAGTACATGGGAGGTAAATTCGTTGAGACCTTCCTTGAGTGTCTGAAAATGTCTTAATTCTACTCTGGTGCTTGCTAGTTTAGCTTGTAATTGAATTCTAAGTAAAAAGTCATTTCCCTCAGAATTCTAAAGGCTGAATTCTTCTAGCTTCCAGTATTGTGCCTGAGGAGTCTGGTGACATTGGTATTCCTGATCTGTTATATATGACCTGTCTTATTTCTCTGGAAGGTTTTGGAATCTTCTTTGTGATCCCTGATGTTCTAAAATCTCAGACTAAAGAATTTCAATGATTCTTTATCCATTCTTATCCATTGTTCTGGACCCTTAAAATATGGAAATTCCTTATTGTTCCACTTGAAATTTTTCTTGCATTATTTTTTAAGACTTGTCTCCTCACCATTTTCTTCTGTTTTCTCTTTCTGGAACTCCTATGATAAAATGTTGAACCACATGGACGGATCCACTATATTTCCTACCTTCTTTTCCCTCTTCCCCTACTGACCATTTTTGTCTGCTAAGCTACTTCTGAGAAAGTTTACTTGACTTTATCTTCTGCATCTCTGAATAAGTTTTTTTTGTTCTGTTTTTTTTTTTTCATTCCTTTACTTTTTATTTTATTTTTTTACTAAGTTTAATTTCTAGGAGCTCTTATTTTTGGACTGTTCGTTTTTTATAGGATGCACTTTTTATTTCGTGTGCTCTCATCTTTCTAAAGATACTTAGGTTTTTAAAAGTTTTTCTTCTACTTCTGAGTTATCTGTATTTTCATTGAGTGGCTCCCAACTTCTTTCTCTGTTTTGATCTCTATA
Source organism: Acinonyx jubatus (assembly GCF_027475565.1). Taxonomy (NCBI): domain Eukaryota; kingdom Metazoa; phylum Chordata; class Mammalia; order Carnivora; family Felidae; genus Acinonyx; species Acinonyx jubatus. The sequence goes on along the minus strand of NC_069380.1, from coordinate 26,825,712 downwards.
TTTTATTCTATATTTTATGTTGGGAGCTATACTCAAATATCTGGTGACTCTATATTTAAGGCTCACACACACACGTACATACATGTACACACACACACACACGCACACACACACACACCTGGGAACATTGAGTCCCTAAAAGACTGACTAGAAGCCTCAAGTGGGGGCAGGGCATTTTTATTATCTGGAAGGCATCCTTGTGAGGTAGCCAGGTGAGGGACCCAGCCATTTTGATGAGGACTCCAAACGTCACTCAGATCATTTCTCAGGTTGTTCAGTTTCTCTAGATCAGAATCCTTCAAACTCTTGCCTAAAGAGCCTGTCCCCGGCTCTGGGTGCTCTGGAGCTATGCTATGGAATAGTCCAGGAGGGTCTAACCTGCCATCTATGGAGTTTCATTTAATTCCCCTGGCTTCACCTCTCCATCCTGGGTCTTGCTTCCCTGAGTCCAGCACATCTCTGATTCACTTTAGCCCAAGACTATGCCTCAATCTTCCGGCACAGATGGAAAACTGTAGTGACAATGTGATGCAGGCAGAGGAACACAGTCTCACAACTCCCTATATACTACCTTCCACCAATGACTGCTACCTATTCTGTAACTCCCGTGACCAATCCCCTTTTGTCTCATCTTCACACCCTTCCATGCCTCCCCAGGGCCCTGCAGAATGAATTCGCAGGCTTCTCTCAGTGTGCCTCAGTTCCCGCTCCTCCATCACTGCGCCATCTTCCCCAAATCTGCTGATATCTCTCATTTAACAGCATCTCCTCCTTGGTTTGGTCCCTCTTGCTCTCGTTCTCTGTTTTTCTTTCTGTAGTTTTTTTGATTTCAGGGAGATGTATGGAATAAAAAGGTATGAATGCACGTGTTCAATCTGATAGAATACGAGTTTCCGATCTTATAAATCTTTCTTGGGTTTTACATACTTACTATGTACTCTAATCTAATTTGTTTATCCAGAGAATTTTAGGTTACCCAGAATCAACTACTGACTACCAGCCAACTATTTTTAGGGAGGATGTTGCCAAAATAATTTTAATTCTCTATTATTTTCAAGGGAGTGTCATGCAAAGTGAGTTGAACTCCTCTACAAATTTATCTTTATGGTGTCTCATTGTTATCTTGGTTCCAGAAGTTTGGACCAATTTGAGGCAGACACCACATCAATTTCTTAGTACGTAGGAAGAAAGGTAAGCAGGAAGGGATGAAAGGAAGGGGGGAGGAAGGGAGGGGTGGATAGAGTGGGGAAGGAAATAAAAGAAACAGACATCAAGAAAAGGGTTTAAAAAAAATAGCAAGATGACTGGCCCAAATAACTATTTTAAGAAAAGCTAAGTTTATTAAGTAAGAAAAGAGACTGCAGAAAAGTCATCTGACTTTAAGATAACTCTCAACAATGATCACTCACTAGGAAGGCAGTCAACTGATGAAGTCACTAAATGTTTATTGTGAAACTCCATCTACTCATTCATTCATTCGTTCATTCAACAGCATGTACTCAAAATCCATATAAAAAACATCATTATCCAGCGAAAACAGTCAACATAAGAAATTCTCACAATTATATGCCCACTATCTTCTAATTGTGTTCTTGTCCTTTTATTGCCCTGAAAAGTATCTGTTTTTGGTTTAAGAATGCATGCATATATGTATGTACTGATGTATATTGTACATATTCCTTACCTCATTCCCCAAATAAATGTAAGGCAGTTTGCTGGTTATCCTTTTAACATATTATTTTTCTTGAGTACATTTCTTACAAATTTGTCTACCCAAAGTGATGTAATTCTCTGTATATGATGCCATACTCAGTTATGGACCAATAACTTTAAAAAAAATAACTATGTTGTCAACAACGATGCTTCTAATGCAGCTGTGATCATATCTTTCAGCGTGGTCAGATTGAAGACTTTGTAGTCAGACTGACCTTGTTTTAAATCCTAACTCTTCCACTTGCTGAATCCATGACCTTCAGAAAGATAATAATCTCCCTAATAGGAAAACAGATAGAGTATTGTCTATTCTGCAGGTTTTTCTGAGGATTAAATCGTATGATGCATCTAAAGAGCCTGAATATTGGAGGTGCCCGATAAATAAAAACTATTAAAATCAGAGCATCAGGAAAACCTTTCACTCTCTAGAAGTACACCTTTTCTAAGTGAATGGTTTTCGCTTCCATTCTTAGGGGTCACATCACTGGTAAGCTGGCCCATTGGAAGCAACTTGTGAGTTACTGAGGAGTGATGGGATAAGTTCTTATACGTAATTAGGGAAAGCAATATGAACGTGCGTGGGGGTGGGGGTGCGAACAGGAGGCCTGGAAAACAATTAAAGGAAATACTTGATTTTGGATCAGTTTCTTAACGTTTTATTTAACCTGCAAAATTGGGAGGCTGGATGGAGTTCCTCCAAATATTGATGATAAAGAGTTCTATGGTTAGATAGTTTTGGGAAATGTGTTTGTCTCATGCCCTCCCCCATTCGAGGTACCAGTTTGGTGTGGCTTTAGCCGGCATATTACAAACTTATTTGCCTACGGATCATCCTTACTTTTTTTTTTCAGGCACTACTTAACATATTTTGAGAAGGGCGAAGGGTTGACCTGCAACTTTCCATTCTATAATGTTTCTCTGAGTTTTAGGAACTCAGCTAAATGTTCTAGTTAAGGGGAAAAAAAAAGGGAAACAACATGTGTCAGAAGTTTTATTTATGGATGATTTCTTCTGAAGCAGCATATAACTTTTAGAGTGGGAGAAACATCTATCATGACTTTGAGGGAACTAGACATTTCTACGTTTGGTGAACATCTCATCTGCATGGTGCCATCAACATCTCTGACCAACAACACACTGACTGGACTTATGCCAGTTCAGTGGATTTCATTTGGTTATAAAGACAGTCAGATTATTGGGACACATCTGGCAATTTTGGCAATCAGTGAATGAAATGAATCAACAGGGTAGTGATCGGACTGGCTGTTCAGTGATCAACATGACCTGAATGGAAAATAACTGTGGGATAAGTTAATCCTTAAGCTGCAGGACTGTATCATGACACCAGAATAAAACCCACATGGGCATCCATGGTGAATAATTCTTAATGCTATAATTACAAATGAAACTGCTAAAATTATTTGCTTCTAAAATACTTTCACTTTTTCTATCAACCTACCAACATTTACTTTTATCTGAAAGGAAAGGGCTGTGCTATATGTTGCTGCGAATAAACGGATGTACGGCAGGAAAGAGGCCAAAGAACCTACCAGAAAACTATCCAGGAGCCAGATGCTCTGTCAGTCACTTTCCACGTAGCCTTCAATAAGTCTTTGTTTTCTTCCTTGTAAAAATAACTATCCTCAAGGAGCTTATAGCTAAGTTGATTATATTTACAAATTTGAGATTTTCATTTAATGCCTTCTTACGTTACAAAATCATTCTTAATTTATCTACATAGCAGAGATAAAAGTGAATGAATATTTTGATGTTCTTTAATTAATTACATGAAATAAAGCCCCCTCCTTCATCTTAATTGCAGGAATTCTAACACAACCTGTTGCACTGTTTTCCCTTTTTTCTCTTGATATGTCTCTTTCCCCTCAAGGCTGCCAAGGTTTTCAAGTGTTCTAATTATTTCTCTTTCTATTAAATACTCTGTCTCAAAAACATACTTTTCCTTCTTCTCAAAAGGAAATTTATCAAAAAACAGCACCATGGAATCCAAAGAATGAGTGTATTGGTGGTAAGGTGGCCAACGATCCTGGTTTGTCCAGTACTGATGGGTTTCTCCCTGTGTGGGGCTTTCTGGGCTAAAACTGGGTCAGTGTCTGATGAACCATGACAGTGGGTCACCTTGATTTGTAGCTTAAGAGATCTGGATGCGGTGTTGGATGCCTGCATCAGAAAGTTGCAATTTTAATCCCCCTATTAGAATTTCTCTTCTTTCATTGCCAAACAGCTGTAGAAAGCAATCAGACACCAGATGGATGAATGAATTTAATGACCTTTAAGTTTCCTTTACACCAGTGGTTTTCAATTCTGGTTTCTTACTAGAATCATCTGGTTAGCTTTTTAAAATGATGTTATTCCCTGATTTGGTCTGAAGGTGAATCCCAATCATCAGAATACGTGTTCAAATTTCCCCAGTTGATTCTTATGTCATCTCGGGCTAAAGTCCACTACTTTCATACATTCTGGGTTTCAAACTACAGGTCTAGTAAGAGCCATTCAAAGAAAAGAGAAATCTCCTTTATGAGCTCTGACTTTTTAAATATTACATGCAAGTTTCCATTTCACATTTAAAACAAATGGGAACCCACAAACTGACCTTATAGTTATTCACCTAAGGATCGTGATATCTAAGCTGTTGTCTTATCATGTTTTCATTCTGACCAACAATCACCACCATCTATTGACTTTTTTTTTTTCATAAGAAGCTGTATCAGGCACTATGGGGCCACAGAGATTTAAAACTCAAGTTCTCTGTATGACACGTGAAACGTGACTAACTTATCGAGCCACCAACCTCAAGAGGAGATCAAAGAGGAAACGTCTACGGCCCAAGATGGCTGGAAGGGCAGCAGGTAGGGTTTAAACAAGGCCTTGAGGACGGGGTGCAGTTTTAGTTAGAAGGTCAGGAAAGGCATTCCAAGCAGGGAGAAAGACACTTTGGGGGTGGGTAAGAAGCAAATAATATAAATATAAATATAAATATAAATATAGGAAATATAAATATAAATATAGGAAATATAAATATAAATATAGCAAATATAAATATAAAATAATAAAAATAAAAATAAACTAATGCAAATACACCTACAAATGCTAGAATTCACATTCTGTGCAATGCAAACCATCTCTGGGGATGCACAGAGCTCAATATGAGGCCAGCTGAGGAGCGAGGGGTCATAATTACCCAATCACTTTTTTGGTGGTGACCACCCGTGACACTGAAAAAGAGAACGGGACTGGCCAATGAAATAGCTGGTTAAGGACAGTTATAAAGACAGGCTTGGAGAACAAGCCACTCACGAAATGGCAATAGCAGAAGTCCCTTCCCTCTCTCGTGCTGGGCCCACTGAAGAGACCTAATTGCCCAGACATCAAGGCGGATGCTCCAGCAGTCATTGCTGAACTCTTGAGGTTCCCACTCTAGCCAACCAAATGATTACTTAACATTGAAGGAATACAGTTAGAACAGAACTCAAGAAAAAGTTGTGCATTAGTTGTCATGTTATATGATTACCAATCATTGGCTTTCAATTACTTTTATAATGCAAGGGTCTTTTTTCTGGATTTCAGAATTAAAGCACTACTGTTCCATTTGTCTTTGCCTCCTAAAATAGTTAATTTTCCTATTTATTCCAATATCTGGTCTTCATGGAAGATATTAACTAAATGTCAATGAATGATCTGGGTATGCATCATCTGAGGAAGTCAGTTGGCAAAATTAACATTTAGAAGTAGGCACCACTGGTTATTTCACACATTATTAACTTATATTACAATTCAAATAAGCTTACAGCTGGCAAAAAAAAAATCTCTTCTGTAAAGTGATCTCAAACATAATAGGCTTAATCAGAGATAAATTAAATTAGGCAGCCATGCATACTACAGCATATTAATTCTGAGTAGTTATTAAATACATTTTCTGTTATCAGTGGTGTGAACAACATTATATGCAAACAAATTCTTCAAGAGGGTAGCAAATAAAGTTTATGTCTGGGATGCTACGTGCCTGACATTTTCTCATGCCTTCTTACACTGTTAAATAATCTTTCCTGCTAATAGTGGCACCAGGTTTAGTTCCCATAAACAAGTCAACTCCACTCCCAGACAATTAAAGCAAAAGAACAGCCGACAACACTGCCAGGGTGGTTTGGATTTTTCCAAAGGGAACTTTCTATGGCAATTTTTAAAAGAAGGCATTAGTGAGTCACAGCTGTAGTAAAACTGTCCAAAGTATAAGGTAGCGAATATTCATTACGTTAAAAAATGACGCATCTCATTCTGTGTTTTGGGTCACCTATGTTCCCTGAGAATATTTAAAGAAGACAATTATTAAGGTTAAAGGCTATTTTGTAGAGACGATCCTACCATTCTTTCTTTCCTTAAATAGCAGCAATCTAAACCATCAACTAGCACTCAGATTTCATAAGCTAGCAAACAGTGCTTTTGTGAAAGAAAAAGTTACATCTAAGCTTTTGTACACACACACACACACACACACACACACACCCTTCTCCTTGATATACCTCTGCCATATTATCTTGTTCTTTTATTAATCAATCAGGCCCTTTAATGCCTGTGTCCAGAAGCAATTGAAGTTACTAGGTATGACCACCCTCCCACCCCCAAGTCTGAGAAAAGCACTGGAGTTTCTTTGCGCTTTGCACATTTAAAACTCAATGTAAGGTGACAAGAACATTAAGCTGCCCAGTGAGCAAAATGTGAAACTAATCGCTATCTGTTCTTACCCGTGGGTACAATAATTGGCAAATTAAAGTGCCTGAGGATAGCTGGCCCACCTGCATCAAAAAAGCATCACTTTAAAACGGCTAATGAAGATGAATGGACGCAGCCAGCTTTACTGACAACTCCTTCAAACACCAGAAGACTGAAAAGGCAACATTAGAGCACCCATTTACTTTCCTGTAAAGTACACATCATGTAGAACTCTTGTTATTTAAAGGAGTAAAATCCAAAATAAAGGAGTAACATACAAACTCCTTCCATGTGTTTTATACACATAGGGGTTGAGCTGAGGCTATCCCTTGCTCCTCAAAACCCAATGCTTTGCGTTTTAAGCTGAAAAACTGGGTTCAAACTTGCCTACTAAAATGTTGAGTTTGTAGCTTTATGACAACTAGATTCAAAGGCGTGCAAATACCACCAAAAAAGGAAATAAGTTCGTTTTAATAACTTTGCTACTGTTCGTTCAGTCATCCATTTGTTTGATACGTACTGAACAACTACTGTGTCCGAGGCAAGAGATGAATGATGTCTCCTCAAGGAGCTTGTCAACCACTGGAGCCAAGATGCCTACACACAGCTAAGAGGGACTACATATTATCGTAGAAATACTGCCAGAGCACCTCCCTCCCCTTCCAGACTTTGGAGGGGAGAAGACTCTTCCGCTGAATTCTAGAATGACACAGAAGGCACAGAATGGAGAGTTTCTGAGGCTGAACAAACTTGAGAAAAAACTAAGCTGAAAGAACAGCACAGGTAAAATCAACAAGAAGGTCATGGTCTGCTTGGAAAAAAAAAAAGAAATTGCCTTCACAATACGTGAAGGAAATAAATACAGGAGGCAAGAGATCAACAGATGATGAAGATACCTATGAAGATAAGCAAGGTGACAATATGAAAGGCACTGGAAGGCAGGTCAAGGAGTTTGGATTTCGTTCTGGAGGTGGTTGTTTGCAACACTCGTGCCAGATAACCTTAGAGTTAGGGAGGGGACGGAGGCAGACGGAGAAGGCGGAGGAGGCATGGAGGGAGAGGGAGGCCAGGTAGTCTGGACCCTGGGTCCCGCAACTCTGTTTCAACCACAGAAGTTCTGCTAGTATCTGTTTTATATCAGGTCTTAGTTTTTTAAGGAACTTATAACATTTCAAATGGTTTTAGATTTACAGGAAAGTTGCCAAGGTGGTACAGAGTTCCCATAAATGTCTCACCTACTTTCTCCTAATATTAACATGTTATATTACCTTGGCACATGGTCATAACCGAGAAACACACACTGCATTCAGGCATCATGTCTCTTTATCCCTTGTACACACGCCTTGATGTGTAACAGTTTCTCAGTGTTTCCTTGCTACTCATGACCTGACAGTCTTGAGAAACATTAGCCAGGTATTCTAGAGAAAGTCCTTCACTTTGCTTTTGTCTACTGTTTTCCTCACGACTAGACTAGGGCTCCAGGTTTTGGGAGGAACGCCAACAGAGGCGAGGTACATTTTTCATCATGTCCTATCAGGAGGCATGTGATATCAACCAGACTCACCACTTGCGACACTAACCTTAATCACTAGTGTTTACCAGGACTCTCCTCTGTAAAGTTACTGTGTTTCTCCTTCATACATGATCTTATTTGGAAGTCAGTCACTAAGTCCAGCCCCCACTGAAGGGTGAGAGTAAACTCCCCTTCCTGGTGGGAGCCATATATGCCTATATTATGTGGAATTATTTTATAAGGAAGATTTGTCCCTTCTACTCCAATTGTTTACTTGTTCAATCATTTGCTTATATTAGGATGAACTCATATATATTCATTTTATACTTCCAATTGTGACCCAGTAGCACGTTATCTATTTTGTTGCTCAAATTGTTCCAGCTTCGGCCATTGGGAACTTTTTTAGGTCATCGCTTCTATCCCTTTGACATACTCCCATTCTTTTGTCTTTTGAGCACTTTATTGCTTTAGGGAATACCAAATGCTCCAGGCTTATACTGTATTTTTGCTGCCTCAGCCCTAGAATCAGACATTTCTCCCAACATTCACAGTTCCTTTCACTGGAGGATAACGTTCAGACACCATTTAGGAAACCAGTATTTGGGCATCAGTATGCTAGCCGCCACTGGGACAGCACTGGCCCAGGCCCTGTTAGCAGAAAGAGCTAGGAAATTTATGTATACGTTCAAGCCCAGGTATTCACCTATAGCTACAATTGTTCCTGTATCTGTCCATCTGTATATATATTAGGCTAAACACGAGTTCGTACTTGACATGTCCAACTCTAGTCCTGCACTAAAGGGTTCACTCTTTCCAGCCTTCCCTCCTTACTTATCTGCAAATGCCGGACAGAGAGAAATCTGGCTCTCACCATCTATTTATTTTTTGTTCATCTCTAGTATCTGAACCTTTTTTTTTTTTTGAAAACAGATTTCCATTCTTTAAAATAATAGGAAAAAAAGCCTAAAAATAAATATTGTAAGAGAAGGTCATTAAATTATTTCATGCATAAAAGTAACACAATTATATTTATATTTTTAGAAATGCTATCCTGAGATGAGGTAAGGATAAGTGTTTGGAAGGATGCTCCACGTCCTTCCACATGGGAAGGGCCTTCTCGCAGCGATGGAAATACAAAAGCAGGAATCAATTTGAGAGGGGTTTTAGAAGATTAATGCACAGAAGTGATTAAATGTGAGAAGTGAGACAGTGAAGTCAGACACAAATGTGGATTAAATAATTAGGAGCACGGTGTGCTTTTATCTGAGTTAGAAAATACACTGGGAAGAAATGGTTTGGGAAGGAAATAACTGAGTCTGGGGCATTTTAAGTGGAACATCCACGTGGACATGCTTCGAAGGCATCCTGGAATACGGTTCTGGATTTGAAGAGAGTTATCCAAGATGTAGAAGTGAATTTCAGGGTCGTAAGCCCAATAAGGAAGATGGAAAGCTTTGGGACTGGATGAAAAGGCCAGGGATGCATGAAGAATAAGCAATAGATCAGGGGCAATAGCCTATCCAACGTTAATACTGACAGATACATGCTGAATTCTAAAACAAAGCATAGAAAACGAAAAGGACTTATGAATTATATAGTATATAGTGCTACATAAGTATAACAGCATTTTTTTTTATCATTATCATCACTGTAATTGTTCTGTTTTTACCAAATCATTTCAAGTTTCTTCCGGGCACACAGGAAGACTATAATTCCCACTAACCCTTGCATTTAGGTGCAAACATGTAACTGGTTCCACTCAAAGGAATGTCAATTGCCACATGTAGCTCTAGTCCTGAGAAGCTTCTGCGGGATCCTCTACCTCATTGTCTATTTCACGGTCTATTTCATTGATACCGGGTGTAAGATAAAGCGAGAGATGCAAGACTAAAAGAGAAAAGCTATATGAGGCACTTAATGGATAAATAAAAAAACTTTTGAAAAAATTAAACATCCATTTATTATAAAACACTAACTGACTAGGGACGGAAAATAACTTTTCCAATCTGATAAAAAGCATCACTGAAAATCCTACAGATAAAATCGTACTCGATTTTTAATACAATGAAAGAGTCCTCATAAAATCAGAAGCAAGGCAAGGATGCCCCATCTCACCACTTCTATGCAACACTGTCTAGGAGGCTTAAACCACTACAATAAAGTAAGAAAAAGAAATAGAGGATAAAAATTAGAAACAAACAAAACTGTCCCTATTTGCATAGTTTATATTAAAAAATCCAATGAAACCTACCAAGCAATAATTATAACTAGTAAGTAAATTTATAACATCACAGGGCAGTCTTATTTTTATATTGAGATATAATTCACATACCACATTTCACCCTTTTTATGTGTACAGTTCAATGGCTTTTGTTATATTTACAAGATCGTGCACCTTTTATCCTTATCTAATTTCAGAACATTTTCATCACCCAGAAAGAAAACCTGTACCATTAGCACTAACTCCCTATCCCAAGTCCCTGATAACCACTAATCTCCCTCCTGTCTCCATGAAGTTGCCTACTCTGAACATTTCATATAAATGGAATTACATAATAGGCGGTCTTTTGTGTCTGACTTCTTCCCCTTGGCATTTTGTTTACCAAGTTCATCCACATGGTAGCATGTATCCATATCTCATTCCCTTTTTTAAATTTTTTTAAATGCTTATTTTTAAAAGAGAGAGAGAGAGAGAGAGCGCAGCAGAGGGGCAGAGAGAGAGGGAGACACAGAATCCAAAGCAGGCTCCTGGCTCCAAGCTGTCAGCACAGAGCCTTACGCAGGGCTCTGACTCATGAACTGTGGGATCATAACCTGAGCTGAAGTGGGACGGTTAACCAACCGAACCACCCATGTGCCCTTATTTCATTCCCATTTTTGGCTGAATAATATTCCATTTCATGTATATCCATTCATTAGCTGTTCGGGTTTCCTATAATTAGGGTTTTAGGAATTTACCGCTATGTACATTTGTGTACAAGTTTTTGTGTGAACACGTATTTTCAGTTCTCTTGGGTCTATACCTATGAGTAAAATTGCAAGGTCAAATGGTAACTCTATGAATAACTTTTTGAGGAAATTCCAAGCTCTTCCAAAGTGGTTGCAGCATTTTACATTCCCGCCAAAATGAATAATGGTTCCAAATCTCCACCTCCTCACCAATGCTTATTATCATCTGCCTCTTTTATTATAGTAATCCAAGTGGGTGTGGAGTGGTATTTTATTGTAGTTTTCATTTGTGTTTTCCTAATTACTAATGATGCTGAGCATCTTTTCATGTACTTATTGATCATTTGTGTATCTTCTCTGGAGAAATGTCTATTCAGCATTTTCCCTATTTTTAAATTGGAGTATTTGTCTGTTTATTGCTGAGTTGTAAGAGTTCTTTGTATATCCTAGGTTCTAGACCTTTACCATATATACAATTTGCAAGTATGTTTTTTCCCACCTTGTAGGTTTTCTTTTCACTTTCTTTACAGTATCCTTAAACGTTTTTAATGTTGAGGAGGACCAATTTGTCTATTTTTTCCTTTTGTTGTTCACGCTTCTGATGTTGTATCTAAGAAACCACTGCCTAATCCAACGTCATGAAGACTTACAGTTACGTTTCCTTATAAATTTTTTATAGTTTCGGCTTTTACATTTAAGTCTTTGATTGATTTTGAGTTAATTTTTACGTATGCGGCGAGTAATGGTCCAAGTTCATTGTTTTGAATGTGAACATCTAGTTGTCCCAGGACTGTTTGCTGAAAAGACTATTATCCCCCGATTGAGTTGTCTTGGCACCATTTCTGTAAATCAATTGACCATAGATGTATGGGTTTATTTCTGAACTCTCAATCTATTCCATTGATCCATCTGTCTATCCATCTGCCAGTACCACACAGTCTTCATTACTGTAGCTTTGTAGTAAGCTTTTAAATCTGGAGTGAGTCCTCCAACACTACTCTTTGGCAAGGTTGTTTTGGCTATTCTGCATCTCTTGTATTTCATAGAAAGTTTGGAATCATCTTATACATTTCTTTTAAAAAGCCAGCTGAGATTTTTATGGGGATTGCTTTGAATCTGTAGATACAGTTGGGGAGTTCTGCCATCTTAACAACGTTAGGTCTTCGATGATCATGTTGCGTCTCTCTAATTATTTAGGTCATCTTTGATTTCTTTTGACCATCTTTTTCAGTGTTCACCATCCATATCTTATGCTTCTTTTGTTATATTTATGCCAAAGCATTTTGGGGTTTTTTTTAATGCTATTTTAAATGGAACTGTTTTATTTTTTCGATGGCTCATTGCTGGCGTAGAGAAATATAACTGATCTATCCTGCAGCCTTTCTGAACTCATTTCTTAGCCCCAATAGTTTTGTGTATGTGTGAATTCCTTAGGATTTTCTCCATATAAGACTGTGCCATTTGTATACAGAGTTTATTTTATTCGTCCCTCCCTAATCCAGACATCCTTTATTTCTTTTCTTCTTGTCTAACTGCCTTGGCTAAAACCTCCAGTATATTATTGAATAGAAGTATCAAGGGCAGGTATCTTTGTCTTGTTCCTCATCTTAGGTGGGAAACTTTTTCAGTCTTTCACCGGTAAGTATGATGTTAGCTGTGGGTTTTCATAGCTATCCTTTATCAGGCTGAGAAAGTTTCTTTATATTTCTAGTTTGTTGAATGTTTTTATCACGAAAGGTAGTTTGTTAAATGTTCTATGTCCATTGAAATTATCATATCGTTTTTGCCCTTTTCTTCTATTAAAATGGTGTTCCACATTGGCTAACTTTTGAACGTTGTACTAACCTTGCATTCCCGGGATAAATCCCGCTTGGCCATGGTGCGTAATCCTCTGTACGTGGTTTTTAATTTTATGTGCTAGTATTATGTTGAAGATTTTCATGTTTATATTCATAAAGCATATTGGTCTGTAGTTTTCTTATATTTTTCTGATTTTGGTATCAGGACAATACTATAATTATAGTTTTATGTATTCAAAGTAAGCAATTAGGAGATAAAAAATTAAATTTCACCTAAACTATTAAAAATACATAAAATTCTGAGGAATATGAAATAAGAGGCATAGAAGAATTTTACATTGAAAACTACAAAATGTTGTTGAGAAATGTTAAAGCAGACCTATATAAATGGGGAAAGAATGTCTGTATGCTTATGGATTGGGAGGCTAGTGGTGATATTCAATTCTTCCCGAGTTGAGGCTTGGATTCAACATATTCCCAATGACAACGCCACTAAGCTGATCATTTTTAGAAACCGGCAAGCCAATTCTAAAATGTATGTAAAATTGCAGAAGAACTAGGAGATGGAAACCAATATTATGAAAGAAGAACAAAGATGGAAAGCATATACCATCTGCCTTGAAGACTTACTATAAAGCTACCATAATCAGTATAGTGTGGTACTAGCATAGAGAGCAACAAAATAAATGGAAGAGAATAGAAAGGTCAGAAATAGAGGCACACTTATATGGTCCCTTGATTTCTGAGAATAGCATGAAGGCAGTTGTTCCATTAGGGAAAAGAAAGGCTTTTCAACAAACAAGACTAGAAGAATTTAATGTCGTATACAGGAAATAATAAGCCCAACCCTGACCTCACATAATACACAAAAGTTCATTCAATACAGATCATAAATCTAAATATAAAACTAGAAAACTATTTAAAGAAGCCATAGATTTTTTTTTTTTTTTTGCTTTGGGGATAAAGTTATTTTAGGATACAAGGAACAGTGTTCATAAAAGGAAAACAGTAATATTACAACCCCCCCCCAAATTAAAACTTCTGCTCATCAAAAGACATCATTGAGAGAATGAATAGGCAAGGTATAGAGTGGCACCATTAAGAAATAGTTACAAAGCGCATATTTAAAAGATACCAACAACCCAATATTGAGACGGGAAAATAATTTAAAAAACGCTTTAATGTTTATTCATTTTGAGAGAGGGAGACAGAGCATGAGCAGGGATGGGGCAGAGAGAAGGGGAGACCCAGAATGCAAAGCAGGCTCCAGGCTCCGAGCTGTCAGCACAGAGCCCAACATGGGGCTCGAACATACAAACTGCGAGATCATGACCTGAGCCAAAGTCGGACGCTTAACTGACTGAGCCACTCAGACGCCCCTTTAATAAACATTTTATAAAGAAGATCTATGAATGGCCACTAAGCACATAAAGAAGGTTTCCACACGAGTCATCAAGTAAAACACATATTAGATAACAAGGAAATACCACTAAAAACCCACCAGAGTGGCTAAAATTCAAAAGACTGACAATACCAAATGTTGTTGAGGATGTGGAACTAAAACTATCATTTGTTATTGGTGGGGATGTAAAATGGTGCAACTACTTTGGACAAAGACCTGGTAATTTCTTACAAAACTGAATATGCACTTAATGATCTAAAATTCCACTCTTAGATGTGGAACTAGTAGAAATGAAAGCCTATGTTGACAAAAAGCCTCGCTCAAGATTGTTCATAATAACTTCATTTATAATAGTCAAACCTGGAACAAGCATAGGTGTCCATCCAAGGAAGAATGGATAAACTGTGGTATATTCATATAACACGGTATCACTAAGCAGGAAATAGAAATGCCCTACTGATAAACTCGGGGACAGAGTCATCTCAAAAACATCAAACTGTGTGAAGGAAACCCGGCACAAAAGAGTATGTAGCGTATGATTCCGTTTCTATGAAGTTCTAGAACTCGAAGTAATTTATGCTGGGTGGTCGAAGAAGGCTGGGGATTTGTGGGGAATGGGTAGGAGGGAATTTTCTGAGGCGATGTAGGTTTGAGTAGCACAAGGTTAGGCATTGTCAGAACTCATGAAAATGCAAACTTAGGATCTATGCATTTTATATAAACACATATTGTACCAAAAAAAAAAGAATTATAAAAAAATCATAAACTTTGAATTCTGGTAATGATATATAAGCCAAAGGATTGTGTGTGGGGGGGAATGGTGCTGATGTCTACAACTTACTTTAAAATGTGTCCCAAAAGAAGATGGATTCATGGGTGGACAGAGGGATGGGATGAGAGTGGTAGAGAGTTCACTGTGAATTTCTTTCAACTTTTCTGTACGGGTAAACATATTCATAGTAAAATGCTGCAAAACTATCTTTAAAAACGGAGTCTTTCATAATAAATAATAAATGAATTTAAAAAATCAAAAGAAGAAAGCTCCACCAAGCTTGTAAGATTCCAGTCACGTGAATCTGGCAAGGTATTTAGATAGTCTATATCTAAATGTCCTTATTTATAAAATGTGAGTGATAAATAATATAAATAATACCTTCTATACAGGATTGTTAAAGGACTATACTTGACATATGTGAAAAACAGTCCCTGGCATAAAGAAGCACTGAGTAAATGTTTTAGGGACTATTTTCAGTGAGCATGGAGTGCCTGTGGCCATAAACCCACAAAAATAAAACGTCTCAGAAACAGAAGAGGAGGACGTTTGCACATTTTGTGAAAGCAATTGTTATATTTGCTGTGTAGATAAAATCAGATTCACTGTGATTTTTTTCCTATGCATAAATGTCATTTATTAGGACCTCAAAGTGAATGAGCTAGTAGAAAGGAAATACTATATTTTTGAAAACCCATAAAGCATATTTTTAGACATGGTATTTCCTTGACTTTCATTCCAGGAAAACACTAACACACGGCATGGAGCATGCTGGGCCCAGAAAAGAAAGCCTGCCAGATGCCACGGCAATAAATAGAGTGAGTCCTTGGAGAGGAAGCATAAAACGAGAACATGTAGCATTATGTCTCCCAAACCCTTCCCATCTGGTATTTAGCCCACTGAAGTCGTGGGGTTTTTGGAAATTCACCCTTGTAGGCCACCTTTAATTAATTTTCTTATTTATTTGTTCAGTAAACATTTCAATCACAGCCCACTCTGGGCAAAGTTCTCAGCATTGCCCTCCAGGACTTAATGAAAATGAAGCTGGGTTAGGTCATCTTAGAAAAAAAAAGTTCTAAATGCAGTAAAACTAAGAGGATAGTACTGTCTATACCTGCCACGTCCTTTTTCAATATTCACTTTAAAAATGCAATTTTAGCATTTTTAATCAACAGATTAAGCTACTGTGTATTTTCATAAATGACAGACATCCTCAGGAAGGAAGGTAGCAGAATTTATGTGGGTTATATCTTTGCTGAGAAGTGTATAAGTAAAATTACATTTTTATAAATTGTATTTTCTATCGTGTTTATAAATATTTTTATAAATGGATATTATAAATGCAAGTGGAATTTCTTAATGTGATATCTTTTACTAAACTGCAATTTAGTGATGTCTCTAATAAGAAAAATGACCTCTAGAATACTGAAAGTTGTTTCATTTTATGACTGCTGTTTCTTGGGTTGTCAAATATACATACTTATGATAATTCCAAGAAAGGGTGATTAATCGATTTTTACCCAGGATTTTAAAACAACAAAGGAAATCCTTTTAAATGAAAGGAAAAGTACATTCCATTCCCTTAACTCATCTTTATTTTGGGATTACACTTTCTCTGCTAAAATTTAGGATGGAATTTCTAACAGGGATGGCATTGTTCAGTAAATAGCATTCCTTTGTGTGCGTGAAACATTTCGACTGAATAAAAATGGTCTCAGACTTTTTAATCTGGAAAACTTTTGCCTATAGTATTTATTCAAATGTTGTCCATATTTTCAGGAAAGAATTTAGAAAAATGACTTTCTCATAAAAATATGGCGTTCGCTTGTGTCTGTTTAAAAAGGAACTCCCTCTCCTACCTCCAGTGCTCCCACGCACACACACACAAATCCTGTGCTATCAATAGAAGCTAAAGCTAAAGAAACACTGGCTGCATGCCAAATTCTGGGATAATAGGGAAGAGAAAGCTGGTAGGCAATCACCTCTCCCAGCGCTTATCTTTTTCTCCCACTTATCAGTCTGGGCTGGGGGGCTGCAAGGTCCATTCTCTATGACCTCTTTCTTGACTGGAGACACAAGCTGTAAGTCAGGTGCCCTGTACTTTAATGTCTTATTATTCTTTCCCTTGAGTGAAACCTTACTGTTGAGGGGAAATAAAATGTTACACGTAAATGAAAAGACTCAGTCACTTGTAAATCACCTTCCTGGGTCTCACCACCAATACACCTGCAATTTTAAAACACCGGTTCAATTTAAATAGTAATAAATTTGTCAAAGAAGTATATTGAGACCTATATTCAAATAAAGTTTACCACTGACTTTAGGTTAATATACAGTTTTCTAAAATAATACAAATGGCGTAGAATGGTCAAGGGCCAAACTTCTGTTAATTCCTCCCAGTGTGGATCATCTTAGAATAAAATTATTAGGGGGAAGTTAGGGATTCATGAAGCAGGATGGAGAGGGTTTTGTTGTTAACAGTTGCTGAGGCTTTCACTAGCCAACAGCTTATACTACTGTATTTATATAACTGTCCTTGAGATTAAACATCATGTGATTTCAACAAGTGGGTTCTTTCTGGTTCACCCAGATTAGGGAGCTTTCCCCATGTTAATTTTGTCTCTTTCAAAAGCATCCTTGGAATTCTTTGTCCTTAATTATTCATGTCTATATCTCAGGTGGTAAGAGCACACTTCACATTTACAGTTTTTCTGGGTTCCTAACACTTACCAGTTTTGTTTTCTGCCTAGACTTGTTAGCCTAATTTTGTCCTCAACACTTTTAGGAATAATGCATTATTTCCCCTTGCATTTTGCACAGTTGCTTATTGAGGAATCCAAATTTAGGTTTCAATTTACTCAAAATGAACTTGATGATCCTCTCATCTGAACCAAACTCCTGATAGTTTTTTACTGTTTTCCCATTCCATTTCAAATTTTGACAGATACTTTCTCAAATTATATTTGAAAAACTTGCAATCCAACATCATGACCAGCTGTCTTTCTGCCAAGCCACTGATGGCCTTGCTATTTTTCTTTCTTTCTTTCTTTCTTTTTTTAATTCTATGGACTCTAATATAAAAGTAAAGGAAAAGAAATATAAAGGGAAATATAAAGGGATGACAGTAGGCCCATTACTACCGGGCACATTTCCTCATTTTCTTCTGCAACTCCCATCTTTGTGGTTGGGATCAGAGCAGAGCTGCCCCACTCCTGAGAGAATGAGCCTGCAGAGGAAGGCGAGGAAGACTACAGATTTGGTGATAATTTCAGTCGAGTCCCAGTACAACAACTTGGAGGCACACAGATGGACAGAGCAGACATTTTACTTCCTAAAGTAAAATCTGCCGAAATAAAGGATGTACGATTTATTGGAAATTCCACCACACTTATTAACAAACATGCCAAATGAGAACCTGAGGCCATCTGCAGATCTATGATTACAATGGATACTGATAAAAATCATAATTTAATGTTAGAAAATAGCACTAATGAGCTCATA
Organism: Acinonyx jubatus; assembly: GCF_027475565.1. Taxonomy (NCBI): domain Eukaryota; kingdom Metazoa; phylum Chordata; class Mammalia; order Carnivora; family Felidae; genus Acinonyx; species Acinonyx jubatus. The sequence continues at coordinate 26,807,335 of NC_069380.1, read as the reverse complement.
TTGGGAATATCTGGACTACTAGAACAAGCCCTACTTAAAAACATATGTGGGTTAAGATCGAAAGCATTTCCCTGCTGATTCTAGACATACAGGAAAGTCCAAGTGTTATGGTGATGCCCAGCACAGTAGCTATAAGTAATGTGAGCAAGAATTTCTGACAGAAACTCTATTTTCTGAAGACTTATACTCAGTTACAAAAGTCTGCTGAAAGCTAAACTTGGCCCAAATCTTAGCTTAGCAGAACTCCATCAAATACTACAAAAAATAAAGATCGAGGGGGAAAAAACCCTACAGACTTGACTTTCAGAAAAGACCAGGACATTGCCTGCAAGGGAGACCAAAGAAAATTCTCAATACTTATTAATCTTTTCATATAGAAAATTTCATTTGGTAAGTGGTAAGATAATTTACAGTATAATAATTCCCAGCATCTTGAAGGGAATAAATAATTAAAAAGAGTGAGAATTGAACCCAGGAAAGGCTCTGCCAATTCTAGAAATAATTGCTTTCACTCTTGAATTTTTCAAAGTTGCATTTTTTTTTAGTGGTGTCAGTTGGGGCAGCCCACAGTCATATACAAAAATATGATTGACTCCCCCCCCCAAAAAAAAGCTTTAATCTCTTAGAATAACAAAACAGAACAGAATATGAGAAGGGTATAAACTCTTATATACATAGCTTTTAAATTTTTAAGGGAGTAGACCCTTGTTTTATAGCCCTGAACAGTCTGGGAACCCGAAACAGAGACTTTAATTCTAATAACTCTCGAAAATTGATGCTCTCCGTTAACTCTGATCTTCCATTTGTTTTTAGACTTCAGTTTTCAATCATAGGAGGTCGAAATATGCTGAAGTTAAGTGTTCTGGTAAATGAAGGATGATTACTAGGAAGGCTAAAATACCTCCAAGTCAAATGACCACACAACCTCTACAAATATTTATTACTGTAACCTCTACAAATATTTATTACCTTGTTTATTCATTCAACCATTCAAAAAGATTTATTTAGTCTGCACTAGGTAAAACACAAAACAACCCTAAAATCTGCTAAAAAGAAGTACAAATATATGTTCCTTTGAGGGTTTTTGATAGTGCCCCTTTTTTGAAGACACCAGGCACTAAACAAATATTTAACTTTACATCTTGAAACTGTTAACATCATATCTAACTTTTTAAAATATCTAACACACATTTTTCTAATGTTGTTATGAAACCAAGAGACAAAAGGAAACGTTTGGTTGGTCGAATGGAAAAGGAAAGTCCTCCCAAAACTAGCTGACCTCCAAGATGTTGATGTGCAAATACACTTTAAAAATCTATCTCTCATGGACACCAACTGCACCTCAGTGTCTAAGGGTTGGAAGTAATCCCTTCTTCCTTCTTGCATTCTCTCTTTGTCTTTGCTCTATTTGTTTTGTCTTTTCTCACTGTTTGGACACATTTAACACTTGTGTGAGATGGAAGCCACATTGGAAACTGCCCATCGGAAAAATCAGGAGGCAGGGATGAAGGCACATCTAACAGTAACAACAAAACAAAATAGAAAAGCTTGCTGACAAGAAGGAAGAAAAGGTTTTGTAGTATGCTTTGTTTTTTTTTTTTTTCAACGTTTATTTATTTTTGGGACAGAGAGAGACAGAGCATGAACGGGCAAGGGGCAGAGAGAGAGGGAGACACAGAATCGGAAACAGGCTCCAGGCTCTGAGCCATCAGCCCAGAACCCGACGCGGGGCTCGAACTCAAGGACCGCGAGATCGTGACCTGGCTGAAGTCGGACGCTTAACCGACTGCGCCATCCAGGCGCCCCTTTGTGGTATGTTTTAAAGAACAAATACTTCCCGGTACCTCTTCTGTGGAAGGCAGGATACAGCAGCACCACGTGGTAAACCTGTGTGTCTACCGTGAATGATAAAATGGGTGCAGGAAGATGGTTGTCCAGAAAAAAAGAAGGCTGGTAAATGTTCTTTTATGAGAAGGTAGATGTACTTTGTTTGGGAGACTACATGATAATTAACTACTAAGAATGAGCCAGATGTCCCTATATTAACAGATAATTAAAAAAAAATAACAATGTTGAAGGGTGCTTGGGTGACTCAGCCCGATGGGTCAAGTATCCCGCTCTTGGTTTTGGCTCAGGTCACGATCTCACGGTTTGTGAGTTCAAGCCCCAAGTCCAGCTCTTCACTGATAGCACAGAGCCTGATTGGGATTCTCTCTCTCCCTCTCTCTATGCCTCTCCCCCACTCATGTGCACCTTCCCCCAAAATAAATATTTAAAAAATAAAAAAAATAATGTTGAAGAAAAACAAGTTGTGAAGGTATACATTCAGTATGATCTCACCTAGGTAAACTTAAAAATAATATTCCATATAGATACATCAACAGACTTATAATAGTTATGGATATATATCTACATATTTTTATTTCCATAAACAGTATATATAATAAATATGATATGATATGATATGATATGATATAATATAATATAATATAATATAAATGGAATAATATACAGCAATATTATTATAGTTAATATTACTTCTGGGGATGGATGAATAGGAAGGATGTTGATTTTTTTTTTTTTTTTGCCTTAAAAAAAAGAGATCCAAAGCAAATATAATAGTATCAACATATTAAAATATAGGGGTGGATACATAGGCCTTTTTACTTTCTATAGCTTTAAACTACTTCATAATAAAAATATAGTTTAAAAATTATGGTGTTTAAAAGAAAGATATTGTAGAAACTTAGGCTATTGGAATGAACTATTCCAAAAAAGAAAAAAAAAAAAAAGAATGAACTATTCCAGTAAGTCCAATTTTCTTACTTTTGAGCCTAGAATATACAAGGCTGATTATTTTCCATCTTTAGCAAGAGGAACAATGAAGAGCTAATGTAGAAGAAAAGACTGTCCTTGATATGATAAGTCAGTGGCACTTTTGGCAAATGGATGATAATTTCCAGATGGAAGTGAATTATCTGAACATAATTATATTGAATCCTCTGGCTTTAAAAGAGTGTTTCAATCATACAGTATCCATGTAAGTCACTCTTTTCTTCCTTATGGGGTGTAAATGTGAGGTTTAAGGGATGGTTAATGGATGCCACATTTTCACTGCTGCTAAGAATGTATAATTAGAGACTGGATTTTGGAATAACAATTTGGACATTTAAAGTATTGATTAGCTGTTCAAGACCACAGTTGACTTTTTTTTTTTTTTTTACCTCTCACAAAGACTTTCTTTCTTTCTTTCTTTCTTTCTTTCTTTCTTTCTTTCTTTCTTTCTTTCTTTCTGTCTTTCTTTCTTTCTCCTTCCTCCCTCCCTCCCTCCCTCCCTCCCTCCCTCCCTCCCTCCCTCTCTCTTTCTTTCTTTCTTTCTTTCCTTCTTTCTTTTTCTCCGAAACTGCCATTAAGCATTTTCTAACGTAATTCCAAGGAGCTCACGGGTACTGAAGTACTGGAGTGGGACGGAAACTTACATTTTATTAACTTTGGATCACTTGCAATTATTAGAATTAATAGCAAAGAGCCAGAGAGGTTTTTGTTTTTGTTTTTTTTTAAAATCATAGTGGTAAATAAGCCTGAAATGTTTCACTCGTGAGGCAACAGTCGTGAGATATATTGTTAAATATGAGGGGTGAAAATATATCACAGACATGAGTGGTATTACACAGCACACATTTTTCTGAAAAAAGTAGTCTCCACGCAGGAGGATTAGATATATACCCACAATAAGAGGGCATATTGACCTATAATTTTCAATATTACATCCTTGTATTTTTTATTATATGCTATTTTTCAGCTACTAGAGGAACACGGTCTCATAAAGCTAATATTTATTCTTCCATGTTTATAGAGCTAGTAGTGCATTTCAGGAAATGAGAAACTGAGAAGTCAAATATAACTTGGTGTCTTGTGCACAAAAGAAGACAGAACAGGAAAATCACCATGTTTAAAAAAACCTGGCTGAGGAACTCAGTCATAAAGCGTTAAATAATTAAATAACACAAGATAAGGGAAGCCTCAGATGTTATTTCTCTCTTCATGCATGTAAGCCTTTTTATAAACGATACATTTTATCATGTAGGATTCCTCATTTTACTAGAAAGCAGAGTTCTCTAGCCCAGGCCCTATTTTCATCTCTGTACTTATCGCGTGTTATTTTGTAGACATTAAGGCAGGTATTAAGTATAATCTATTATAACAATCCAGATATTCCTACTTGGCTGGCATTGTGTCTTTAAGTCATGAATTCTTCTTATTTTGTTAATAAGGAACCTCTGTAAATTCAATTACTTCTTAACATTAAATCAAAAAAGAAAAAATAGGAGGGAGTAAGAATTTTTCTTTGGAAAAGTACCTGTATTTTGGTAAATGTCTCAAAAAATCAGAGCCTTAGCAACCTTCTGTGGGAGAAATGTCCCAAAGCTCCATTGTTTTTACGTTCTTTCAGTTTACAACTTTCCTTGGGACCTTGGAAGGATCCAGAAAGATAAACGTCATCAAGTCATTTCCCCATTCTCTGCTTGAAGAATGAAGTAGGGGCCACCAATAAGCAAGTGAGGGAGGAGACAGAAATGCTGGCGGAGGGTAGGTGAGGCAAGGGATATTGGATTGAAGGGAGAGAGAGCTTCAGCTGTAATCAAGGGCCCTTCAAGCTCCCCCAAAACGGATCCTCGAATTTCTGAGGAAGCCCGTGACATACAGTAGGGAGTTGAAAGTAGGGCACATGGTGAAAAGGCAGTGAAGAAATATTCCTTTGTTATTTACCTGTTTTCAGTCTTCCCTCCTTTTACTCCTTTCTCAGTGACTGAGCTAATAATACCTTTGTAACATCAACCCTGCTAATACTCTGGGGTCCAGGTTCTGTCTTTTCCCTAAACCCTCAGAACTGTCCTCTCTTTGCTATTTCCCCGCACTGAGTTCCGATATTACCTTTCCCACATCCACGTTCCTGTATCAAATACCAGTGATTTCCTTTAACACACCAAGCCAGAAACTCTGGTCTTCCGAAAGAGAATTCATAACTGCATGTTACTGTCTTTCTGGACTGCCGAGAAATAAAGGTAAGCCCAGAAGAGAAGCGTGATGGCAAGGGAAGAGAGTGCTCCCAGTGCTAAAAGTTGGGTTCCCCACCCTTTATCCAACTCTGCGAGTTTCAGTATCCTCAATTCCAGGTGAGGAGCTTGGAGTCTGGGCAGTCCCGGTCCTCTCTGCGGGCACATGTGAAGGAGGGCTGAATCTGGTTGTCACGGTGACTGGGTGCTAAGGGAGCTACTGGTCGTTGGTCCCAGGAAACCAGGGCTGTTTAACCATTCTAGAACGCATGGGATAATCTGGCATCGTCAAGAACTGCCCCCACCTCGAAATGTCAAAATGGCCCCACTGACAAACACTGATAGATGATTTTTAATGCTCCTTCAATCAGTCTGGACTCTTAAACTTAAGCAGAGCGTAGAGATCTTTAGACACTCAGAAAAGAACCGTGAGGCTACGCAAATTTCCGGATTATACAATTTCATAGAAGAAGTTCAACAAAATGGGTTCATTTCTCCTGAAGAGAAAAAGGATCACTTGGCAACTGAATCTGTGATGATACAGGGGGCTCTGACCAGTAAGTTCTCTCCCTCCAGGGAAGAAGGAATGCACCATCATGCTAGGACATCCGGAATTACCTTGGCTTTCGTGACAACAAGGTTTCTAAGGAAGGAAAATCTATATTAGGTTTAAAAAGGAAAGTGGATTCCTAGGTTGGAAGGCAAATAGATTCTCATTAGTTTCAGACAGCTCAAGTGGGGTCTTGCTTACAGATGAGGGGAGAACATTTAGGTAACTTCTGAAGTCCTTTCTAGCACTTCCGTTTCTATGGATACAGTTATTAGGTTTCTACACACTATGATTTGCTACCAAATTGACAGACTGGAAAGTTGAAGATGGGGGCACAACTTCCCATCCCTCTCCCCCCAGTACGTCCTGCGTGCCTCACACTTCAAAGTGCGTCAGTCATGAGGCCCAACAAAGAAGGGTGCAGAGGGAAAACGGGAATGTACCAGCACTGCAGTGAAATCTACTTTGGTTTCTCAGTAGAAATAAAAGAAATAAAAAGAAAACCCACAGGAAAGGGCCATTAGGGGAGAAAACATTTGTCACCTTGGACAGAATAAAAGTCCAACCGAATGAAATAAATGCCTGTGGAAAAAGACGTGTCGTTCTAGGGAAAGTACTCTGTTCCTTCTCCCTTGCTCTTCATTGAGTTTTTGTCCACTCAATGTACCAAGTTTTACCCTCTCCCCTGTTTATTTTTCCATCTATGAAAGATGCATGGATTGAATTCAGCCTTCGGGTAGGTCTTTGTTGGAAAGTACTTTCAAAATAAAAGTGTTTTACTTGGCACTATCTCAACAGCAAAACATGTACTTCCAAAATAAAACGCTTGCTTTGCAGCAAGCTTTTTTTTATTGAGTAAACAACAATATTGTTCGCAATTTTTCAAGTGGTTAATATACACGTATTAAAAGACAACAACAGCCCTGTTCTATCATTGTAAATCGGGAGGGTGAGTACCCCTTGGTAGAGCTACATGAAAACTCTCTGGTCGCTGAGGCTTTAGAATTTAAAAGCTGTCATAATAATCATACTAGTTGATATTGACAGATGAGGTTTTGATTTTTAGTGTTTCAAAACAGAATGTATCCACAAGGCCTCTAATTGATAGCACTTAACAAAATCTGATATATATAGACATTCACTATAAATTTATTAAATCTATTCCGTTAGAATTTATAGAACCCAAAAATAAAATTTGTTTCAAGCCCAAGTAGGGGATATTTTATTTCTAATATCCTTGTAACATTCTACAGAGTATACAATAATAAGTATGAGAAGTAGCATATCAAATTTCTTTTCATTTCTTTTATCTGTCTCCCGGTGAAATCAAGGGATTACAGTCTGTGCATATTCTACTTCAGAGTTCTTATTACAATGGGGTAGGACTATTATCCCTTTTAAAAGTATCCCTCAAAATTAATATCTTCACTAAGAGAAATTAGAAAAAAAATGAACACAAACCTTAAGACCTCCGGAGGATCAGAAGACAAATAGGTTCTCTGAGGACTTGGTTGAAATAATGCACTCACAAAAGTCTTTTAAATGGAAGCTGTTCACAAAGGGAGTCCCATGGAAGACAGTGTGGCTTTGACATGCCAGGTGCTTCTGGAAGGAAAGAAAAAAGCGCACTATTAGGAAGTATCCGAGTGCTATTACTGCCAGTCCCAGCCATCATTGTATTAGCACCAACTGCTATTATTAATATAATGGTAGGAATTTCTGTAATCTTGCGTCCCCCAAATCTTATTTGTAAATGGCAGGGTAGGAAAGTAAGCTCTCAGCTCTGTATCTGAAAACTTTTAAAAACCGGGAGTATTTTACTAACTCTTATTTTTCTCATTATCTAAGCAGGCTAGGATTGAAGAACTGTACATGGGGTATGAGGACAGAGGCAGCAACACCGGTATTTAAGGGATTCCGACCAGCACAGCAAGGGCCTGCATACATACGGGCTCTTTAATTTGGACCACAGGCCTGCAACTGAGAGAGAACTGGCTCCATTTTACGGATGAGAAAACTAAAGCACAGACTCCTGATGCCGGGCTTAGAACCCGGGTCTGTAAAAGTCCAAAGGCTTCATGGCTCGCTCTTTTCCTCATTTGACTCTGTGGCCTATGTGATTTAGAAAATACATCTTTTAAAATTTTTATAATGTTTATTTATTTTTGAGAGAGAGAGAGAGAGAGAGAGAGAGAGCGTGCGCATGAGCAGGGGAGGGGCAGAAAGGGGGAGACACAGAATCCAAAGCAGGCTCCGGGCTCTGAGCTGTCAGCACAGAGTCCAACCCAGGGCTTGAACTCGTGAACCACGAGTTCCTGACCTGAGCCGAAGTTGCATGCCGAACAACCGACTGAACCACCCAGCTGCCCCTAGAAAAATATTTCACAAACAGAATTGACAAGAGAACAGACAATGCAGCAATTTATTAAATTGATTCAAATATCATTAAATTTAGGACATTTTCTTTCCTAATTTGCTTTAGTTTTACGTATGGTACCGTCTTAATTGAGTCACAGGAAATACAGACTCCCAGTTGTAAGCAGGGCAGCCTTTCTCCCATCTTCGATCTTGGGTTTTCTTGCTACAGATGGGAATGGAAGCCACACCTTCTGTGGTATCTCTGAGTGGTATTCCTGTGTCTCCTCATGGCTATATCCATCTTAATGGCTGAAGGTGACTGGGAGGGCTGGGCAGGGCACCATCTAGATTCCCATTCTCAATTTTAGTCAAATGTCTACATGTTTCCAGTCTCTCTAGTGCCAACACAGCCCCTCGGCCTACCTCCACCGCCCACTGGCTGGCCCAGCATCCCCTCTTACACGGTGTTTCGGGGTCACTGCCCACCAATAACAACTTCAAAATCTCCCTCGAAGTTCCAGCTTTTTATGCCACCGACTTCCGAGTATTGGGACTTTTAGCTCATGTCCACACCGCGTTTGGGGAGCTCCTCAGAAAAGCTTTGAGAATGACGGAGCGAGAAGGTCACACATAACCTTAACAAGTTTTTGTTTTATTTTTACTTTTGGCAACAAAAGCTTAAGTCATGGAGAAAGAAATAGGGAAAAGACGATTGATAGCATTTTCAGAGTTCTGTAGGACTGGAGCCTGGGATTGTTACATCGGGGGGGGGGGGGGAAGAAAAAAGAACAGAGCCAAACAGAGCCAGTTTATCTTCGCATAAAAGAAGGAAGAAGGGCTTGACAAAGAGCAGGGGGGGAAAGTATTTGGACCACGGGATCTAACCTAAATGACAGGAATGAAAATAATTAGAAACTCTTCTTAAGACCTCATATACTATCGTTCTGTTTTCTTCACATCACTCAGAAGCAAAGTTTCAGGTTCTCTGCCTAAAGCTGCAGAACCTGTTTCCCATAAAATCCCAGGGGCAATTTTCACGTATTCACTCAGCCACTATTGATTGCTCCATTTATTTATGAGGTGATCAATAAGTCAGAAAACTCCAAGAATATTGAAATGAGCAAGACAGTCCTCTTCTCAAGCCTGTTAACTTTCCTGGAAGGGGATATAAGTAGGATGTCAGAAATTATAAGAAGGGCATACGAATAAGTGTTTGAAAGAACAGGGTCTGGACCAGACTACCTAAGGTTGTTCCTGTTTCATTACTTACTAGCTGCGCGACCCGGGGCAAGGTATTTAACCCTTTACCCTCAGCTTTCTCATCTGCAAAATGCAGAAATGATGCACTTCCCGCGCAGGCTGTTGTGAGCATGAACACAGGTTATACGATAACCTATATAAAGCGTTAGGCAAAATGACCGGCACAGAGTTAAGAACCCATCGAACGTTAGGGAGAAGTAATACGACTGTACTGCCAGATAACAGACCGGCATGATGTCAGTGAGGCAAAAAGCGCTCCAGAGCTTTAGGAAGTTGGAGATCCTCTCTGTAGGGGATGAAGGGAATCAGCAAGTCTGCAGTGGAAAAGGTAGCATTCAAGATCAACCGTAACTAAACACGCACGAATGATTAGGCTTTTATAGAAATCCTCTGAAGATAATTGAAAAGCTAGGAAATGAGCTACTTTAGGGAAAAAAATAGGCCCATGAAATTAGACATTATTTCCCAGGATTTGGTGTGAAAGTAGATATCTACCATAACAACACAGCCAGGGAATGATGCAAAGAAGAAAATATATGTATCGCTACAAACAAAGATATAATATCTCAGTGAACCCTGTTTTGTTCAACTGTAATCCAAAATGACATTATGGCTTTTAATGGAACTTGGCAAGCTCTAGACATACCATTTTTAAACTTAGCTTCAAATTTAAATCATAGGGCTTGTGACTCAAATCTCCAATGTGACCTTTACAGGGCATTGTTCAGGAAAACATGCCTGTCGCTGTGCAGAGGAACCTTTTATTCTGGAAAGTATAATGAAAAGATGGACTGTATTGTTATAAGCACAGAGCCACAGAAGGACCGTGACTTTTGATTTTCTAGAAGCAGTGAAAACAAAGACTCTATTTGATTTTGCATCATTCATTTCGAGATGTTGTCTTATCCTGTTAATGAACATTCCCATTTCCTTCATATTCCGGACTTTATTCAATTCAAAAGAAGCTTAGCAAGAATCGCATCATTTATGGATTTAAAATGCAGTCCCTCTGAAGTCCCTTTTTAAGGGACTTACTGAGCCATCCTACTTTGTCCTTGCCGGACCCATATGATATCGTACTAAACAGAAGAACTGAAAGCACATAAGGCTTGAATTCTCCCCCATCCTCCCTGCTTCCTGGCCCTGGAAGGTCTGCGGGAGGAGAGTGAATCTGCAAAACACCTAGTAGCATCCTTCCCTTTTCACCCTTCTTTATCCCTTCCACTGAATTAGGAAATCCCACCAACTTATCTTCCCATTCATCCAACTCACGATGTTATACTTCACGCACTACCATAAGCTTCTAGCTGGTTTTGCTTCTTGTAGCTCATCCTGAAAATAGTCAAAAGATGAGTCATCCTCTCTGACTGGTCTATGGTGGTGATAAACAAATATCTGGAGAAGAAAACAAATGAATGACTACAGAAATGAAATAAAACCCAATTCTAATTATGTATATCCACTAGTGAAGAACCTACAATATTTCCTATTTTCTCAAGCATCAGATCTAAGCTCCTCGTTAAGAAGAGATGTTCCCACCATCCTCTCTAACTTTAAAACAGGCTGTTTCTGACCTAAACCCTTGGGTCAAATAGAAATGGTTTGTTTATTATATTACAGTGAATCTCACCTAGGGGTACGTCCCAATCAGCCAAGTCTACTGAACTGGAATCAGCACGTGAATGGTATCACCATAGGCATTTTAAAAAATGCTCCACAGGTGATTCAGATCAGATGTACATCACCTGTTAAGAACCATACTTATTCGTAGGCCCTTCTTATAACTTCTGACATCCTACTTATATCCCCTTCCAAGAAAGTTAACAGGCAGATTGCCCTCCTCTGCTGTCTCCTCTTCTGCGTACGAACCCATCTTTCACAGCACACTAGAGGCCTCCCCTTCAGTGACTCTCCCGAGGCCACAACAATATTTTATCCCTCTCCTGCCTTCTCATTATAGACTTAAAATATTTTAAACTAGAAAGATCTCCCATTGATTCTCTTGCTTGACTCTCTGCTAGTATCACACCCTTGTGTAATCTCCTTGTCCTCCCCACCTTGAGCGTGGGCTGGATTTAGTGACTTCTAGTGAACAGAATATGGCAAAGGTGATGGAAAGTGACATCTGTCTCGTGCTTTGACTCTGATGACAGCAGCTGCTTCATTGTGAACTGCCCAGTGGAGTGACCCATTTGGTAAGGAACCGAGGGAAGTTTCCAGCTGATGACGAGCAAAGAACTGCTAAGGCCCTCAGTCCAACATGGGAGGAACTGAAACCTGCCAGCCACTGAATGAGCTTGGAAATGGATCCTCCCCCAGTTGAGTAGGGTGTCCGTAGATCCTGCCCCAGGTGGGATGACTGTTGGGTGGCCCAACACCTTGACTAAAGATTGTGAGAAACTGTGAGCTGGAAGATTCCCCTAAGCCATGCCCCGATTCCTAATTGTGATGGTTAACATTATGTGTCAACTTGGGCAGGCCGCGGTATTCAGATGTTCGGTCCAAACATCAATCTGGATGTTGCTGCGAAGGTATTTTTTAGATAAAATTAACATTTAAATCAGTGGACATTGAATAAAGCAGATTACCCTCCATAATATGAAGGTTACTCTCCAACCAGCTGAAGACCTGAAAAGAAAACAGACTGAAGTATTCCAATGAAGAGGGAGTTCTGCTTGTGGACTGCCTTTGGACTTGAGCTGAAACATAACTCTTCTCTGGATCTCCAGCCTGCTGGCATGCTCTGAAGATTTTGGACCTGCCAGCTTCCATAATAGCATGAGCTAACTCCTTATAATACATCTCTCTCTGTCTCTCGATAAATAGACCTATAGATGTATATGTGCATAGGTATGTGTATATATGTACACAAGCATGCATCTACATGATATACACACTCTTGATTCTGCTCTTCTGGGGAACCTGCTAAGTTCCAGGATAATCTGTCAAACGATACATAACTAATATGAGATGCCTCCCCATCTAGTACTTATCAGACTGAGTTATAATTACTTTTTAAGTTCCTCTATAATCAGAGCCTTATAGCTCCCAATACTAAGCCTGGTATATGGCAGGTATTCAATACGTATTTGTTAAATAAACTAATGAGTAAGTGATAAAGCTTCAGCAGCAATGTCTTCATGTAACCACCCACTGCCAAAACAAAAACAAAAACAAAACGAAGGCAGCAATTCCCTAATTTATTGTCTGTAGTCACAGGCACCTTCAAGAAAGGTACAAATAAATATAAGAATTGTAAGATGACATGTATATCCCTTCAAAGGTGAGCAAAGGAGTAGACATGAAAACGGTGACATGTTTGGAGACTGGAGTGGAGGCTTTATGGAGTTGGAGAAGACCAGAGTGTGACCTCCAGAGGCGCAAATGTGAAATTTTGTAGCGTGGCTTAGAGCTCATGGCAGGGTTTTGTATCAGATGGATTTTGTCTCGGAGTGTGTGTTTCTGAAGATGAATGTGGCATCGGTGTTCAGAATAAGAGGAAAAAGGGGCAAGGCTACTGCTAAGAGAGTGAATTAGAGTCAGCAGTGAAAATACTGAGGAAGGGCTAGCCAGAAGAAAAAGGCAGGAAATGGAATTCCATCTAATTGATGGAATTTCTCCTATTCATACTAAGATAAAAGAAGTAGTGAAAGATTATAAGAATATTTTGAGCCAGGGCCTGGGGACAAGTGTAAGAACACTGACAAAATGTAGTGTTTTTCCAGAGGGGAACAGGCAAGTGTCTGCCTGCCTAGGGAGTGGAAGGCAATAATGAACTCAGCTTTGAGGTATGCTGAGTTTGAGAAATGTCACATTCCCTCCTATGTTTATGCATACTGAAAACCCAAGGTTTGATAAATCTTTCCCCAAGGATTAGTTCAGAATTTCAAAGACTAGGTCTTTATTTTTTTTTCCAGCTGGGATATAATTTACATATAGTAAAATGCACAGACCTTCAGTGTATATACTTCAATGAGCTGTGTCAAAGATATACTCCCAGGGAACCTGCAAACAGTTAAGATAAAGAGCATTTCCATCACCCTTGGAAATTCTTCTCCAGTTAAGTCCTCCCAGAAGGGGAGTTCTGATTTGTGTCACTATAGATAGTTCTGCCTATATGCGAAGTATATATATACAGAATCATAGAGCATATACTCTTTTTTGTCTGGTTTCTTTTGCTCAACATAATGATTATTGTTTATTCTTGTTGTGAAATGTATTGGTTAATTCACAAGAATTACTCCACTGTATAAATGTGTAGTATTCCCTTGTATAAAAACACCATAATTTGTTACCCATTCTCCTGTTGATGGACATTGAGGTTAATCCAGCGTTGGCCATCATACACAAAGCTATTATGAACAGTCCTTTTTTTTTTTTTTTTAAGTTTATTCATTTCTTTCAAGAGAGAGAGAGAGCTGGGGAGGGGAAGAGAGAGAGGGAGAGAGAATCCCAAGAAGGCTCCGAGCTGTCAGCGCAGAGCCTGATGTGGGACTCGATCGGAGGAACCGTGAGATCATGACCTGAGCTGGAATGAAGAGTCTGATGCTTAACCAACTGAGCCACCCACGCGCTCCTATTATGAACATTCTTATATATGACTTTTTGTGGATATATCCTCTGTTTTTATTATGTAAATAGGCATGAGTTCTGGGGCATAGAGCAGGTACATGTTTCAGTTTGAAAGGAACCACCAGTTTTCCAAAAATAGCTGTTCCTATTTTACCCTTCACCAGCACTGTATGAGAGTCTCTACATTCCCACGCCCTCACTGGCATCTGGTCACAAGTGCTTTTATTTTTATCTATTCTAGTGGGCAAGAACTGGTACTTGAGTTTCCATTTCCCTTAGGGCTAATCATGTCATTATTACATCTTCAAATGTTTTTTGTCCATTGTAATAACTTTTGTGAAGGTTTTGTTCAAGTAATTTGTCCTTCAGGGGAAGGGTGTTCTTTGTCTTTCTAAATTAACTTGTAAAGTTTCTTCATATATTCTGGACTCAATTCCTGTGTCATACATACGTATTACAAATTGTTTTTCCAGTCTGTGGCTTCTCTGTTAACAATGTCTGTTCATAAGAAGGAGTTTTTTGTTTTGGTGAGGTCCACTTTGTCATTTGTTTTTCTATAGTGTTAGTGCTTTTGGTACCCTAAGATACAGTTGCCATATTTCTAAAGCACAGTTCTACATTTTTTTTCCAGAAGCTTTACAGTTTTTGCTTGTGTGTCAAAGCCTATGATATACCCTGAATTAATTTTTGTGTGAGGTAGGCATTAAGTTTCATTTTGTTTCAATACAGTTAATAAACTGTTCCAACATCATTTGTTGATAAGCCTTTCCTTTATCCTGCTAAATTGCTTTGATGCCTTTGTTGAAAATCAATTAACTATATGATTGCTTATTTCCTGACAGTTGATTCTGTTCCATTGATCACTTGCCTATCCTTATCTCTAATACCATATTTTCTTAATTACTTTAAGAAGTCTTTTATAGAAGTCTTGAAATCAGGGAGTGCGGGTCCCCCAACACTGCCATTCTATCTTTCAAAAATGTTTGACTCAGTAAAAAAAAAAAAAAGGAAAAATGTTTTCATACTTTTAAGTCCTTGTATTTCCATATAAATTTTAGAAATTGTCAATTTATACCAAAAAAAAATCAACAACAAAATCTTTTGGGACTATGTTATATCTGTACATAATTTTAGGAAAACCCAACATTTTAACAATTCTGAGTCTTCCATTCTGAAACATGATATATCTCTCCACTTACTTAAATCTTCTTGAATTTTTTATCAGAAATGTTTTATAATTTTTAGTGTACAGGTCTTATACTAGTTATTTAAATATATTACTACTTCACGGTTCGATACTATTATAATCAGTATTGTTTTAAACTCCATTTTCCAATTGTTTCTTGGTGTATAGAAACAGAATTGGTATTTTATATTGAACTTGTATTCTGAGACCTTACTAAATTAAACCAATTTTGGCTAAGTTCAAATAGTCTTTTTAGGTTCCTTAGGATTTTATAGATATGCAATCATGCCATTTGTAAATAGAGACAGTTTAATTACTTCTTCCTTTCAATCTATAAGCTTTAAAAATGTCTTTTACTGGTTAACCCTATTGCATTGGGTAGGATCTCCAGGACAGTATTAAAATGAATTAGTGAGAGCAGACACCCATGCCTTCTTCCTGATTTAGGAGGAAAGCATTAATTGTTTCAACATTGTTGGTTGTAGATGTTTCATAGCTGTCCTTTATCAGATTAAGGAAGATCCCTGTATTCATAGTTTTGCTGACACTTTTTATCATGATTAGGTGCTGAATTTTGTCAAATACTATTTCTGGGTCGATCAATATAATCATATGATTTTTAAACTGTATGTATTTTTTTTAAATACTGATTTAAAAAAATTTTTTTTAAGTTTACTTATTTATTTTGAGAAAGAGAATGAGAGAGACAGAGAATCCCAAGCATGGCTCATGCACGGCTCGATCCCAAGAACCATGAGATCATGACCTGAGCTAAATCGAGAGTTGGCTGCTTAACTTATTGAGCCACCCAGGTGCCCCAGTGGACTGATTTTTTAATGTTAAATGCATACTTGCATACTTGAAATAAATTCAATTTGGTCATGACATATCATTTTTAAATATATCACTGCATTCTATTTCTAATCGTGAATTAAATATTTTTGTGTCTAGGGGCGCCTGGGTGGCTCTGTTGATTGAGTGTCCGACTTCAGCTCAGGTCATGATCTCACAGTCCATGAGTTCGAGCCGCGCATCAGGCTCTGTGCTGACAGCTCCGAGCCGGGAGCCTGCTTCGGATTCTGTGTCTCCCTCTCTCTCTGCTCCTCCCCTGCTCATGCTCTGTCTCTCTCTGTCTCAAAAATAAATAAAAACATTTAAAAAAAACTTAAAAATAAAATAAAATAAAAATAAATCAAAAATATTTTTGTGTCTATAGTCATAGGGATGTCAATGTGTAATTTTCTCTTATAGTGTTTCTTCTCAGGATTTAGTATTCAAGTTACACAGACCTCAGAAAATGACTTGGATAGTGTAGTCTCTAACTCTATTTTCTCTACTTGCTTCAGATTTGTATTATTTCTTCTTTAAATGCTTGAAGGAATTCACTAGTGAAATCATCTGGATCTAAATTTTTCTTTGTGTGAAGGCTTTTAATTATTAATTCAATTTATTTAACAAATACAGAGCTATTGATGTTTTCTATTTCTTCTTATATCAATGTTAGTAGATTTTATCTCACTAAACAAGAAATTTGTCCATTTCATCTAAGATGATTTTCTTTGTCTCTTACTGCTTCTCACATCATATAATAACAATTCCTGGACTCAGGTCTTTTTCTTTCCACTTTACTAAACCAAACGCATCTCTCCTGACTTATTTAGCTAAATGTTGTATTTTCCTTTTCTGTGAGCTTCTCTAAGCCCTTACTGTTTTAATCTTATACTGCCTTAGTTTTTCATTATCTTTCATTATTAAATCTCTGCAAATAGACTCCTTGAAGGCAGAAATTACATCTTTAACTTCATTGTCCTCCATAGTATCAAGCATGCTTGCTTAACATTAAATAAATATTTTGAGAGTACTGATTTGCCCACTCTGTGGGTTATTCTAAACATCCACTGTGGAAAAGCTTGGAGCATCTCATAATTCCAGGAAGCATGGAAGTGTTAAAAATAATGATAATAATGAAAACTATTTGGGGGCATGTCAAAAGGCAAAGTAGCCAACCTGAAAGAGTTTCCAATGGCCAAAACCGAACCGATTTGAGAAACAAAATAAATAATAATAACATTGGATTATGTAACTTAAAAATAAAATAAATACCTGTGAGTCCATAATGATATAAAAATAATTGAATAAATAAATAAATGGGAGAAAAGAGACAAGTCTTCTCGCAGAATTTCAGACAAAAATGTAGAAGGAAGGAGTCAAAACAGAAAATAATTGCAACACCCAGTAGTATTTGTTACAGGCCAGATTTAAGGATGAATACTAAAATTTTAGTGGGCAAAAACTTAAACAAGAACATGATAGTTATATAGCATCTAAGAAGACCCCTAAAATATTAAAATCACTCTAGTCATTTTAACGTATGTCCAGAAGTCTTTGATACTCTTCTTTCTATTCAGGAGATGGAACTTAATTTCTCTCCCCTTGACTGTGTGCTAGCATTAGTGACCTGCTCTAAATAAATATAATATTGAAAAGAAAATAGTAACTGTGAAGGAATCTGGCAGACAGATCAAGTGATCAAGGTTCATATCACCAGTAAAAGTCATGAAGATATCATGTACCTTTGAAATAATGAGAAGGGCACTTCACCTCTGTGGTATTGTTCCCTAGGATCCAAAAGCCTAGTTCAATCGTGACAAAACCTCAGGAAAAAACAAACTGAGGAAAATTCTACAAAATACCTAATACCCTTCAAAACTGTCAAGGTCTTGAAAAACTGGGAAAAACTGTGAAACTATCACAGATTGTTGGAAACTAAGGGGACGTAATCCCTGTGGTATTCTAGATGGGATCCTGGAACAGAGAAAGAAGAAATGAAAAACTAGTGAAGTCTAAATAAAGTATGGATTATAATTAATTGCACCGGACCAAGGTTAGTTCATTAGTTTTGATAAGTGTAGCAACGTTACATAATCATAGCACAAGTACCATTAGGGGGATCTGGGTAAAGAGTATACAGAAACTCTCTGTATTATCTTTCTTCTTTTTTAAAAAAATTTTAATATTTATTTATTTTTGACAGAGAGAGAGAGAGACAGAGTGCGAGTGAGGGAGGGGCAGAGAGAGAGAGAGAGAGAGGGAGAGAGAGAGAGAGAGAGAATCTGAAGCAGGTTCCAGGTTCTGAGCTGTCAGCATAGATCCCTACATGGGGCTCGAATACATGAGCCATGAGATCATGACCTGAGCTGAAGTCAGATGTGTAACTGACTGAGCCACCCACATGCCCCTCTGTATTATCTAATTCTTCGGTAAAAAATTAAAATTGTTTAAAAATGAAAAGGTTGTTTTCTTTTTAAACTTTTAAAAAGCATCTATTGTATCAGACCACACATTTATGTTTGGATTCACTGGAAGTCTGTGCTCCTTGTATTTATATTAATAATTGAATTTATGCTCCCTTTTGTGAAATATACAGTCTAGATTGGATTTAAAACTACACATCAACATTTTTAAGAAATGGACTAAATAAGAGCAACTTATTAGTAACAACATTAATAAAAGCTATACCAATTACATCCAAGAAGACACAGGACACCATTAGAGAAGTAAATAATAAATGTAAATATCCAAAATCACTCTTCCTCCAAAAGTCAGTGAGATAATACAGATTCTCTTAGGAAACAAATACATAAAAGCAATTTATAGCTATCTTTTGGTGAAGTAGTACCACATTATTTTACATTTTAACTTTACAACTTTAAAAATATATGAAATTTATACTGGTTCTATAGGTTTCCAGGTCAAGATGGCAAACTGATCACATAATTTATCCCGTGCCTTTCTACGTCCCTATTAATATTAAAGTCAAGAAGCCAGATCCATACATCTATAAAACCAAAGAAAATAGGAATGGGTGAAAAAATTCGGAAAAATTCTAGATGATGGAATTGAACAGAGGACTAATAAAGCTGTAATCTAGATACATGTGGGAAGAGAGGATGATCCAAACAATCCAGAAAGTTGGAGAATACTGCAGAGAAACAATCAGATTTCCAACAAACTCCCTAAAAAATAGGGTGCTAGACTATAATATCTCACAACAGAGGAAGAGTTTCCAGTAGGATTTTTATTCTTTTTTTAAAATTTTCATTCTTAAATATAACTAGATAAAAACTATTGACAGACATTTGAAAAAAGTTGGAAAGATAAAAGAAAATATTTATAACAAACAGACAGAGAAAATGCCCTTTGAGGAAACCTGAATAATTTGGGGAAGAGAAGAGAACTTTAAAATCTCTAAAAAATAAGATCAAGGGGGATGCCTGGGAGGCTCAGTTGGTTAAGCAGCTGGCTTTTGGCTCAAGTATGGTCTCAGGGTTCATGAGTTCAAGCTCCACATTGGGCTCTCTGCTGTCTGTGCAGAACCCACTTTGGATCCTCTGTCTCCCTCTCTCTGCCCCTCCACACCCACACACATGTGCACTGTCTCTCTCTCTCTCTCTCTCTCTCAAAAATAAATAAGCATTAAAAAAATTAAAAACAAACAAGAATAAGATTCTTCAAAAAAGGAACAAAAACTAAGGAAGAGTACTAGAAAATTAAATTCAAAAAATTTAGAAGTCAACATCAGGTAAGAAAATCAATTTGAATAAGCCTCTCAAAAAATTTTTTAAATACCAGAAATGGAAAACAGAAAAGAAAACAGAAAAGATGTAGAAAATCTAACTAGAAGGCCCAACTACTATGAATTCCAAAGAGAATTCCAAAGAAAAACAGAAGGGAGAAAATAATCAAAGAAATCATTTAAAAGAAATTCCCACAACTAAAGGTCACAACTTTTCAGAATGAAAAAGCCCTTCAAGAAGGGATATCAAGGAAAGAATCATAACCAGTTATTTATTAGTTACAGATCCTAAAGATAAGTGTCTAAAAATGGAAACAGGAAAAGTAACTTTCAAAGGACAAGAATCAGATTTCTTATCAGCAATACTGGATGCTAAAAAATAGAGCAATGTCTCCCAGTTCCTAAGGAAAATTATGTTTAACCTCTAATTCTTGATCTAGCCAAAACATTAATAAGTCATTTTCACACATGCAGAAATTCAGAATATTTACCTCCTACATTCTCTTTTCAGGAAGCATCCTAAGAAGGCTTTAGCAGCACATAGGATTAAAGTGAGAAAGAGGAAGACATGCATCCAGGAAAGATCAGTGTCCAACAAGATGCCTAGGTAGCAAGTGCTCCACCATGGGACATAGGGAGGTATTCGGATAAAGGGGGAATTCCAAAGATTTCATTCGACCTTCTGAGAAGCTGAAAGTACTTAATGGTAACATAATGGCATAAAATGCAAAGAAAAACAAAAGCAACTAGAAACTGTACAAAAACAAAAAGCTATACCAGATAAGGCAATGTAATCATAGCATACTACTTAGACGAGCAGTTGAGTGATACTTATATATTCATAATAATTTTGTATTCATTTTCAAGTTTTATAATCAACCTGCACACAAAACACTAAAGTCTTAACATGGTTAAAAATAGAAGATAAATGATGGGACACCTGGGTGGCTCAGTTGGTTGAGGGTCCAACTCTTGATTTTGGCTCAGGTCATGATCCAAGGGTTGTGGGATTCAGCCCCACATTGGGATCCACACTGAGCATGAGAGCCTATTTGGGATTACAGAAAATAATACAAATGATACCAACTTTAATAATGTAGAACTAACCACACAAATGAGAGAGACTGGAAGATATTAAAGGGAAAAGAAGTTGTGAAAGGGTAATATTCTCATCTTATAATGTAAGAAATCATTAGATACTCTCTATAGTTAAAGACAGAAATATAGAAATAAGTATATTATTGTAAAGTACATAGGTAACGAGAGAATTAAGAATTGGAATATTTTGAGAATCAGGACAATAGGGAGGTAGTGGTACAAATAAGCTAGATCTTTATCTATCATCATAGTAAGTCAACGGATCTTTTTGTGTCCTAAGACTCAATTTCCAAAGTGGGGGAGGGTGGATCCCCCCACATCAATGAACAATTCTCAGACACCAGCAACATGTCTAGTAATTGAACCAAATTGTGACACTATCTACCTGGAGATAGTACCAGATTCTATTAAGGGTTCTGTCCTACAATACTGCCTCCCCACTCTGACCAGTTCAGAGTGACAGTTGCAAGTTTGGGTTGTTACCTATGCTTCTGACCCTTCAGCTACAGACTAGAGGTTCTCATGATGACTGCTTCCTTGGACTTCAGATGCCAGTCACAAGTCCTGACTGTCACCTGTATTTCCTTTTTTTAAAAATTCTTTTTAACATTTATTTATTTTAGAGACAGAGAGACAGAGCACAAGTGGGGGAGGGGCAGAGAGCGAGCTAGAGACAGAATCTGAAACAGGCTGCAGGCTCTGAGCTGTCAGCACAGAGCCTGACATGGGGCTCAAACCCATGAACCGTGAGATCATGACCTGAGCTGAAGTCGGACGCTTAACCGACTGAGCCACCCAGGTACCCCGTCACCTGTATTTCTGACCAACTGCCTAAAACTCAGAGGTTTCCAAGACCTCCTCTTTGATTAGTTTACTAGAACTGCTCACAGAACTCGGTGAAACATTTTACTTACTAGATTATCAGCTCATCATTAAAGGATATGACTCAGGAAGAGCCAGATGGAAGAGGTGAGAAGGCAAGGTATGGGGAAAGGGCAGGGAGCTTCCATGCTCTCTAAGTTGTGCCACTCTCCCTAATCTCCATGTATTCACCAACACGGAAGCCTTTGGAACCCTGCCCTTTGGATTTTTATGGAGGCTTCATTACATAGGCCTGAGTGATTAAATCATTAGCTATTGGCAATAGATTCAACCTCCAGAGCCTCTCTCCTCCAGGAAATCAGGGGGTGCAACCGAGAGTTCCAACCTTCTATTCATGGTTGGGTCCCCTGGCGACCAGCCCCCATCCCTAGGTGCTTCCAAAATTCACCGCATCAACATAAACCCAGTTGTGGTAGAAAGGAGCTTATTAAGAATAACAAGACCCCCATTTCACCCTTATGGCTCTGAAGCAGACTTCAAAAACTCAGGAGAAGGCCAAATATTATAACAAAAGATATTCCTATCGATCTTATTGCTCAGGAAATGCCAGGAGTTGTGGGAGCGGTAAGGCAGGAACGGTGGGCAAAGATCAAACACATATGAGAAATATATTCTGGTCATCTGAATGATGAAATATATATTTCTTATAAATCACGGTATTCAGCAGATAATACCTAAATTTGATAAATTGGGAAATGGTTGTTACACGCAAAGCAACACCACACACACTTGCACTCAATTTAGCCAATATTACATATCTAGAGCTTTAAAGGCTCTAGACAAAAATATAAACACAGAAACAGTTAAAAGAATTACAAGCTTTTCTCTGGGCAATGACTCTGGGGGTGGAATCCAGAACTATAGTTTTTCATTATAAGCCTACTCTATTTTTCAATTTTTAGAAGCAGATATGTGTATTTTATTGATGAAAATAAATGTGAAATATTTATTTGGAAATCACCCAACTAGACTATGCTTCATAGTGCAGACCTCAGCATGTACATAAGCTCTTGGTATTTCAGCAATTAAAAGACAACATTTTTAAGCCTCCAATAGGAATGTCTGCTACAAATTCTACCCTGTGGCAGACAATATCACGGAAGTAATTTTAGAACACGTGACAAAATAGCCTGCTTTGGGTATAGTAAGTGTTAAGGAAATTAAAAACTGTGGTTAAAATATGTGAGAAATAGATGAAGTGAGTAAATGCCTATCCTTCATAACTCTCCATGATGGTCCCTAACACATATTACAGAAAGGGGCACATTGGTCTTATTAGGTCACTAATACAACAATAGAAGACTGCTTAAATTGGAGCCATCCTGGACTATCTGGAGACTGTCATTTATTCCCTCTGAGATTTCCAGTAGGCAAGGTGACAACCTGCCCATCAGAATCAGCATCTGTGAGCCACATCCCCAGCTTTCATTTCTAGGACACAATACCTCCACCATTTAAACATGATGTAGCTCAAATGACTTTAGGCATACTCTGACACCACAGAATTTATGGCGCCTGAAATTAGGGATGTACCTGATAGGGCATGAATTTGAGTTTTCTGGATATGACAACTACTGTGTGATATAGATTTGAAAAAAAGTAAAGTGAAGTCAGAAATTTTAAAAAGAGACAAATGTCAAAATAAGAAAGATTGTAGAGTCTGTGGATGGTATTCTCATTCATCTTCAAATTTCCTTTGCTCCATGTTTAAACATTTCAAATAAAGAGTTTTTCCAATGTCATTCGATACAGGCAAACATCTGAAATTCAACAGCCGACTTTAAATACTTCCCATCTTGCAGGAGCGTTAAAAATGAATGCTGGCTTGCT
The DNA here is from genome assembly GCF_027475565.1 of Acinonyx jubatus. NCBI lineage: Eukaryota > Metazoa > Chordata > Mammalia > Carnivora > Felidae > Acinonyx > Acinonyx jubatus. The sequence continues at coordinate 26,783,966 of NC_069380.1, read as the reverse complement.
TTTCCTAAAGAAAAAAAAAATATGGGCTTCTATCCTCCCTTCCTGAATGAGAATTTTCCAGCCGTTGCTAACTTTCCAGATGTAAATTCTCAGAGTTGGACAGTCCTATATCTAAATACTCCTTTTTAGCAAAAATTAGGTCTCAGAAAAGTTCCCAAGTAGTAATAGACTTCAGATCTCTGTTGGAATTCATCACGGAAAGAATTTATCTATACATAGATAGAGATATAACTAGAAGAGGGAAGTCTCCATGATGTTTTTGTAATAGAATAACAATAAAAAAGTAAATAATCTCTAAATGTGATAAGACTGCCTTGCTGTGAATGAAATAAGAGCTTAAGGAGCCTTCAGATCATGTCATGTGAGCTTTCATTAGCCTTCCAGAAACAGGAAAGGACGAGATTTTCCTACCCTGCCAGTCTGCTCTGTTGTTTCTGATGTATTTCACCCGTAGCAGCGGTTGTTACTTTTATAATTACCATGTAATCCTTTTAGGTGAAGTGCCACGACAGCAAAGATGTTGTGTCATTTGCTACTACATTTCATAACCTAGAAGAGTATCTCACATAGAGTAGGTATTCTGCACAATTCTTAAATGAATAACCACCTCATAATTTTATCGTAAAAAGCAAAGGGACAAGGACAGATGAAAGTGCTTTGCAAAGTCTTAAAACGTGTTAGGACGTTAGTTATCGTTGCTGTTACTCAGCATAATCTACTTCCTTGTTGGGGCTGGCTCCTAAGAGCTCTAACAGCCATTCCCTGTGTTTCGGATCCTAATACTAGGCTACGTAATTAGACTCAGCTACGGGTGACAGGGAGAAGAGCACAGTATTCAGGGTGAAAACCAAATGCCGCCTCTGCGACTCACTTATTGGCTGAATGACCTTGAGCAAGTTACTTAAACTCCATGCTTAGTTTGCTCATCTGTAAACCAGAAGATAACGGTGTCTAACTAACAGGGCCGTTGTGAGAATTAAACGGGCTACTGTATGTAACTCACTGGAAACAAGGCCTGGCGTACAGAAAGTTCTAAGAGGGCTGCTGGGGCTGATGTTACTGCTCCCACAGAGCAGGAAGTTCAGTAAGGTCCACACGGTGATTTGTTTTAAAGTGCTTAATGCTGTACAAGTTTAAGGATAAACAGCATCCTTAACGTCCTTGAATTTCTCTGAGTTTCAGCAGGATGCACTGTTCCTCTACATATCTAGCTCCCTAAAGAGCCGCAAGGAGCTACAGCTCAGTAAGTTATATGTTTGGGGGAAATATGGATATTAACTGAGGCTTTTAATCAGAGAGGCAGCTTCAGGGTCTCCATCCGCTCTTTACGGGGTTTTCAATGCGTTTTCACTTTCATGAGGCCTCTTCATGTGACCTGGACATGACAAGCTTCTTTAAACATGAAACAGTTTCCGTTTTGATTGAGATTTGCTTTAGAAACATTCTTAGCATCGGTGAGCTAACGTATTTTCAGATACCGATTTCGTTCAGAAGAGCTTAGTTTATTATTATTGTACACATGATAGAGCTTGTGAAGTTATATTTATATTGACTCTTTGTTCCATTAGTCTTGAAATCCAGATGCCAGTTCGCCTCAGTGTAAACCTATCAGATGGACCTGAACTTTTCTCGAGTATTTAAAAGGAAAAGCCCAAGACAAAATAACATGCCATTTCTGAACCATACTCTGTGCTCCAAGCCAGACCCTTCAGTTACAACTTCTAAATTAGGTCAAGGGGTTCTCCTGGGGGGGGAGGGGGGAAGTAGTTCGCCAGAGAAGTTCTAAAATTCCCAAAATAAAGCATAAAGCAATATGCCATCTCACTGATTCTTGTTTGTTCTTTTCCAGTGCTTTGGGAAATGTTAGACCATTGGTCTGCATCATTTCATCTCCTTGTAGGGGAAAAACCGTCAACGGCAGCTGTTGCTTCAGACTTCCATAATCTCTCAGGTTCGTTCTAAGAGATCCAAGAGGACATCGCCCCAAATTTCCTTTGCAGAGGTGATCATGCCATCACCCCAGCGTAAAGCTTACTAGCGTGTGTCTCTCTCTGTGTGTATATATGTATTTATGTATGTATATATAATGTACATGAGCTGTTACTGATTTATTTTTCATTTATTGCCTTCTAGAACCAGGGGTTGGGCTTTTCTATAACTAGTAGGTCTACAAATGGCTGCTGAGTTTTAAACCCTTACACACGATCAGTTACACAAAAACAAAAATCCTCCCAGGGTAACAGAGCCCAGAAAAGCTACTTCTAACTTGCTTTCCTTCTGACTATACGATGTACTTCTAATTACACAACACTGTGAGGTTCCTGTACCATCTTGCATATTTTTATCCAAAAATTCAAACCTATTTCATCCTGAGAACAAAAGCTGGCAAGAAGCACTCGAGTGATGAGTGAACAAAATGCAATAAAAAAGCAGCATACTGACATGGAAATGTCATGTGTGCTGCTGAATGGCACACAGCTCCAAAGTTTACCAAAATATTGTGAAACACTTTGCCAATGAGCATATAATTGACTGAAAGACTTGCCAGCACTATTCTAGAGATGTCTAACATACTATATAATAAAGAAGATCATTTACAAAAAAAAAAATTAAATGTTAGAATACATTTTTAAAGAGCTTCCAAAACCAATGCGTTTTTTCCCCCAATTTTGGCCAAGGAAATTACTGAGATATTATCAGCTTTCATGTTTTGATGTTCATATTTTCCTGGCTGCCTATCACTTGCATTTCTGCATGACAGTCAAATCAATCAGTCAATCAACACGTATTCATTATTGAGAACCTAAGAAGCATACATTTCTTGGCTCAGATTGCTATTGGTCAGATCCTGATTCAGGAGGCCAGCGTCTGTCCTTTACGAGCATGTATAGTCTTCCATCCATCCACCCATCCATGCATCCATCCGTCTAACCATTCACCCGTCTAACCATCTTTCTAACAAGTATTAATTAGTCAAGTATCTAAGATGCGTCAAGCACTCAGAGAAATAATGGCAAACAAGAGAGATTCCCTGCCCCCATGGAGTTTATACTGTAGCTGGAAAGATCCACTTTGTGCTCAGTGTAGGATAAAGAAAGAACAGCCTGCTAGATGGGCAGTGGAGAGAAAGGTTATAAAGAAACTTCTGAAAGATATAGCATTTATCCTGAGGTCTTAAAAGTAAGTGGTACTGAGTCAGAAAACAATGAAGAGAGTTAGGGGTCAGAAGGAACAGCACGATTAAACGATCCAACAGGAAAAAAAAAAAGAGCAAAACATTCAAAAAACTCACAGAAGGAAAGGCTGGCATACAGAGAACATGGAAAGAGGCGGCAAGAAATAAGACCAGAGAGACGGGCACAGGTTGGGACTCTTCCTGTTTTTCTAAGATTCATCCTTTGCCTTCGATCCCTTTTCTCTGACAGTTTATCATTTTAATAAATACCAGACAGGACTCTAATGATATACCCTGAAATAGCAATAAACAATGCCAGCATTATTCTAGTATTCTTAACATGAACCTCTCCTTGCAACCCTGTGAACTGTCCATAACTAAACACAAGCAACTCTCCACTTACCCACCAGGGAAGTCTGGAGAGCTTTTTACACGACAGGTTAAGCACTGGGGCTGCATCTCTGCCTGTGAGTTACATTTCCTTTTTGAAACTTACTTAATGAGGAAAAATAATGCAAAACTAAAGAATACCTTGAATGTCAAAAAATAAAAAAGGAGGAGCATCACCGGTACTCCTTTACCTTCAAGTAAAAGTTCTCCCGCAGCTGTTGATCACAGTTTGAGAGACAAGAGGTTTCAAAGAGAAATAAAGATTTCAATAGTTGATTACATAAACAATGAAATGCTTTCATAGAAAACATCAAAATCCTTAACTATGAAATTCATATATTGATGCAATGCTTGTTTATTTTTAAGAGTTTTTTTTAATGTTTTAATTTATCTTTGAGACAGAGAGAGACAGAGCATGAGCAGGGGAGGGGCAGAGAGAGGGGGAGACACAGAATCTGAAGCGGGCTCCAGGCTCTGAGCTGTCAGCACAGAGCCCGACGCGGGGCTCGAACTCATGGAGTGTGAGATCATGACCTGAGCTGAAGTCGGATGCTTAACCGACTGAGCCACCCAGGCCCCCCTGCAATGCTTGTTTATATTCACACACACTTATACGCACATCTGTGTGTGCATCTATATCTCACCAGGCAATGAGGGGAGTAGTCATACTTAGCTTTGATCCTTGTGGGTTAAGACAGGGCAACAACATCCACTTCATGTTCACCTCTGAAGACAAAGAGGCAATTTTGGATTTCAGCTCTTTTTCATACTGGATTCTTTTAAAATTCAAGTAGAATGAACTATGATTCAAACCAGTGTTACATATCCTAATTTCCAATTGAGGGTTTGTTTGTTTTTAGTCTTAAATACTTTGTTTCACGATGGTGAGTCCCAGTAGGTACCTGCTAAATTCCCAAACGAGAAGCAACTATATTTCACGAAAATGTTTACATCTAGTACCAAACACATCTTTATCTTAATAAATTAGGAAATGTCTCTCCTATCCTTTTGTTTTTTAAATCCTCTTTTCTTTTCATTTTGGCACATGAACTTGTAGCCATGGCCAAATGCCATCGGTTCAGACTATTAACTTAAACAGCTGGGAGGGATCGATGCCTGACGTGGCACCAGCCCCCTCCGCCAGCCAATCCTCCTTGAGCTCTCCCCACCCGAGTTCTGGGTTCTGGCCCCACTGGCCTTTTCTAATTAACCCCTCCACTCCCGGTTGTCTACAATGATATAGCAAAATCTACCAGTGGGCTCCTTTGGGCTTAATCTGTAGAACTTTCTTACAACCACAGCCGTCTAATAACTGGGACTGTTTACTTCATGAAGTAGTAAACTCTCCTTACCTATGTCTGAGCACCAGACTATTAGCTGGATAATCAATCAAGACGCCAGAGAAGAAACAGGTGGTTTCCACGGAGGAAAGTGGCCAGAGGTCCAGGTTTGGCCTAATCGTTAAAATCGTTAAAATAACCTGGAGAGCAGACTTCCCGTCTGCCCTGATGTGGGTTGAGGCACCCTCAGTGCCAGTAATAAGATGACTTAACAAGTGGTGTAGATACGAGTCTTATGTCATCCTCACAGCAGTGCAATGATATTATTCTCAAAGAAATAGAGGCTCAGAGCATTCGTTGACTTGTCCAAGGCCATACAACCAGGAGTGGAATAGCGGAACACAGGGTCTTCTTAGTCCCGGTGAATCACATGCCCTAAAAGGGCCATGGCTCAGGAGATGCCTCAGAAAGATTCTGGGACCGGCTGCAGGAAAATCGCTATGGGTAATTTTAAAAATGCGTATTCCTGAATCTCAGCCAAGAGCCATGAATTAGACTCTTGGAAGGTGGGTCCAAGAATCCGCATTTTAATAAGCTCCCTAGGTGTTTCCTAGTCACAGGAGACTCAGAAAACTGCTAATCTAAGTCTTTTCTTCTATCTCTAAACTTTGGAGGCTTAGTTTTTCATTAGGAACACTCCTGGGGTTTTTTTTTCTTATCCATCACTTGAATATCTTTTATGAACAAGTCGCAGCTCTGGCCCTCCTGGTTTCACAGGTTTTTTTTTTTTAAGTTTATTTATTTATTTTGAGTGGGGGGGGGGGGGGGAGAGAATCCCAAGCCGGTTCTGTGCTTCCAGCATCAGGGCTCGATCCCACGAACCATGAGATCATGACCCGAGCCAAAATCAAGAGTGGGATACTTAACTGACTGAGCCACCCAGGCGCCCCCCTCACATTTTTCACTTAACAAATACTTATGTAGCGTTTGCTACCTGTAAGGCCCTATTGATTGATGATTAAATTCTCACCACAACCTTACGTGCTAGATAATATTATGATACTTATGTTATAAATGAAGAAACTTAGGCACAGAGACGCTAGAGGTTCTTGCCTCAAGGGTCCCAAGATGTGACCTTAGGCTGTCTGGCTTGAGCCCATGTGTCAACTGCCACACTGTGCTTCCAACAAAGGTTTGGGATTGTCGTGAGAAGCACTGGTAGACCACCTGCAGGCCCCTTAGATCTGAGCTTTATGCACCAGCTTACAGTTCCTTGAAGACGCCCTCCTGCTCCGTATCCCTGTGTCTTCACGTGCTCTGCTCTCTGCTAACATGCCCACCACCCCTCCTGCACGTGGCTAATCCCGCCTCATCTGGCAAACCTAGAGGCCATTTCTGGGTGTCCAGGATGAGGTAGGTTCCCCTCTTCTCCGTTCCCAGGGCCCAGAGCTCACTGGCCTCATGGTGTTAATTACACTGAGCTATACCCACAGATCTGCTCCTACCTTCCACAGGAGACCGTAGAGCCCCTGAGGACACACACTGGGACTTATTTATCTTCTGCTCCAGGTGTCCAGTGGCGAGAAGGAGCTCTATAGATGCTTGCAGCATAAATGAAAGGTTGCATTCAAAGCAAGGAATGGTTATTTGCTTTGTAATAGACTTTACCAAAGGTTTCCAAACCCCTGTGTTCATTTACATATCATTAATTTCTGGACAGAAAGTCTGGAGGGCAGAAAGTGAAAGCCTCTGCCAACTGGAGAGCCATCCAAATTTCAGATAAAATGCCTCTGAAATTATAATTTAAGTCAGTGGGAAATCTTCTATTGATCTATGAAAATGTGAATTAGACACAGGTTTTCAGGGACACTCCTGATGCATAAAGGGAGGTGCACACATTAAAGGGTGTTGGCTTTGGTGCTATACATGTGTAAGCAGATGGGGGAAGTGAAGCTTGGCTTGTGAGTTCAGTCCTTTCCTCTCCAGCTGGCAGAAGCGAGAAACTTTGAGAGCTCTGCTCTCCTGGCTACTGAAGAAGGATCAAGTTTCCCTGCTCTGCAATGACCGCCGAAGCCATCTGGAGAAAACAAAATTCTCTCACACAAGAAGAACATAAAGAACAATGGGGAAGCTGCGAGACTTTGGTTCTTCAGCTCCTGCAATCGAGAAAAGTCTAGCTGGTGTTTTTATCTAACTTGTCTCTAAGTGGCCTAGGAAATCAAACAGGAGAGTTGCAAAATGTTCTATAGTCTTAGGGTAAGAATTTCTTACATGCCCAGAAAGCCACTGGAGTTATAATGAAATTCCTCAAATAAGCAAAGCAGCCCCAAACATGGAATATTAACCTCCTCATCTTGTGTAGCTTACATTCTTCAGATTGTGTACATGCTAAACAGACTCACTGACATTTTTCTGCCTTTAAAAGAGATTTCGACTTTTTCCCTCACATCAAAGAAAGTATATCAAAAAAATGCAAAACGGGATTTGTGATTAGTAGAAACAGACCATATTAATTTTTCCTTCTAAACAATACCCTGAGAGGAAAGCAGGCTAAACCCATTATGTTAATTCAGTGATGGAGTGCTCAGATTACGCCGCAAAAGTAAACAACGTGCTTCAGATAAAGCAGACTACGGCGCACCTCACAATTATATTTCATGGTGGAAAATAGGTTTAGGAAGCTTTTGGCCTGGTGATTTAAGGAATATGCCCTACAAGCTTCATGTGAAACATGCAGTTCTATGAAACCCATATTTTATGAAATAAGGTCCGGTCAATGTTTTGACCCAAAATTCAGGAGTGCGTGCCCCCTGCCATGGATGTAGGTTTGGGCCAATTATCTCTGCTGTGCCCGCTGGTCAATGAATGCAGTATTATTTCCCTTCAAACTGGATCCTATGGGACAAGCCAGGAAGCCTTATGCGTGATTGGAGAGAGCATCTCCAAATAAAACCCACGGAGAGAATGCATTCCTCACCAAGGAGAACTCATCAATCATATGAATAAGTTTTCCTCTTCTTTAAATGCCCATCCCCTCCTTTCATTCAGTTCATTCTCAGGAAATGCATTGTGAGAACTGATCTAAGCTAATCTGATCATTCACTGATATTAGGTTCCTTCTAGTAGGTGAGATCTGGAGGTCTCCTCTCCCATGACCTTGGTACCCAATTCTCCCACACACACCAACACACATTCTGCACATATTAGTGAGCAAGCACAAAAAACAGTTAGGCAACCAGCTCCCTGAGAAGTTCTTCTCCGTTATCTCAGTTTTTGTCATCTTCAAAAGGGTTCCCAATACTTGGCTACCTAGATTTTTAACATCTTGCTCGCACAATGGTATAGAATCCACAAATCCTGAACCCCATTCATTTCCACCATTGTGGGAAATAACAATTCTGAATACCCCTTGCTGATCCGAAACAAAGATCACTGAAGCATTTATCGTAATCATCTCATTAATCTTTCAAATACTAAACACCCTGCACTGAATATTCTCAATTAGGTGCTGCAGATATTAGCTTGCTATCTCTGAGATACAGATTAATTCACATGTGATACACACACCCTACAGTTTCCACACTCAAGAACTTAAAAGTAAATTACAGAAAACATGATCAAATGAAATATTCATTTTAACATCTTTTTTATTAAATTTAAGATTCAGATTACTTATTCTAGGTAGTACATGGAAAAACTCCCCCTTACTGAAGTCAAGAATCTGTGCCAAATCAGGGGCGCCTGGGTGGCTCAGTCAGTTAAGCGTCTGATTTTGGCTCAGGTCATGATCTTACAGTTCATGGGTTTGAGCCCCATGTCAGGCTCTGTGTGGACAGCTCAGAGCCTGGAACCTTCTTCAGATTCTGTGTGTCTCCCTCTCTCTCTGCTCCTCCCTCGCTCATACTGTCTCTCTCTCAAAAATAAAACATTAAAAAAAAAAAAGAATCTGTACCAAATCTTATTTCCTTTCCACTGAATATGAATGACTGGGGGTCTGAAAAGAACATGGGTGGAGAACACAAAAATCTGGGTCCCAGTTCCATATATGCAAATAACCATGTGATTCCTATAAGTTAGGAACCTTTGTGTTAAAGTTTCCCTGAAAGGTATTGTCTGGACAACTGAGATGCATTTTTTTTTAAGTTTACTTATTTATTTCGAGAGGGGTGCGGAGGAGCAGAGAGAGAGAGAGAGAGAGAGAGAGAGAGAGAGAGAGAGAGAGAGAGAATCCCAAGCAGGCTTCATACTGTCTCAGCAGAGCCCAACATGGGGTCTTGATCTCACAAACCATGAGATAATTACCTGAACCAAAATCGAGTGGGACGCTCAACCTACTGAGCCACCCAGGCACCCCATGATGCCTATTAATGCACACGAAGACAAGTGACAGAGTAAAATAAATTAGGTAACATTACTTAACACATGTGTGTGCTTCTCCCAATCTAACCACCTATCCTATATATCACCTCTAACCCATTAGCCTACAGCACTTCATTAATCATATGCCAATTAAAAAAAAACTTACCTGCCTACTAATAAGGAACAGATTCTCTGGCCTAAGAACAAAACTTCAACTTTCTGTATAGCCTGATTGGCCACCGCTTTGGCCATTTCTTCCCATTTCCTGTCTCTGTACTTGCCTCAGCTCCAGCTGCTCCCAATACCTGTTTGCACACACTCTCCAGGATCTACTACCATTGAGCTCTGAGACCATCATAAATTCATCTCCATTTTCCCACTGCACCTGGCAGAAAGCCTATCCTGGGCACTTGGCTGGCAGCCAGACAAACTGGGCCTAGAAAAACAAGGACCAGGAGACCCCAGACCACAAAGCAGATCCTTGGAGCAGGCCTTAGGGAGAGGAGGTAGGTAGTCAGCAAAAGGAAACAGAACCAAGGACAGGAAGTCCAAGGAATCCTTCACCCCATATGATCTGACTTGTGCCATAACTCATCCACTTGGCAGTCCCACACTCATACTCAATGCCCTTGTCTTCTGTATAAGCCACCTTTTCTCTCCATGCCCTTGACTTAGACTAGAGGAATGGATCCAGTATTCCTCCTAGGTCCCCAATCATATGCACAATATCGCCATCCCTGAACGTTTACACTGCCTTTTTGAGAGCCTACTAATGTGTCCGCCTCCCCACTGGGCTATGAGCTTCCTGAATGAACAGGGACCTAATTCATCTTTGTGTTCTTAAAACCCTGCAGAGCCCTTAGCCCATGGTAAATGCTTTTTTAAAAAGTTCACTAAATAATTGAACAAATAAACGAAGTCTAGTTTAGAAATGTGACGGTGCCTAATTACTGACTGCTCCCTTAGCTTAGTGATCTGATTTCGTCACAATGACCCTGGACAATACCCACCTTTTACTAATTCTACTGTAGTAGGTCAGAAGCAACTTCTAGAGCCACACCCCAGCAACCTTCGCTGGAAGGTTCTTCACTGGTATTGTCTCTGGTTATCTTTTATATTCCTTTAAATACAATGGTCACCCTGCACATACACAGTATCTTAATGTTCCAATTATCTTACTAGCAAGTTACCTAAAGTAAAAGGCAGTTGTTTTTTGTTTTGTTTTGTTTTGTTTACAGAATTTCACAATTACAGTTTATTTAAGTTCTTAAAAGTTCTATGATACCATTGCTATGGTCTGAATGTTTGTGCCTCTCCAAAATTTGTTAAGTTGAAACCTGATGCTCAATGTGATGGTATTAAGAGGTGGGGCCTCTGCGAGGTGACTGGGTCACGAAAGGCAAGGCTCTCATGAGTGAGATTAGTGCCCTCATCAAAGGAAGATCCATTGCTCCTCTGCCATGTGAGGTTACAGTGAAAAGACAATAGAGAATGGGCCCTCACTACACACAGAATCTGCCAGTGCCTTGATCTTGGGCTGTCCAGCCTCCAGAACTGTGAGGTTGTTCATAAGCCAGCCAATGTTATGGTATTTGTGCTACAGCAGCTTACGCAGACTAAAATAATTTCTAACAAATACTGACTTATCTCCTATGTGTAAGAAACTAGCTGGGTGGGGCCTAAAATTGTAAGACATCATCTTGGCTTTCATGGGGCTTTTTAGGTCAAAGAAATAACAGCAAGCAGGATGCTCTGTGGGCAGGAAGAGGCCAGGGTCAGGTTCAAAGGAAAGGCAGGGACGAAGCAGGCTCTGTGTCAGGAACCAAGTAATCAAAACAGCAGGTTTACCCAGGGCACCAACTGTCACTCTTTAAAGGCAATCCTTTCAGGAACTCTCTTCCTCTTCACACATCAGGATCAAAACAAAACAAACAAACAAACAAACAAACGAACGAACATCCAACAATTTATTAAGCTAAGACAGCTAATAAATATTTTAAGCTGTGAAAACTCTTCAGTGTGGCATTTTTGTATTGGATAATAAAGGGAAAATCTGACCTGGCAAAAGCAGAGTTGTGAGAATCACCCCAGAGGAGCCCCAAGTGGCCAACTGCTTTAGCAAACACCTTAGAAGGTGAACAATGACAATGGACCACATGTAAAGGTGAAGGGCACAGCTATAACATATATATAACACATAACACATATAACATGGCAGAGTTTCATGCTTTCCCAAAGATCATCTCCAACTGTGTGTAACTGCATATACCCATTCTTTAGAGATTTAGTTTTTTTTTGTTTTTTTAAAATTCTTTTCTTAACATTTTATTTATTTTTGAGAGACAGAGTGAGACAGAGCACAAGTTGGGGAGGGGCAGAGAGGGAGACACAGAATCGAAAGCAGGCTCTGAGCTGTCAGCACGGAGCCTGACGTGGGGCTCAAACCCACAAACCGCGAGATCACGACCTGAGCCGAAGTCGGATGCTCAACTGACTGAGCCACCCAGGTGCCCCTAGAGATTTAGTTTTAAAGATCTAGCATAAGAATTCTAAACTACCATATTTCTTTTCATAGACACGTTATAAGATACCATCACAATATCTGAACTTGAGTCAAAATTAAACGACTTTCTCCAATTCGGAAACCTACATTTTCTCCCCTTTATTATCTATCTGCAGGGGGTTTTTGCATCATTTCTAAATTCAACAGATCTTCCCTACTTAAAACAAAAAAACAAAAAAACAAAAAAAAATAACACGTGATATAAATTCAGAGAGTTAAAACATAAAGGCTGAACCTATTAGCCACACCTTAGAAAGAATGCAGTCACTCCCTTTCTCTCACTTACAATCCTACCAGGGAAGGGAAAGGGAGGGAAAACCAGCTTACTGGTTACCTTATTTATTTTCTACAACCCTGTGATAGGTTTGACTACCCTCCTTTTAACAGATGAAGGAAGTGAGGCTAGATTGCCCAAGGACACAGAGCTAGTATGTGCTGGAATTAGGACTCACACCCCACCGTGAGTCCAAAAACTCTCATGTCCTTGTTCACGAGAACGGAAGCCAATGCTTGGTGGATGGTGTTAGAGAGGAAGCAAAAGAGGGATGTAGAGATTCGCCATAAGGCTTTAAATTATACCTATCCGATGCTGCTTCTAAAAACAGAATTTGATGTCAAGTGTCTCACTGTGGAAAAACATAACTACTCAGATGATTTGGCTGTCTGGAATTACCCAGGCTGGCAACGTGGAGAGAAGGTGGGTCTCCTTCAGAAGAACCCACTCCTTCACTCTTTCGCCCCTCATTGATATCCAGCTATAGAAACAATAGCTCACTGAATGGGAAGGAGGGAAGAAAGGAGAGAGAGAGGAGGATAGGAGGGAAGGAAACTCTTGTGTATAAACTTCTAGGAATTTGGCCATGCATATACACTTTGCCAGAGACATTTTTCCTTAGCAAAGGGAAACATGAGAACATGTCACTATTTTCGAAACGAACCCCAGAATAGCATGCTCTGGTCCACTCTTTCCTTTGGAGCTGACTTTTGTCTCGACCTTTTGCAGGAAGCACACTGACTAGTACAGGTACACTGTCTGGAAACAGGCTTTTTTTCTCTAAGAGAACAACGAAATTCCATGTTTTATAGGTACATTCCGAAAGACACAAGCTGATAAACTCTAATGTTTTACCGACATGAGCAATTGAAAAATGAGACATTTGCCATCGATTTTAGAACAACGTGATATCCACCCTTAGGAGGCATATTTGCCTCCTAACCCGACGAGATGAGGCACAGTGTGGAGGACTGTACCAGCTTTGTAGAGAAGCAGTCTGATCGTCCAGAGACTGCCGCCAGAGGCTCATCTCAGTTTGCTTAACAACTGACCTGGGGCCAGTGCTCCAAATCCCACTTGGGGGGTGGGGGCGACTGTGCCCAACTTCTCGTCCCCAGGACATCTGCAATTCTCCTCACCCCCACGAGGGAGGCTGGAAAGTTTCTCTTAGTCCTATACAGCTTGAACACAAATTAAATTCTTTGGTGCCGGAGGAGGGCTTTGTTCCTGAGCCCTAGAAGGCACTCTCATGCCCTGGCCCCCTAAAAAGGAAGGACGAATGAACAGGGAAGCCCTAAGCAGACTCTGCAGGTTACCAAGGGGGGGCCAAGGACACCTGTGACCTGTAGGTCCAGCCCACACCAGAAGGTACTTTGCCCTAAACAGCCATTGTTTGGAGCAAACGTGAACAGGAGTTTGACTATAAAGGCTGAAAACATACACTTTCCACTACCGCATTTATACTGCATGGTAAGGGTTCCTTTGTAAGCCTAACTCCTCTACTAGGCTAGGAGCTCCCTGAGTCTGGGACTGTGTCCTCAAGGCCTTAGCCACTGTTGGGCTGACAGTGAAAGTCACACCATGCTTGTTGAATATGAGAAAAAAAATAAATGCTACAAACGCAAAGAGGGCTGCCCCCAAATGATAACGTAAGTTTGAAAGCTGACGTGGCACTGAAGTATTTATGAGAGAGAGCACAGAGACTGACTGTATGGAATCATCAGCGGCATCAAATCCTAAGTATCTGACGATCTGGAGAGCAGAGTATTTGAGCACAACCGTGGATGTCAAGATGGGTCTAGAGATTGCTGCTCATTGACATATACCTCTCAGTGTGACGTATGAGGGAAAACTATTTAGAAATAGGGAAATTGAGCCTTGCACTAACTAGATTCAGATAATTCAGTATTTTCACCACTAAACCGCAGAGATCTAGATTACTAGGGAATAGCAATTGTTTCGAATGAAATCTCACTCTGGGTGAGCTAGTTAGTGTTAGCGTAATGAGTTTTTTGTGTACTAGGCTTAATAAAAAAAAAGCGTATTAGTCGCTTCACACAAATATGGTAGAGTTGATGAATTACTCGTAAGGAAGGCAAATAACCCCTAGTCCTTTTTCGTAATTCTCTTATTTCAAAATAGAGAAGTTTACCCTTAAGCACGTAGAATCTTTGATGACGATATAGGCCCAGATAAATGAAGTGATCTGCTCAAGTCACATGGCTAATTAATGATGAAGTGTAAGATTAGAATGTAGGTCTTGCAACCCCGTATCTGCTATACTTTCCACCACATTAGTGGTTTTCAATTCGCGTCCTGCAGATCCTGCCGGCGCCCTGGACGGGGCATGGGGGCTTGAAGGGCACTGTTCCACTGTTGGTCTCATGCTTTCTGTTCAGGTAGGCACACTGGACTTTAGCGCATAGGTATCCAGATTTGTGGATTTCATGCCAGTAAAAAAAAAAAAAAACCAAAAAACTATATACAATTACCATCATGTCATAAGAGAAGGGATATTTTATGTACACATTGAAAACATTTTTAAGAAGAGATATTTTAATGCAAAAGACTTTTGGAAGGACAGAATCTCAAAATAAATGGAGATTCTTTTTTTTAATGTCTATTATTTATTTTTGAGAGAGAGAGAGGGACAGAGTACAAGCGGGGGAGGGGCAAGGAGAGAGGGAGACACAGAATCCAAGGCAGGTTCCAGGTCCCGAGTTGTCAGCACAGAGCCCAACACAGGGCTCGAACCCAGGAACTGTGAGATCATGATCTGACCTGAAGTCGGATGCTTAACTGACTGAGCCACCCAGGCGCCCCAAATGGAGATTCTTGATAAAGCACAACACTACCCCACATTGTCCTCATTTCTTAAGGATCACAGAAAAAAGCCGGTACGGAAAGTCACTGTTCTGTGGACCTGAATTTGGGAAGCAATTGTTTTATGGAAAGAACATAGAATTTGGGTCTTAAACACATCATAGTTATGGGGCATCCTCAGGTGAGTCCTTTTGATCTCTGTCTTCTATCCGCAAAGTTCAGTAACTCCTCACCCACCCACTGCTAGGTTTATTCCTCCACCAAAGAATTGAGTTTGGTTATTCTCATAATGTGGCCTCAGGACTCCCTGCAACAGAGCCATCTGAGGTACATATTACAAGCCCAAGTTCCTTGGCCCCACCCTGGGTGCAGTTCTCGGGAATGGGGTCTAATTCTAAGGAAACCCAGGTTCTTATTTTTCAAATGACGGTTGATAATATCTGCCCTAATCACTGCAGAGTCTGGAGGTAATATTACAAGGATAGAATTCCTTTGAGAATCTGCAGCAGCTGTAAAAGTGGAAATGAGAACAGGAAAAAAACAAGAGCAAGAACGACAAGAATGAAGAGAGTATCTGAAGAAGCCAAATCACTCATTTATTCACAGTCTGTATTCTCATCCTATGAACAGGGGTTGTGAACAAGACTGGTGACTTTTTAACCCCCTTTTAGAAGCTAAACTATTTTCAAGCAATATCTTTTTTAAAAAAAAATTAATGTTTATATATTTCTGAGACAGAGACAGAGCATGAGTAGGGGAGGGGCAGAGAGAGAGGGAGACACAGAATCCAAAGCAGGCTCCAGGCCCTGAGCTGTCAGCACAGAGCCTGACACGGGGCTCGAACTCACAAACCGTGAGATCGTGACCTGAGCCGAAGTCAGTTGCTCAACCGACTGAGCCACCCAGGCGCTCCTCAAGCAATATCTTTCAATGAAGCATCATCTTTAGATAAATACAGAGTTGCCCTGATAGACGTGACCAGGCACCCTGTCCCTTCAGCATCCCCTCTCAGATACCAGTAGCCTCTGAGGTCCCCCACAGTAGATGATAACAGAATGATCTGATCTTTGAGGCATCATTCTGGCTCCAGAGAAGGTAAATCTAACCATCAAGCACCAGTCATCAACCAATGCCCCTGGTGTGACTATCATCAGCACAATCAGAAAATACTACCCTTAACTTAGAAAAAAAATCCATTACTGTCCTTAAGGCAGAGGTTCTAACCAAGTAAACCATCTCCTTTCTTTCTTCATAGGACCTATGGAATCTGTCTCTTACTTTCCATCCTCCATGGCCACAGCCACAGTATAAATCTCTAGAAACTATCTGAGACACTCAGATAGTTTTGTAAACTTTCTGGTGTTTTCTTTCTTCATGTATAAATGTATATGTTATGTCTCGATTTTTATGCTTTAAGTAAAAATGAGATTTTCAGACAAAAACAAAAACAAAAAGCCAAGATGGCGGCCACCATGAAGAAGACGGCTGCAGAAGTTGTCAATGTTACTTTTGAAGATCAACAAAAGATAAACAAATTGGCACGGAATGCAAGTAGAATCACAGAGCTGAAAGAGGAAATAGAAGTAAAAAAGAAACAACTCCAAAACTTAGGAGATGCTTGTAAGGACATCATGCTTGCGGATGATGATTGCTTAATGATACCCTATCAAATTGGGATGTTTTCATTAGCCATTCTCAAGAAGAAACACAGGAAATGTTAGAAGAAGCAAGGAAAAATTTGCAAGAAGAAATTGATCCCCTAGAAGCCAGAGTGGAATCAATTCAGGGGGCGTTAGCAGATTTGAAAGTTCAGTTATACGCAAAATTCGGGAGCAACATCAACCTCGAAGCTGATGACAGTTAAACATTTTATAATACTTTTTTAAAATGTGTTTAATAAACTTGAATATCGTTTAAAACGACAATTTCCCTTCTTCAAATGACATGGAAAGCAAAATTTTCTTTTTTTTAAATTTTTCATTTATTGAATGGAAACTTGCCTATTTTCACATGTCTTGCTTATTTATTTTATGTTTTTAACAGAAGACAGTATTCATCTATGTATTTTGCATAACTATTCTATCAAGTGTAGGGGCTTTATGTCATGTTATTAAAATTGGTTAAGCAACAACAAAAAAAGGCTGTCCCGACCTTCAGACCCCTTTAGTTAACTGCAAGCCTTCTTTCTAACTCCTTGTCTTGTCACAAATCCAACTGTGATCAGGTTTCTGTTCCTATCCCTACAGTCCTCACAGGGATACTTCAAACTCATCACCTGCCAAACTGCTCACATTCTCTGGCTGCTTTCATTGACGAGCACATTTGTCTAGGGCTCTTGCTGAACAATCAGGCTCCAACCTCTTGTTCCCCACCCTTGACATGTATTTCACTCAGTGCCCCCATCTTGGTGGACAGAAGATTCCACCGTTCACCTAGGTGTTGAGGTCAAATCTTTGGAATCGTTCCTGACACATTTGCTCTCCTCACGTCTTATTCAGCCTGAGTCCTGTCACAACCATGAAAGAATGGCCACTTTTCTTCCCCCGTGCTCAGCTCACTCCGCTCCAGCTTCCTGGATTGCTTGCTGTTCAGGCACATCAAGCACATTCCAGTTTGTCCATGCTGGGTCCTCTACCTGGAATACTCCCCCCCCCCCACCCCTGACACACACATATCTGAATGGATACAATCATTCTTTTCATTCAGGTTTCTGTTTGAATGTCATCTCTTCATAGAGGTCTTACCTAACCACCTTATTTAAAACAGTCATTCCAGGGGCGCCTGGGTGGTTCAGTAGGTTGAGCGTCCAACTTCAGCTTAGGTCATGCATGATCTCACGGTTTGTGAGCTCGAGCCCCGCATCGGCCTTGCTGCTGTCAGCATAGATCCCACTTCCGATCCTCTGCCCCCTCTCTGCCCCTACCCTACTTGTGTGTGCGTGCGTGCTCTCTCTCTCTCAAACATAAATAAAACATTTTAAAAAATTTAAAAAATGGTGCTTCCATTGCTCTATCTTTACCCTGATTTATTTTTTTTTCATAATATTACCACCTGAAATTCAATTATATACACTTTCGTTGATATGTTTACTATCTGGTTCTGTTCTCCTGAGATATTCAGCCACACGAGTTCTGAACTGTAACTGTGTTTTTAACCCAGTATCCCCAGTGTTAAGAATAATACAGACTCTTAGAAGGCGTCTGATCAATACTAGGAAGGAAAGAAAGGGAACAATTTGATTTTGTTCTTAAAGCCCTCATTTCATCAACTACCCCTTTACACTTAATGTCAACGTACATTGACATATTCAAAAAACTTAATTGCGATAAAATACACATGAAATTTACTGTCTTAACCATTTTCGAGTGTATAGTTCAGGGGCATTCACATTGTTGTACAACCATCACCATCCTCTATCTCCAGAACTCTTCTCATTTTGCAAAACTAAAACTTTGTACCTATTAGAGAACAGCTCCCCATTTCTCCCACCTCTAGTCCCTGGAAACCACTATTGTACCTTCTGTTTCTGTGAAGTCGACTATCTAGGTATCTCATACAGGTGGAATCCTACAGTATTTGTCTTCTTTGTGACTGGCTTACTTCACTTAGCATAATGTCCTCGAGGTTCATCCGCGTTGTAGCATGTCGCTGGGTGTCAGAACTTCCTTCCTTTTTAAGGCTGAATGATACCGCATTTGTATGTGTATAGCACGTTTTGTTTACCCATTTGCCCATCAACTGGACAACTGGGTTGCTTCTGCCTTTTGGCTATTTTGAATAATGCTGCTGTGAAAATGAGTGTACAAATATCTCTTTGAGACCCTGCTGTAAATTCTTTTGGACACATACCCAGAAGTAGAATTGCTGGATCATATGGTAATTCTATTTTTACTTTTTTTGAGCATCTGCCATGCTGTTTTCCATAGCAGCTGCATCATTTTGTATTCCTACCAGCAGTGAACAAGTGTTCCAATTCCTCCCCATCCTCACCAATACTTGTCATTTTCTGTTTTTTTGGATAGTAGTCATCCTAAGGGGTGTGAGGATGTCGTTCATTTGGTTTTGATTTGCATTTCTCTCATGAATAGTGATATTGAGCATCTTTCACATACCTGTTGGCCATTTGTATGTCTTTTCCGGAGAAAGGTCTATTCAAGTCCTTCGCCCATTTTTGAAGTTTTGTGTTGTTTGTTCCTTACTGTTGCTGTTGAGCTGTAGGAGTTCTTTGTATATTCTGGGTATTAATCCTTTATGATAGATGTATGATTTATAAATTACTTTCTCTCATTCAGGGGGTTGCTAAATACTGTATATTTTTAATTCCTTGAGTTGGTTGGTGTCCTCTTAAGCTGTCCATAATTTATTTTGGAGGGTCTACTCCTAGAGAAGAGAGATGGTGCCTCGGTTTGACCCGTGCAATTCTTAGCAAACAAGGCTGTCTATGTAGGCTTTCTGAGGATGATTACAAAACGATGCAGGATACTATTTGGTATCACTTTTCGTTCAATAGTGGCCAACAAATGAAAGTACAACTGGTAATTAAAAGCACATAATGTTGCCTGATTATGAATAAAATGTCCCAGCTCACTAGAGCATAATTCCTACAGCATTAGTGGAGAATTAACTAGCTTTATTAAAGATTTGGAGGACTAGTCACTTTTTCATCATCCTTTAATTAAAACCTCTACATCTTGCACTTGAAAGCCTTTGTTTCTTACCCATTATTTTCATTCTTTATTCTGTCTTTAAAAAACGAGGATGAAAAATTTTAAAAAGCACAAAAGTTTTTAAATGAGCTTTTCATGCTCTGTAATAATAGAAAGGCATAGTTTTCTAAAATATTGAGGAAACATAAGATTTTAATGTTCTTTGAACTAGAAGGCCAAGAAAAAGAAGAAAAGCAGTGTGGTTAGCAGAACATTTTGGATTTAACGTTCTTTTATAGGCTGAAAGAAATTTATATTAATATACAATTTCTTTCCACCTCCCTGTTTACACCAGATTAAAGATACCACGGTCCGTGGGTACCAGTTCAAAGTCTTACGGCCAAATCGTCCAGTCATAGCACAGCTTACTTTACTTCTTTGTGTGGAATAGTTATTTGCCCTTGGAAAATGGCACAGCAAGACAGCCTCCCTCAACCTTGGCTCCCTTCCCCTCCCAAAGACCCACACCTGAGTGCTACACACAGTGCTGGATGGACACATACAGACATTCAATAGAAGTTGCTGAAATTAATTAATAATTTAAATCCTATTAGCCAGGATTTGTTGGGTATTATGTGCCAGACTTCCTGCTGTGTGCTTCACAGTCATGATGTCACAATGCCAGAGGCAACTCTTGTCACTTCATGACCATGAAACTATTGACACTCAATTCCATATTTCTCCCCATAAGCCCCCAGTTATGGACTTTTTCCCCCTCTAAAATTCTACTGTATGCTACTTAAGGAAAGGAGAAGTTGCTTGGTATTTTTTATTTTGATTTTGGGACTCCCATCTCTAAATCCTTTTATGCAAGTAGACCTTATTACATAGGTAATTTCAGCCCAGCTGAGAAGAAATCTAGGAATAACATATTTTTTGTTTCATCTTCTGTTACTGAATGTAGCCTGATGCCTTTTGCAAGAAGAAAAAAACTGACATTACGTATGTGATAAAGAATCTGAGTGATAGAAAGCAATAAGAGAGCCAGCTAACTTTCTACACCAGGATTATTATTTGTATGATTAAAATATAAAGACACCTGAATTTATCTTTTCTGTTTATTCTATTTGAATCTCATAAAGTCTATGTCTCTGCTTTCTTCTAAATATTGTTTTCCATATTTCAAACATCCAATTAGGTAAACACAATGCAAAGTGAGATGATACACTGTTTGGAAAACCATAAAATTATAGAGTTGATAGACTTCCATTATAATCCAATTTTCATTCTGTCATAATTTTCCAAAAGGGCTTCCTTTGGGGTTGAAACTTTCTAAGCTTGATTTCAGCTCAAAGTGGAGTGTTTTGATTCACCTGAATTTGGAGAAGGAAGATTCAACTCAACCTTTACTCTGCTGATGATATGAATTTCTTTCCTAGCAAAACAGATCAGGCTTAATCTCTTTTTTTTTTTTTTTTTTTTTTTGATGTAGCCTCTGACACATTTCGGGAGCCACTCTCCTTAATTCTTGGGCACTTAACAAAATTATTCCAGTCATGCAAGTGGTACAGAAGATGATGACATAATGATGAGGTCACATTCATTGCCCCGTCTCTGTCCAGTCCTACCTCTTGCACAGTGTACACCCTAGTACAAGCCCATCCTATACAAAGGCCTATTGTCTTCCTATAGATAACCTAGAACTGCTGGATCAAATGGAATGTGTATTTTAAACAGTAATATATGCTGCTAAACTATCTTCCAAAAGGACTGCACTAAATTACTATAATTTCACTTAAAGTACATACATGAGAATATCTATTTCCCATATTCACCAACAATGACATTACCATTCTCTTGGATAAAACTTTCTTCATTGTTATTTTAATATGAAATTCCAAAATTGGTATGAGTCTGCTAACATAATTCTCTTTCAGGTCATTTGTTTTTTTTTTCAAACAGAAATTTTTTCCTTATCCTAGGAGTTCTGAAATTTCATCAAGATGCACCTAGCTATATGTTATTTTTCTTTCATTGTGCTAGAAGTCTGCCAAGCCATTTAATCTCAAAACACAAAGTCTATCTTTAACTTAGAGAAAATATCTTTTTTTTTTAAAGTTCATTTATTTATTTGGGGAGAGAGAGAGAGAGCATGCACACACGTGTGTGAATGGAGAGGGGAGCAGAGAGAGAGGGAGAGAGAAAAATCCCAAGCAGTTTCCGCACTATTATGCGGGGCTCGATCTCAGGAACCATGAGATCATGAGCTGAGATGCAATCAAGAGTCAGACGCTTAACCAACTGAGCCATCCTGGTGCCCCCAACCTAACCATTAATGTGGCTGCCGCACGAAGTTGTCCAACCTGGAACACTCTGAGTTTAGATGCCAACAATGCCTCTGACTCAGGATCCCTCTGAATCAATTATTAAAGCTAGGGTGACTCTCCTGTGTGCGTGTTATGTTTTAATATTTATCTAATATTTCAAGTGGCATGTGAGCAAAGGCTACCTTGGAGCAGGCAGGAAATAACTAAACAAAGTATCCTGTGTTCACAGTATCTCAAACAATACCCATCAGCTTTCATAAATCATCTGTTTCAATGGAGGTAACAAGCTTGACATAGATATTGTTAAGAACTAAAGTACGTAATCAGAGTAGACAAGATGTCTGGGGGATTTACTCTGTGATAGACAGAAAGAGTAAAATTTCTCCAAAAGAACTAAAGCTGAACAAAGGAAAGGTGCTGCCATTCAATTATTTCTTACTTATCACTTCTGATAGGAAGCCACCTGGGAGTGACCCTGCAGAGTCTACCTGTGTTAAAGTGCCCTCGTCTAGAGCTCGTCATACAAGTGATGCTAAGAAATGAAAATTATATGGCTTAGCAAATGGTTGTAGCTGAATGCCAACCAGCAGAAATCCGTCCTGTGTAGACATAATGCAACGCCAGAATCTGAAAACCGTTATCTTTCCATATTAGCCCTGAATTGTATGTGGAATAAACCACATTGAGAATGACTGAAAGTTAAGAGTACAGTTACAGCGACGATCACATTAAACAAAACTGCCTACATTAAAGTATATTTGGCTATTTTTAAACCTTTAGGAATAAACAGAAGCTTGCTAAATGATTAAAATCAAATTAGCATAATTTAGGATCTGAAATTATTAGAGTCGTAATGTAATGACTACATTTCTTTAAACTACATTTCTTTAAAGTTAATGGCAAAGCACTGTTACTTCCTTTTAGGAAGAAATTACATTAACTAATATCATTGGATACCATTGAGATTAGCCAGTTCATCTCCATAGGAGCCAAAATTTGTACCAGTAATTAGAATGCTAATATTTTATAGATAATTATGATGAAAGTTTCTTGTCCACATACAGGAGTAAGAGGGAAAGTGAATTTTCTACCACTCTGTGAAAAACGCTATTCAAAATGTAAATGCAAATAAATAAAAGCTAAGACGAACATAAAATAAAAACAAATAAGCTCTAGAGATCTGTTGTACAATATTGTGGTCGTAGTCAAAAATGCTGTATTGTGCACTTAAAAATTTGAGGGGGTAGATCTATGTTACGTGTTCTTACACCACAATAAAATGCTTTAAAAAATAGTATTATTAGAGTAATGGGACCATAGGAGGTTTTGTATTTTGCTTAAATCTTCAAAACATTTGACTTCAAGATGTTAAACACTGAAAGAATAACTTTGTTCCCTTACAAAATACTTTCTGTAGGAGATTCTATGAAATAAACAAAAAGAAGAAAATGAATTACCCATAATTCTTCTATCCTGAGATATGACCATTGTTTAACAGTTTGATATACACTTTCAGGTTTTCCTATTGACTGTATTTTTATTTAAAACATGGGACATTTCTGTCCCTTTATTACTGAACAATACACTGTGGACTTTTTTCAGCAATTAAAAATGGTCTTCCTTAACAGCAATTCTTAAAGTAGAGACTTCAGACTTTTATGTGTCCCTGAGATCCTTTCTTTGGGTCTGGGAAGTCAAATCTATTTTCATAATAATATTAAAATGTTACTTGCCTTTTTCACCATGTTGACATTTGCACTGGTGAATCAAAAGCAATGGTGGGTTGGGGCATCTGGGTGGCTCAGTCAGTTAAGTGTCCGACTTCAGGTCAGGTCATGATCTCACAGTTTGTGGGTTCAAGCCCCGCGTCAGGCTCTGTGCTGACAGCTCAGAGCCTGAAGCCTGCTTCAGATTCTGAGTCTCTCTCTCTCTCTCTCTCTCTGCCCCCTCCCACTCAACGCTCTCTCTCTCTCTCAAAAAGAAATAAACATTTTAAAAAATTTTTAAAAAAACCAATGGTGGGTAAAACTGTTGTAGCCTTAAAAAGAATCCAGGTAGGTTTTGAGTTTTGGTGCACTGCAAAGAATCAAATCCATAATTATCCAAAAAGGCTATTAAAATACTCCTCTCTTTACAGTGACATATCTATTTGTGGAGCTGGAGTCTTTTTATTCTTCAATTGAAACATATCAGAACACACTGAATAGCAAAGCAGGTATAAGAATCCATATGTCTTCTCCTAACCCAGTGAAGTAAGATACTAAAGAGATTTGCAAAAATATAAAAGAACACTCACCTTTTTACTAATATTTTTTTAAGAAATACATTTTCCAAAAAGTGTGTTATTTATGTTAATACATAATGTATTTGTTGTTTTTAAATGGATCAGTACATAAACATATTAAAAATTTCTACATAGTTTCTAACATAGTAAATACTGATAGATATAAACCACATGAATAAAAGCTTTTTGGAATCCTCACTAAGTTTTAAGAAGTCTTGAGACCAAAATGTTCAGGAAATGCTGTTTTATAGCAGGATTTTTATCAAAAGTATATTGGTCTTTTTTTTTTTAAGTTTGTTTATTTTGAGAGAGAGCACAAGTGGAGTAGGGGCAGAGAGAGAGAGAGAGAGGGAGAGGGAGAGAATCCCAAGCAGGCTCTGCACTGTCAGTATGGAGCCCAACGCGGGGCTCAAACCCATGAACCGTGAGATCATGACCTGAGCTGAGATCAAGAGTCAGGTGTTTAACAGACTGAGCCACCCAGGTACCCCTCTTTTTAATGGACATATCTTAATTTATTTAACTCCAGAATATACAATTCTTGAAAGCAAAGAAAACTGTAAATCCTAAAGGGCCTAGTAAAAGATTTGCTCCCAGTGAGTAAATAAGATTGAGCAATGCTCAATCAGGTTGAATCCCAGCCACCTTAGTTTTGTTTTGTTTGTTTTTTTTTCCTCTTCATCCCTACTGCCTCTCAGATGAATCAGTGGAAATCTGCATGGCATGATCCTAAATGAATTAGAAGTATCATTTAATCAGCCTTTTTTTTTTTTATGAGGTTAAGAACATATTTATAATAGTAAAAACTCATGGACCAGTTTATTTCGTAAATCTGGATTTTCTTCAATCAGGATTATCTACGCTAATGAATTGATTTTTAAAATTAACCTAGGATAAAACAAAAACAAAAACAAAAACTAAAACAGTCTGCCCAGTCCTAAAGCATACAAATCCATAACAGGCTATTCTCTCATGCATTATATCACTCTTTAATGAATTAAATATAGAGAGAGTTGGCCTCATTAAATTCAACCGTCTCTGGGGGGCTTACCTAAATAACTTTAAACCAGACTTTACTCCTTGCAACCTTTTCTGCAGTACTTAGGAATCTTCATTGTTATCGAGGCCTTGAGCACCCATTTTAAGTAGTCTAGGGTACCAGTGCCAGAATGGTAAAGAGCGCAACTGAATGACAGTCCAGTCACGTAAAGTTCCAAAAGCGTGAGCACTGGAGCTCACACTCCAGTTTTAAAAACCAGTGAGATCTGGTTTTAATGCGGCATGCATCTGGGAATTTTTATCGGTGATTTTCAAACCGCAAGAGCTGTTTTTGCTCTCCAAACACCGACACTAGGTTTTCCTATTTTAAAACAAAACACGCCCTCCTGTCCAACATACCCTTTCTGTTTTACGACTCCATCACGGACTCTGGGTCCTCAGTACGTGGAGATTCTAAGGAAACATAGGAGGAGGGTATGGAACCATCCACTGGGTCCTCTTCCCACTTCCTGTTGGGCCCAGGACACAGGCTTGTGTCCTCAAGACTCAGCCTCGTAGTGTCGCTGCAACCAGTGGATTGCACTCTTGTCACCGCGATGACACCCTTCATCTATGGCCTCACTTCTAAATATCACCTTTTTCCTCTTCCAGGGTCAGAGAGTGATTTCTTTGGACAGATTCTTGGCATTTTCGGGGGATAATGTTGTCTTCTTTCTCTTGCAGAACAGAAGGGGGACAAAAAAACATAGAGGAAAAAATAGAACTAAAAAACCTGTTCCCTACCTCATGCCCTAACTCCTAAAGGGTAAAGACAAAGGTGCCATTGCCAAGGATGGTCCATGCATCTAAGGTAGATCTTCTCACAGATACTGAAGGTGATGCTGTTGTAATATTCACAGATGGTGACAGTAGGAATGGGTGCCGCTCAAGCCGAAGCCTTAGGTGGCCTTCTAAGGCCGGCCCTTCGAAAGTGGCAACAATGTTGTCCTCCAGAGACAATTTTGGTTGTGACAACGTGGGTTGGGGGCTGCCATTGGCATCTGGTGGCTAGAAGTTAGGGATGTTGCTCCACGCCCTCCAATGCACAGGACGGCCCCACAACCCCGTATTCTCTGGCCCCACATGTTGGAAACCCTGCCCCGGCATTAGCAAAACACACAGCTTTGGGGCCCACGGATGTAAATGGGAAGCCTACTGACATTACTCAATAGTTCATTCAACTATCTGTACTTTTGTGCCATTTTCCTTAGCCGAGGTATCTGATCCCCAGCTCTAATACTTATTAGCCGTGTGACCTCGAGCAAGGAACTTAAACTCTGTACTTTACGTCTGAACGTGAAAAAAAATAATGCCTCCACACAACTGTTGTGAAGATTGCATCAGACGAGACAAACAAAACGCTTGGTGATAAATGTTAGCTGTCACTACCTTCACTATCATTATCATCAACAGCGTCACCACCATCATCATCACCGTCATCGTCGTCAAACATCGAGTAACTACCAGGTGCCTGGCACCATGTTTGGACCGGAAGACACGTGAAAGAATAAAGACTTGGAATCTATCGCTAAGGAGATCACAGACATCCAGCTGAGCAAAAATGCAATCAAAAGACAGATCTCAAAGTTCTGAAATCCTAAAGAGCTTTCCCCAAGCAAGAGGCACTCCTCTGCACCCTTCAACTGCTCCGAGAGACACGCCTTTTCACTTGGTCTTAGCCAAAAGGACGAGAAAGTGACCAGACGCACCTTTTCATTCTCTGCTAGCCCCAGAGGAAGTCCTGCTTGTTCTGAGCGGGATTTCTCATGTTCTGCTTCTCTGCTACCTCTCCCTCCCATCAGAACCCTGGATTCTCTGGTTCGGGACCTCAGATGTTCTGTGGTAAAAAGTTATGCTCACAACAAAGACCTAGTAGCACACAAGCAGAATGGCTTCCCACGGGCCTCAAAAAGAGGGCAGGCTGAAAGGGTCACCATGTTCAAAATACAGGGGCCAGGAGCACCTGGGTGGCTCAGTCGGTTAAGCGTCTGACTTCGGCTCAGGTCGTGATCTCACGGTCCGTCAGTTTGAGCCCCGTGTCGGGCTCTGTGCTGACAGCTCAGAGCCTGGAGCCTGTTTCAGAGTCTGTGTCTCCCTCTCTCTCTGCCCCTCCCTTGCTCATGCGCTCTCTCTCTCTCTCTCTCTCTCTCTCTCTCTGTCTCTGTCTCAAAAAAAATAAACATTAAAAAAAATTCAGGGGTCAGTGTTTCAGCCCAGGGGGAGCATGTGGTCAGCGGGCACCATCAGCATGCACTGGCTCCCTGTGGCATTTTGAGCATGGGTCAGCCAGAAAATATTCATTGAGCAGAAATGAGCATCTTTTAAGGAAAAAAATTCCCCCATTAAAAAAGGTTTCATAATTTATTTTCCTTATTGTATCAAGTGACTTTTACTTATCCCTCTTATATCACCTGATACAGCTCTGCTCCTTGCTCTGTGCAAGAAAGTTATAATTTGCACATGCACATTATAATTTGTAACTGTACAAATGACTGCAGTGTCACATTCACTAGAATAATGACCTGTAACATAAATAAATGGGGGTTGTAAGGAGGGCATATGCCTTACGAGAATATCCTTTAAGCTCTGCAGTTCAGGAATGAACTTCTGTCTTGCACTGTTCTACACATTCAGCAGCAGGAAAATTACTTGAAAGGTAAAAGCCCCATTTAGATGCTGTATATTTTTTGTTGATTCGGATTACACCTCAATGATTATTTTTAAGTTAATGTGAAACACTGTGGAAAAATGAATCATGTTCTTTAATTGCCATAATGCTGTATCATTTACTTACACTAGAAATGATTGGTGATTCTGGTTTGGGGTTCGTCCTAAACAAGCCAATTAGTACACAGATTAACCTCCGTAATCACTCTCTAGCCAATTGCTTTCCATAATTTTTTTTTCATAAAATTTGTTTGCACTCATGTTTCTTAATGCGGCAGGTAACTAGTCTTGCGTTTTGGGAATTTGGTTTTCTAGCATAAAAAAAGTTTACAGTATATCCTTTGGAGAAATTTATTGCTGAGTTACTTGCACATAATACTAAAATCCTCTATTTTGTTAAAAGGCTTCAGACCATAAGAGGATACAAGATGGCTTGTTTTCGGACTATTAGTAAGCTGAAAGTTTCACTTCAAAAAAAAAAAACAAAAAAAAAAACAAAAAACCCTGCATGGTTCCAACTCTCTAAACCCTTCTTTAAGAAAAATACACATTCCAAGTCAGAATGATAAAGGAGGGAGGGAAGTGTCTTCATGGCAGCCTTCCTCCTTCAAAATATATCATCACCTTCCGTAACATCTATTATTCTGGTCACTCACAATCTTATATGTTCAGGAAGGAATATTTTTTAAGCTCTAATTGCAAAAAGCGCTAAGGTGTTCTCTCTCCTGTTGGAACAGTCCTAGGAGCACATTTCTTTATGTCCCAATCTGAGCTGAAGTCCTGTATGTCCTCGGGCATCAGGTGTATCTGTTATCTCTGGAGGACGGAGGGGTGGATTCTCTTTGAACTAGCCTACATGAGGGACCAAGGGGCCTCCCGGGATAAAAATGGAAGGTAAAGCAGTGACAAAAAACAAAAAACAAAAAACAAAAAAACCTATCTTCTGCTAGGACAAGGGACCGTGATACAAGAAAAATAGAAGTGATGCTAAGAACAACCAAAAGTCTACTCTTTGAATATGGACAGACTGCTCCAGCAGGCACACAGAGGCCCTAGGTAGAGAAACTGCAATCGATGTAACACTAAAGAACAGGAGTGGTTTATCTGAAATCTCAGTAGGGTACTAGAAGATATTAACGGCATTCGTTTATCACCATTTCTCAATTTATGACACTCACTCCTGGGCTGCACCTAATTACCACAATTGCCAGGATGGATATAGGTTTCCCCCACTACACGCAAGTACAGCATTCCCATGATAACTTTCCTGAGCCAAAATGGTGCAAAGCAAAGAAGCATTCACCATTAATATACATGGAAAAAATTGTAGGCATTCCCAGACCCAAAGAATAATCTCTCTTATGCTTTTCTGACACCTTAGGTCACATCTTGCTAACAGATGCACAAAAGAAGTCGAGATAAAGCACAGGTGCTCACAGAACTTGAAGCTCTGGCAGCTTGATGCTGAGATGCTGAGTGTAGCTCCCAGGGAGGGAGTTTGGCGGGGGCCCCTCCGCTTGGGGTGCCCGCTGCCTCTATAAGGCCTCACTGCAGAGCAAGTGCTGAAAGCTATTTTCACTATCTTTTTACGTAAAGGCAGGAATCCTCTTTGGATGTTTTTGTTTGTTGGTTGGTTGGTTTCAGTTAATGAAAACAGGTACTAATGCAGTTCTTTCCCAAAAGTGAAGTGGCGTGATGTGAACTTAGGAAAAGCAGGGGATGCCTTTGTAGCCCTGGATGTGAGGCTCTGTCGGCCTTGGATGGGTGTCAGTAGAACTCCCAGTTACCAATGACACAGGGACCACGCGTGGAGTCACAGGGACCACGCGTGGAGTCGCAGGGACTAGAAACCTCCCCCAGGATGAAGGAGGAATGAATTGTTGGCGATTTCAGCAGTAATCAAGAGGACGCCCTCACACATGCATGTGAGACACTCACCGAGACTCCAAAGCTATTTGGGAGGAATCTGGGAGAGCTGGCTGGAGCCAAAGAGATGCTGTTCTGTAACTGTTGCTGTGATTCGTGTTTATTCCCAGGGTGGAGCAGCTTGGGAAATAACAGGAAATGTGCAGAAGTAATAATGATGACTGCGATAGTAGCTACTTTATTTTCTATGCCGTCATCGGCTTTGTTTCTGTGAAATACAACTGTATCAAAATATTCCAGCAGAAATTAATAAGTTTTCACGTGAAATTATAAACACCCTCATGATGCAACACCGTGATATCTAAAAGTAGTGAACCAGGTAGAGGAAACTGCTGAAAATCAAGGTTTCCTCTACCTGCTCGTGATGATACACCACATCATTTGATAAACCAAATGACCAAAAATATTTCTCGGTTTATTACCCAAGGAGTAGAAGAACTAACTTATTAGCCTCTGTCTCCCAATCATACAATAGCCCTGCCTCTAAATGAATGTGTCTTTCCTGCGCTCTGGATCCAGGCTCCCTAGACCTATGACAGCTACCCTCTCTCAGCATTAGCTGATTTCCTTCAGCTTGTCCTAGGGCGTGATCTTGACCTGTCCTTCTAGACCTGGCCCTCCTTGCCAATTCCACATTCCTGCTGATGCTGATATACTCTTGCTTAAGAGAATGCGTAACTTAAAATCGTATCGATACATTTAATCTAATCTTACCATCTTTATAGGCATCCTGTGTGGTTTCAAAAATAAACAAGGTATTTTCTTCATTGTTCCTTTATTTCATCAAAAAAATGTTTTTGACAAAACCATAGAGAAGAAGAGCAACTAAATGTGGAGAATGGCACAGCACAGGTTAGAATGAGGCCAGAATGACCCCTGACAGGACAGGAGCTTCAATTATAGATTTGGGGTGCATATACATAAACTATCCTGTAGATTTTGGGGTGCCTATCCTTTTTGGATTAAGAAAACTTCCTTTTCTTCCTGATATGCTAAGAATTATTATCATGAACTGATGTCGAATTTTAGTAAATACTATATCAGTATGTAATAAAGTAATCATATGATTTTTCTCCTTTTATATAGTGTAGAAAATTACATTTAAGCAATCTTGTGTCTCTGGGTTAAAATCAATTTGCTCATGTACTAATTTTTTTATATATTAATCGATTGCTTGCTAATGTTTTCTTTAGAAATTTTACACTTTAATTAAAGTTGTTGATAATATCCTCTTATTATATTTTCAGTGCCTGCAAGGAACTATAATGATATCCCCTTTTATCACTCCCAATGCCTGGCTATTTAATACTTTTTCTTGTTTGAGCTTGCCGATTTTATTTTTTATTTATTTTTTAAATGCTTATTTATTTTGAGAGAGAGAGAGAGCAGGGAAGGGGCAGAGAAAGAGGGAGAGAGACAGAATGTAGGGCTCGAACCCAATGAACCTTAAGATCATGACCTGAGCCAAAACAGAGTCAGACACTTAACTGACTGAGCCACCCAGGTGTCCCGTGAGCTTGTCAATTTCAATAGACTTTTCAAAGAACAAAATTTTGGCTTTGATGATGGTCTCTGCTATGTATTTGTTTTTAGTTTTTAAATTTGCATTATTTTCTGCTCTTCTCTTTGTTTTTTCTTCCTTCTACATTCTTTCAGTGTATTTTCCCTTCTTTTTTATAAATTTTTGAGATGGATGTTCAGTTTATTAATTTTCTGTTTTAACATGCATTTTAAGGCTATAAATTTCCCTCAAAGATGGCTTTAGCTGCATCTGAATTTCATTACCATTCACATAAAAATATTTTCCAATTGCCATTATGATTCTTTTTTGACCCTGTATTTATTTAGAAGAATATTTCTTAATTTTTAAATATAGGACTGTTCAAGATTTTACTATTGTTCTCCAGATTGTTGCTGCTGATTTGTAGCTTAAATGAATAGTGATCAACTTTTAATTCTCTGTAAAATTTTTACCTTTTCAAATATTTTGAGACTGCATATTTGATTCAGTATGTGGTCACTTTTTTAAAAATATGTTTCTTACATGCTAGGCAAAAATGGTTTTCTGTGCTTGTTTTGTGCTCAAAGCTTTTTATGTTTCCATAAGTAAAGTTTGTCACCATATGGTTTAAACTTTACTAATCTTACTTTTTTGTCTGTTCTCCCAACTTACTGAAAGAGATATATCATAATCTCTTACTATTTATTAATTTTTATATTTCTTCCCTTAGTATTGCTAATTTTTAAAAATTGGGGCATATGATTAAATGTCTAAACTTTGGGGATTATTATAACTTCCAGGTGAATTAATTTTTACCATTATAAAATATCCTCATTATATCTGGTAAAGTTTTCTGCTTTAAAAAGTCTTCTTAGTATTAGCATAACAATTACTGATTTTGGGGGGTGGAGGGCAAGGGGAGATATTGGTATTTTTGCATTTTACTTGCAATATTTTACATTCCTTTTTTTTAAGGTTTATTCATTTTTGAGAGACAGAGAGAGTGAGAGACTGAGTGTGAGTGGGGGAAGGGTCAGGAGAGAAGGAGACACAGAATCTTAAGCAGGCTCCAGGCTCTGATCTGTCAGCCCAGGGCCTAATGTGGGGCTCGAACTCATGGCCTGCGAGATCATGACCTGAGCCAAAGTCGGACACTTAACCGACTGAGCCACCAAGGTGCCCCAACCTTTCACGTTCTTAGATACTAAATATATTTCCTAGAAACAGCATTAAGTGAGCTTTATCCAATCTGATATTCTTTGTCCTTTAATTAGAGCATTATGTCTTTTTACGATTAATACCATAGCTAATATATTCAAATCTAAGTTTGCGACTCTACCATGTACTTAGCTTTTCCAAACATCAATATCAACTTCAACCATGGGTCTTATTAAGAATTAAACAAAATTTAAATGAGAAGACTTGTTCAAGTGCTTTGACGATTACAATATCCTAAACCAAACTCAGTATTACTAAATATTCTTCCACTGAAAATTCTACCCAAAAAACCGATGCAGGCTCTTGAAAAGCTGTTTCAGAGAAATTTAAAAAATACATCAAGTGATGGCAGCATCATAAGAATATTCTCACAGCCTTATGACATGATTCCTTTAGAAGAAACAAAGCTTCTGATGTTTGGCTTGGGGAGGTATGTGGGAAGGCTCCGAGGAGAAGAGGGGCTCAGTGAGTTCAGGGATGGAAAGGAGGCCAGTATGGGAAGAAGGGGCAGTTACTGACGGGGACATAGCTAGATCCTGTAGAGCTTCATGGGGTTATTGTCAGTGTTAGAAATACACTTCCCAGTATGCAGGACAATGTGGTATGATTTGTGCTTTTAATAGTTTACTTGGGCTCTTACTGAATAGAGAAGGCAAGAATGGGAGGGGGGTGGAGGATAAAGTAGCCATTTCAGAAAGTCCCCTTTGTTGTTGTTGTTGTTTAATATATTTTTTTTTATTTTTTATTTTGGGTGGGGGGTAGTTATTAGGTTTAGGTAACCAATTAGGTAACCAATTATTAGGTAACCAATTCAAGTTAGTTAACATATAGTGGAATATTGGTTTCAGGAATAATATTTAGTGATTCATCACTTACACATATGCCTCCAGTCAGGAAGTCTCCTAAAGACATCCCCACCCTCCACAAAATGAGGTGGTGCCTTTAACTTGAGAAGAAGCAGGTGGGCTTGAGGGATCTCTAAGGGGAGAATCAAAAGGACATAATAATGGCTCATGTGAGGAGTGAGGGAGAGGGTGGTGTTATGGAGGACGTCAGGGTTCTGGCTGAAGCAACACGTAAATAACAAGTGTTTGTAGTGAATTTGTATCTACAATGAAGTCTAATACCTACAGACCAGTTATCGCATCTACTGCTCATTATCTTCTTTTCATTATCTCACTTCCATTATTTCCTAAACTTTAAAAATTTCAAGCTTGTGTTCCACAAACCCCAATCTCTCTGTAATATTTTCCCTTTGCAGCTTTTGTGCTGAAAATGATTCCAAATAAAACCGAGCAGTTCACCCCATGTTATACTATATTACTCTTCTCACAAAAGACACTGTAAAGTTTGGGCGAACACTCTTAGTGGTTGAAATCATGTCAACACTAACTCCAAAAAATACTACTACTAAGAATAAAACACAAATTTGATTGCATTTTTTCATGAGAAAACAAAATATTTCAAAACAATTCTGATGAAAGACAATTTGTTTCATTCATTGGACCTACATTTCATTTAGGTTTCCAGGTTTTGAACTTTGTCTAAAATAAAAAGGTAAGTTCCTAGTGGAATTGTAAGATTGTTGAGTGACAAAGTTTTTCTTCTTTCTCTAGTCACAAAAGTTATGTTGACAAGCCGTCGAAAATTAGGAATGTTTTCTGACCATCAGAGAAGCTTCATTTACTGGGGAAAAAAATCCCCTCAGCTATCATGATCTGCAAAGCACCAATAACAGATGAGATGCTTCCCCATCTGCAGAAAGGAAGGAGTACAGATACCAGTGGTCCATAGTGTTTGAGGCACAGGTCTGTGTGGAGGGAGACAGGAGGGGCACCTGTGTTGTACGCGGGAATGTAGAACAAGGAAGAGGTGAAAGGGGGTGAAGGGTGTCAATGTTTCTATTTTTGCCAGGGATGATTCTCTTGGGGTTAAAGGATAAAGAGAGAAGAAGAAATAAAAGTGAGGGATTAGATACAGCCGTGTTTTTCAAACGTCATGCTGTGAGCCATCAGTGAGTGGATCAGGACCAGAATTTGTTTTATTAGCTAGAAAAGAAAACACCAGAGCATATCATATATAATAGACGTAACATTTCATTAGACTCTGTTTCTCATATATATGTGAGTATGTATTGTGGGAATATGTAAATATGTGTATATTGATTTGTCATCTATACTTTTTACTAGAAACCGTCGAGTTAAATACGTATTCAGTGAGTCACTGAGCCACACTATTTAAGGTTCCTTGCCCCCTCCTTCTGATAAAAAAGGACATGTTAAAGATTTGTTCATGTTTTACTTGGGCTTCACACCTTCAAAAGAAAACATGATGTTTTCCTTTTATTTCTGTTTCCAATAATGGAACAAAGATGAAAACCTTCCTTCCAACTTTTCAGAAATTATCTATTTGTCTCATTCAATGTTATATGTTGATTCTCTGTTAAATAGTTCTCAAATCCCTCAGTCACACTGGATCACTGAGCTTTGAAAGATTATAAAGATCATCTCTCTCCTTTGCTTATCTCTTTTGTAGATGGGTCTTAAAAGCTGGCATATGAGCTGGCTTTATTTAAAAATACATTCCCATCGAAATTATTTTCCTACTGAAAGAAAAAAAAAAGGAATGAATCAGAATCACTTCCTTACTGTATAAATTTGGAAAGTTATTCATCTTCTCTCAGCCTTAGTTTCTTTGGCTGTAAATTAAAGTTAATACTATCTCCTTAGCCAGATTGTTGCAAGGAGTGGAGAGGATTCGTGCAAAGTGCCTGACAAAAGTTAGGCATTCAATAAATGACTATTTTGAATTATAATAAAATGAGAACCAAGCACATGACTGTTTATCCTTCTCATATATAAGCAGGCATCTTGTTCTCTGCCTTCCTGAAGAGTGTACTTCATCTCTTTTCATCCTCTGAGTGCGACACATGACCCCCCCCCCCCACACACACACACGGGAGATGCTTGATAAAAGTTGGCAGAATTGAATTCAGGAAAGGTGCTGTTGTGTTTTCTTGATAAGAGAGTATACTTATTGCCAAAATGAGTATAAAAGCCAATCTTTATGCCCATATTAACTTGATTTTTTTTTTTTTTTTGGACTGGGAGGGCAGTCTCAATAGGAAACACCCAACTCCCAAAAGGTCCAACTACAAAGGGAACCAAGTCAAGTTTCATCAGGTAGGTTTCATCTTCCCTGACAAGAATTTAAACACATCTCTGCACTCTGGGAAGAAGCCAGTAATTGAAAGCCCCTGCCAGTCAAGACAAGCAGAGCACCTAGACTGAGAAGAGTGGGAGATTTTTGCTTATCTTCAAAAGGTAAGAGCGAGCTGATAAGATACGGAACAGTCGTTTTGCTCTGAAACAAGCCTACCAAAAACCATATTAAGTAGAGAACAGTCCTTATTTTCCTTTCAAAACTTCCTTTCTTCTGATCCCATCTATATAAACACACCTCACACCCCTAAAGCTGCAACACTGTTCTGTGCTTTAAATCCTTAGCCCCTGGAGGCGACAGGGCACCTCTGTGCACCTGCCCAGCTGATCTCACCAGTGGCCCAGTCACTCATGACCACAGAGCTGTGCCTGAGAGAGTAGGGGTGCATGTTGTTCCCCGGCATTTCTTTGCCATCTCAAAGGAATTCCCGATGCCATTAAAACCAAATGTCTATGCCTCTGAAGCAAACAGGTCATATATGTTTCACTAATGGGACAGTCATCTCTAAAAAACCCCTCAGTGTATAAAGCTACTGAGTTCTCCCATCCTACCATTTTCAAAGTAACAATGAAAATGCAATTCTTATACATCTAGCCTTTCCAGCTGACCCCAGGGTGGCATTCGCTGTCTATTCGCCATTAAATTGCCTCACAAAAGTCATCTTCTTGTCAAGTTTGTTTCTTCTCTTACATACATGAATAAGAGGCCCCAGGGAGGAAGGATATTAGGGTGGGGAGGGATGAAATGGAATCCTGTGGAAGGCCTCTGTCAGTGGCCTGGTCCGTGGGCCCCAAGTCACTGTGAAAGGGCCCCCTGGGAGTGACAAGCTTTCCCCAAACCTGCCTTTCTTCCTGCCAGGTGCCACACATTTCATAAAGCAAATCCAAAGGTGACACATGGAGAAATGGCAAGAAACTTTCAAAGACTTGTTGCTTTTCAAAACCTGACCCATGTGCTGTGTAACCATGTACAAGTGCCCTGGGGGTGGGGAGAGGGTGAGCCCTGTTTGTGTCTGAAACTTGCTTCAGGAGAAGGTGTCTTCCCCCAGGCAAGCAACACACATCTCACTGTTAGCATCTACTGTCCTCTCTCCTCCTTTACACAATACAACCGGTCATCTTGTCTGAGCAACTGATTCCTCTGATCGCTGTGGGGTGGAGGGAGGGGGAGGGGGTACTATTTCAGTTGGCTGAAATTCTCCCCACAATAGCAAGGGGCAATGGAGCTTTTTATGTTTGATCCATATATAACAATGGATCCGAATTCGAACAGGTCTAGAAAACTCAAATGTTCATTGCTTGTTTGTTTAAGACTTTATTTTTTTAAGTACTCTCTACACTCACTGTGGGGCTTGAACCTACAACCCTGAGATCAAGAGTTGTATGCTCCACTAACTGAGCCGGCCAGGAGCCCCTCAAATGTTCACTGTTAACTGAGCCTCCAGATTCTGCCAGATGATGTTTAGGTGCTGGGAATACAGTGGTGAACAAGGTCCTTCCCTAATGGAACATGTATTCTAGTAGGAAGAGACAGAAAATAGACAAGCTGGGGTGCCTGGGTGGCTCAGTCAGTTGAGTGGCCGACTCTTGATTTCGGCTCAGGCCATGATCTCACGGTTTGTGAGTCTGAGCCCCACGTCGGGATCTGTGCTGACAGCGAGGAGCCTGCTTGGGATTCTCTCTCTCCCTCTCTCTCTGCCCCTCCCCCACGTGCACTATCTATCTCAAAATAAATAAACTTAAAAAAAATAGAATAGATAAGCTACAAAATAACGTCAAATAGTCATAAGTGTTATGAAGAAGGAAAATGTGGTCATTGCACAGAGTGGCTGGATATGGATTGGAGGCAATTGGGGGCAGGTTTAGAGAAGACCTCTTGGAGGAGCTGCCAGGTAAACTGGAAGCTGAAGGATCCAAAGGAGCTGCCAAGATCTGATTCTGGTCACGAGCATCCCAGACAGAAGATGCAAATGACCTGTGGTGGCTGTGGAGGAGAAGTCTGTGTATCCAGAGCCTGCTAACCAATGGGCAAGTGGCATGAGCAGAGGTCACAGGGCAGCAGGGCAAGATCCCACAGGGGCTTGTGGATGCTGGAAAGGAATTCCTATGTCACTTCTAGCAAAGGGAAACCACTGGAAGGATCTAAACCAAAATAAACATCTGCTGCTTCTTCGCTGCATGTCTCCAGCTCACCATCTTCTAAGGTTCCATGCCTTTCGGGCCTCTGCAGAATCAACAGCACAAAGATATATTCCCCGCACCCCCAATTTCTGCTTTATCATTATTGGTGACTCAATCAAGGCTGAACTTTGATGACAAATTGCTTACATTTAAATAAACCTATCGCTAAAAAAGAAAGATCTCTCATCTACCACTACATTCTTACCATTCTCACACTTCACAATGACCTGAACAGTAAGAAATAGGAACCAGAAGATGGTGAACTACGCAAATGATCCTTCTCACAACATCCCGAAGACTGAATTGCCAAGTCCCATTATCAGATTGGGGTCCGTGGAAGTGAGTGCCTTCTGCAAAGCATCTCAGGCACGGTAATGTAAGCTGGGCTACAATGCTTTCCTTCCCATATGAGTTGTCAACATCTCCCTTTGGACCAATCAAGGATTATTGTCTCAACAAGGCATGCAAACTCATTGTTTGTTAAGCTGGCTCAGCCAACCATTAAATCATAGGAGAGGCAGGCCTAGCCCATTCTCTTGCCTAACACCTCCAAGAACCCCGCCCTAGGTCCACATACCGTCTGGGGAGTAAGGCTCTTTAGTGAAGTCTGAATTTTGTTTCCAAGAGGAAAAATTTCTCTAAGACAGTCAACTACTTTCGTCAAGCTAATGTTCTTAAGTCTGTATCTGCTGTGGTTCCCTTAATGAAAACAAACCAGAGACAGAAGTAGGGAAATAAAATCGCTTCAAACAGCCTGAGAGTCCCTAGAAGAACACGTTAACTTAATTTGTACTGCCAGATAAACGACCAGATATGTGTACAAAGGAACCAAACTTTTAAAATATTCGCTAATGATGTGGGAAGATAAAAGTTACCTTTGATTGAAAAACGTAACTGATAAAGACATCAAAGAGGAAGATCTGAAAGTGCACTTGCTAAATAATCAGCAGACAAGACAGATGCAGGAGTGGTTTTGGTTTGCTTTGGTTTGTTCATAGGTGGAAAGGGGATGCTTTCATTTTGAAAAGACGGTGAGCAAACAACTCAGGAAATTTTACTATCTGAAACCCACGTCCTGCCTACATGCATCTGCGTATCTTCAGGTGACATATAACCTCTGGTGACACTGTGTAAGAGATGATCTCCTCGGAGGCATATCTGGAAGCTGAGGATCTCTGGTGCTGAGATTGTAAACCCCAAAGGGGAGGGAGGTCTGAGACCCCACGTGCTGTCAGGCAAGGCAGGGACAGACCCAACATGGGTGTGCAGGATGGACCTCCCCCTGGGACCCGGGACACCATGTCCAGAAACCTAAGTCCTGCCCACAAAGGTGGTGGCTAGAGAATAAAAATAAAACATTTTGCATGAAATTCGTGGCTTTCAATGCCTAAAATTTGGTTAAAGGCTTCTTTGCCTTCGAGTGTAATTGATATAAAATGCTGCTCTGAAATAAGATAATGGTTTTAGAATTGAGCTTAATTTTCTGATTGTTTGAACATATTAGAAAGAAGAAGAAATACGTTTCCCTTTCAGAGGAAACATACTTATTTGGAAACTGCCACAGTTTCTTTTTAAGTCAAAACTAACACAATTCCTTAAAAGCAAAAGAAAAACAATTATTTAAAACACCCAAAACACTTTATTAGAACTACTCAGGTCTCAAATGACAGAAACCCGACCCAACTCAAAGTAGCTTTAGCACAAAAGGGAATTTATTGGTACACTTCACTGATAAGCCCAAGAGATAATGGATTCAGGTATGGCTCAATCTAGGTGCTGAAGTTATATTATCAGAAACTTCCTCCATCTCTTAATTCTGCAACCCCCTGCATTGGCTTCATTTTTTAACTAGGTTATCTTCATTTGCCTGTTCATTTATTAAGCAGGTCTTTTAAAATATATTTTTATTTATTTTTTTTAAGTACGCCCCACGCTCCAAACCAAGGGTTGAACTCACAACCCTGAGATCAAGACCTGAGCTGAGATCAAGAGTCAGATGCTTAACCGACTAAGCCACGCAGGCACCCCAAGTAGGTTATCTTTCATAGAGGCAAAATCACTAGGAGAAGCTCCAGATTTATGTTACCAATCTAAATTAAAAAAGAAAACAGGAAAAAAAAACCCACCTTTTTCCACAAATTCAACAAATGTTTTAGGATTGGGTCTCTCATGAGCCTAGCTTGGTTCACAAACCATCTCTTTGGTCTGCAGGGAGGGAGGAACATTCTGAATGGTTGAGAAATCGGCCCAGGGGCTTACCCTCCCATCCTCTAGCTGGGGGATGATGGTGGCACCAGTTCAGTTTCACAGGTTCAAACAAGACCTGGTTCCCAAAGGAAAACTTAGGTGCTGCTTGCAGGAGAGGGATGTACATTGCTATGTGAGACCAAGAGATATTTACTATATAATGTCTATGCTGTTCCCTCCATTGACTTCTTTCCTCTTTTCTTCAGAAGCCTCCCAAAACTGAGTTCAAATATTCCCTTCTGCAAAACACACTCTCCAAACTCCGATGAAATGTTCACTTTAAAATGGTTAATTAAAATGAAAACAAGATATCGAAAAGATATCTGCACCCCCACGTTCATTGCAGCACATTCAAATAGCTAAGATACGGAAACAACCAAAGTGTCCATCAATGAATAAATGGGACAAAGAAGGTGTGATACACACACGCACGCACACACACACACACACACATCATAATGGAATATTATTCGGCCATGAGAAAGAAGAAAATCCTGCTATTTGTGACAACATGATGGCCCTTGAGAGCACTATGTTAAGCAAGCTGAGTCAGAGAAGGACAAATACTGTATGGTATCATTTACGTATGTAATCTAAAAGAGCCAAGCTCATAAAATCAGCAAGTAGACTGGTATTTACCGGAGGCGGGGGAGGAGGTAGGAGGATTGGGGAGGTGTTTAAGGGTACCAACTTGCAACTAGTTTCTAAATAAGTCATGGACATCTAACGCACAGCATAGTGATTACGGTTGATAATACTATATTATAAACCTCACAGCTGCCAAGCTATTAGGTCTTAATTGTTCTCACCACATACAAAAAATAATTATATGACGTGATAGCTAACACCATACAGTGGTCATCATATTACAATACAGAAATGTATCGAATGTACCCATTGTATATCTTATCCTTACAAAATGTCATGTGTCAATTATCTCAACAAAAACAAAGCAACAAAAACCCAAAACACACACATACAAACCAAAATGTCTCCTCAGACTCTTACCCTGTGGCTTAGGGGTCCTTTCTGGGCTCCCCACAGAGTCTGGTGCTTCCTACCATTGCTGAATTTACTACACTTTTTGAAACACTCTGTTTAAGTGTATTAAACGTAACAAATTCCCAGAAGGCTTTTTATACTTGTCACCAGGACAATCCTTGGCACAAAATAGTAAAAATTTATGCAATGAGACTGTTGTGGCCAGGGTGGTTCTTCTCTCATGGTTTATCCATCAGTCCACTGTAATATCAGTCACACCAAATTATTCTGAAATAACAATGAAACAGTCTCTAACAAAGCTTCCATCTGGAGTGTCTCTAGTTTGTAAACAGAAATTTGAAAATTCAATTAACTGAGCAATTCATTTTTACCTAGTCACTAAAGCCCAAACTTGGACAAGAATAGCAAAACGTGAACCACTAAAGTATTTTAAACTAATTCATTAGGAAGGGCTAGTCCCTATATATATTCAATCCAAAATCTAGTAAAATGTCTTTAATTCATCTCTAACTCCATTTATATTTTCAGTTCATACTCTGACTTCACAAAAGCAGAATTTTGTGTTTCACTGTGATCACAGATACTTCCTGTAAAAACAGCCTAAGAAACAGCAATGCATGTTATTTTTAACATTACTTAAATTCATCATTACTCAAAATGTACCTGCCTAAGGAGATTCTAGAGGGCACTCCTCTGCATCATGCATATGTATATGTGCTCTGAGGCTAATTCATTTATGTTTCCTCCTCAGTACCTGATGAAAATGAGTCCTGTCTCCCAGTAACCCAGTTCTAACACCTCAGACTTCAGAAACCATATGAGTCAAGTGGAACTCTCATGATCAAGGCCTTAAAGCTGTACTGAGGGGTGCCTGGGTGGCTCAGTCGGTTAAGCCTCCGACTTCAGCTCAGGTCATGATCTCACGGTTTGTGAGTTCGAGCCCCGCATTGGGCCCTGGGCCGACAGCTCGGAGCCTGGACTCTGCTTGGGATTCTGTGTCTCCCTCTCTCGGTTCCTCCCAATCTCTCTCTCTCTTTCTCTCTCTGAAATAAATAAAGATTTAAAAAAATTTAAAAAAAAAGAAAGAAAGAAAAAAGCTGTACTGAATCCCACCTTCAGTTCCCGTTGGTCCAGGAAAGACAGATACTACCAAGGCAGTAGGGGCAAGGGAAAATGAAACTAACATGGACTGTGGAAAACATGGCACTGCGGATCTTACGCACATGTGAAGTCCCACCATATGCAAGGTTAATACAACATGGCGTCTTCCTCTAGAGCACATTATTGGCAACCACTGGTCTCGTGCTGGAAGGACGATGGGCTGTGCAGGACTCCTCAAGAGATGTACGAACAGGCAAAGAACCACACTGGCTGTTCTTTATGGAAAATTAAGGGGCATTTGAAAGAGTAGTTTTGCTTACACATCTTTCTCATCTGGTACCTGGTTGCAGATGAGGTACGTCCAGTCCCTCGCTGAAATAAGATGTAATTCCAACGCTCAGAATCTCAGGCAACCATCACAAAAACTCTGAGAGTTAAATGATTACTGGCCAGTTTATATATGAAAAACATGGAGCTCCAGAGAGGTTGAGTAACTTTCCCATAATCCTGTGCTTTAAAAAATACAATCCTCTTTCAAAGATTCTAAGAGCTATATTCAGGATATATGCACTACCAAAAGAGATCCACTTTGTATTGTGTTAAAAAGAAAAAGTGTTCATCATTTTGGTCTGATGAAACTTTAGAGATATTACAACAGTAATTCAAATCACCATTTGGGGCTATTAAGGCCAGGGTTTCATATCACAAAATATGTCTCAAATTATTTAAAAGTTTAGATCGTAAACAACCCATATTTAGAGTAAATCCCTAGTGTAACTGTGTTTGAGCCCAGCAACATCCTTCAAATACTCTAATAGCCCAAGAGACTTAAAAAACAAACAAACAAACAAACACCAAACTGCAGGTAACTCTTAAAAAAGACAGATAACCTTGATGGGTACTGAGGAGGGCACCTTTTGGGATGAGCACTGGGTGTTGTATGGAAACCAATCTGACAATAAATTTCATAGTAAAAAAAAAAAAAAAAAAAGACAGACAACCTAAATTTAATTTCACTTGGCTCTCAAAAATAAAATCAAACTTGTAGATGCTGCCTCTTCAGGAAGTGCCTTCTCAGATCCTTCCTCCAAGCTGACATTTGCCCAAGGGGAGGCCTCAAAATGGAGCAACTGAACCAAGTGTGGGGGCTCATTTATCTTCAAAAAATTACATGACATATTTCTGTTACAGGAAGCTACTGAACTTTTTAAGCTATAAAACTTCTTTATATACCACAAAAAAAAATTTTTTTTTACCTTAAGAGGTACATTAAAATTTAGTCAAATTTGATGGTAATAAGGTTAAAAAGCTGCCACAGCTGATGATCGCATTTGATAATGGGGCATCAGCAGAGCAGAAGAACATTCGGTTTCCGAACACCATTTATTTATTTATAGAGTTAGTTATTTTAAAGTTTATTTCCTTACTTAGAGAGAGAGCGTGCACACGTGAGCGAGCAGGGGAGGGGCAGAGAGAGGCAGAGAGAGACATTTCCAAGCAGGCTCCATACTAACGTGACGCAGGGCTCAATCTCAGGAACTGTGAGATCATGACCCGAGCTGAAATCAAGAGTCGGGCGCTTAACCCACGGAGCCACCCAGGCGCCCCTGAACACCATTTAAATTGTGTGCGATACCATAAGGGCACAATTACCCACGAGGCTGTTGTGGCCTCCCGGGGGCTTCCGTCCAGCTTTCTCCTTCCAGGGCTACGTTCACCAGAGCAGGAGAGGGTGGGCCCAGCACAACTGTGTATGGGCACCAAATTCACACAAGATAGGATTTCTTTTCACTTCATGGGTGTGCCGTAGTGCTTCGATTCTCTTCACGACGCATATACCCCTCCCCCCGCCCTCCACTTGCTTCTTCAGTTTAGAAAACATTGATTTTTGGGGCGCCTGGGTGGCTCAGTCGGTTAAGCGTCCCACTTCGGCTCAGGTCATGATCTCACGGTTCATGAGTTCGAGCCCCGTGTCGGCTCTGGGCTGACAGCTCAGAGCCTGGAGCCTGTTTCCGATTCTGTGTCTCCCTCTCTCTCTCTCTGACCCTCCCCCATTCATGCTGTTTCTCTCTCTGTCTCAAAAGTAAATACACATTAAAAAAAAATTTTTTTTAAAAAAGAAAACATTGATTTTCTAAGGAGCTGGGCTTTCTTTTTAGTCTTTCTGTATTTGAATGTCCTGCTGTCCTGGTTTCTGCTTGATGTC
Organism: Acinonyx jubatus; assembly: GCF_027475565.1. NCBI lineage: Eukaryota > Metazoa > Chordata > Mammalia > Carnivora > Felidae > Acinonyx > Acinonyx jubatus. The sequence continues at coordinate 26,739,537 of NC_069380.1, read as the reverse complement.
TCGTATCTGAGCTGTCTGAACCTCTGCCGGGAGGGAGCAGGGACCTTTAGCCCTGCCACCTTGAGAGGTGTATGACCTCATGCCAACCTTCTTTGAGAGCTCTGGCTCAGGAAAGAAAATGCTGAAGTATTTATTGGCAGCCTCAACCTCACCATGGGAGATGTCCTCTGATGCCATGAAAGGGGCTTGCCAGGGAGGCCGCATACTGGGTGCTTTTTTAAATTCTGAGAAGCCACGGAAACAGTCTCACCTCTGCTCTGGGAGGTAAACAGCACATCATAATATATTATTTATTAACCGAAAGGCTTTTAGCTAAAACATGCAGCCTTTCTACTGGATTCCCAGCACCTTCCTCCTTCCTCTCTCATTCCGTGTTATTTCCTCTCTTTTTTTTTTTTTTTTTTTTTGCTCATTTGTGCAGAATTTTAGAGTCAGAAGAGACCTGGAAGATTAAATAATTCCATTCTTCTGGCTGTACTTTCTCCTCCCCTTGATTCTCACTGCGTCTCTAGGTCCCAGCCTGCTTCCCCTCATCGCTGAAATGCTGTCTACAGGGTAGGCATAGGGAAGATCAGGGCCACTGCTGGGTATGAACAGTAGAAGCAAGATGAGCCTGACACAAGGGTCTAGCCAATGTCATAATTTAAGGCCCAGGGCCAACACGCCAAAAAGATCTACCAGCCCTCATAGTCCTGTATCTGTCTTAACACATAAAGGTGAGACTAGGCGCTCAGCTTTCTGTTAAGGAATAAATAAGTCATTGTTTATCCAAATAAATGGCATATTCGAAGAAGATCACTTTCCTTTATTTTTTTTTTTTAAATTTTTTTTTCAACATTTATTTATTTTTGGGACAGAGAGAGACAGAGCATGAACGGGGGAGGGGCAGAGAGAGAGGGAGACACAGAATCGGAAACAGGCTCCAGGCTCTGAGCCATCAGCCCAGAGCCTGACGCGGGGCTCAAACTCACGGACCGCGAGATCGTGACCTGGCTGAAGTCGGACGCTTAACCGACTGCGCCACCCAGGCACCCCATCACTTTCCTTTAAAATGGAGGCACATCCATAGGAGAATTAAGGGAGGCCTCTGTCGGTCACTGACACCTTATTGTGAATTAGTTCAATCATATTACTTTTTTCTAATTTAGCCCGCCATAATAAGAGGGAATAAATGGGAGTTTATAGTGATACTAAGGAGGAGAAGGTAATTTTGGATCCTGGAATATTTTGTAGGCAGGCAGGTAGAGGGGTGAAGGTGGGGGTTGAGAGGTCCTAAAATGGGAATGCTGTGCAGTCAGAGGCAACCTGGGGATTGCATTAAAGGACACTATTGCATTATGGGCACTACGGGCACCTAACGACAGGTGAGAAGGGACATGAGGAGGTGAGAAAGGCATATACAAATGAAAGAGGGCAACAAAATTAATTAAATTAAATTAAAATTAGATATTACTATTTAGTTTAGGACCATAGAGTTATGGCATCTATATACTGACTTGGGGAGACTCGCGTTGAACAGTCTACAAAGGAGTCATGGTAAAAGCTGTAGTGAATGTAGGACTACCACCATTTCACAGTGATTTTAATTTTCCAAAAGAAAACAATACAAAACAAAACGAACAAGAAAAAAAATGCTACCCCGTAAGATGGACCGAATGTGACACCTGGCCGCCCCGATGACAAGGTCTGAAGAGAAAGTACACATTTCACCGCTGTCAAAGTACTTATTGATTCCTTAAAATGGGCTCACTTAAATATATCTGCCTCCTTCCTTTTTGATGTCATTTGTAGCATTCAATTTTGCTTTGGTTTCTGGGTTTACAAATTGCTAGTTCCTGCAGATAATGACAAGGAGAGGGATTAAAGGAAGGGCAGGGTAATAAGCAAACAAAAAGCATGGTGGAAATCAGACACACGGTGGTATTTACTTAAGGCAGATGTACTGAAGAACTGGTTTGTTGTTGGTGGTGTTTCCATTCTAGCCTTAGAATGCTGTGGGAAAGCACAATGCGGCTTGCCAAGCGTGTCGCTGCAACTTGGGGAAAATATAATTATAAGGGGGTCCTAGATAATGAGACATTCTTTGTTATTTCCTAAGAGATTCCATAATCTCTGGAAATTCCGAAGAGGGTTTTCATCCTTTCCAAAATGTATACGGGATGACAAAGGCAGGTGTGTATGAGGATCCAGTTACACGTTTAATCAGAAGGAACAACACAGGCCAAGATAGGAAGCAACATTACTAACTAAACTGAAGTCTGGGCTGCAATATTATGTCTGCCTGCATTCATCTCAGAAGGAACCCTTCACTGGTCTGTATGTAACTGCAAATGATTAAAAAAGAGAAAGAGAGAGAGTTACACCAAAAAATTATTAGAACTAATAAAATAATTCCGTGAAGTCACAGGATACAAGATCAACATATGAATGAAAGTTAGTGGCATTTCTATACACTAACAACAAATTATTTGAAAAAGAAGTAAAATGATCCCATTTACAGTAGCATCAAAAGTAATAAAATATTTAGAAGTAAATACAACCAAGGAAGTGGAAAATTGAAAGTTGTAAGACATTGATAAAAGAAATTAAACACAAATAAATGAAAAGAAATCCCATGTTTATTGATTAGAAGTTGTAATATTGTAAAGATATCAATACTATCAAAGTGATCTACAAATTTAATGCAATCCTTATCAGAACGTCAATGGTACTTTCTGCAGGAATAGAAAAATTCACCTTAAAATTCATAGAGAATCTTAAGGAACTTTAAATAGTCAAAAACAATCTTGAAAAAGAACAATGTTAATGGTCCCACACTTTCTGATTTCAATGTATTATGAACCTATACTAATCAAAATAATATAGTATAAAGACATACCATAGTGGCATAAAGACAGACGTATACATTAATGGAATAGAATGGAAAGCCCAGAAATAAACCCTTGAGTATATAGTCAAATGATTTTCAACAAGGGTGACCGCACTAAGGGGAAAAGACCATCTTTTCAATAAATGGTGCTGGGAAACCTGGTTGTTCCCATGCAAAAGTATGAAACTGGGCACTTATCTTACCCCATTCACAGAAGTTAACTCAAAATAGGTTGAAGACTTAAATGTAAGACCTGAAACTATAAAACTACCTGATGAACACACAAGGTATAAAACTCCTTGACATTGGTCTCGGCAACGATTTTTTTGGACATGACCCAAAATCACAAGGAACAAAAGCAAAAATCAGCATGGGACAAAACAGCTTCTGCATAGCAAAAGAAACAATCAACAAAATGAAAAAGCAACCTCTATATTAAAAAGAAGAAAAAGCAACCAACAGAATTGGAGACAATATTTGCCAACCATCTATCTGATAAGCTATCCATGGTGTATAAGGAACTCATAAAACTCAATAGCAAAAAAATAAAAATCTGATTAAAAAATGGGTAGAGGACTTGAACAGACATTTTTCTAAAGAAGACATACAAATGGCTAACAGGTACATGAAAAGGGGCTCAAATTCACGAACCATCAGGGAAATACAAATCAAAACCACAATGAAGTGTCACCTCACACCTGTTAGAATTGCTATTCTCAAAAAGACAAGAGACAACAAGTATTGGCAAAGATGTGGAGATAACAGAACCCTGGCGAACTGCTGGTGGGAATGTGAACTGGCACAGCCATAAAGGAAAGGTTCCTGAAGAAATTAAAAATAGAACTCCCATAGGATCCAGAAATCCCTCTGATGGGTATTTTATCTGAAGGAAATGTAATTACTATCTTGATGAGCTAGCTGCACCCCCATGTTCTTTGCAGCATTATTCACAATAACCAAGCCAGGGAAACAACCTAATTGGTCATCGATAAATGGATGGCCGAAGAAAATGTTATATGTATAATATATATGTTCTATACATACGTTATATATATAATATATATAAAACAAAGTATATATACTAACATATATATGTTATATATATAATGTTATATAATATTTATATATAATATATATATATTTATTATATATATATACTATATATATAGTATATACTATATATATATACTATTATAAATATATAAATAGAAAATAGAATATATCCAGTCATAAAGCAGAATGAAATTCTGCCTTTTGTGACAACACGGATGGATCACTTATGCTAAGTGAAATAAGTCAGAGAAGAACAAATACTGTATGTTCTCACTTATATGTAGAATCTAAAAAAAAAAAAAAAAAAGACAAACTCATAGAAATAGAAGAATGGTAGGGAAAATGAAGAGATGCTGGCCAAAGGGTATAAACTTTCAACTGTAGGATGAATTAGTTCTGGGGATCTAATGCACAACACGGTGATTGTAATAGCAATTTTGTATTGTATACTTGAGAGGTGTTGAGAGTAGATCTTAAATGCTGTCACTACACAAAAAATTGGTAATCATGTGAAGGGACAGAATATTAACTAATCTGTTGTGGTAATTACTTCAAAATATATATGTGTATCAAATCATCATGTTGTATACCTCAAATATACATACATTACATGTAAATAAAATCTCGATAAAGCTGGGACAGGAAGGGAAACACACACACACACACACATATATATGTTGTGTTAAGTTATATATGTATATGTGTATATATGTACACATATATGTATATATGTACATATATACATATGTATACATGTGTATATATATATGTGTGTGTGTAGTTTTGTATCTCTAGCTCCAAAATGATGAAATTGAAGCCTAAAAGACTTGTGTGACCACTACAAGGATACACAATGACTCGTTACAAAGCCAGGAACCAAACCTAATCTTCTGACTCACAGCCCAGTACACTTTATATGCCAGCAACTTTTTTCTTATTTTCAAAACGGGGCTAACTATACCTTGGACAATAATTAAGACAGATTCTAAGATATTTTGAAAATACAATGTAGCTTTATGTATAAGAAAATGATATTTGCATTTAAAATTTTTTTAATGTTTATTGATTTTTGAGAGAGAGACAGGGCATGAGTTGGGGAGGGGCAGAGTGAGAGAGAGAGACCAAGAATCCAAAGCAGGCTCCAGGCTCTGAGCTGTCAGCCCAAAGTATGATGCAGGGCTCAAACTCACAAACTGTGAGATCATGACCTGAGCCTAAATCAAGAGTGGGATGCTTAACCGACTGAACCACCCAGGAGCCCCATATTTACATTTTAATGGTATGTTCCTCCCCAAGAGCTCAAGTGTTAAATGATAGTGAACTTGAGATACGGAACTCTAAAAAGATGAATCTAAGGGGTGCCTGGGTGGCTCAGTGGGTTGAGCATCTGACTCTTGATTTTGGCTCAGGTCATGATCCCAGGGTGGTGGGATCCAGCCCCGTGTTGGCTCTGTGCTGAGTGTGGCGCCTGATTAAGAGTTCCTCTCTCCTCTCTCCCTTCCTCTCTTCCTCTCTCTCCAACCCCCTGCCTCTCTCCCCTGCTCATGCACTGTCTCTCTCTTTAAAATAATTAAAAAAAAAAACCAAAACAACAGAACCTAAAATGAACTTGAAACCCACTAATATCCCAAAGCTTTCATAAGTAAAAAGAAGTTAGGATCAAGGAGAGAAGCTACAGAGGAAAAGTTCTATTGTCACAACGTCACCTTAGCTAGGTCCCAATAATCACATAAAAGACAACTGCCACTCATAGTACATGTGTCCTCAGCCATTGGTGTTCTCAACACTTACCTCTTTGCATTGCACCTACCTCTGCTAATTTCCCAGTACTATACAATACTTCTTTGTATTATATATCGTACTCTATTTGGACATGTTGACTTCACTAATTACTCTATAAATACTTGACTTCTACCCACTGCTTTGGTAAGTGAGATAATTGCAGAGGAAAGGCCAAAGCATTTATGGTCAATCAGATGACGAGAGAAGGAATATGGTCTTTCAGCTGAGTTAGGTGTAAAACATTATGTGGCAAGGCAGAAGCTATTAGCAGGATCAATATTTCTCCTAGTACCTTAATAAATCATTATATCAAAGCCCCGACACGGGATGGAGAAAATCTCAGCCTACCTACACCGAAGCTTCCAAAATGGAAAATAAAATTCCATTTCCATTACAAAGACTTAATTGGAACACAAAGGAAATGACAAGTTACAAAACCAGTCTCCAAAACTCTGGATGTGTGAAGACTTTTTGAATCATTAGTGCAGGAAGAAAAGAAGAAAGACGCAGAACATTGCTACTCTCTGGGCTGCACATTTATAATTTGCAACTGGTAAATATGTATGAATCTGTTCCACTGCAGCTAGGGATGACACACAGAGCAGAGAAATCAAAGCAGAGGAAGGTTCAGCGGTTATAACCCACCTCCTCCCACACTTAACAGTTTTCAATCTTCCCAAATCTCTTCCTTACTTAAGATACTCTCCGTTGGGGATGGTTTCCTAAAATTAAAAGTACTTTGATGCCAATGGACGTTCAAAGCATAGCAAAAAGCATCCTGTGGTGAGCTCGAACTGTATCACGAGGCGTAAATAATAGTTTTTTTTTTTTTTTTTTTGGCCAAACTCTTAACCTCTCCCATGTTCTTTGATGATCCTTCAAGGAAAACAAGCAAGCAATTAAAAAAAGTTACTAGGCTTAGTTTCCCAATTGTTTCAGCTCTAGAACTCATTATTTTTCTTTTCTACTATGTTGCAAAAGACAAAAGAAACATTTTTGCGGTGTTCAATACAGAGAATATGATGCTTTCCCTTAAGGACACTATATTGTCTATTTATAGAGATGATAGTCCATATAGACACTCTTTTGATTCTGCTACACCTTTTACTTTGTAAATATTTAATTTAAAATATTTTTTTTTCTTATAAGCTCATCTTACTTTACTGTAGCTCTGTCTACCCTCACAGCAAGTTAAAGCTGAGAACTTAGAGGTCACATCAGGAAATTTGTTTATGAAGGTCACGGCTGACAAACCAGCAACAAAAGAAGGCAAGTCTCCCTACATCATTAACCATAGGTCTTGCTTTCTGTGGAACACAGGTTTCAGAAGACCTAGGAGCAACCCACGATTTCAGGGGAAGGGCACTGGACGACAGTCCTGGTGGAAGAAACTTCCTGACAGAAAGAGAAATGAGTGTGGGAGAGAGGACCTTCCATCTGCAAGGGTTTCTATGTTCCGAGGGGGCAAAGATGGCAGAGGCGAGGAGCCCGAGGCTTTGACTGATCTTCTGATTCCGAATGGAGTCTGGTGCCCCATAGGTCCAGGGGCTTCACACGGGGCTAGAAACAGCACTCTCCTCCGACCTCACCGGTCCCTGGCAAGCGTAACATCCTAAGATGCCTTTCAGTTAAACCTGCTAGGTTCTCGCGGCTCAAGGAGTTGGGCTCAACGTGGAAGATGCATTTTGTGGCTCAAAGCAGAAAACCAAACTAAACCAAGCCCAGGAATGGTGAGAAACAAAACACAGGGAGATCTGCTGGTCAGAAGGTCACAGCCGATGGGGCCTATGCGCCCAGCTAGAACTACACGTCTTCCACACGCACATTGTCTCCCGCCTTATGAAGTGTGAGCAAATCTAGGCCTAGCATCCCAGGGCGGTAAACCACAACAAAGAGGGATCGGGGCGGGTCCCGTCCATGAGAGCTGCACCACGAGCCCAGGCTACCTGGAAGGCCGCCTCGGTGGCACGGTGTGAGAGCCAGGGAACCAACGTGGTGCTGAGTCGTCAAGAAGAAGGTAGCATCTGCCGACCTGGGCACCTCTGGGCAGAACAAGAGACATCTTTGCTCGGCCTCTAGCTGGTGGCTGCCCTTCCCCTCCTCCGTAAGCACTTCTCTGACCACTGTCAGTCTTTCAGCAGAAAGGCCGACAGCTGTGGTGTTGATGACGGGGCTGGAGTGGTTGCAAGAACTTTGCAGGCTCCAGTGTGAACTGTTCCTCTAGGGGTGTCCTTGTTCAAGTGGTAGTTCGTTTGAAGACAATTAGCCGGCTGCCCACTCCCTTTGAGGCACAGCAGGGCAGGGTGGGCTGCTGGGCTGGACTAAGATTCCAGCACGAGGCTGAAGTAGCCAGGATGTTTCCAGGTTGGGTCCAGGTTCGGGGTGGCATCGGGGGAAGTCTGGCATTTCTATCACGGGTCACAACAAATTCGTCACCGATTTGCCTTAGTCGCTCTGCCAGGTTTTCATTTATTTATTTTCGCCTCTGCGATACCTTATCATAGACACTTCCACCTTTTGACACTGAAGAGATCAGACAGTTCCTTCTTTTTCTTCTTTCCCCACTCTTCCAGGTGAAGGGCACAATGGATCATTATGGCAAAATTATAGATGGGAAATCCACAAAAGATACAAAGATGAAAGAGAAGTAGAGTTTGTTTGTTTGTTTGTTTTCATGTAAGAAAGCTATCAAATTTGCTTTCTAAAATATTGTCATGTAGCCGACTTCCTTTTACCAGTTGGCCGATAGGGTCTTTGGGAGCGAGCTATCTGTCTGAGAAGAGTATTTCTTTTCTGCCACGTGAGCCTCTGAACACACTCACTTTGTCCCCTTAAAGAGGAGAAAACGCATCTCCTTTTTCAGCCTCCCTCTCCCTTGACCCTCTTTTCTCTGCAAGCCATTTGGCTTCCGCAACAGAAAAGGTGTCACAAGCACAAGCAGGGGAAAATATGTTACCAGGGACATTCTGAGTTCATTGCACCACTCAGCTCATCTGGGAAACTCACACACATCTGGCCAATTGGCACGTCTCAACAGAATTCAGCTGTGCCCGTGCAGGCGTGCTGGGGAATGACATTTAGACTGAGACACACCCTCTGGCTTGCTAATCCCTCAAATGTGCAAGGGTCACAGGCCACAAAACCCCTTCCAAACACATTTTTGTACGTTGTTTTTTTTTTTTTTTTCTTCATTTGCAGTGTCTCTTCTTCAAAACCATTTTTATCATTTGGCTCTTTATAAAAAGCACTGGAATCTGGTATTCTGTGCACAACCTTACTTCCTCCACAACATGGAAGAGAGCGCAGGATTTAAGGGGACTTTAAATCTAGGGACCCCAAACTCACTGCAGATTCTGCAGACTTAGACCTCGCGGTCTCTCAGGCAACTGAGACAACTTCTGAAAAGGAGCACTTATTTAAATATGCTTCCTTTAATGCTCTCGGGTTGTATATAAATTGCCTCAAATCATGCGTATCCAAAGCTATGAGAAGAAGCTCAAGGATCACACCTGCAGAGACTATGTGGGACTTCCTCCTTCACGTCAGTTGTCAAAGGTAATGCAACAGAAAAGGAACCACCCAGAACAGTGGTGGAAAAGTCATGGAGGAAGCCAGCAAAAGGTATGGTGTTTATAACGTATAACAAAGGAAACTTTGATTTCTAATAGGAATTACAACATTCCAGGAGCAGGGACCATGAGGAAGATGGTCTAATTTTTCAGGTTAACTAGCGTTTTAGAAATGCTGAAACATATTCTCCCTCGGTAAAGGGCTTTAGATATACTCTAACAAGGGTGTTTCTATAAAAGTAATATGAGAGAAAGTAAAAAGCTTCCATGAGGTCAAAAGACTAAGCAAGAAATGTAGGTATGCCTCCCACCACAGTCCCACCTTCTAGAGCTAAGAACCACGAATGGCTTAATGTACAGTCATGCACATAAAACCACGTGCATATTTGCTGGCATGTGCTTAAACTGTATGAAAACACGCTATCTTATTCAAACGTGCTCAGCTCGTTACAGAACCCCAGCAGCATTGTCCCACATCACTGGCACAGATTGACTCGCTTTTTTAAATGGCTATGTTGCATCCTATGAACAGGTCACTGTAAAACCTAGATCTCTATCGGCGTAGTTTTAGGCCACTTCCAAGTTGTCACGTTACAAAAGGAGCAACGCGCATTCCTACAGTGACAGCCACACATCGTGTACAGGCACAACGGGAACTCCTCCGAAATATATTTTGCCAATCTACGCTCCTTCCAGCAGGGTGGAAACTTCTTGCCCTCTCTCGATAGCGCCAGCTGCTTGAATTGTTTTCAACTGACAAGTGAAAAATACTATCTTATTTTTTTCATCATTAATGAGGCCATATTTCTGAGAAGCAGGCTATTCTCTGAACTGACCATTAATATTCTTTCCTCATTTTCTTCCACTGGGCTTTTCCTATTTACTGATGGATACGAACGAGGCCCTTGTTTATCAGGGGAATCAGTCCATCATATACCGTGTGTATTGCAAACACTTTTTCTAATTTTTCTGTTCTCTGTTGACTTTGCTTTTGCATTGGGATGGGGGACAGTCTTCCAGAAAAGACGACATTTTCAACAATAACATCAATAACTCTAAAATATGGACTGCATGATGCCAACCGTGACCTGCTCTTCGGGTATCTTGCTTATCTCAGGCACAAGGTCACCAGGACCAATTGGTGGAGACCCTCCTCAAGTTTCACACGCTCACAGGGCCATTTGTAAAGTGCTCACTCTCACCTGGCAGCCTCCTGCCTTAATCTCAATTGGGATCTTGACCCCAAAGTACCTGCTCCTTTCACAGAAGTCACTCAGAAGTCAGTACACAAAATTTCTTTACTCTTTTGTTTCCCCCTTTCCCCTACCAGCAATTCTGGGAGGAGTGGAGGAGAATGCAGAGTGAGCAACCAGATCTAGAAAATTACTGCTTCATCTATGAAAGAATTCAGCTAATTCCTAGGATTCCTTTTTCATGTTCACAGCGATTACGCCAGATCTTATATTTGGGGGGGGGGGGGGTTCATCCCATCCCTTATCAGGATCACTAACATACATTTGTTGAGGATATACTTTGTGTCGGGCATTGACCAGACTCACCCCTATCACACAAAGAACATCAGGGCATGAGCCCAGCTGACAATGAGCTCGTCTGTACACATACTGATGGGGAGCCAACTGCAAGGTGCAAATCCTGACACTCCCTCCTCCCACCCCCGATGTGGTCATTGTATTACCCAGAGCCATTTAACCTCTCAGGGCTCCGTCTCCATATCCTTATCAGACAGGTACATTATAGGATTGCTGTAGAGTAAAAGGAGTTACTTGACAGAGCAGTGCCTGGCATATGGCCGGTCTTAAATAAACATGGCCCGATAATAGTAATTAATGCAGAAAACAGTATCAGTGAGAGTGTGAGAAAGTCCAATAAGCTTTACTTACATACTATGTGACCACAGAAATGGGAGCCCTAAAGCAGCATTCCTCCTTTGGGGTGTGAGTAGGACGTGAAGAGGATAGGAAGGATGGGCAAAGACAAACGTGTGTTCCACAGGGGGCGAAGGGCCCTAGGAGCCCATACATTCCCGCAGGGACCATGAGCACAGTCGTGTGAGTACAACAAAAGGCTGCATCCAGACAGAAGGAGGAAATAACTTTAAAAAGGTAGATTGCCAAGGAGTTAACAAACATCTCTCAAACATCTCAAGTCTATTTATTTAAATAAGAAAATGTTTACTTATTCTTGCTCTCAATTAATAAACTGAACCAGCTGCTATCACAGAAGTAAAGCTAATCCCTCACTTAAGAAAGCAAAGTTGTGTTTCTTTTTTTTAAATTTTTTTTAACAATTATTTATTTTTGAGACAGAGAGAGAGCATAAAACAGGGGAGGGTCAGAGAAAGAGGGAGACACAGAATCTGAAACAGGCTCCAGGCTCTGAGCTGTCAGCACAGAGCCCGACGCAGGGCTCGAACCCACAGACCGCTAGATCATGACCTGAGCCGAAGTCGGACGCTTAACCGACTAGGCCACCCAGGTGCCCCAGGAAAGTTGTGTTTCGAAAGTTTGTCTCTAAGGCAAGCATTGGAAAAGAGAACACCTGTCCCACAGAAACCTTGCTATACAGGGTGGAGAACTTTGCAGCCTGGTCCTGAACTCCCGGACTATGAACTGCTCAGGCAGAGTCAGAACACAACCATCCATCTCACACAAATGCGTTCCTTCCTTTGCTCATTCCCCATCTGACGAACACCCACCGCCAGTGCCTAGCCTGCCCTAAGGGAGCACAACAGCCGTGAGCACAACAGTCGTGAGCGACAACAGTCGCGAAGCAAGGTGTCTACTCTCGTGAGGCTTAACTTTCAGTGTGGGGAAGGGGGGCAGCAAGGGACACAGCACAGACATGAACAAATGGATGAATGACATTACTTCGGACCATGAAAAGTGCTAGGAAGAAAGTAAAAGTGAGTATTGTCATGGGGTGCAAGGCCACTCAATGTGGACGAAAGTGACATCTATAGGAGATCCGAATGGTGAGACGGAAGAGAAGTGGCAGGGAGTTTCTGGCCGAGAGAACAGTGGGAACAAAGATGCTAAGGCTGGAAAAAGTTTCGTGTGTTCACAGAACAAAAAGGCAGCCAGAGAGGCTGGAGCAGAGGGTGGGGGGGGGGGGGGAGTGCCGGGGGCAATGCTTCTTAAACAAAAAGTAATTCTGAATTCCAGCTTTGCACATCAAACACACACCTCCTCCTTCCTTCTGCAGGCTGCAGCTTTTGTTGGCAGAACTTGCCAGAGGTTCAGCGACTCCTCAGCTGTTGACAGAAAATGCATGAGGTTGGGGACCTCAGAAGCTCAGAGGCCTTGGGGTCCCAAGAGCACGGTGGGAGGAGAGTGAGAGGCTTGGGCAAGCAAAGGGTAACAAGGGGACAGTGCCCGCCCCCCCCCTCCCGTACCTACAAAGACACACTCCAGAGAGGAAGGATGTGGGATGTGGGACTTCAATCCACCTTCAGCAGAATTCCAGTGTAACTGGTTTAATCAAGGGAAAGACGTCTGCCGTTTACTCACCTGTTTTGTCTGGGAGCTTCCAAAGGAGCACTTCGGACAAAATCATTCGGGAGTCGCAGAAGTTCCAAGGCTGAGCTATGTGCCAACGGAGACCAAGGGAACCAAAATAATTGCAGCTTATCACTAGCCTTTTAAGATACGTCTAAAAACAAAACAAAACGAAAACCAAAACACAACCATGCCATCCGAGTAAATGTCCCTTAGGATCACTCCGAAAAGCAAAACCGAGCCACTGATGGGTGGAAAATGGATCTCACCTATTATGACAGCTGTTCCAGAGGTTTCTCTATTTTATTTGTCGGCCTCGTTTTTAAATGCTTAATCTTTGTAATCACCTTGCATATTACAGTATGAAAGTAACTTGTGATTGGTGACAATTAAGAATAGGAAATTTAAGAAATGCCTGTTTTCCTAAGCCAACTTTCAACTAAACGATGTTGCTACTAAAATTATGCTCTCTTATACAAATGTTGAATATAACTAAGTTGCTCTGGAGACGTTATGGTTTACATTTTTCCCACTTGTTATTTATTCGACTAGATAAATATGCCAGTTTATAACTGGCACTGAAATAATAATAATAAGGCCAAAATTCTCTATGAGGTCATACTGTTTTCTTGAAAAGGATTATTCTACAGTCATAAGGGGTAAAAAAAAAAATCAATGAACCTGGCCACAAATTCTAGGTATTTTGAACAATTCAGGTATAGTCATTTTAGAGCCAACCATCAGGGCACAGGTCAAAGAATTTTATACTTATTATATCACATGAATTTCTACTAGTATTCTACTAGTATTTCTAAGGAAGATGAACACCCAGGGTGAATAAATATATTTTATTTCTGGATTTGGAATATACAAATTGTTATTCTCACCGGCAACAGCATAGCTATCTTGTGTTAAAATTTGATCTTTTGGGGGCACCTGGGTGGCTCAGTCCGTTAGACATCTATCTGACTTTGGCTCAGGTCATGATCTCCTAGTTCGTGAGTTCAAGCCCCACGTCAGGCTCTGTGCTGACAGCTCAGAACCTGGACCCTGCTTCAGACTCTGTGTCTCCCTCTCTCCCTACCCCTCCTCCATTCACTCACTCACTCTCTCTCTCTCTCCCTCCCTCTCAAAAATAAATAAATGTTAAAAAATTTTAAAAAGAATGTGATCTTTTGTTAAAGTCCTTTTATCTGCAGCAAAACAGAAGGAATATTGGTTATTTGAGGAATGAAGTACTATTTCTGAGAAACAAAGAGCTAAGACTAGAAGCTAACAACTCTGAGAACTTGGTGTTATCTGGACCGGCATCATTTGATAGGAGAATAATTATAAGACATTGTGTCCACTCTCAGAAGAGAAGGTATAGATCTTTGAAAGCTTAATAACTTACTGAATTGTACTTGTATTCTAAATGAGATGAATTTAAATGTTCGTATGTGTGAAAATGATTGTCAAATCATAGAGTACTGTAAAAATGTAAGGGCGTGCCATTATTATTACTGGAGTTGTTTTATTACACCAATTATTATGTCTAAAGTCCTGTCTGTTATTTTTTTTTTTTTTTTTTGGTGATTAGGCCCAGAGCATCTTAAATAAGAAGGCATGGAACAATCTATCCTCCTAAATGTAGACACAGCCAATGGAAAATGTTATTCCATCCAATAAATCAATTTGTTTATTCATGATCTGAACATAGTACCTCATGTCAATTTCTGATTGTTCTCTCCAAGAACTTTTTAAAACTCACCAGAACAGATGGAAAGAAAAATACAACTAAAACCTGATAGCATAATTCATGGCCTGAAAGCTCGGATTAAAAAAAAAAAAAAACACGTGACCTCCAAATCCTTGACAGGAAAGTCAGTATCAGGGCATATTCCTTACACTTAACTCTCAAGAGTTATCAAAGTAACACATTAAAAAAAATTTATTTTAAAGTTTATTTATTTTGAGAAAGAGGGAGAGACAGAGGCATGAGCAGGGGAGGGGCAGAGAAAGAGGGAGACACAGAACCTGAAGCAGGCTCCAGGCTCCGAGCTGTCATCCCAGAGCCCGGTGCGGGGCTTAAACTCACGGACATTGAGATCATGACCTGGGCCACTTAACTGAGCCACCCAGGCTCCCCAAAGTAACACATTTTAATACAACATCAGTATCTAGTGCTTTCCTCCACATCAATTTGTTTGCAAATTTCTATCTCCATTATTGTTTTAAAAATACATCACCTTCAGCCAAGAGTTCTATTACTTTTATGTAACCTTTATATAATAGTTTTAAAAAATGTTTATATGCTTCAAAATGGACACAATTATGTCCATTAAAAAAAGGTTAAAGTTACCTAAAATAATAAACATAATTCCTAGAGTTAATTTTACCCCTGTCTAGACATGGTCCAATGACTAATTTTTATATACTTATGAAGAGTAGGAAAAGGAGAATCATAAATGTCTCTAATTTGGAGGAGAGAAATTGAGGTATAGAGAGATAATAGCACCTTGCAGAGGAGGGATCAGCACTTAATCTCATGTGTACTCTTCTCCCCCACAGTCAGAGCTGCAAGGAAGGGAAACAGAATTTATAAAGTAAGATTGGTAAATCATGATAACATGTATCAGGGTACAATTATGTAACTTTAAACATCTTTGAATTTAAGAAGATAGAAACCCAGAGCCTGATATTTATTGAATTACGTCCATGCCTTTTCCTGACTTCTTGTTTACAATAAATTTTATGGGAGGATATTTTGATTTGTGAATTCTTGCCAGTCTGTTCTCTAATGAGACTACAGCCTGTTTGGATTTTTAAGCTTTTTGACATTTAAAAGTGTTTACTTTGGGTCTCTAAAAACCACAGAAAAGGCTTTCCTACTATAAAAATGCTGACCCGTTGTACTTTCGGAACATAATATGAAAAACTCATAGGTGGTAGATCTTTCTTTGTGATCGAATAACACTTTTTTCAATTCTTTGACAATTGGTACTAGTATTTATACACTGCAGCTAAATTGGGTAGCATATGGGCTACGGCCACAATATTTTGACCAAAAGTGTCAGATAAATGCTTTGCCTCAAAAAGATAATCCCTGACACGCATGAAGCCTTCGGAAACAGCTGGTACGTAGCACGCTGTCCACGGAGAACGATGCGCGTTAAGAACATGCGTTCATAGGGGCGCCTGGGTGGCGCAGTCAGTTAAGCGTCCGACTTCAGCTCAGGTCACGATCTTGCGGTCCGTGAGTTCGAGCCCCGCGTCGGGCTCTGGGCTGATGGCTCAGAGCCTGGAGCCTGCTTCCGATTCTGTGTCTCCTTCTCTCTCTGCCCCTCCCCCTTCATGCTCTGTCTCTCTCTGTCTCAAAAAACGTTAAAAAAAAAAATTAAAAAAAAAAAAGAACATGCGTTCATATAGGAAACAAAATTTCAGCGTTTTAGAATGAAGCGCTGTCCTCAGCAAATGTGTCGGTGTGTCGGGGTGCCTTTGGAAGAAAGTCAGAGACTCCTCTGTCCATTTCTGTCACTAAGAAAGAGAAAAATCATACTTCAACCAAACGAACCTTAACCTTTTCCGGGAAACATTTTGCGAGATCTGCCCATTCTACCTAAGCTCCTAAATAAGGCTCCAGTCAGATCGTAAGTTGAAAGAAGAGAGAG
Organism: Acinonyx jubatus; assembly: GCF_027475565.1. Classification (NCBI taxonomy): domain Eukaryota; kingdom Metazoa; phylum Chordata; class Mammalia; order Carnivora; family Felidae; genus Acinonyx; species Acinonyx jubatus. Next base: position 26,723,099 of record NC_069380.1, on the reverse strand, counting down.
TGACATGAATGAGAAAGAACCAAACTCCTAAAATAACGCACCCAGACCGTTCGTTACCAGTCTCGCCTTGGCTGCTCTTTCACCCACAGCAAGTCCTAAAACTTGGGTTTTTCTGGGTCTGCCAAAATTCAAGTTCCTACATTAGTCTGTTGATTTCAGTCCATTAGCGTAATTATTATTTTCATCACTGCAATCATTAAGTTTTTAAACCTCATTGTATTGATGAGACTAGACAGAGAAAGGCAAACAGACTTCATTGCGAAAGCCAATTTTGATCTATTAGCAGCGGCTGCTGAAGGGTCTGCTAAGAAGAATCCTGAGGCTGGTATGATGGGAAAGTGCAATCTAATGATTTCATGCTGTCCGTTTATGAATACAAGTCTGTCAGATCCCCAGGACTTACAGCACCTGTAGGTAATCGATAAATGTTTAGTGAAACAATGATTCTATGCACCGTGGCTGAGGTCTCTTTGTAAGAAAAGCTTTAAAAAAAAAAAAAACCCACAAGTAACAGGCAGTAAATAGCTGTGTGCCCTTAGATATAAATGTATTCCTTCATTTATTCATCTACTCACTTAACCTTGCATCAGGAATACTTCAGTAGTTCTTTAAGGATTCTTCCGGCCTACATTATCACCCCTTTCCAAGCCGCAGTGCTAATAAAATGACCTTTTTCTATAATAGTATTAGATCATGTTTGCTCTTCTCATCCCTGGTTCTTCATTCTCATTGGGCTCTCTTACGAAATACACCACACAAGTGTATAAAAACCAGTCATGGCAGACAAATAAATTGCATGGATGGATGAACGGAGGGGAGGGAGGGATGGAGAGATAGAGAGACAGACCCCAGATACTCAACCAGGATCCCTTCATTGATCAATTTACCAATTATTCTCTGTTTCCTATTCTCCTGTTCCCCCTTTTTTTGGCCCACAGATCTTAAAAGCTTTGATTTCATTGTAATCCATAGGCTTGGGTAGAAGACACTCCAGCAAAAAAAGAGTCTCCCCGCCTTTCAGCACGGAGGGGCATATGGAAACAACGCCTCTTCCTTTATGACAATCTTTTGCATGGGGTAGAAAGGGCAAGCTCCTCAGCGGTGAACAAACCATCTTTCTCCATCTGGCCTTCACCACCCTGGAGGAGTTTCACCTGCTGCCAGTGCTCACTCCCTGAGAGTGTGCCCCTCGTAGCTCCCTGACCACATGGTGATGTTTCCAGTTCGAGGTTTTTTTGTGTTTGCTTTTTTTTTATTATTATTATATGAAATTTATTGTCAAATTAGTTTCCATATTCTTAATTAGTTTCCATTGTTATTGCTTTTTTGTTTTCTTTTAGCAGGGTGTTTTTGCCTTTTCATCTGCTTGACAAACTCCAGCTTGGTTCTACAAACCCAGTTCACCAATTACCCCACATCACACCCTGGGAAAAGTGAGTCATTCCCTTCTTTACCTTTCCCATAAACAGTTCATCATTGTACCAGTCTCGTGCTCTGTTAATGAGTTCGGATTAATATCTGAGAACTGGTTGAGAGCAGGGATTTTTGTCTCAATTTGTCTCTGTTTTCTTAGCATCCAACACAGTTTAGGACACCCTGAATATAACCGAGAGTACCCTCAAGGTTTTCAGTTCAGGAGGCGAAGGGAATACTGATGACATTTGCCAAGAGATGGGATAGAGAATAGAAGCAGATTTTCTTATGAGATTTAATTTGTAAGTTGGAGATCTCCACATTTTAAAGCCATGATAAGATGGGTTCCAGCAGAAATAAGAAAGTCAGGAAATCTGGGCCTAGAGCTGGAGAAAGGGGTGGGAGCTGAAGGCAGTCGTCTGGGAGTCATCAGTATACAGGTAGTAGCAGCAGCCATGGATGGATAAGGTAAAGAATACTGCCGAAAGGCTTTGGGGAAGAATAAGATATCGAAGAAACTGGAGCACTTACAAAGCCAAAGGCATTGAGAAATTAAAATAGGAAGGAGTATCAACCATGTTAGTGTCTCCTGATGATCGAGTGGAAGGGAAACCACAGAGACGATGGATCTTACAACTTGGAGGGACAAATACAGGGAAAAGTGAGACATCACCGCGAGCAATCTCAGTGGAGGGGAAGAACCAGGAAGAAACAGACTGCAGTGGGCTAGAGTGAATGAGTGTCTTTCATCCAGACTCATTACAGACAGTAGGAGTCTGGATGAAAGACGGCTTATGCATGATGCCAGCAGTGGCCGCCCAGGTGGGCAGTGGAAGAAGAGAGGGATGGAGAGGCCTGGTGAGAGGGAATTAGCAAATGAGCAGAGCTGGAAGGATTTTAGTCTTCCCATGGCAACATTTTACATATTTTATATTTTGGGCAAGATGGCCTTAAGAAAATGGTTCCAAAATTCCTACTGGGGATGAATGCTTACCCTCTCCCCCCATTCCTTATATTTCCATAGAACGGGGGGAACATCAATTTCACAAGAAGATACAATCTCAGCCTTCCCATTCACTTCTTTCTGGCAAGGAGTAATTTATCTGATTTTTGAGTTTGGAAAAAGGAATTGAGCTTGTCCAGCTTATCATCTCGTTCCCTTAAATTCATAGCAGATACAGGACCTCCTATGTCGTTAGGCTTTCAGTTGCCTGCCACGGCACAGGACGCTGAGGCTGTCTAGCTCTGCTTGTACTTGAGAGGTCGGTTTATATCAATGAGGCTGTACTAAGAAGCCCATGTGGTCTTGGGCGTATGCCAAATTCTCCAGTTCATCCATACTGGTAGTCAACCTATGGTGCGAGCTCCACTCATCTGACTCTGGCATTTGCTTCTCAACTAGATCTGAGCTCAAGCAGGAGAATCCGCACCTTAAAGCTACCTTTCAAGGAGATTATTAAAGAAGTGATAAAGAAATGCGAGGCCTTGAATTCCTTGTCTGAGATCTGAAGTAGAAGTAGGGAATCTCTAAATACCTTTCGTCAACCTCTTAACATTTGCTTGTCCATATGTATATCAGACAAGTAGAAGGAATGATCTTTTACATGGTCAGAACCATCTCAAAAGCAAAAGGGAGTGTGTCAAACAGAGAGGGAGGTGAAGCATAAGAGATTCTTGAATGCGGAGAACAAACTGAGGGTTGACAGGGGCCTGGGGGGGGGGTGGGACAGGGAGCAGGGAAGTGGGTGATGGTCACTGAGGAGGGCACTTGTTGGGATGAGCACTGGGTGTTGTATGTAAGTGATGGATCATGGGAGTCTACCCCCAAAACCAAGAGCACACCATATACACTGTGTTAGCTAACTTGGCAGTAAATTAAAAAAAAAAAAAAAAAAAAAAAAAAAAGGAGTGTTTCAAGTAGAAGCAGGTGGTCAACAGGGTAATACAGCAGAAAAGTCTCCTAGGATGAAGAGAAATTAAGAGATTATAGGGTACCTTATCAGGAGCCTTCTCTGAGAGAGGAAGAGGTCAATACAATGAAGATGTCTATGTATAAATAAAGTAAATTGTATTTACATAAATAAAACATATATGCACCAACAGACATACAGAAAAAGATGGAGACAAACAAGAAATAAACAACAGAGAATCAAGCTGAAAAAAATTCCAATTCCACCAGCTGGAATGCTATGCTTCTTCCCCATACAAGCTTCTTCCCCAACTAAATTACAAGACTTTGTACCTTTGCACATAAATTTTCCCAGAGAAAAAATAAGTAGTCACAAAATGCTTAAAAGCAAATGCTAAAAATGGTTTGGCTCAAAGAACAGAATGGAGACTTTTAACCAAGCTGAAGACAGCAGAATATGATTTTGCTCTCTTGTCCCTCGGAAGCTCTGAGACCTCTCCAGTTGCAACATTCCATATACCAGGGGCTGAGGGGAGGAGGGTCTCAGCGCTGGGAGCTCAGTGAAAAACAATGATGATCCAGGGTGGGTCATCGCACTGGGGGCTTAAGGACTAATGGGTTTTATCTGATTCATCAGTGAGTGCCTTCAGGAACAGAGTAGAGAAAGCAATTTTTTTTTTTTCCCCTGCTGTTGCTGTAAGCAGAAATCTCACTCAGCCTTGTCCTGAATTCTTGCACAGGAAATCTCTGCTCACCTGCCTTTTGTGACACAGGTCTCCAGCAGGCACTCTCCAGAGGCAGAGGTAAGATGTGTTCCATGCAGTGCAATCAGTTGCTATGTGTTCCACTGTGGCAACCAGGATTCACAAGGGCAAAGCTGATACACCACAGCTTTCAGCCATAATCCCCCTGGAATCTAGCCCTGCTGTTAGAGGGATAATTATCTGGTTATCCCTGAGGCCAGTTCTTGCAGTTTTCACATAAAAATCACCTCTTGCATAAGACATGAAATTTAAAATCATCCCTTCATAGATATCACTGAGTCACTCCATTACCGCTGGGACAGATATAAATTATGCATTCTTTGATTCTCTTTAAAATTTTAGAGGCACATGGGGACACAGAAGGACCTCATTGGTACTAAAAAATATAAGGCATTCCAGAAAGAAACAATAACTTGTGTGATATTAACTGCTACTAGCGTTCCAAAGGCTCTCTGCTTGGTCAAGGAAATCGCATAAAGCATGAAAAACTAACAGCAGGCTTGCATGCTAATGACTGCTGGTGACAAGGACTCATTGAATGTCACTGCTTCCTGTCCTCATGCTGCTCATTTTTCTTATCTCAGTGACTTCTCCTTTCACAAGACTGATGGACCCCTGTGAATTGGCGTCCTTCTGGGTGTCTGCAACTAAGAAGGCACTCAGGAATGTGTGTATTTGAACCCCATGCACTCTTACGCGTCCCCCTTCCCCCACCAGTTCCATTCTGTAATGTTGAGAGAATTATCTGCACCATGGAAATGGGGTTGTATGAGTCCTCTGCAGCCAGTTTGGTTTTTACCTCTGGAGGCTGCCAAGGCTTGCTATCATGCATGTATTCATATTGCAAAGAGGGCGTGACATTTCCATAGTTAGCACGAATGAAATGCAACGCCTGTCGCTGCAAGAATAAAGAAACGTGTGCGTTCTCATGCTCCACTGCTACGACGACCTATTTCTCACCAGCATCTGTTCAGTGCTGATCAACCATTCCAGATGCAAGCGAACGCCACAGCCCTGCCAGTCTGTTACCCAGACAGGCCTGGCTGCAGCGGTTCCATTCCACGGTCCACATTCAATATTAACCTATCTTCTCCCATCGTCACTCCAGGAAAGGAACATTCCTTAAAGATTCAAACCCGTAGCATGTTGTCTGCCTCAGATGCCCGGTAAGTTTAGGACAAACGAAAGCACAGCATCCAAAGACAAGCGGTCTTGCCACAGAAGTTGACTTCAACTGCTTGGGTCTCACAGCTGCTGCTGAGGGTTTGTGGAGGTCTCTGACTTTCGGGAGAGGTGAGACAACCTCCAAAATGCTTTAAAGGCTTTCCCAAGGCAAAATGCGCTGAGCAATATTCATTTTGTAAGCTAAAAATGAGAGGTATTTGAAAACGATTGTCCCTCACCCCCCCCCCCAAAACAGGAAAGAAAGTCGCTGTCGAGATGCTAAAACGTTGTACCACTGTCACCAAAACATATGCCAATTCTACAGAAAATGCCTCTAAGCCCTTGACCTAATGAGGTTAATGACAGGATATGGATGACCCTAACAGAAAGCAAAACTCAGAAAGAATTTTGTTCACAAACTGCCATACTTCTCCTGTCATTTAACCAATTTTTCCCCTCAAAATTAGAACATGGACCGCAAATCTTCAAAGCTAATGCTGCATATGACAGGCTAAGTGCTATTTAAAATGTAATATTATATGTGTCAATCTGGTAGGGAAAAACAAGAGCCCGTGTGAAGGACTTTTCAGATAGGTAGGGGTCTTAAAAGGTTATAAAGATGCTCATCAACACAGTGTACCACGAACCAGCTTTTCCCATCCAATTAGAAAAAGTGCAATATTGTCACCGAGTTCTGCAGTTCTGCAAATGCGAGGGTCCTTTCAGCCTGAGTGCTCACTGGCACGTACCCACTCTATTAACTTGACCTCCAATGTGCAATACATCCATTTCTACTGAAATTAATGTTTTGGGTTAAAATCAGTGCTCAGAAGACATGAATGAAAATGATTTAATGTGTGCGTCCGGCATGCTATTTCCAAAGTGTTTCATCTTTGTAATTGACTATAAACCAAAATCATGAGAGGTGGGAGGACGCTCGAGTTGTAACACTTCCACAGCTGACTAACACATACACTTACATTTTCAACTTTAATCCCAGGCAGGGCATCTGTGCTATTTAAACACCTGTTATGCTTGGCTTCTCAGCAGAGAAACCGCTGGTTTCCTACAAACATGCTTTATCATAGTAGGGGACTTTCTCCGTCAAGAATCGCACCACGGGTATTTCCACGGATTCACAACATTGAGACACAGGGTGTGGAAGATCCAGCTTATTCAAGTTCCTCCACAAAGACTGGCCACTATGTTGAGAAACGCTTAATTGCATTATGCGTACACCCACTTAATGCTCTAGAAACTAGATATCACACTGAAATGTGATAGAAAGGAAAATGTAGCCTAGTCAAAGCGGCATGTTCTTTTCTCTTCCCTCGTGGAAATTGAGACCCTCTGCAAAGCAGGGTCTGAAAATAGAGATAAGACTGAAAGTTTGCCGGACTTAGCCTGTTTTCATAAAACAAACCAGGTAAATCACAGGTAACTGCACTACTGTTCCCAACCCTACCCTCCAAAAATGGAAGGCCATCAGCCACTCTCTGGAGAGACGTAAGTGACAGAGAAGACTTCAGTAGGACCATATTCGTTCCGTGTCTTTCAACCCATCTAAAATCAGTTTTGTTCGATTGTTCCTAAGAAGCGCCTCTGCCGTCCTGTTGAACCGTCATTCTTTAAACTCTTCTTGAGAGGCTCGTGTTATGGGGTGCTTTTATACTGTGGTTACTGGTAAGTTGTGGTTTATCCCAGCAGCTCAAAACAGCAGGACCAGGACTGGCATCAGAAGAATCAATGCAGATTCCTCAAGAACTTAGCACAGTGCCAGATGGCTGCTTAGCCATTTGGAATTTTATGCCAGTTTCCTCTTCTGTAAAATCAACCCACAGAGGTGGCATGACAGTCTGCTATGGGTATCAGGGATGAGGACACACCTTGACCGAAACCAGAGGTTAGTGGCCTGGGAGAATGAAGAAAGCACATCTTAGAATATATTGTAATATGTAAGTCCCTAAAGACTACAAAGAAAAAAAATGGACGAATTTACTGTCCACTGAAGTGTATTGACCTGGTGGTCTAATGGGACACTTATGAGAGAAGCATTGATGGAACATAAACTATTTTCTTCAATGTAAAACAGACAACTCAGGGGAAAATATTAAGAACAGAAGAAAACAGGATCTTAAAAGCAGTCAGCGTAATTGTTTTTCTAAGAATCGCATATCTAATCCTATCACTTTTCTCTACTTAGGCTAGCCCCAAATCCTTAACGTGAACTTCTGTCACAGGACAATAGAAGCTATTTACGGGTTTCAAACTGGGAGAGGAAGGGAGCATATAATCTCTCCTTTTGCTTTTAAAACCCAATCCACTTGTCATTTAGGTCACTGCTTTCTCTAGGAAACATTCCCACACCTCGCAGAAGATTAGGCTTCCTACGGTATTATCTTATAGGACTCTGTACTTTGTCTTGACATATATCAAACTTGTCATTATTTCTCAGAGTCTGTCTATCCCCATGGTGATCTGTGCTGTTCAATATGGTAGACACCATGCATATGTGGCTACCGAGCCCTTGAAATATGGCTAATTCAGGCTGATGTGCTTTCGTGTGAAACACACATGATATTTGCAAGATTTAATACGGATTTCTCCAGAAGGAATGTAGCCCTGTTGACACCTGATTTTAGCCCAGTGAGAACTACATTAGTGTCCTGACCTTAGTACACTATACGAGAGTACATGTAGGTTGTGTTAAGCCACGAAGTGTGTGGTAATTTTTATGGCCGTAACAAAAAACTAATACATGTAGCTATAGAAGGTTTACATATGTGGATCTCATATTATTTCGGTTGGACGGCATTGGGTTCATTCATAAACTCCATGAGGGCAGGGACATGTCCGTTTTGTTCACTGCTCCATGACCTGCTCCCAGCACAGTGCCTGGCTCATGCTGGTTAGTCCAAAATAGTGGGAATGGGTGAAGCAATTTAAATAAAGACAGTTCCTCTCCTTTTAGAAATGAGTAATCCATTCATTATTCTAGCAAACATTTATTAAGCTAGGTACCATACAAAGTACTGAGTCAGCTGCTATGCAAGGTGTACTGAGCTAGGTGCTATGCAGGTACTGAGCCAGGTGCTATGCAAGGTACTGAGCCAGGTGCTAAGCAAGGTACTGAGCCAGGTGCTATGCAAGGTACTGAGCCAGGTACTATGCAAGGCGCCGAGGATACAAAAATAAACACAAAGTGGTTGCCAGGGGCTGGGGGGAGGGAGGTGCAGGGAGCAACTGCTTGGCGGGTATGGGGTTTCCTTGGGGGATGATGAAAATACTCTGGAACTAGATAGCCATGGTGGTTGCACAACACTGAATGTACTAAATGCTGCTGAACTGTTCACTTTAAAATGGTTACTTTTTTTGTTCCGTGAAGTCCACCTCGATAAAAAAATAAGAAAATGAATAAGAAGAGGGCACGGTCCCTGGTCTCTGGCGTCAAGGATCTCAGTGCAGCGCAGAATTGTACATATGTAAGCGTGTGCGTGTGCCATAAAGCACCGGAGCCAAATCCAGGATACAGCTACTTAGGAGGGAGGCCAACGGGGTAGAGGAGGATGTGCGTAGACAAGGAAACGAGTGTCAGGAAAAGCCCGAAACCATGAAATGGTGGCTGTTTTTGTTAAACCTTCAGAGATAAGGAGGGTCTGAGACACACAAACACACACACATGTAAACTCTGTAAGGAGATGTATTCCAGACAGAAAGCACAAACACTTATGGCACCTCTAGATAACTCTTGAAACTCCTGGCATTCTCTGTGGACTGACGGCTGTCTGCTTCCATGTCCCTATTCTAATTGATAGTCCTTACAGAGGAAAGCCTTAATCCTTAAAGTCACAGCTACTGTAATTACCCACAGTCACAGAACCTATGGAATAAAGAGCTGTTTAAAATGGGAAACTACAGAGAAAGGGAAATGGAAACCAGAAACTTACATTGACTCTATATGTGATCCAATCAAATGCACATGTAATATATAATTACAGACAGGAAAGAGAAGAAATAAAAAAAACAACAACTAGTTTTGCTCAGAGTTTGTCTGATTACACAGGACAGTCATTTGAAACCATCTGGCTTCTGACACAAAGAAGATGTACAGACCTAAACATAATTTAGAAGGAACACTAAGAAGTCATTAAAATCACAGGATAGACATCAAAGTACATGAGACCCCTTTGGCTTCTCTTCTGCTTGGGAAAGATTTAAATATAACCTGGGAATATCAATAACAGCTATCTCAACTCAGAGCTGACTCAAACCCACTATATTGTGGATAAAGGAAAAGAGGTAAGTTGGGGAAAATGTATTATGTTTATGTTGTAGGAGGATTTTATTTTATTACCAAAATTTTTGATACATTGGAAAGCTCACATTTCTAATTCTAAATAATAATAAATGTAAATACCAAATATCTGTTCTCAGATCAAATGTTACCTCCTCAGAAAGTAGAATACCTCCTATCGAAAGTAGAATCACTCAACAGTTACAACCATATTACCTTGCTTGATTTCCCTCTGATCATTATCTGATACTTTCTGGTTCACTATCTGCTTCCATCTGCCTCCCCTCGCTAGAATGTAAGCTCCATTAGGGCACGACTGGTATACCTTATTCACTGCTTTATCTGCAGTGAATCTATAAGGGTGCCACACCTTAGTGGGTACATTTGATGAATGAATAAACAAGAAATCCAAATATCATTCCCTGACTTAATTCCACAGCCCATCTCCTCTCTCCAATGATTTAGAAAACTTTATAACTGAAAAATGCTTATTAATTTCATCTATTCTAGAGATTATACTAGATTTTGAATATTGTAGGGTCAATGAATAGCACTGGATGAGAGATCCTACGGCCTAGATAGGAGTCCTAGTTCCTTCAGTTTTTACTTCTAGTTGTGTGGCATTGTATAAGCTGCTTAACCTTTCTATAACTTGTTTTCCTCACTGGTAAAATTAAGTTATTAATATTAGCTATGTCATAGGGTTTTCTGAAGACTAAAAGTATATAGGATAGTGCCTGGGACCTACTAAGTACTCACCAAATATAAATTCCACAATGGATTGAAGTCACAGAGAAAAGAATGGTGGTTTAACAAAATGTAGGATTTTCCAACCTTAGATGGTTTTAGGAGTGAGTTATCTGTACCCAGAAGTGTTCAAACAGAGACTTAAGTATCTACTTGATTGAGATACTGAAGAGAGGATTTATGCATCATAAAGTCATTTACTTTTAAGTTTTAATATCGCCCTTCCTACTCTTCCAACCCTACGATCCGAAGGTCATAACTAACACTCTAAACTGAAATTAAGAAGTATATAGCACAATTCCCAAATGCAAAAATGAGGAGCATGTCAGCCTCCTGTATCCAGGACATGTATTTGTACTATTTTCACAAGAGAGTCAATCTCTTCTTGGTACATGGGGAACTTCCTGTTGACCTCTGACCACTGACATCTACGTTCCTGATCTCCTCATGAGACTACATTGAATTAGGAGTAGATAAACATGGGAACTGGAGCTCAGATGTTCTTGGAGACACAAAAAGTTAGGCTTGCCTAGTAGCCTCATATTAAAGAAAACTAAGAATAAGCCTAAAAGAGAGAAGCTGCAAATGAGCCAGAAAAAAAAAAAAAAAAAAAGAAAAACACTACAGTTCTTAATGGGAGGGTTAAATTTAAATATATCCAAGTCCAAAGAAGCCCATATCTTGTTTACAGATAGAGGGATAGGAAACTGGGAACAAGCCGACCTCTCCCAAAGAGGCCTTAGCATAGGGAAGGGTAGCTCCCAGGGGTTCTTTCAGAGGGTCACCAACAGGACTAGCACAGAGGGTGGGGGTGGGCATCAAAAACTATGTATGCAGGGGGACGTGAGATGCAAGCGGCTGGTGACTGGGTCTTCTTTAAGGAAAGGGAGACCTGAAAATCTAAACCCAGGCTCAGAGTCAAGGAATGAATCCATGGGCTTCTTCCAAATTTGTGGTATCTCGATATAACCTGGAATACTCACATCACTGAGATACAGAAAACCCTAAGTCACCTGCCACACCAGAAAAGATCACTTAAATGGCATTCTGCATTAATTTTATGTGAAATGGAGTTTTATCATACTCTGATAGACTGCAAATTAGCAGTCTGTGTGTGTTTAGTCCGTTAACCTTCAGCTTTTGTTGTTGTTGTTGTTGTTGTTGTTTGTAAACAATGGACACTTTTAGCACCAATAAGTACTGTTATGAGCATTCAACGAATATAGTATAACTTAATTCTCACCAGTGGTAGATTTGGAGCAGCTTCTCTGCGAGGTCTATTCAAGTGCTGACCAGAATAGCTGCACCAAGAACAGTTCCTGTATGCTCAGGTGAATATCTAAAAATACTCTTATTCTCCTTTCCATAGCAGTGAAAGTCATTTTCAGCCACCCTACAAAGGACTTTGATGTCAGTGTGTGTTAGCCTCAGCGAAGCTGTTTCAAATCCTGTACACACATTGTGGTGGGGGAGGGGATTCTTTGAAATTCTGATGAGCTAGCCAAAAGTTGCTTTGAAATTATTCTATTCCTCCCACACTGTTTGCACACAAATTTTAGTTAGCTCATCTTAAGTTCAAAGAACTTCAGAGTGTATTTTTATAGGTAAGATTCCACTCTTTCTCAATGGCATGCTGATTGTGTGTGTGTGTGTGTGTGTGTGTGTGTGTGTGTGTGTGTTTGTGTGTGTGTATGCTGTATACACAGAGACTCGCTTGAGTCCTTAGGAGTTTATTTGAGAATCTTGACAAGTTTTCAATTTAAAGTATATATGTTATTTAGCATGCCATATTTACAAGAACTTGTCAATTTAATATGTCTTGCCCTTTGGGAGATTGATTGTGGCAGATGATAATAAAAGTTAGAACTCTGTGTTGCAATATGATATATAGATTTATTTTAAGGTTATTGGAAGAGTTAGTTTATTTGACAGACCTTGTAGTCTCTTGTACCCAAACACAGAGCACAATATTGGAAGGGGAAAGTTTTGACCCAAGCAATTTTAGTAATCTCTGATTCTTCATGGCTCCTTCTGGCATCACTATTTCATTGGTTTCAGCCAATCCCCAGAGAGGAGAAAAAAAGAAAAAGAAAAAGAAAAAAACAATTTCTTTCAGACACAATTAAAAAAAGAGTTTTTAAAAAATCGTAAGTTTTCTCACAAGTCTTACAGAACTATCCCATAGATGGAGGGGAAAAGTTTAAAAAGCATTATTTTCCAACCTGAAGTGATTCTAAATGATAATGTCCCTAGTATTTTAGTGGGTGTATTTGGTTGTCACAGTGAACTGGAGGACCCTACTGGCCTTTACTAGGCGGGAGATGAAAATGCTAAATATTCTGCAATGCACAGGACAGCCATTCGCCATGAAGAACTGCCCCACCTAAAATGTCACATTTGAGGGGGAGCAAGGAGAAAATGTAGAAAAATATAGAAACAGATTAAGGGCAGAAAACTTTCTCTTTCTGTTCATGATAAATCAAGTGCACACACACATACACACTATACATAATGGCACATAATATCTGAATACCATAATTAAAATGGTAAGGTCTAGGTAATATGGATCATATCTGCACCCTAGAGAGAACATATCTTTCCTTTCCAATATCTGTCAGACAAGCACAAAATTCAACAATGTATTATGCCACAAATGAAACCCACAAAACACTCCCCAAAACAGGGAAGTATAGGAAACATTCTCTTATCATAATGCAATAAAACTATCAATTACTCACAACGCTAGGAAAAAATATGCTCTGTGTCCTGAAAATTTTAAACCTGCCCCATACTTCTAGGGTCAAAAAAAGGAAAGCATCTAGAAAGTAACTTATAAAAAAAATTCATGGGATAGCTAAAGTAGTGCTCAAAGGAAAATTCACAGACTTAGTTTATTAATAAACAAGGAAGAATAAAAAATCCATTAAGCATTCAAGTTAGGAAGTTAAAGGAAACAAAAACTACAGAAAGCAGAAAAAGGAATTGATATACATAGTACAAATTAATTGGAAGAAAGAAGAGTAGAGGATTAATAAATAAACCAAAAGGCTAGTACTTACACTGTTAGCTAATCAGATCGGGGGAGGGGGGATGAGAAAGAAGGCTCATACAATTATACTAAACCGGAAACAATAAGAGGAAAATAATGCAAATATAAAGGATATTTTAAATATCATAACAGACTAGTTTGTGCAAATAAATTTCAAAACTTAGATGACAGAAATAATTTATGGAACATATGGCATGCCAAACTGCTTCCAGAAGAGAGAGAAGATGGCATTAGACAATTACCATTTAAATAAAGGAAGTTGTTAAGTAGTTGCCACCAAAACTATGGACACACACACATACACACACACACACACACACACACACACACACACACACACACACACAGCCTGGATGGGTTCATGGCACAACATGCCAAACCTTTCAAACACAGGTTAATTCCAATACCATTTAAAACTCTTCCAGAGTTTATGAAGCAATAGTAACATTGAGCCTAAAACCTGACAGGCTGCACCAAAAAGAAAATTATAGAGCAAACTCAGGAACAGCAATGCAAAAATCCTAAACTAAATATTGACAAATAGAATCTGATTTAAATAATCATGTACCTGGCCAAATGGAATTTATTTGAGGCGTGTAAGAAAAAAAATTTAAAAAATAACAAGATCAAACATTTAAGAAAAAATTCTGGTAGCACCAAATCCCTCACTATGATATTCAATGCCTTTTAGAGTATGATAGTTTTCATTTCCACATTAATGCCACCACTCCAACGACCTTGCCGTTCAGTCTCCCGCATACGTGTGCCATATCCTATCTCTTGACCTCTGCCAAGTTTGCATCGGTGTTTGAAATGTCATGAGCCCAAACCTGCTCCCAGTTCTGAATAGCCTATCCACCCATCAAAACCAAATTTAAATATTAACTCATAAGAAAAGCTCCCTTGATTCTCCTCACAATCAGAAACTTCTTTTTTAGCTTAAATTTTTTTTTAATGTTTATTTATTTTTGACAGAGAGAGAGAGAGAGAGAGAGCGAGCAAGCAAGGGAGGAGCAGAGAGAGTGAGACACAGAATCTGAAGCAGACTCTAGGCTCTGAGCTCTCTCTTTTTTACTGAACCGAAAAGTTTTTCCTTCTCTCATGCAAGCACTTATCGCAGCCTACCCTGTATTACAGGTTCTGTGCAAAGCACTACGTCTCCTATCAGTCTAGAAACTTTTTTGAGGGGAAGCGCCCATGCCTGATGCATCTCTGTGTTCCGATCAATGCAAGATTGGAACTACAGATCTTTATACACTTTCATGTTTCGGTGTAACAACACAAAAATCCAAGATATGAAAGCAAAAGCAAGTTGAAGACTTAGGAGTAATGGCTTTCCTTAAAATGTTATTGCATGTGTGCAGAATAAAAAGTTAGAATCTGAACACCAGCGAGGCAGTACCCACGCCAGCCCCACTATCATCCTGCAGCCGGAATCATGGCAGCATGAAATTCACTCCGGCTCCAGACTGAGAAACTCTAATTACCCTCAGCCAGCCAGTAAGCTGACGGTAACAGCCTTTGCAGGAGCCAAAAAGCAGCTAGAAGCTAGAAAGCATCAGTGCAGGACATGGAGTCAGGATGGAATCGTTGGTCTCATTAGGTTGTTGGTTTGGAAGCAAGTACTTCACACACACACACACACACACACACACACACACACACACACACCCCACTACACATATGCATCCTTTTCATGTTTCATTTCCACGAATTTCAAACATTAACCCGTGTTCTAAAATTTCACTGAAAATGTACAAGCCTGTGAGACAGTCATCGTGTCAAGTTTCAAAACGTGTGTGTAATTTGTTATGCACAGCAGGGTCAACAGTCCTATCAAAACTGCACCAGAAGGTTTGCGAAGAATGGAATATTAAACAGGGCAGAGACTATGGGATTTAACGTGAGAAACTGACATCAAGCTCAAATGGCGCAAAAAGGCCACATTCCCACCAGTGTTGATAACACTTCTTGAGACCTGGACTTTCGATATAAACCTGTTATTCTGGGTATAATTTCAAAAGCAATGAAGTCCAATGAAATGACAAATTTCTGGTTCGTCCCAAGTACAAAAGCTACAGTTTATTTTAAGACCACGTCAAACAAAGAAGTTGACATAGTTGACATTTTCTGGTAGGGAAATCTAGCAGTTTTTTGTTTTTTTTTCATCCTCCTCATGTTGCCCCATCCCTCACTTAGAATGTGCCCTTCTCAGGTGTTTGAGACATCTGTCCCTGGTTTTCCTATTTCTCTGATGCCCCTTTGTCTCCGCAACTCCTCCATCTGCCCTGATATCTCAGTGATCATCAGGCCCCCATACTCCGCTCTTAATTCATTCCCACACCGCACACTTTGCCATTTCAGAGCTCACTACTATTCACGGCTTCAACACTAAATGAAGATCCAAGTCTTAAATCAAAATCTATCTCCAGGTAAAAATCATATACCTATGTGTCCCCAGCTTATCAGCCTCATATGCATAAACTATACTCACTTTTTGTTGTTGTTGTTTTTCTTTTGCTTCAAGTTTTTATTTTAAATTCGAGTTAGTTAACATATAGGGTAATATTGGTTTCAGCAGCAGAATTTAGTGATTGATCATTTACAGACAACACCCAGTGCTCATCACAACATGTGTCCTCCTTAATACACATTGCCCATTTAGCCCATCCCTCATTCACCTCCCCTCCTGAGCAACCCTCAGTTTTTTCTCTTTCATTAAGAGTCTCTTATGATTTGCCTCCTTCTCTTCTTTTTCCCTTCCCCTATGTTCACCTGTTTTGTTTCTTAAATTCCACATATGAGTGAAATCATATGGTATTTGTCTTTCTCTGATTTATCTTGCTTAGCATAATACACTCTAGCTCTATCCATGTCATCGTAAATGACAAGATTTCACTCTTTTTGATTGCTGAGTAATATTCCAGTGTGTGTGTGTGTGTGTGTGTGTGTGTGTGTGTACATCTTTATTATCCATTTATCAGTTGTGTACTCACTTTCTCCCTCCAAACTGAGAGAAGCTGAAGAAGGATGGTCTTCCA
Source organism: Acinonyx jubatus (assembly GCF_027475565.1). Lineage (NCBI taxonomy): Eukaryota > Metazoa > Chordata > Mammalia > Carnivora > Felidae > Acinonyx > Acinonyx jubatus. The sequence continues at coordinate 26,706,718 of NC_069380.1, read as the reverse complement.
AAGATGTCCACACCCTAATATCCAGAACCTTTGGTTATGTTACCTTATATGGCAAAATGTTTGCAGATATAACTTAATTGAGGGTCTTAAGATTATCCAAGTGGATCCAGGTAGATCAAGGTAGTCACAAAAGCACTTCCAAGAGTCAATGTTAGAGTGATTTTGTGAGAAACACTCGACTGGCCATTGCTGGTTTTGAAGCTTGAAGGGAACCATGAAGCAAAGAATATAAAGAGCCCCTACAAGCTGGAGGAAGCAAGGACGATTCTCCTCTAGAGTATCCGGAGGGAGTATAGCCTTGCTATGCTGATTCCTTGATTCAACCCAAAGAAACCCATTTCAGACTTACTACCTCCAGAACTGTAAGATAACAATTTTGTTATTATTCTAAGCCACTAAGTTTGTAGTAATTTGTCACAGCAACAATAAGATACTAACACCACCAATTCTCTCAATTACCACTCTGCCATATAACTTTCCAAGACCTATTGATTCTTCCTCCTAAATTCTTTACGGCCCTTCCACCCCATCTGTTCTTATCTCCATGGGTACTCTCCAAGAAGGAAATGCATTGTGAGTCTTTGCGGGTCTTCCTGTGTCTCCTCAGGCCACTGCCTCCCCCAACTCTAAGTTGGGCAATGGCACACTTCAAACTGTCCCCAGAAGATCCTTATAAGAAAAAAATATGATTGTCTCAAGTCACATGGCTCACTGTTGACAACAGAGTGACAATAAGTTTATTTATCTGGTAAAGTGCCTTCATATTGTGACACCCACCTAACCATCCAATTTTAATCTCTGCCCTCTGTCCAAACTTGGTGCCCACCCAGCATTCCATGCAAACATGATACTTAATCTTCGCTCTGAATAATGGTCTCTTAGCACCTGTCTAACTGGCAAGCTCCTACATATCTTTCAATACTAATCAACTGTGTTGGCAATCTCTTGAGAGTGAGCTCCTTAAAGGCTGGGACCTCTCCATTTCTTTCTCCACAATGCCTAGCCCGGCCCTCACTCTCAACAAACAGCAGGCACAAGTTTTGCCTTCTCATGACCACTAGCATAAAGATAAGGCTCTATCTTTCTCCTAGTTTTGGCGCATAGTTGACTTTGGAATTACTGTGAGAATTAACCCAGTAAGACAACATACTCCTATACTTTCAAGGAGTAGGCGCTAGGTTTAAGAACTGCTGCTAAAACAACCAGCCCTGGCATCATGGCCATTGCTTCTGGTTAAGAACTTCACCTTGAAAGGCATGCTTAGGACAAGAGGCCCCTATCAGTCCCAATTCTGCTACAGATGAAGAGTGACTCAAAACCACTCCCATGCTACCCCTTTGCTCTCCCTTCTCCGTTATAAAGAATTCCACGTCCAGTTTTCGGCCAAGAAAGTTTTGGTACTTTCAAATCATTTCGTTTCTTTACTCTTGCCCACCTCCAATTTCCTAATATTATGTTTAAAATATGGAGATGAAAATTAGACTCAAATATGGGCTTTATCCCCGCTGAACGCTGTGAGTGGATTATTTTAGGATTCTTGTGTGTTACATTACGGTTAATGCAACCCCAGATGGTGTTCTCCTTTTGGATAACAGCCCTATATTGCTGACTCATATCCCTGAGTGACAGGGTGAGAATGGCTTTTTACCTGCAGAATACTTACCTGTCAATTCCATTCTTTATGATGGCTAGGATAATCTATCAGTACTTTTTCCCCAGATATACAAAAACCTCACACTTCTAGAAAGAACTGCCTAATGCACTGGCAGTATAGCTCATCTTGACTTGATGTTCCAATCTATAATTGGAACCATTAGACTCAAAGCAAAGCCTCCCAAAGTTCTGTAGCCATTTTCTTCATTTTTAAACATATGTTGTTATATTTATCTGGGTAACGATTTAATTCAAAATTTAAAAAAAAATACGCGCTATTCTTTAATTGTCAGTTTAGAAGCTATACTTCATTTTAGAAGCCATAAACACTAGAAACAATGATTCAGACTGACCATGTGGAAATGGTTTCAGGGACTAGCCTCTGACTCCATTAACTTCTGTGCATTTTTCCTTTTAAATCTACAATGAGAAAGACACAGTTGAGAACAGAGGATGCTTTTTAAGTTAATCTGCCTTTCTGATAAAGCAATGGAAATAGAAGCTCAAATTACGTTTCTGAAGTAAAATGGGACAAGATAAACAAAATATTTCATTTCTAATTGGCTCCTGAGGAAAAAAAACCTCAATGAAGATTATGTATGTTTCTATTAATTTAAGTAAATTAGTTCATTTTACTTTTTCACACTGATGTGATAAAGTTGAAGCGTGCACTCTTAAAAAAATTTTTGACATACTTTAAAGACAGATTTAATATTATCTCATTAAAACAACATGTATAAATGACTGGATTTGCAGTGGAAAAATCTGGATCACAATCTTAGCTCATTTGTTCACTATCAGATTAAAAAAAAAAAGTCACATTACCCCTCTAGATCTGCATTTCTTTTATTCACACTCTGGCAATTAGTAATCAGACTCTGTAATGTTTACACCTTATCTTCCTTCCTCTCTTGTGAGTATGGCTGAGAAATCCACACTACACTTAAAAAAATAAGATCAAAATACAAAGCTGTAATGGGGACCAGTACAACCTGCAGAAAAGGAGCTAGCACTCCAGTGTAGAGAAAGTGGAAAATTTGAGGCTGAAAGTCTTATTTGTCCCCCTTTCCTAGGGTTTCTGAGCTATAGTTTCCTCATCGGCCCAATAGACTGATGGTGCCTGTTTTGAGATTTTGTTCCTACAGTGGAAATGCTAATCAGAATCTTGAACAAGTACATGATAAAAACAGGGCTACTCTAGTGATGCAGATGTGTGGATGGAGGGTCTTGCTCACTCTAGCTCAGCCCCAGACACACATTGTAAAATCTTAAAACCAACAAATGAGATTTAAACACGGTTGTTTCTAATACTAAAGTCTCAGTGTATCTTAACATCGTGCACTTGCCCAATATGTGAAGAGAAAGTGGTATTTTATTTTTTTTTCAACGTTTATTTATTTTTGGGACAGAGAGAGACAGAGCATGAACGGGGGAGGGGCAGAGAGAGAGGGAGACACAGAATCGGAAACAGGCTCCAGGCTCTGAGCCATCAGCCCAGAGCCTGACGCGGGGCTCAAACTCACGGACCGCGAGATCGTGACCTGGCTGAAGTCGGACGCTTAACCGACTGCGCCACCCAGGCGCCCCGAAAGTGGTATTTTAGAGGCAAAAAGCACTGTGTCAGACTTGTATTTCTAACTGTTGTTGGACTAAATATTCAGGAAAGCTACCCTGTCAAAAACACCTACATGTTGGATAAATTATAACTAGCTTACATATAAACACATGGCAGAGTTCTCTAGAAAACAAGGGAAGCTAACAAAAACTGGGACCCACAAACTAAAATCATAATGGTAAGAAAACCCTGAAGCTAAAGCTTCCCTGAGGACAACTGACTAAACCAGGCACCCAGAGTTTATATATTAATGGGAGAAAAAGAGGACTATTAACCCAGAGACTCCTAAATTCAACTTGTACTTGAAGAAACCTCGCTCTCAGTGTGTGTGAGCACTGGAAGCTAACAACCTGTCTCAGAGGAAACAGATAGAAAGTCTACCTGTCCTGCCTGTTCCCGGGATAAAAAATGTAATCATGGATATAATAAATAATAGTCTTCCCTTAAAATCTATACCAAGAGACTAGATCTCACATGGGTGTGGTGTTCAAATTTAGACTACTTCGGCTGTCGGGAAAACCGCAGGCCAAATAACTAAATACAAGCTGTCCTAAAGCACTCTCTGATGCCCAGCTGAAGAACAGGCAAGTCTGTTCTGGAGAAAAACCAGCATCATTAATGCTTTAGTCATCTCAGGCTGCCATAACACAAGTACCCCAGACTGGGTGGCTTAAACAACGAAAATTCATGTTCTCACAGGTCTAGAATCTGGAAATCTGAGGTCAGGATGTCAGGATGGTCAGGTTCTGGTGAGGAGTCTCTTCCTGGCTTGCAGACAGCAGCCATTTCATTGTGTCATCACATGGTGAGGAGGGAGACAGAGATCTCTCCTTCCTTTTTATAAGGCTACAGTCCTATCTGGTTAGGGTCCTACCTTTAATACCAAGGAGACTTAACTACCTCCTAAAGATCCTATCTCCAGGTACAGTCACACTGGGAGTTAGAACTTAAACACGTGAATGGGGGGCACATAATTCATTCCATAGCACTTAATATCATTCCTCATCGTTCCCACAGATTAAGTTCCGCCAAATATGAGCCCATAATCAACTATTACAAAATGAAGATAAGGACCCAAGCCAGCACAGGCACCAGTCAGAAGCACCGTCAAATCAGAGGTTTAAAACCTCAATGGCCTCAAATGTTAGCATTATCTCACATGGAACGTAAAAGAGTTATGTTCCAGGGGCGCCTGGGTGGCGCGTCGGTTAAGCGTCCGACCTCAGCCAGGTCACGATCTCGCGGTCCGTGAGTTCGAGCCCCGCGTTGGGCTCTGGGCTGATGGCTCAGAGCCTGGAGCCTGTTTCTGATTCTGTGTCTCCCTCTCTCTTTGCCCCTCCCCCGTTCATGCTCTGTCTCTCTCTGTCCCAAAAATAAATAAACGTTGAAAAAAAAATTAAAAAAAAAAAAAGAGTTATGTTCCAAATGTCTAAAGACATAAAAAAGAAAACATTTCTCAGGAGCAAAAAAAAAAAAAAAAAAAAAAAAAAAATACTATCAAAAGACATTCCATCAGACGTAAAAATAGACGGTTTTTGGAGATTAAAAAGAAAATTTTTTACATTAAAAACTTAGGGATACTTGACGCCACAAATGAGAACACAACCAGAAGGAAAAACCCAGAAGACAGACTTGAGGGACCAAGCCAGATTATAGTGCAATGTGGCAAAGAACACGGAACACGTGGAAGTGAGGTTATGAGACACGGACAATAGAAAATGACAAGAAATACATCATAATCAAAAGTTTCTTTATCCAAAGGTACCATAAAGAAAGTGAAGGGTTAACACACAAACTTGGTGAAGGTAAAACCCACAAAGATCGTTAGTTTGGGATATAAAGAGAATGCCTCTTGATCAAAAGATAAATGACCCAACAGAGAAACAGGCAAATGTCGGAAACAGACAGTCGAGGAGGAAGAAACACAAATTCAAGCAGACATTTCAAAGAGGAAGAAACACAAATTACCATTAAACGTAAGAACAGATGCTCAAATAGTAACTAGAGAAATATAAATGCAAACCATGAGATACCAGTTAATACCCAAGATTGGCGAGGTGGAAGGGATTAGAAAACCTGTAGTTTCCAGATGCTGACAAGAATGCAGAGCACTGACAACTACTGGGAATTTAAATTTGTACAACCACTTTAGAGAACAATTTGGCATTACATTTGAAGATGCACATAGCCACTGACTAATCATTTCAATCGATTAAGTCTATTTCCCAGAGGAACACTTACACATATGAATCTGACTTGAGAAAGGTCAAAGGTCTTGGCAGCATCATTATTTATAAAAGCAAAAAAAACAAAAAAGGAAAAAAGAAGCAAAGAAAGAAAATCCAACTATGAGGAACTCAAATGAAGTCCATCAAAAGATCAAAAACTTTTGGAATAGTCATACAACAGACTATTTCACAGCAGTGAAAATTAATGAATTGTAGCTACACTAATCAACGTGGATACATCTCAGAAAAATAATGAGTTAAAGAAAAACAAAATAGAGTATGACTCAATATAAACTTATGTAACATAATCTGTTGTGTACAGATGCATGCATATGTAGTAAAACCCTAAGACAGAACGTTGTCATCACAAGACTGTTTTGATGGGAGAGAGAGGCGAGAGGAAGTGTGGTGAAGGGGACATAGGAGGTGTTCGATTTCTTGCTGATATTCCATTTCTTCAGCTGAGTGGCACACACACAAATACTGTTTCATTCTTTTTTCATAATGTAAATATATGTTATGTATTTTTGATTGTATGTACGAAATATTTCATTAAAATTCTAAAAAGAGCACTGGGGAAGGGAGTGAGCAAACTCTGACCAAATCCGGGGTCCTGAGGAGATGTGTCTCTCGTTCCCTCCCACCTGTGTCTCCTCTCAACCTTAAAGGCACATCTAACAGGTTCCACCCACGAATCTTGCCAAAGGATTATGTGATAATCATGGTTTGTGCTAATAAAGTTTGAGGTAACTGTTCCAAGGGAATCTTTGAAGTCAAAAGACCAGCTTAGGCTTTGAAGCCTTCCCCATCACCTGCCCATCTGCCCAGAGGCACCTTCCCTCAGCAGCCGCCCCTACACCTGGCTCCCAGTGGAGGGGACTACAGGATTGGCCTTCAGACCACTTCAAACAGCTTCTTGGAGCTGCTTCGAGAAGGCTAATTACTCCTAATTACCACAACACTCTCGTATACATTTTTTATGGTGTATGGTCGGTAAGTTTGTAGTCATTTATCTTGGTGGCAAAAAATGTGACTTGAACATCTTTTCGACTGGATATAAAATGTGCGAGGACTTCAAGAAAGTGTACCAATCCAACTTCTTGTAATTTGATTACCATTTAAATATAGTGACTTCTGGGGGCCACCTGGGTGGCTGGCTCAGTAGGTTAAGCATCTGACTTCGGCTCAGGTCATGATCTGGCACAGTTAGAAGTTTGAGCCCCGCGTCGGGCTCTGTGCTGACAGCTCAGAGCCTGGAGCCTGCTTTGGATTCTCTGTCTCCCTGTCGCTCAGCCCCTCCCCTGCTGTGCTCTCTCTTTCTCTCTCAAAGATAAATAAATAAGCATCAAAAAATAATAAAAAATATAGTGACTTCTGAATTCAAGACTTGTTACTGGAGGTCAGCTAATCAATGTTTTCCTGAAACACTCGGTCTTTAAAACATAACTCAGTACATGCAGTAATTTAAAATCTTGAGCATTGGGGATGGGTAAAAAAAAAAATGTGTGATCAATTTATGGGAACATTCATGTGGTCTTATTCATAGATGCTTTAAAATAAAACTATCGTTGTACTTTTTAAAATAAAAACAGACACAGAATGGAAAAAGAAATACCAGGGGGAAAAAACATTAAGAATGAGGTCATTTGATTTATGCTTGATTAACTTTTGTATTTACTAGGATATCAATATCAATTAGTATGTGATTTATATTAATCAAAATTAGTTTGGTTGGATTATCAGAATGCAAAACTTATTGTTATAGATTTTTCTGCAAATACAATCTAAATGAAATATATTATGGAAGGGAGGAAGGAAGGAAGGAAGGAAGGAAGGAAGGAAGGAAGGAAGGAAGGAAGGAAGGAAGGAAGGGGAAAAAAAGGAAGAAATTAATAAGATTTTTGCCAAAGACAGCCTACATGATTCAACTAAGTCAACTTATGCATTGATATCTGCCAGAGTGCTAGCCTCCTCTGTGGTGCACAGAGGTGCACAGGTCCTAGAAACACTAATGTTTATCATAAACTCTCCTAAAGTCAAATTTGGATCTGATGAAGCCAACGGTTATTTAGCATTCTGAAAATCGATCTTCAGAAGTTGCTAGTAATGATTTTTTTGCCAGGTAATCATACAAAAACAATTTCAGAAACTGCTGAAGTTTTATTTAATATTCTGTATCATCAAAGTTTTCAAAAAACATCAGTAGCTATCATAATAGTTATTCAGTAACAATATTTGGCTAGAGTTTCATACATTAACAGAATAAAAGCCAACTAATTCCAAGAATTGCTAGTCTAAAATTTTTGCTAATAGTTATTTTAGAGGAGAGTAACAATCTAGGGTCTGATAGAGACTATGTCCTAGAGCGACTTCCAGGAAGTTTATTTATCTTCCTGTAGCTTTTGTGGACTTATTTCATTGGCAACAAGGAGATTCTACTGTGTTGCCCAAAAACACATGCTCAGGAGTACACACATCCAGGGCGAGGGACCAAAATGAAGAAATGATTCCTTAGCTTTACTTCCTGATGGGGTCTGAAAATTCTTCAGGGATTGGGTGAGTGGGGAGAGTGGGAGTCTGAGATTGCAGGAGGAGGCCCCTTCCATATCTGGGGTAGCTGCAAATTCCCCATCTTTGCTCTCCTGGTTCCCTGCCTGTAAAGAAAGCCTTAAAATAAAACAGAACAAGAAGCCCTGCAAAGTTCACCTGGGAGGTGAAGAGAAATGAGGAGCTGCTACAGAGAGTGTTCCCCACTCAGCAGGAATCCGAGTCGGGGGGCACCTCACCCACGAGGACCCACTTGGATTTGTAATTCTGCTGCCGACCCCGACTGAAACAATTCATCAGCCTTCTCTCAGGAGGAGGTCTTGGACTATTTAAAACCCAATTCATAGCAAGGATGCTGAGTAAATATTAGTTTTCTTAACTCTTCCTCCTCCTATTGTCAAATCAATGACCTATTTTGCACAGAGGAAGCTGAGCGAGTTGAAAAGTACACTGAAACTGGCATTTCAGCTGGGCGAATCCACTTGGGTTTTTGGACTGGTGTCCAGTCGTCCTGTCCTCTACAAGGTCGGCCAGTGGTTGTGCCTTGACGTGACCTATTCGCTATCACAGAGCCCCATCCACACCATGCCCCATTTGTGCTTGGGTGGATGAAAGCGTGTGGCATTGCAGAGAAAGAGGGCAGAAGAAATTCTCCCAAGATGCACTACATAATCCACTCCTTCAGACATCTCTCCTCTCTTTGCAACCTGGAATGAAGTATCCAGAAGTGTGGCACAGTTCCTTGACTGTCTGCGAGTGGGAATGGCAGTGGTGACAACGGCAGCTGGCCTGGCTCCACAGACAGAGGTCATGTACTTCTTCTCATGTGAGAAGAAGCTAGACTGCACCTGTCTGGTGTTAACAGTATGAATATAGATTAAGCTGTGTACACAAACACACACACACACACACACACACACACACACACACACACACACTATTCATCAAGTGTTTGAAAAAGATAGGCAATGTAGCAACAATTCCTGAATCCTCCTTTTGTTTATTTAGTACTTTCGTTCAAAAGGCTAATTAGTTTTTTTTTTGTTTAAGTGTAGGAAGAGGGGGCTGAGGTTGACACAGGACCCACAGCATCTTATCTTTGGCTTATATAGTAGGCGGTTAGGATATGCCAGGCATTGTCCTGCCCTCCGTTTCCTATCTCACTGGATTTTCATCATGACCTTGGGCAGTAGGGGGTTAGTATGTCCATTTTACAGATGAAGAAACAAGTGTTGGGAGGATTTAGATGACTGCCCATGGTCCCACACCTATCTATTAGTAGAGCCAACATTCAAACTCAGGCCTGACTCCAAATCTCATACTCAAGATTAAAGCACTACTCACTGGGAAATGGCGCACATGTGGTGTTCACGGAGGTGCCCGTTTCCCTTCAACAGAAACCGCTGCGGGGATGGGCAGCCGCTGTACATCTGCATGCACCATGGCTTTCCTCTGAGACCAGAGTTCTCTGGGGCTGAGCACGGTGGGGTACCAGCATCGGCCCATTCCTACCAGACCCAGGATTGCCTCTAAAACTCTAAAGCTACTCTCCAATGTGGTGGCCATTAGCCACATGTGGCTATGGAGCACTCGAAACGTGGGTAGTGTCACTGAAGAACTGAATGTTTATTTTTATTTTGTCTTATTTAATTTAAATCTAAGTAGCCCCAAGAGGCTCTCAGCTACCACGCTGGGCAGCACAAACACAGAACGTTTCTGCTATTGCAGAAAGTTCCTGTTAATCTGCACTGTCCTAAAAGGACAACTCTCGCTTAGGGAGATCATCAGGGTGAACTCCGTGCAGATCCAAAAGGCAGGTAAAAAAAGATTGACCTCAGAGGCACTTCCTTTTGAGGCAGTTGTCTCAAAAGGAGCTGTGGACGGAAGAAGAGCTCGGGTGATCCATCAGGAAGGTGGGTGGAGAGCAGATAGGTGGGGGACGTGGACCTTAGATGCCTCTGAGACACCCCACCCTCTTGGGGCTGGACCCACAGCCGGGGGAAAAGTGGTGCTGCAGACAGGGGAGAGGAGCATTCCCAGGTCAGAGTGGGACTTAGGGGACAGGATTTATGTTGCTATTGAGTGACTTGGAACACTGGGGCCCAAATGAGCAAAGGTCTGAGAAGAACGGAGTCTTACAGAGTAGTGCCCAGTAGGACATTATTTACAGTTTTCTCCTCTTCAGTTTCTCCTTGATTATCTGACTCTGATTCCCTTACTGAAACAACAACAACAACAACAACAGCAACAACAACAACTTACTCTCCCTCCTTTTCTTTTGCCCTCCGGTCACCAGAAAAAATATATATATAACTGCAATAAATATTTTATTTCTTCCATGTATTAGACTTTTATGTTCATTGTTCTTCACACAGATTAATTGAACGTTAGAATTTTTCTTTCTCGAGAAGAGCGAACTGCTCTTTTTAACGCGTATTATGGCCCTCAGTTAACATTCCTTTATAGGGTCATTGGGTCAATGGCAAGGGCAGGCTACACCTTTTTACCTTCATCAGAGGTATTTTCATAGGAAAATATAGGCTAACATTAGCTTTCTTGTCTAAAATAAAAATACAACTCTAGTGAAAATCAAATATATTTATAAAATATGCATATAAAATTTCACTTATTGAAGAGCTATCATCAAGGCAAAGATCTTTCCTTTTTTTTTTAATTTTTTATAATGTTTACTTATTTGAGAGAGAGACAGAGACAGAGCATGAGCAGGGGAGGGGCAGAGAAAGAGGGAGACACAGAGTCCGAAGCAGGCTCCAGGCTCGGAGCTGTCAGCACAGAGCCCGATGCGGGGCTCGAACCCACAGACCACGAGATCATGACTTATGCTGAAGTTGGAAACTCAACCAACTGAGCCACCCAGGCACTCCAGCCAAGGTCTTTTCTTAAAACAATCAACTTCGGGAGCTACTTGCAAATTAGGGTCTGTTTTCTTCTTTACCGTAGCCTGAATGGATACCCAAGCCGTGAGACAGGAAAATAAAAGATTCCTATTGACAGTTTTAAGCTCCGTAGTCACAATCACCAGATATGCCCTTATTAATGGGCTCTATGAATTCTTTTTCAGAATGCGTGCAATTAATCAGTTCATCTGGAAAGGCAATTGGGGTATATGCGACTTGGAAACACAGACTTCAGAAACACAGATGTTCTACTGAATCCTCACTTGCATACTCTCAGCTAAATTCAACCTCTGAGCTTTAAAAAGATTTTCTAAACTGTTAAGGACAAAAATAAATAAATAAAAATAAATGACATTATACATTCACATCTGGCTCTGTCACCATTTAGGGCATGCTATCACAAGCATTAAACATCTGGGCAGGGGAACAGGATCTATTTGGGAGCCCTTGGCTACCATGACAACTGAAGAGCATGGTCTCTCAAACTGTTCAGTCTCTGCTCATCTACTTTTGACACGACTGCAGTTGCCTAGAGTAGGCACCATTGTAAAACACCAGTCAACATGGTAAGTACTATTTATGTGCAGAAGGTAAGCTCCTAGGGGATGTTTCTCTTGCTTCTGCACGACTTTAATACTAGGGATAAGACAAATCCCTTCTATTTGCGCAATGCGGTTAAAATAATTCGGATTTTATGGCTTTTATGCATGGAAGTCTTCTATTTCTGCATTAAGATATCGCTCCTAATGAAAAAGTCTTAATGAAAATGGTGAAAATTTGCCACCACCCTTCTTTCTCCTATGAAGAAGGAAGACTTCCTTCTGGATGTTCAAAATTTTTATTGGCATTTTAAATGGCATAGAATATGGACAATAATAATTATAGCTTCCATGTATTAATGCTTCCTGTACATTGACTGTATAATGTACCTTGGACACAGCATTTTTCATTTATTCTTCAACACTACCTGTAAACTGGGGGCGCCTGGGTGGCTCAGTCAGTTAAGCATCCGGCTCTTGTTTTCAGCCTCATGGGTTTGTGAGTTCAAGCCCTGCAGTGGACTCCAAGCTGACCACAAAGCTTGCTTGGAATTCTCTCTCTCCCTCTTTCCCTCCCTCTCTCCCTGTCCTTTCCCCACTTGCTTGGCTAGCTCTCACATGTTCACACGCACACTCTCTCTCTCTCTCTCTCTCAAGATAAATAAACTTAAAAAAACTATCTGTTAAACTTAGTGTTATTATTTAGACTTCACAGTTTTGGAAACCAGACTATAGAGAAAGGTACAACATTCAGTCAACAAATATTTACAGAGTATCATGTGGCAGGCTCTGTGTTTCGCACTAGGAATATAATGGTATGAAGGCTTAGATCATATCCCTTCCTTCAGGGGGCTTATCATCCATGGGCAAGACTTGGCCTTACCCAAAGGAAAACAAATAGCTAGGGAGGGACACAGGCAGAAACAGAATCTGAGTCTGACCTCGAAACAAAGCACAAAACCTCGGGTCTGACGGACTTCTGTACCAGGAGCGTTGAGAGTCCTCGTTGACTCACCTCTTCCCGTCACACGATACATCCCATCAGCTAGCAAATCATGTTGTTACTAGCACACAGTTAACTCCAGGATGTGACCGCATCTAACCACCCTGGTCTAAACCACAACCATCGCTCACCGGGGCTATTACACGAGCTCCTAAAGAATCTCCCAGTGTCTGGCCCTTATTCCATTTATTCTCGAGACAGCAGCTGCCTGGGTCTTGCTACACTGTGCAGTCACACCGCATCACCTTTCGAGTCGAGACCCACTCGGGTCTCACGTGGCGTCAGAGAAAGAGCAAATCCTTACGGTGCGCTGCAGGCCTGACTCAGGGTGGGTCCCGATCACTTCATCTCCTGCCCCCTCACTAGCCCTGCTCACTCTTGTCTGGACGCATGGGCCTCAGTGCTTCCCCTTCCAACGTGGCCGGTTGCCTTCTCACTTCATGACCTCATTTCCCTCTGCCTGGAACCCGCTTTCCTAGGTATTTGCATGTTTGCTCCCTCACTTCCTCTGGCCCCAACCCAAGTGCTCCGATCTCCGCAAGGCTCCGTCTGATCACCGTATTTATGATCGCAGCCCTCCCCTAATATTCCCTATTGTCCCTTCCCTGCTTTATTATCCTATGAAGTACATATCACATCTGGCACGTTACATAGTCTATTTATTTATTCTGTATATTGGCTACCTCTCCCAGCTCTTCCTAGCTCCAGATAGTCTCAAATTAGACACTGATAATTAGGCCATCCTTCCCCCTGGGAGCCAAATGACTAGCATAGCGTTCTCTTCTTAAAAATATATGCCCCCCCCCAAAAAAACTTCATGAAGCAGAGATTTTGTCTATTTTGCTCAGTGCTTTCTCCACATGACCTGTAGTGCTTGGCACGTTGCAGGAGTTAAAAATTTGTTGAATGAATTAATATTTTACTGTATCTCCTATACTCAAGCAGATTGAAAGAGCACCAAAACCCCAAAACACTATTTTCAGAACTGCTAAAAACACATTTGTGGGTGGAAAAAAGCCTGGCCGTGTCCCTGAGCCTGCTTCATCCACTCCACCCGCACGGTTCATGAGCAGAAGATACAGGCATTGCCAGGGAACCTTCATCTCTGGAAAGACTTCCAACGGACAAAAGGCAAACGGTAAATTGCAAAAAAGCATGATGCAGCTGTTTTTCATTTTTATTGTAACTTGTTCAAACAAGTTGTTAAGCTGCAGGTGACATGGTGTGCCATGTATAAAATTGTAGGAAAAGGCTTGAGCCCCTTTAAAACACACTATTAGGAATGTGAAACTGTTGGGGCGCCTGGGTGGCACAGTCCGACTTCAGCCAGGTCACGATCTCGCGGTCCGTGAGTTTGAGCCCCGCGTCAGGCTCTGGGCTGATGGCTTGGAGCCTGTTTCCAATTCTGTGTCTCCCTCTCTCTCTGCCCCTCGCCCATTCATGCTCTGTCTCTCTCTGTCCCAAAAATAAATAAACGTTGAAAAAAAAATTTAAAAAAAAGAATGTGAAACTGTTTTGTTTGTTTAGGGTTCTAGGAGTAGTTCAATAGGAATTCAGATAGAAACCCCAAGCTGACAAGGAGCTATAGAAGAAAAATGCTTTTCTCTCTCTTACACCAAGGATAGCTCTGCGGTAAGTAAAAACACTGCTATTAGAAAGGGAACACTGTGCTAACCCACTTAAAAGTGTTAGTAGGATCTTAGCTAGGTTTAAGTGTAAATACTCGAGTGTTGGTGAGCTTCCTGAATGCCAGGGAGGTGGGCAGATTTCTGTTGTGACTATGGGACAGTTTGTAACAAGGATAATAAAGTCAAGGTATTGGACCAACTGTGCAAAGTTCCCCTCTTGTAAAAAAAAAACACCTCTTTTTCCTTATCTGAGTTATCAATATATTCTAAATAACTAATCTGTGACTATATATAACTTATTAGTAAAATGTTCTTTACGATCTTCCTTACCAATATTGCTGGTAATAAGTTAATATATCCTCTGGTCACAGAAGGGACTAATGTGTGTATAGCGCTTTAAAATCTCTCAAACCCACCAAACATAGTCTTTCATATGATCTGACCAATAATTCTGTAGGGAAGATCACAACTTTGTGCTTGCCACCAGCGAGAGCAAATGTGGTCACTGACATCCTAGTTCACGGACTCAAAAACCTATTGCTCTTGGGGCACCCGCAGGGCTCGGTTGGTTCAGCGTCTGACTCAGCTCAGTCACAATCTCACAGTTCACGAGTTTGAGCCCCACATTGGGCTCTCTCCTGTCAGTCCTGAGCTTGCTTCAAATCCTCTGTCCCTCTCTCTCTCTGCCTCTCCCCCACTCATTCTCTCTCTCTCTGCCCCCCCCATAATAAACAAACAAACAAACAAACAAACAAACAAACAAAAAACCCTACTGCTCTTTCTACCATGTGATGTAGATTCTCATGAAGGATAATCTGGTCTCTTCAAGGATGCATGTTAGGCTTGGGTAGAAATTCAGGTAGAGGCGTCTTATAAAAGATCTGCAGCCCTCACCCCTAACTTTGATCTGGCTAAATCCCACCTTGAGCTTAGGGTACTGCATGGGTTTAAGGCCAGCAGCTTCTAAGTCACTGAGCTGGGAACCCTGTAGGCAAAGGCAAGACTAGGAGAGCCTCTGCCTGGCACCTCTGAGGCAGAAAGGTAGAGAATAACTCCTTCGTGCGACCCCCCCATTACAATATCTTCCCCTGTTCAATGTTCCTGAAAAACTTCATAGAAACATATCCTTTTCATTACCAAAGACACTTCTATAACTGAGTCCTTAATTCAGTACATGAAAACATCATCTTATTTTGAGGGTTGAGAATGGGTAGAAGTATGGTTAGAACGATATACCATTTCTGGTTGAGTACCCTAATAATACGAATACTGGATTTTAAATGATGCAATTTTTTTTCCTACAAAACTTAAATTATTTCTATTCTATTCAGTGTCACAAATATTTTACCTTCTATGTGAAAAACATTGTGCTAGGTGTCGAAGGATAGAAAGATGAAAAAGAGATTATTTCTTACCTCCAGGAATCACCAGTCTAATGAAAAGAATCGAAATCTTTCTAGAATACATTTTACTTGTATCTACCTTCTTTAAAAGGGCATACAGAATATTTCTTTGGTGACTTAGGGTCATCATTATGAACATCAGCCATTGTCCTGGGCCACATGACAGGCACAGTGGTAGTTAGAAAACAATGAGGCATAGAAACTAAGGGCTACTGATCACAGAAGTTAACCAAGAACTTGCCTTCTGCCTTCTTGAATTGGGTAGATGTACAGATGGCTAGATGGACAGGTAGATGGATGGACAGAACAACAGACACATAGACAGAAATACCCCTGATGTCAATCGACTTCCTTATCTTTTCCTGTCTTTCCCATCTATGTGTGAACTAAAGTCTTGCTGTTATAGCAAATGTACTTTGGGCAAGTATAACACTGCCTTTAGCAGCCACTGAGGCACAGATGGCCTACAACCGAGCATCCGCAGAGTCTTCAAAACTGGCTCATTATTTCTTCTTGTCGGGCCTCTTCTCTGTCCCTACTGTCGGTTTCCCACCTCCCTTTATCCCTGGAATTTCCACAAGGTTTGCAACCACCCCTTCTAATCTGTGCCTGGTACTCGGCTATGCAACACTCTCGGTTGTTCTCAACCTACAACGGGCACTGCGTGCCCAGCAGAGTGCTGTCACAGAGCGGGCACTCAGGAAATGCAAGCACCTAGTTCCCATTCACGGGCCAGTCTTTGATCTTTCACGGTGCCCAGTCTCTTTGTCTTTCATACGATCAGGTTGATACGTACAGATACTGCTCCTCTTAGGGCTCAGCAAAGCACGTGGTCACCATCCCTCGCTGTGTATTTGTGCACATCTGTGAACAAAGTTTTCTTTTTTTCTTTAACCCTTGAGTACGACACTCACTATGCTTGCAATAACTCATTTGTGGCTGAACAGTTTGACAGCCTAAAAGTGCCTTATTATTTTCATAAATTTCCTCCACCCAGTGGTTCTAATTTAATAAAAGAGTCACTTCTGCGTTATTTATATTTTTATAAATAGTTTGCATTTCCGTTATAATGAATACACACTGGGTTTTAGTTATGTTAGTGTGGCTGTGCAATTCACTTTCTAGAAGCAGCATCACCACCCTTCCAATGCTGCTGCTTCTCATCTAATGATGACAAACCTCTAGAGGACATGAGAGCCTAAGGTTCACATCTTAGGCAAAGCAATCACAAAGCATGATTATTTCCACCCGTATAACTCTATACTTGCATCAAAAAAAAAAAAAAGCTCTTATTTATAACACAAACCACATCATGGAATCCTTCTATTTTCATCTCTTTGCAGGCTCTCATTAAAGCTAACACACATAATAGCATTAAAAAGTGATAGCTATTGCGTTATTATGGATTAATGTAAGGTGCATTGACACAAATACTAAAAATGACCATTACAAACACAGAAAAACATTACTCCATCATACTCTTAGGGACTTCATTTCTGTAAGATTTTTCCTATCTCCTGTTCATCCAGGGTAGAGCCAGAAAAATTAGAGTCTCTGGCTCAAACATATCTTTACTAATAGGATTGTTTCCTCAGGAATTAACTTTCTATGACGCCCCTAGTTTTGAAATTTTACACCCTCTGATAAGTATATGAAAATCCCAGCATTTCACTTTGACCCACTTCAAATTTACATGGCAGAGCTCCAAATGCTGAGAACTGCATAGTGCCCATTCTTAGCACATGATATCAACCATCTGCCCTGGCCATCAGGACAGAGTCCAGATATTTCTCCCATGTGATATTATAAAGGCAATGTGCTCTTGACATTTATGTAATTTTTTCTGGTGAAATTTGCAGGTGATAAATGGATTCTAGCTTTCTCAAACTGGGACCTACCTCACATGCATGTGAGTACTTTTCTTGTGCTGTATATCAACTGTGTGTGTGTGTGGGGGTGGGTGGGTGGGTGTGTGTGGGTGTGTGTATGTGGTGAGCAATTTAACAGAGACTGAATCATGTGAGTGCCCCCAGAAAAGCTAAAGATTCAGTAACGATTCAAACTGTTGTTTTTTAAGTTTTTACCAAACATTTATTAAGTGGAACTGGAGGAAAGTTATTTTGTATTAACAAAAGTGTGTATCTATTTATGGTGAGTTAACAGAGTTATTAGTTCACGTAGGTGAATGAACATATCACTTTCACATGCTTCAACCTCTTTCATTTCACAACTATTTGGTATCTCATTACTGGACAGAATTAGTTACTTATACTCCCCCGGGGAAGTGATAACTTACACAGATACAGTTACAAAGTTAAAAAATGGATTTCAAAGTTCTTTTGTTTGTTTACTTTCACACTGTCTTTTTTTTTTTTTTTTGTCAAAACATTTTCCAGTTTTCTGTGGTCCTTTTGTCTGTTCAGTTTTCTTTTATGATTTACCAAACAAAATCCTCAGAAATAGAGATTCAAAATAAATGTACAGTATTGTGACTGTAATTAATAATACTGTAATATATATTTGGAAGTAGCTAAGAGAGTATTTCTTAAAAGTTTTCACCACAAGAAAAAAAGTTTGTAACGTATATGGTAATGGATGATAACCAGACTTATTATGGTAATTGTTTTCCAATATATATATACATATCGAATCACTAAGTTGTACTCCTGAAACTCATGTAATGTTGTATGTCAATCATATGTCAATAAAATAAATACATTTAAAAAAAGAAACCACTCATTTCCAGTAAACGGACCTATATAAACTACTACTCGGTTTAAGAATTTCAAGTATGAACTGCCAAATTCAAGCGATTCTAAATCAGGGTAGTGGTGTGGCTTGCCGTAACACTATGCAAAATATTCAATAGAGAAATTCCTCAGTGCCAAGAATTTTTTGTTATTGTTAGGAAAATATTCATCAGGGATAGTTCAACAATGGCAACAATTCTTATTGGTATCTCGTGCCCACCCCTGTGAGGGAGCTGGAACAAATGTCGTATTATCAATCGCCTAAGTGTTACATGTGGAAACCTGAGTTAGCAGGTGCCATATTTGCCATTGATACTAAGGATACTCCACTGGCATATGGTGGTGCCCAGGGAAGCTGCCATTCCTTAACCCAGCTCTGTCCACCCAGACATGCACGTGCATCCACCAATCCATCAGCGAGGCATCAAGAATTACCATACTTAAGAAGAGTAATCCTTCAGTCTAAGTGTTTAAATGCACGATGCTAAACGTACACTGAAGGATTTGAAGCAAGGAACTTGCAACTATGACTCGGTCACACATCTGGTTCAGCCCTGTCCGGATGTCGGAATGCATCAGTCATTTTGGATTTATTCATAATGAAAGAAATCAAGTCACAACCCATGTGGTCTCAAAGGTCTACTTAGATGATGATGAAGACCTATGATACTCCCTGAAGTATGGCAGACTTTCCAAGCTTATTAAGAATATACGTTTCTGACATTTTAAATATCTTAAGTCAGTGATTTTAGCCCCTTGGGCAAAACAGTGTTGCAGCATGTAATTCAGGTTATTTCCACAGAGCCAGTTCAATCTCAAATCATCATTTCTAATGCATGCTTAGCAATGCTACTTGTGTGAAGTCACTTTGCACAGCAGTGCCAGCAACCACACAGTGTGACTTCACCAATTTCTTTGTACAGTGCACAAAACAAGTAAACGTCTCAGCAGTTGGGGAGCTTTGGCCAGAGGCCTGGGCTTGCCCCTGGGGGGTACCTCGTTCTTCTTCATGAATTCCAGCAGAGTCATCTTGCTTCTCAGCCTCACGCACTGGCCTCGTAAACAGATTCCCTAAATGATCCCCAAGATTCTGATGTCACATTAGGAGGGGACGCTTGCTTTTCTTTTTTGCCAATTCTGCCATTTTTTAAGTCATTCCTATCCAGTCAATCACCGTCAAGAGCCATCAATGAGTGTTAATGCTCTGTTATTAAAGAATTCTTGGTAACTTGTTTCATAGGGAGAGTTGGCCAAGGGCGACCATGGGAAGGCAAGACGAAGAAAACCCATTTCAACTACTCCAAGTTGATTTCTGTGAAACATACAGAATCAACTGATGTCCCATGCAGGCTCATTTTGAGTAAAGTGGTGTGTATTACAGCCAGAAGGGCAAATGAAGTAAATCACACAGTGAGCAAACCAGTTAACAGTAGCAGAAAATGTTAGTGGTGCCTGGGTGGCTCAGTTGGTTGAGCATCTGACATCAGCTCAGGTCATGATCTCGTGGTTCAAAAGTTCAAGTCCCGCATCGGGCTCAGTGCTGACAGCTCAGAGCCTGGAGCCTGCTTCAGATTCTGTGTTTCCCTTTCTGCCCCTTCCCTGCTCTCTCTCTCCCCCACTCTCTTTCTCTCAAAAATAAATAAACATTATTTAAAAAAAAAAAGCAGTAGTAGAAAATGTTAGAAGTGAAAATACAGATGTAACCCAATGGATTACACTCATACTCTTGTAAGTTACTAGTATGAGAGTATGAGAGTATTATATTTAAAGCATATCGCCCCACACCTGTTAGGAGGGCCATTATAAAACCAAACAAACAGAAGACAGTGAGTGTTACTATAAATGATTGTAAAATGGTGCATCTTCTGAAAAAAACATGATGGAGGTTCCTCAAAAGATTAAAAATAGAACTACCATTTGAGACCAAACAATTCCATTTCTCGGTATGCATCCAGAACAACTGAAATCAGGATCTCAGAGAGACATCTGCACACCCGTATTCACAGCGGCATTACTCACAATAGCCAAAAGGCAAAAACAACTATACTTCTAGCCACAGATGAATGAACGGAGAAAATGTGGTGTATACATACCAGGGAATGTTACCAAGCCATAAAAAAGGAAATCCTGAATCACGCTACGACACGGATAAAACCCGAGGACATAATGCTGAGTGAAATGAACCACTCACAGAAAGACAAATACTCCATGATTCCACTTATATGAGGTATCTACAGTATTCCAACTCGAAGAAACTTTTGGTGTTTTATATATATATAACCAATATACATAAACATATACATGGATCAGCTCTCTCCTAGGGATGCAAAAATATCAAAAGCAGGAGCAACAGGGCACCTTATGCTTTTCTTAGTTTACCCTGAGGGTAACAAGTCCTATCTCTATGATCACTGGAGTAGTGTTCACCGGAAAGCAGCCTGTTCAGAGCCCTATGCCCCCGCACTGCCCCACCGAGCATTTGCACTTAGCTTCACAGCACAGCGAGTGCAATGTCAAAATCACTACGGAAAGACTCTTTACCTTGGTGCGAGGAACCTGGGAAACACTGGACACGGTCAGCTCCTGAGGACAGTTCCCAGAAGAGGCCACAGGTCACAGGTGGGGCGGGCTGCCGGCTGGAACGGCTGTCGCTACGCACAGCATGCCCTAAACCCTGAAACGGAAGAAACCACGTGCGTGTGACCAGGGTGGAACAATTCTGAGTCGTTTCTTTTTGTAGGTTCTTAAATTCCTGCAGGAACATCGCACTTACTGCTTCACCCGTGCTTCTGAAGGCAGGCTGGAAATGGAAGCTGTCTGCCTGTCTCATGTACTCATAAACACTTCCTCAAAGCAGTGTGGTTTCTTCCTCGGCACCTGTGCTCACTTTCTGGCTCTTATTCCTCCACTCGCTCACTGTCCTCGGTTGTGTCACTTGCTTCAAGCAATCCAGGTCCTACATTTAGATTCATGGCTACGTATCCATCAGCTGTACCTAAGAACCACTAGACTGGCACATTCCCCTGCACCTTATATGTGGAGGGCAGCTTCTGAGGAGGGGATGCTGGGGACAGGATAGCAGGTGTAGAGCCTCGCTATACATTTGCCAAGTATGGTCTGCAGAACAGCAATGGAGCCATCACATGGAGCGTGCTAAACAAGCAGGATGCTGGACCCTACTCCAGAACTACTGAATCAGAGCCTGCATTTAACAAGATCCCCGCATGAACGGAATGTCGAATGGACATTACAGTTTGAGAAGCTCTGGTGTAAAATCTGAATATATTTGGAGCCAGATTTTAGAATTCACGGAGGGGGTATCGTTTCTGTAAGTGCAAGGCTACTTCTAGAATAAGGAAATAAATACTATTAATCAAGTATTTATTTGTGGGATGCATTACTTGCTTTCTTTGAAATAAGAGGAATAAATAAATCCAATTATTTTACGGATAGGGCCTTAAAGCATCATCAATAAGTTTAATAACCTTCCACAATGAGACTTAAATACATACTCTTTTTCTTTGTATTTTAATGAATCTTTTCATAAGGCATAGTTAAATCGTATTAGTAACAAATAGGCATGTTATCGTAATTTAATAATACTGAGAAATAATTCCTCCCAAAAGGGAAACAGGGCATAAACAAGTGAATTTTACATGAAGTAAAAGGAATCTAAGTGCTAGAACCCTCCATTTCCACATGCCCTTACAGGGACCAGCAACTAACATGCTATTCAAGTCTTTGTTCTTTTTCTTAAAGGCAGACTCAAAAACTATATAACTTTGAACCTCCATAAAACCCGGAACCATCCCTGGCCTAATTAATTATGAAAACCATTTTTAACTTTGGAATATACCACTTTTTAGTTTCTTTCAATATACTAGAAAATACCTCAAATTATATCACAATCATATAGTCTACAAATGAAAATAACTATTGAAGGAGGACCTGGAAATAATTCTGCTCATAGGTAAGAGAAGTTCTTTGTAATAAAAAGATTCTTATCTTTCAAAGTTATCATGTAACACCATTAAACTAAACAAATACATGGTTTATTCATATTTCTCTTCCGCTCTTCTTTTTCTCCCAAATTAACTAAAAAACCTGAATATTGCTGGGGGAAGGGGAATAACTAAAAGAAATACACAAAAATACTTTCTGGGCATTTTTGTTTACTTCCGCTTTATTATTTTCTTCAAGTATTACAAGGTCATATCTACTTGTGCTTCTTTGCGTGTTTTAGAAAATACAAAAGGTGGGGCGCCTGGGTGGCGCAGTCGGTTAAGCGCCCGACTTCAGCTCAGGTCACGATCTCGCGGTCCGCGAGTTCGAGCCCCGCGTCGGGCTCTGGGCTGATGGCTCAGAGCCTGGAGCTTGCTTCCGATTCTGTGTCTCCCTCTCTCTCTGCCCCTCCCCTGTTCATGCTGTGTCTCTGTCTCAAAAATAAATAAACGTTAAAAAAAAAAATTTAAAAAAAAAATTAAAAAAAGAAAATACAAAAGGTAAAACAAAAAAGTTTTAAAAAATACACAGAAAAAATGAGATAAATTCTGCTAACACTTTAGTGTCTCAAACTATTTAGATATAGATATTTTTAATGTGAATTTGAGTGTGTATATTTGTGTGTATTTGTGTTTACGTGAGTTGAAGAGTTCTGAAAATTGCTATTTCATCCACCAAACTCCTCATATAGTTTTCCAGAGAAAGAAAAACAGCCTTGCCTTTTATATTTGGCTACAATGTATTTCTTAGGTATCATTATCAGTTAAATGATCTCTCAATGTTGGGAACTTTGTTTCTGATGTTTCATTTTTATAAATAAAGCTATTGTGGAAATGGCTATAGATGTTTCCTCTTATATTTTTCTCATTCCATCCTTAGGATAAATACCTTTAACAGAAATTGTTAAATACTATTTTGAAACATATTACCAGTTTGCTTTCTGAAAAGTTTTATCATTTACAGCAACATCAAAAGACTTCATTAAGAAAAAAAGTATCTGCCATTATGAAAGTCAAAAAATGTGTTTTTGTTTTTAAAACTGCTTTATTAAAGTAAAATATGGGGGCGCCTGGGTGGCTCTGTTAGCTAAGCATCCAACTGTTGATTTCAGCGCCAGGTGTGATCTCACGGTGAGTGAATTCAAGCCCCACATCAGGCTCTGTGCTGATGGTGCAGAGCCTGCTTGGGATTCTCTCTCTCCTTCTTTCTCTGCCCTTCCCCCTGCTCGCTCTCACTCTCTCTCTCTCTCTCTCAAAAATAAACTTTAAAAAATAAAGTAAAATATGCATACAGAATAGTGTACAACTTAATGAGCTATCACAAAGCAAACACACCCTTGTACTCCCAACCAAGGTATGGAATATTAGCGGCATGAAAGCTGCCTCATGTCCCTGCTAGATGCACAAAATTTATCCATGCTGCTCATTTTATCTACAGTTCACTCACTTTTGTTGGTAGGTAATAATTAATTATGCAAATATACCACAATTTGCCATTCTCTTGTTGAGACACGCTATATCATTTAATGTAGTTTATATATTTGGGTGCTGCTGTTTTGGTCATACTAAAAAGTAAACTTTTAAGTAAATTTACATGTATTTAACATATATATTAAACCTATCAATCTTTTTCTTTTGTTATTACATTATTGGTGCTATCCTTTAAAAATCTTTTCCTTGGGGTGCCTGGGTGGCTCAGTCGGTTGAGCCTCCGACTTTGGCTCAGGTCATGATTTTGTGGTGCGTGGGTTCGAGCCCCATGTTGGGTTCTGTGCTGACAGCTCAGAGCCTGGATCCTGCTTCAAGTTCTGTGTCTCCCTCTTTCTCTCTGCCCCTCATCCACTCATGCTCTCTCTTTCTCTCAAGAATGAATAAATATTAAAAAAAATTTTTTTTAACTTTTCCTACCACAGGATTATGAAATGTTTACCTACATTTTCCTCTAATACTTTTTTCATTGTTTGTATCTTCACTTCACTTGGAATTTACTTGGATGTAAAGAGTTAAGTAGTTGTATGTCTGTTCATCTTCCCTCAATGGGTAGGCAATGTTCCCAAGAGCTTTTATGAAATAACCCATCTTTTCCCCCTGCTGTCATAAAATGCTTCCTTTATTATATACTAAATTCCCAAATATATACTTGAGTCTCTTTCTGGATGTTCTCTTATGTTTTTAAAACATGCTAATATATTCTTCAATTGGTCATGTAAGTACAAAGTATAAAATTCAAGAGGAAAAACAGCATATAAAGATAGTAAATAAGGCTTCTTTCACACCTGCCCACCAGACACATAGCTACTCTTCTCAAGTTCGACCATGGCTTTGAGTCATTTGTCTACCATTCCAAAAGTAATCTGTGCCTATAAAAAAAGTAAATATACACTCCTGGGTATATTAACATGTCTTTAAAATAGCATACCAAAGCACAGTTCTAGAGTTTGCATTTTCATATAAATCAACTCATCCGTGCTATCTCATCCTTTGTAATATCTGCATTATATGAATTTATTTAAAACCTATACCTCCTGATGAACTGAAACACTGTGTGTCATCTTTTGCTATTATCGGTAAACCTGAAATGAGTATCTGTGGGTAAATCTCAGAAGTACAATTCAGGATTGAAGTATATATGTATTTTTTAAACTACACACTTTGCAGGGTGCCTGGGTGTCTCAGTTGGTTAAGCATCTGACTCTTGATTTCAGCTCAGGTCATGATCTCATGGTTTGTGAGATCTCATGGTTTGTCCCTCGTTGGGCTCTGCAATGACAGCACGGAGCCTGCTTGTGATTCTCTACCTCTCTCTCTCTCTGCCCCTCCCCTGCTCTCTTTCTCAAAATAAAATAAATAAATAAACATTAAAAAAACTATTTATTTTGAAATAATTACAGATATATGCTGTTGTAAGAAATAACACAGATATGCCCTGTGTCACTCACCTAGTTTCCCCCAAGTGGTACCATTTTACAAAACTACAGTACATTATTACAACCAAGATATTGACTCTGATACAGCTGACATACCGAATATTTCCATCGCAAGAATCCTTCATGTTGCCCTTGTGTAGCCATACCCACTTATCTCTTTCCCCTATCCCCTTCTTTTTTTTTTTTTAATTTTTTTTTCAACGTTTATTTATTTTTGGGACAGAGAGAGACAGAGCATGAACGGGGGAGGGGCAGAGAGAGAGGGAGACACAGAATCGGAAACAGGCTCCAGGCTCTGAGCGGTCAGCACAGAGCCCGACGCGGGGCTCGAACTCCCGGACCGCAAGATCGTGACCTGGCTGAAGTCGGACGCTTAACCGACTGCACCACCCAGGCGCCCCTCCCCTATCCCCTTCTTAACCCCTGGGGACCACCAGTCTATTCTCCATTCCTATAATCTTGTCATTTAAAGAATGTTACATAAATGGAATCATGCAGAATGTAACTTGTTGGGATTGGCATTTTTCACTCAGCATAATGCTCTGGGGATTCATCAAGGTTGTTGCCTGTATCGACAGTTCATTTCTTTTTATTGCTGAGTACTATTCCATGGTACGGATGTATTATAGTTTGTTTAACTATACACTGAAGGACATTTGGGCTGCTTCCAAATTTTTGGCTATTAAAGATAAACATGCTATAAACATTTATGTACAGGTTTTTGTGATCATAAATCTTCATTTTTCTGGGATAAATGGCCAGTAATTCAATTCACGGTTTGAATGGCAGTTGCAGGCTTCGTTGTTTAAGAAATTGCCAGATTGTTTTCCCAAAGTGGCTGTGCCATTTTACATTCCTACCAAAGTGGTTCAGTTTCCCTGCATCTTTGGCAGCATCCGATGTTGCCACTAGTTTTTATTTTAGCTATTCTGATAGGTTTATAGTAAGATGTCTTCGAGATTCTAATTTGCATTTCCAAAATGACTAACGATGTCCAACATCTTTTCACATACTTATTGACCATCTACGTACATTCTTTGGTAAAATGTCTCTTCATGTATTTTTCCCATTTTCTAATTGGATTCTTTTTTTGTTATTGATTTCTTAGAGTTCTTTATATATTCTATGGTACTAGACTTTTCTAAGTGGTTTGCAAATATTTCCCCGGTCTGTAGCTTCTATTTTCATCTCTCAACACTCTTTCAAAGTAAAAAAAAAAAAAAAAAAAAAAAAAGCTAATAATTAACTCCATTTGATTGATCTATGAATCGTGTTTTTGTTGCCAAGTCTAAGAACTCTTTGTCTATTCCTAAATCCTCCAATTTTTCTGTTTTATTCTAACACTTTTATAGTTTGAAGTCCATGACCCATTTTGAGTTAATTTTTACATAATGCATGAGGACTGAAATTGAGGTCCATCTTTTCCCTATAAATGTCCAATTGCTCCAGCACGATTTGTTAAAAGGGCGTCTGTCTCCATTGAAACGCATTTGAACCTCTGTCAAAAGTCAGTTGTGCACATTTGTGTGGATCTTCATCTGGGTTCTCTGTCCTCTTCCACCAATCCATCTATCCCTCCACCAATACTACAGTCTTGATTATAGCGGCCATAAGAATTGGGTAGACTGATTCCTCCCATTTTGCTTTCTTCCAAATTCATTTTTATTTTTATTTTTAATATCTTAGTGTAGTTAATAAACAGTGCAATATTGGTTTCAGAAGTAGAATTCAGTGATTCATCACTTGCACACAACACCTAGTACTCATCACAAGTGCTCCCCTTAGCTCCCATCACCCATCTAGCCCATCTCCCACCCACCTCCCTCTATGTACCCTCAGTTTTCAAAATTCTTCAACTATTCTAATCCTTTGCTTTTCCATATAAAATTAGAATAATATTATCAATATCCACATATATCTTCCTTGGGATTTTGATAGGAATTACTATCAAAACTTTCTCTATCTCCTTCGGGAGAATAGATATCTTCCACTCCATGAACATGACATGTCTTTCCCTTTATTTAGACCTTTTGTTCTTTCATGTGTACTGTGCAGTTTTCAGCATACAAATCTTGTACATGTTTTGTTAGATTTATAACTAATTATTTCTTTTTTGAGCAATTATCATATTTTAAAATATCTGTGTTAATATGTCCTGATATTTTTATATTGAGCTTATATTCTGTGACCTTGCTGAACTTGATTTATTAGTTCTGGGATTTATTTTATTTTTTTAACAAATTCTTCGATATTTTCTATGTACACAATCATACCATCTACACATAAAGACATTTATATTCTTTCCTTCCTTCCCAGTATCAGTGCCTTTTTCCCCTTTTCTTGCCTTACACTGTTACATAAGAGTGCTAAAAGCAGATATTCTTGCCTTGCTCCCAACCTTAAAAAGAAAGCATTAAATCCTTCACCTTTAACTATGATGTCTATAGCATTTTTTGAAGATTACCATATATCAAATTGAATAAATCTCTCGTAGTCCTGATTTTTTATGAAAGTTTCTTGTGAATAGGTGTTGAACTTTGTCAAATGCTTTTTCTGTATCAATTGATATGGTCATGGGTCTCCTCTTCTCTAACCTGTTCATACAGTGGATCACATAGGTTGATTTTCAAATACTGAACCAGACTTTCATCCATGGAACACATCCCCCTCGGTCATGCTGTATAGTTCTTTTTATATATTGATGCATTTTATTTGCTACTAACTTGTTAAGTATTTTTGCATCTCTTTAAGAGATATTGGTATGTCTTTTTCTTTTCTGTATTGTTTTTGTCTGCTTTCAGTATTAGGGTAATACTAACTTTTTGTAATGAATTGAGAAGACTTTCCTTCTATCTTCTGGAAAAGACTGTGCAGGATTGGTATTAATTATTTTTTAAGTGTGTAATAGAAATCTCCAATGAAACCAACTGGACCTGGATATTTCACTTGGGGAAGATTTTAAATCATGAATCCCATTTCCTTAATAGTTACAGGGATATTCAAATTATCTACACTGTATCGGGTGAGTTGTAATAGTCTGTGCTTTTCAAGGAATTGGTTTATTCCATCTGAGTTGTCAAATTCATGTGGGTAAAATTGTTCATATTACCTTTATTCCTTTTCGATGTCTGCAGGATCTGCAGTGATACCTGCTGTTTGATTCTGGATATTGGTAATTGGCGTTTTTCTCTTTTCTCAGTCTTGCTAGAGGTTTGTCAATTATATTGATCTTTTCAAAGAACCAGTTCTTCGTTCCACTGATTTTCTCTGTTCTTCTGTTTTCAATTTAATTGACATCTGATTTTATTTTTCTTATTTTCTTTCTTCTGTTTGCTTTGGGCTTACTTTGCTATTCTGTTTCTAGGCTCTTGAGGTGGGGAACTTAGATTATTGGTTTAAGACATTTCCTCATGTTTAATAATATGAAATTAGTCCTATACATTTCCCTCTCACAACTGCCTTGGCTACTGCCCACAAATTTTGTTATGTTGTATTTTCAAGTTCATTTAGTTCAATGTATTTTTTTTAATTTCCCTTGACATTTCTTCTTCGACTCATGGATTATTTAGAAACGTGTTTAATTTCAAAGCATTGGATCACATTATCTTTCTATTATTGACTTCTAGTTTAATTTTATTGGTTGGAGTCAGAGAATATACTCTATAGGGCATCAAATCTATTAAACTTTTGAGATTGTTTTATGATGCAGTATGTGGTCTTTCTTGGTATATGTTCATGGGCCTGTGAAAAGAATGTATATTTTGTGCTGCTTAGTGGAATGTTTTATGAATGTTAATTAGATCCTGTTGGTTGATGGTGCTATGAATTATTCCATATCCTCACTAATTTTATGTGTAATTGTCTTGTCAGTGGTGGAGAAAGAGGCATTGAAGTGTTCACCTCTAATTATGGACTTGTCCATTTCTCCCTTCAGTCCTATAAGTTTTTACTTCACATATTTTTTGTAGGACTGTTGTTGGGTGTTTTACAGTCAGGATTGCCATGTTTTCTTGGCAGATTGATCCTTGTATCTCTATATAATGTCCAGCTCTGTCTCTGGCAATTTCTTTGTCTATATTATCTAATGATATAATCGCGAATTCCTTTGATTAATGTTTGCATAATATATATGTAATCGTATGTTTTTTTTTTAAGATTTTATTTTTAAACAATCTCTACACCCAATATGGGGCTTGAACTCACAACCCTGAGATCAAGAGTCACATGCTCCACCAACTGAGCCAGCCAGGTGATGCTATAATTGTATGATTTTATATATGTTCCTATACTTGTTACTTTCAACGTGCTTATATTGTTATATTTGAAATGAGTTCCTTATAGAGAGCACATAGTTGGTTCGTGTTTTTTGTAATCCACCCTGACAATTTATGTCTCTCATTTGATGTTTTTAGATTATCTGCATTAATGTAATTATTGACGGGTTAAGGCTTAAGTCTGCCATCTTTTTTATTTTCTGTTTTTTCTATTTTTCATTTGTTTTTTCTTGTGTTTCAAGTGGATTAGAGGACATTGCAGAATTCCATTTTGATGTATCTAGTGTTTTGGAATGTATCTCTCTATTTTTTAAAAATTTTTTAATGTTTATTTTTGAGGGGGGTGCACAAGCCAGGGAGGGGCAGAGAGAGAGGAGGACACAGAATCCAAGGCAGGCTCCGGGCTCTGAGCTGTCAGCACAGAGCTGTGGGGCTCAAACTCTCGAGCTGTGAGATCATGACCTGAGCCGAACTCGGATGCTTAACCGACTGAGCCATCCAGGCGCCCCGAAATATATCTCTTTAGTATAATTTTTCAGTGGCTGCTCTGGGTATTACATATATACATAATTTGTCTATTGGTGGCATCTTTTTACCAGTTCAAGTGAAGTATAGGAAACTTACCTACCTTTTATGTCCCTTTTCCTTCTCTATTTAAAATATAGTTGTATTAAATACTTCTACGTTTCTTTAGAAGCTCCATCAAACCACGTTATAATTTTCATTTCAACCACCTACTATAATTTAGAAACCTCACAAGAAGGAAAGTCTAATGTATTTACCCATACTTTTGTTTACCATGTTTTCTTGTCTTGATTTCCCAAAGTCCCCCCCCCCTTTTTTTGTTTTTGTTTTGTTTCCCTTCTGTTCAGAGAACGTTCTCAAGCTACTTTGCTGGGGGAAGGTCTGCTAATAGCTGGTATATGTGCTGCCAAAGCGAGCACAGGTCTGCTAATATCTGGATCTTATTTAAACCTTCTATTTTAAATGGCCTTCTCTGACACTGATCTCAGAGGGGAAAGGAGGATGATACCTCAGTACTGCTCCATTGACACTCAAATGGGAGTTTCTCATTACTGCTGGTTACAGTTATGGGTTCTGTCTCTGAATAAGGTCTCCTAAGACACTGAGCTGGGGTTAGTAGCTTCATTACCACTGGGCAACAGTGAGTCTCTGCAAGGCCTCTTCTGTCACAATCCAAGTTAGGGATGCCTAACTTTTTTTCCAGGTGGAGATGGAAGTCTAGATTCCCCAAGTGATCGCCACTGACACTGCAATGGGAAAAAGGAGCAACTTATTACTGGCCAGTGGGGCTGAAAGTCCTGGCTCCTTTTTTGGTTTCTGACTGCACTTCATTAGGAGTATTGTTATAGCCTGTAGTGGATAAAAGTCTAGGTTCCCCACTCTGCTTTTCCTGGCATGGGTGGTGGTGGGGCTAGTTTTTTTGTTTTGTCTTGTTTTGTTTTTCTATAATGTTTGGTGGAGTAAAGAGGTTACTGAGTAAAAGTGTTCTATTTTACCGGCTATTCCTTTCCTATCTTTCTGGATAAAAAGAGTAGACTTCCTTGGGATTTCTTTTTTTGTTTGTAGCCATTGGCATCCCGTGTTGCTGCCCTCTTAATTACTCAGTCTTGGACACATGAAGCCAGAAGAAAATTTAGAGAACTCCCCACTGGATCATTCCTCTGGTCCTGATGTCCTCAACCAGTCTTTCTTCTTGTCTCCACCTTTCAGAACCTTGTGTTTATTCTATGTATAACGTCCATGGTTTTCAGTTGAACTTAATGAGAGGAACAGGAGAAAGTACTTCTACTCCAATACCCAGAAGTCTACATTTTTAGTTTAGATTATCATTGGTGATTATCTAATTGCCTTCTATAGATGTACCGATTTACATTTCCATAGAGTTGGTCTTGTTTTCTGCTATTGGTCTTCATGGTAGAAATTGCTCTGTCATCTATCTGTCTTTGCCCTCACATCTAATTTGTCCAGGTTATAGGGGTTTCACGCCTGCCATTTTAGAGTCAACTTAAGCATTTCTGGTAGGAAATTCTTCTTTATGGGTGGAAAGGACGTAGGGA
This sequence comes from Acinonyx jubatus, assembly GCF_027475565.1. Classification (NCBI taxonomy): domain Eukaryota; kingdom Metazoa; phylum Chordata; class Mammalia; order Carnivora; family Felidae; genus Acinonyx; species Acinonyx jubatus. The sequence goes on along the minus strand of NC_069380.1, from coordinate 26,675,151 downwards.
CTGCCATTCAGAAGTAAGCTTTCCACAGATGTTCTCCTTCTTTCATTTGCCTGCCTCCTACTCAGCACCGTTCACCTGACTTGAAGACTGTTAGTGAACCTTGTCTAAGCCTATTCCACCTACAGAAAAAAAGAAAACACCGCACAGAGTCGTGAGGAGGGAACTTTTATTCCAATTTCTCGTATCTCATTTTAATTTATTTGAAATCAGGCTATATTTGACAAAACTTCCTTGACGCTTGTGGTATTTTATTGGGATAATTCTTTTGTCTCTCCGTTCTCTCCCACCCTGTATGTATGCTTCTCATTGTCCATTTTTATCAGCATTTTAAGAGTATGTGTATGCAAACTGCTGTCTTTCAGAGATGCCTCAAGTGTATACTTTTTATAAATACCTTATTTTCAGAGGCAGAAGATACCAGTAAGAAAACTGGGGATGGACAACGGCAGTTTTGTTGGAGGAGTATCCAGTGTCACTCGTTTAGCCCTTACACTTGATTATACCACCTCTCTGTTTTCCAGACTCTTGTGTCTTGTAAGTCCTTAAACGCTACTTTCAACACTAGTATGAACAGTATATTCCAAGATGAAGAAGGCGGCAATACCGTGTGAAAGCTTTATCATTTAAAACAGGAATACAATTAAAACACCTTCACTCAGTTAAAGCTTATTGCCATTAATACATTGTCCGCCAAATGCATTTTGCTTGTTGTTTTTTTTTTTAATTCAAAAGCTGAAGCTCCTGTTTTCCTCTACAAAGAAACACACAAACACAAAATAAAAAGATTAACTCTTTATGTACCTCAATGTAGTATACGAAGGTAGGTGTGTGTGTACATACACAAACTTCTGATAAAATATTTGCTCACGGTAAAGTATTTTGAGCAGAAAAAAGAAATGCATAAAAATGTAACTCCACATAATACTATTTAGCTATGACTGTTAAGTTTTCTTTGGAATATTCCACTCTAGTTTCTTCCTATGCACTTTTTTCTTCTTTTTATAAAATGGGCTCGCTCATACTATAAATACCATGTGAACCCTGCTTTATTCACTTAACATAATAATGTGTTTTCCCATTTGGTTAAATGGTCTTTAAAAACAGGAGTCTTTAATGGCTGTAATAATATTCTACCTTCATGACGGTATCATAATTTATTTAAACATTCTTCTATGTGAGGGTAAGCTTCTACAGTTTTGCTATTTTTAATAATGCTGCAAGGTATATTATTTTACATAAATCTTTGATTTATTTTCTTTTCTTAGGATAGACTGCTAGAATTTGGATTATTGGACTGTGGCTGCTGCAGCACAAACTTCCCTCCTAGAGCAGGAAACACTGCTGTGGGTCAAGAACTGGCTGTTCGCTCCTGGCCACAGCACTGAGAAGAGACTGCAAATTCTGCCTCCTTATAGCGAGACACTGTTGGGGTTCCCTTTCAAGTACTTATTTCCTGTGCAGCAGTGTGACCAGGCAAGCCTGGGGCTCCTCCCGCTTGCAAAAAGATTTGCCTGCTCTGCTCCTTAGGAAAGCTGCTAGGAACCAGGGAAACTGAGTCATAAATGTGTGCCCTCTCGTGTTTGCAGCCCTGCCTCTTTCCACCACTGGAGTAATAAGGATCAGATGACAGTGTGAATCAGCAGAAAGGTGCGACATTTGCTGCCGGAAGTCCTAGCCACTAATTTATTTCAGGAGAAAGGAAAGAGTTCCCATGCTATAAGGAAATAGCACCTTTAAAACAAAATTGGGAACACAGTAACTATACGTCAGTAGGCTTTTATGATTTATTTTCTTCTTTTGGGGGGAGGGAAGAGAAAATTTAGGAACTCTATAGTTTCACCACACTATGTGACTATACTGGTGTATCTCTGATCACGTTGTACTGTCAATGAGGCACTTTCGAAGCTGCTTTCTTTTCCTTAATAAATCGTGTGAGTTATTTAATCGTAAAAATGTGGCTTGTCATATGCTACTTTATAATATTTCATTCCTTAAAGTAAGAATGTTTTCTATTGCTGCCAACACAAATATCACTATCTTTACACAAAAGGAACTCTCATCTGTCAACTAACTTCGAAACACCCAATTTCCACCAGTTGTTTGCTCTTCTTGGAGCAGCCCTAGCAGGGAACGATTTACATTTTATTTATTCATGCTCTTTGCTCATTTTTTCTATTGAGGGGTTAGGGTTTTTTTTTTTTCTTATAGATTTGAGAAATACCTTTAAATATTGATGATATTAACCCTATGTCTGTCATATTTGTTCCAAATATTTTTCCCACTTTTCAGGGCCATTTGATTTTGTACCTGGTGCATTTCTTCCCCCCCCACCCCACCCCTTTTTTTTTAACCATTCAGAGATGTTTAAATTTAGTATGTTAATGTATCTCTTACTTTAGCATTTTTTTCTTTCTTATAGTTAGTATACATTCCCGAGTCCAAAATCACATGTATATTATGGTATATTTTATTCTTCTAGTTTTATTGTGATTTTACTATTTTATTATGATTTTGAACAATAAGATATTTTTGAGAAATCGTTTGATTCATCATTGATTTAGCTGCCATTTTTATCATATACTAAATTATTTCATATATAGGGTATTTTACAGAACTTCTAGGGTGCCACTGTACTGTTTGTGGATTCTTAGACTGTTTCCTGCAAGAGAATTGAGTACCCTGAATATTCTGTCCTCTGGTGCCATTGATTTTTTTCCCCTCAAAATTTTAACCAGTTCACCCATTTATTCTTCTAAATGAATTTTAGGATCAATAATTCAAGTTTCAAAAGAAAATCTGCTTATATTTTAAACATAAGATTTAAATTTTGTGATTATTAAAGATGTCTATACTGGTATACACATAAAAAGGCATTCGCGTTTACTACTAGCCATAGCATAACGAGTAGATACAGATTTTGAAGTCTGATAATGTCCAGTGCTAGTGTAAATATGGGGAAAATGAGCATTTTCATAGAGCGTCAATGAAAAAGGAAATTGGTAGCTTTTTAGAGGAAATTTGTGTCTATCAAAATGCAATATGTGCATACTCCTCGATCCAACAATTCCCCTTCTAGGAACTTGTCCCATAGACAGTCTTACACATGTGTACACAAATATACAAGGCAGGTCATTGTGCCATCGCTTGCAATAATCCCCTAATGGAATCCACATAAAAGTCCAGTTACAATAGGTGAGTGGTAAAGTCAACTATGGAGTATGCATACAATGGAATGTTGCATAGCTATTAAAAAGAACAAAGTATACCTATATGTAATAATATGGAACAAAATCTCTGAGATATATTATTAAATAAAAAAAAAGTTTCAGAGCAATATGACCAACATAAAGCTACTTATATTTTAAAATCTCTGTCTTTGTGTGTGTAGGTACATGGGTAGTATGTATATGTATAAAGAGTATTTAGTCAGACAGACACTAAAAGAGCAATCATATTTACTTCTAGGGAGGTAGGTGAGGTTAGGGAGTAAAAAGGGATTATAATTTTTTTAATGTTTCTTTATTTATTTTGAGAGAGGGATAGAGAGTACTGGTGCACACGAGCGGGGAAGGGGCAGATAGAATGCCAGGCAGGCTCTGCACTGCCAGCCCTCGATCTCACAACCATGAGATCATGACCTGAGCTGAAGTCAAGAGTCCAACACTTGAACCAACTGAGCTGCCAAGGCTCCCCAAGAGATTGTAATTTTTAACCTAAGTATTTCTATATTATTTTAGGTATCTATTGCATGCTTATGTTCATGTACAACTTGTGTATTTTACAGAAAAAAATTTTAAAGCAACACATATTCATTATTAATATTACCTTCTCCTTTTATTAATATCACCTAACCTTTTGGGTAGTCTTTGTGTTTGTTCACTCTTGAACTGGGAGAAAGTTAACCCGACTTGGAGTTGGCCAACAGATAAATACATGTAACTCCAGGTTGGTGATGCCCCTTGGGTGGTACTTTCTGAACCCTCTATGGTTCCTCTGCTCTGGTACAAGTTGGTCTGGACACCTTGGGTATTTAATTAGCATTCATTGCAGACTACCCTAAGTAACTGAGGTGAGATTTTTTTTCGCCCTATCATTGCATAGTTCTCTACCCCAAAGCCCCATCAAACAAATAATACCCAAAAAGCCACAATCCAGGCACTCAATGCTAGATGAGCTCTTTCTGCCTTCACCTACAGAGTCTTGACAGTGTGTTAGAGCAGGGAGGGGACTTTACCTCCGGGGATGGATTTTACTGTTTCCCTACAGCACCACCGCTAAACAAGGAAGTGTAGTCTACGAAGATAGGAAAAAATTCACGTAGACGAGAAGATGTGTTTAGGTTATTTTGTACACGTCAGAAAGCCATGACCTACAGGAGACAGACCCAATACTGGCCAATGGTTTTTATTCTCAATGTAGCTCCCTCAGCCTTACAATCAGTGGAAATTCCTCTAGGAAACCTGCAAAAGGCTATCAGTCTTTTTTTTCCACTGGTATTTTGTTTTTATATTTTTCTGTGTCACCATGGGTACTTAAATGGAAAGTTGATGGGGGCGCCTGGGTGGCTCAGCTGGTTAAACGTCCGACTTCAGCTCAGGTCATGATCTTGTGGGCCATGAGTTTGAGCCCCATGTCGGGCTCTGTGCTGACAGCTCAGAGCCTGGAGCCTGCTTCAGATTCTGTGTCTCCCTCCCTCTCTGCCCCTCCCCCACTCGCCTTCTCGTTGTCTCTCAGTCTCTCAAAAATAAACATTAAAAAATTAAAAAAATAAATAAACGGAAAGTTGGGAGAGGCTACTTCAGGGCCTATCAGCCAGATGATACTATAAACATGCTATTTTGTAAATAAAAGTAAAGCCCAAAACACAGCATAACAACCCTAGAGGACAAAAGAGGCCATACATACAGAAGGTGTATGTATACAAACATAAGCACAAGAGCACTTTTCTGCACTAGGGTGAGTGTATCTGCCACTTACTAATCAAGCTTGGTGGCTCTCTGGGGTATTAATTCTTGCAAGGACCAAATACACATTTATTGCCTGTGGGTACGGAAGAACAGGGGAAGGATTGTGGTAGCTGCTCTCAAGATCAGAAGCAAGGGGAGGAAAAGGAATGAGTGGAAGAATTAAGGGGCACAAAGAGGCTGAAATCTGAGTGGAAATAAAGGTAGACAGCGGGGCATAAATAGGGGATTAATACCTGCAAAGTGGTGAAAAGGACAGAATCCAAGAGGGGGTACAAGAGAAAAAAAAAAACCTCTATAAATTATCCGTAGGAAATGGAATCTCTCCTGGAAAAGACATTCAGCTTAATTTTTTCTGGACTTAAAACTGGAATTTAGTGCCACCAGAAAATAGTAGGTAAGCATGAAAGCTGAGGCAATTTATCACAGTTATCATTTCCACCGATAAGCATTTCTTTGTTTGAACAAATGGCCACTATAAAAAAACAAAGTCGCAATTGAATTAACAACCTGGCTTACAGTGATGTCCCCAGTAAGAAAAAAACATAGGAAAAACGATAATATAAAAAGATGGAATATATGTTTTGTTTTGTTTTGGTCTGAGGTTTGACGGAGATAAATGTGCCAGAAGGGTATTTTCCACTTTTTACTTTAGATGTAGAAATACATGTTCTGTTCATATACTTCCTAAAATTTCTACATGTGAGAAGTGGGTGTTTAAAATTATCCAGTATCAGTGAAATCTGATATATCTCAGGGTTTTGTTTGATCTTGTCAGCTACTCAGAGCAAGATAAGGCAGCAAAGGAGGGAACTTTGCACTAGACTTGCAGTGGGAACCAGTGTGTGTGTGTGTGTGTGTGTGCGCGCACACGTGTGTGCGCGCACGTGTGCTGGCGTAGGCAAAACCTACTGGAGGTCACTCTGACCTCCATTCGGGGCAAAAAGGAAACTAGGGGGTTCAGGACCCAGGACAGTGGGTAGTCCTTGGAAGCCCCCCTCCCCCGGCAATGGTCAGCAGACACTTATCTGTCGATGGGGATGCTGAAAGGCACTGTCACCGGTCTGCACTGTGGGCTAGCATAGCCCCAGCATAGCCACCAGGGCAGCCGGTGGAGTTAAGTAGGGGTTCATTCCTATGAAGGGGACCAAATGATTGACTAAGAAGAGAGTTCTGACCCGGAACACATGCAAGCTGCCTGAAATTCAGGAAGCCAGGCACAGATGGTTTGCTGTTACCAAGAGGCATCAGAAGGGTTAATATCTAATGAGCTGACACTGAATCCTGGGAACTGGGAACCATACCCAGGGTCATGCAAGTCGGAGTGACACAGAGCAAACACTATAAAAGTTTCTTTTGTTAATAGTAGCATAACATCACATCCCATTTCAAATGATAGAATCTTCTCAAAGGAGAAATTTTGCGTTTAAAGTCTGTGACTGACAACTGCTTCGTGGAATTGTGGAAAGAAGACCACGGAAGAGCAGACAGGCCAGCGGCTCAGGCTACCAGGCTGCTGCAGTCCGTCCAGGCCCCAGTGTAATGCACTAACTCTGAGCATCATCACTTAACCCTCCAGGACTTCAGTTTTCTCCTCCCAACAGTCTCCATGGCCACCTCAGAAACTCTCATTGAAACCAATGAATGTTTAGTATGAGGCGCCTATTACAAATATTCTCTTGGTGAAAATTAGCCTACATTGTGACATTCCTACTTACTCAACAAATTGAAAGGAAATAATCACACTCCAAAATGGATGTTCGGAACATTCCAGCTTCCTTCGCTGAAGTCCTTTGAAAAGTAGACTTAGTAACAAGCACACCACAACCCTACAAGACTAATAATGAAATAAATCGTGTTAATCCTCGCGACGTGCAATTTTCTCTCACTCTTCGGTGCCCCGGTCAGCTGTTCCTGGGACAACAGCTGGTATATCAGGACTGGCTTTGCCCCACAGTTTGGGGCCATCAGTCCTGTCTCCCCTTGGCTGGCCAGGCACAACTATGGTATTCCTGAGCAACTAAACCGTGCTGGCTCTCATATGGGGGCAGAAAAGAGAGAGGTTGGTCTTAGATGCATGCAGAATGTGGGGGTTGCCTGGGTATGACAGATGGGCACCACAAAGCATCCCGTCCCCCTATGAATTGCAGCAATAGGCCCCCACAATAGGTGGCCAGTGCAACCCAATCAGAAAGACTTCTCTGCCAGACCCAAGTTTCCTAGTGTGGGTTTCCCCCAGGTCTCCAGGGAAGACTGCCCTTGGGTCAATGCTACTTGAAATGCAAGGGAAGACCTGACATTCAGGAGCCTCTCCCAGGCCAGCAGTGCCCTGAATGGCTACATGAAGAATTTCCCAGGCCTAATTCAGTCATTATTTCACCACGGTCGTGGCACCAGAGGGGGAAGACTGGAAAGCAAGGGGCGCGGGAGGGGGAACTATTATATGGATCTAATTTTGTGGAGAACAGCATAAGCTGTTGGGAACACTACTTCATAAAGCCCAGTGTACTCATCTCATAGCCCCTCATTGGTCATGGAATCCCAACATCGGCACGACACTCAGACCTTAAATTTATTCAGAACCAACTTCCCAAGAGCTCAAGATATTGCACACAAGTATTCATTTTTATTAATCTACTAAATCTTCACAAAGTTCCTCTCCCTTTGGTTAGAAATGAACAAAAAGCAGGGTTAATCTCTTATGTCTCTTTCAACTGCAGTAGCCCGATTTAAAGAGAACAATCTACCACAGGCGACACAGGAAGTTAAGGAGGATGCTCAGAAATACCGGTCCCTAAAGGAGAAAAAGAAAATCAACAGCACATCCACAAGCCTTTGCCCCTGAAGCTCCACTGGCCACAAACATGCAGGAGGGGCCAGCCCCACCCATAGCCCTTCCTAGTCTCAGACACCAAGAAAGCAGGAGGCGGTTTCAGAGCATGTATAGATTAGGTTCTTCTGACTTTACTGGGCCACATTTGAATTCGAGTCATTTAAGAACAGCACTAACGAATACTCACTGAGGGTCTCTGCTTTATCTATATAGATGTCCAAAGACACTCTTCATGTCCTGTTTCTCCCCACTCTTGATAAAAGCCTCCCCCTCTATTTACAGCATAATAAGTCTCTCTAATGGTTCCTCAAGAAATAGATCTGAAAATGGCAGGCACATTTCACCTTTGTCCAGCCAGGATCTCACGAGGTTGAGGATGCGGGTGTAGTTTGAAACCCATCATGACAAAACCATCCTCATTTGGCAAAGGGAAAAACCCCAATCATAATTCTCTGCTGAGAGTCATTAGAGAAAGCCCAAGAAAGAACAGGAAGAAGGGTCAAAGAGCAACTCTTGGATTTACAGAAGCACAGGCCATGAAATCAGAGCCTACTTGATTCAAGCCATGCACTAACAAGGATATATATGGACTAGGAGATTTTTATCCCCACGGTTTCATTCTACAAAACAGCACTGCATTTGCTCATCTTTCTGGATGGCCACGAAATAATGGTACATCTTGTAAATATAGGTGGGTTACTTCAGAGAGGGGGGTAGGAATTAGTTTTAAACCTGTCACATAGTTTCAAGTTATTTCCCATGAGATTTCATACCAGGCCACAGCACTGGAAGCCATAATTTCCATATTTATTGGAAACAGCGTCTCAGCCAAAGTGGTGCATTGTGTTCTCACAGTGAGACCTCACCCGGGGAAACAGAATTAACTCACACTATCATCGTAAGTGTCTGGGGTCTTTTTTCAGAAACCTGTAATATTTGACCCCCTAATTCAGAGTAAGTTTCTTCAAATCCACCGCCTTTTAGCAAAGACTATAACTGGAGGAACTGATTTCTAACCTAATAAACTTCTTTGCCAACCTAACCAAAGAAGTTTAAATCTGTGTTGTGCAAATGGCTATTTGTTTTGACCCATATGTCTCCCAGCATTATTGCTTAGCTGAATCTAAAAGTTACATATTTTATGTTCCAAGTTTCACAATCTGTTAAAATATATTTTTATATGAAAAAAATATGCTTTCACATATTTTATATGTGAAAACTACGTGGGGGGGTGGGGGGTATACAGGCCATATACATTCAAACCATTTAAAAAAACTAAAGAATAAAGAACGCTATGTATTTTATGTGCAACAGATCTGAATATTGGATTTTAAAACCACTGATGGCTAGCATTACATTATTAACTCATTAAGGCTTCCAGTTCAGAATACAACTATCTACACATTTGGATTTTTAGCTTTATTTAGGAATATTGGTACCTCTTTAGAACTATAGACAGCACAGGGTTGGCATGAAAATCAACACATTCACCACAAAAACTGTCATATACAAACTCTTGCACAAAGGGAAAAGGTTTGAGAAATTAGGTAAAATTAATTACAGAGAACAAACTGGCTATTGTATACAATTGTTAAGAACCCAATATTTTCTTTATTTTTTTTTAAGTTTATTTATTTTATCTTGGGGAGGGAGAGACAGTAGGGTAGAGAGAGAATCCCAAGTGGGCTCGGCATTCTCAGCACGAAGCAGTGCTCGAATCCACGAGCCATGAGATCATGACCTGAGCCAAAATCAAGAGTTGGATGCTAAACCAACTGAGACACCCAGGCATCCCTATAAGCCAATATTTTCTTAAAAAGAGTTACGTTGAAGATAGATTGGTATTAGTCTTAGATCACCAATACTTGATTCCTTCCTTTCATACTCATTCACTGATCTCTTAATTAAACCAAAAACAAACTGCGTTGATCCAGACAGTCTGAGTTAGGAGCAAGCGTTGACCACTGTGGTTAATAACAGTACCCTCCCATAATATATCCTACGGCAGATTAGGAATCTAATCCAGCATGGTTTTTGTTTTTATGTTTTTTAAAATGCCCTTTACATCTATAAGCGACTTAGAAATTCTTCAATGCTGTTTTGAATAAGGAAAAAATTTTTATTGTTATTTTTGATATAATTATAAAATATATAAGCATAAAATTATAACATATTTTGGCAGTCTTGCAAAATTCTTCTTAAAATACTTTCCAAAAATTATTATACTCAAAGCGGCATATACACTCTCTACAAAGAATATCCGTTTTTATCTCTGAATAGTTGAATCCATGCATTATGTTATTCACTACTTAAAAATGTCATGTTTCTAAGGAAAATGAATTAAATTTTCAGGTTCATCCTAATCCCATCTACCTCCACAGCTCCTCAATTCCATGATGCATGCTTTTTTCACATTTTAATGTTTTTGGAAATGAGATACATCTTCAAATGATATTTACATTGAGCGTATGTTCTCCTCTAAATTTTAAAAACTGTATTGTGTCTAGCAATCTGTAAACTCCTGTACATGAGAAAATACATGATCTCCGCCATGTTTTTCTACCTCAAGGTTCTGCTAGATGCTTAACATCACAGTACTTCTAACACAGAGAAATCCCCAGAAGCAGTTTGATGATGGCCTAATACCACCAGTCAACACCCGCCCCCCACCTTTTTCCTTGAAAAAGAGGAAAATGTGGGGCAGTGACAGCCGCTAAAATAAACAGAGAAGTGCAATAATTGCTTCTCCAGCAAGCAGTGGTTACCCTTCCACAAGCAGTGGTCACGTGATTCCGTCCTGGCCAAAGGGGAGAAAGCAAGGGTACAGGCGGTCTAGGAAAGCTTGCGCTTAACATAGAGAAGAAACTTGGCTGGTGTGCCTTCTTTTCCTCCATTCTCACTGTCTTGCCCTTTAAGGATGATGGTACCCAGGCTCAGAGAGGTGAAAACAACTGCCCTAAACCAAGCAGTTGGTAAGTGGCAGGGCCAGAGGCAAATCAGCCTCAGGGCAGGAAGCCAATTCCCTAGGAGCCAACTTCTTTGGAATGCTAAAATGTTACTGGAGTAATAGGCACCAAGCAACTCAAATTTCATCAGGCAATCCATGTAACTAGCAAAATATAAAAACAGCACTCTCCAGGGCTCCTGTGTGGCTTAGTTGGTTAAACATCCAACTCCTGCTCTCTGCTCAGGTCATGCTCTCATGGCTCCTGGGATGAGCCCAATATTGTGGGGCTCCTCGCTGTTAGCACAGAGCTTGCTTGGGATTCTCCTTCTCTCCCTCTCTCTCTGCCCCTCCCCTGCTCTTTCTCATTATGGATAAATAAATCTTTAAAAAAAAATCACAGCACTCTCAAGTAGGAAAAAAGTTTGTTTCCACCCACTCACCCACCCACCAAAGAAAACTTGCCCCAAATTGTCAGTGTATCTTGGAGTAACCCACCCTCACTGCCTGCTAAAATTCTGAGATCAAATCAGCACGAGTGGTGTTCTTTGACTGAAGCAAGTGAGATATTTTATTATCTAAAATGTAAATCATTTAATATGCCTCCCTATTACTTATTTGATCTAGAAAACACACACATGCTCAGTCTAAAGTAAAATCAAGAAAAACTAAAACAGAAAACCTTTCACCTTTCAATATTTTTACCTACAGATCATTGATCCTGCCTGGGCCAGAGAAAATAAACAAATCAGCGAATCTGTTAATATATTGTATTTTTATTACTGAAAATCATTCCCCTGTGCCTCCATTAAATACTGTTGAACAAATATTGAAAGAATAGAGACTTGGTGGGATGTTTGATCAGGAAACCCCAGGTACCTTGGACTTGATCTCAGCAGAACTGGAATTCATATCTCAAGTCTTTCTGCCTCCAGATCTGGCTTTCGGACCTCAGAGATCCTGAGTCCAGAAAGGTGAACCCAGTAACCCCCAAGCTAGTAAGAAACAAGAACTAAATCCAGACCCAGATCATTGTCCAAATTTGTTGAGCACCTGCTGTGAATACAGTGCTATTCCAGAGATGATGTACATAAAGGTATAACATAGTCCCGCATCAAGGCCCTTGAGTCCCTGTGACCATTGTGTGATTTAAATCAATTCAATCAAAATTAAAGACACTATCAGTAATAGAACACTTTTTACAAGAAGTCTCATGTGCCTTTTAAGTATCTCAAATTAAAAAGTTGACAAATCCCTAAAATACAAATAATCAAGATAAAAATGACCAGAATTATAATGATCACAATGATAATATTTATTGTTGAGCACTTACTGTGTACTAGGCACTATTTTAAATGCTTTTCAATTTTTAATACACAACTAGACCATTTAGATACTATTCTCCTAATTTTACAGATGAGTAAACAAAAAAGATTAGAGAATTACTTACAAACTTGTCCAAATTTACATATGCTAATAATCACTATGCAATTCAGCCTCCAATTTCAAAAGTTCTTGCCTCTACTTATAGTTTTTTTAGAAAAGGATAACAACATGCCTACACACACACAGAGACACACACACACACACACAGAGTTTTATCTACCTCTATAGGTCTGTTTGCTTTAAATACCTCAAAATTTAATCAATATCAGAAGAAAAGCTAGGAGCTGGAAGCTGAAAGAAATACTACCCATTTAGAATTGGCCATTTGTGGTAAATAAATAAGTCAATAAGGTAAAGAATAGGTAGACTTTAAACAAGAAAGTTTCCAACACATTATGCTTTAATTAATTGTGAACTGAAGGAATTATTGGGGGGAAAAGATGGTATTTTTAGAAAAGCAATTAAATCTAGCCTATGGGTGTCACTAACACTAAGGTCATCTCAACAAAAAAGATTTTCAAAGGGATAGAAGCAGATCTTAGGGCAGAAGCACCCAAGAGATGACTACAATAGAATCAAAAGACCAATTTGGCCCCATGTTCAAGGAGAAGAAAGTATCGACCTCATTTCCCCAAGACTCCACTGGGATTGGATGCCTTTACTTAATTAACTACTCATCCCTGATACCATCTAAAAAATGCTGACCCTGCAGCTTTGTGCAGATAACTTGCTGTAGCCTCAACAACCCTATTTATTGGAATATCCATTTTCCTGTCTAATAGAGCCCAGAGTCTGAACTTCCTCCACTTGAGCTGGCATTCTACGTCTTCATTTATGCTACCGCTGCGTTTGTACTAAAAGGCGCAGGATATTTGTGTCCATGATCATGCACAGTCCAAGGCAAATAAAAAATATAAGTAGAATATGGAAAGGAAGAAATACTCCAATTGCACTGTGTTTCAAAGTAAAACAGTTATAATTATGTAGGGAAAACATACCTTGAAAAATGAACTCAAACCATTTATTTGTAGACAAAGAAAAACTGTTGACCCAAACAGATTTAAATGTGTGCACGTGTCCTGTCTCACCAATGTGCACATTTTCCTGCTCCTGAGGGCAAGGGTTAGATTCAGAAACCCCATCTCACATGGGATGCCAAGGCCTGCAGGTGCCTACATTCTGGGGAGAGACGCTGATGATCATGAACAGCTTAGTTTCTACGGAGCCAGCGCAGCTCCCCGCCCAGGGTAGGTGTTTGTTTCATAGGAGTTGGACTAAATAGAAATAGTGTCATCATCCATTTACTTCCATTAATTAACATCCGGCTGAGGCTAGTTTTGATATATCTTGCAAATTGTCCATTTGTCACCTTTAGAACAGCTACCATTTCAAAAGTTTAGGCATATGGTAATATGTTAATTAGCCAGAAGTAAATATTTAGCCCCATCTCTACTAAGTAAAACCCTTAACATTTTATGCATAACCTGAAGACACGCTGGCTAAATACGACAATTCCCCCCACCTGCCTTTCTGCTTTCTATGGTTTCAGTTACTTGTGGTAACTGAAGCAGAAGGTCCTCCCTCTGACGTATCATCAGAAGGTCATTAGTAGCCTAAGGCTGCATCACGGTGCGAACGCCACTCACCTCACTTCATCTCATCACGTAGGCATTCACCGTCTCACAGCATCCCAAGAAAAAAAGGGGGAGTCTAATATCGTAAAATACTTTGAGAGAAACCATATTCATATACCATGTATTACAGTAGATTGTTGTGATTGTTCTATTTTATTATTGTTGTTAATCTCTCATTGCGCCTCATTCATAAACTAAACACTATCGCAGGTATGTATGAATGGGAAAAACATTATATACGTGTGTAGGATTTGGTACCCTCTGGGGTTTTAGGCATCCACTGGGGTCTTGGAATGTATCCCCTGCAGATGAGGGGGGACCATGGTACACACACACACATTTGGTATTAAAGCTGTTGTCATTCATCATAGTGCTTTTTTCTGCACGGTAGCTGTGAGTAATTTACACACTGGGAGGAGGCAGGTGTAATCATTTATCATTTATCTTCCATCATCCCATCTGGTGATACACCAACTTTCCCCTCTCTTTCTCCTTATCGCTTCAGTCTTGGCCGCCTTTATATTCTGAAGGTAGTAGCTGCTTGTTTTAAAACGTAAAGAACTTTACTTAACACTCTCTGCTCATTGCGCTTTCTCATTCCGTCCCCGCTGCAAAGCTCTTAAGTTGTTTGTCAAATCCAAAATATCTCTCCTACTTTTCATGGGAGAGATTGATTAAATCGATAAAAATAGAACCCCAAACTGTCACAGCTCTTGTAGTCATCTTAATTAATTGTAATTAGTTTTTTAAATATTCAGCTCCTGATTTCCCACAAAACTGAGGGCACTGCGCACATGTGAGCTGTCCTTATTTCGTAACACTAGCATGGGTAATAGAAAGGTAACTGTCCATTCTTGCCTGTGGTCTTTCGTACTTTCAAACCTGATTAGTATGTGTGTGGCTGGTAAATAATTGAATTAATTTTATAGTGAGTGACATATTTTGAAATCTGCAAAGCATCTTATTCTGGGAATTTAAGCCAACCCTTGCTTTTCCCTAGGTAGTTCTGTGTATGCCTGCAATAATAAGTTGGAGCAGATTCTTGACTTTCCCATTAGCATCTAGCAACTGATGAGCTTTTGATATCCATGGGATGATTTTTAAAGCATGATTTTAATTCCCCAATGCACCTAGATAACTAGAAAAATAATAGACAGTAAATGAGTACTTTGGAGAAGGAATTTAACTATGAATTTAAAGCTTCACCCAAGCTGAAAGTAATCAAAAAAAAAAAAACTTTGTAATGGTCCTGAACTGACTTCCAACATTCCCTTTACATTATTAAAGAAATATATCAGCTTTGAATAACTCATCTCATTTAGGCTGCACAACCACCCCACAAAGCAGCAGTCACTGTGCACAATTTTCAGATGAGGAAATTGAGGCACAGACATTTTACGTAAATTACAGAATTAGGAATTAGCAAGAGCTGGAGTTCAATCCAGATCCAGCTGCATTTAAAGCCATGTTCATAGCACTATGCCAACTCCCAGGCAGAATGTGGGTCCTTGAATTTCCTGACACTTTCAGTACCATGTGGGTCCTTTTATCAAGTTTAAACCTAAAAATATTCAAAGTTTAATGATCTCCTGGATTATCCAAATCATTGGGGCTCAATTTATCCCTGACTACATACTAAGTAGGCAATGATAGGCCTACAATTTTTAAGCATGACCATGTATGAAATTGAATACATTTGGGGAATTTAAAAAAATCAAATATAAAGAAACTTGTACAAATGATAATTCTCCCAATAAGAATTTGCCTAGAAAACTTATCACTAAAATCACAGAAAAAGCACGTGTTACTCTAAGCAAAAATCTTTGCATAAATTCCTATCAGTATTATCCACGGTCAAAACATAAAATTCTTACTTTAGTTGCTCCTGTAACCAAAGTTGGTCAGAGAGACAATCAACCATAAGCCCTCTGCACACTCCATGTAAACAACTTTTAATTAAAATATCATTTAATTACCAATTCATTAGAAGTCCTGAACTCCACGGCAATTATTTAAGCAACAAGTATGGCTGGATCACTATCCTAAAATATTGAGTAGAACTCACTAAGTGAAAAGAATTAGAAATGGATTCTTTTCTTAAACAAAATTCAGACTATATCCACTCACTGATACAATACTGTATATTTAAAGACAAATACTTTCCATAGGTCACTATTAGGAATTCAGCAGATTACGTATTCGTTTCTAATGGGAGGCTTTGCTACATGTCTTATGACAGCTTTTATTCCAGACTATCTTTTCAAGGATGTTTGTGAAGCAAACATCACAAGGAAAAGACGAAAGACGAAGATAGTGTCTCCCTCCAGGACAGGACAGATTTGTTTCCTGACCAGGATAATAAAGGCTGAGCAAGCATGCCAGTACCTCTTTATAAGATTGGTGATTTCCCAAACTCTGTGTTCCTCGGCTGTGACACAGACACAGACCCACCTAGGCCTGCTCTGCACTGTCCCCTTGGGGCTGGGGGACAAAGGAAACCAATGGTAACAGGAAGTTGCACCATGAGGAATAAAATCCTGTGTGTCTGACCTGGGAGTTTCATGTCTTCTGCCAGCAGGTGTAAAACTGTTGCAGCCTAACCTATTAGCTTACGAGCAGGGTAAATCTAAAAGCCTTTGCAACTCTTGACAGTTGTGTATTACTGATTATTTGAATACGTATTTTAAGAGGCTCACTAACTCCAAGGTAAATTTTTGCACCTCCCTCTGAAGTCTGGAACTCACAGCTGTCGTTTGTGCTCAGTTACATCAAACCTACTAAAAAATTCCACTTTCATGTGAGAAATTCTTGGGGCCATCTGGCCACACTGTAGCTACTAACATGAAGGGGGTGGGTGGACACAAGCAGAGAAGGCTTTCCCTTCCGGTGACCACCTTTGGGTCATCAGAGCCATCAGGACTGTGAGTCTGTACAGTAAAGACAAGACACCCTTCTTGCTCCCTGATCGATGGCATGCTTTCATAGGGTGACCTGTAAATCCCTGCCATCAATCAGCCTCTCTCACAGAGGCCACGGGAAGATGTCCTCTCTTGCTCGCACTCTCTGGTTTGCCCCCAGGAAACCAGACACCATTTGGGGGCACTCAGACATACCTCTTTTCCTCACCTTGTTGCTCAGGCACGTGGACATTAACAACCAATATTTACAGAGTACTTCACAGTAATAATTTGATCTTTCTCTCACTCTAGAGATGTAGGCAAAAAAAGACTGTATTTTTTTTCTTCACAGAGGCTCAATGAGTTGACCCAGACCTAGATCTGGTGACCGATCAAGTGGACACACAGACTCGGGGCTTCTTGACTTGCTCCTCTGTACCATTCCAGTCCCCGTACTTCATGAGACCCAGAAGCTCAGCAGATGGTTCAGCAAGCTGCAGAGTAGCCAATGTCTCCCTCAGCGGCCCCTTACGGTGAATGCCTGTGAGCTGCTAGCTTCTGCATCCTCCTGAGCACAGATCCTTCTTCACATGTCCCCGCCGCAAGTGGCCATGCCTGACACACAGTGGGGTCTTTCCTATGTTTCCAAGGCAGAAAACATGAGGTGCAAATAACAACCAAGTGCGCACGTCTGTGCAACGACTGAGGCTCTGATCCCCAGCACCCAACTTTGGCCTCTCGTGGGCTCCTTCCGCCCCTCTTTGATTGGCTCCATGACAGGCAGGAGAGGACGGTGGTTAGGGAGCAGGATCTAGAAGCTAGATGGCCCGGAATTTGGAATCCTGGCTCAGTCGCTTAGTAGTTGCGTGGTTTTAGACAACTTACTTGACCTATTTGTGCCTTAGTTTCATCATCTGTAAAATGGGGATAACAACAGTACCTCACTCACAGAATTGTGGTAAGGATTACATAAATGAAGTAAATTACTCCAAACAGGCCTGTACACAATAAATGTTATCTGTCACCAGCGTTATCTGTTACCACTGTCATCACTACTGCTGCTCTGAGTCCCCTTTGGACACACCTACCCCATTCTGGTTAGCAACCCAATCTCCGACTGTCAGGCCTGGTTCTACCTTCACGTGAACTTCTCCAGGGTGTCCTTGCCCCACCCGACAAAACAGCAGCCTAGCCTGGCCCACTCTACCACCAGAAACAAAAGTGACAAGGAAAATGTGACAAGCTCCACACGTATTTGTTGAATGAATAAATGAGTCGGGAACTCTTGGGTTCACGATATATATTCTCAGAGAAAAATGAGATCATCTCTCTGCCTCTTCTGTGAGTGAATCCACGTGGTAGGCAGAACAAAGACACCTCCTCTCTCTGCAAGAGGTCCACATGCCCACAGTTTGTTCCCTGGAACCTGCATATGTTAGTTTGTATGGCAAAGGGGACTTTACAGGGGTGATTCACATCAGGCACATTGGGATAAGAGGTTTTCCCAGATTAAGCTCAATTTAAGTAAGCTCAATTCAATCATGCGAGTCCTCAGCCCCTATCTGTAGAGAATCGGAGAGATGGCAGGATGACAAAGACTCAACTCCGTGGCTGGCTTTGAGGATGGAAAGGGGTCCCAAACCAGGGAATGTAGATGACTTCTAGAAACTGAAAAATGCAAAACAAAACAAAACAAAACAAAACAAAAACAACAACAACAATTTTTCTCTGGAGCCTCCAGGAAGAAATGCAGCCTTGCTGACCTTGACGTTAGCCCCATCCCCCTTATGTTGGACTTCTGACTTCCAGAACTTTATGATAATAAACCTGCACACTTAGGTCAGTAAGTTTATGATAACCTGTTAGTACAACAATAAGAAAACTAATATAATCCCTTTGGATTTTTCTATCAGGAAAAGACTGCTACCCAGTTTATGGGCACTATCCTGTGGGATTAAGCAACAGAACAGCCCATATTTACCCCCTAATTCATTTATTGATTCACTAAATGAATTTATGGAGCACCTCCCATAGGCCAGGCACCGTTCTATGTGCTACAGAAAACAACAGTAAACCCGGGAGTCATGGCTGGCTTCTGTTCTCTTGGAGCTTGTGTCCCAGGGGTAAGAGACAGAGACGCTAAACAGGTCAATAAATAAAATAATTTCCAACAGCGATTAGTGCTGTGAAAGAAATAAAATAGGATGATGAGACAGAGAACACAGGAGGCAGAGCTGAGGGGAAAGGAAATCCCAGACTGGGCAGGAGGAAGGCTAAGAAATGACAATTTAGCTTAAAAAAAAAAAAAAGAAAGAAAGAAAGAAAGAAAGAAGTGCAAGAAGCCAGCAAGACAAAGGTCCAAGTCAGCTCCTGAGCCAGTAACCTATGGCTGACCCGGCCTTCTCGAGGATACTGTGAGACATGAAATACCCACTTTGAAAAATTGACAGGACTTCTTGCTCCAAGGAAAAGTACACTGTGCGAATTGCTACGCTCATTTTCCTGTCCTCACTCTTCACGAGCATGACTTTTAAGGCTTTATTTTTTAACATATTTTATGAGCAGTGTAAAGGCAGCATTATCCCAGAGTCTCGGGGTATCATTCTCCAGGAGGGTACTCGGTGCTCTCCTTACGAGAATCCGGAGGTGGTTAGACTCCTGGCGACGGCTGTTTTGTGATGGATTTCCCTGGGGCTGGTGGCTGTCTGTGTCAGGGACTCTGGCCCCAGGACTTCATCCATCGCTCAGGCTGGGTCCGAGATGGAGAGCCACAGCCGGCCAGACCACAGCTGGCTCCCCTTCATGCCTCATTATGACAAAATATCAAAGTATGTAGGTGGTGGGTAAATGTATAAAATTCTCTTTCCTGTCCTATCATGGAGGAATGATGGCTTTTGATGCCTAAAACATACATACACAGAACAAGTCCTTCAATGTGTCTATTACACAATGCCTTGCTCTGGCATCTATCATAAACCAGTGAAAACAGCTCCAATTTTGGTTGAGGTTGTCAGAGTGTCATTAATTATTTCTCGCAATTGTTCCTTTCGTGGGTTCTTTAGGAAGGTCAAACCAGAATGGCCAAGTAATCTGTCTCAACCCAGAGTCCCCGGGCATGCATAAACAACTCAGAGTGGTGCAGACTACTTCAGCCACCCCAGCTACAAGCTTCTCCCACGTTTACCTTTCCCACTGAGAAGACAGCAAAGCTGAGGTATGCCAATGATTCCAGTTCCAGAGGTATTCCAACCATTTCTGTTGTTTTACAGGTTAATGAACGTGCAAAGTGACTTAATATTGAGTGAGAAGGCTTTTGTATCATGGGAGTGGGGTGCAGAGAGATACCTCATAGTGATAATTCACTGACCCGGAGAATGGTGCCCAGGTTTTAGGACCAGAATATCTGGGTTTGATTTCCAGCTCCATCATATAATAAACATATGACCTTGAACGGGGCACATCTCTGACCAAGCAGCAGTGCTTTCTTCTCTATAGATTGAGGTCAAAAGCGACACCCTTCTTGTCTGCTTCAGAGGGTTCTCATGATTACAAAATGAGACATGCCTTGTGAATTACAGAACATAAGTAGAAACCAAAGTCCCCCGGGGGCCTCCTTGCTGATGGCGCTATAAATATGTGGACTTAAGCCTAAGTTTCAGTTCTCTACGCTCCACCTAGGGTTCCTCTCCTCAGTTACTCCCTCTGGGATGTGCTGGTGGCGGTGGGAGCAGATGTCTACCGCACAAACAGACCCTAAGGCCTGCCGTTCGACAGCCCTCCTCTTCTCCTTCGCTTTTCCTCTGCTCCACTGACCTGTCACTTTGCCATCCACATGTCACAACTGACACTACAGACAACATTCTCTGGACAGATAACTTCCTCTAGAACACCAGCCTCAAGGTCCAGCCATCAAGGAAACCAATTCCACTCTTGGGCCTTGCTATTTCAAAAAAGAGCCATTTTGCCAATCAGTTCCTTGAAGGGGTCAGCAAGCTTCACCTGTAAAGGGCCAGATAATAAATACTTTAGCCTTCAAAGGCCTAAATATTGTCCTTGTAGCACATTATCTTTTGCTTTCTTTACAGTGTTTTAAAAATTTGAAAACAAGTCTTAGCCCTCAGGCCTTACAAAAAAACAGGCCACAGCCTGGATTTGTCCCAAGGAGTAGTTTCCCAACCCCCACTTTATGCCACAGCCTTCATTGGTGCCCTAATGTACTTGCTTTTGTGTGTGTGAGGAGGGGCCTGGTCTTGGTAAAGGGGTTGAGTGGAAGGTAGTTAGGTCAGAGAAGGTTCCTGGAACTACTGCTCCCTCAAACATCCAGACCCTGTCGCTCAGTCTGCTCCACTCTGGCAGATTTCTTCATTCATGGCTTTCTCTCGGAGACCCCGTCACTTCCCTCGACCCAGCCTCTTTGGAGGAATCCTAAGCCACCGGAGAGATTAGTACATGCCTGAACTCCCAAAGCAAGCGAGCCAGGCCCAAGTTCTTACACTCAGGGCTCCTGCTGTCAATGTAAATCAAGCACATGGCTTCCAGGTCCTTAAACATTCTATGACAGTTAGGAGGCCATTCTGCCCACAGCACATGGGAACTTGTGGTGAGTTACCCATGATACAATCCAGTCGGTAAAGATGCATCTCTGAGACACCCAGGATGTTTCGTGCCATTATTGGCTGCTACATTCATTCTCAAAAAAGGAAGAAGAGGTGGGGAGGGGAAGGGAGAGGGGATGAGGGAGAGAGAAAAGGAGAGGAGACAAGAGGAGCGAGGGAGGAGGGGAAAGAGAAGGCACTGTCGAATATTTGGTCGGGATGTCATTATCACATTATCTTCACCTCGTGAAGATTTATCAATTTATCAAACGGCGTCACATAACTCAAAAGCAAAACCGAGATCCCCACTGTTTATGGTCTGTAAAGAAGAGACAAGAGATTTGGTCTTCCTTTTAATGTCTTCCCCTCTTAATAGGAAACTTCACTTTATTTCTTCTTGATTTTCCCATATGTATCATAGGTCGAGGCCTCTACGAGCTTATAGGGTGCCCAACTGCTAATCAGTCAATGGTGCCCTTTTAGCCCCCATACGGGTTAGAAGATGGTACCCCTTGTGTCTCTGTACAATTTGGCTAGCTGAAGGTGCCTGTGTTGGGGAGGACTGGGGGGGTGGGAGTCACCCTTTCACCTGGCAGATCCAGTTGCGTCCAAGGATACACATGTTGGTGAGCAGAGCCAAGATGGAGTCTCAACCCAACTCACGTCTTTTGCCAGGCTGCCCAATAACACACGGAGGCCCTGACTTGGGTCTTGAGTACCTGCCCACAGACCAGATGAACCTAGCTCATTTTGCGCAGCAACTGGTAGGACGCTGACACAGAGCTTAGTGATAATATTTACGGTGGGGGAGGGGGTGGTCCCAACAAAACTTGTCAGCCAGAGGCTCTTTGCTCGTTATCACCTAAGGAAGGCTGCTGTTGAAAGCGACGAAGATGACACCGGTCAGGTGGGCTGCAGCGTTGGTAAGGTATAGGAGGGGGGTGACTTCACATTCCACGCGATGTGCAGCTCAGAGAAAAAAACTGTTTTAAACGGCACGTGGAGGCGGCCCGCTGAAGTGGACAACGGACGTCTGCTCCCTGCAAGGAATGCTGAGCCACCAAGAGGTCCACGCAGAAAGACGACTTTCGTCACAAGGTTTCTGAAGCCTTGGTTGAGGCGGGGAGAAGAGGTCAGGAGGGAGCTGATAAGCCAGAGGGCCCGGAATGAGGTTTCAGTCGTCCAAAGAGGAAAGAACAGAAGCCGGTAGTGGCCTGGAGGTGTGCAAGGCAGAGAAAATCTGCAGCTGCCTGGGAGCTGCCCGGCAGAGCCCAGCAACAGATGGGAAGGGGAGAAGAAAAGGTCACGGCAGAGCTGAGGATGACTGGAGTTCCCCGCCTGAGGAAAGGACCCATGGCTGTGTTCAGGTTGCCAAGGCAACAAGCCTAAATGGCAGCCAGGGAGGCTAGAGCCTCTCTCCGGGACTCTCCCACTCTTGGTTATATGAAGCGCAGAGCTGATCTTCCACTTAAAAGTACAGTGTGGTGCGCTGTTATGTCAGGGGTGTTTATCAGCTGGAATGACTCGCCCCCAATTGTACCAGAATGCCGCAGGTTGCAATCATGCTTCATAAACACATGTTTTTCAACACCGTTAATGGAAACAAACATCTGCAACACCTAATCCGAGCCTATTCACGGGAAAGATAAATAAATAAAAATATCCTAACCTTTAGCATTATGCGTAATTTCTTTCAACACAGAGAACTTTACAGCAGAGATCTACCTTTTCAGTAGAGAATGCACTACATATTTTCCCCTGGAAACTAAAGATACTACATATACATTTGAAAACATATATTTCTTCAAAGTATTAATTTTTAAAGCGGCCAAAATTGCTAACAACCAGGGAAAGTACCGATTTATAAATTATATCCTCGGCATATAGTATACATTGTGAATTTGCATGCATATTAAATGCAAATAACCAGAAGAGCATAACATTAAGGCTTTAAATTTATATGTGCAAAAGACAGTAAATTCTAACATTAAAATTCTTCCAAGGAAATATTAACTCCCCAAGTCCCATGTGACTGTCACGCAGTCAGCAGAGCAGTTTCATTGCAGAGCTTGAGAAGTCAATAACCTGTAGCACTATGCCCACCCCACTCACCAGGCAGAGCAGACAGGATCATCTGGCATCATGTAGGACAGAATAAAGGCGCTCGGATGTTGCCCAGCTTTTCAAACAAAATTTTGAAAATAGTTCCACAGACAGAGGCACCACTAAAATGGCCACCACTGAATCACTAAGGGGATCTTTCTCCAGTGTAAAGATTTCAAATTGAAGAAGTGGGGCAAAATACAGCTGATTCTGCTCTTTCACTATAGTAAAAATAAGGAATTTGTCATGGTAACATTTTATGCATCCACTTGGTAGGCTATGGTGCCCAGTTATGTGGTCCAACACAAGTGCAGATGTTGCTATCAAGGTATTTTGTAGCTGGGATTAATATTATCCATCAATCAACGCTAGGGAAAGGAGCTTACCCTGCATAATATGAGTGGGCCTCATCTAACCAGGTGAAGGCTTCAGGAGCAAAAACGAAGGTTCCAGAAGGAATTCTACCTGGAGACCATAGCAGAGATTCTAAGTTTCCAGCTTGTCAACCTGTCCTATAACTCAAGGCTACAACAGCAACTCCTGCCTGTTGTCCTGCCCTATGAGTTTTAGACTTGCCAGCTCCCACAATTACACGAGTCAATTTCTTAAAGTAAATCTCTTCATACATACTGTACTACAAACACACACATGTATGCATGCATATCTATTGATTCTGTTTCTCTGGAAAAGCCCAACTGATAGAAGATTCAAAAGGATTTCCAGTTTAGAGCTAACAAAGTATACAGTATTATAAGCCAACCTGGTGGGTAGGTGAGTGTTGGTTGATCTTCACTGCAATGGAAAAGTTAATGTATTCTCTTTAAACATTTTTTAATTGAGATATAATTGACATATGAGTTTCAAGTAAATGATATAAATCATTCAATATAGGTATATATCGTGAAATGATCACCATAATAAGCCTAGTTAATTATAATTTTTTTTCTTGAGAACAGAACTTTTAAGATCTCCTTGCTTAGCAAGTTTCAAATATACAATACAGTATTGTCAACTACACTCACTATTCTTTTTTTTTTAATGTTTTTATTTATTTTTGAAGGAGAGAGAGAGAGACAGAGCATGAGCAGGGGAGGAGCAGAGAGAGAGGGAGACACAGAATTCGAAGCAGGCTCCAGGCTCTGAGCTGTCAGCACAGAGCCCGAAGCGCGGCTCAAATCCACAAACTGTGAGATCATGACCTGAGCCGAAGCTGGACGCTCAACCGACTGAGCCACCCAGGCACCCCTACGCTCACCATTATATACATTACCTCCCCAGGACTTGTTAATTTTATAAATGGAAATTTGTACCTTTTGACCACCTTCACCCATCCTTTTAAATAGCTCCACCACTGTGGAGTGCAGGAATTTCTTGAAAATTTCCTGACATCCATTTAAAGAATTTTCATGGTTCAGTATAAGAATAAAGGTGAATTGTATTTGTAAAAGAGTAGGGGCTCATGAAAATCTCTCTGGCAGTTGAACATCTGCTCAGCTATGTCAGTTTGGAGGCTTGCCTTGCTATATTTTTATTGGGAATTCTCTGTGGATGCTCTGTCTTGGGGGAGGAAGCTGTCCCTTAATTTATGACCTAAGAACCCGATTCATACTGTCGGCTCTAATGAAGCAAATATCTATTTCAAGTTTAGATCAAACAATTTCACGGGTTTCCTGCCACCCTGGCCAATCTTTCTCTGGCTTCTTTTCTCCCTTGGCCTTTCCACAAAGCCGCTCACAGTGTTTGCCTCCAAGCCTCTGCTCTTCCCTTCTCCTCTCTGTGACATGGAATGCTTATCCACACAGCCACATCCAATTACTGTGTGTGCACAAAGATCCCCAGGGCTGTGTTCATTCCCTTCTCTGACCGCTAACCCTCATCACGCTCCTTTATTTACTGCTGCCTCTAGGATCTCCTGGGAGCTGGTGGAATGAGGGGAAGGGTCGGAGCACATCCAAATGAGAACTGATCAACTTAACAAATTCCTATCTTTTGCAATCCTTTTCATTTCCACTGTTCCATGACTTGCAAGCTCGGAAGAGAACTGACATGTTCAAGAAGGCATTTGGACATTTCTTCCAGATACCCTACCCTTTTTTTTTCTTTTGGACCCACAAGGATGGGAGGAGTTCTTCAAGGCAGCAGCCCAGGCTTGACTGAAAATTACCTATAACTTCTCTTTCCCTGTGTCTTCTCTATGGATCTTGTCACCAAGTCCAATCCCTTCCCCTTTTCCCTTCCTCAGCTGGGGACCTTCTCATCATGCACCAGCCTTCATACTCCTCTTCTGAGTTATTTCACAACCCACAGCAAGAATCATGTTCCCCAAATGTCATTTTGATCGTGTCACTTGTCGCCAAGTGTTCCAAATGTTTCTTTTGAAATTAAATTTCAATCCCAGATTTAAAAGTCAACCAGCTGACTCCTTTCTTTCCCCAATTCTCCTCCTTCCCAGCTGTTCCCTGCTCCCTTGCCTTAGACCTGTCTGCTACAGCCTCTGCTCTCCAGAAAGTAGGGCCAACCCTTCTCTCCCAATATGCCTCCCTGTGACATGTTCCTGCTCTCCTTTGAATCTCCACTCAGAATAGATTCCTCTGCTCATTTTTCATGGGGCAAATTCACGAGCTGTTGGGTTTTCTTAATCCCACATACTAAATAACTAGTTCACCATGGTTTTCCAACACTTGATTCAGATCATAAGGCTTGGACTCACATCTAGCTCACACTCAGGAAATCCTGGGGCAAAAAGTTGCCAGCTACCTGAGTAATCACTCTCTTGACTTCATCCGAAAGCACCCCTATTTTTACCACTCTCATAATGAAGTCTCAAATGAGAAACCTCCCCCCAATGTAACCTTTCCTCTTGGCAAACTCTCTTAAACATATAAACCTACCTACACAAGTATTATTAGGCATGCATATCAGAATACATTTCCCATTGTGATTTATGCAATGTTACATATGGGTATGGATATATTTTTGGAAAATTGTTTTTTAAAATATTTAATAGCCATTAAATGGGTAAAATAACACTCTGCTCCTTATGGAACAGTGAGAAGTCATTCTAGCACTTTTTGCAAGTATTTGCAATTGTAATCAGTAATGTGGGCAGAAAGAATGCCAATGTTTTTCAATCATCACTGGTAAAAATGTAAATTTCTAAAAAATTAAGACTCTAAAGTTCACCTGAATTAATCTACTGCTAATGCAAGCTGGGACTATTTCCTAGGATTTTGAGTGGCTTAACATCATCAAGACATGTCACAAGCTTCATCCCAATTATTCAGCTCACACCATGCATTATTCTGAACCTCTCAGAAGATGAAACAGAGAGAGGCAATGAGAGTGTCTGAAGAACAAAAGGAAAAATGAAGCACAGAGACCTCAGGCTAAAAGTATAAAACCCTTGAGAGGGTTTTAAGGACATATTAGATGTCTAAAAAAATGAGAGTAAATCAGCAGGCCCATTAACTGAGCAGCGAATTAAAGGGCCATTGTTTCCAATTTCAGCCTTGAATATGGAGGGCACCAAATGGACCACACTCTCCGTCCCCTCTGCATTAGGAAGGGGAGCTCTCCACTATGTATTCTCAAGTGCCTTTCTTCTTTTCCAGCTAATTTAGTGAAAGAGTGGCTGTCCATTTCCTAACTCTTCCCCTAAAACATTTTTGCTAACTTCCCCAGGAGCATGTTAAAGGGACAGCAGGAAAACAATTAACTGAAGATTCAAAACACAAGCTATATTCCCCATTAATTTCAACTTCTTTTTTTTCTTTTATTAAAAACATGAAGTTTGCTGGCTTCAGATGTACTGTTTTTTTCCCTTATCTTAATGGTATAGACAAAATGGTCTATACACACAGCATACAGACAACCCTCAAACTGAGTAGCTTCTGAGTTTAAAAGCCTACCATATTCCACAGCTGTATACATTTTATCATCTCATCTCAAGCAAACAGAGTTGAAACCAGTTCTCCTCAGTGCCTCGATGAGACAAAAGGTCTGGGGGCGCCTGGGTGGCTCAGTCAGTTGGGTGTCTGACTTCAGCTCGGGTCATGATCTAACAGTTTGTGAGTTGGAGCCCCGCATTGGGCTCTGTGCTGACAGCTCAGAGCCTGGAGCCTGCTTCGAATTCTGTGTCTCCCTCTCTCTCTGCTCCTCCCCACTCATGCTCTGTCTCTCTCTCCTTCAAAACAAACAAACAAAAAGACAAAAGGTCTGGAAGTTCTAATAGGAACACATGAGAGATTTTTCTTTTTAAGGTAGTTTGTATTTGTACCAATTTATTCATAACAGTTTCAACTGTAAGCGCCTCCTAGGTGCCTTCAGCTCTCTAAGTAATTATTGTGGACTCTGCTTCCACATCTAGAAGTCAGTGCTTTCCAACCGGTAGCAGGTTTTGACATTCTGCTCTGCTACGAGCGGGTTCCATGTTTGTCACGAGGTACTGACATACCTCAGCCCCAGGGCACCAGGTGGGGTCTGGGTAACTGGCACCCGGGGACAGATGACCACTGGCCATCAGCTTTGCCAGAGTCCAAAGGCACAGTGCTCCCTGCTCAACTGAGAGAGACATTAAACACGTCCGTGGATCCCCGCTTCAACAGGCTGCTGCAAGAGGCACCCCTCCCCTTCGTGGAGAAGTGAGTGCCCCTTGAAGATGCTGGTGGGTATTTGAGAGTTTGGGAAGAGTTTGGGAAGGGGACCTGGTAGGCAAAGCTACAGCTGGAAGCTCCCCAAATTCTCTCCTAAAGGGTTTCAGCTGCTTCTTTCCATGTAGGGCTAATGTGCACTTTCGTTGGCAACCAAGCTACCTATGAGATGCCTACTGTAACAATAAACACATATTTTACCACGTAGAGCTTCATCATTTTTGCTCTCTTCAGATGGGGAATGTCAGAATGTTGCACTTCTGTAGTTAAAAAAAAAAGGATTGAAGCTATTGACTTTTAAAAATTTTGAACTTTCGTAAAATTCGCAATAGTGGTGAAGTGGTTTGAAATTTTCTAAATCACTACTTGTACGGTATTTGATAGTGACTAACAAGAATTTAGAGAATCATTGAAATCTTGATGAAGAAGTGCATTTAGCTTTCCCAGGCATATAATAAAAGCAATATTTAAAAAGTAACGGTCATGAAAGCAAGCTCGGGTTTCTCATTAGAAAATGTGAAAAGGTTCTATTTGGAAGTTTCTTATCCATGCAGTGTTCTCCAAATGGATGTCCTGAGCTTGCGGCATTATTAAATAATCAGTTTCTGTGTGTGCTATAATGAGGCAAAATTGACAACTGATTTAAATAACATGCCTATGGTACCACTTCTCGGTTTTCCCATTTTAGGCACTACCCGTCGGTTTACCAGGGAGGAAGATAAGGGTAAGTGTTCTTTCACACACATATACATGCCCCATGTTCCCATCCTCTCAGATTTCCACCACAATGTTGATTAGCTTGAATATCAATTTTCATATCATTATTGCCATGGAGACACTATTAGTAATTGAATTGTGTAATATGCCGTGATAACATTTCCTTTTCTACTTAATTTTTGTCTTTCCTGGAGTTAATCACTGTTACATTTAATTTGGGTTAGTTTCCTATATACTTACCATGAGGTTCTCCTCAACTCCTCCCCTAGACTTCCAACTGTCCTCTCCACACACACACAGCGGGTGTCTTATCAGTTTCTCCATCTTGAAGAAGTCTCTCCTGAACCCCTCTACCTATCCCAAAATTACATGAGAGGATCCCTAGTCCTGCCACACTCCTGGCTCTTGTGTTGGTCCTGTCTCTGGGATCCTGGGTGTTTTTAGGGGCTTACCCTGTCATTTATTAGAGCGTACCGTAATTTTGTAAAGTTTCACGAGAATGTATTGGTAATATTTTACTTGGAAACGTCTATCTTTGATTGTGAGGAAAAAAAATTTGAGAGAGACAGAGAATGCACGTTGGGGAGGAGCAGAAGGAGAGGGAGAGAGAGTCTTAAGTAGGCTCCATGCTGAGCACAAACCCAATGTGGGACTCGACCTCACTACCATGGGATCGTGATTTGAGCCGGAATCAAGTCAGATGCTTAACCTTCTGAGCCACCCAGGTGCCCTGGTTGTGGGAAATTTTGTTAAATTATTTCTTGGATGGTTTTCTGTCCTCTGTTTTCCATAATCTCTCAATCTTGGGTTATTATTTTTAGGCACTGGACTTCATGAAGCAATCCTATACATTTTCTCTTTTTGTATTATTTTCTATTCTTATTACTCCACATCCTAGAATTTGCTTACCTTGGTCTTCTAACCCTTATAAATTCTATTCTCTTTCGTGGCTTCAATACGACACTTCATCTCTCTGTAGATACAGATGATTTCTTTTTTAAGATTTCTTCTTCCTGAAAAGGTCCTGTTTTCTCCAAGATGCTTTTTTTAATGTTTGCACGTTTTAGTTTCTATCTCTTATAATACTTTTCTTAAATATCTGACGATCCTTGGCTGTGTGCTGATATTTAGAAGTGGGGAACTAGAAAGCCAACAGTAAGGTTGGAGAGGATGGGTTGTTGATTTGGGATTTATTTTAGGATTGTTCTAGTTAGGCCTCTTCTTCAGGGGAACGCTTGATATCAGTATCCTTGAGTTTTATTTTTAGGTCACAACACCAAGGAAGTCTTTTGGAGCCTCCTTCAGGTAGGGTATCATCCTGCCTGCTCTCAGGTTAAGGGGCATAAGAGGGTAGCTGCTGTGGTTCTCAGGATTTGGTAAGTCAATGCAATTTCCCTGATTTCAAGAGTATATAATACCACTTTTAACTTTCCCTGATATCTGCTAACCCAGAAACCTATTTTATCATTTCTACATTAAAAAAAAAAATCTCCATTGCTCTGTTGGAGGGGAAGAGGGACAGTTATCTACATGTATACAGTTTGAGAGCAGATCTAAACTTTCAGCGGAACACTCCTAAGGTTAACCCTTTCTTCACTCCCATTTCCAGAGGGTTCTTGTTGCTCAAAATTCCTGAGCTTTTGCAGGTTTCATTGGTGTAAACTGAGCTTCTTCTTCCTTTCTCCCCTGCCAGATTAAAATTCTGCTTTCTCAGGCCTGCTCTATATGCTAACATTCATCCATCTGTATCCCAGATTCCCAAATGCTGTGGCTGTTAACCTCATTTCTTTGTTCTTATGGGTGTGTGCCTTAAAAAAAAAAAATCCCTTAAAAGTCATTTTAATGGAGTTTCAGGAAGGGCCAGGGACTAAAACATGTACTCATCTTTAACCTGAAAACTGTCAGCCACTCCTCATTTTTTCACACTGAAACGGGCATTACTAATTTTTCTTCACCGTTAAGACAGTAAGGTTCGATGTTCAGGAGGAACAGGAGGTAGGTAGGAAGAATAGCAACTGGGGTGTAGGTGGAACTGAATTTGATAATTGCCTGCTCTTATAAACTAATGCTTCTCACTGTTCTAACAATGTATTGGGCACTGTATGTATTGGGCATAAAAGTATGCCCCTATTTCAGAACCTGTAAGAATTCTCAAAAACGTGAACTACTAAAGAGATCCTGGAATCGATAATTAGCCAAAAAGAGAGTATTCAGAGGGAAAAAAACTGCCAGGCAAGAGAGTCGAATAGCAAGTGTCACGCCCAATGGAGGGAAAAGGGCTAAGACACAGCTTCGAAAAATAAACGTTAAAAACATTTCTTCCGTGGAGTTTGCATAATATGTATGAAATATAAAGTGATCAATTGATTGAACAATGAGATTTATTTTTGCAGACTAAGGCTGCTGGCATAAGGGAAAAAAGAAGCTCTTCTGCTTACAATACAGCGGTTTTAAGTCTTTTTTTCTCTGTTTGTCACCATAGTGGCTCATAAAGATTTGAAATAATTTTTTTTTCAGTACCGGTTTAGTGCACTGCATACTTGTAAGAAGAGATATAGTAAAACACTGTACTTTTTTTCAGTGACCTACTGGTTTTGAAGTTGCAGACTTATACAGATTGAAAACACATTATTACTGAAATAACTGTAGGTAAAATAACCTTGTGGCTGTGCACCTGCAAGTCTGTAGTCTCTAACGCCATTTATCCCACTGAAATCATTGTCTTCATAACAGGTTTTGGTAATCCACAGTTTGAAGGAATATAACTATTGCCTGAGGCAGAACTGACTCTTAATTGGATATATATAGCTATGAGAGGAAGGACTCCAAGGAGAATACTGCCCATGTTCGAAAATGAAAACAAAATTGTCCTCCCCGTCGAATCCGGGTAGGAGGTGGTGGGAAGGCAAGTGTGGATGAGAGGTGCTGAAGTCTGAGTGAGGAATGAACTCGGAGACACTGAACAGGGAGTAACTTCATCAAAACGATGTGTGAAACAATGTAAACTGCCAGGGCACGATGGGGCAGAAAGTCTAGCCACAGAAAATAACTCGGACCCTAAGACATGCAGAGATACCCGATTAAATGAAGCTGGCCTGGACGGCTTGGCAGTAGAAATGTGAGAGAACTCACTTCAGAGATCCTAGGAAACTGAGGAATCCAAATTTACAGTACCACGGATAGTCAAGCCAAAGGAACGATGGACTGAATTACTACTGACAAAAGGGCTTACGCAGAAGTTATTTGTAAACTAAATCCATGGTACCCGTTGGTTTTTAATTCAAGAAACATTTACTGAGTATCTACTATGTGCAAGGCATGTAGTCTTTTCCCGTCATGTGTCTCATTATCTCATAAGCCAAATGTAAAAAAAATCCAATTAATCGATTTCGCAGACTGACTGATGTTCTTCTGTAAGAACAACAGATTGATTTTTTTATAGACACCAATACTAACTCTTCCATTACGTCCTTCTCTTTCTGTGCACATGGTCCAATCGACTTTAGGGCCAACTCAATACAAAGAGCAGAAGAAAGGCATTAAGAGAACAAGGTCCATTAGGCCCAATATTGCCTCAATTACTTTAATTCCATTATTCCTGTTCATATTACTTCTTTAATCAATATCTCCTTTCAGTTATTCATGTTTACCCTTTTCAAAATCACAAGTAATAGGATTATGGTCTTTTGAGCTCAGTGGCAACAGACATTCATAAATATATTTCTGAATTTGTGATTGTCTCCAGATCTGCAAATGAGGAGTCTTAAATTGAATCAGGTCTTCCAGAGGCCATCTCATATAAAGATGCAGAGCATCTTAATGCAATATAGGTGCTTTTACCTGTTAGGTCATTTGTCATTCACTGTCAAGACCATTCACATATGGCTTAATGGCTTTCTAAGTTTCTTCTTCCTGTGTCTAAGCCCTAGTCTCCAGAATGTGTTTCTTTTCTATACATATTCTGCTTTTTGTTGAATGGAATCCTTCTGCCTTCCACCAACAATTATTCTGCCCTGCAAGAGTTTCATCTGGACATTACATTAACCACTGCCTCTTTCATATGACAATTAATCAATCCCTCAGTTCCACCTCTGTAAGAGCCTTACAAATTAAAGGAACTCTGTTTCTCTCTACTCTTTTAACAAACATCAATGCGATGCCTGCTCTATGCAAGAAGTTGCTCTTTTGGCGTAGACAGGGTATGTAATAGGCAGGTGGCCCTTCCCTGCACCACGCAATGGTTCTCTGAAAGTATTATAAGTAACATGGGGGATATGAAGAAGCATATGAAATTGTGATGGGAAGAGTCCCTCAAAAGTTCCCCTGGAGTTCAGAGGGGGTAAAATTGCATATGAGTGGAGAAAATTTTCATACAAAGGATATGAATTTGAGTGGGATTGTGGAGTATGGGTGGATTTTGAAAAGGGAAGCTTGGAAGAAAAAGGGACAAACTGTGTGCAAAGCAAGGCAGCAAATCTAGCTGGGGTCAAGGATTTTCAAAGTAAATAAAAGAGAGAAATGGCTGAGACCCTCAAATGACCAGTTAGGAAGGCTGGGCTTCCCTTGGGAAGCAAGGAGACCAGGCAGGAGCTGGGCAGGAGATAAGCACTTCTTCACACGAGGTCAGCCTCATCACCATGTGCACAATGAACTGAAGGCAACTGCAACTTGTAGACATGAGACAGGAAGGCAGGCTCAGCAACATGTTAAGGGGACCTTCTAGGTGTGATTCCTGCCTCCCTGTCTAGCCTCGCATCCTCTGTCCCACCTCATGCTCCATCTACACCCAAATGGCAAGGAGCACACACTCCGCCCAGCACAGCTCTGTGCGAAGCCACCCGCCCTCTGTCTCCTTTGAAACGCTTTCTCTCCACCACACTAGTCCATCTGGCAATGTTCTACTCGTTCCAATCTCCACCCGAAGGCCGATTTCTCTCTAGAGTATTTCTGGACTGGCCCAAGCCAAATCAGTTGCTCCTCTTCCCATGAGTAAGTTATATTTACCATGGAGCCCCATCAGAGCAACGACTTTTGCAGGATAATCTCCTAATTATAATACCCTTGATGCTATCGCCAGAGCAATTTTTGGCACACGTACAAAGGACAACGAATGAATGAATGAATGAATGAGTGGCTGTATGAACAAAATGAAAGAAACAAACAAAATGAAAGAAAAGCCTGGAAAGGGATGTCCATAGACGTAAAGGAAAAGGAAAGTAAAAATATGAAAGAATTCTAGAAACCTGACAGAGCTTAGTGATGACTAAATGTAGGGTGAGCAAAATAAGGAGGAGGACACCAAGCTTCCGAGTTCTCTGCCAGGGGCACAATGCCCTTCTTCATTGCTTACACTTTATCAGCTTAAAAACACTGAACATAAACTCATGGGTTTAAAAGAAACAAAGAAGGAACCATCAGGAGAGAAAGGCAGAGAAGAACCCAGACAGAACAAACACTAAGATTCCTATTTTAAATTACTCATGTGCAAACATTTTCTGTGGAAGTTTGATAGAGTCTTGATTCAAAGTATAATTTCTTTAATTAGAATATTTCCCATGTATCATAAATAACACTCTAATCTCAGAGGTATAAAAAAAAACTACCACGTTAATTATCAACTAAAAGGACGTGAAAATTATTTTCCCTTTTTTGAAAATCAGAGTTTAACAATGAATATATTTTTACCAATTCCATAAAACTATTACATGTGAATTTTCAAAAATCTAAGATTAGTGAAAGTGGAGAACGCAAAATGGAAGTGGGGAAAAGACTCAGCAACAATAAATTCATTTTTAGTTTTCAACGCACTTAAGGTTTTATTTCTCATTTATTTTCTCTTTAATAGTAGAGAAGTATTAGGCACACATAAAATGACCTAACTATTAAAATAGGATTTATTAGAATGTTCTAACTGTAGTAGTGCATACTTTAGAGTACACAGCAAGATATTTAAGGACAGTTTAATGACCAAAATGCAATTGCTCACTGAACTCTACACGTAATTGCCAAAGTGATGTGGGGAACAGAGGCAAAAGAAAAAAAAGTGAAATTTCCTTACAACTTACATTGACAAGTCCTTGAGACAGGCAGAGTGACCTTCCTCTAGGACCTCAACTGCCTTGCTATTAATACTTTGCTAAGGGCAAAAGGCAAATTTAGCTTAAACATAATCGCAACCTCCAGGATCCTATAAGTCTTCTTTAACATGTAAAACTTCCTTTGGAAAGTTCCTTTATCTCTACCCCCCAAGATATATGTTAGCAATCATCCTCCAAGAGTATGGCCCCCTGATGTACATCTGAAGGGTCTCATGACTACGGTTTTATTAGACAGCAATAAATGACCTTTTCCTAACAATAGCTAGCCCCCTCAAGGTCCTGGAAACTTTGCTCCCAAATTTCCTTAGAGACTTACTCTATCCCTAACCCCCTCCCAACTTCCAAGTATATAATCAGCCACTCCTCACACCCCCAGTACAGCTAGCTCTCTTTGCCCGTGGGCCAACCACTTTTTGCACCAAAGACATCTCAAGAATTCTTTCTTGACCATTTGCTCTGAACCCCACCATTTCCACATCAAAAGGGCGGGCGACTCCACCATCACTCTGAATCGATCACTGTGTAACAATATAAATTGGTTGTTTTCATTTTTTAGTGAGCTCTACGCCCAACGTGGGGCTCAAACTCAGGACTGCGAGATCAAGAGTCGCAAGCTCTACCAACTGAGCCTGCCAGTTGTCTTCATTTTAACGAAGCCCTGTAGACACTCTCATGGTAAGTGATAGAAGGCCTCTAATCAAAGGTAGTAGGCTCCTGAACAACATGGAAAAGCCAGGTAAGCAGTGCAGGCGCCAGGATGAAGTTATACATCCGTATACAGCATCTGGTAGAACCATGCCTGCATCACACACTCCATAAATATTTGTCATTTGATTTACCAATTTTCTTCGGACTAATGTCGGTGTGAAAAATGGTAAAATGAATGTTTATTTTCCTTTTCGTTTTCTACTGCCTGTCATCAACTTATAAATCCGTGCTGTCTAGGCCAACGCTACCACTCAGACTGCGGCCCCACCCCCAGGAACATCAAAGCATCCAAAGGATTGAGAAGATTGTAAGTAAATTATTCCAGCCCACCTGCTGTGCAGTCCTCAGGGAAGGCCAGGGCCTGAGGCACTCAGTCATTCCTAGACCTTGGCCTGCCAACAAGTAACACTACCCCAGGGGCTGACATCAATTCTCAGGCTCCTACACATGCTTACTTCACCCCCAGGTGGAAATCCCTCACTGGCCTTTGGCTTCTCTCCGCAGGAGGCTTCCTTCGGGTATAAAAAGCAATCCTTTCCTGGAAGTAAGGTAGACATGGCCAGAAAGCTCTTCCCTTACAGGAAAAAGGGGCTTTCTAAAGAAACAGCTCTAAAGAACGGGTCATTTAAGTGATACCTGGAGACCAGGATCCTCATATTTGATCCACACTCAAATCCAAACACTCAAAAGATAACTTTTAATCATTTTGAGCTAAGGAAGCATACAGGGGGCAGCTGACACAACAAGAGCAGATGTGTCTTAGCATAGCCTTTATGGATTAGCGCTAGGGAACACAACGTTACGTTTAATAAGCGCAAGGCAACGCGACTGGGAAGGAAGAAGAGCCCGACTAAGTATGATTTAAATGGTATTGAATTAGCGGGAAGGATATCTCCACGTGCTGACAGAGGCAGCATGTAAATTGGCAGTTCGGCCTGAAATGACAAAGCATGAGTTGCTTACACCGAGGGCTCTATTTTGTAAGAACTGTTATTTGCTATCACTTTTAAAGGAAAAACCTGAGCACATCCGTGATGTTGCTTAACTTGGAATGTCCTGAAAGCAAGCACGCACTGAGGCCAAGGGTCAGCATAATGCCCATCCACCTCTGATCCTTGCGCTTTATTTCTTAACTTAAATTTGACCGGGGCCTTTATGGTCTTTGTCCTTCACTCATCCAACCAATATTAAGCAACAGGCAGTGTGCTAGTTTCTTGAGGGGATGCCAAAACGAATGGAGTCTCCATCCCTTTGACAGTGTGATGGGTTTTGAAATGTGTACTCCAAAATGCTATTGAAGTCCTTATGTCTCATGCACATAAATGTGACCTGATTTAGAAGTGGAGCCTCTGAAGATGGTCAGGTTATGATGAAGTCATTAAAGCAGTCCCTCATCCAGTATGAAAGATATCCTTCTAAAAAGGGGAAATTTGAACAAGGGATAGACACATGTAGAAGGAAGGCAATGTGAACACACAGGGAGAAGGATGGCCATCTATACACCAGAAACACTTGAGGTTACCAGAAGCTAGGAGACAGGCATGGAAGACATTCTCCCTCACAGCTCTTAGAAGAAACCAACCTCACCGAGACCTTGATTTCACACTTCTGGCCTCCAGAACTGTAAGAGTGTAAGTGTGTGTTGTTTAGGCCACATAGTTTATTGTTACTTTTGTTAGTTTCCACCAGAGGTAACTACT
The DNA here is from genome assembly GCF_027475565.1 of Acinonyx jubatus. NCBI lineage: Eukaryota > Metazoa > Chordata > Mammalia > Carnivora > Felidae > Acinonyx > Acinonyx jubatus. Next base: position 26,637,923 of record NC_069380.1, on the reverse strand, counting down.
ATAACTTGGGTCACAAAAGAAGGGAGGCCAATGAAAAAATTGCCAGTCAACAGAACTCTCCATGTGGGTCTTTCTACAGATGCTTTGACTCAGTTACAGGGGCAAGTGCAGTCACCAGACCAAAGATCACCACCTTCCACAGCAGTTCCATAAAGACCGTCAAAGAAAAAGATGATTTATATCCTATATAAAGGCTGACCCAATGGGAACTCTTTAATCCTCTAAAAAGATGATTAGAAAGGAACAGAAGCAATAAAGGTTAATGGAAAATTAATCTTGGTGACCTATTTGGGCAAACCAAAGTTGTGAGACATGCATTGATTTAAAAAGAAGATGCAAAGGATATTTAGAACAGCAACTCCAGATAAGGGGACAGAGATAAGACTGTAATTAGAAGAGTTTCAATATTCACATATTTACATACATGTTGAAAAGATGAAAGCCTTCTGATAGGGTAATAAAGACGAACAATAGTATGATGAACAATAATTCTATGTTGATGAATAATTCTAGTAAGATGAACAATAATTCTATGTTGACTCTGTAAAAAATGGAAGGAGATTTCCCGTGACTAGTCCTGTTTCCCCACGGGCTGTTTACAGAGGCCCTGTTGTAGGTACTTTGTAGATGTTCCCCCAATTCATGTTAGTTCACTGAGCTCACCCAGAACAGGCCCTCTGCACCCCAGGCAGACGTGAGTAAAACACACGTAAGAGAATGACGTCAATGGTATAATTAAGCTGAATCACCTCTCCTACAGTGACAAACAACCTGTCCTTAGTCCTACTTGTTGCTCCCTGGCCACACCATCCCTTTACCTGAGCATGGTGAGTTCTCTCTCCTCCATGTCTTATAGATATGATATCATGCTGGCTGCAAAGGACCTGTAAAATAAAGGCCACCTTGTTAGAAGAAACTCTAAACATCAAATTCAGAGAGCTGTTTGAACACATGTAAGCAGATGCAAGGTTTCACTTGCAAAGTTCAAGCTGAACACTGCCCTTTTGCATTTCTAGCCATTCCAACTGACTGCCCTTGGAGAAGGTCTCTGCATGGTGCTAACCTGGTAACGATCAATAAATGTGAAGGTCTTAACAGAAACACAGCCTATGAACTGTCAATCTTCCGGAGAATATTTCTGCTCTGAAAGTAGTCCTTGTTGCCAAAGTAGCTGCATCAGGGCCAATGCTAGAGCCAGGGCCTCCCAAAACTAAGAAAGCCTAAATGAATAAAGCTGTATGTTAGTTAAGGGAACTATCATTCAAAACCAGTTTGGGTGGCTGATCAGTATAAGATTACTATTTTTTAAGTGTGGGAAAGACCTCTTACAAATTTCTAAGATAAAATAACGAATACTTTTAAGTTGTCTCTAAGAAAATCTGTTGTTGTAAAAACTATAAAAATGCATCTAGATCTTTTCATAGAATAAATCCCAACTTTATTTTCTAGAAAGTATTTTGAAGTCCTCTTACTCAAGTCAGATCCATAGAGCAGCAACCTCAGCAACACCCAAGAGCCTGAAATGCTGTCCCTGAGAACCCACTTGAAACCTACTGGAATAAAATCTGCATTTTCACAAGAACCTCAGCTGATTCCCATGCACATTAAAGTCTGAGAAGCATGGTTCTGAAGTACATCTGGCCTATGATTACTAGAATCACAAGAAGGAAGTTGCCTGAAACTTCAAGACTGTCCTCCGGTGGCCAGGAGTTAATGAAATCACAATCCCTTTACTATAGTTGCGAGAATCTGGGGACTTACTAAACTCCCCAGAAACCCCCTCCTGCTGCCTAAATCACCTTTTCTTTTCCAGAACACGTAGGCTGATTGTAAACTGATACTTAAAAGCATAGCATAATTCTAGAAGGATTTTGCTTTATACTCAAAAGACCAGCATCATAGGCCATGCATTCATTCTATAACCAGTAAGTGAATATCTACTTAGGTAATTCACAATAACTAACATTGTGCAAAGAGCCCAAAGTCTAGTAGAAGGATTGAGATTACAACACAGAGTTATAGGTCTAACAGGGAAAGGTCAGCACAGGAAAGCAGGGTACGGAGTTGGGCACTGGTACACACTTGGAAAGCACCTGACCCAGATCTGGAATATCAAAGCAGCTTCCTGTGCTGAGCTTTGAAAAACAAACAAACAAACAAAGATGAACATTTTTTCAAGAAGCAGCCCACCTGTAGGCATAGCGAGTGTGGTGTTAGGTTAAGGCAAGTCCCTGTACCAGCAATGAAAGAGTCCACTACCTTACTTAAAAAAAATTGACTCTGGTTTTATAGCTTTTGTTCAACTGCTTTGAATATTTGTATGCATGAGCTATAAATGTGGCAGCCTTAGGAATATTTTTTCCCTTTCAACTCTCCTACCTGTAGACAAGGAGGAATGGCAAACATCAAATACAAGAAGCACTAACGCGGAAGTCTGCGGAACACTGCAAGGGGGCAGGGATAACAGAACAGTGCCTCCACATTTGCCATTTGATCACAGAGAGTGTCAACGAAACCGCAACCAGCAATTTGGGGACCATAAAGAGAATTGCATTAAACTGAATACAAAAGTCAGTAAAATGTCTTAGGTGAGGGACACTGGCTATTTGGCAGGTGCACTGCTGGCAGCAATCGAGGGTCTCAGTGTGACCACCCTGTGCACACCCCTCTCTTTGCCGGTCTCTTCTCCCAGCATTTATATAGTTCTTATCCTGTCCCCTTCCCTCTCACTTATTCTTGTGATTTCTCTCACTCATTTTCCTTCTCCCTTAGTACCTCTAGGAGCCCACTGGTCTCTAATTCAACTCTCATCTTTTTCCTTTCAATCTGCCAGCTTTTTCACACCCTTATTTTGTGAGAAGGAGATAAGGGGCAGGAGCAAGGACAACAGAACATCTTTCTTCTCTCTTCCCTTGATCTCTCTTCCCTTTGCTCCACTAATATCCCCACACTTCTATTTCCCTCCTCTCTCTTTCCTCTCCTAGAGTCAATCTCTGTTAACAGTCTGTGGCCAATTCTCCCAAGCATACACCTTAGAAATGACAGAATTGTTGGCTGCCTCTACTGTTCCACTGCTATACTTAGAGTTTCCAGATTCTCCTAACATGCCAGGTGAACAGTTGAGAAGAAAAAAAAACCACTTTAAAAACACAGTAATCTAGCATTTTCTTAGGTTTTAAAATGTAGAACAATTCTGGATTATTCTACTGCTGTGCTGAATGGGTACAAAGATATCAAACACACTAGGCAAAAGGGTTTCATTCTATCCTGGTTCTCCTTAAGTGCATTCCTTCCAACCCCCCATAAATCCAACCTTTTCATTAGTCTTCTCCTTGTGCAGATGCCCTAAAGCCTCCTGGAATGACTGAAATGTGCCTCATTACCAGCCCAAGGAAGATGAATGACACAGGTCAGAGTTAACTGAGTGCTTCTTGACAAAGACACAATGCAGCACGCAACAAGGCTCATTTAACACCCCATCGGGAAGCCTTACAAGTTACAGCTTAATAAATATATGAAGATTGTTGTAATATAGAAAATGTCTGGTACCACTTCCCACATGAAATGCACTTACAGAGAATGCCACAGAGTAGGCTGTTGATATGGCAATTGCACACATACTCTTTGATTTGCAGAAAAGCAACTTAGTTTTCTTTGGGCATTGCACTCTATTTTCAACCCCTGTGAACTATCAGCAAAACTTTGTAGACAAATCCCAGTCTTTTATCCCATTCCCTAGATGTAGCATATGCCCCTCACATATAGTATACGCTCTCAAAATATTTGATGGATGAATGAATCAATTAATCAAACAACCAACTGACCAATCAATACAAGCCTAAGACACAACAGAACTAAGTAGCTGGAGGAAAACACTGTCATACACTAAAGCATTTTGGAAAACTCCCTGAGGTTTTTGGCATTGTCATCTAATCCTATGGTCAACATAGGATCTTGGATGTAACTCACCTCCAAGATCTAGTAAAAAGGAAGAGGGGCTGGTTGGATGGGGACACAGAATAGCCCAATGTGACAACCAACTTTCTAATAGCAAATGAGCAGAAATAAAAACTCTAAAAAACAGACAAAAGTTCTCAAAAAAAAATACAGTTAGCTGGGGAGAAATTAGTCAATCTTTCCATTTGTTCCCATGATACACACTTTTTTTTATTTCTGATGGTCTCATCATACCATTACACTTCTTCAGCAGTTTTTGTGTGACACTAGGGAGTGAAGACCTGGGCACAATCCCCCTAAGATCTTCTAGGCAAGCCAAGAAAGCTCCAGAATGGGTTCACTGTAGATTGTGATCCTACCTTGGATAAGGGGAAAAGGAGACATGACAAGCTGAACTATGCCTAAACAGAACCTACAGAGTCCCCATCTCCCTGGATTCGCCTCAGGACGCAGGGACCACATTAGTGAGTCCCCAAAACAGAGACTGTAAGTCACGCCCCATCAATCAAGCAGGAGCAAGAGGCAGAGCTGGCCCGGCCCCCAGTGGCAATTTGTTACATCTTGTTCTGAATCTCTTAATAGGTTTTTAAAAATGTATTTCATTACACACAATCAACAGCATTCCAGAAGTTGGAATTCACTTTCTTTATGTTCAAAAACTGTAAGAGGTTCTTTTTAACATGAACACCATTAACATCATCAGGCTGAGATGATCACCCCTCCAGAAAAGAACTGCTCAGAAACCTATCTAATCTATCACATAGGAAGAACCCCCTGTGATTTCAACTCCACTGCTCCCTCAGACTTGAATGGCTTTTAACAAATGCCCTGCACTCTCATCTGAAGAGAACGATTTGACCCCTTGAAGAAAAAAACGTTGACAGCTCTAGGACACATGTATTTTAATTTAAATCTGACCCAGAGTAAAACATCTACCTGACCCATCAGTGGGAAAAAAAAAAATTAAACACTCCCTAGATATTACTTACCTTACTACATCTGCATATCATGAGACCCCGATTTGTTACCATTCAACAAATAGGGTTTTCTAATAATAGGGAATTGAAGAATAGACAGCGTGTTTTAACTCTTTTTTACCTCCTAAATTTCATTTTGAGCTTTCCAACAATATGGTTTCCTAGCTGTGCAAGAATCCCAGCTTTACTTTTTCAGTCATATCCATACAGTATGACAAGCATTTCCAGAAAGAAAAAAAATAGCTGTATTTGCCATCTGTATTCACTACCTCAAGTTCTACAGCTATGTTTTTGCACTGGGGCATTAAGAATGGCAAAGGGATCTGATACCTCCTGAAGCCAGTTCTGAGTGCCTTCTCCCCTGTGATTCACATGACACCTTTTCAACATAAATTCTCCGTTCAATTTCAGTAATATCTCAACATTTTTGGATTTCTTCTATTCTCATCTCAATAAGCTAGTGCTTATGGGAACAATAAAAAACCACTCCCTTCCACAACATTTGTGTGCATGTGCCTATATATGCGTTCGTCTGTCATTTCCAGATCTGAACTTCAGATCCAGTAGTCAAACAGTGCATACAAAACAAGAGGTATAGGGGCGCCTGGGTGGCTCAATTGGTTAAGCATATGACTTCGGCTCAGGTCATGATCTCGCAGTGTGTGAGTTCGAGCCCCGCGTGGGGCTCTGTGCTGACAGCTCAGAGCCTGGAGCCTCCTTCGGATTCTGTGTCCCCCTCTCTCTCTGCCCCTCCCCCACTCATGCTCTGTCTCTCTCTGTCTCAGAAATAAGCATTAAAAAAAATTAAAAAAAAAAAAAGAGCTACAGAATGAAAATAGATCAGTGAAGGAGTATCCCTTGCCACCACTTCCACTAGGTCCCTGAGGGATATAATCCGGGAAATCTTCTCAGTCCCTTCCTTGATCCAGCCAAGCCCTCCATTAAACAGACCTTCCAGACAGAGGGGACTGGGTGGATGCCTCTGTAAGAGATCACCACATATTTTCATAGTTTACGAGGATAAAGCAATTACAGCTTTAGTCGTTCATGAATAAAGCCTCTTTAACATTTTAATGAGAACATTAAACTCAGCTTCACTTGCTTTGGCCTCCCCAGAAAGTCTGTTAGCCTTAGAGAAAGTTTCTTTAAAAAGCAGTAATGAAATTGCAGGCCTGTCTGTGCCCCATAGGGCATGACTGGGCCACAAGCACTGGATGCATTATTTCCCTCCTGAACTAGCCTATATATTTTGATAAGACTACAGTTTGGTAAATGAGAGAAGGCATCTGAAGAAATACCCTCCTCTCTGCAGTATTTGTGTGCTTGTGTGTGCTCACTCATTTTATATCTGACTCGTCTCCTAATTCGCTTTTATGTTATACACAGCTTTGACTACAATGTGTGACTCAATAAATGTTAAATCATACTTTTCTGCTATTTTCCCTTAATCATTTTCTACTGCCTCTGTTCTCTCTTGCGATGTGACTGATTCCCACCAAGGCTACCAACTGCTACTTGCCTGGAGACCCATTAAATTCAGCAGACAACCAAGAAAGCTTCAGAAGCCAAAGGTGAACAAGAAATAATTCTCAGACTCAGTGACTTAACATGAATGTCTGCCTCTTCTTCCGAACAAAACCCGAAGCAGTGTAAATGAAAGAGTTTGTCACCTTGAAAACCAGGTGGAAGAGAAGAGTAAAGCTAAAGGTTCTTAATACCCAGGTAATTCATCACATTTACTGAACACCTACTGTGGATGAAGGACTAGTCTAGGTACTGGGGATAGAGTCAGGAATAAGGTAGACAGGACCTCCACTCTCACAGCGCTTAAGATGTAGCTGGAGAGACAGGCAGTAAACAGAAAGAACATGTTAGAAGGGAACAAGTGCTATGAAGAGCATACAACAGGGCAGTATGATAAGAGAGGCTAGTTAAATAGGGTGGACAGGAAAAGCCACGCAGAGCAAAAAGCTACAGCAAATCCTTAAGGTCATGAAAAGACAGAGAGAAAGCTGAAATGCATGCTAGTAAGTGAAAGAAGATAATCTGAAAAGGCTACAGACTGTCTAATTCCAATTGTATGACATCTGGAAAAGGCAAAACTATGGTGGAGACTGTCAAAAGATCAGTGGTTGCCAGGGGTTGGGGAGAGGGAGGGAGGAATAGGCAGAGTACAGAGGATTTTTACACAGTGAAACTGTTCTGTACGATACTATATGATGGCAGATATATGACATTGTATCATTGTCAAAAGCCATAAAATGTACAACAGTAAGAGTGAACCCTAAAGTAAACTATGGGCTCTGGGTGATAAAGGTGTGTCAGTGTAGGAGCATCGGCTCTAAGAAGCGTCTCTCCCGTGTGGGATGTCCACAGGGGAAGCGCCTGCCTATGCGCATGGGGTAGGGGGCAGGGGAGAGAGGAGAGACAGGAGAATTCTCTGTACCTTCTGCTCAGTTTTGCTGTGAGCCCAAACCTGCTCTACAAAAAGTCTGATTTTAAAAACCCTTAAGGTAAGAAAGAGTATGGTGTGCTGAAGAAGTTCAGCTTCACCAGAGTCTGGTGAACGAGGCAGAGAGGAACGGCATGAAGGTGAGCCAAGTTGATCATGGTTAGGAGTTTTAATTTCATGCTAAAAGCACCAGGAGCCACTGGCTAGTTTTAAGCAGGGCTCATTTTAATGCGTTTTACATTTGTGAAAGGTCACTCTGGCTACCATGTGGAAAATGCATTAGAGAGAGGCGGTCAACGGAGGCTGATGATGGTGGTCTGGTCAAGGGTGGGAGAGGTGGGTGGGTTTGAGATACATTTGAAAAAAAAGCTGACAGGATTGGCGACAGATAGACTGGATATGGGGGGGTGTGGGGGGAAGAGAAATCAAAGACGATTGCTGAAGAGGAGGAGACGGAACTTACTGAGATGCAGAAGATCCCTGGGGAACGACCTACGAAGACCACACAAGGTGCCACGTGCCTTATGGCAGACATATGGAAGCAGCGAGAGTGCGTCCACCAAAGAACTCAAGTTCTGCTTGCTTGATTGCTGCCTTAATGTGAATAGCAAATGTATGCATGTGCGATCCATGGACACACACACACTCACATATATCCACTTGGATATACATGAATACATATAATGCTTAGTAAATGGTTTTTGCAACTCAAAGCAAATTTACAATTATTTCAGTAATCTTTCAAGGAAGAAAGAGAAAGATTATTATTGGTGTTATTTCCATTAACTTGCAAGAAAGCTGAGGGCAAATGAGGTGAAGGGTCTTGCTGAAGGTCACACAGCAACTGACCGGCAGAGCTAACGCTAGGAACCAGGTTCCCTCACAGGAGATGACACCATACATATATCACACAGTCTTCTGGGGGATCCTCTAGAATGTGCAAGGAGCCCTGTGAGCGCTGCTCTCAATGTGAGCACACACATTCTGGATAAGGGTGGGGTGCTACTGCTGCATTTCCTTTAGCTCATCCTGTCTAGACGCTATTTAAATACTCTATAAAATGTGACTGACAAAACTAAAAAAAAAAAAAAATCAGTTAACACGAAAGCAAACCTTACATAGAGCAAATCAAACCCTAAACTAAAATGTGACACAGATTTTTTTAAATGGACATTTTATTTTTTAATTTTTTAATGTTTATTCATTTTTGAGAGAGAGAGAGAGAGAGAAAGAGAGAGGGCAGAGAGAGAGAGAGGGAGACATAGAATCCGAAGCAGGCTCCAGGCTCTGAGCCATCAGCACAGAGCCCGATGCAGGGCTGGAACCCATGAACCGCTTCATCATGACCTGAACTGAAGTCAGATGCTCAACCAATTGAGCCATCCAGGTGCCCCTAAATGGACATTTTAACTACAAACAACAAGGTCCCCCGTGCACAAGCTCTTCAGAAACCCTCCTAAGGGTGACGCAGATGGAGCTTGCTCATAAATGGAAGAAGCACATGTGCCCATGACTCACTGGCAGAGCAGCACCTCCTTATATACTTCATCTGGGATTCCTCTCTTAGTCTTTAGGTTTCTCAAAAAGCACCGAAAGCCCAAACAAATATTAGGAAAAAGGAAAACAAAAATGATAGAACCAAACTGCTGACAGGTCTGGTTTTTTGAAACATCACTTAAAAGAGAGAAATTCAGCCAGGTGGAATCATCACTAAAATAATTCAGATCATATTTAAAGAAGACAAACACAAGGGGCAGGACTGGGAGGCCTGGACACGCTGTTGAGTCTGCATCCTACCTATACAAGTTTTAAAAATAGGCTTCACTCTGCCAGGCTCTCCCTCAGAAGCTGTGAGGACTCCCACCTCACAACATTTTGAAGTCTGAAAGGGAAACAGTGAGGGGGTGTCTGCCTCTGTGTTTGTCCCTGTGAGTCATACATTCTCTGTTCCTACTGAATGTGGGTTGTTTGTTTTCTTGTTGGTTTGTAGACTTCCTCTCTACTGCTTTTCTCTAATCATGTTTTTTCCAAAGGACCCCGGCAGAGCACGCATAGCTCCACTGATGGACAACAGGGCCACAGTTAGCGGTAGTCACGATAACTAGACCGAGAACACCCAAAGACGGGGATTCGGAAAAAGAGTTTGAGAAGCTTGGTCAGTTACGCCCCCATCCTCCAAACTGGAGATTTAGAATATCATTTTTCGGGGCTAAAATCATATATAAAGACGGGAATCACTCTCCTCTGGCACTGATTTTCTTACCAAATGCTTTCATGAAGGTATACAAGGGATATGCTGTCAGCACACACAAAAGGACAGTGGACACTTGTCCCGTTGTTAGATAAACACTCAGGTGGCTCACTCTGAAACTCCCTGCAGGCTCTCACCAAGGTTCCATTCACATCAAGCTCTTCCACCCAGGCCTTATCTATTCCTGTCCATTCTGCCCTATGGAATGCTTTTTATTGCTTGGACACACCATCTTCTCATATCATTAGATTTTTTTTCTTTTTTTTTTGGTAGGATGGTAATTGAGATTTGCAAAGAGAGTTCAGGAAAGACAGAGAGCAAAAGTCAGGACAAACTGGGAGTAATTCATAGGAACCTGACTCAGAGAGCCTGCTCCTAGTGAGAGCCTAAGCCCATGACCAAGATGGAGCCCTGGGGAGTACAGACAAACACACCACTAGGAGTGAGTGACTGGAAAAAAGCAATGGATGAGAAACCAAGGGCACAGTCAACATGGTGGCCCTCTGACACCACCATGAGACATCTTGAAGGCAACTCCAGGGGCTGGAAGCAGAAGCTGCAAGAATGCCAATGTAATGTACCTGTTACAGGAAATGGTGAGGAACTGAGCAGACAAAACTAAGGTGCATGTTGATACTCTTTACCCTCCATGGTCAAAACCATCTCTTTCCACTTATTTTTCTATATTCTTCCTTCACAGCTTGAGCCCAATGTTAAATGTCCTATTATCCTCACATGACACCCGAAACCCTGCACAAGCACACACTGTAACTTCCTTTGCAAAGCATTTTTCACATCTACTGTGTCATTTAATTTACGCTACACTATGTGACATAAGCACTTAAATAAATCCAGGCCCAAAGCGATTTATAGTCTTACATAAGAGAAAGAGCCTTCACACAAACCCAGATCCTCTGACTTGGGATCCTGTGCTTCTACAATATGCTGCTAGTGTATTTCTGACTCTCTAACTCTATGTGCTGTAAATTTCATTAATCTAGACTTCACTGATTCAGAACTGGTGAGACCATAAAACATCATCATGTGATACCCCACTTACTTGGAAATCTGGGATGTGCTATAATAAGTATTGTGCCTACAATATTGGTACAGGATATTGGACGGGAAAGCTATCGCCCTGAAAGTACAGCAAAAGAAAGCCTGCCTTTGTTTATTCCATCAGGGCCAACATCACCAACTTAGCACCAACATGCAGTTTAAAAAAAAAAAAAAAAAGATGGATCTGCTAACTACAAATGATGTAATTCTGTGTTTGTGGCTCATCAATGTTAAAAATTTCAAAAATATCCCCCACGTCTAAGCAGGATGATCTTAAAGTAATCGTACTGAGTCTATAGGCTAAAATAAAAACCAACCACTCTCACATGCTTTTGTCAAGTACCTTTATCAGTCTTATATTACCCTGTAGTTCAACTTTTCTCTTAATTTGTATCTGCCTCTCCTGAAAGAGTCCGGCATAAAGCTGGTTTTTAAATATTTGTTGAATGGAGGCGTAGAAGGACACACAAGGGAAAGAATGCATGTGTCCCTCAGGCTACAGTCCATGTCGGGTGAAGAGTGAAATGCTACTTGAGTCAGACCCAGCTGACCAAGCCTGGGGCTTTGCAATCATGTACATCTAAATTCAAATCCTGCTATTTGCCAACTGTGACACTGTGAGCAAATTAACTCCTCTCTTGATTCTAAGCTTCCTCATGAGCAAGACAGAGAGAACCCTGGGCACCATGCAGAAGTGGCAAGAGAGTTAAATGAAGTCACAGATTTGGCACACTGCCAAGGCCGCCTGCAGTTTTGTTATTCTCCCCCCCTCCCTCTAGCCCACATTTAGCGTGACCCCTTGCACACCAACCTTCATAATAGTGCTTCCATATACAAAACCCCCTTGTAAAGCTAATGGCTAAACATCAACTTTCTTTACAATGGTGGCCACTTTCCCTTCCCTGAACATCAAATTTACCCATTCGTGATCTAGAGATAAGTTGTGCATGGCTGGTGTTCAACAAATTTTAATGCCTTTTGAGTAAATGTCCCAGGGAAGTGAAGCTCCCCCTTTTATACACCAATACCCCATATTTGAAAGCTTTCCAAAATATATTGTGCCCTTTATCACTTTGCTAAAATAACAGGTTGAAAGAACTTTAACCTTTTTTTTTTTTTTTTGACTCAGGGTTATCAACACAAACTTAAGACACAGCATTGGAATGAAAAGTTATAATTTTTCAGAGGCTTTTTAAGTCAGTACATTTGCTCATACTAAATATTGTCAGATTCCTACACTGTGATCATTCCTTTCATTTGTTCCTGTGGTCAGCAGCTTCATATCCTGGAAGGCATGAGACACCGTGGAATTTACAAAACAAAGTCCTTGTCATCTTCAGAGTTCATGAGGATCATTCTCAGATATTTCTCATCTGTGGCTTCATGAGCACATGTTTAGTAAGAGCTACAAGGAAGACCCATATACTTCCTAGTCCAAGAATTCATGTTTCTATCTCTAATGTCTTACACGTTATAAGGTACTCAACAAATAGTTATACAGAGAATTAATAGAGTTAACACTACACAACCTATGTAATTACTGTTTTCTATTTGAGACTTTGTTCTACTCCACAGCTAGAGCCCTTACTCATTTGGGGCTGTACTTTTTTATCTGCAAAATAAGGCAAATAACCTTAAGGTTATTTCCAACATTAGCCCCCCCCCCATGACCCTATCCTTCTAGGCACATATATATGTTCCATACGATAGAATTGCTGGAAATCTGACCACCAGATGAGTGAGGCACTAGAGGACATAGTGAATCCCTGTAATCCAGAGCCCTAGTACGAAAGCACTATCCTTGTACCACGGCAGCAAATATAGAAAGAAGTAGCTCTCCTACTCATTTCTCCCACCATTAACATCATATATAGGAGTAGAAACATTGGCCTTGGAATGTAAACATATTGATTTTGTGTGTGCGTCAAATGTTCATAAGTGGAAAACCAAGTATTTTTTCAAAAGAAGTCAACTGCATCCAGGCAAATAAAACCTTAATGGAAAATTTTTTTCTAATAACTATCATCTAGTGCGTTCGTTGACTCCTTGTTCCAAGCTATTTCTTCAAACACCACTTCGTTCATATATTAACTTATCAGCTACATTTGCTTAAATAATACCACAGTTTCACTGTTTACACATAAATTCAATTCAACCTCCTTAAGCTACAGCCTAACTTTCTCCCTTAAAACCAAAATTTCTAAACGAAACGAGTTCATGAGTTTCACACAGAAAGGAAGTAGATGGTTTCAAATAACAAGTCAAACATTTGTCCACGAACATGGTTGGGAGGTCATCACAAATGCCGCTTCTCCAGAGGCCTGAGGTGGGGAAGCCTTGGACGACTTTCTCTTCCAGGTGGATGGTGTTCCTTTAATTCGATTCTACATGAATTCAAGGTATACTTCCTTAAGCATGCCAAATTCTCAAGAGAATACAAAAAAGTGAATAGAATATATCATCTCTGCCTCAGAGGAGATGCGGCAAGGCCGAGCACGTAAGAGCAGTAACACTGGAAAAGGATGGCTGAGGACAGAATCCCAACTTTTCCATAATTAGCTGTGAAACTTGGGCAAGTGACTTTACCTTTCTGATGCAGTGTCTATATCAGCATAATGCTGGTGAGAGCAGGTCTGACCTCACAGTGTTGTGCTGGGGATTACAGAAGCCATTGTGCCTAAGGCATTAAGAACAGTTCCTGGCACACAGTGAGCACTCAAGGTCAGTATCATCACTGTGATTGTTATAATTGTCATCATTATGAATGTACAATCCAGTTGTTAAGATTTTTCATTTTTTATTTAATAAAATCAAAGCTATAACAGATCCTAGGAAACGAAAAGAGGAAAAATGGGGAAAAAAACCCTTTTCCAACAAGTTCCATCATTGTCCTCCTGTCTTCCTGACAAATGCTAACTATATCTACTCCTCAGAGAGATGGAAAGATGGCAGTGAGTGAGGGAGTGGATAAAGACATAAAGAAACATGATAAAGAGGAGAGGAGAGAAAAAGAAAGGGTACATATGGAGGAGCATTTCTGAGTTCTTTAAAGCTTCCAGATAGGAGTTGAACTGGAGATAGAGAGAAAGAGAGAGAGAGAGAGAGAGAGAGAGAGAGAGAAAAGAAGAAGAAGAAGAAGAAGAAGAAGAAGAAGAAGAAGAAGAAGAAGAAGAAGAAGAAGGAAGAGGAGGAGGAGGAGGAGGAGGAGGAGGAGGAAGAGGAGGAGGAGGAGGAGGAAGAGGAAGAGGAAGAGGAGGAGGAGGAAGAGGAAGAGGAAGAGGAGGAGGAGGAGGTCATTTGCGCAGCCTTGCCTGGACTCTCTCCCTTCTCTGCTCAGAAAATCCTTCCTCAGGCATTGAGCTACCTCACTTAGCTTTTCCTTACCATTTCCATGTGTTTCTTTCCACCGTTTACTCTGTTTCACAGAACATTATATGTATTAAGGACTTTAGAAGTCACCTCATCCAACCCTCTTATTTTATACGTAAGAAAAGCTTAGGGCCAATATGACAAAGTCATTGTCCCTGGTGGTACAACTCCAGAGGGGCACAAAATTAAAACTGGGCTCCTTGTGCCCTAGGCCTGGGCTGTCTCCCTTAGGACAACAAAAGGAGTACATTTACCAAAAAGGAGACTGGCTGGCTCTTGTCCCATTTGGCAGATACATAAATGTTTATCTTGGGAGGAAAATCTTGAGTAATATTTTTAAATGAATTAACAAGAATGGTACTGTTTTTAATTCAATAGACATGTTTTATTATTAACTTCATTGCCTGCTAAGCCTGAAATTAGGTTTTTCTATGCTTGGGCAGGTCCTGCCTAACCAATAACAGGACAATCAGATTTCAATTAAACAGATATTCCCACTTGGGCCATACACATAAACACACACACACACACACACACACACACACACACACACACGCACACACACATGCACACAACCAAGAGGCACTTAATCAAAACAAACTTTGAGCCCATTCTGGTCACTCTCCTGGCCTATGTTTAGGAGAAGGAGATATCAAATATTACAAGATAAGACTCTGCTAGTACAAAAATTTTAAATCACTTGTCTTCCAAAAGAGGAACACATTTCTTGCTATTTCTCCATTTACTATTTCTAATCCAGCAACAAAAGGCAGCCTAACCACAGCCTTTAACACACTTTTTATTTCTGGCTTCTGAATGTCTTCAATATGGGTTTGCCCAAATCAGGCCAATAGTCTCTTACATGTTCAATTTCTTTAATCCCAGCTTTCCCCTCTACAATGGAAGACTGAAGCTCTAAAACCAGAGTCTTTCCATACATACTTTACATACATACATACTTTAATAACATACTTAAAAACAGATACCACATATATTTTCCTGTTGTTGTTTTTTTTTATCTCAAATCTTTAAGTATCTGGCTAAGAGAAACCCTTTGAAACAAGAAAAAAAAAACCCTAGTTACCCTCTTCTCCCTTCTCTTTCCCTACTATCTGATGGGTAGAATCTCCTCTTTCATTTGCTTCACTGCGTGGGGTTTCAAACATAGGACGTCACCGTGATTAAGGGAAAGATTCAGGCATTCTTTTAACAGCTGCATCGACTACAGGGACATCTGACTGTGGGCCTCTAAAAGCAACTCAGCTCTGCTGTGTAAATAGGTGTTTACCTTGAGTAGAACAGACGCACATAAGGCAGATTTATTAGCACTGTTTGGTAAGTATTATTTATACAAATCCATACCCTACTACTATTATGCGTTTTGTTTTTCTTTTCTCTTGAGGTTTCCTTCACAGAAGACATAGGCTGGCCACCTCACTCATATGAAATTCAACAACAGGAAAACAGAACCCAGCATTACAAAAACAATCGCAAAAACCAAACATTCACGCTCAAGAAGAACTGAACCAAGATTTGAAAGTTTCCAAGGACAGAGAAAAAAAAAAAAGTTGCCGCATCCTCCTACCCTGTATGCCAACGAGCAGTGGCCGTTCAGTCTCTCCAGTTGCCTCTCAAAAAAAGGAATGCACCAATGTAACAGGAGCTGAGATCCTGGGGGAGCCAATTAGATTTAAGCCGCTTTCAAAAATCTGTAAGAAAAAAAAATGGAATTAGAAAAGAAACTTGGCACTTGAAATGACATTTTATGTGTTTTGCTTAGGGCCTGTGGAATACTACTCATATAATGACTCGTTGTCACGCTTATAAAATAAACCTTGGGTTTTTAATATAATTGAATAAAGTCATTAGCTGGTGAAACAAACCTAGCTTCAGAGGAAGAATGTGGCACATCAAATCTAATAGGTACCTCATCCTTCATCTTTGGAATTATCGACCAAAACATGACAAATTAGGCTAAGGTCAATGGCAGATAACTGCAGAGAAACTCCTCCAATGGCTGCCTGTGTATTCCTCTGAGGCTCCTGCAATTGTCTAGCAAAGCGAGGGTAGGGGGAGACCTGCAAGAAAGCAAGAATTTTCAGATTCCATGCCCTGCCCCCAAGACAAGCTCTATGGCCTTTTGATAACCTGTGGCAAGAGAAGATGGGACTAGGGAAGAGAAGCTCTCAGAAAAATTGTGCCTCCGCAGTTGCAGAAGGTATCTGGAGAGACTGAACAGTCACTGCCAGTAGGCGTGCAGGGTAGGAAGATGCAGCAATGTTTTTCTTCCTTAGAAACTCGCAAATCTTGTTTCAACTCTTCCCAGTGTTAAGCTTTTGATTTTTACAATTGTTTTTGTAATGTTGGGTTCTGCTCAGTTGGGTTTCAGCTGTTGGTGGAAACATAAGACCTGGTGTCCCCGACTCCCGGATCTCTCCAGAGCTCACTATACTAATCTGGTGGCTATTTATGAATCAGGCATAACCTTTCTTAATTAGATATATAGCAGGTGTGTCAAAGACAACAGAATCAGGCAAAAAGACAGTAAGGCCTTAAAATAACCAACTTTAGTTGGGTTTCTGGGATGGTTTCTTTTTATTTAAGATCCATCTCCAAACATGATTTTGTAAAAGCAAACAGACTCTACCCTTGAGAACTTCATTCACTCCTTTACTTTTTTTTTTAATGTTTATTTATTTTTGACAGAGGGAGAGAGAGAGAGACAGAGCATGAGCGGGGGAGGGGCAGAGAGAGAGGGAGACACAGAATCCGAAGCAGGCTCCAGGCTCTGAGCTGTCATCACAGAGCCCGACGCGGGGCTCGTACTCACAGACCGTGAGATCATGACCAGAGCCAAAGTCGGACGCTCACCCGACTGAGCCACCCAGGCGCCCCTCCTTTACTTTTTTAATACAGCATCAAAGTAATTGGGTCTAAGAAGCCCACAAAGAGGTAAAAGGAAACATGCCCTCTTGAAAAACATTCCAGGGCTACTGGGCAAACATATGCTTTTGTTCTATGATGTGGTAGACTGTTTCAATTACATCACCTCAATTCTCCTTCTAGAAGGGATGCTTATCTCATTGTCTCTGGTGACAAATATGGGTTCCACAGCTAGTCTGTGTCAAGCACTGAACCACATGTCAGGAGGGACAACAGGAGAAGAGAACTCCTATTCTGTCTCCACAGAAACTACACTCAAAGCTAATGAAGACGTACATATCTCTTGGACATCAACCTTAGCAACATTTTTGGGGATATATCTTCTCAGGGAGACAAAAATGAAAATAAACCATTGGGACTACATCAAACTAAAAAGTGAAGGAAACCATCAACAAAACAAAAAGACAACCTACTGAATGGTAGAAGATATTTTCAAATGATAAATCCAATAAAGGGTTGATATTCCAAAGATATAAAGACCTCATACAACTCAACACAAAAACAAATAATCCAATTAAAAAATAGGCAAAGGACCTGAATGGACATTTTTCCAAATAAGACATACAAATGGCCAACTGTATGTCTTGAGAAGATGCTCAACATCACTAATCATCAGGGCAATGCAAGTTGAAACCACAATAAGACACAATCCCACACCAGTAAGAATGGCTTGTATCAAAAAGAAATAAGTGTTAGTGAGGATATGGAGAAAAGGAACCCTCCTGTGCACTATTGGTGAGATGTAAACTGGTACTATAGAGAACAGTGTGGACCTCCCCCCCCCCACCAAAAAAAAATAAAAATAGAACTACCATATGATCCAGAAATTCCACTTCTGAGTATTTACCCAAAGAGAAGAAACACACTAATTTGAAAAGATATATGCACCCCTGTGTTTACTGCAGCATTGTTTACAGTAGCTGAGGTATAGAAGCAACCTAAGGGGCCACTGATAGATGAATGGATAAAGAAGATGTGTTATATACATACAATGGAATATTAACCATAGTAAAGAATGAAATCTTGCATTATGTGACAATGTGGATGGACATAGCGCATATTATTCTACATTAAGTCAGAGAGAGAAAGACAAATACTATATGATTTTGCTTATATATGAAATCTAAAAAAATAAACAGAAAACAGAAACAGACCCATAAATACAAAGAACAAATTGGTGGTTCCCAGATGGAAAGAGGTTAGGAGAATGGGCAAAAGAGGTAAGGAGGCTTAAGAGGTACAAACTTCCAGTTACAAGATAAATAAGTCACGGGGATCAAAAGTACAACATAGGTAATATAGTCAATAATACTGTAATAAGGTTGAATAGTGACAGAAGGTGACTATACTTATCATGTTGAGCAATGAATAACATATAGAATTTTTGAACCACTGTGTCATACACCTGAAACCAAGATAACATTGCATGTCAACTGTACTTCAATAAAAAAAAAAGGTACATGTCTGTGCAAGAAGCAGCTCACATTTCAAAACCCATCTTTTTCAAGTTCCACCTTAAATACAGCCTATTCCATGAGATTGTTCTGATGTCCTAACCAGAAATAACATCTCCCTTACCTAAGCTCCTGTACCCTTTTCTATTTTGTATTTTAGCAGTTTATATACCTGTCTTATTGCCTCCCCCTTAAATTATTTGAACATTATTGTAATGACTGGCAAGAACAAAATATGTCAGTAAATGTCAAGTTCATGAATGTATGGTGGACACAGTATCTGAGTTACTGAGGAACCCAAGTGGTCAGGAAAGATTTCACCCAGCTATACTCAACAGCACACCAGAGTTGAATTATCAAAGAGAAGAAAGAGCATATCTACATTAAGTAAGAAAATAAGCAAAAATCTGATGTCTTTGGATATCTCCTAACACAGACATTTAAAATGTAGCAGGTTCTGATGACCCTCTGATTGGCCATGAAGGGCAATCAGAGTCCTTTGAAGATGGGATCATCAATCCCAGGATAGCACTAATCCATACCAGTGACTGGGGAATAATAATATCTTTGTTTTTGAAGGCCAGGAACTCCTTTGAGAACCTTCACCCTGCACAGAGCAGGTAATCTTCAGAAACAATTGAATTCCCATGTCTACATTTACCACACTGAATGGTATGACCTCTTTGGAGAGTAGGAAGGATTAAGAACTTAATTAAACCAATGCTTTGTTATGCACAACAACTTCAGCCAATCACAGTAACCAGCTTTGTCTATGAACTTTGGAAGAGTATTTTCCCTAGATAATTACAAAATGGGAACACATATATGGTATCAGCCAGATCAAAGCATTTCATGATTGTAACTAAATAGTATCAATATAAATATTTGAGCTTTGGAATGGTTTTCAAAGAAATCGCATTTAGAATGTCTCTTTAGAGCTGACAGTCTTTGAAATTACTGTTCCTTAAGCACTTAACTTTCTTTTTGGCCTCATTGTGTACATCATGCTGCTCTTCCCCAATTTCCCAGGATCCCCAAGGTCATTCTCTACGGTGTTTGCTTTAAACTCAGCTTGGTGCCCAGATTCTGCTTTCAAACTCACTTGGATGACCCTTTCCCACACTGGGTCTCTTCATCCTTCCCGACATCCAGATCTAGTTGATCTGCATTTTCTTCAAAAAGTTTCACTTCCCAGTAACTGCAATCTGCTTCTTGCATAGTTTCCTTGCCATTCCCCTGGGTAGGTCGCTGCCCAGAAGGCAGAGAGGAGGAGCTTTTTGATGCTAATGAGGCCTCTGTGCGGGACTCACAGCTAATGGTGAGGAGCCCAGTATGGTAGTTCTCTGGGGAGCCCAGGTGAATGCAAGTGTAAGGGCACAGCTGAGAGTCATTTAAGCACCTTGCCGTTAGCCTAAAACAGGTATTCCAACATCTGAGCAGTGACCTGTAAATGGCTTGCATAATGAAGAAATGAGTCAGTGTACTTGGCAATTCAGACCTGAACTACATAAGGTATTAATTCAAAAGGAAATCTGAGAAGAGGACTGTTCAATGGTGACACATGGTTTTTTCTTTGAGGTGCCGGTAGTGGAATAAGGGTTAATGCATTATGGACATCCATATCCTTCTGCTGTTTTTCATCGTTGTGAACTTCTAGAGGACTCTTAGGTCCACTTTGAGCCCAGCTAGCCTTGCCTCCTGGGCATTCCAGGGAAAGAGAGCATGCCCATTACTTGTCCCATTAGCCCTCCTCCAGAATTGAAGAAACCTGCTGCAGCCTTTTTAGAAGATGCAGGGGGAAAAAACCATCACATGTTTTTTAACACTGAGAAATCTCCCAAAATAAGTGAAGTCTCAGCCAACATACACCAACCAAGGAATCAAAAGTCATCTATGAGACCTTAGGGTAATCTTTCAGATGGTCCGAATGACAAAGGAAAAGTGTCTGACACCCTAACCAGAGAAGACACAACGGGCAAGGCTTAACTTTTCGGACCTAATGACAAACCTTTAAGGAGCTCTTAGGATACACCAGGAATTTATTTGTATTATCTCATTTAATCCTCATTACAATCATTTAAGTTAGACGGTAGTATTAATATTCTCATTTTGGGGGGTGCCTGGGTGGCTGAGTCAGTTAAGCGTCTGACTTCGGCTCAAGTCATGATCTTGGCGGTTAGTGAGTTCGAACCCATGACAGTCTATGCTGTCTATGCTGACAGCTCAGAGCCTGGAGCCTGCTTTGGATTCTGTGTGTCCCTCTCTCTCTGCCCCTCCCCTACTCGTGCTCTGTCTCTCAAAAAGAAATAGAAATGTTACAAAAATATTCTCATTTTTAAGATGGAGAAATTGAGGCTTAGCAAGCTTAGTTAAGTAAATCATCCAAGTCTCCCCAATTAATAAGTAGCAGAGATGGGATGTGAATACACGCTATCAATTACTAGTAGTATCAGTGGCAAGGGAGATTTTCTATCACGAGTAGGCTGTTTCTGAGAAATTTTGGAGGATGAAGGAAAAGAGTGAGCAGAAAAAAACACAAGAGTTCCTCAACAACAACAGCAACAACGAGACTCTGACAAGAATTAAAAAAAGAAACCCGAGGAAAACACGAGATTTCTCTAACCACACTGTCAGTTCATTTCTCTGTTATCTGGCTTAATGAGGCAAAAGGAGAGTCTAAAGTTGAACCTAGTGAATACTTGCCCACAGAGACAGGTTTGTTCGTAGCCAAGTGAGTCGTCTGCTAAAGTTACCCATGTAGACTCAAGCCTCACCTCACATGGTGTCATTCTCATTCAAGTATGATCCATCCCCATTTGCCTATTTCCAGCGGTCAACGCCCAGGAAATGAGTTTCCCAACTGTGTCTCCTCCTTGGGGAGCCTGGGGAGGGGTGGTGACATCATGGGAACAATATCTGTCTTCTCTTCTAGGACTCAGCTGAATGTGTCAAATAAACGCTACTGCTAATCCTGCAGCAATGAATGAATTATTCGAATGCCAAGCAAATGTATGTGCAAAACAGCATACTATCTCCATCCCAGCCCCAAAGAAAAGGGGGAAAGGCAGCAATGAGAAACTACTCAAGCGAAACCACACAAGGGAGGTGAGCTTTACTTACTCCCTTCACTTCTCACACACAAAAAGTGAACCTACATTTCCATTTTCATATTGCCGTAAACAGGTAAAAACAGAATTTGCTTCCTCTTCTGTGCTCTCATGCTCCTTTGTACAAATTGCTAAATTATAGTGCTTACCATATTGTCCTGTAATTATATTTTAAGTGTCTGCCTTCCCACTAATGTAATAGCTCCCTTTCTCCCCTGAATATTTGTATCCAATGCATCTGGTATCAGGCTAAACAAAAATTTGTTAAACAAATGAAAGACTGAATGGAACAATGAATGAATGACAGCTTGCTCAAAGGCTCGCTTTAACTAGGGCAAAAAGAAATGTTCTTTTTTCCTCTGTCTTTATGACTGAAGATAGTTGATACTGTCACACTTACGCTGGGGGGTGAATCATGCCTGTTTGTAGTATTAGGTTTCTAGGATGTTCTGGCACTTAATGAATGTTTTCGGTGTGGCTGTGTGTGTGTGTGTGTGCGCGTGTGTGTGTGTGTGTGTGTGTGTGTGTGTGTGCATGTGTGTAGGCTCCTCTGCTCCTATATTCTATAGAATTAATTTCTCCCACCTTACACCTACCAAGCCTATATATCTCATAACTTACTCCCTTAATCACGGATTTTCTTTGAACTTAACTAATTCAATTAGAATTTTTTTTTAAAAAGGCATTCTTATTGTAAGTTGGACAGAGGAAAGGTCAGAAAATGTGACATATTCCAAGTTTGATGGATGTTGGATATTCAGCAGGACTTGATACAGACACAGCCCCTCCTCTTTCAGAATTTACAGTCAGTGGGAAGAAGAGAGATAAATAATAAGGTGAGTAAAGTATAGTGACTATAATACAGAGGAAACAAAAGGTGTTATGAGAGCACATAAGAAGGAGATCAAACCCAGTCTGGAGATCAGGAAGGGTCTCCTAGACAAAGTATCTTTTAAGTTTCAGCCTGGGTGGGTAAATAAGACGTAACCAGGTAAAAGGGGAATTTGGCAAAGAGAAGTACCACAAGCAAGGAAGAACACAATGCAAGCAAAACACTTTTAAGAAGATAAGAATGGCTGGGGTTTAAGTGAGGGGGCAAGCCTGGGCCTCGGCTTACTTACTGTAAGAGCAATGGGAAGCCACTGAAGGATTTTAACCAAGGTGGTGATATTTGGGTCTGAGGTTAAGGAAAGAGGCTTGGGTTATAGGTGAAGACACACAGATTTGGGGGCTGTATTAGTAGAGTAGGCTAAGAGTAATAATAAGGATCTTCAACATTGTCCTTATAGAAAGATGACTCTGGCTGTCATATAGAGAATGGATTATAAAAATGCGAGACTATGTCCATAGATAGACACGCTTTGGATGCCATTTTGATAGGTCACATGAGGATAGAAATGATAGTGAAAATGGAAAGAAGTAGATGGGTTCAAAAGAACATTAAGACAGAATTAATAGACTTTGCCAACTGACTAGACCACGGTTGGCAAAGTTTTCTGTAAAGGGCCAGATCAATAAACCTTAGCCTTTGCTGGCCATACGGTTTCTACCACAACTACTCAACCCTGGTGTTTTGGTGAGAAAGGGGACATGTGTAGGTAAATGAATGTGACTTCATGCCAACAAAAATTTATTTATAAAAAACAGGCAAACAGGACAAATTTTGCCTGACTGAAGTTTGCCAACCCCTAGACTAACTGAGGGATGTAGCAGTAAGAGCAGTCGAAAATGGCTCCCAAGTATGTCACTTGGGTATCTGGTTGGCTAGGCCTGCTCTTTACAGAGGAAGGGACATTGGAAAAGGAATGGGGTCAGAGAGAGGGAGGTAGTGGCCAGGCTTTAGACAAGCTGAGTGTAAGATATGTCCAGTAAACAGTCAGATGTTTGGATCTAGATTACGAAAATGACCTAGGCTATTTGTAAAGATATATAGGTTCGGGAGTTGTCTTAGGGCAGACTAGATGTTGTTAGCAGACCACCAAAAATCCATGGATTTAGTAAGAAGTTTCTCCCATCGTGATACAAGGAACTCAGATGGGGGGGGGGGGGGTGGGAAGACCATCATTCCACGAGCCTGTCCAACAGCAGCATCCATCCCACTTAGCCAGAGGAGGGAGGTTCAGAGAGGAGCGCCTGTAGGGCTTTTTATGGCCCAAGTCTAAAAAGGGCATGCACCACGTCTACTCACATTCCCCTGGAGAGATCTTACTCACATGGCCACCCACCTACAAGCAAGGCTGGGAAACACACTGGAGCTGTGTGTCGAGGATAAAGGTAGAATGGATTTTGGTGGGCAGCTATCAGGATCCGCCACAAGAGTCAAAATTAAAGAACAGGCCAGGAAAGCATGAAGATGAATAGAAGTGAGCCAGACAACGGTGAAGAGTGAGAACAAGTTCAGGGCTCTGCAGAACACAAGTGTTAGAAGACGAACTGAGGAGGAAGAAGATGTAGCAAAGGAG
Source organism: Acinonyx jubatus (assembly GCF_027475565.1). Taxonomy (NCBI): domain Eukaryota; kingdom Metazoa; phylum Chordata; class Mammalia; order Carnivora; family Felidae; genus Acinonyx; species Acinonyx jubatus. The sequence goes on along the minus strand of NC_069380.1, from coordinate 26,613,892 downwards.
AATGACAAAATGAAAATAAAACTGGAAGACTGTGTTAGACGTTTAATGTACGTAGGTAGAAAGGAATGCACACTTAATTGTTAAGCATTGATCCCATCTCTGACAAGCTGACACTTATTTGGTACCTCTGATACCATAAAAAAATGGCATGAAAATGAGCCCAATTGCATTTAAGAGAAAACGGCACAATCAGCCCCTCAGTAGAGCCAGATTTTCATTACCATTCAGATGGACTGCTTTAGGGCTATGCGCTGCAATATTCATTTTTTTTTTCATTCACTTTTTGTATCCATAAATCAACCTATGTAGGTAAAATGTATTTTCTGCATCAAAAATTTACATGGACCTATTAATATAAATATGAATACGCACCTGTCTGCATATACACACACACTCGGCACTCACAGGATCCATTACCACAACGCACTTCTGTTTTGCTTCCACTTTTTGCAATTCTCTGTTCTCTCTGCTTTGCTCAAGGCTTCTCTTCCAGCTCCCACCCCACCTGTTTGTGTGTCTGTTGCTGGCTCCAGATGAGAAGACCAAGACGAAAACGGGTTGGATTCCTCCCTGATAACATTTTAGGCACTGCTTCATTACCACAAAAAAGACACAGCCTGTAGCTTAACCAAAAAAACCCAGGCTGGAACCTCCATGCTGCCTTCCCTCAGCAATTCTGAGCCAAGCAGACTTAAGCTAGGAAAAGAAGAACATGGGATCTTGCAGAGCTGTCTACCAATCCACCTTCTTCTCTCTCTTTAGAATCTAAAGTCTTTGGGACAAAGAAGGGGATTCTCAGGATTTTATATCTGGAACCCTCTTTTTTGCAGAACAGCCAGCCTTGCTTATAAATAAGTTAAAAAAGAAAACAAGCAGATTAAAAAAAAAAAAAAAGATCTGCCCAGGAGGTACACAGATGGTAAAGAAAACAAAATTAGTAACCTCTTCTACTTGCTCAGCATAAATTATTAGTGTACTCAACCTGACCAAGTGACTATTTATAAGCCTGACCTCGAACTTCGTGGCGTTCAATAAACATAAATTGAGGATGGCGACGATGCTACCCATATTTCCTTACTTAATGACACACAGTTGGCAGTTCAGTGGCACAAATCATATGCACTTTATTCTACCGTTACTGCTCTTCACATGCTAACTCATATCAGGTGTGAATCTATTAGAAATAGCCTTCCAATTAGCAAAATTAATTCTTCCTTTGGTTTGAGAGAGGCCAACTAGTGAGTGTAAGCACAGGACAACTTTGCAAGCAGCGTTTCTTCCCTGGCTTCTGTGAGCTTTTCTGTCAGCTCCAACAAGTCTTTCTTATTGCTACTTTTCCAGGGTCATCATTATTCAAAGTCTGCTAGCTTCAAGTATCATGTGCAAGGCACATCTAGAAATGTAGCTGCTGAAGCAGATTGTGTATGAAACTGAGAAACTGCAACTTGTCTCACACCGGCTAGGTGAACTATGTAGGGTTTTTTGTTTTGTAATTCTAGATTCCCAGCTAGTCCACAGGGGAGTCGTAGCGGAAGGGCAGGAGTTCACCACCATGATGTGTCTGGGACCTGTGGAAGAGCCACAGGCGTTTCTTCGAAAAGAATCTGGGAATGCAAAACACAATGTCAACACTCGGTCCAACGCCTTCAAAGGGCACTGGGGCTGAGGCCCATCAGTTTCGTCCAGTCAGATCACTCCCTCATCCTTGTCAGTGTCCTAAAGCCACCAACTTACTCTGCCATCTTCTCCTCTTCACAAGACAATTTTTTGTCTCCTCCACGACCAAAAACTTGAGGCCATTCACCAACAGTGCTGGGAAACCCAGAGCCACCCTTCACTCTTCCATGTGCATCATTCACCATTCTTCATGGAACTCACCAAAACGGGCTTCGCATCTAACCCTCTTCTCCCCATCTGCTATGTCGCCTGGGTTGAGGTCCCTGTCACCCCTTATTTGGATTACTAAGGAACGTCTAGTGATCTCTTTGCTTATAGGCTGATTTCTCTAGAATGGATCGTACATGTGAAAAATTAAAAAAAGAAAATCTCTCTAAAACTCAAACCAAACAGTGTCAGGCCTCTGCTTAGAACACTTTAACAATACAGGCCATCTGAAAAATATCCAAATTTCTTACACGGTTGAAAGAACCCTAAGCATTAGGCACCTGACCATGGCTCCAACTTCATTTCTCATGACATCTGCCCCATATTTCACATAACACACACACACACACACACACACACACACACACACACACACACACACACGTCCTGCTACTTCTTACCTCTGAGACCATTCATGCTAACGTCTCTGCCTGGAATGCACTTCCCCATTACCCCAACCTGACCCTCACTTGGCTTACTCCTGCTACATCTTTACGGTTCATTCAGGGGTCACCTCCTGAAAGCCTTAGAAATCATTCTCAATACTCCTCAAATACTCTCCACCTCACTCTGTAAGGGAAAGTTAGCACTGCTCGATGATAATATATTTTTGTATTTCTGAATTAATATCATGGTAATAGATCTGCGGAACAGAAGAAAGGAAGCAGAATTAGATTCCAAAACCCATGGGAACTTTGTATGTGATGGAAGTGGAAAAACAGCGAACTCTGGAATAATGGTGCTGAGGTAATGGAGAAATAATAATTTTGGATCCTTACCAAGTATCTGCCCCCCAAATTAATTCCAGATAGATTAAATCTTTAAATGTTAAAAAAAAAAATCACAAATGAACCAGAAGAAAACTCAAGGGACAATTTCTATAATCCAAGGGGAAGAGGATTTTTCTAAGCATGGCTTTAAAGCCAATAACTATAAACATTAATACATTTGATTAAATAAATAACTTTTTAATTGTGAAAAATACTATAAATTCAAAGGAAAAGACAATTAACAAATTGAGAAAAATGTATATTTGGCCCACTGCCTGGCATCTAATTTATTTTGAGTAAGTTGATTTATATGGCAGAGGGTTCATCTCCCTAATATATAAAGAATTCTTGTGAACCAATACAAAAATACAAACTCCCTATTAGAAAAAGCAAAACAAACAACCTTCACAGGTTTATAAAATGCTTCTAAATTTATGTAAAGTTTTCAAACTCCCAAATCAAAGATATTTAAATTTTACATAATATTTTGCATATCAGAATGACAAATATTTCAATTGTTTTAATGTTTATTTTTGAAAGAGAGACCGAGCATGAGCTGGGGAGGGCAGAGAGAGGGAGACACAGAATCTGAAGTAGGTTCTAGGCTCTGGGCTGTCAGCATAGAGCCCAACGTGGGGCTCGAACCTGCCAACCACAAGATCATGACCTGAGCCTAAGTCAGACGCTTAACCGACTGAGCCACCCAGGTGTCCCTAGAATGACAAAAATTTTAAAAATACTTTCACTAAAGATATGAGAAAATGGGTCCTGTTAAACACCATTGATAAAAGAGCCCTGAAAAGTAGTTTAACATGAGTATCAAAAATTATGACCCAGAATTTTCACCAGAATTTATCCTAGAGAACAACTTAAATGTCCATGAACACAGAGTTACTTAAGAAATTATAGCGGCTCTTCATATTGCAATATCATATACCCACTAAAATGAAAGATATATGCAAAATTAGTTGTACAGAAAACTACACATGTTACAAAAGTTTCTAAAATTGGGTTAAAAACAATGTACGACATTGTCCTGTGTTAAAATATATTTGTTTATATAAACAGGAAGTGGGGGGGGGAGTACATACTTGGAAGGATATTTACCAAAATGGAAATAATCATTATCTCTGAAAAGTGGGACTATAAGTTCTTTCTTCACATCTTCCTTTCTTCTTCACACCTTCTCATATTATCTAATTTTATCAACCACACGTGTACTTTTACAATTAAAAACTAATTACCAACAATACGACTATTTCCATTGTTTGGAAATAAAATGGAGAAAGACAAAAAGGACGTTCACGAGTGCATTGAGAGAGCAGGGTCACCTGTCTAAAAGAGCTGCCACCAACGAGGAGCCCTGAGGAAGTTCATCCACTACAGGTCTGCCAATGGGACACCACAGAAAGACCTGAACTACTGCCTGCACAATTCACACCACAAATTTACTTTTCCAAATCTTTCTCATACACAAGCCATCAAGCCTCTGATTCCAGTGAGCATAAGAAAAGGATGAATTGTTAATTTTTATAATAGAGGAGGTAGAGTTAATTTCCTCTCTCCCTCTCTCTGACAGTTTGCCTATTTTTAGTCAGAAAAAAAAAAAGCCAAAAGACCTTTCAGCTCTAAGGGTAAACCCATGAATAGGTTACCAGAACATGTTGTAAGTCTACATATGTTCCTTTTTTTTTTTTTTAATGTCTATGATTAGCTAATAGTTCTCACAAAAACAGATGGGAATCAGAATATGATTAGAAAAATGCAACAAACAAAATGTCAACTAACTAAGCTTTAAATTCTACAGATTTTATTACCCAATATTACTTTAAGCCCATCATTTTAAAATAGGGACTTTCAACCATGGGGAGCAGGACAAAGCTAGGACTTAGTGACTGGTCTTTCTGAAAACAAAGGAAGTAAAAGTTATTTATAGTGACCTTTTAATGTTTACCTTAGAGCTGGCTAATCAGATGTAAATTGTCACCCATGGATATGCATAATCAACTTTATTCCCTTTGCTAATTGAGAAATAGAGCTGTTAATGTCAAAAAACATTTGAAAAATGCACCAAGCTTGCTCAGTGGAGCAAGTTCTTTATAAAAGTCAGAGTTTCCATATGGTAAAATCATGGAAATTAGGCTAAGGGGAAAAAAAAAAACACTAGGAAAGACTAATTTGTTACTGAGCTAGTCTGTGCTGGAACAAAATCAGTCTTAACGACCCTAACTGCAGGATTTTATTTTTTTTTTTTACCACTTTTTATGTTCAAAAATAACTCCATCAGCTCTTAGGAAAAATCATTCCATCACCTTACTCCAAAGTTCCTCTCCTGCTGAGCTGATGCTTTCCAAGCTGGCCACGGCTCTGGCTTAGGAGGCACTTTGCCAAGATACTCACATACCTACAGGACTTGGTTCACACAAGTCAGCCCCTTCCCCTTCTTTCAATCTCCTGACATCTTGTAGTTTCCTTTAAAACTGACTACCATCAGATACAGGAGTCTCACTTCAATTGTGTAGAAAGGGAACAATGTCTTCCCTTAAGCGACACTTCAAGATTGCTTCCATCTTTATAATACCTGCAGAAGTCTGCATCATTTCAACTTATTGTTGATGTATGGAGAAGGTATGCCTTCTCCTCTTCTAAGATCCACCACCTCTACCCTTATTCACTGACTCCCTTGTTTTATGAAACCCAAGTGTTTTTCCCCTGGACAGTCCTCACTAATGAACATTCTTTCCTGTGCTATAGCCTGAGTAAAATCCTCTCCTGAATTGTTTGGTGCATTTTGTCTTTCACGTGGTGCATTTAAGAAATTATGGTCACCCCTAGGCGTAAGCCCCAAGCATTCTCCTTTCACAGGGATGACCAACAACCACTGTTTCTAGTGAGGAAAGAACATAGTAAGCCAATCACAAGCATTAACAGCACACATATACAACACCATTTAAGACACCAGAAGGTAAACAATGTGGAGGAGTGTCGGGGGATGGGGGGGGGGGGGAGTTATCCTACAGAAGTCCAGACATCAAACAAACAGTCATCAGGCCTCTCTGAGTGATATGTTCACTAGACATATCTCATATGAGGCATATGCTATTCTGAGAAGGCAACGTAATTAGTGGCATAAGCATGAGTGTTGAACAGTGGTTCCTTCAATCATCCCCACCACACGCTACAAAATCCTAAGTAGGTTAATTTCTCTCACCTTCATTTTGTCATCTGTAAGCATTTTAACTAGCCTAACCAGTCAGAGGGCCTACCTTGGCTCAATGAAACATTTTCAAACCCTTTTTCTTTCTACCTTTAAATTCTATAAACCTTTCTTCTTTTTTTAATAATAGCTATATTGGGATGGAATCCATATACCATAAAAAGTTAACCATTTAAAGTGTACAATTTAGTGAATATTAGTATGTTCAGAGTTATGTAACCATTACTGCTGTCTAATCCCAGAACATTTTTATAATCCCCAAAAGAAACCCCATCCCCATTAGCAGTCACTCCCCATTCCTCCATCACAACCATGGCAACCACTAATCTACTTCCTGTTTCCTGCGTTTTTGTTTGTTTGTTTTTTAAGTAGACTTCATGCTCAGTGCAGAGCCCAACACAGGGCTTGAGCTCACGACCCTAAGATCAAGACTTGAGCTGAGATCAAGAGTCAGACACTTAGCTGATGGAGCCACCCAGGCACCCCTCTACTTTCTGTGTTTAAGGATTTGCCTATTGTGGACATTTCATATAAAGAGAATCAGTAAGTGGCCGCTGTGCCTGGCTTCTTTCACTAAGCATAATGTCTTCAAGGTTCATCCTTATAGCCTGTGTCAGTACTTCGTTCCTTTTTGTAGTTGAATAAAATGCCATTGCATAGACATACCAGCTTTTGTTTATCCACTCATCAGTTAATGAACGTTTGGTTGGTTTCCATTTTTTAGCTATTTTGAATAATGCTGTTAGGAACATTCACGTATAGGTATTCAGATGGACATATATTTTCATTTCTCTTGGGTGTACACCTAAGAGAAAAATATATCATAACTGTATGTCTAATTTGTGAGGAACCAGACTTTTTTCCAAACTAGTTATACCATTTTCTTTGCTTTTTGACTACTTTTGGTTCTTTCTATGTTGGCTTTCTGGTTGTTTGAGCTTAGCTGGGAAAATAATAGGGTGATTATAAAGACATTTTCTACAGAATGGGCCATTTTTAGCCTAGTGTTTAGGTAGACACAAACACAACAAGGTGGCGGATGTGTTTCTGTGTACATAAAGTAGTGCTAGAGAACACGCAGCCAAAACATCCATGGAAGGCAGCACTGATGCCTGCAGCTCAGGAACCACCTTATAAAGTGGTGAGGGGATTTTGCTGCCGTTTAAAGTTTTATCCTCTAGACTTATAATGATAAACCATATAAATATAAGCACACTCATATCTTTATCTCAGGGGCTTACAATGTAACCAGAACAGTACAACAGGAACATAAATAACAAAAAATATGTTTTTTTTTCCAAAAACTACTATATGAGAAAATAATTCCATCTGGGCACACCAGGGAAGATTCTTTTGGAAAGGAAAGCATCTTTACTGGTTGTTAAAGGATAACCATGTTTTAAAACAGCAAAAGTGAGGAGAAATTGCATTTCAAACAGAAAAAAAATAGAATAATCAAAAAGAGTGCAGGGTGAAGGAATAAGAATGAGGAGTTAGAAAGCATAGGAAACACAGCAAGAAAGAACTGACATTTTGGCAAGTGACTAAATGTGAAGTGAGGTAGAAAGTGGAGTAAAAAATGATTCCCGGGTGCAGCAAAAGCAGTTCTAAGAGGGAAGTTTACAGCAATACAGGCCTACCTCAAATAAACAACTCAACCCTATACCTAATGGAGTTAGAAAAAGAAATTAGAAAAAGAAGAACAAATAAAACCCAAAACCAGCAGAAGGAAGGAAATAATAAAGATGAGAACAGAAATAAATGATATCAAAACTAAAAAGCAATAGAACTAATCAATAAAACAAGTTAGTTCTTTGAAAAGATCAGCAAAATTGATAAACCTCTAGCCAGATGAGGAAGGGAGAGACAGAGAGAGAGGTCTCAAATAAAAAAAAATCAGAAAAGAGGAGAAATGACAAATGACACCACAGAAATACAAACAATTTTAAGAGAATATTGTGAAAAACTATATGCTAAAAAATTGAACAACCTAGAAGAAATGGATAACTCCTAGAAAGATAACCTACCAAAACTGAAGCAGGAAGAAACAGAAAATTTGAATAGACCAGTTACCAGCAATAAAACTGAATCAAAATAGAAAAAAAAAACAAAAACTCAAAAACCAAAATCCCAGGACCAGATAACTTCACAGGTGAATTCTACAAATACTGAAAGAAAAGTTAATACCTATTTTTCTCAAACTTTTCCAAAAAACAGAAGAGGAAAGAAAACTTCCAAATTCATTCTATGAGGCCAGAATTACCCTGATACCAAAACCAGATAAAGACATCACAAAAGAGAGAGAAAGAGAGAGGACACCACAGGCCAATATCTCTGATGAACATAGATACAAAAATCCTCAGCAAAATATTAGCAAACTGAATCCAACAATACATTAAAAAGTCATTCACCACAATCAAGCAGGATTGATTCCCAGGATACAAGAGTGGTTCAATATTCACAAATCAATCAATAGGATACATCACATCAATAAGAGAAAGGATAAAAAAACATACGATCATTTCAATAGATGTAGAAAAAGCATATGACAAATTACACTATCCATTCACGATAAAAACCCTCAACAAAGTAGGTTTAGAGGGAACATACTCAACATAATAAGTCCATATATGAGAAACCCACAACAAACATCAGACTCAATGGGGAAAAACTGAAAGCTTTTCCCCTAAGGTCAGGAATAAGACAGGGATACCCACTCTCACCACTTTTATTCAACATAGTACTGGAAGTCCTAACCACAGCAATCAGACAACAAAAATAAAAAGCATCAAAATTGGTAAAGAAGAAGACAAACTATTTGTAGATGTAGACAAAAAAAAAACCCTAAACACTCCACAAAAATAACTATTAGAATTATAAATGAATTCAGTAAGGTCACAGAGTACAATATCAATGTACAGAAATCAATTGCATTCCCATACCCTAAATAATGAAGCAGCAGAAAGAAAAATTAGAAAATAATCCCATTTACAATTATGCCATAAGCAATAAAATATTTAGTAATAAAATTAACCAAAGAAGTGGAAGACCTGTACTCTGAAAACTATAAAACACTGATGAAAGAAACTGAAGATGACACAAAGAAATGAAAAGACATTCCATGCTCATGGACTGGAAGAACAAATATTGTTACAATGTCTCCACTGCCCAAAACAATCTGCAGATTTATTGTAATCCCTATCAAAATACTAAGAACATTTTTCACAGAACTAGAACAAACAATTCTAAAATTGGTATGGAACCACAAAAGACCCCACACAGACAAAGCAATCGTGAAAAAGTAAAGCTGGAGGTTTCACAAGTCCAGACTTCAAATTATATTACAAAGCTGTAGTAATCAAAACAGTATGGTACTGGCACAAAAATAGACCCATAGATCAGTACAACAGTATAGAAATCCCAGAAATAAACTCACAATTACATGATCAATTAACCCTTGGAAAAGCAGGCAATAATATGCAATGAGAAAAGGTCTCTTCAACAAATGGTGTTGGGAAAACGGGATAGCTCCATGAAAAAGAATGAAACTAGACCATTTCTTACACCATGCACAAAAATAAACACAAAATGGATTAAGGACCCTAATGCAAGACCTGAAACCATAAAAATCCTTGAAGAGAACACAGGCAGTAATCTGACATTGGCCATAGCAACATTTTTCTAGATAGGTCTCCTGAGGCAAGGGAAATAAAAGCAAAAATAAATATTGGAACTGCAGCAAAATGAAAAGCTCCTGCACATCAAAGGAAACAACTAATGAAAGTAAAAAACAACCTACTGAATGGGAGAATATATTTGCAAATGACATCTTTGATAAAGGGTCAGTGTCCAAAATATATAAAGAACTTATACAACTCAACAGCCAAAAAACAAATAATCCAATTAAAAAGTGGACAGAATACATGAACAGATATTTCTCCGAAGAAGACACCCAGATAGCCAACAGACACATGAAAAGATGCTCAACATCACTCAGTGTCAGGGAAATGCAAATCAAAACCATAATGAGATACCACCTCATATTTTTCAGAATGGCTAATATAAAAAACTCAAGAAACAACAAGTGTTGGCGAGGTATGGAGAAAAAAGGAACCCTTGTGCACTGCTGGTGGGAATGTAAATTGGCACAGCCACTGTGGAAAACAGTATGGAGGCTCCTCAAGAAATTAAAAATAGAACTACCCTACAACCCAGCAGTTGCACTACTGGGTATTTATCCAAAGAATACAAAAATTCTAATTCGAAAGGAGATATGCACTCCTGTATTTAGTGCAGCATTATTTACAATAGCCAAGATATGGAAGCAGCCCAAGGGTCCATCGACAGATGAATGGATGAAAGAAGGTATGGTGTATATATAAAAGGATTATTGCTCAGCCATAAAAATGAATGAAATCTTGCCATTTTCAACATGGATGAGGCTAGAGTGTAGAATGCTAAGTGAAATAAGTTAGAGAAAGACAAATACCACGTGACTTCACTCACATGCAGAATTTAAGAAACAAAACAAGCGAACAAAGGAAAAAAGAGACAGACAAGTCAGGAAACGGATTCTTAACTATAGAGAGCAAACTGATGGTCACACAGGGGAGACGGGCGGGGTGAAACAGGATGGACGAAATAGGTGACGGGGATTAAGAGTACACTTAGTGAAGAGTACTGAGTAATATATGGAACTGTTGAATCACTGTATTACACGCCTGAAACAAATATAACTCCATGTTAACTATACTAGAATTAAAATAAAAATAAACAAAAAAATCAAAATATCAAAGTCAAACAAACAAACAAAAAAAGAAAATGATTCCCAGAGTTTTGGCATAGAAGACAGGACAGATGATAGTGCCAGTACAGAAAATAACGGGAAAGCCTATTGGAAGAGCTGGTATGAGTGGGAAGGCAGAGTTCAATTTCAGACATACATTGAGTTTAAAGTACCAGAGGAACATAAGGAGGTGAGAGGTCCATCAGGCAGATGAAAATGCAGAACTGGAGCTCCGCAAATATTTCCTAATGGATATCATTGCTGAAGCCTTCAGAGTAGGTGAAGAGAGAGGGGAAGGGGCCTGTTTTACCTCACATCCAAACAGGAACCTTAGTCCCCCGGGGAAACAAAGGGCCAGGGCTAGGTAGGGCCAGAGTTTGGGAAAGGGACCTAATTTCAGGGCTGATCCTCGAGGTTCATGTTCTGAAGGACACAGCAAACTCGGGTTTAATCAGGCCAGTGCTTCAGGTTCAATCTAGTAGGCCAGGCACAACAGCAGGTATTTCCCATCAGAGTTGAGCCACGTCAGAGCAGATCTCCTTCGACTGACTGAAGAGGTAAAAAGCGGAGTCCAGCCTCTCAGGACCAGCAAGAGCTAGGAAAATTTATCCAAAATATCCAAATTCCATCCAAAGGGATGGGTTCACTGAAGACTCTGGTTCACACCGACTGAACAGACTCAGCAGCCTCTGGGGTAGGGACACAGCTTGGTGTGAATGTGGGAGACTCACCCTGTCTCCTCACTCTCAACACCTGGCCTATAGCAGAGCAAGACTGATTGGGGGCCCCACAGGCTACTGGAAATAAAGCTTCTCTTGTTTTTTCTCTGTCCTGCTCAGGAGAGGCCCAGAAACCAAGTGAAAGTGAGCTACAGACACTCAGTTACTCCAGAGGCAGGGAGGGACAGAACCATAAAGAACATTCACCTTTGTCAAGGCAAAGGAGGAAGAAGGAGAAAAAAGATAAGGCAGAGAAAACATTCAACAACACTCTGTATAGCAGTAGAACATGACAACGAAGCAGAAGAGAAGCAGACCAAAGCGGTGTCCTCCGAGAGGAGGAGAAGATTTAGAAGAAATGTATGGGTCACCAGGGGGCCCTCCTGACTGATCTCACTGGTTTTCACCAAAATTTCCACTTGACGGCAGTGATGCACTGTCATAAATAATGTTTTGTTGTTGTTGTTGTTGTTGGCCCATTTTATTTTATTTTAATGTTTATTTATTTTTGAGAGACAGAGTATCAGTGGGGTAGGAGGAGAGAGAGAGGGAGACACAGAATCTGAAGCAGGCTCCAGGCTCTGAGCTGTCAGCACAGAGCCCGACGCGGGGCTTGAACTCACGAACCATGAGCTCATGACCTGAGCCGAAGTGGGACAATCAACTGACTGAGCCACCCAGGTGCCCCACTGGTTGGCCCATTTTAGAAAGTTCCCTTTTTTTGTTTTTGACAAGTAATATTTAAGAGTGGGAAGTCCTATATAAATACCTTTCAGTAAACACATCCAATCTTGATCTAGAAGCTATCTTAGAAGCCAAGAAAACATCAATAATAATACAAAATTCGAAATACAGACCTCCAAAGGCCCTAATTCCTAGAGTAGCCAGCAAAATATCAGAAATTCTGCACAATGCCAAGTCACAGCATAAAGAACAAAATGTAAAACTCAGTGGTTACAAAATATATTGTGAACTAAAATTCAGACAAGTAAACTATATTACAAAAAGGCATCTTGGAAATTTTACAACATTACAACTTTAATACAAAACCACAATTTCATAAAAATGAACAGTTGTTTTTTTCCCTGTCGTATTTTATTGGGGCAGAAAGTAAAACAAAAAACTATCTCAACACCAAGACCAAAAATAGAAAATTTCAATCAACGCCGCGCTTCTCATGAAATTATAACAGGCTGAAAACTGCAAGTAGCACATGTCAGGTCTTTTGCACATTTCACCAAAGATATATTTATTCAAAACAAAATGTCTCCCAATGATCTAGAAGGAATATGAGTCATCTATGCTGAGAAGCTCTCCTCACAGTTTTAACCTTTTGGGGAAAAAATGCAGAGCTTCCAACCCATACGCTAGGAAAGAGACCTGTGAAAAACAATCTCACAGTTTTAAAAAGCAAGAATCGCTTTGGCACTTTGAGGTCTGATATCCAACATTCCAGATACAGAAGCAAAGAACTCATTACTGCCTTATAACTTGGGAAGCGACTGCGTAATGACTCATTCTGGAACCTGTACAGATACTGGGACAAACACCACAAAACTTTATAAGGGCTAAAAAATCCCAGTGGATAATAAATCAACAAATCAACTCAGGACCTCTGTGTAACATCTCACGGAAAAGCTGGGTGACCCCTAACATCAAACTGGGGCATTGGTTTAGAAATGAGTTGATGGCAGAATGCCATCTATGGAATGATGAACAAGCCAAACAAATCACTTCATGTTTACACACAGTGGCTTCTGGTTCAGATTTTGGTTTGAGGCTCTACAGAGGAACAGACACACGAACACGTGCGCGCGCGCGCGCGCGCGCTGCGCGCGCGCGCACACACACACACACACACACACACACACACACACGCCTGGGAATAGTAGCAAAGGGATTTGTTTTCTCCTTCTCTGATGGAGAAAATGCCCTGGTACAATAGCAATGTTACTCCTTTCCTGAATACTAAAGAACTTTTCTCAGGCTTTCTGAATGAGCCAAAAACCAGTTTTGAAAGATAAGATATTAAACCATTTCTATAGGGACTAAGAACACTGGAGATTATTTACTTTGCTGTAATTACTCTGGCACATAGGGAGATTAGCTTTCAAATGCTACTAGGTTTGCATACAGAGATTTCAATAATGAAGAAAAATTAGTTCATGTTTTGAATATTTAGGGGCTTGAAGTGTATCTTACTGCTGAAGAGCGAACACTGGTTAATACCTGTGCAGTGAGTAATAATTACCAAAACCATTAATTGTTCCTAAGTCTGCACTTCTTTCCCTCAAAACAATCACTTGTTTTTAAAAAGCACTGATTTTATTAGAGCCAACAGTAAACAAAAATGTATTTTTATGCTCACAAACGAGCTCCAGTTTTGCAAGTCTTGGATTTTAAACTGGGAAGCAGGGCACCAACAATCTCATCCAGTAAGGACAGAAATAAAATCTGCTTTTGAGTGTAAAAAAAAAAGTCTTTAGGAAGAGATAAATAAACTTTAGAAATTCATTCTTTACTAGGATATTTTCTTGGGTTTTTAAGATTACTTGTGTCACGATTTTAGCTGAGACAAAACAGATGACAGCAAAGGCTCTCATAGCATGCCCAGCTTTGTTAAGTTCTAACTCATCCCCCTGCTTGTTGGCTTTTAGGTATGGAGGGACTTAGATTAATTGACAGTGTTTGCACAATTTTTTTTGTTTTTACCTTTTATTTGAAATAATAAAAAACTCACAGAAAATCATAAAAATAATAGAGAGTACCTTTAGCTCAGTTTCCCTCAAATGGTAACATGTATGACACAACATCAAATCCAGAAAACTACATTGGTACAATACTCTTCTACACATTACAGGCCTTTTTCAGACTTAACTGACTTTAACATGCACTTGTGTGTGTGTGTGTGTGTGTGTGTGTGTGTGTGCGCGCGCGTGCATTTCCATGCAATCTTCTCCCCTGTATAAATTCATGTAACCACCATTACCATCAAGATACAGAATTCTCTCCCCACCAAGGAACGCTCCTATGCTGCTCCCCTGTCCATCCCTGTCTCCTGGTCACCATTAACATACTCTCCATCTCTATAACTGTATCATTTCAAGAATGTTATATAAATAGAATCATACACTATATAACTTCTTCAGGTTGTCTTTTTTCTCATTCAGCATAATTCCCTTTGGATGCATCCAAATTGTTGCATGTATGAATGGTTTGCACTGTTTTTTAGTGCTTTGAAGTACTGTTATCATATTCATCATCATACAAACTGGGTACAAAAATAAAATGTTGGATTTTAAAGGATTGACAAATGATACTCTGAAGTTCCAAACAAAGTAAGAAGGCAAATGATGCAAATAAGTAGGGGATAAAGATATCAGTGTTCTACTATTCAATCTGATTGCAGAACATGGCTTTATATTAGCTGTCAAAAGATTGGCTAACATTCTAGTGAAGGATTAAACTTATTCACCAGCATAGCTAGAAAACTACTGATGGGAGATTTCAAAGTAGGGGGCATACCCAATTCCTAATCCCTAACAAATCTCTCAAGGAGCCTCAAACCCATCAGGAGAATGAATGAAAAGACACAGTGAAATGGGTAGTGCTCCTTCCATATTCTTCCTTCCTCAAGCAAAGTGTATAAATTTACTCTCCTCTACAGAAACACAAAGAATATGGAATAATTTTTCCACCCAAGAATTTAGCTATTTTTTTTTAATTCCATTCACTTTATTTTTACTTATCCCCTTCATTTATGGGTAACCAGAAATGTGGTTGTCCCCCTGAGTAGCAACCACTCATCAGGACCATAAATCCAGGCAGCTTTAGATAGTATTATCAGTTACCTCTTTTAGACTTCTCTGGGAATGTTACACATATTTCTTCTATTGTCAGAAAGCCCAGTGATAAGCTTATTCTTAACTGAGATCTATAGAATATGTCAACATTATTTCTCAATAGTAGATTTTTACTCAGTAGCTGAGACACTCAAGGTAAAATTTTTAATAAACAAGGGTGCTTGGGTGGCTCAGTCGGGTAAGCATCTGACTCTTGGTTTTGGCTCAGGTCAGGATCTCACAGTTCGTGGTTTCGAACTCCCTGTTGGGCTTTGTGCTGAGAGTCCAGAGAATGCTTGAGATTCTTTCTCTCCCCTCTTCTCTCTGCCCCTCCCCCAGTCACTCTCTATCTGTCTCTCAAAATAAATAAACACTCAAAACATGTATAATAAACAGGTGATATGCTAGGAGTTAAGAGAATTTACATTAAGTTCTAAATGAAGACTCTCTTTTGTTTTCCCCTGATGTTTGTTCAAAAAAGAATCTTGACTATAAAAAGTACACAATGTTTAAAATTCTATATCAGCCTTCCTTTAGAAGCCATTCCTTTAGTAGTGTCTCAGTTTTACATTTTAAAACAATGATGCTGTATCCAGAGGAATATATTTTATCTTAAAAGAAGCTATATGCAATTAATGGCAAAACAGTAAACTACAACAGGCTGTTGTAGCCCTTCTCCATGCTTACACCTGAAGAAAATACCCTTGAGAACAAAGAACTAAAATTCTAAAATACCAAAATGACAACAAAATCACCAAAAATATATGTATTGTTGTACTTTCCTTGATAGGGAAGATCATGGACAACAATTAAGATACTAATAGAAAAAAATGAGGAAGAATATATGTTAACAAGTTAGGGAAAATCGCCTGAAGAATAAAAATATAGTGAGTATTTTTCAAACAAAAGAAAATTTGATATATTCAAAGAAAATTAGAAAAGAAGAGTGAAAAAAAAAGCCCAGTAAATACAAAATGTGAATATGATGGCAGAAATAAGTCCTGATTTAACAGCAATTAAAATCATTATAAATGGTTTAAACTCAGCAATCAAGACCTTGAGAAGAGATCTGACTTCTAATAATGGTGGAATAGCTTTTCTCAGACTAAATCTCCTGCTGAAAATAAGTACAAACTATACAAAATATAAAAACAACTCTTTGAAGGCACTGAAGAGAAACCAAACAAAGAGGAGAGCTGACCTTTGAAAGAAAGAAACCACACCCGGTAAGATCTACTTTTATACATCTTTTCCCCTAGCGTAGTGTAAATAGAATTCAAGCAGCAATCCATGGTCTTATTGATCTTAGGACTCTGAAGACATTGTATGAGGCTAATAGAGCACTTTAAAAAATGTCCAGGTGAGAATAGGGATCCAGGAAACAAGAAATGCATAGAAGGAAAACACCAGACCTATAATTTGCATATGAATTCTTGGCTGATTATTAATTGTGCATACCTGGGGCAAGACTTCAAAGTGCACAGGAGAAAACCAACCAGTGGAACACAGAAAGAACCATTTTGATAGTTGCTCATCTCAAAGGAAACTAAATTTGCAGTACAAGTCCTGCTACCTTACGTGGAACTTGAGAAACAACTTGGGCTTTCCAATGACACTACAGAAGGGCCACAACAAGTTAGAAGAAAAACTATTGATACAGGACTATTTGTCCTATTTGTCCTAGGACTAAAGGCAAAACCAAAATAGACCTAACAAAGCCTAATACCAAGCTCCAAAAGTTTAACACGATTATTATGAAACATAACTGGCTGCTACAACACAACTCAGAAGTATTCAGAAGAAAATAACATAATGCAGAGTATCTACAAAATATCCACGCTAGTAGTACGCAATAAAAATCCATTAGACATAAACATACATAAGAAAATGTGATAGTCGAGAAAATTCAGGCTAATGGAAAACTATGATGTTGGAATTAGCAAACAAAAAATCTTTAAATTATGATAAAGATGTCACAAAAGCTGTAAGAGAATTGAGGTCTAAAGGTGACTAGATAGGGAATAACAGGAAAAGTATAAAAACTATAAAAACAGGACACATGGAAATCCTAAAATGAAAAACACAGTGCCTGAAATTAAAACTTTTAATAGATGGAATTAACAGCAAACTGTCCACAAAAAGGAATCAATAAACTGGAAATGAAGTCAACAGAAATCATCCAAACAAAAGCACAGGAAGCAGAAATAAATACATTTGTTATTATTAGAGAGTCTCAGCAGACGGAGGGTAATCACAAAGTAGTCTAACATACTTGTAACTGGAAACCTCAGAGGAGTGAAGAGACATACTGGAACAAGAAAACTATCTGCAGAAAAAAACACTGACCAAAAATTTTACAGTTTGTCAAAAACAACAATGGCAAATCCGGTATAAATAAAAAGAAAACCACAGCTTAAGAAAAGTCATATTTACACTCTAAAAAAGCAAATATAAAGAAATGAAAAACAGTCTATATACACGCACAGAGACAGAGAGAGAGAGGAAGAAAATTGAAGAGAAGAGAATGATAACAGATCCACTGTTAGAAATAATGAAGGCCAAGAGACAATGGAATAACATTTTTAGAGTGCTGATAGGAAAACATGTAAACTTTTGTACTTGGCAAAAAAATAGCCTTCAGTACATTTCACTTCAAAAATGAAGACAAAATGAAGATACTTTTGGGTAAGCAAAAGCCATTTATAGTAGATCTGCATAACAACAGAGACTAAAGGAAAATTTTTGACTAAAGAGAAATGGTACTGATATCATTTGAGATATATTGGATATTGAGATCTCCAGGAAAGAACAAAAGACAGAAACAATTAATATATGGATAGATTTAAAATCCTACCTTTTTACTTTGATTTTTAAGTCAGTTCACTAATGCAAAGCAATAGCATTTCAATAATAGCAATAGCAATGTATTCTGCATTTTAAAACATATAGAAGAAAAATATGAGACATCAATAGCACAAAAGCAAAGAGGGATGAAAACAGAAAGGTACTGTTACAAGATTCTTCCATTCTATATGCACTTTATAGCATTAACTGAAGGTAGTTTGCAGTGAGATAAAACTAAATATTGTAATCTTTAGAGCAAGTATTAAAAACTAATTCAAGAGATACAAATGAAAGCTATTAGAAAAGAATGGAGATGACAGATATATGATAGATGGATAGATGATAGATTTGAAAAATAAAGAGCTATTTATGGTTTATCAGGAAGTGATCTGATTATTTAATTTATAGGTATTCATAAACATATCATAAATTTGTTTCTCTAATGTCATGTCTCTTTAGCAGTAAATGTTTCATTTTCAATGATTATTTACTGAAACATTTATTTTGAGGAACTAAAGGCAGCTGGGGAATAGGTATGACTTCCAATTATAAGTTTTCTATCATTTAGAAAAAAAAATAAAAAGTTAAGGATGTAAGAGGGATACTAAAAATATTCAACTAAAAAAGGTCAAGAAAGAAGGAACAAAATAACATAAAAGAAGAAATAAAAATGAAATACCAAGGTTGCACAAACACAAACACCAAAATTACATTAAATATACAAAGACTAAATCATCAAATTGCAAGGCATAGATCATCAAACTAGGTAAGAAAGCACACGATTACATGCTCTATAAAAGTGATACACATTTGATGCAAAAACACATGTTGAAAAAAAAGAATGGAAAAAATATATATCATGTAATATGAAACATAAGAAAGCTGATGTGGCTATATAAATATCAAAGTACTTCAAGCAAATGAATATTACTAGATAAAAATTGAGTTATTTTAAAATAATAAAGGGGTATGACTTAGAGGACCACTTCATTAATAAAAAGTAACAATCCAAATATATATGCACTTAAGAATTTTAATATACATGAAGCAAAAAACTGATAGAAATTAGGGGAGAAATAGAAAAATTCACACATAATTGGACATTTATAAAAATATCTCAGGAGGTGATAAAAATATAGAAAAAAATAGTGTGTATATATATATATATATATATATATATATATACACAAAGTTTGAAAAACAGTTAACCAAATTTAACTTAAAATATATATAGAATACTAAACAATGCAGAATTCACACATACATGCTTGTCAAGTACTTTATAGAATATTCAAGGGGCGCCTGGGTGGCGCAGTCGGTTAAGCATCCGACTTCAGCCAGGTCACGATCTCGCAGTCCGTGAGTTCAAGCCCCGCGTCAGGCTCTGGGCTGATGGCTCAGAGCCTGGAGCCTGTTTCCGATTCTGTGTCTCCCTCTCTCTCTGCCCCTCCCCCGTTCATGCTCTGTCTCTCTCTGTCCCAAAAATAAATAAACGTTGAAAAAAAATTTTTTTAAATAAAGAATATTCAATAAAACATACCACAAATTAGAACATAAAACAAATCTCAATAAACTTTAAAATATCATGCAGAATATGTATGACACACACAAATATTTAAAAGAATTTAAATTAGAAATCAATATTTGTTTTGTGAGAGAGAGTGTGTGTATGTGCACATGCAGGGGCGGGCAGAGGGAGAGAATCCTAAGCAAGTTCAACACCCAGCACAGATACTGATGAGGGACTTGATCTCAGAACCATGAACCAAAATCAAGAGTCAGATGCTCAATGGACTGAGCCACCCAGGTGCCTCAGAAATCAACATCAAGAGGTCTAGGGAATCTGAGCCAATTATTTAGAAATGAAGCAACACAATTTTAAATAGTTTATGAGTCTAAGAAAGAAATCATAAAAGAAATTAGAAAATATTTACAACTTTATAATAACAAAAACATAACATATAAAAAATTTGTGAACTTGACTAGAGTGCTTAGGGGAAAATCTGTATCTTTAAGAAAAGCATATCTTAAAAAATAAGAATGGTTTAAAATGAACAATCTATGCTAAAAAAAAAAGCTTGAAAAGAAGTAAATTTTAAAAACTGAGGAACTGGCTACCCTCCATAGAACTGGAAAAGCTGGCAATTACATCCCTCACCTTCTCCCTCTAGCCATCTCCATGTCACCTGTATCTCCCTAAAAGGTCTTATACCCTCTCTAACTTTTGTGGCTATTTCTCAGGGACAGAACCTGGATCACTGGACTCTGACAACTAATGGGGCTTGCATTCATGAGTCCTACAGGACTGTAGCGAACAAAACAGTAGTTTTTGTAGGAGTAGGGCACAGGAGCACCCCTATTCCCTAGCAGTATACATTTGGACCCAGTGCAGAAGAAGCAGGGAAAAAACACTCATCTCCCAATTTGACCCTAGAAAGGGCTTAATTATATACTTACCTAGCTGCTGCCTGAGGGTCCAGCTTTCAGTCAGCCTCCATCTAAGTACTGAATGTGGTCTTCCCCTCTGAGAAACTGACAGGCCTTGGCACACCTTTAATTTCTGGGAGTGACTAAGAACAAAGAAGGTAGCTTGGACAATTACAAAAGTTTAAGAGATAACAAGAAGCTTGGGCCAGGCTGATTGACAAGATTCACCTCTTCCACAGACCACTCTATCAAGACGAGGAGAGATGGATGCTTCATTTAATGTGCAGAAACCACCACAAGGAGCCAAGTACCTTGAATAAATATAAAAATATGTTCCAAACAAAAGAATAAAGTAAATCTCCAGAAACAGACCTTAATGAAACAGAGATAAGTGATTTACCTGACAGAATTCAAAATAGTGGTCATAAATATGTTCACCAATGTCAGAAAAGTAATGCATGCACAAAGTGAGAGTTTCAACAGAGACAGAAAATATCAGAGACAGAAATCACAGAGCTGAAAAATACAGTAATTAAACTGAAAACTTCAACTGAGATGTTCACCAGTAGACCAGATCAAGTGGAAGAAAGGAGCAGTGAACTCAAAGACAAGGGGGTGAAATTCAACTAATTAGTAGAGCAAAAGGCAAAAGGAATGAAAAAAAAGTGAAGATAGTGTAAGGGACTTATAGGATACCATCAAACAGATCAACATATGCATTATAGGGGTCCCAGAAGGAGAGAGAAATGAGCAGAAGGCTTATTCAGAAAAATAATGGCTCTACATACCCCCAACTTGGGGAAAGAAATCAACACCCAGATCCAGAAAGCCCAGAAATTACCAAATAAAAAGAATCCAGAGAGATCACACCAAGACACACTATAATTAAAATTTTGACAAGTTAAAGACAGGGAGAGAGTCTGAAAAGCATTAAGAGAAAAACAATCTGCTACATACAAGGGAACCCTTGTAAGACTATAAGATTTTTCATCAGAAGTCTTGTAGGCCCGGAGGGAGTGAGATGATATATTTAATGTTAAACAAACAATGACAAGAAAAAACTGCCAACCAAGAATCCTCTACCTGGCAACACCATCCTTCAGAATTGAAGGAGAAATAAAAAGAGTGTTCTAGGCAAGCAAAAGCTAAAGGAATTCAACAACACTAAGTCACTTTTACAAGAAATGTTAAAGGAAGTTCTACAGGATGAAATAAAAGGATGCTAATTAGTAACAGGAAAACATATAAAAGTATAAAACTGACTGGTAAAAATAAATATTTAGTTAAATTTACAATACTCTAAAGCTGTTACGATGGTGGGTAAATCACTTATAATTCTAGCATGAAGATAAAGACACAAAAGCATTAAAATGCTTACCAAGTCAAAAGGGTAATTCATGGACAAAGTGAGAGTTTCAACAGAGATAGAAAATATTAAAAAGTACAAAATAGAAAACACACAGCGGAAAAATACAATAATTAAACTGAAAAATTCAATTGAGGGCTTGAAGAATAGGCCAGATCAAGTGGTAGAAAGGATCAGTGAACTCAAAGACAGAGCTACACAAGATAAAACACAAAATTATAGAAATTGTATCTTATGGATTCACAAGATAAAGATATAAATTTTGATACTAAAAACACAAAATGTGGGGAGGGGTTGAAAAATGTTGAGCATTTGTATGCATTTGAAGTTAAGTTCTCATCAGCATAAATTACACTATTTTAAATAGGACATATTTTATGTAAGCTTCATGGAAACCATAAAGCAAATACTTAAAGTAGATACAAAAAAAAAAAAGGTATAGAGAAAAGAATCAAAGCATACCACTAGAGAAATTCACAAAGGAAGAGACACAAGATGAATAAGAGGAACAAAAGAATGACAAAACAATCAGAAAACAATTAACAAAATGGCAATAGTAAGTCTATACCTATCAATAACTATTTTAAATACAAATGGACTAAATTCTCCAACTAAAAGACACAGTGACTCAATGGAAAAAAGAAAAAAAGAAAAGAAAAAACAAAACAAAAAAACAAGACTCAACTATATGCTGCCTATGAAAGACTTATTTCAGCTTCAAGGACACATAAACTAAAAGTGAAGTAATATAAAAAGATGTTCCATGCAAATGAAAATCAAAAGAAAGCTGGAACAGCTATACTTCTATCAGACAAAACAGACTTTAAGCCAAAAACTATAAAAAGAAACAAAGGCCATTATATAATGATAAAGAGGTCAATTCACCAAGAGGATATAACATTAGTAAATATTTATGCACCCAAGAGAGGAGTATCTAGATATATAAAGCAAGTATTAACAGATCTTTAGGGAAAAATAGACAGAAATACAATAATAGTAGGAGACTTCAATACCCCTTTTCAACAATAGATAGATCAACCAGGCAGAAAATCAACAGGGAAACCACACATTAGATCAGATGGACCTAACACTTCCAGAACATTTCATCCATCCAATAATGGCAAAATACATTCAAGCACACAAGGAACATTTGCCAAGACAGAACATATATTAGGCGCCAAAGCAAGTCTTAATTAATTCAAGAAGGCTGAAATCATGCCAAGCATCTTTTCCAACCACAATGGTATGAAGTTAGAAATCAGTTTAAAAAGAAAACTGGAAGAAATATGTGGAGACTAAACAAGATGCTAGTGAACAACCAAGAGATCAAAGAAGAAATCAAAGGAGAAATAAAAAAAAAATCTTAAGATAAATAAAAACTGAGACACATACCCAAACTGGTAAGATGCAACAAAACAGTTCTAAGAGAAAAGTTTATAGCAATAAACACTTTCATTAAGAAAAAAAATCTCAATCGGGGCGCCTGGGTGGCTCAGTTGGTTAAGCATCCAACTTTGGCTCAGGTCATGATCACACAGCCTGTGAGTTCAAGCCCTGTATCAGGCTCTGTGCTGACATCTCGGAGCCTGGTGTTGGCTTCAGATTCTATGTCTCCCTCTCTCTCTGCCCCTCCCCAACTCATGTTCTGTCTCTGTCTCTCAAAAATGAACAAACATTAAAAAAAAAAAAGAAAAAAATCTAACTTTGTACTTCAAGGAACTAGAAAGAAGAACAAATTAAACCCAAAAATAGTAAAAGAAAGCATATAACAAAGATCAGAGTGTAAATAAGTGAAATGGAGATTTAAAAGTAATTGAAGAGTTGGTGTTTTGAAAAGATAAAATAGACAAAATTTAGCTAGACTCACCAAGAAGAAAAGAAAATACTCAAATAAAATTAGAAATGAAACAGGAGACATTACAACTGATATCATACAAATACAAAGGATTATAAGAGACTACTATGTACAATTATATGACAACAAATTGGGAAGAAAGGGATAAATTCCTAGAAACATACAACCTAATAAAACGGTATCATGAAGAAACTGAAAATCTGAGCAAACCAATTACTAATAAGAAGATTGATTCAGTAATGAAAAACGTCCCAGCAAACAAAAGTCCGGGATCAGATGGTTTCACTGGTAGATTTTACCAAACCTTTAAAGAATAACATTAATTCTTCTCAAACTCTTCCAAAAAACAGGAGCAGGGGGAACATTTCCAAACTCATTTAAAAAGGCCAGCATTACCCCGATACCAAAGCTAGACAAAAACACCACAATAAAAGAAAATACAGGCCAATATGTCTGATGAACACAGATGCAAAAAGCCTCAAAAAATATTAGCAAACTGAATACTGAAAGAATCATATACCATGATCAAGTGGGATTTATTCCAGGAATGCAAGGATGTTTCAATATCCACAAAACAATCGATGTGATATACCACATTAACAAAATAAAGGATAATAAATCATATGATCCTCTCAACAGATACATAAAACCATCTAACAAAATTCAAGATTCATAATAAAATCTCAACAAACTGAGTATAAACAGAATGTACCTTCGTAATAAAGGCCATATATGGTGAGCTCGCAGCTAACATTACACTCAATGGTGAAAAGCTGAACACTTTTCCTCTAACCTCAGGAACAAGACAAGGATGCCTACTCTTGCCACTTCTATTTAACACAGTAGTGGAAGTCCTACCAGAGCAATTAGGCAAGAGAAAGAGATAAAAGATATCCAAATTACAAAGGAAGAAGTAAAACTGTCTCTATTTATGGATGATAGGATATTATACTGTATATCAAAAACCCTAAAGACTCTACCAAAAAAACTATTAGGAATTAGTAAATGAATTCAATTATGTTTCAGGATACATAATCAATATATAAAAACTATGTGCATTTCTATACATGAACAATGAAGTATCAGAAAGAAATTAAGAAAACAACCTCACTTACAATAGCATCAAAAATAATAAAATACTTAGGAATAAATATAACCTAGGAGATGAAAGATCTATAAACTAAAAACTATAAGACACTGATGAAAGAAATCAAAGAAGACAAAAACCAAGAAATTCTGTGATCACAGACTGGAAGAATTAATACTCTTAAGATGTTCATACATTCTACAGATTCAATGTAATCTCTATCAAAATTCCAATGGCATTTTTCCATGGAAAGTTTTAAAAGTCCTAAAATTTGTATGGTACATGAAAAGGCACTCAGCATCACTAATCATCAGGGTAATGCACATCAAAGCCACAATAAGATGTCACCTCACACCTGTTACAATGGCTATGATCAGGAATATAAGAGATAATAAATACCGGCAAGGAGATGGAGAAAAGAGAACCCCTGTACACGGTTCCTTAAGATTTTCTCTATAAACAAGCATGTTGTTTACAGAAAAAGAAACCATTTTACTTCACACACACACACACACACACACAAAACTACTGTAACTCAAACATTCATTTAGCAAGGTGAGATGATGGACAGTCACTACATAAAAATCAACTGTATATACCAGTGATGAATAACTGGAAATGAAATTTGAAATAATACTCATAATGGCATAAAACATTAATACTCAGGAATAAATATAATGAGAAAGTATGCAAGACTTCCATATTGAAAACCACAAAATATTAGAGAATATTAAGGACCTACATAAATGAAGAGATATTTCATGTTGCACACTCATGAACTGGATGTCCAAATAACATTAAGCTGTCAGATTCCCCAAAGTTGATCTATAGATTCAATGCCATCCCAATCAAAATCTCAGCAGAATTTTTGTGGCAACTGACAGCTGATTCTAAAACTTGTAAGAAAATATATGGATTTATAGTCATTAAAACAATCTTTATTTTTTTATTTTATTTAAAAAATTTTTTTAATGTTTATTTATTTTTGAGAGAGAGAGGGAGACACAGAATCCAAAGCAAGCTCCAGGCTCCAAGCTGTCAGCACCAGAACCCATCATGGGGCTCGAACTCACGAACTGAGAGATCATGACCTGAGCCGAAGTCAGATGCTTAATCGACTGAGCCATCCAGACACCCCAAAATAATCTTTAGAAAGAACAAAGTTGAAGAATTTATAGAAACTGATTTTAATTTTTTTTTAAAAAGCTACAGTGATCAAGAAAATAAGGTACTGATATAAGCATAAATAAATCAATCAAATTGAATAAAGAATTGAGAAATATGTGTGGACATATGTGGCCAAGTAACTTCCAATTAAGGTACCAAAATAATTCAACAGAGAAAGTAGAATGCTTTTAACAAATGATGTTTAAACAACTATAAATCCGTAATGAATAAATGAGCCTCCAAACATATAGAAAAAGTAATCCAAGATGTTTCATAGACCTAAATATAAAAACTGAAACTGCAATGCTCCTAGCTAAAAAATACAGGAGAAGACCTTCATGTCCTTATGATGACAGAAAACTTTCTGTACACAAAACCAATAAGGGTTAGGCAAAATTTTCATATGTTGGGGGTGCCTGGCTGGCTCAGTTGATAGAGCATGTGACTCTTGATCTTGGGTCATGTGTTCAAACCTCATATTGGGCCTAGAGCTTAATTAAAAAAATTCATATACTGGCCTCATCAAAATTAAAAGTTCTGCTACTCAAAAGATAGCATTAAGAAAATGAAAAGTCAAGGGACACCTGGGTGTCTCAGTCAGTTAAGCATCCAACTCTTGGTTTTGGCTCAGGTCATGATCTCAGAGTTTGTGAGTTCTATCCCCACGTCGGGCTCTATGCTGGCAACATGGAGGCTGCTTGGGATTCTCTCTCTCCCTCTCTCTCTCTCTCTCTGCCCCTCCCCTGCTCTCTCCCTCTGTCTTTCTCAAAATAAATAAATACTTTAAAAATTTGTAAAAAAAAAAAAAAGTGAAAAGGCAAGCCATGGATAGGAAAAAAAATATTCAAAATATACATACCTAACAAAGATCTTATATACAAAACATATTTTACAATTCCGTAATTCAAATGATAAAGGAATAGACAATACAATAAAAAATGGACAAAAAATTAAACAGAACCTCACACAAGATACAAATGTTAATTACCACAGGTAAGGATGTTCTATTAGACATCATTAGTTATCCAAGAAATAGAAATTAAAACCACAAGGAGACCTACCTATTAGATTGGTAAGTAAATCTGACTGACCCTGTGAGCACCTAGAACTCTCAGATATCACTGATGGGAACATAAAATGGTATGACTACCTCAGAAAACCATTTCGCAGTTTCTTATAAACCTATGTCATGACCCAAAAATCCATTCCTAGGTATTTATGCATTTCTTCCTTTCCTCTCCCACTAAAAGGCATTGCACACGTGTTTCTTACAGCTGTATTTATAAAGCCAATTAATCAGAACAACTAAAAATCCCATCAACAGATTGATGGATAAACAAAGTGTGGTATGCCCATGCAACCAAATACTGCACAGCAATAAAAAAAAAAGCAAACAAAAACAAAAAACGAGCTGCTGATCCCAACAACAATTTGGAGAAGTCTCAAAAGAAGCCAGACATATGAGCACATAATGCATAATTTCACTGATATGCAGTTTCACAACAGGTCCAATTCTGGTACATTGACAGATACCAGAAAAGTGATTGTATCTGTGCCTCACAGAAGGGTGTGTAAAGTGACTGGGAAGAAGCACGAGGGATCGTTCTGGTGACTGGAATTCTCTACCCTTTGTTTGATTGGAGTAGTAGTTACACAGGTATATACATGTAGCAAATCTATCAAAACACACACAAAATCAGCACAGTTTATATGTGTTAGTTTTATCCTCCTCACCAAAAAAGCAAAAGCAATATCTTGTCTGTAAGAATCACAATTTTTAAAAAGGGATATAACGCTCTAGAAACAAAAGGGTATGAACCTAAAGAAAGCTAGCATAGCAATCTTAATATTTGACAGAAAGAAGAATTCAGGGAAAAATCGTAAGAGACAAATTACATATTAGTAAAAGGAACAGTAGGTTAAGCCATAAATCCATCATGTACATAAATGCACCTAATAGTTCTGCCTCCAAATTACAAAATAATAGATGGAAAATATGAACAGAAGTGGATAAATCTAAAATCATAACCGTGATATTAACATACACTCTCAGAAACTGATACATCAAGCAAACAATAAGGGAGCAAAACAATACAAACAATACCACAATGAATAAACTGAAATTAACAAGTTTAGATAAGATGCTGCATGAAAACAGAGAAATGTTCATTAGAACCTTCTCAAAAATTGATTTTGTAATAGGCTACAAGAAACAATAAATTCCAAAGGATAAACATCATATAGAAAATGTTCTGTGACCATAAAATGTAATAAAATCAGAAACTGATAATAAAGGAGGAGCTCAAAACAAAACAAAACAAATCTATATCTGGAAAATAAATAACACACCACTGAATAACTGTGATTCAGGAAATCTTAAGGGAAATTATAATTTTCAATATGTTTTTAAGCAAACAAGAAGTATTGAAAGCAAACAAATTAAACATTCAACACAAGAATCTGAAAAGAGTAAGTAACGAAATGAAGAGCGCAAAAAGGACGTAAGAATGATAAGGGCAAAATTCAGTGCAAAAACACTTGTAAGTGGAGGAGAAGACGGAGGAGAAAGATGGAAGCAGAAAAAGGGAAAGAAGACAATTAACAAAACCAAAACTGGTTCTTTGAAAAGATGCCTAAATTAACGATATCTCAGGCAAATCTGAATACGAAAGAACTCACAGATTAGCAAAAAGAATAGGGATGGGGTGGGCAAAATGGGTAAAGGTAGTCATAAGTTACAAATTGCCAGTTATAAAGTAAATAGGTCCTGGGGATGAAATGTACAATCGCATAGTGACTGTAGTTAAGAATACTGTGTATTTGATAGTTGCTAAGATAGCAGATCTTCAAAGTTCTCACTACAAGAAAGAAAATGTGTACCTCTCTGTAGGGAAACGACCGTTAACTAGACTTACTGTGGTGACCATTTTGCAAGATAGACAAATATCAAATCATTATGCTGTACACCTGAAACTAAGTAATGTTACATGCCAATTAAACCTCAAATAAATACATAAAATCACAACTAAAGCCAGAAAAATCTAGATGAGAAAAGGATAATTGTCAAACTCTCTTGAAAATATTAAATGTCAAAATTAAGATGAAGTAGAAACCTTGACTTAATAAGCGTTTAATGATAGAATGCAACAATAATTTTAAAAAGTCTCTTCTACAACAAAAAACAACAGATCATTTAACCAACGAGCTCCACTGTCAAGGAACAGAAAATTCTGACATAAGTTGTTAAAGTATATAGGAAAAGAAGAAAAGCTGCCCAACATGTAGGATGAAAACACTGGTATCTTAAATGTAAAATCTGATGGGGCACCTGGGTGCTCAGTCGGTTAAGGATACAACTCTTGGTTTTGGCTCAGGTCATGATCTCACAGTTCGTGGGTTTGAGACCCGCACCGGGCTCTGCACGAACAGTGTAGAGTCTGCTTGGGATTCTGTCTCCCTCTCTCTCTGCCCCTCCCTCAATTGCTCTCTGGCTCTCTCTCAAAATAAATAATAAATCTTTAAAAAATTATATTAGGGGCGCCTGGGTGGCTCGGTCGGTTAAGCGTCCGTCTTCGGCTCAGGTCATGATCTCACAGTCCGTGAGCTCGAGCCCCGCGTTGGGCTCTGTGCTGACCACTCAGAGCCTGGAGCCTGTTTCAGATTCTGTTTCTCCCTCTCTCTCTGCCCCTCCCCTGTTCGTGCTCTGTCTCTCTCTGTCTCAAAAATAAATAAACATTAAAAAAAATTATATTAAAAAATATAAAACCTGATAAGCACAATGCAAGAAAATCCACTAATCAACACAAATGCAAGTATCCTAAAGCAAAAATTAGCCAATCAAATCTAACAGAGTATTAAAAGAAATAAGGAAGAGGAGTAATCATGACCAGATAGAGTTTATCCTGATGTCCAGATATATTATATGCCTGTAAAACAAATATCCTGATAATTCTGGGATAGTTTGACATCAGAAAATCTATTACAGTAATCTATCACATTCATAGATTAAATGATAAAATCATACAATTATCTCAAATGCAGAAATAATACCTGGAAAAGTTTAACAATGATTCACATAAAAAATTCTCAGACTACTAAGAATGAAGGTAACTTCTTAAGATTGTATACCAAAATTAACAGCAAGCACCATTAACTGAAAAACTTTAAACATAGAATGCTACTTGCTCTCACCACTTCAGGCCCATGCTATGAGACAAGAAGAAGGCATCAGAGGCATATGACTGAAGGAGAGAAAAAACTGGTTATCAGAACTTATGATTATCAACATACAAAAATTACCACAATCAATAGATAAATGAAAGTGTGAGCATCAACATAAAAAAAATAGATAAGAAGTAACAGAATCAATACATAGATTAAAATGAAAAGAGTAAGAAATGAGAGCAAGGTAATTAAACTCAAGATTGGCTTATAAAACTCCACAATATTATCCTACAAAAGTAGTATCAAGTAGAAAATAGAAAAGAAAATAAGACAGATACAATAAAATAAAATATCTTTAAATTAACTTCAGAATGCACAAGACCTCTATGGAGACACTGTAAAACTATGTTGAGATCTTCTACAATGGATGCAATGAATTAATGAAGAAATATTGTGTGCACAGGAAAACGTCGTTGTTAGCCCCTGATTTCTTTTTCCTACCACCACCCTTCTCTGCCTTCTCCTGAAGGCTCAGGATCTATTCCCAAGCTGATCTAGATGTAAGATAATTAGCATTTAACTTCCCACTGGCCACCCTTCCATAAAGATCTGGAGCTTAGTCACCCTTCCTGATATTGGCTTTCACCAAGACCCCTAAGCCTCTGCCTTAGGAAGTCAGATGTCCTTCAGCAGTGATAACTGTGTCATACTTCCTATTGAATTGTAGCAATCCACACCTACCAATGGATGCACACAGAAGTATGCACTCATTCACACACACGTGCACATATACACATCAGCGCTCATATGTTCAGGGTTAAGTCTGGGCCTTGATTTCTATGACTTTGTCTTGCTAGGAGCTGGAGCTGTTCAATGCAGTGACTGAGCATTCAGCCTCCCCCTGAATCATCCCCAAATCAATGGTAATGACACAGTGACTGGGAAGCTATGAGATATAGAGAAAATCACAAGTGAAAGGAGTGGAAACTATGAAATGCACCAAGTCCTAAGGCATTCATAGAGAAGCGCCTGACTTAAGCCCCCACCTCAACATAGGGAATCCAAAGCAGTCACTGCCAGAAAACCCAAATGCAGCTTTACCTCAAAACATGCAACTGTGCAGCCAAAACTCTGAGAGACAAGTTAGAATCCTAAAAGGGCTTCCTACACCCTTTGGCCATGGACTCAACGGACCATACTATATCCTAACCCATAGGCTGTCCAGATGAGTAAGTCTCTTGCCCAGTTCGGAGCTCCTGTCTCAGGTTTCTGGAGAAGGTATGAGAACTCAAATGATATCTCTGAGACAAGATAAAGGCAATATTTTAAAACTCAGTGGAATTTTCACATCTAAAGAAAGAAGCTGGTATCGTGTTCACCTAATCCTTTCTTCAAGCAGATACAGTTGAAAAAAATCAAGATTTATATCTCTAACTGTAATCATTCTAAAAGCAAGACAGAGAATTAATAGTGTTTCATTTTGGGGGGAAACTGTCTAAAGTTAATATAAATTACTTATATTATTATTGAAAAATCGCGTATATAAATCTGATGTTTCTCTTAGGACTATGTTTGCAGATTTATAGACCCTATGCAATATAAATGAGAATAAAGAAGCAAGGATGTTATTCAATTATTCTCATGCCACACAGAGTAAATGTTCTATTAACCCTCCATGTTCACTTTGTTCAGGCCACCCAGGAATACAGATGCTGCCTAAACCTGAGTTCTGTACTTCCATCCCTCCATGCCTTAGCACAAGTTTTCCCTCGTGTAGAAACCCTTTCAATGCCTCTCTCTCTTTTTATTGAGATATAACTAACATATAACATGATATTCGTTTCAGGTATGCAATATAATGATTTGATGTGTGTACCTATTGCGAAATGATCACCAAAATAAGTTTAGTTAACATCCATCACCACACAAGTGACAATTTTTTTTTCTTGTGATGAGAACTTTTAATATCTACTCTCTTAACAACTTTCAAATATACAATACAATCAGTGCCTCTCTCTTTCAACACCTTCTCGCTGTGGTTACTCATACATCATCTTCCCCTTGAAACTCTCCAGTCTTGCCAGGTGCCCAAGTCTGTAGAGCTGTCTCAGCTTCCAAACGCCTTGGATTAGGTTTATCTGTTTCTCCAGAAGGCAGAGTCATCCTTATGGATGTGTGTGACCTGTGAAGTCAAACAGAGCCCTACTCTCTAAAGGGCCCACACTCGGTTTAATGCCCTTCTGTCAACATCTTCAAATTCGGAATAATTTTATCTTTGAAACCACGTGTTAGTGACATCTGATGAGACAATGGAGCATGTGCATGAGCAGAGGAGTATACACAACGTGTACGACCACAGTCCTCTCCACCTCACTGCATGCAGCTTTCTCCAAACCCCCACAATGACAGACTTCCAGGGACCCACAATGTGTGGCAGGTTAGGCAAGATTCAAAGCAAGTACCAAGTAGGCGTATTATGTTTACGACTAAGTAGTGAGCAAGCAGACCCACTGACAGCCCTGAAAGGCCATGCTCTTTCCATTTGAACCAGAACTTGATTTGATTGCAGAAAGAAGGCCATAGTGTTCTAAATGTTAACCAACCATTTATGCTGAAAATAGAGCCACAGAAAGAGAAGGTAACCCATGGTTTGTTTTCCTTTCAGTTCTTCCTTATTTATCAGTAAGTAGACACTGTAGGTAGAATTTGCACATAGCAAGAAATGAAATAAAAACAACTGAGGCAGTTTTGTGCAGTGTTTCCACTGTTCTAATAAGAATGGAATACATATGAATCATGTAATTTCATTGATTCTGCCTATGAGTTTAGTGCCCTTATATCTGCCTCAAAACCAGCATTGCACAATATGAAGATGAATGGTAAAGTTCATGCTAATAATTTAAATTTTTAATTTTTCTTTATTTAGAATGACATTAAACAGCAAGGGGAAAAAAAAACAACTTAAGTCAAGACACCACAGAAGAAAGAAAAAGGAAACTTTATATTTTACACCTTTAATGGACCCATTTCCCCTGCTTTTCTGAACAAGGGCTCCTACATGGTCAATTGCTCTGGACCCCGAAACTAGCTCGGACATAAGGACACTAGGACATAAGTTCCTTAAGGGCGGGGATGCTGCTATACCCACGGCTACATGATTGCAGCACCTCAGCTACTACGTTGGGTTCATTCAGTATTCACTAAACATATGTCAGTTACAGAACGTGAAAGAACAGAAACTAACAGGGTCCCAAAGTAGGAAAACAATAATCTCTCTCTCTACCTACTCTGTGCCGGACAGACAACACCTGGGGTACTATGCTCAGTACTAGGGGCCACATTCAAAAAGGAACTTAGAGAAGAATTCATCAAAAGGTATTGGGTTCACATTATTTTGACATCTTCTTAGCTCTATAACCAAAAGGAAATTAATTAACCTCTGTGACCGTCAGTTTTCTGTTTTGCAAAATATGGATAATAAGCTGTTAAAAAAGACGTAGGAAGAACACAACTACTGACTTCTAACAGATGAATGTCTGTCACAGAGAAAACAGAAGAAGGCCTAAGAGTCGCAGGTAAGAAAGAGCACAGAAGGGACCATGGGGGAGAAATGTATAGGAAGACAGAAAAACAATATAAGGAAGGATTTCTGAAGAGGCAAACATGGACCTGCCTGGGGACATAATAAGCTCCCTGTCCCTTAAAGGAGTAGAGGAGTATTTGCAAAAAAATTTTTAAGAAACATGTATTGTCAGGTAAAGCCTGGCCATTATCATTATTTCAAAATTTCAGTGATAATGATGGTGGCAGATACTGTTTGTTGGTGCATCCTAAATACCAGACAAAGAGAGGCACTCTATACATACTATCTTATATTCAATGATAACAACCTAAATCCATGAGGTGGGCAATGTTCCTGTTACAGCTCTTACCCTTACTTATCCTTAAATAGTTTATTCCAGATCACAAAGGTAGTATGTTACGAAGCCAGCCACCTTTCATTGAATTCTCTTCAAACTGTGAGATTCAGAAATATTGGGCAACAATTACCCAAATGCTGAAGGAAATAAGAATCATTACAAATCTCATGTCTGCAGGTAAAAGACTCCCAGAATGGTCTTCTCAACTTCACACAGACACGACGATATTCATCTGAATCATTAAAAGACTCACTAAACCCGCTGGGGAGGATCACATCATTATAAAACAGGGCTCTGAAAAATCTAGGAGCCAAAACAGGTTCTCTTTCCTAGGGCATCGGCACAGTGCCTGAGTTTCAAGCCTTCCCCAAACTGTTCCTCCATCTGAAGAAACGGCTGAGGTTCTAGAACTCTATCACTATGCGGAAGATCCCTCAACACGGCCGTCAGCCTCCGCCTTGGCAGAGCGACCGAGAGCCTGGGCCTGCCAGACAGCAGCTTTGTCCCATTTTAAGACCAGTTTTGTAGCTTTTTATACTTAAGCATCTTGAAAATCACTCGAGGGAAGCCACACTCGGCACTTGGAAGTCTAGCAGGTGTGAAATTCTCTCTGGGTGGGATACTTTTCATGGTCTCTGGCTTGTCTCCTACCACTTAAGCCCAGAACACGACTGAAACTAGCATCTGTAAATGCAAAGCTGGGATTCTCATTTAAATGCTTCCATTTTCTAAAACTCACTCAGGAGCCACGTAAGTGCTCTGTATCCTACCTGTTAGGATTGTTTTTGACATGACATCACCACAAACTTCAACTGAAAATTAAGAGTTGCGAGACAGCCGACTCTGCTATTCCTAAAAGCACTTCAAACTCTTAATCTTCTTACATTCATTTCAAGTAGGCAACAAAGCACTCCGTGAATGCATTTTTAACATACTTGTGTTTTCGCTTTTCGCAAAAGCGAAAGCCCAAGACAAAGTGGGAGGCACTTCTACTCAAAGTTAGAAGGAAGGCGATACCACCGTGTAAATGGGATCCAAGACTCTCCCCTTCAAACTCGTGGTGGCACTTTAAGCATCTATAAATACGCAGAGGAAAGAAAAAAAGAAACACACACACACACACACACACACACACACACACACACGAAAGAAAGAAGAATTGGACCAAATCTTCAAGGTACAAGTAGGAAAAAAGGAAATTAGACTCCTGAATGTTTCATTAGGATAAAAATGTCCAAATATAAGCTTTCCCACCGAAAACAGCTATTCTGGGCTATCTGATCAGCAGTACAACACCTTATCTCTTCACATCACTAGGCAGTTTTTATATTTGAAACTACATAATATATTACACTCTAATACCTATCTGCTTTGAACACAGTAGAAAAATACCTACACAGCATAAATCATACATGACATCACATTAGGTCTTTTAAATAATGCTGTGAACACCGGGAAAAGATTCTAGGGATCCATTTTTCATGTTCCTTTTGCTACTGCCCAAATGGAAGTGCCTACTTTGCCTCTCCTTTAAATTACATAAATCAAATATATACAAAGGACTTTTCATGCATGAAAGGTAACACATGCTTCTGCACAAATAGGAATGGCGTATCTATCCTCCCCAGGACCCAGAATGCTGAATTCAGGCCTGACCTATCTATCCTCTATGGACTGAGCCCTGTATATGTCTGATGGCTAGTTTCATCTTCTGACATCTCTGTTTCATCAATACCTCCAAGTCAGGAGGACGGGAAGGACAGGACAGGGAACGCCCATCACACGTATGCTCCTTCTTTCCTGGGCAACACTATGCACCATGCTGAGGAAATCACCTGTCGGTACCTGAGCACGAGCACTATTTTACTCACTTGTGTATCTCCCCTGACTAGTAGAAACTCAATGAACACCAAATATATATGCAAAGATTAAACAAAGCCAGTCAAGTTTGCCTTTGCATTGTAACCCTGGTAGCAGGTTTGGGAGGAAACTCAACTTAAAAAAATGCTCTTAAAGATTCTAGATTGTTTTAAATTCATATTTATCTAATTTATTGTTCCTCAAAAACCACACGACCTTCCTCTCTTTTTCTGCCTCTCCTTCTCTGTCATTCTCCCTCCCTGTCTCTCTCTTTATATATACAGCTTCTATTTAAATCTATGCAAGAAATACACTTTTAGTTATTTAGTTGCCCTGCTTCATCTTGCTATGAATGCAGCACATATGAGAGAACTACAAAAGAACAGTGATCTGACTCTATTATTCTCCCCAAGAAAGCATAGACCCACTTGGACAAGGGAAAGAGACAGCCCGACTGCCACCACTGAATACTCTGTTTGAGACAACAAAGCTAAGGTAACATTCTCTTGCATTTCAGGAATTCAAATGTGATTCCTCGAGATGTGTGTCCCGACTTCCTTGATTATTAAGTTGTAATTCTAAAGCATTTGACCTTGGCAGGAAAAGATAAGCTAAGACTTTTCTGACTGGTATTTAGAAAGAGTGATGGAAGCATTTTATTCTTTAATTCTGTTTTTATAAGGAAGCTAAATGGTGTCTCCTTTCCCACTGGTTA
This sequence comes from Acinonyx jubatus, assembly GCF_027475565.1. Taxonomy (NCBI): domain Eukaryota; kingdom Metazoa; phylum Chordata; class Mammalia; order Carnivora; family Felidae; genus Acinonyx; species Acinonyx jubatus. Next base: position 26,577,269 of record NC_069380.1, on the reverse strand, counting down.
AGCAATGATCAGCCAATCACTCCGAGCCTGGTACAATGCCTATAAAGGACCCTGCTTCCCTTAAATGCTGGCATGTTAAGGGATCTCTGGCTCTAGCTAACTGGGCCTTTCTAATCACCGCTAATCTAAAGTATATGGACTTTAGGAATCACACGTAGTGATGGTAGTCTCTTGCTGTGAGGTGTCCCAGAGAGCTCGAAAGAGCTAAACACAGTGTCAGCCAGAGTCATGTGCCTCTCCCTGAGACCAGGGCAGGAATTGGGCAGCAAGAATTTTACAAATAGCATCATCTTTTGTCTCTGGAGTCAAGTTTATCTCCCACAAGTAAGAAATCTCTGCAAGAGGAAAGACCGGCTCTCTGCTGCTGTTTTTTTCCACGGGCGCCTTCTCCTCCTGACCAGCTATGAGCCAAGTTAGTTTTGTGGCTCCGGACTTTTTGGTAACCAGATATGGTTCAGTGATGACAATATTACTTTTCAAAGCAAACAAAGGAAACATGGTTTTCAAAGCAAACATTGTTACACCACAAAGAAATGAAACAAGGTATGGTCCGCGCAATGGAAAAATGTAAATCCACAGAAAAGCACACGCCAAAGGTCAAAAAAATCTTAAGGTTTTCAACTCTTTTGTTAGGCAGTTTTTCATGCTTTGACTTTAATTATTGCATGCTTTGACTTTAATTCTTTAATTAATAGTGACCATTCTATGCTCTGCCTGAGTTTAAAAAGTGGACTGCAGAAGAACATCTGAATCACCCAACATGTAATAAACACGCTTTAAACAATCAAGAAAAATGACAAGAATTGGCTTTAAGGGGAAGTAGAAATTGTCCTCTCCTCAGAATTCAAACCTTAAGAGACTGAAGAAACATATCACTTCTTTCAAACAGAAGTGTCTGAATTTTGCCCTCAAGGCCAAGTTTGTGCCAAGGAGCATCCTGAAGTTTTCCATGTTTCTGCCCCCTGTGCGGGTGTCAGCACTGACAATCGGGCTCTTTCCTGGAGCCCTTCTCACTATCTCAGACTCCGGAGCAAAGGTCCCCCCAGGCCATTTTAATGGACTCAAGTTACATCCTTTTTTATGATCGTTCTGTGGCTAATTCCTCATCATATGTGTTAAAAACCTTCCTGCAGACCCAGCAATAACAGGTAATTCTTTTCCACCAAACACACACACACACACACACACACACACACACACACACAGCGGAAGCTCTGCTTTGCAAGGATGCCCAGGACTACACCGTCCACGCTGTCCACAGACGAGACAGACATAGATTAAAACGAATTCCACCCATGTTCTTTTCTACTTGACTGGCAGACAACATAACTAGGCTGTCATTACAAAGTTGCTCTAGCAAGTTTGTTCCAGGGGCACCTGGGTGGCTCAGTCGGTTATGCGTCCAACTCTCGATTTTGGCTCAGGTCGTGGTCTCGCAGTTCGTGAGTTCAAGCCCCGCATCAGGCTCTGCGCTGACAGTGTGGAGCCTGCTTGGGATTCTCTCTCTCTCCTTCTCTCTCTGCCCCTCCCTGCCTCTCCCCGCTCTCTCTCAAAATGAATAAATGAACTTGAAAAATTTTTTTAAGAAAGGAAGTTTGTTCTAGGTATGGGGCTCCCTGAGGCAAGGGGCTCACCCCACCAGGAGAACAGGGATGGCAAAAGATGGTACTGAAGTCCATGTGTGGCTGCTGAGGAGGAACAGGGGAGAGAGGAAAGACTGGCAGAAGGAGGAGAAGGGGGTGGTCTGAATTCAGTCCTGTATTAGATGGCCAAGTGAGGACAGCATTAGGCAGCCTCCCTCTACTCTCCTTCCCACCCTATCCTCCCCCTACTGCCCCCACTGTCAGTTAGATGTACGAAACCATTTGAAAAATATTGCCAACCTTGAGGTTTTTTTTAAGATGTTGGCTGCTGAAAGGACTGCATTTTTAGGCATTTGCTGATTAATTCTTTCGTTTTAAAGAGATCGAATCTTAGGGTTAGTTGTAGATGCAAAATAACCATACTGGCATATCTAATAGCTATTGGCATATCTAATTGGCAAATACTAATATCACCAGTTCAGCACAATAAATAATTATAAATTTAAAACAAAAGTGCCCCAACACTGGTTTCTATTATAAAACATACACAGTAGTCTAGACTACTAAAGGCCATGGTGCCAGCTGCTACAATTTAATACCCTTTGGGCTTTTATAAATCCAATCTCCCCTGCTTTTATTTTCCTTTTCTCTTTTCTTTTTCTTCTTCCCTTGAGAGGGGTGAAGAGACAGGAATGAGGTCGGGACAGGGCAAGCGACATGGGAATCAAACCAGGCTGGACTCTCACAAGTCAGAGCCCGTTCTTTTTCTAGGAATGTCCTCATGAGAAAAGAAAAAAGTGAACCCCCAGAATTCCTAAGTTGTAGTTCAATTCTTTTGCTTAGTGGAATTAAAGACTATCTAAACACATTGCAGCACTTGTCAGTTCGAAGACTTTGGTGGGGGGAAAAAGCCTTTAGTTTCTTTCTTTCTATGTCTATTTTTCAAGCCTCTTTAGAGTGTAAGAATTCACAGGATGGTGATGTGCATTTGAATCCAGCCTGGCGCTCACCTCTCTGGCATTTAACACTCTAGCCCTTCAGTGAACACCTGGAGAGCCTGGGCAGGGACATCACTGTTTCCCATAAAGTGTACTGAGATCAGTACATGCTGGGAAGGTAAGAGACTCTGACTAAAATAGGAATGGAATAGATTCACTTGAGAACGACTAGGTTAAAAAGAAAAACGTAGCTGCTTATAGAACTTCTTGGAGAATGTGAGATGCACTGGGAGTTTTTAAGAGGGGGAAATAGTGAGTACTATCTGACTTCCAAGTCAGATAAGTCAGGTTGATCTGACCACTAATTTCTTTGGGGTTACAGGTCACTCATCAATGTTTTATAGAACACAAGCCGAAGACCAAGGGGACCACATATTTACAATCCTTATCACACACACTTGTAAATATTTTGTCCGCATTATTTTAAATGGCAAATGAAGGTGTGGAGAGCTTCATCAAGAATCTGTGTGACTAGGAGAGGAAGCTGGAGAGAGAGTTTCCTCCCTTTCTTTGACCAGTCAACCCGCCAGTGCGTTCCTTGGCCCACAGTTACCGTCCAACTCCATTTGAGCCCCTCCTTCAGCTTTATTTATTCAAAAAGAAAAATAATCACAATAACCACAAAAGTCATTGACTTAGTCCACTCTTTTTGTTTTCCACATGAGAAGACTGAGGACCAAAGAAGTTATCTGCGTTGTCTAAGGTCATTCAGTGAGAAAGCAGCAGAACACAGAACAGAAAATCCGATATTCCACAATATCCAACATTCTCCAAAATTGTGTTTACTCACTATATGCTACGAATATAATCATATATGCTTAGATAAAGGTAGGCAATCTAAATAAATATCTATTTAACTCAGATTAAAACACAACTCTTTTGATTAAATTATAGTAAAACCTCTTAACTATACTTTGCAAATTTGGCATCTGGGATAATTCAGCTAGGCCTAGGTAAATACCTCCCTTTCATTATTTAGGAGGACATGTGTCTAATGCAAATATGATCAGCACTGGAAACATTTACTCATCGATGATAGACAAAAGATGATTTTTCAAACATCTTAACAGCAACGTACCAAAAACTCATGTTTTTACATCTATTTGTTAAAACATTTTTGTAACATTGTTTGTGTTGTTGTTATCCTGATAAATAAATTGACACTAAAAATATTTTGAGGGCAGTCTTAGGCAAACATGTATATTCTCTGATGTCTCTCCCCATCACCTTCCAGAAGTCACTATTTTGAACAAAGTAGAAACAAACTTTAAAAGTTAATATAGTAAAGCCTATTTCTGACCTCAGTGCTTGTACTCAGTGTTTTACTCTCATCCTCACCTTCATTCTTCAGGATTCAGCTCGGGCATCCCCTCCTCCAGGAAGTGTTCCCTGGCTCCCAGTCTAGACCACAGCTATCCATTCTCAGTATTTCTGTGATCCCCTATAACTTGTGACCACTCCTTAACACGGCTTCCTAACTCTCTACGGCGTGTCTCATCCTTGAGGGCCAAAGCAGTACCTTACTCATCCGTGTGCGCCCAATCCTAACACAGGGCCAGTTACATAACAGGCGAGCGGTAAATGTCTATTGAATGAATAAAGTGAGTAATCAGTTATGACAAACACAGACCCATAAGCCCACCTTGTCTCTGAATTCCTCCCCACTTCTTAGAACCCCTGCCATGTTCTAGGCAATGGTCCTAGATAATCACATCAATTTGCCATACACTAGAGATTACTCTAATTTAAACTTCACTAATTTGGCTGGCCTTTCCAAGTCAGTTTTAATTAATTAGTTTTTCTCTGTTGAGATATTTCACATAGAGTGCTTTTTGGACTGAATTATTCTGATATGTGCCTCATTTCTCTGTCACTCTCTATGAATGGAGACTTCTACAGTAAATGGCAGAGTTTACAATTTTTAAAAAGTTCCTGTGGCAGATATTTCTAAGCAGAATATTACAGCCACCTGTTTGCACTCAATCATAACTCCCTTGCTCAGCCAAACCTTTTTAAGCTTGGTTTTGGTCCTATTTTTTTTTTCTTTCTTTGGGAATAATTTGAGGGGGAAAAAATCCACTTAGCCATTCTGGAGCAAGAAGAGATTGGAAATGATTAAAATATACTTTACATCAAAGGTGTAACTGCTTTTGGCTCAGAATAACCAACATAATTCAAAAATGCATTCAAACTACATTTCAATTTAGTACCTAGCTTAGTCTTCCTTATGAAATCACTGTCTAACCACCTTAAAGCAAAATAAAATATTTTCAAGCTAAAAAGGACTAAAGCTATTACTTCTGAGCAAATGCAATTGGCATGATATTTTAGGAGAACATCATGATTATTATAATACATAATAATAATAAACATTTCTGCCATTGGGGTCCTTCGCTCTGCAGAGAAAAGAAAGGAGCTTGCCCTGTGGGCTTGTAGTCTAAATTAAACAAGCAATATGAGTCACACAAGTTTCACAGGTAAGAGTTCATTAACATTTTATCCCAAGCAGAGAAGGAAACGGGAAGGAAAATTAAAATCAATATTAACAGCATCAGAATTCACTTCAATCCTTATAGGAGTCATCTGTAATGTGAATATAATTTAAGAGGCTTACAACACCACCAAGCCCAGTCTGATACGTGCTTGCTCCTCTAGCTAATACTTAAAAACAGCATATTTGCAAGGCTGATTCTTGTACAGCCTCACACAGCCAAGGGCAGACCTGCCTGGAGACACAGGACAGATAAGATAAACTCCAGGGACCCACTCCTGTTTTACGAGTCAATAAAGTTCTCTTACTTTTTTGTCTTCCCTCTCTCCTTTCGACTAAGCATCCAATGACGGAAAACACACTGAACCAATTTCTACCTCATACCGTGTTGATTCCTAAGTATGCACCCTCTTATCCTTATTACTAAAGGCTATTCAAACTGATGTATAACAACTTAAGCCTCTAGAATATGCATCCATTTTCATAAAGTTAGTTTCATCTTCTACCAAGTCCCTGGAACACTGGTTATCAAATAAGGATGAATACCCAACAGCCCCCGACTATTTAAAAAAAAAAAATTAAGTCAATTAACTTCCAGTGCTAAAAACCAATACCAAACAGGTACCCTAAAGAAAAGACAATGTGCTATTCGATGAAAGAATACCCTGATGTACTCACCTTAAATCTTGCTCCAAGTTTTCATAAATGAGAATCCCTAAAAGAATGAACTTGGTAGGCTCAAAAAGCTCAGAGGGTGAAGCATCGGTTCACTTCAGCACTCACTGGATCTTCTTTCGCCTTCACTCTGCCCAGGAAGGCGAGACAAAGCAAGGTCCCTACCTTTCCATCAGGCTCTAATGTGGCAAAGTCAGCGGCCAGGCAGCTCACAGTGACAGTTCACATCACTGACACAAATTCAATCTAATTGCACCAGGGCACAGAGCAAAAGACAGCTCACACCTAACAGGCTTGGCTCGTCACAAGATACAACTCACTGTTAACTAGTCCCTTCTGGAACCCCCCCCCCCATACTTGGTAAACAGTAAATCTCTCTCCAAGCTACACATTTGTACCTGGATGACCAGACCCCATTCTCACAAAAATTTTATGCACTGTGGGAGACGGGGAATAAAAGTATAAGAGTTTCACACACTCTAAATAATTTTATACCATCTACATAGGGTAGCAATAACAACAACAACAACAACAACAACAACAACAACAACAACAAAATACAACAAATGGTATGTAAAATACCTTTCTTAGCAAGAAAAGAGCAAAGACCAGATAGCAATTGCTATGTGGAAGGTCCAGGGACTGTGTTATTGTAAAACACCATCAGCTCAGTTATTTTCCACACAAAGAACTGAAAGATAATAACCTCCATGCACAAACGTATCTTGGGCTTTACAAACATGTCAAAGCATCAAAAGGCATTAGAGTAAGCCATATCCAATGTGGTGATTTATCCTTGACTTTGTCTGAATGCTCCAAAGAAACATAGAGACCCAGTTTTTCAATGCACCAAAAGCACTGTCCTTTAAAAAGCTTTCTCATCTTTCCGTGTACCAGAGACTTGTTTTCCAACTTCAATTGTTCGGATTACTGATCTTCAGGTTCACCCCTCACCAAGAGGCTCTCTGCATGTTAGACATGGGGAAAAAAATTCAGGGTTATTACAGGCTGAATTGTGTCGCCCCAAATGGTATGTCCAAATATCCAGTACTTGTGGATCTTGACCTTTTTCGGAAACAGGATCTTTAAAGATGTTATCAAGTTAAGAATGAAGTCATTAGGGTGGGCTCTAACCCAATAGGACTGACACCTTTATGAGAAGAAGAGAACACAGACACAGGATGGAACACACTATGTGACCACAAGGGAGAGACTGACATGTCGAAGCGCATGCTAAGGAGAGCCTAGTATTGCCAGCAAACCATTGGAAGCTAGAAAGACGCGAGGAGGATTCTCCCCTACAAGCGTCCGGGCTGACTGACACTTTAATTGCAGACTTCTGGCCTCCAGAACTATGAGACGGTAAATTGTCATTTGAAGCTGCTTTGTTTGTGGTACTTTATTACAGCAGCCCTAGGAAACGAGTACGAGGGTCATCTCTTTCATTCTTTTCCCTTCCAGTTGGACGTCATGAAAATTAATCCTGATAGGTAGACTCAGTTAAGGCCGCGGAACCCCTATGGAACTCTATCCCAGCGGATGAGATACCCTGAAATCAGAAATCCGTATCTGCGACCCAAAGAGAAATGAAAACACATTAAAGCAGCATGTCACCTTCAAACCTGGAAGTATCTGTGGAACGTGCTGAGGCCACCCTGCCCTCCTTTCCTAAGGGAGTCATCCTGGAGAAGGCAATGAGGCAAATGCAGATGCGCCAGCAGTCAGCTTCTGACCCTTGCTATTTGTTTCGCAGAATACTCAGATCTAAAGAACCTTTAGTAACTCGATGTTTTAGCATCCGCAGGTATGAACACATAGATGACGGCTGCTCTGTATCATTTGACGCAATCACAGCATGCGCCACCAGCAACTGGGAAAATGGAGTATTCCTGTTGAAAAGACTATAATAAAAATGTAATGTAAAGGAGATTCCGGTTTGCTCTGTTTGGAATAAAGATAAATGATATACATCCACAAGGACAGAGGACAACTCTGGAAGAAACAGAGAACTTACTGTTAGAGATAGTTATTTTTTTTAGAGATCTCATATCATAATTTTATAGATGAGAAAAATCATGTTCAGGGCACATCTCTGGGACACCATTGCCAACCCTGAGCTAGGCGGACTCTAGCAGACTGCAATCAGTCTACGTCTCTGTCTTCAAAGAGGGAGGGTGATAGTTGTTTGTTCATAATACACTTTTAGATATCCCAGCTAAAGCCAATTTTGTGTCAGAAAACAAGCAAGCAAGGTCTATCATTTTGAAGTGGAAAATGGGTTTAGGAAAATAGAGAACATATTCCCATGCTATAAAAATTAATCAAAATACTCATTGTGGAAATGTATCAGAAAGCATGACATTTAAGGTAACAGTCTAGTAACTGGGCCTCTAAAGACCACAATTACAACTTGGCTTTTCTGAACGAACATAAAAAATTCCTCCCTGCTATATATAACAAAACAATAATATAATCAATAAAACACATTACAGTATTTACCAAACTGAAACAAACAATAAAATTTACTACCAGTAATTTTAAATAATACAAATACTTGTGGAATGGAGAGGCATGAAAGGAAAAGGCAAACTTGGAGCAAAAATAAAATGTAAAGATGAAAGGCCATGGAGAAAAAATAATTCAAAACGTCCTAGTTGGAAGGACAGTTAATATACAAATATCTAATCGACCAGAAGGTCATTCAAGGTTAAGGCTTAAAACAGCATAGAGCTTCCTTTTAGTACTGACCGCAGCACAGACAATGACAAAAATAATCCTTGCCTCCAGACTTCCCGTAAAAGTACAACATTATTGAAGGTAAAGTGAGTGATAGAGAATGGTGATCAAAACCCATTTTCAGGACTAACTCCTTCCATTTCCCTCCTTTTATTGATTTTTTTTTAAACCCACTTTGCACTCTCTCAGTCAGCTTGGCTGCAGCGAACATCATTTAATGTACCTTATTGATTCAATCATACACATTTATACTTGCGTAGAAACTTTTGGTACAGTGCATTTATTGATCTTCTAATTGTTAATGTAGGCCAGAAAACCTGAAGAGCTTTATTGTAAATATTTTTTATTTCCCAAATTATTGCAAGAAAATTATCAAAAAAGTTTCAGCAATGAATCATGACAGTTTGCTTATTTCCTCTAAAAATGCTAGTCAACTGGGTATGTTTCAGAGGTGTTGCCAATAAGAATTTTTTTTCTTAAAAATCAGAATTACACAAGACTGAACAACTCACTGTGTAAAAATATGTTTTTTTTTTCGATTTCTAGAAATTTATTGACATGCCCTTAATTTGGCCCTGGGAATGGCCAGCAAATGTTCCATTTTGGTGTAGCAATCTTCAGATGATACAGAGGTCATCGCAGGAGCAACCTGCAAAACCGCCACCAGGTTAAGATCCTGTCCTAACAGCTGTAAAACTTCAGCTTGTGTTGTCTGGTGAACTACTTTAATGCATTTGCCTTAGTTCTTAACATTGTGTCTCTAATCTACAGTATGGTCCTCTACTCCCAGGGAAAGACTCATTCTCACTCAGATACTCGGTACTAGGTTAAAAACCGACACGAAGGGGCCTGTCTGAGTGGGAAACTGTGCAGACCCAGCCACAAGGCTACCAGGAAAGGATGTGTTCTGGAGCCTCCAGCAGGACCGGAAAGGGTGGTGCGGAGCCCTTAATGAAGACTTGGGAAGCAGTAAAGGCTTAAGCTGAGAAAGAAGTGGAACATTGGCTTGCCATTCTTTCCTATCCAAATTCTCACCTCTCCCCCAAATCCCACGTCAGGGAGTTTTGACAAATCATCAACTTAAACTTGGATGAATCAAGTGAACCAGGAGATACGGTCCTAATGCAGGCTAGATCTAATTTGACTCTGCCATAGATTTCTGGTAGAAGGCAGCCTCAGACTTGGAATTTTTTTTTGAATATTGATCAGCAAATATCTTAACTACTCCCTTGCACTTTCCAAAATCATGACAACGATGTGTGTATTAAAGTCAAGTATAACCTCTAAAAGACATCCCAAGAATCACGGATCAAATTAGAAAAAAATAATTTATATTTGTATTGCTAAATACCACCGTCTTTTAGGTTTCCCTAGTCCTAGAAAACAGCAGGAGGAACTGATGTTTTTTGGCCTAATAGTCCTAAAGATTAATGAACGGGCTCCATATCTTGGAGTGTTTATAGTTATTACCAGACAGCCTGGGCCATGGACTAGTGACTGATGCAGATTTTCTCAAGAAAATGTTCGTCTGGATCTGTAGGATATCTCTGCATTGTTCAGCAGTGGCCATGGATGCTGAATAGTCTGGCGGGTTCTACTCTCTTCTGAGCTTCACTGTTCTGAGCATGGAATGCTTCATCCTTCTGGCTCAGACCTTTACTGAACTATTCCAGACAGATGGGAGCCATTCTTCAGAACCGATCTCACTGACCAAGGACAACGCCCATTTGCATAGGTTATATACATTACCCAGAGTACATATTTAACAGATTTACATACCATGAGTGAAAAGCAGGATAACATATTCAACAAGAACAACAAGAGGATGAGGCCTCCCGTCCAGAAATGATCAATTGATTAAAGGTCTGATATCCACAAATATCAATGCTATCAAGTAAATCATAATTTGAAATTATCATAAATATGCTTTGGCTTTTATTAAAGTTCATGTATAGCTAATTTGCCAATCACATTGAAAATACAACAGGCCCTTAGACAGCAAACATACCTAATAATGTGGGGGTCTAATCCTTCTGCTCCACACCCATACAGGAGGTCAAGCCTCACTGGAACCAATTGTGATTGGAGAACCGGGGCTATGACTTTAAATCATTTTTCTCTTCCTTCTATAGAATTCTTACTTGAACTTAAACCTAAATGCATCCCCTAACTAGTTTCCCTGAAAATTCTGTGTATTTGAAATTTTAAAAAAATGCGTAGGAAATGTTACTAATACGATGGTGTTTTCCAAATATTATTTTAGAGCACTGGAAATGCTATATTCTTCATTTTATAGTATGAATACTTTCAAAAGCCTTTTTACCCAAGCTTGAAGAGCACACAGTATATGATATAATATAGAGGAAAATAATTTTATGCATTAGGCCACAGTATTTTAAATATGAGTCTTTTAACAGTTTTTCAACATTACAATATGTAGTTACACAGTCAAGCGTATAGTCAAACAATCCAGTAATTTAAGCAAAAGCTCTGTGACATTAAATGAGAAAGAAGAAATATCTTATACCTAAAATATCTGTTCTGTAGTTAACTGCCTTTCTCTAGTGCCATATACAGAATTACAAAGGAACTAATTCTTAAATTATCAATTAAAAAGGTTAATTGATAAACACAATATTAATTCACTGTATTTAAATGATCCTTCTCCCATCCACATTTAAGTAGAAACAATATTTTCATTTACCACATTTCACAGAGAAATGACTTCCAAACAATAATCCTTTAATTACATATCATTAGAGATGTTTAAAAAAAAAATAAGGTGAGTTTAATGTCCAATAGATATACCAAGATGGCAACTGATTCTTCTTGGGTTATGTTTGCTCAGTTCCTTTTCACAATATCTGACGAAAACAAACAAGTATGTATTGATGACTGTTTGCCTCAAAAACTCAGAAACCATCTCATCAAACTATACTAGTCTTGCTAATCAGGAGCTAAATTCGTAAGAAAGCCCACACTCACCCGAATTAAAGCTGCAAAGGAAGAAACAATGCCTTGAACCCGACCTTCACTGCTTTAGTAGTCCTTCCATCCTATTTCCCCTCTGAACCTCCTTCTCAAAACCCTCGCCCACCATATCCATGGCTTCATGGAGTTGCCCCTTTGGGGGCAGTAATAACCATTTTGAATTTTACCCGATCTCCAAAAGCACATTTTGAAAAAAAAATCAATCCTATCTCCCATTTCTTCTGTCTCCTACTGTTTCTTAGGTTCCAACTTGCTGATCAGATTAGTTGATAACAACCATTCACGAACAATCTTATATTATTCATTCATTCAACAAATATCCACTGAGTACCTACTATATGGCAGCACCCTTCCTGGTTCCCAGGGATATCCCGGTGAATGATACTAGACCAAAATTCTTGCATTCATTAGAGACTAACGTGATACATAAATAAAGAATAAATATATATGTACATATATGTGTGTACATATATATTCAGTTCAATGACTCTGAGAAGACTAAAGAAACAATGACATAAAAGAAGAACTGTTGGGGTAGAGTTGCATTTTAAAAGATGGTTAGACAAGGTGATAGCTGGATGAAGACCTGAAGAAGGTAAGAAAGTCATATGGATAGATACAGGGGAAAGTGCTCTGGGCAGAGGGAGCAGTAGACTCCTACATAGCAAATTATAAGTCTAACATCTTAGACAAGGGCTGCCAATGTGTCTAGAATGGGGTCAATGAGGCAAAGTCTACTGGGTATTCAAGTCAGACAGATACCAAGGACCACTGAAAGGACTTTGCTTTTACTCTCAATGAGCAGAGAAGCTACTGGAGTGCTTTGAGAGATAACATCAGTTATTAATTTCAGAACATCTGAATTAAGATATAATTGACATGCATTAATTCATTTATAAAGTGTATAATTCAATAGTTTTTAGTATATTCACAGAGTTGTGAAACAAACACCACAATCAACTTTAGAATATTTTCATCACTCCAAAAAGAAATTCCATACTCCTCAGCAGTCACTCCCCATCCTCCAAACTCCCAGCCCTACATAACCACTAATACATTCTCTATCTTTATAGATTTTCCTATTATGGACATTTCATATAAATGGCATCGTGCAGTATACGGTCTTTTGTGACTGGCTTCTTTCACTTAGTGTATCCCTGAGCCCACAAGGTTCATCTCTCTTATAACCTATGTCAGTAATTCATTTTTTTTTTTTATTGCTGAGTAACTTTCCATTGTAGGGATATACCATGTGTTGCTTATCCATTCATCAGGCAGTGGACATTTGAGTTGTTTCCACTTACTAGCTATTATGAGTAATGCTTTTATGAACAACTATGTACTAGTTTTTATGCCGACATATATTTTCATTTCTCTTAGTTAAATACCTACAAGTAGAATATCTGGGTCATATGGTAACTCTGTGTTTAACCTTTTGAAGAACTGCCAAACTATTTTCCAAAGCGGCTGAACTTTTATAATATTCCACCAGTACTATTTGAGGAGTCCAACTTCTCCATATCCTTAACACTTGTAATTATCTGTCTATTTGATCATAGCCATCTAAGTTGGTAAGAAGTGATGTCTCATTGTGGTTTTGATTTGCATCTCACAGATGTGCTAATAATATTGAGCCTCTTTTTATGCACTTATTGACCATATATCTCCTTTGGAGAAATGCCTATTCAGATCCTTTGCTCATTTTTTAATTAGGCTATATCTTTTTATTTTTTGAGTTGTAAGAGTTCTTTATGTACCCTAGATGCAAGTCTCTTATGAAATATATGATTTGCAAATATTTTCTACTACCTTGTGGGTTGTCTTTTCACTTTTTTTTATGATATGCTTTGAAACACAAGGGTTTTTAATTTTTTAAGTTTATTCATTATTTTGAGAGAGTGTGTGTGCGGGGAAGGGACAGAGAGAGGGAGGGAGAGAGAGAGAGAGAGAGAGAGAGAGAGAGAGAGAGAGAGAATCCCAAACAAGCTGTGCACTATCAGCACGAGGCCCAATGTGGGGCTTGAACTCAGAAACTGTGAGATTATGACCTGAGCCAAAACCAAGAGTTGGATGCTTAACCAACTGAGCCACACAGGTGATTTTTAACTTTGATGAAGTCCAAATTATCTATCTTTTTTCTTCTGACACTTGTGCTTTTGGTGTCATATCTTAAAAACTGCTGCCTAATCCAGGATCACGAAGATGTACACCTCTGTCTTCTTCTAAGCATTCTATAGTTTTAGCTCTTACATTTAGGTTTTTAATCCATTTTGAATTAATTTGCATATATGGTGTGAGAGAAGGAAGTGTAACTTTATTCTTTTTGCGTAGAAACCCAGTTGTCCCAGCACCATTTTTTCAAAAGACTATTCTTTCCCGCACTGAATTATCTTGGCATTTTTGTTGGACTAAATTAATTTCAACAGGATCTGTCTAGCTGCTGTCTTGAAAATATACCAAATGGGCCAGGGTAGAAACAGAGAGAAGTTAGGAGGCTACTATCATAAACCAGGTAAGAGATGATACTGGTTCAACCAGGAGTGGGAGAGTAGAAGTGGCAAGCATGATCAAATTTTGAATATGTTTTGAAAGCTGAGCTGATAGAACCTGCTTAGAGATTGAATGTGGATGTTAGAAATACAACGTGGATGGAACTGGAGAGTGTTATGCTAAGTGAAATAAGTCATACAGAGAAAGACAGATACCATATGTTTTCACTCTTAAGTGGATCCTGAGAAACTTAACAGAAGTCAATGGGGGAGGGGAAGAAAAAAAAGAGGTTAGAGAGGGAGAGAACCAAAGCATAAGAGACTCTTAAAAACTGAGAACAAACTGAGGGTCGATGGGGGGTGGGAGAGACGGGGGGGGGGGTGATGGGTATCGAGGAGGGCACCTTTTGGGATGAGCACTGGGTGTTGTATGGAAACTAATTTGACAATAAATTTCATATTAAAAAAAAAGAAATGCAGGACACAAAACTGACTCCAATATTTTTGGTTTTGAAGTCAGACAGACTACAATTTTGGGTTAAGGAATTCTGGCCTGATCACCCAGACTTCTGTTTTAAAACTAGATGGTAGGGGCGCCTGGGTGGCGCAGTCGGTTAAGCGTCCGACTTCAGCCAGGTCACGATCTCGCGGTCTGTGAGTTCGAGCCCCGCGTCGGGCTCTGGGCTGATGGCTCAGAGCCTGGAGCCTGTTTCCGATTCTGTGTCTCCCTCTCTCTCTGCCCCTCCCCCGTTCATGCTCTGTCTCTCTCTGTCCCAAAAATAAATAAACATTGAAAAAAAATTTAAAAAAATAATAAAATTAGATGGTAAAGGGATGAAAACAGAAGCAGAGGGACCCGTGAAAAGCTACTGTGATAATCCCTCTTTGGAATTTATTTGAATTGTCATTAGTACTTCTCAGAGACACGATGGCAAAACTCAAATACATAATTAATTGTGATGACTACAAATCTCACCAAAGGTCAGTGGAGAAGATATAAGCTTGGTGGGGATTTTAGGCATCCTTCAAATCACACTCCCCCAGAACATTTTCACTGGAAGACAAGAAAGCCTCATTTCTTATTACCTGAGAAATTCTTTCAAGCAGCTTTTGTAGTAGACCTTCTAATATGTCCAGCTCAGGGGGTTCTCGGGCATAAATCCTCAAGTTCTATTAAAGCCTCTTGAGAAGATGGCCAAGGCACAACTCAAATAGCTCACACCACTGCACTGGGGAAAAAAGCACTGCAGCTCTAGTGTCCCTTCAAGAGACTTAATCTTCCTCGCCTGGCCTCAGGAGAGGCAGGTGAAGCAGGATAAGTGCTGCAACACACAGGGAGGAAATAGAAGCATTTAAGCGGTCTCTTTCTGCATAAAAACAGGGTGATTTTCTTCTGGATTTAGCAGCTTTCCATTCTCTTCTCTCCTAGACAAGCTTTCCGTTTCAGTAAAAATCTACTGAGTCCATGGGGCAAAAGGCATCACTAGTGTTCCTTTTAAGAGAAAGCATGAGACTCAGAGCCTTCTCTGAAAACAGGTTTGGGGCAACCCTGAACTAATTCTGAGAACCTGTTATACAAATGGACAAAAAGAGCTCAGTTCAAGATCCTAATAAGCCGCTCAAGTAATTTTTTTTTTTTTTCAGTGAACCACAGCTAATGAGGAAACAGTGCCTCTCAGCACTGGAGATATTCAGGGGAAAGGAGGCCAGGATACCATGTCAAGGATTTTGAAGACCCACAAAGGAAAATGTAAATCTGTCCCCAGGCCTGGAGACAAGACAAAGACCAAATGGAATCCTGGAATAGGCTGTTAAGCAGTTATGTGTGGCGGAATGGAAGCCATGTGATGAACCACTCCAGGAAGTGATAATAAAACAAACAACCCAAATGTAAATATGAAGACTATTTGCTTCAATTAAGTCTAAGCTACAGAAGTGTGAACTTTAATATTTCCTAAGTGTACAGCTCTACAAGTGCTTTCACCATTATTAAAGTGTGTTTATACAGGGTTTGGCTTTTCATCTATTATGGAAAAATTACATCTTGCCAACAGCACTACAAAGGCCTAAACACAGTAAATCCTCCACTGACCTTGAACCCAAGCTAAAGCAAACAGTCACTCTCCTTGGTGCTGAACTGCCTAACTAAAGCACTTCATAAATGGCTGTGAATATGAATTACACCTACAACGCATCTTAGCATTTATGGATTACCAACAGGGTACACATTCTTCCAGAAGGTACTATTTGTAGAGGCACTGCAACACGAAGGAACGAACTTCTTAGGGAGATGACTGGGAAGGCACTCCTTCACAAATGATGATCGTGTATTTAGTGAGCACTAAGAGTGTGCTGGGTCTTGAGCCGCACAGAGGAGTTGGCGGCTGCAACCACTTCTGCTCAGGTTTCACAAGAGTGGAGAGATGAAGTTGCCTAACAAAGGACATGCAAGAAGAGAAGGAACTGCAGCAGAAAGCCTGAACTGATAAAGCATCATGAGACAGGTAACAGAAAGCAAAAGAGCAGAAGAAGACAAAAACATCAGCCAGAATATCAGTATGATGGAAAATGACATTTCCATTAGGAACACCAAGAGAGTTTATCAACATGGAGAAGTGTTTATAAAATGATGCTAAATGGAAAAAGCAAGATATAAAATGATAAATACACTGTGATTAAAATCATGAATACGAAAAAGTTGAAGTCTGGAAGGGAATATACGAAACTCAAAAGCACTAGATGAGAGGAGAATTATGGACTTATCAGTTTGCTTTTGAAATTTCTTTTACTCTTACTGCCAATACACATATGTACACACCCACACACTATATTTTTATAGGTAATTAGAGTATATGTGAATATTCACAGCAACTCTGTGATGGTTAAAAAATGGTACACAACTCAAATATCTATCTATAAGAGACAGATTAAACAAATCCTGGCACAGACATAAAATGATCTCCTATACCACTTTAAAAATTGAAGTATATCTATTCCTATTGACATGAATATATGTCTGTGAATTACAGCCAAGTAATATTTTTAAAAGTAAATTTGCAAAAAAAAAAAGATGTATGGTACAATCATATTCACATAAAATTTAAAACTATATTAATATTTGTGAGTATACACACAGGAAAAAAAGAGTTTGGATTAACAGACCTTAAATGGAGGGATAATTATGAGATCACATATTTTCATTTCCTACATTAATCTATTTCTGTAATGTCTGCATTGTGTGTAACCTTGCATTACATGTGTCATTGGAAAAAACATTTTAAATTTTTGAAATATTTATTTATTTACTTATTTTGAGAAAGAGAGAGAGCACATGGGTGACTGGGGGAAGGGTAGATAGAGAGGGAGAGATAGAATCCCAAATAGCCTCCATGCTGTCAGTGCGAGATTATGACCTGAGCTGAAAACAAAGGTCAGATGCTTCACCAACTGAGCTACCCAGGCACCCCTGGAGAAAACATTTTAAAGAGTAAAAATTTAATTTAAAAAATCAAAACAACTAGAATATGGAAACTTTAGAAGTAATGGGGGGGGGTAAAATCTAAGAGGAGTTTTGAGGAGTGGTCAAGATTAGCAGTATACAGGAAGATAGTGTAACTAAGGCAATGAAAATAAGGGGTCACGCTAAACTCTAAAACTTGAGCAGGAGTTACAATGACCATAAGTTGAGGGGTAGCAGGAATGAGAAAAATATCTAATATAAAGTTGGGAGAAGGTTTTTGACAGGGTACAAAGGATTCAATGTTCCTCTAGAGTCCTGAGAAAAAGTGATGGGAAACTTCAGAAAGGTAGAAAAGGAGAGGCAGCAAAATCATGGAAAAGTGAGGTTGAGAATGACTGGCTAACAGTGAATAAAACAGCACAAAAGAAAAACAGGAGGAGAACAAACAGAATTTATGAGAGGACTCGTAACATATGGCTGATTTACTAAGAGCCAGTCAAGCACAAAGTAATCTGGCTTCAAACCCATTAACCTGAAACCTGCTTTCTTGCCTCCAAATAGCAATCTGAACTTCAAAATGCAGTTTGTCTGCCCTTAACAAGTTCAGCAAATTTCAGTTGAAAATCACCGTTCCTATATATCACTTTAGTCTGTGTCACCATGTCTCAGATGTTCCTGGGAATTGGGGCAGCTAATTTGCTCAGGCTGGGAGAGCTGACAAGGGTATATGGCACCACTCAGCACAAAAAGTCAAATGACTGGCTCTGTGACTTACAGGCACATTCAAATGACTACATGCTTCAGATTCCTAGTCTAAAGAATGGGTATAACATCAAAGAATTGTGAGATTCAAATGATAGACATGCTAACTCAGGGCCTGGGACATAGCAGACACACAATCAGTATTTCTGACTGAACAATGAACCGATGTGTAGGCACCATACAGTACTGTGCATGGAAAGAAGTTATAGGAAAGGCAAAATCCTGGTGGATTCTGTCACTGCAGTAATGTCCTTTTAACAGTAAAGTCTCCCATTTACTGCATCTACTACTGTTACTGCCCTTCATAAGAGAACTTCCTGGGGATCTGTAACCCATTCTCAACTTTGAAAGGGTATTGCTGTGCTTTTCGCTTTTTCTCTTTAGAACTGTAAAATCTAAGGGGTGCCTGGGTAGCTCAGCCGGTTGAGCATCCCACTCTTGATTTCAGCTCAGGTCACGATCCCAGGGTCAGGGGATCAAGCTCCGTGTTGGGCTCCACACTGAGTGGGGAGCCTGTTTAAGATTCTCTTTCTCTCCTCCCCTCTGCCCTTCTCCCCTGTTGACACTGTCTCTCTAAAATTAAAAAAAAAATTAAAAAAAAAGAACTATAAAATCTAAAATGGTGACGGCTGTGTCTTCATACCTCAAGGCAAATAACCTACCAACACTATAAAGCCATGAAGAAAAGAAAGTATTTCCAGGTTTTCCTCAGGTCCTCAGAGACCGTGCTGGTGCCAACCTCTTGGTAGTGAGGAGTGATCCTCACTGGTGAAGGAGAGATCCCAGAACATTTGGCAATGTTCAGGCAAAGTAATTTTGAGGACCTAATTGTGAACAGCACATCAAAAACGGATACCTTTTACTTGAAAGGCATAAGACTAAGCATACCCTATGGACTAGAATTTCCTAATCTAGGCCCATGGATCCCAAAGAGGTCCATGGATAGAATTCATGAGGGCACTTAAACTCAGATGGGAAAAAATTAGATGTGTATTTTCACCAACATCCAGCTAAAATTTAGCATTTGCTTGCAACATGAATTGAGGCAACAAATCATGGTAGCGGTAATGGTACTTCCACATTTGTCACCAACACAAAGTCACAGATACTTTCATATCTCCTTGTAATTGTTGCTGATATTTCAAAATATCATGTATATCATCACTTCTAAGCAGTTTGAAATTACGGTAGTCAGGGGCGCCTGGGTGGCTCAGTCGGTTAAGCCTCCGACTTCAGCTCAGGTCACAATCTCACGGTCCGTGAGTTCGAGCCCCGCGTCGGGCTCTGGGCTGATGGCTCAGAGCCTGGAGCCTGCTTCCGATTCTGTGTCTCCCTCTCTTTCTCTGCCCCTCCCCCGTTCATGCTCTGTCTCTGTCTGTCTCAAAAATAAATAAACGTTAAAAAAAATTAAAAAAAAAAAGAAATTACGGTAGTCATTATACCACTCTTAAACCTAATATAATGTGTTAATAAAAAAGCATATATGTTACTACAAAACAACTTTGATTTAATAATTTAATAGCTAAAATTGTAATCAATAGAATCAGTTCCTAATCATTTCATGCATTTTATTTCATGCACTCACATACTTCACGATGTCCTGAGAAACAGGACATAGACTCCAGCCAACTATAAAAGATGATAAAAGATGTCCATGACACTAAAATGGTTAAGAAAACCTGACTCTAGGTTTTCAACTTGTCCAACAATTGAAAGCATTATGTAGGCACCAGTCTCACTGCTCGAAACACTTTTAAATGGGAAGACAAAAACATTTGAGAATCTGCAACCATTCTGATATGTACAAGTTATTTGTATTGACTAAAAATTTCAAAATTAATGACATAACTTACATTATGGAGCAGCCTATGAATGTAACAATCCAATCCGAATTCTTTTTATTACCTTTAAGCATAGGGTTAAAAACACAAGTATCTGAGTCAAGGACTTGGCTTTGAATCCTATCTCAAATTTACTATCTGGCCTTGGGCAGGCCAGTAAACCTCTCTCAGCCTCATTTTTCTCATCTACAAAATGTGAATGATAATATCTGCCTCAAAGCATTATTAAGAGGTTTAAATAGTACAGGCAAAACACTAAATAATATATGCAAAGTACTTAGCACAGTACCTGACAAAGTAAGCACTCAATAAATTGTTTTATTTTAGTTATTAATACCATCTAAGTCATAATTTATATTGAGTCTTTAAGATGATTTCTTTAAAAGATTATATAATTAAGAAGCAATATAATACACTCCTTCAGAACACAGACTCCAACAACAGACTACCTGGGTTTGAATTTACCTCTACCACTTACAAGCTGTGTAACTCTAAGTTACTTACTTTTTGGGATTCAGCTTCCAGACCTATGAAATGTGGAAAATAATAATATCTACCTAAGAGAATTGTTACAAGGATCAAATTAGTAACCATACATGAAGCACATTAAAAAGTGCCTGGGACACAGTAAATACTTGGTAACTGTCAACTACTATTATTATCATCATCAGTAGTTACTATACAATGGTTTCCCATCAAACTCAAGAACTCTTCCTTTTTCCTTCATCTGAATTTTAGTGAAGATTTATTATAAATGAAGTAGAATTAGTCCCACTTAAAGGAAAGTATTTACATGAATATATTTTGATGTTAATAAGAACATGGCAGGGAAGAAATTCAGCTACAATTATGCCTTAGGGGGGGATAAGAAGACCCCACTTACCATGGTTTTGTAACCAAGTCAAAGCTTACACACGGAAGATTCTTTAAAGTTTGAAATGCTTCTTTTATGGCCACAGATCTGTGTCATGTAGGAGCAAACATAACTTTGCTTCTGTACCTTTAAACGACTGTAGAGAGGGGCCTCTGTGGCCCAGGCTGGAGCTCACCTTGGAGAAAGGAGCCATGGAAATGCTGGGCTCAGTGACAACAGCAAGGGCCACGTCAGCATCACGAGAACAGAGATGCACCTGTTTCCCAGCAGGGGACCGGCCTTGCTCCTCACCTGGTAATTAGTATGGTTTGACTCAATTTAAAACCTACACAAACCACTGATCTCTGAGAATATAACTGACGTCATTTTCTGAACTAAGAGTAACAGTAAAAACAACCATAATAATAGTAACAAACACATTCACTTCTCCCCATCTTTTAAAGTAGTTGAATAATTAGTAACTCAACAATCAGTCATCATAGCAAAATGATGAAGCAGGTGAAATTATTGTCACCATCATTTTATTTCACTGTTATTTACTTAGGAGCTTGAAGAATTCAGGGTTCTTTGCTGAATATAATATTAACCCTCCCAGCATGTAAGATAAAGAATACTAAAAACAAATTATGGTACATACCCCAATAATTCTAATTAATGCTCGTCACCATTCCCAGTACTCAACAAAAATGTAAGTGCTGAATCTGATGTTTTAAACTAATGATCAAAAGACTACCAGACCATTAATGTTAAAAGTCAGAGGCAATAAATCTTTCGGTTTTCCCCAGATGCACACAGAGGCATCCCTTGGAAATTTCATTTTCCAACACATATGGCAAAAGGTTTGTTCCCAGGAAGGAGAAAAAACAAGTTGTTTCTACCAGGAAAGGAAAATTTGGCATGCTCTCAGTTTAGTGACCAGAGAGTGCCATGTAGTAGTAGAATCTAGGCAGATTGGCAATTAAGGGGCTCTCCTCTTTGATGCTCTACTCATGCCAGTATTATTATTTCCAACCTCCCTTAATGGTGTCCAAAGTAAAACATTCCAGCTGAGGGATTAAAAGCTGCCCTTGCAATGCTGTCTTTCAATACCACAAGGGGCTTTTCAAAGCACCCCAGGGAGAGGCGGAACTGGTCTTTAGTGCTTGGACCACTGGAGCTCAACCATCCTGAGATGCTTTCCGAATCCCCAGGCTGCTGAGCGTGGTTCTCAACTCTACTCATATGATCCTGTAGTGGAGTGGAGTGCTTTGACAATTCAGATTAAGGCAAGACATCTGATCTGAAGTCTTTGGTCAAAAAAGCCTTAGAACAAAGTTACGAATGTGCCCTCTGTATCGACAGGTGGGGTAAGGAGAAGACAAAAGAGAAATCCAAGAATATGTATATCCATGTTTATACATCCACACAACTGGTATTTGGTGGCAAATTATCTATTTGATCAAATTTCTTTCAGGATCATTCAAAATAAAATACTTGCACAGGAAGTCTTAAGATGGAAACTTTAACAATGGAAAATTCTCTTCTTATTTAACTAAATAAGTCTACATATCCTTAATTATCATAGTTAAGTGTTCATTCTAGTATGAGAATATTCTTCCTTAAAACCAATGTGGCTTGTCACTTCCCAGATTAAACACCTTCAGTGGCTCCCTTGTGCCTAAAAGTCAAAATCCTAATACTTCCGGATACAAGCAAGACCTCTTTGGTCTGCCCCTACCTACTTGTCTAGGCTCATTTACCTCTGTGGCTGCAAGGATGTTCAACCTCTCTGCAAGTCCTCAAATTGTTTTTCACACTCCTTCACACCTCTCAGCCCTCACTGACACTACCCCTGTACCTAGAATGTTTTGATTTTACAGCAGATTGACAAATATTTATTCTTCTTTCCCAACTCAGCAAAGATGACCTCCCCTATAAAGCCTTTGTTAAATCTCCTATCCCAGGAAAGACTGACCCACTCTTTTCTTTATGTCCACAAAATGCCCTGTCCACTCCTGCCTTCCTGCCCACCACAGCATTTAACTGTACTGTTTTTAGTTGCCTTATGGAGAAATGACTCAAATTCAGAACGCTGCACATGTTAAGGTATGCAATTTCATAAGTTTTCACATATGGTTATACCCGTGAAGCCACCACATTCAAGATAATGAACATATTTATCTGCTACCTCTGAAGTTTTTCATCTTTCCCTCTCACCCTTCCCCGTCTTTCCCTACCCCCAGGCAAACACCAATTTGCTTTCTGACGCCATAAATTCATTAGCGCTTTCTATAGTTTTAGATATATGGAATTATACAGTATGAACTCTCTTTATTCTGTCTTGCTTCTTTTGTTCAGCATAATTATACTGAGATTCATCCATGTTGTTGCACAAATCAATAGTTCATCAGATTTTATTCCTGAGTAGTTTCAGCATGGGTATGGATGCTGCAGTGAGTTTGTCCTTTCCTCTGTTGATGAGCATTGGAGTCGTTTCAACTTTTTGACTATTACAAAGTACAATGCTATGAACATTTATATAGAAGTCTTTGTACAGACACGTTTTCTTTCTTCTTGGGTAAACATTTAAAAGTGAGAATAGAGGAATCATATGGTAGGTGGATGTCCAATTTTTTAAAAAACTGACAAACTACTTTCCAAAAGGACTGTGCCATTTTATAGTCCCACAGTGTGTAAAAGCTCCATTTCCTCCATATCCTCATCAATACTTTAAATAGCTAGTTGTTTTAATTACAGCCTTTCTAATGCATCTATCATATTATCCCATTGGGGTTTTAATTTGCATTTCCCTAATGGTTAATGATGTTGAGCATCTTTCCATGAGTTTATTTGCCACCCATATTTCTTCTTTGGTGGAATATCTGTTCAAATTATTTGCCCATTATTTGAGAGGACTGTTCGTTTTCCTATTAATTTTTGAGAGTAATTTATAAACTCTGGATGCAAATCCTTTATCAGATATATTTGCAAATATTTTCTCCCAATCTATGGTTTATGTTTGCATTTTCTTAACAATATTTTTTGAAGAACAAATTTTTAAATTTGATAAAGGCCAATTTACCAATTTGTTTTTTTATGGATTGTGGTTTTGATATCATATCTGAGAAATCTTTGTCAAATTCAATGTCACAAAGATTTTTTTTCATATGTTTTTTTGACAGGATTCATATTTTTTGGTTTTACATGTATGTCTATAATCTATTTTGTATCCATCTAAAAAATAGGGACACGTGGGTGGCTCAGTCAGTTAAGCGTCTGTCTTTTGAAATTGGCTCAGGTTGTGATCTTTTTGATCAAGAGATCAAGCTCTGTGTCAGGCACACTAAGTGTGGAGTATGCTTGGGATTTTCTCTTTCCCTCTCTTTCTGCCCCTCCCCCACATGCATGCACACTCTCTCTCTCAAAGTAACTAAACATTAAAAAAAA
The DNA here is from genome assembly GCF_027475565.1 of Acinonyx jubatus. NCBI lineage: Eukaryota > Metazoa > Chordata > Mammalia > Carnivora > Felidae > Acinonyx > Acinonyx jubatus. The sequence goes on along the minus strand of NC_069380.1, from coordinate 26,552,943 downwards.
ATAAAAGCAAAATTAAATTAAATTTTTTTTAATAAAAACAAAAAATATACTATAAGGTATGGTTCAATGTTTACTTTTCCCCTTATGGATATCTAAGTGTTCCAGAGCCATTTGTTAAAGAAACAATCGCTATTCCATTGATATGCCTTTGCACCCGTATCTAAAATCAATTGTCTCTATATGCGTGGATCTGCTTCTAACTCAGTCACTCCAGTAATCTATTTGTCTATTATAATACCAGAACCTACCTCACTCTGATTACTGAGCTTGATATCAGGTAGTTTTAGTCCTTCAATTTTGTTCTTCTTTTTCAAAGTTGCTTTGGCTATTCTAGGTTCTTTGCATACCCGTGTGACCTTTTAGATTCATCTTGTAATTTTAAAAACTTCTGGCATTTTGATTGGGGTTGCATTGAATCTACAGATCAATTTGGAGAAAAGTGACATCATTACAATATTGAGACTTCAGTTCTAGCTCTCCATGTATTTAGGTCCTCTTTTTCTCAGCAATATTTTAAGTTTTTTCAGTGAAAAGGTTTTGCACATCTTTTGTTAGATTTATCCCTAAGTATTTTATATTTTTGGTGCTATTGTAAATGGCACTTTTATTTCATTTCTTATTGTTAATTGCTAGTATATAGTACTATAATTGATTTTTATATATTGATATGCCATCCTGGAATCTTGCCAGAGGATACTGGAATTAAGAATTAAGATTAACATCTCAATGCCTAGAAGGACAAAGGAAGTTGGTCACAGCTACATAGAGAAAAAAAGTTGTGCTGTGGAGATATTTACAACTGGTAGGGGAGAGAGGACAAGCAAAGACACATCTTCAGCATTTTTGTTTCTCTGTCTTTGGCCTAGATGGTTTCAGAGAGTCTTTGAGCTCATTAGCCAAGTGGTACAGAAAAAATTCTACTACTAATGCACGTGGTTCTTGCTACAATAGTTTCTGAAATGTGAAACAGTATAATCCCTCGCCTCAGAAGAAGAACCCCAGGGGACCAATAGCAACAACGCTTCACTTTTCTTTAGGTCTTGAATCCTTTAGGCTGGTTTCTGCTTATTTTTCTCATCTTGCTATGACCGAGTTTCCCTAACAGATATCTAGTCCGTACATTTCAGAACTGGGACTTAAACGGGAGTATCTCCTCTATTTTTCTATTTGCATTTTGAATGATTAGTCTTGGGTTCCTGACTCTAAATTGTACATATTAATTCATGTTGACTGCCTGCATAACTAAATCTGCTTATATTCCGCTGACCTCACATCCATAAATAGGATGCCTGCTTCACAATGCAGTAGGTCTTGTTTGCTGCACTCATCCTCCACAATAGAAAACTCAGAGGTCACATGTTTCTCCATCCTTCACATCACCAGAGCTCTATCTGCTCCAGACACAAAAGAAAGGATTCTATTGTTACCAACCCCAGAACACAAACCACTTCTCTACTTCACACTACACAGAAACTTCAAGGCATGTTCCTAATTGAAAAGACTTTTGGTTGAATATGAGCATTTTCAGCTACATCCATGTCTCTAGATGGCCATCACTGTCAGAAGCATCATTGTTGAGTATGAATGGCACACCGTATGAAGGGAAGAGAGAAACAGAGACACCAGGGGGAATGCGTACAGAATTAACATCAAAGAATGAAGTCTGGTCAGAAGTCCCTCAACCTGCTTTCTATTTCTCTGTGTTGATGTAACAGTCATTCAGGAAGCCTCTGTCACCACTTTAATCGGGGTCTTGTACACCTGTGAGGCTCTAACACCTCTTACATTCATGCTCGCTCGCTCTCTCTCTCTATCAGTCATTGCCTGTGGGCCCTAAATTTCTTTCATATAAACTAAAAAAAAAAAAATTTACAACATAAGACATTTTTACAGCATAAGAAAACACAATTAAGCCTAAATAAGAAAACAAATAATCAATAAGCTTACCAGCCAGAGATTACCACTCCTGACATTTGATATATATTCTCCCAGAATTTTCTCCTGTTACAAAATTTTCAACAAAAATGAAATCATAAAGTTATCCACTATTGTCTTCTAAGTTGTCAGGTAGGTAATAGGGCAGAAAGACATGTTGATTACTTTTTGGTGCAATCTTAGCAAAAGAAGTAACATGTTACAAAGAACATCAGACCTTCAACCAAAGCTATAAAATAATTATGGTGTGTATTACCTCCAGCCAGCCCAAGCAGAATTAACTAGCAAATGGAGAAATCTCCCACTAATTAGAAAACCACAGCTAGAATACTGTCACTCGCCCAGATCACATGAAACACCTGTCCACAGAAAAAGTTCTTTTTTTTTTCCTATAGAATATCATTTTATTTTTATTTTTTTTAATTTTATTTTTTTAATTTAAAATGCTAAATTGGATGCTAACATCCAAATTAGTTAGCATATAGTGCAACAATGATTTCAGGAGAAGATTCCTTAATGCCCCTTACCCATTTAGCCCATCCCCCCCCCCACAACCCCTCCAGTAATCCTCTGTTCTCTATATTGAAGAGTCTCTTATGTTTTGTTTCACAGAAAAAGTTCTAAGCAGCCTATAGGTGCATGTGGTTGCACACTTGGGGGCTGAGAAAGTGACAAGAGTTGAGGTCATGTCATTACTGGTGAGAAAAAGGAAACACTTGATAAGTGCCAGAGATCCAGAAAAAAAACATGTGTATGATGTAGGCGATAAAACATACCACTTGTCATGGTTTGTTTGTTTGTTTGTTTGTTTGCTTGTTTGTTTTTGAGAGCAGGGTAGTGGGGAATCAGCAGGGGAAGGGCAGAGAGAGGGAGGTTGAGGGCCCCAAGTGGGCTCTGTGCTGACAGTAGCAACTTCGATGTGGGGCTCGAACTCAGGAACCTTGAGATCATGACCTGAGCCAAAGTGGGAGGCTTAACTGACTGAGCCACCCAGGCACCCCCACTTGCCATTTTCATGTACATCCATGTCTCTTGCTGGACTGGAAATCCTCAGTAGGTGTCATTACTCCTTTTTAGCTTGAGTGCCTGGCACTGAGTAAGGATGTGCTGAATGAATTTAGGGGCTGTCCAGAGCAGTTGAATTGAAACTGATTGGGCAGAAACTAGCCTATGTAACACACTAGAAAAAAAAAAGATGAAAGTATAATCTCTAGCTATAACTGTCCCATCGTGATTTTGGTGGAAGCAAATCCTGGATATGTTAAAGGTAAATGTTAGTAAATAAGCTGGAAAATATCCAGGCTCTAGACATCTTTAATCCAATTTCTTACACACCCCATTTTCCAACTTCCAGTCAAATATATTTTCACTAAGGCACACTGTTTCCAAGGTTAATGTGTGTTGTGAATGGAAAAAAATGGGTTAAAGATAATTATACCAGATGCCCAATATGGTATATTAATTGAGAAATGCCCCCCCCCAAGTCCCTTTTTCTCTCTGTATCCATGCCGTTTGATATTTGACTTTGTAGCTTCTCCCATCAAGAGGTAGACAGAATCTATTCCCCCACTCCCTGAATCTAGGTTGGCCTTACGACTTTGTTTTGAGTAACAGAACACAGGGGAAGTAAAGGTGTGCGAGGTCCAAGGTCTCAAAAGACCTACTCTCTCAGAACTCTGCCCAGTCACCAAGCTGGCCTGCTGGCTGGTGGGAGACAAGAGGCCATGTGGCCTGCCATCCTCATTACTCCAACTGACCGCCAACCACCGGACATCTAACCATCCAGCCCTGAGCCATGCTGCCTTGTGAACAGAGGCATGACATCTCAGCAAAGAATCTGGAAAATGCAAATTAGAACCGCAACTAGATATCACTAGATACCTATCAGGTAGCTAAATAAAAAATAGTGACAACACCCAAATACTGGCAAGGATGTGGAGACACCAGACCACTCATACACTACTGGTGGGAATGCAAAATGGTACTACCAGTGTGGAAAACAGTTTGGTAGTTTCTTATAAAGCTAAACATAAAACTACCCACCAATTGTACTCTTGAGGATTTATCCCAGAAAAATAAAAGCCTGGGACGCGTTCAAACAAACAAAAAAAACCTATACATGAACATGCAAAGCAACTTTACACATAGTAGTCAAAAACTGGAAACAACCCAGAAGTTCTCTGACGGGAAAATTATTAAAAAGCTGGACTACTCCTTAACAATAGAATGGAACAAACTATCGGTACACCCACCTTAAATGAATCTCCAGGGAATTATGCTGAATGAAAAAAAAAAAGCCAATCCCAGAAGTCCACATATTGTATTTATTTTTTTTTAATTTATTTTTTGGTAGAGCATAAGTGTGGGAGGGGCAGAGAGAGGGGGACAGTCTCTGGACTGACAGGCTGACAGCAGTGAATCTGATGTGGGGCTCAAACTCACGAACTGCAAGATTGTGACCTGAGCCGAAGTCAGACACTCAACCTACTGAGCCACCCAGGTACCCCTCACATACGGTACTTATATAACACTCATGAAATGACAAAATTATAGAACCTGGAAAACAGGTTGATGGTCGCTGGGGTCACTATGAGGATGGGCAAGATAGGAGATCGGTGTGGGCTTAAAAAAGAATAGGGCAAAATGGAGGATCGTCCCTATGGTGGAAATACTCTCTATATTAACTGTATCAGTCAGTCCCCCAGTTGTGATATTGCACTACAGTTTTGCAAGACGCTACCATGTGGATAAACTATGTAAAACATACAAGAGAACTCTATTATTTCTTATAACTGCAAGTGAACCTATAATTATCTCAAAAAGCTTAATTTACAGCTAACTACGTGAGTGGCTTTGGGCAAGTTACTGAAGGAACTTGTAAGCTCTGGTTTTCTTGCCTGTAAAACAGGGATAAAATAGTACCTATGTAATAGGGCTTAAATTAGATGATTAAGAGAAGTGATATTTATAATACTCTTAGAGGATGATTAGTATGCAATAAATGTTGTTATTGATTATATTAGGAGCAAGAGTGACAAATAACAAACCCAAACAGTAACAAAAGTAATAAGCATAGTCCCAAATAACGATGTTGATTGTTTAAAGTTCAGTCAGATTTTTGGGGCATGAAAGCAAGGCAAAGATTAGCAATTCATATGTTATCAAGGTGCTAACCAGAAAACAAACCTAAAGCAAGGAACAGGAGGCCTTATTTGCCCAAGGACCAGGAAACAGAGAAAGGTAGCTCTGTTCTAGAAAAGGCTATACAATGGGATCAAGTTAACACATGTGTCAGAAAGTTAAGTAGATGAAAACCTGGGCTGGAAATTGATTAGTCCCTATAATATGCCTAAAGATATATAATTAGGGGTGCCTGGGTGGGTCAGTTGGTTGAGAGTCCAACCCTTGATTTCGTCTCAGGTCATGATCTCACAGTTCGTGTGGGTTTGAGCCCCCAGTCGGTTTCCTCACTGACAGTGCAGAGCCTTCTTAGGATTCTCTCTCTCCCTCTCTCTTTGCCCCTCCTCCTGCTCCCATGCATGCTCACTCTGCCCCACTCAAAAATAAATAAATAAACATTAAAAAATACATTAAAATCTATATAATTAAACATATATCCCAAGAATCACAGAATCTTGGAGATAAGTTAAATCTATCTCCCATTTAACTTCTAAATCCCTCCTATTACGCTGAAATAGTCTCTACAATGCCTGATATGGAAAATGTCTCACTTAAAAAAAATGATAGAGGGGCGCCTAGGATAATAAATTTTTAACAAGTGATGGAGATGGAGATAATGGAGAAGCCACTACCCTTCCCAATAATTGTAAAATTCTAAATCAGAGGTGGACATTCCAAACTGCACATGAGAATCATCTGATAAGCACTGAAAGTAAGGGTTAATGGTTTCCACATGATATGACATTTTATATCACCCTGGAATGATAAAGAGGATTGTCTCTTCAGTGTAGATATCAGCCGCACTTTAAGGTAACTACTTTGATGGTGTCTGAATCTAGCCAGGGTACAGGATAATCAAGCCACATTATTTTTAGGCACGTCCATCCATCCACTCAACAGATAGTCATTGACCATCTTCTATGTGTTGAGTGCCATATTAGACGCTGGAGCTACAATTATGAGCAAGAGTGACACAGTCTCTACCTTCACAAAACTTACATTCTATCAGGAGAGGAATAGAATTGCTTAATCATTCATAAAATGTACAATGATGGAGATTCCTGAGCAGCTTTGGGAATACCTCATTGGATGCACAAGCATCTGCTCATCAACAGCGTAAGACTCTCTTCCATACAATGATGTGCTGTGAAAACACCGCTCAATTATTTGTTTGTTCGTTTATTTTTGCCATCTACATAATGAAAATAAACACTTCATAGATCATCATCAAAGAGTATTCTGGGTCGTTTCAGTGTACTTTCTAGAAAGCTGAAAACTATCACCTTAGGCTAAAATTTTACTTAAAACCTGTAAAAACCAAATCCTAAAACGAGCCATTGTGCACTGCTCTACAACACTAAAACAGGCAAATGATTGTAATTTACTTTCAATGGCCCCCAGTGACCATTATGAATGTCAGTACCACATATTCCCTTCAAACTCTCCTGGGGTGTGCAGAGGACCGGAAGGCTCACTGCACACCATAGCCTGCTATCTGTGCATGCTCCCCCAGCCCTCCCTCTAACCGGGGAGGACATCAGCATGCTTGCCCCACGCTGCACATCCGAGTACTGTGACGCTTTGTTTCCTTTAGGGCCTGGTAACTCCACTGGCTTTATCCATACTGTCTGCCTCCGCCATCATTCCTTCCCTCTAACCTGCTCTCCTGCTTGTATTTCATAAGCTAGATCAAAAATGGAAATTTCCAAGGGAACCCAAACAACAGGCACTATACATAAATTTAAAGTAAAAAGACCCCTTTGCCCAAAACAGAGTTCAAATGCAGCAGATTTGTAGAAAAAATGTTTAGGGAGCCAAAGGGTTCTTCTTTTCAGGATCACAAATTTTCCAGAGGGCTAACAAAGAAAAAACAAAGGAGCAAGTACTACTGGTCTGGCAGTATGAATTATGTCAATTATGATTATACAACATTTTTCCCTACAAAGAGTTCAAGTATTTGTCCTATTATCTCGCTTATTTTCCCCAAATTCCTGAGACACAGAAAAAGGCAAGCATAATTCCTACTACTTTGAGAGTCAAGCTGTGATTGCCAAGAGTCTAAGGGAGTTGCCCAAGTCACAGAAAGAGGCCTGAGGGTCTTCCTGCTTCCTTGCCCTCATTTTCTTTCTAGGAAAGAACACGTCCAGAGCAGAAATGCCCGGGGGGACCCAATCTTCCTCTGAGATAGAGAAATTGAGGTTGAAAATAAATAAATAAATAAATAAATAAATAAATAAATAAATAAATAAATAAAATGCCAAGTTCCTCAGAACTAAGAATAGTAAAAAAAAATTTTTTAATCTTTTCAGTCTGAAGGAAACCACCTTTTCACAGGAAACCTAATGGAAAGTACCTAAAACATAGGAAAACCTACATCTTTCTATACCACCATATGTGCTTGTCACCTTTCCAAACACCTTGAAATTGCTTCAGATGAATGCAGCAACTCTGAGGGCACATTTCACACAGTGAAGAAAACAATCTATATACAACTGTTTGCATACTTTAACAGAAACCCCTGCGTTAGCATGTTACAAATCTCAACTCCCTGCCCACCATCTTGGATGTCTCCTCAGTTCCCTGCAGTAGACTGGATTGCCTGCAGGTGAATGTCAGTCATTCCATTAGGACCCGCCTCTGCTTGCCTTTCAACTATAGGGACCTGGGCACCTCTTCTCCCTCCTCATTTGTGTCCGCTCAGTCACCCAGGATTCTTGCTATACGATATAACATTTTTAAGCGTTCCCAATGTTCTCACCGCTTGAGGCCAAGTCTGTGTCACTTTCCAGGCTCAATTAGTAAAATACTACAAACCTCTACAAAAGAATTGGACACAGTGTTCCAAGCGGCCAGAGAACAGGAAGGGAAACAAAAACAATAAAATAAAAGCATGTGTTTCTGACCTTCTCTAGGTCATGCTGCCTTCTGCAAATCTATTTCATGCACATCCTCCTCCTTTACTTTTTGTACGGCTAATGTCAAATAAAGCTGGACTTATTAGTGCAACAATATTGAGAATAATTGAGAATAATAGTTAATGTGCCCGGGTTTACCTGGGATGGATATGACTGCTGAGATCTATCTCGAAGGATAGCTCAGCGTGGGCAAAAGTTTACAGAATTCTTCTGGCAATATGCCCATTAGATGAGAGACTTGTAAGTTACGTGAGAAACTCATAAATTAAAACGGCTCCGGGACAATTTAAACTTCCCGACCACTTACTCTCTGTTCTGAGCTCTAGGACCCATGTAAGCTACAGATGTAGCCACCTGACTTCTTCCACACAAACCTCCCCCCTCCAATTTTCCCTTTATTCCCTGTGCTGTCAACAGCCTACTGTTGAGAAGGACAAGGAGGTGGGCAGGTGGTAGCGATTATTTGTTCTTCAGGTCATCCAAGTCTCAGTTTCCTGAGATGATCGGGGGTGGATACATTGGCTTTCTTTTTATGATCAGATCTGAGTTTTCTTCCTTATTAACTTCCTCACCCGTTTCATTAACCATGGGATGAAATTTGAATTTAATTCCCTATGATTACTCCCATGTTTTTTAAGCAGCAGTAGTTCTAGTAAGTACTCAACAAGACAAAACGTGATGTAGAACGAAAAGTAGCACAACTTGGATCTCTGGCCTCGGACACGAGTAAGCCTGTGGTGTCCATTTTCACCAGATGGAAGTTCATCATCTGGGGCAAGCACTAACTTGGCAACCTACAGTCCTAAAAAAGACGCCGCGGGTAGCCAACTGTGGGAATTAGACAAGGTATTTACTCTCTTACTATTTACAATACAAAACAATACCTATTATACCTGGGTCATAAGATATTTTTGGAAAAAGGTGTCACATAATATGAAGCCTGTGGAGTATTACATGAAATATTTATGCAATGTAAAATACTTGGCATTGCAAAAAATATTTTTATTTTTGTTAATGTAATTAAGAAGCTGTCAAAGTGATTCAGTCCATTCTCAATTATCTCTATTAAAGGAGTTGATCAATACAAGAGATAAAAGGCAGACCATGTAGTTTTTTAGCTATGGCTCATAAATCCACTCTTTATTGTTAATATATAGGTGCACTGAATAGTCTTTAAATTTAACAGAGTTCATCATTTCAGATAAGAGCAGTTGAGACTCTTAGAAGGTCATTTTATCCAACCCTCTTATTTTGCACCCAAGTGAAGTTAGGTTTAAAGTGTTCAAAGGACTCATACAATTATTGAGATTTGGGCCTTAATCTAACCACCCCAACTAACATCATGAAGAAGAAGAGCATATTTAACCTCAGTTGGAGTCTTCCCTCCCTCACCCCATCCTTCATTCAACCCTTAGGACTTCCTTTCCGAAATACCAGTTAACAAAATGCTACTAGTTGATTCAATACTCTAATTTAAATAGGACTTAATGTCCTTTTATTCTTCCATGGTTGTTGGTTGGTCTCGTCCATGAGAAAGCAATTAGCAATATGATTTAAAGGAAACTTTATTGAAAAGTGCTAGCCTCCAATAAGCAAAATGCTTTTCTAAGTCAATAATGCCAGGGGGATGACATCACAATTTAAAAATAAAATGTGAACACAATCTAGGAGTAGACAGTTAAATGTATTATCACAGTATATGAGACTCAGAGAATCTGTGCTCCAAACATATGAGAACTTATCCTGTTGCTGAAGAATTTCAAACAAGATTCCAGCTTTTCACAACATTCTCTAGTAACACATTTTACTGTTTACCTCTGTCACCACCGTCATAAAACACCCATTTAAAACCTGCCTATTGCAGTTTATTAGGCATAACGTTTATTCTAATTTTGCCAAAATGAGGTCAGTGAAGATATAAACAGGAGATATAGTGGCTCTCAAGTTTACCCTGGAGAGCAGATGTAAAAATTCCCAAAACCCACCTCTCCTTAATCCCAGACCACACCATGAACTATCCATGAAAACATTTTTAAACATAAAAAATTTAAATGATTGAGAAAGTTAGACAATTGCTTAAGATGTTCGTGAAAGGAAACGCGGCTAGAACACAACGCTTTGTATTCCTTGTAAACCCAGCTAAGAGAGGAGCCCCCTTCTAACACCACAACCAGAAGCCAGGATAATTACAATAGAAACACTTTATTTCAAATCATGAAAAGAGTTACACTTGATCTTCTTGTTAGCAGGGGCTGTGCAGACAGCAACATTTACTGTGAAATGTAAGGGCAGATAACAGCCGATTTGAAAGGGGATTGTGTAAATCTAGTTAAAGAGCAACTTTAGAAGATTATTTTCAATTACTGAGATAACATCATGGCTCTCAGAAAAAAAAAAAAAGGAAAGGTTTGTTCTTTACACCACATACAGTGTACAAAATCTAACAAAACTGCCTGCTTTCGAGCAGTAACATCAGCCGGCAGCTAATATGCCTTACCTCCACTTTACTCTCCTTCTTCAAGTCACTTTCAATTATTTCTAGCATTTACTCAGCGCTGTGAACAAAAAATCATTTCCAACCAGAGCAACAGCTTCAAAAAACCAACCCCTTCCAAATAATGACTAAAGCCTTTAGATTGCCAAGTGCCATATCTACATAACCTGGGAGACCTCCAATCTAGGGCTGGGGTCAGGCAGCAGAAACACACCTGTTTGTGGCTGATAAAAAGGCACTTGCTCTTCTCCTGTCGGAACATTTAACTGAGACCACTGGGCCTCAGCCCCCAGTCACTTCACCTTAATACGCAGGAGCACACACATTCATACACTGACTAAAACACAAGCTACACCTCTAGCCATATGAGATAACCTTGTCAAATGAAATCCCTAGTTGTCATAGTCTTGAACATGGCTTGTGTAGAGGGTGCCAGTGATGTATTTAGAAAAAAAAAAAAAAAAAGAAAACCTAAATAAGCAACAGAGAACCTAATGTACAGGACAAGCATCACACTAGGAAGCAGAAAACCCCGCCCCTTCCTGGCTCTGTCATTTACAAGCTATGGGACCTTTCCAAGCCTCATCTCACCTGCTTGTTTGTTCTCAATGTTCCAGCCACTTCACACAGCTCTCCTGGGGCACGCTGTGCTCTTCCGTCTTTCTGTGTCTCAGCTTTGGACGCGACCTTCCCTACCCGGAGAACCCCTCTGGAGCCTAGTTCAATTCTCATCTCTGTGAAAAAGTACCTCAATTCCCTTGCCAGAATGAACCGCACCCTGCTGTGGGAAAGTTGAACGCTATTTGCAACTTAATACCGGCCACACAGCGTTATCTGTGCCTGTCCATTTCTTCTAGTATCCTTGAGGGCAGGGACCATCTCATCTTTGTACCTTCAGAACTGTCAAACATTGAGAAGCGCTCAGTAAAAGTTTGTGAAATAAAGGACAAATCAATGAAGGGATTACCAACAAACTGACTTCACCAAATTTCAATTTCATCACCTTCAAAACAGGGATAATAAATGGTTACCCTGCTCATTCAGAAGTCATGATGATCAAAAAAATGAACTGATGCTTTGCACTTTGTTAGGTACTCTATAAATGGAATGATTATGATAAAATACTAAAAAGCCATGATGTCCATAGTATGATGGCTTCACATACAGTAAAAATATTATCCATACATGCCACACACCTATGCTCAACTTAATTCTGGTATTTTTTTCAGAAAGAGAAATAAAAAATTAGCAAAAGGGACACTTCACTGTCCACAGAAATGTTCTTATGACACTAAAACCAAATATCAAACATAAGAGAGTCACTTTACATATGATTCTCCTTCTATTAATTATGCGCATTTTTCCGCATGGATGTGTGGCGAGATACAGACTCCACTCTGTGATGTAAGCAGAGTACTGCATATTCCACTCCCAGGTTGCCATCTCAAAACATATTAAAAGCAAAACTGCATTTCTCTGGAAGAACAGGCCCATGATGTGCTGAAGAGCTAAGGCATCTCTTTGAAGACAAAAAGATAACTGAGGAATTCTGAAGGTGAGCAAGAAGATAACGATGGCATATTTCAGCTGTAGGTAACTGAGGACTGTTTGCTCAACATCTCTTCAACCACCTCTGTTCGTTCTAACCAAAATACTCTCCGATCGTAGAGAAAAGAATTCTCACATTTGATCAAGACCACCGCTGTAACAATAATAAATTCTGAAGCAGTTTCATTAGCTTGAGGAAGCACAGTATCATAGCCATGCACTGACTCCAAAGTACCATGTGTTCTCAGGCCCTGGGACAATGGGGCATTATCACCGGAATGGCTCAAATGTAGAAAGATCAGCTTGGTTACACTGGAGTCTACAAACCCATAAGCTCACAAGCATCCCCTTATTTATATGTCCTGATTATTTTCAGGTGACAAATAACTCTCAAATTATGTTCAAGACCCAATGTTCCCATTATGTAGAAAACCTACCCAGATCTACTTTCTAAGCGTGTAGTCACAGACAAGGACAAGCTCTGGCCAGTCAAAATCCTGCAAAGGAGTTAAACTAATCTCATCATCAAATGGAAGGATGGGAACTGAGAGTTCTCACTAGAAGGATGAAGAGGCTGTCCCAGCTGCAAGTCATCGTAAGCTAGCTGGCCCATCATCCGCCCGGCTACAGCTGTATCCAACTCTCAGTTCACCCAAAGAGATTCACACTCTCGTGGGGCCAAAATGAGTGTCTCTCTTTAAAAAAAAAAAATGCCCAATTGAAAATAACTCTCTAATCTGCATCCTTTCAATAGAACTGAAGTGCACTTCACTAACACAGAGCACGGGCATCTTGAATTAGCAGAGAACTATTTTTAACACATGAAGGATAAGATATGAAATTAGTTTCACGGGGAATGAGAACCTTGGAGATTATTTACTTTGCCTTAATTACTTTGACTCACCATTAATTTAGCTTTCCTAGGGTACTAAATATTTCACGCTAAGATTTTGAGACTAAAGAAACTTGAGCACAAATTTGGAGCTTTGGAAGTCTGCAGCAGCACTTCAGCACCGAGGCACGGATGGCCCCATTGGGCATCAAAGGCTATTCATGGTGCACTGCTCAGTGACATTTTCAGTTGCTGTCTCCGTGTTGTTTTAGCCCTGGGACTAGAAGCTCTGCCCTGACTATGCAGGGAGCCACACTTTATCCAGCTTCTGTTTAACTCATCAGCCAATAACTTCACTGGTGCTCACAGCTACTCTCGAGACTGCCAAATAGGGCAAGCAGCAATCGCCTCGAGCCAAGGAGAGAAAAGTGTAGACTGCACACTTAAAGTTTTTCATGATTAGTGCAATTGGGCAATGGAGTCAATTCCCAGGGAAGGTGATGAAGGAGACACTACAGCAGGTATTCTGTCATCGGTTCATTACAGCATCAGTGGGAAAGAACGTGCCCGGTTCCCACCAAAGCACTTACAGCGAGCAGGGTCTGCCATATACAGCTGGCCATTTGCCAAAGCCCGGTCCTCTGCCCCATGGCTCTTAATCGGCTGTCCACTGGAAGACACCACAAACGACGGGCAGTGCATAGCAGCCGCCAGGAGCCCAAGGAGACCAATACACTTGTTGCCAGATGCAACACAAGACTCACCAAGACCACTCAATCTGTCAGTGCCCTCCAGCTCCCCCTGGCATTTGGCAATTAGAGAGGCGGAGGGTGGTGAGAGACTGCACAAGGTGGAGCTCTCCTTTTGGCCCCTGCCCAAAAGGAACTCTTCCTTCTTCAAAGTGACAGAAGGACTGACCCTGTGCTACATAATTCCATTCCTGTGAATTTAAGCTGTTGCTTTTCTCTACTAAACATGCTGCATACACCCTAACAGTCTTTCTTTTCTTTTTTAGTGGAAACGTATTTTTGCTTTTTAAAAACATAAGTTGCCTTTTTTTTCTTCTTGTTGATCAGGAGGGTGTTTGACTTAATTGATTCATGTCCATCTAGCAGTCTGAGCCCAAAAAACAGAGCAGCCAAGCTCACACATTTCTAAAATTCTATCACTTCTCTACTTTGTAATAAAATTCTGTCATGTAAATAGGCTTCCGTGATAAACCTTTCCAATTTAACAATAATAATTTCTTTCTTTAGCATATTCACAGCTTTAGAACATGCTCACATATACCATGCACTTAATCTTATCTATTTTTACCATTTGGCCCCTTTCCTCAAGTTTCAAGCTCATGAAACAAAGTCCCAACTCTCAGTGCCCACAGGTGAGCCTGTTCCCTTTGTCACTATTGATCCAAATTCCTTATTTTCTAGGTTGTACATCTCATCCAGGTCATTTGCACTTTGGGTTAATTTTCATCATTTAAAAATTTCAGGTGAATCTCTTTAATGCCATCTTAATTTTAGAACTAACCACTATATTCCTTCTTTTACATCATCAGTTAAAATAAAACAAAGCCAGTTGTTATCAATAATTTCTATTTGGGAGAGAGGGACCCTTATGGAGCAAAATGTGGTGGGATAAAAGGTTCAAAATTCTTGCTTCTTCCGCATACTAGCTATGACAGTGGACAAGTTAATCTTCCTGGGTTTTGGTTTCCTCTTACTGTTGACAGAAAAAAGGTTATTATGAGGATTAAACAGGATGGCATCTACAACTGTGCCAGAAAATACTCAAAGGGACATTCACTGTAACTCTGAGATCTTCTGCTCAGTTTCCACTCAAATGTCCTTCTCATTCACATGAATACGGGCCATCCTAACAAATCACATCTGTCATTGGTTCCCTGGAAGTGTGTCACCCATGAGCTGCCCCGTTCATTTCCTCAAAACAATGACCAAGGTCCCACCATCTCAGAGATCACTGATTTCTGCGTTAGCTTTTTCTACTAAGTTCAAAAACTTCAGAGGTACAATAGAAAGTGCAGACTAACTGCATGAATGGCCACCATCCACCAGCACTTTCCAGACATGGGAATGAAGAGGTAGACAATGCAGAATGACTGGAGAGCACATGCCACTGAGAAGACACAGGGTGGCACTCAGGGGCACCCAGTCAATTCCTGAGCCATCGCCCACCAAAAACTAGGCCTGCAGCTGGAAGAATGTATTCCTCTCCATCCTTCCCTCTTTGCCTTCCTGGTGAAACATCTTATACACGGAAGCTTTGATTAACCTCAACTTATGTCAGGTCAAGTTTGTCTTGCTTGGAGAAATTGTGACGCCTGAAATTCTGCTTCAGTTCAGAAGCTAAAAACAAAAAAAACAAAAACAAAAAAAAAAAAAAACAAAACCAAAAACCAACACAAAACAAAACCACACACAAAAAAAGCAAACAAACAAACAACAGCCTCTCAACAGGCAGTTGAGGGATTTCAAAATATAATTGGCAAGAGTATGGTTTACCAGCTTAGATGGTTTATGTCAATTAAAAAATGTAAAATGGGCATATCTTTTGACCCAGAAATTCCTCTAATAAGAATTTATCCAAATAGGATTACTGCAAAAGAATAAAGTATACATACAAGCAAGTTTAGGGCAGCAATAGTGTTTAGACTGAAAAACTGGGAACAACTTAAATGTCTATCAGTAAGCCCAGAGTAAACTCTAACAGAAACCATTAGCTGCCTCCTTTGCAAGTTGTTTCACCTTCTTTTCCAGAACTCTGAGTTCCTTATTCACAAACTTTGGATGGGATTAGCATAAACTGTTACCCAGATCTGAAACAATCAGAATAATGGCATTCCCTTGGTCACATTACCTAAGATGATCCAGGCAGAAGAAGCCCAGGATTTTAGTTCAGTGACTGGCAGAGGCTCTCTTTCTCTGGATAATGAGCCCCTGGAGCTGCAGCTATTTTGCTACCATGAGGAGCATGAAAAAGAGTAGGGAAAAGAAAACTATAAAGGAGAGAAATCCTAAGTCCCGATTAAATTATGCCTGAAGCCCTTACCAACTGGATTTTTACTATATTCTTATTATTTAAGCTACTTTGCCCTGGGATTTGTATTGCTTACATGAAAAGCATCCAATAAGAGTATTCAATTATTAAAAAGATAATATATATTTATTGGCATGGACAGTTGCCAACCACATGTTATTAGAAAAACATAGACTACAGAATAACACATACAGCAAAATCCCATTTACTGAGAACTTCATCTGTACATAGAATATACATAGACACACATAAATAGAGATGATAGAGAATTATACTTGGAAGAATTTTACAAAAATGTCAACAATGGCTAACTCTAGTATTTCAGAGGAATTTTACTTTCCTTTTTGTATTCTTCTATAGTGTATGCTCTTACACAACAACATGCATTTTTGTGGAACAGAAAAACTAAGCTTTGAAAAAAGCTGGCTATTTACTGATTCTGTTTATCTTTGGTGGAAAATAAATGAACCGCTTTTCTTCAGATCCCTCTCCAAACCTAAGTGGTCCAGGGAAAAAGATCAAAACCCATCAGGCACTCAAAATATTATTTCATTATAAAACTCTAGGATGAAGCAATGAAACCACTTTAAGATCTGAATTTGTACATGCTGAAAAAGAAACACAGCCAGAGGTGCCCAAGTGTCTTTCCAGAAGAGTGGAAATAATATTAATCAAAATGAAACATCTTGTAGGAGCTGAGCACTTCATACTCAAACAGAGGAAGTCCTAGTTGGGGAGGGAAGAAGGGATCTCTTGCAAGGATGCCAAGAGACACCAGCTACTTGCAGGAAGAGCAGGTACCATTGAGGCCGCTTACAACCACTTTGGCATGCTGTTATGCTGGGTAAAATAGAGGGCTTAACCCTTGACTGCTGCTGGATACCCACACCCTTTCCTCAGGGACCCTAATGCCCAAGGACCCAACGCCACTCCCTTAGTAGGAGTCTTCTTTCACTTACTTTAAGATCTCCAAAGGTAATAGTTTCAACAACAACAACAACAACAACAGAAAACTAAATTCTCTGTAATATCCTTCAGTTCTAAAATTATAATTTAACCAAACATGTTAGCGAAATTGTGGTGGGGGAGGGAATTATTTGAACGGGACAGTAACATCTGAATGTCGTAGACTCTGGCTGCGAGTTGACAGCTCTAAAAAGGTAGTAATGGCTTAGAAAAACCTACCGACGGCAAACAGAAACCAGAAGTCAAAGACAAAATCTTGATTTGTTGATTGGTAGATTTTTACCAAAGCTTGTAGGATTTTCTGACTATAAAGTCTCAAAAAACTCTGGCTTCTAAATTCAGTTAATTGGAGTTAACATGTCTTTAATAGGAATCCTGTAGCTACAAGGTAACCGCAAAATATACCAGGATAGTTGGTTTTATGTGTTAATTTCCAGCAGTTGTATGTGTCTCTTACCATAAATTACTACACTGTACCTACACTGTATTTCATAAGAATGTCATTGTTCTCAGTCAGTCACCATTTAATTCTGGGAGAGGCACAATACTCCAAGAAAGAAAAGAATCAAAAATAAACACCACCCATAGAACTGTCTGTATTACATGCTTGTCTTTAAGATCAAGTTAAAAATTCATCTCCAAAAAGCATCCATCCCACTCAAAATTACAAGCGTACACTAGGTTATCCATTTGTTTATTCTGTGTCTCATTCTAATTCATCCCACCTTGATGGACTGTTGACAGCCTGCAATCTTAAAGGGCATCAGAATGAGAAAGAATGACAAACAACAATAAATGGTTCTCAAACCTCAGTTCCGAGAAGAATCCCTTAAAGTCCCTCTTTAGTCCATTTGCATCAGTACCTTGAGGTGGGCTTACGTACCTGTACTTTTAACAAGCAGACTACCTAGATCTGAATAGGGGATGAATTATCCTTTGGGAAACAGTTACGTGGATAGTTAAACAGTGACTAAGTCACTTACACAGATAATCAAACTTAATTATATAACTCCATATTGGATCATTCCACTCTTCTCTTCACTAATCTTGTCCCTCATCCAGGAAGCCATCACCATCATCTGTCTCTGAACTTGACCACTACTTCCAAGTCTGCTGTCTTGCTTCCACTCTTCCCCTCTCCAATCCCTTCTTCAGAACTTGCCAGAAAGATCTTACATGCTACAGGTAACACGACATCACTCCTTGTAAAACTCTTCAATGACTGCTTAATGGGCATGGCGTTTCCATCAGGGGCGATGAAAATGTTTTAGAACAGACATACCAATGGTAGTTGGACAATATTGTGAATGTACTAAATACCATTGAATTATTCACTTTCACACAGTTTGTGTTATGTGAATTTCATCTCAACTTTAAAAAAGAAAAAAACAAACAAACAAAAAAAAATCCAAAAACTTCTCAATGGCTTCCCATTGCACTTAGGATAAAATCCAAAGTCCTCAGCATGGCTTAGCAGGTGTGGCATAACCAGGCCCTAAGCCACATCTCAGCGGCCTCCCCCCCAGGTACAGTCCACCCTCACTCAATGCACTGCACCAACCCGAGTATCTTTCAATGGCTCTAAAACCCAAGATCTTTCTCAGGTGAGGGCTTCACAAATGGTACTCCCCAGCTGGATAGCCCCAATCATTCTTCAGATCTTCATTTGTAAATTATTTTCCTCTATAAGCCTTCTCTGACTACTTCATCCTCTCTATACCCTTTCAGAGAAACCTGGTCTTTTCCAAGTTCTTGTCAAGAGTTCCAATTACAGAATTATTTGGGGGTTACTTAATGTCCTTTCCAGTAAACTGGGGGCTCCCAGAAGGACAGGAACAGTGATCATTTTTGTTCACTGCTGTATTTCCAGCACCTAGCATGAACTTGGCACAATAAGTGCCTATTCATTGGGCAGAAGGAATATGCAGCATGCTTTCCTCCAAAAACATTAAATCTTTACTACAGAATGAGTACCAAGCTAGGTCACAATATTATGTGAGATTTAAATATATATCTACCAACTTTATTCTTTTAACAACTAGATGAGAAAAATCAGAGACTACTCAGGGCCAACTCAACATAATAGAGTGCACAACCAATGCACAGAAAACAACTCTCACTTCTACAGTGCCTGCTTTGTGCTTCTTGATAGATTGAAGTTCCTAATGCCCAAGAAAATTCCATTTAAAAACTCTCTCCTCATGCCACAGCACATTACTGAGTAATGAGGAAAGAAACAGGGATTATATATTTACAGAAAGATGGAACCGAGGTGGGTAAAGACCAGGATTCAGAAGGATGTCTTGGGAAACTGTTGGCGGCTCTCACATAGGCTCCACTTTCCAGAATAAAACTGTATAGAGCACTCCCAGGGGAAAAAGGACCCTGAACTCAGTTCTGAGAGATGTAGGAAAAAGAGAAATAGAGGAGAAACTCGCGTAAGAGCAGGCATGATTGGTACTTTGTTACTAAACAAACTGTTCTTTAGCGATTAGAGATGAGCAAGTGATTTATTTTTTTCCGATCTTGCACTTGTATTAACTAGAACCCTAATTTTTCCATGAGGCTGAAACATGTCTTTATTACTTGCCTTCAAAGCTTATGCCCATTTAAAATAAGCTTATTTCTTTTCCATTGTCAGCTTGCCCAGAGCCGCCTAATCTATAATTCTCCTGCCCAACGCTCACCACTTCTGATCATTATGGAGAGCAGAGGCAAGCAAGTGGCCTTCCAGCTTCCAAAGAGATCCATCTGTTCATAACTGTGTGCACTAGCTGCAAAACACTCCCCAGCCCTGTGTCCACCACAAGGACAGAAGAACATCAGGACCTGAACACATCCAGAGCTCATGCCACAGGCTACTTTTCAATATTTAAATTCTTCTTCAGCCAAAGCTTTGGATTTTCCCCGACCCTAATCCACAGTCCCAGTAGTGGTTTGCATGGCTATCCATTTAAAGAGTATCCCACGTGTGTGCTGCAGTGCCTAAGGGTACTATTCCTGGCCTTGGAAGATGGGGCACCTACAACTGGATTATTTGTGTGACCTTTTACACATCTTAGTTGGAGATAGCTTGAAAGCATTTTCCTTGCTCCAACTCCCAGTTCCCTGTGCTCACCTGGGGACCCGCCTGGAGAAAAGACGAAGTTGCTCAATGTGACCAACTATGAGACCAATATGGTAGCAACCAATAAGACTGCTCTCCAACCGGGGGAGGAACCTGAGTGGTCAACCTTACCATCCCAACACCTTCCCTAAGCATACTGTTTCTCTTTCATATCCCTTCCTTAAGGTAGTATGTGTGGCCATCATGGTGGTTCCCAGCTTTGCTTTCAATGACATGGCTTCTAAATATGCTTTATACCTGAAGATTCTACGGAGTCCTATTACCTTCTGACAAAGACATTCTTATTCAAATTCTTACCATTGTTTTTGTTATAGAGTCACATACTCCTACTTTTATAGGAGAAGAGGCGGAGGACCCCTGTAATACAAATAAACAGCATCCTCATGCAAGAAAGTGAAGTGACAGCAAAACCAAATCCTAATGTAGCAGATGTATGCCCCATAAACCAAAGAACATTCAGGAGCGAGTCATGAGACCAATATGTTAACATGGGCATAAGGGTATTACACATGGAGATGAGGTCAGTAAGAACCGCTAGCAGAAAATAAGATAGGGAAGATTAGTAAAAGAGCGGCCCAAGGACAAAATAACAAAGACACTAGGGGAGGCTGCAAAATTACCAAATATATTAGACAAAGGGAAATCAGGTTGGAAAACCAAAGACTGGAAGCAGGTGAATAATCAGTCAAGAGACTGGGATTCTAGGTGGGAGAGGTGAGATTACAAGTTACAAATTCTGCCCTGACTAGAGTTTGCAAGATTTTTCCCTTGGAATACGCCAGAATGTCAGAAACAGAAAACCTCTTCAGATTTATACCATTTCCATGCTTTGAGGAACTGCAGAATATCTAACTAGGAAAACAGAAATCTCTTCAAGCATTTTTTACAAAGGAAATTTAATATAGGGACTTGGTTACTCAGGTGATGGTGGAGCAGAGAGCCTAACAGGATAGCGAGGCAATCCAGAGATCAGCAAGAGCAGGAGGCTGCTACCTCCCCAAGGCTGAAGAGACAATGGCAGGAGGGTATGTCTCTGGGGTCCATGGGCCAAGGTCACTTGTGAGCAGCTAGCACCAGAGCCAGTGTGTCAAGCACGAGTGGTGCTACAGAGGAGGGAGTCTCACTGCCAGGGATGCTGCACAAAGCTAGAGAAAAGAAAAAAATGCCTTGGTCTTGCCCTTCTCCCTGCCCTCTCTTCCCAGTGCCTCCCACAGGCTGAAGACAGCAGGCCAGCTGACTCAGGAATCTAGGAGCACAACCTGAAGGGGTGCGCCCCCTCCGACCCAAAGATGAAAAGGGGAGGGCAAGGAATGCCAGAAGGAAAGGACAGAAACTCTGGTACAAGAAAGATGAGTTACAATAGGATTTAATAAGGAAGCTTCTTTTGCAATAGACATACTTTTAAAAGGTTTGTGTATTGCCATAGAAAGGCGCCAGTAATAAAGTGGTTACCTAGTAATAAAGTGGAAGCTATACCATGGCCTACTGACCTTCCTGCCATGTTAGGTGGCCCTTGATTCCACTCTGCAGAATCCCAGACTTGAAAGGGGGTTAAGGAATCTATTCTACATTACCCTTTCTTCAGTTACAGCTAAGCCAGCACAAGTCCAACAAGTGAATTTTTTTCAAAATTTTAGAATGAAAAAGACTCCTTGAAAAGTAAAAAAATATCCCCTGAGTACTGACTAGAAAAAACCTGGCACATATACCCAAATGATTACAAGTAAAACTGGGGAAATATGAAGAAGATATGACGGACTCTATCAACCAATATCCTGGTTATGATATTGTGCTATAGGTTTGCCAGATATTATCATTGGGGGGAAATGAGCAGAGTGTACGCAGTATCTCTCTGGGTTATTTCTTGTAACTGCATGGGAATCTACAGCGATGTCCGAATAAAGTTTAATTTAAAAATATCATAAATACGTTCATAATATTCTAAGGCTGCTCTCCTTGAATTGTGTTGAACACAGTCTCTCCAGCCTCCTTATGCTCACATGCCCCATATTGCCACTGCCTTGACTCTGTTCTGCCTGTTAAGCAAGGCCCAATAAGCTCTCTGCTGACCCATTCTACAGCTTCTTATAATGCAGTCTTCTCCGTGTCATCGGCTCAAGGCTACTTTTGCAGAAAGGTGATGGTGTGAAGTTGCTCTTGTTTGACGATTCAGCCTTGGCATATCTGACTACAGACAGAGCCAGAATATAAGTATTTGTACATGGGACAATTAGAAGGCTGCCTCCTTTTATTTCATATCAACTAACAAGCTTTAACCTGTTCATTTCATGATTAAGCATTTAATTCAGAAGAGCTCTTTTTACAGATTTGCTCTTCCCTTCTCCCGCCCTCCTCTGTACCCTTTGGTCTCCTTTGGGAGTTGGTGGCCTAAGAGCTGGCAGGGGAAACTGCAACGAAAAGCCTGGCATTTTGACAGAGCAAGAGAAAAGAACTAGCCCCAACCCCAGCTACCACTCATTCACTTAGCTAAAATACAGGGTCTCAGAGAAGCAGGAAAAACAATAGACCTAAGTACAGGCTAGGACTTCCAGAAACTGATGGTGGATGAAAATCTCCTCTTAGTCAAGAGTACAGGGGTGGGGGGAGGGTGGGAATCACTATTCATCAGAAAAAGGACGTGCGTCACAGGCATCTCTGCAACTCTCCTTGTCTATAACTCCACAAATCCTTCCTGTAAAATGTAACTTTCTTCCTTTAATGATCTAGTAGTGAATTATTTATATTCTTCAATTTATCTTCTTGTCTTCTTTTATTTATTCCCAGACTTGTGCTCCTTAACTCTAGAAAGTCTGACCAAGATTACAGGCAAGGCACAGGAGTCTCAGCCCTTCAGGGGTGCTGAGCTTAATGCACAAAGCAGGGCCACGATGCATGGCAGAGAGAGGATTAAAATCTCATTTTTGGAACGGCAGTCAGCTAGGTGACCACACACATGCAGGCCTCCATGTCCTGTTGACTTTTCCAGACAGCTTTCCATCACAACCCATCCTGCATCCTTCCCCCACCTCCATCCCCACAGTTGCCACCTTCACTTTGGTGCTGACCATTGCTTGCCTGGGCAATGCCACCTCCTAACTGATCTCCAGGCTCCTGACTCTTCCTCCATGAATCCACTTGCCACACACCTGCGAGCATGATCTTGCTAAGAAGCAAATGAAAAATGACAATGCCTACGTCTTAATCCTTCAGTGGCTCTCCATCATCACCTGAGACCAAGTCTCCCAAATTTGCCTCTTTATAAAAACCAGTGGGGGCATTAATAAAAAATAAAATTAAATAAAGCAGATTCTTCAGCATCTTATGTTGGGATCCTCCAGAAACAGATCTTGAGACAGAATGGAAGTACAAGTTATTTATTTAGCAGAGGATCCTAGAAGCACTGGTAGAGGAAAGAGAGACAGTCAACAAAGCACAGATATCTAACAGATTGCCATTATGGGCAACTGAGGTTCAGTTTCACTAGGCAATTTAGGGACACAGTGTGGAACGTGTGTCAGTTATCACACCAGAAAGTCCAAGATGCTAGTGTATTACCTCCCAGCTCCCTTCTGTCATTGGCCTAGGTCCAGTCCTGAGGCCATTAACTTCACTGCCCAACCACGCTGCCTTACATGTGGGAGAAAAAGCCTCCGCGTAGAGAACAAGAGGTACTTGCAGAAGCATTCTGCAGACATGAACTGGAGCAGTGGGCATTTGGGCAAATAAGTATGACACTGACCATGTCTGCTCCAACAGGCCATGTCCCTGAAGATTTTGGTACAGTGGGTCTGGGGTGGGACCCAGGAATCAGTAGTATAGCAGGAATTGCATGGAATTGTGTTCAAGAGGCAGATTGTGAAACTAATATCATGAAGCTCAAAATCTTGTATGGGTTTCACTAGGTCCACCATTGTGTGTCTGCCGTCCTGCTCTCCAGACCTACTGATCCTCCTGCATAGTCACCTTTAAAGTCACATTTGTGCACTTCCCTGCAAACAGCATATTCTCGTCTATGAGCAAGAACTGTGCCTTAAGAATCTTTATGATACCCAGGGCCAAATACTGCACCATTCATGCAGTAAATGCTCAATAAATCTTTGTTAAAGAAATAATCCTAAAAGAAAATAATACGATATTATTTAAGTGTTCCCTGGATAAAACTACCTTCCCTATGCATCAAAATAGTAGGTACAATTCTACTAGTGAAACTAAACACATAATTATATTAATATATATGTTATATTACATAATTATATTTAGAACCCAATGTATGCCACATACTCAGGAATCTCTCCAGGAAAGTATTACAGCCTTTTAACAGTATACACCTTAACACATTTTTCCCCCAAAAGGGAGTCTTGATAGAGATGGGCAAAGAGGGGACATGACTTGGCCCTGGTCAACAGATGTGGTAGCTCCCTCTCCCCAACCTGGAGTGACCCGAGGTCGGCCATGGGAGAGGTGTTTTTTAAAAACATAGCAGGACTAATTCTCTCGCAGAAAAAGGGAACTCAGGAAGCAGTCTGCTGGAGCTTTGCTGATACGAAACTACTAATTAAGCCCTACAAGGGAGATAAACAGCTGGGTAGTGGTGGAAAGCTGAAGGATGTTTGAGACTAATTGGAAGCATGTTAAACTTTACCTATCTTGTGATCCTGCCATGGTTGTCCCCAGAGACACTATCACTCTCCACCTACTTCACAAGGATGGCACAGGACAAAGAAGAGAGACTTATTTCAATGTCACTGAACTCTTGGGATTATGACTTCATCCAATGACCAGAAATTTGGTACCTGGGATCTAGAATGGTAACTCTGGGCTCAATCCCTTAAGTGCAAAAACAGTTGTTGTGGTTTTTAAGCTACTAAAAGTGCTCTCTTGCAAATGAGACCATAGCAGAGGTCTGGCCACTCACAGTCACTAAAGACCTCATCCATGGCTTTTTCCCCACTGTTTGGGATGTTAACCACAGCCCCTTGGCCACATTCCAGTCTGGATAATTACACTGGGGCTAGCAAACCTCACCCTCTAGCTCCAACTAAATAAAGTATTCCTTTGGACTAGCTACCATAACCTTTGTTCTGCTGCTGTGGGCTATTAAAGAGCTATTCTGTACTTAGGATGGCTGTATTTGTGAAAAATCAATACTCCTGGTATAACTTTCTACACTGACAAGAAGTATATCCCACAATATCTCACTGGCTAAGTTATTTTTTTAATATAGTGCCAGAAACAATTAGAAAACTACGGTAATTTCTTCTCCATCTTCTCAACTTATACTATTCATGCAGACACCGACTGAAGTGTTTGCAACATTATATACACTAAAGGAGGGCAGGTGAATATTCCACAAAATAGGTACTGTGTGTCTACTACATGCCAGGCTCTATTGTAGGTACTGGGAACTGTCGTAAGGGTTGTGGGTTATGTTCTCAGCATAATTTGAAAATCTTACAAAGGGAATAATTCAATGAAATTCTTCCTATGCTACTATATTTCTGAAAATCTGAATATATACACTTTACTAAATATACCAGCATTACCATGCACAGAGCTCCCAATAAACACACTATTCCTGTCCACTCTTAGAAGAGTCTATAGGACCTTAAACTCAATGTCTGTGTAGGTATGTGTGTGGAAGGATATGTCTGTCTAAAAATAAGAAAATATGCTTTCTTGGCTAGCTTGGAGGGTAACAAATGGGATGCTGCCTATGTATACGTATATATACATATATATGTATATATACGTATACATATATATATGTGTATATATACGTATACATATATATATGTATATATATACACATATACACATATATATGCTTGTTTTTAGCAATCATCCTATTAGTTTGGGTGAGAGTTTACATGTTATAATAGCGGAAACAGACATAAGGAAATTGAAAACATAAATATCTTTTGTTTAAAGTTTCTCTTTACTGTATGAAAAAAAACCATAAATCAAGTCTTTTAGTGTTCTACTACAAAGATGAAAACAAGAAAAGGGGGGAAATGTAAGTATTGTGTGTTTGCACATTCACATACACACACATTATCTTGTACTTGAAGATAGGATAGGGAAGTTAAACATCAAAATTCCAGTGAGTTAAATTAAATGCATGAATGACAGAATATTTAACATCCCACCTCGCAAAGAAAAATGGCTCAGAAATTTTAAAAAATAATAATAGCAATATTGAAATTTCAATTAATCCTAGAGGATCTGAAACAAGTACTTGCCCTGGACAAACTATAACCAGACTGTGGAAAATAGTTTTAAAAATTCAGTGAAGTTCACTTGAATCTGCCAAATTATTATTCTGCTTGAAAATTCTCCTAGCTAGAACAAGTTAATAGCAGGCTTCCAAAACTAGGTTAAACATGCTCTAAATCAATTTATTCCCCCCTATAAATCTGCTAAAGTGCATGCTTTTCTGGTGAAAATGGTTCTTCAATGGTACTTAATACTGTCACTTTATTGTTTCTCCAACCAGACCACTTCAAGTTTTTCTACTGCAATTATTACATTAAAGTTAAATGCCTATCTTTGACATAAATAATAAACAATGAAATACAGATTCTTTAAAATAGCATAAGGAACCTCAAAATGTATCACACAGGCAATACATTTCCTAAGTTTAGAAGAAATGCCTAATGATGCATCTGTGATCCAAGTTTGCCACCCAGTAATTTATTCATTATCATCTTAGAGTTAAGAAACAATTGGCACGATTACATCTCCCACAGATACGCGACTTGTCCTCCACCAACATGCTTCAGGTAGCATCTTTGGCAAGAGAGCTTTGATAAAAGACTGAAATGAATATTATGTAGCGACACAGTCTGCCCCATGTACTTTAAAGAGCCCAAATCACTACACCAACAGTATTTCCACCACGTTGCAGACAGAAGACCAGAACGAGTGATTAATTAGCTGTAATGTTTAAACTCTCACTGGTATACAAGCTGACCAACACAATCTTCAATCTCATCCCTGTTTAAAATTCACTCAGAGAATAATAGATCATTAAAGATTGTCCAAAAGTATAAACAATTACCAAAGCAAGGGATGGGGCTTCCCCACTTGGGGGGAAAAAGACAGGAGTCCTAGGACTTTTTATATTGAAGGGAGAACACATGATATACAATGCCTCTAACACCATAATCTAGCCTGGTGTCAATATTGAATTTGTACTCCCAAATATTGCTGTATTTTCTAAGTATCTTTATTAGGATAAAAATCTTTTTTTATAAACTTTATGTAACTAAAGGACAAGAATAATTCCAGGGAGGAAATGGGGGAAACTTTCCAAATGTGACCCAAGGGAAGACATTCTAGAGATGGTTCTGTCACCAGGGTCAAGTCACATGACCTCACTGTGCCTCAGTGTCCCATGAAATTAAAGAATGAGGCCAGAGCACAAATCTCTAATTCCCTGCTAGCAGTGAAATCCAGCTATCTATTTAGGTGTCACGGAGAACTCAAGTTTTTGTAAAACCCCAAAAGCATCTGACAGCAGCAGAAAATGTGCTTACAGTGTCTAACGACTACAAAGGGAAGAATGAGAAGGGTCTAAACAAGTCACCCTATCTTGCATCTTTCAGTTTATACTAGGATTAAGAGGGCAACCGAAATTAGATGCTTCATTTCATCCCACAGTAACAATGTAATTCTTATGACAAAAAAATGTAAATACTCTTTTTAAAAACATCCCCCAAAAGAAAGAGCTTCACCTGACTCAAATGAAACTTAGATCTGTCTCACTTGGAGGGCTTCAATGCTTGAGCTACAGTATGGGTATCAGGATGTGGAAGCAGCTGTCACTGCTTTGTTTTTCATTCACAGTAGGTGGTTGCCAAGCAACAAAATACTATTGTCTGTTTCCATGATCTATTGGCCAATTCTACTGGTAATAATGCTTTCTACAGTTTAAAACAGGGCCACCTTTTGGACAAGAAGAAATGAGAAAAAATTTAAGAATGACAATAACACATATATAAATAAATACACTGAATGTACCCCAAAATGACGTGTATACATATATAGCTGTGTGGGTCTATACATACATATATTTTGCAGATATACATATGTGCGACTATATACATTCATTTTCTACCTACCTCAAAAGCCATCTAACTTTGATAGGCCAAAAACTAGAATCTAAATCCCCTGAAGGCAAATCAAAGTATGACCTAGAGATACAAAAACATAGTAAGACCTATTTTTTCAACAATAGCAATAATTTCCAGTTTGCCAGATGTATCAAATCTGTCCCTTCCATACAAAGTCTTACAATCATAAAATCAATTTTGTCTACTTATATACAAATAATATCAAAAGGAAAACCTTCACTATCTATCTACTTTGGAATTACCTAACATATTTAACATGCTGTAGGACTTACTGAGTTTTTATGTGCTACCACTGCATACAAAGATAATAATTGAAATGGGAAAATACTGTTGCTGCTTACACCCAAGAATCTTAAAACACATTCATTTTTAAAATAATTGAACTGTTCTCCTTGGAATAGCCTCATGTGATTCCCCACTTTGTTTTGATATGGGTCCCTGGGGAATAGCAGTCATGCTATGTTACTCTTGCATATTTCACTAGCTTGCAAATAAAATAACACACAGTGTACTCAATATAAAGTTGTCAACATTAACTTGCATCAGTTGCTGTTTGTTTTGCATTGACAAGGCTTCTAAAGATAAGAATTACAATATTCTTAGATGTACAGACACAACATCAAAACGGCCTGAAGGAATCAAAGCTTGAAAATGCTAGAGGCAATCACGTTTTGAAATAAAGAGAAATCAGTATCATTTATACATAATTTATACATACATATATGTGTGTGTGTGTGTGTGTGTGTGTGTGTGTGTGTGTATGTATGTATTGCTGCAAAGGACCTAAATAACGCCAGAACAATCTTTGGATTTTATGCAATGCTCATCCGTCTTCCTTCACAATATTTCAAAAGCACTTTGCCTTAACTATTCAGTGCATCCCTCTAAAGGAGCTTTTAAGTTCACTTTTTGAAATTCATTGCCACTTGGAAATCTATATATTACAACAAAACGGGAATAAGCAAAATCCATTACATGGCTTGACATCATTACTATAAAGTCTCCTATCAAAAGGACAACGCCAGCAAAACAGAAACAAAGTGTGCTAATAATGAACTAAATATTATCGAAAATTACCCGTTTCTGGAACGGAGCCTTCTTCAGCAGAACCCACTCGCCTCCCGGGAGTGCCCGTATGGGTTTCTCCTTCACATGTCACCCCATAAATGACCCAGTTGTTTTTTTTCCCCTTAGCTTCCCAAGTTCACCCACCTTCGTCTTCCTTTATCCAAGAAACAATTTCCCTCCCACTTTCTCCATCTTCAGATCTCTTAGCCACCCATTACTTTCTCCAAACTACTGGACTCAAACTGCAGCCCAGTCTGCCACGAACCGTCCCCACATGCATTTGTTTCCCTCATTCTTCTAGATATGCTTTCCAAATCTCTACCACCAAACAAATGCAATACTGATAAAAGTAGGGTTTCAAGCCAGTTTTTGTTTTTTTGTTTTGTTTTTTACTTACAGGAGCAAAATGTTGAGAGAAAAGGAGAAGAGGAGTGTATTCGGAAGGAGAAGGGTGGGACACGGGGATCCTACCCACCCGGGCTTCCCCACCTGTCGACCCCACTTTCCCCATGTGCGCGCCGCGGGATGACAACCACAACACTCCAGAACCACCCCCTCCGGGAAGGAGGCGGGGTTACGCCTTCAGCCAATCAGGATCCGCGAACTCCGGGTGTCCAACCTATGGGGTGGCCGTGGCCGTGCAGGGGGAGGACGTGGGGTGGTCGGGGAGGGGCCGCGTCCGTGGGAGGCGCGCACGTGTCGAGTCCAGAGAGGCAGGGAGGCGGAGAGGCGGCAGGCGTCCAGGACCTGAGGCGCGGACTCTGCACCCTGGCAGCCACCGAGTCCAGCTGCCCACTGCCTCTTTTGCCTTCGACTCGGCGAGCCAGGACCTGCTCCCGCCGAAGAAGACACGTCCAAGGTGTCCGGGTTCCCCGTGTAAGGGGACAGTCACAAAATAACAACAGTACCTAGCGCAGACGAGAAGGGGAGTAAAGTTTCCGGCCCGCACCACAGCGGAGTCCGCCAAGACAGAGAGGACAAGTGGTGCAGGGCGAGAGGGTGACAACCTGACAAGAAGAGGGTAGCGGGAGGGCTGCGCGAGCAGGGCTCCGTCCCGGGTGCCGTGCAGGGGGCGGCGGGCGGCTGGGTGCGCTGTCCAAGGTGCAGGGGAGGTGGGAAGCGCGCGGCGGGCTCGGAGCCCAGAGCCAACACGGGCTGGCGGCGGCGGGGAGAGCAGGACACAGCTGTCTGGAGCGCCGGGCACCTCCAGGCTCGCAAAAGTGACAGGGCTGGAGCTGGTGTAGAGCGGGGAAAGGCGCGGGGGCTGCGCGGAAGCCTCCACGCTTCCACGTACCCCTCCCCACCAGCCTCACCTCTAGCTCTATTCCCCTCCCCCTCCCGGGAGCCCACTCCCCTCCAAGCCTCCGTCCCGGGGCCATGGCGGGGGCGGGACCGGGGAATCCCGGCACCGAGCCCGGACACCCCAGGGATGCTGCGGGCCCTGGAGCTGCTTGCTTACCTGGATCCGCGATACCGGGAGCGGGAGCAGCCCGCCGCGCGGAGCCGGGAGCCGGGCGCTGGGCGCGGCGCGGCTCCTCCTCGCCTTGTCGTCCTCCTCGTCCGCTTCTCCCGGACTCCGTCCCGGACACGAAGCTGCAAGACGCGGCCCGGCTGCAGCTGCGGTTCCCTGTGCTGCCTCCGCCGCTGCTGCCGCAGACAGAGGACGCCCCGTGGCGACTGGAAGCCTGTGTGAGTAGCGGCGCCCGAGAGAGTGGGATCTGCTGGAGACTCCGCGGCTCGGGGCGCGCGGGCGTGCGCACGCGCGTCTGCGAGTGTGAGTGTGTGTGAGTGTGTGTGTGTGTGTGTGCGCGCGCGCGCGCCCACGGGGTGGGGGAGTCGCGAGGAGAGGGGGGGGAGAGGCCAAGAGATGCTGGTAGGGACTGAGGCAAAATTCTTTGCCCCCGGAAATCCGTAAATCCAGCGAAGGAGGATCGAACGTGCGTCTCGCCGGGGGGAGCTGCCCGCGGGGCGGCGGCAGAGGGGGAAGGGAAGGCAGCGCCGCGCGCGGGCTCCGGATCCGAGCGGGTCTGAGCCGAGCGGAGCGCGCAGCCACGGATGCAGCAGAGGCGGTGCCCGTAGCCCTCGGTCGCGCGGCCCCCTCTAGGGAGGGGCCGAGTCGCTCTCTCCCGCCACCGCCGCCGCTGTCCGGACTTCTCGGCTAAGCGCGGAGGGACAGAAATCGGGACACCACGGTTGCCACTGCCACCTTGGAGGCGCTCGGCCCCTTAGTGGGCCGATCGGAGACCCGGGCGCACGTGGCCGACTACCGGCGGGAGTCGGCGTGTGCAAGCGCGGCGGGCGTGGAGTGGGCGGTGGAACCCCACCGAGCGCGGCCCACCGCCTCGCCAGTGTAGGGATGCGGGGCGGGGAGCAAGGGTGAGGTCAGTCGGGAGGGAGGTGAGCTTGCACTGTCCGGGGGGAAGGGAAGGCGCTTCTTACTCCAGGTAGAATGCTGCCTCTTTTCCTCCTCGGAGGCCACTTTTCCTCAAAGTTAATCCACTTCCCAGGTAAAAGTGCCGGTCGCCTCTTTGTTCGGATTCAGCTAACTGTGCAGGATCAGAGCAGCGTCTTTTTGAAGTCAGGCTCGGCCAAGAAGGGGCCCTTGTGACCAGCCTGGCGCCGCTCTTGGCCTGTTAACTCCCATACTCCTTCATTCATCCAAGCCACGTTGTGTATACCTTAGAAATAAAAATTTTAGACACATTTACATACCTTCTTCCTAAAAGACATAGCGTCTTTTCCATTTCTTGCTTTTCCAGTTCTTGCTTATTTTAAATTAGAAGTGCAATTTTATTCACCCAAGAATTTCTTGAAGGATCATAAGGTCTGAGTAATACTTGAAAATACCCTTCCTGGCGGGATTCTTCCACGCAGGGATTGTGTTTTGCATACTTTCGCATGCCCTCCAGTACTTCGCACAGTACCTCGTACATTGTGTGTTTTCTATAAACGTTGAATGAGTGACATTGTTTTTTAGCTTCACATATCCTGAAGGCAAAGACTTGGATGATGGGAAAGTCATTACCACCCCACTAGGCTTACTTGATTTTAACTTGCACCATTTCCCTGTGTGTGACTATTTTCCCCTCTGGCTGCCAGAGACCCAATGTAAAAAAAGACTACAGACAATAGTGACCCATTGTGCAGCCTTACCAAAGTGTGCAAGAAGAGAGCACTCTGCAGGGAACCCAATGGGATATCCTGTGTGTAAGAGGGCTAAAGCACACTTTATTTTAGTCCTGGGGGAATCTAATCTCTTAAAATGTGAAAGTCACTGTTCATTAGCAATTTATAATGTCCCTTCTAGAACAGAAGGACAGGAAAAAAATAAAAACTTTTAAGAGAAATGCACATTTCTACTAGCTTGTCGGGTACAAGCTTTTCTCTTATAAAGAGCATTACTTCATGGACACTGACCAATGCAAGGTCACCCCAGACTATTTCTGCTGTAGCACCAAACCCACGTCCTTCACCCTTGGTATTTCCACAGCCGTCCTCTTAGAAGTAAAAGCCCTCAGTTTTACATTCCACGCTAAATTTCAATTTCTTTGAACTCAGGCTCTTGTATGAGCTGCTTCCCTCTCCACTCATGATATCACAGCTTTAAAATGTAGTTGAAATAAAGTGACAATTAAAATGGATTTATTTGGGTTCTACCAGTGTGTTCTCTAGTGGGGGTCCTTTTAAGTAACTTCTTCTCTGTCCCTCAGTTTACAGTCTTCTTAAGAAGCCAGGTGCTTTTTTGTTATGTAGAACACCTATATGTTTAAAACTTCTACTTGAAAGGAAGCTCTGGAACTTACAGGAGGAGCAGAAAAACTCTTGACACCCCAAATGGGTTCCTGACAGCCAACCTAAAATAGGTATGAGTCAAAGTCTTGCAAAATAATTTTAAAGCTTTGTTTTCCTTAGAGAGATGCCTTTAGGCTTCCCAAGTGCTTGTCTTGGGATGCAGAATGTAACCAAGTTTTAACTTCTCTGATGACCACCAAAGGGGGCAGTCTTCTCTTTGTAAAATAAATGCATTGAGAAGAAGCCAACATTTAAAAATAGTAATGGGAGCGCCTGGGTGGCTTAGTCGGCTGAGTGTGCGACTTTGGCTCAGGTCATGATCTCACGGTTTGTGAGTTTGTGAGTTGGAGCCCCGTGTCAGGCTCTGTGCTGACAGCTCAGAACCTGGAGCCTGCTTCGGATTCTGTGTCTCCCTCTCTCTGCCCAGCACCCCCCCCCCAGCTCATGCTCTGTCTCTCCCTCTCTCTCAAAAATAAATAAACATTAAAAAACTTTTTTAAATAAGAATGTAGGCTTATAGCAATCTTAATTTATGTTCACTTAAAAGATAAACAACAGAAAAGATAACAACATAAGATATATAGTGTTTATGACCCACTTAAAGATAAAAGTTTGGAGGGACAGCCAGGATCAAAATGCCATAAACCATAGGCCCTCACGCTACTTAAACACTACATAATAATAAAATGTGCTGCTGAGAGATTCACTGTTATATGTTATCATAAGTAGGACTGAATCAATAGCATAATCATAAAGGTCCTATTTTTCTTCCTAAAAAGGGCATGCTCCTTAACAGTAACTGCTTTTTTCAATTTGCAACAATGCAATACACTAGTCAAACATTAACTTTCTTAAGAACATAGTCCTGGGGAAAGGTGGAGTAGGTAGAGAAACACTTTAACCTGATTTGACCACAACTAACTAATCTATTCTGTCGGTCTAAATTAAAAAAAAGAAAGAAAAAGCTTTCTACCTCTAAACTCATAAATTTTGGGTGTGAGATGTATCATGGATTCTACAGTCAACTTCTGCTGCTGGGAGCATATGGCCTCACATTCTCTGAAGTGAGGTGGCAAGAACCGTTAGTTGAAGTGTTGCTGTTGATTTTAAATGGTTGTGAGCATGCATAAGGAGACAGGTAATTTCCCCCCATAGTCAGGTCCCAGATCACTTAGTCCATTAGAACTTTATATGATTTAAAAAAAAAAAAACCCCAAAAAAACCAACCTTGACCTGCACCTGGACTCAGAGTGCCACTTTGGTACAGAGTGTCACTCGGGAACAAGGAGAAGACAGGAGCTATCCTGTTTGCATCCGTGCTTTTATACGTTGCTTTATTCCAGGTACTACTTACGGTGCTTAATTCTGAATAAAGATCTTTAAGAAAGTCAAAAACCAGAGGAAAAAAAAGTTATACTTTATTCCAAGCAAAAGTAGATAGGTTTCTGTCATCATCAGTGCTGACATTTATGGTACAGGTGAATATATTAAATAACACCCCTTTTTAATAGTTTCTGATAGAGTTATGGATTTCCTGGAAGCTGAAGAAAGCTATGTATCCTCTCCTCAGGAAAGTGAACATATGAAGATGTAAAAACAATTTTTTTTAATTTTTTTAATGATTATTTTTGAGGGAGTGAGTGGCGGAGGGGCAGAGAGAGAGGGAGACAGAGAATCCTAAATCGGCTCTGTGCTCTCATGGGGCTCAAACTCAGGAACCCGTGAACCATGAGATCATGACCTGAGCCGAAATTGGACGCTCAACTGACTGAGCCACCCAGGCTCCCCTGAAGATGTAAAACATATTTGAGTAAAATTTCAGGAGTTAAGGGAATCCACTCTGAAGCTGAGGTAAGGAATCCCTAACATACGTCCTTTGCACATTGAGATTTACAGCTATAGAGAGATGAATTGGTAGATTTACTAATATCCTCATTTCTAGTTTTAACCTGATAATTTAGTTGATTGTCAACACCAAAAAGATGCATAAACAAATCAGGAAACCAAGCAAGTATTTATTGAGTACCTACTTCATAATTAATTCTGTTCCTTATGCTGTGGTTTTTACCAAAAAGTATAAAGTGCAATCTGTTTCTGCCTTTAAAGAGCCTATCATCTAGCTATCATTATTCTTAGGAACAAAAAAGCTAACATAAGCATACTTTAGCACTTGACCAGATACAACTAGCCTCAATTTGAATTAACTAATACAACTTTTTAAACCAATTGTTAAACCATTCCGTTGAAAATTGGTTATTAGCGACCTATGTCTAAATGCATGTTTTTATATTCATACACCCCTAGTAATAATCACTTAGACTATTGCATGAAGTATAATGTAAAAAGCTAGTTTATTGCTATATTCTGAATTTTAGATTAGAGATAAGAATAAAATTGCTGGCAAGAAAAAATGGACTATGTTGGCAATGGCAGCTATGGATTATCTATCACAGGATCCCTGGGAAAAGTGGAATTGATTAGGATATATTAGAGCTAATATTTCCATTGATCAAAGAATTAGGGGGGTACCCATGCATTTTGAAAAGTCTAGATCTACAGAGACCCAGCAGTCTATTCTTGGAGAATTTTACGTAATATTTTATTTCAAATTATAAATGAATAGAATATAAATATAAAATAAATATTATAATATTTATTATTTAACATAACATACTATTAACATAATATTTTACTAAGGACTCTCCTTAAAACTTCTTAATTTTTGTGTTCGCGGTTTCTTTTGGCTTGCTGACACAGAATTACTTTTGGTTAATATAATTTTTAAAACTGCAACTCCTTCACTTAATTCATGACGGAATTATGAAGAGTACAAAAGCAGCAACATAAGGAAACAAGAAGTTTCCAGTAGTTAGAGTGTTACCATGAATTCCCCTCCCACTTATACAGTGGCACAGACAGAAAGCCAGTCACAAAATTAGAACTGTGGAAAGCCCAACCATCCACGTGTTGAACATTTTACATAGCCTGCCTCCCCAAGGACCCCAGAGACTTTCATGTGGGGAAAGCAGGAACATCAATCATATCTTTTTACTTTTCCGGCATCTTAGCATCATATAAAAATAGTACTGGGCACCAAGTCATAAGATCTAAGTTCAATCCTATTCTGGCCTACAGCTTACTGTGAGACCCGGGGCAACTCACTTTCGAAGCATCAGGTGGCCCTCCTGTGTAATGCGGATAATAATAACTGACTCATTGGTTAAGACAATTACATGAAATAATGTGAGAAAGGATCCCTCACATCGTAGGAGCTAAGTAACTCTGTGAAATCTTGGATCTAAATAATAATTTTTTAAAAAATGTATGTGGCAGAAAATTGGAGCACGTACATGAATGGGAGGCTCCTGCGGAAATTTTGGAGGTTTTTGTTAGAAGATAACTCAAATAATGTTGAATGATTTGATGGTTCCTGGGAGTCCCTTCCAAGGATATTTTAGGAAAACCACAGACAACCAAAAGTTGGCAGAAACAGACACATGCAGGATATTGTGGGTTCCATAATTCTAGAGGTGCTGTAATTCTATAAATTCTACTGCTATTGCAAAACCCAAGCTTTTGTGTTCATTTGTTTTTAATTAGTCTCTGTTTTTTTCAGTCACACAGATTCTCCTTTCCCAGTGATGGTTTGCCCTGCTAACTTGCCTATGTGAACATTTATTTTAAAAATTAATACCAATAGTAATTTTTAAAATCAAGAATAGTTCACTGTTTTCTGCCCCCTCCCCTTAACTGTGAAAGTGGTATATGTGTTCGTTGGGTTAAAAAAAAAAAAAAAAGGCAATGCAGAATGTATAAGGAAGAAAAAATTGCTGTTACATCACCTCTCAGGGACCAATCACCATTACTGTTCTGGTATATATCCTTCTAGACATTTTATTTGCATAGATTCATTCTTTAAAAAGTGATTCAAGTCAATGTGCAGCCATTTAAATGCATACTGGCATTTTAGTAAAAACGGTTCACAAAAAAGTTCAACAGTTTTGTTCTGTTTTGTTTTTTCCTTTCATACACTTTTCTTCCAAGATGGGCCCTTTGTTCATCACGCAGCTTAAACAGGATTTTAGCCAATCATCTTTGAAAACTTCCCTTCCTGGGGTGCCTGGGTGGCTCGGTCGGTTGAGCTTCTGACTGACTTCAGCTCAGGTCATGATCTCACCATTCCTGGGTTTGAGCCCCATGTAGGGCTCTGTGCTAACAGCTCAGAGCCTGGAGCCTGCTTCAGATTCTGTGTCTCCCTCTCTCTCTGCCCCTTCCCTACTCATACTCTGTCTCTCTCTGTCTCAAAAATAAACATTAAAAAAATTTTTTTTTAAAAGAAAACCTCCCTTCCTATTTCCCCACTTTCAACACTTCTAACAATGAGTCCTTTTTAATGACCCTTTAAAAACTTAGTCTCACCTTGAGCTGACGTGATCTGGAGTCACAAGCCCTGCTCCTTGGCCTCTGGCCATTCTGTGGGTGCTTTGCATTACTTAGCCTCCACCCCCAAGATGAGGTCCAGCTCTGACCTTGGATCTGGTACTGCATTCCCTGATGGAGCAAAAAAGATTCTTGATTTCAATAAGTAACCAGAGTGTGCATTGGAGTGACCATCTACTGGTTCAACAGAAGGTCTGTGTAGTGGTGAATTATTTGAGTTCATGTTTTATGTCAATTGCTGCAGGCAAAATTTGGGAAGTTTGTTTTATTTTGCTTTTAGGAATCTATAAACAGTCCTTCGCAATGCAAATGCCAGCGATAATTCCAGTAGAATCTCCAACTTTCGCAATTGAGCATGTTCACTATTTTACCCAGAAGCTATCATTATTAATGAAACATATAACAATGTTTGTTTATAATTTTGCTGGTTCGCTAGTTGTACAGAAGGCTACAGGTTCCCAAAGTAAAACAACCACAACCCAATCTGTCCCCCTACAAATCCAAGAGACCAGGCCCTCTGCCACCGCTCTTAAAACGAGCGCTAAAGAACTGACAGAAGGAAAGAAAAAAAGAAAACGAGGTGAGATTAATTACATATAGTTCTCTGAGAAATATATGCCCTACATTGTGAATTACGAAAGTTTTAAGTAAATAAGTTACAACATTGTATGTACAACTCATAAAAGAAAATAATGAGATAATAAAATGCAACATATGAGACAAGCTATAATCTTAGAAATTGTATACAGGGAATAACAATATGTATTAAAAAGTTTCCAAGAATTGATAGCATGGGTCTGACATTAATCAAAGGAGAGAGCCATCAAATTTAGCAAATGAGAGAGTTTCAGCAACTAGAAACGTATTCTCTTATTGCACATGATTACTTACCTTGATTCTTTCCTGTGCCAGATGTCATAAGATGCCATGTTCACACCATTAAATCTGAAAGGTAAGGTGAGGGCAGAAACAGAAAATCTGAGACTGGGAGACAGGATGAGGCCAGTGCTCCAGAACCAAGTCCTTGAGAGTTGAGTAGCCATAAAATGATCCTCATATGTGATACATGGCTTGGTTGAAGCTCCAAGAGATGGATGCTATGCACTTTAAATTTGTTTGACTCTATTCTCAAAAACCAGCCTTTGAATTATTATAATAAAAACATTTGACCAGAGGAACTAAGAAAAATTGAAATAAATGCAACAATAATTTTAATTTACTTTCTGCTAAAATATGGTATGTTTTATATCCTTTAACCTAAACTTCACAAATTAGAATCACTAGAATATTTTTTATAGTTAGCATAGAAAAATAAAAATATGCAATTTAAGATCAGATTAAGCTAGATTTAAGTCACAGGTATGTCACTCTCTGAGTAAACTTGGGTATGTTTCTTAACCTCTCTAGGCCTCAGTTTCTTCATCTGAAAATAGGGGTAGTTTAATACCTAACTGTTAAAACATTTTGTGATGATCAATGAGACAACACTAAGCATTTCCTAATGTTGACCTGCCCCTGGGGGATACTAAGGGCATATAGAGTTTACTTTCTTTGATGGTTAATTTTATGTGTCAACTTGACAGGACCATAGGGTGCCCAGATATTTGGCTAAACATTATTTCTGGATGTGTCTATGAGAGTGTTTCTGGATGAGATTAGCATTTGAATCAGTAGAGGAAAGCAGATTGTCCTCCCCAAAGTGGGTGGGCATCATCCCATCTGTTGAGGACCCAAATAGAACTAAAAGGCAGAAGGGAGAATTTGTTCCCTCTGACACCATTGGTTCTCCTGATTCCCAGGACTTTGAACTCCAACCAGAACTACACCACTGGCTTGCCTAGGTCTCCAGCTTACACACAGCGGATCGTGGGACTTCTCAGCCTCCATCATCATGTGAGCCAATTCCTTACAATAAATCTCTTTAAATATAGATATTGGTTCCCCTTCTCTGCAGAACCCTGACCAGCATACCTTCCTCCACCACCAAATGGACTTTTGAGTTCACATGTCTGTTTTCTCTACATTTCTTCAAAATGTCAGTTATCCCTTCTAGTTTCTATCAGTGCAACTGATCATAGCTTCTCCTCCGCTCCAAAGAGAATTCCATTTCACAGACTTGGGAACATCTATTTTTCAATACAAATAGTCTCGCTTACTTACTTCCCATGTCTAGACTGTATTCTGAATACATAAAGTATTTATTGGAATTCAGTTTTTCAGATACACTGACATCTGTAAAAGAGCATCCCAAGTAGAAAGGCATACATCTGACCTTGCTCCTTCCTGATCAACTCTGCTCACCCTTCACATCATACCACATATTCACCCTGAAAGGAATCAGTTTCTTGTGATTTCAGCTAGTACGAATCCGTTCCTCAGGGCCAGACCACTACTCCGTTTTTTGAAACTGCAAAACTGTGGACCAAGCCCCAAACCATGAAGGTTTCATTAAGGGTTACATCCTATGTGATCCAGCCTGAAACATTCAGTGCTTCCTATCATAAAAATCACAAGTTTTTGGAAATAAATGAACTGAATTTCTTTTTCATATTTAAGACACTCCAAGAGTTTTCACATGGAACATGTGTATATTTATATTTCTTAATCTGGGGCATATAAGGGATTTATAATCAAAGTATGAAGAAGAGTTTCCTGATAAAGTGATTCTATCTAAATTGAGTTAAGAAAGACAGTGGAATTGTCCTTTTATATATGTCCATATGAAGCTCTTTATAAACAGGTCTAAATAAAAGTGTTTATATACAGTACTTACTAAATCCAGACATTAGTGATCAATCAAGTACTCTTTGTTTTTAATGTTTATTTATTTTGAAAGATAGAGTATGTGAGCAGAGGAGGGACAGAGAGAGAGGGAGATCGAGAATCCCAAGCAGACTTCACACTGTCAGCACAGAGCCCCATGTGGGGCTTGAACTCCCAAACCACAAGATCATGACCTGAGCTGAAATCAAGAGTCCGTCATTTAACCGGCTGACCACTCATGCACCCCTCAAGTACTCTTTTACTCAGTTGATTCTCTGATACTGTAGAATAGGAAAAGCCAGACCAAGATGTTATTGTGATACATTTTAATGGTTTTATTCCATGACAATTATAGAAGGAAAAATGAAAATAAATAGCAGTTGGACTTTAGCCGCTGTTTTAGTGAGATAATCTCCATTTTAGATTTCTAGAATGGAGACAGTAGTCTGGGCGAGAAGAAACAAGATTTTGTTCTTACTTGGTAAAAGATCTCGTGTTAAAGATCTTGTTTTTATTGTAGGAGGGTGGGGAGAGAGGGAATATGATATGCCAGTCTACCTGCTATGGATGGAATGTGTCCCCCCCAAATTCCCATGTTGAACTCCTACCCCCTAAAATGACGTTATTGGTATTAGGATGTGGGACTTTTGGGAGGACACATCTAATAAGGTCATGAGGGTGGACCCTTCAAGAAAGGGATTAATGTCCTTACAAGAAGAAATACAAAAGCTTGCTTTCCACTTTATGAGGGTATATGGAAGAGATGGTCACCTGCAAGCTAGGAAGAGAGGCTTCACCAACCCCAGAATCAGCCAGCACCCTGATCTTGGACTGACTAGCCTTCAGAACTGCAAGAAATAAATGTTGGTTGTTTTAGCCACCCAGTCAGTGTTATTCTGTAATAGCCTGAACTAAGACCCTACCCCAAGAGTTAATGTAGTAGTTGTTGTCTTTTACTTTAACTGCCATGTAGTAATCTGTTCTTGGACTAGAAGACTGTTAGAATTTCCAGGGAATCATTAACGTCTTGCTAACAACCATGCATAATTATGTGAATGTGTATGTGTTTTACTCGTATAAGCTTTGTCATTAATACAGTTAACTAGAACCTTGTTTCATTCTTACAGTGGAAATGTCAATTATGACTTTGGGTTTGTCTTATATTTTTCAAAGCCATTTTTATTCTCTTTTCAGATTCCATGTTATACATTACTACTTATAGCTGGATGCAAATAAAATAAATGCTTTAAATGTTTTGGTAAATCTCCCATCAAGGCTCTTTTTTTGAGCATCTTAAATATATGAAAGAAATATGTACTATAGGTATGCAAAACCATAATCACAATCACACCTTCACAGTTTGGGCGCCTAGGTGACTCAGCCGGTTAAGTGTCCAACTTCAGCTCAGGTCACGAACTCGCCACTCGTGAGTTTGAGCCCCGAGTTGGGCTTTTTGCTGACAGCTCAGAGCCTGGAGCCTGCTTCCCATTCTGCGTCTCCCTCTCTCTCTGCCCCTCTCCCACTCATGCTCTGTCTCTTTCTCTCAAAAATAAATAAACATTAAAAAAAATTTAAACCTTCACGGTTTAATTGACATTCCTTAAGAAGGCAGTGTTTGCCCA
Organism: Acinonyx jubatus; assembly: GCF_027475565.1. Taxonomy (NCBI): domain Eukaryota; kingdom Metazoa; phylum Chordata; class Mammalia; order Carnivora; family Felidae; genus Acinonyx; species Acinonyx jubatus. The sequence continues at coordinate 26,511,072 of NC_069380.1, read as the reverse complement.
GAACTACCATTTCACAGAATCCTTCTAATGACTGCATCACTCTGGAAACCAGTGCAATTGACTTATAAATTCTACAAGTGGAATAAGATGAGGGGTACAAGGGACGATGCTTCCAAATTCAATCCATGCTTTGAATTTGCTTTTTAATTTATTTTCCAGGTCTTTCTTTTCCTAGCCTGTTATGATGGTGCTTTGTTGTAGACTGTTGATTTATTTATGAGGAGTGAAGATGGAAAATATATCCTTGTGTCAGAAAGCCTGGGTTCAAGCCATGCGTCTCCCACTTATTGTCTTACTTTGAGTAAATTATTTTACCAGCTCCTGCTCAGTATTTTCATCTCTAAATTAGAGAAAATGGTAATGCTCATCTCCCAAAGCTATTATGAAGATTAAATTGAATTTTTCACATAAAAATTTTGTAAAATCTAAGGCATCGTATAAATGCTAAAACATTTGGAGGGTATTACTACAGTTGTTACTATTTTAAAATATTAATATTTTCAAAGCTAAATATAGTAACACAGTCAACCATGAACTAATTTACTTGGCATAGTTTCTAGAGCAAAATAAAGAATGCATTTGCAAAGTGAGATGCTGTTCGTTCATCTCACACCAGTGATTCACTCATCTAAGACTCAGCCTGGTACAAAGCATGTAGTAAGGTGTTCAGTACATCATGTTATTTATCCCCTTCTTTTAAAAAAATTTTTTTAATGTTTATTTATTTTTGAGACAGAGACAGAGCATGAGTGGGGGAGGGGTAGAGAGAGAGGGAGACACAGAATCCGAAGGAGTCTCCATGCTCTGAGCTGTCAGCACAGAGCCTGACGCAGGGCTCGAACTCACAGACCTTGAGATCGTGACCTGAGCTGAAGTCAGACGCTTAACCGACTGAGCCTCCCAGGTGCCCCTCCCCTTCTTTTAAAACAACTTTATTTCTTTTCAATCCTCCCGTACCTTTCCTCTTGGTTTATATTATTGGGATTATATTTTTGCAGTAAGCAAATATCCCAAGGACTATGAAAAATGCTGATAGCATTTTTCCATCTAAGAACCACATTGGCCCTTTATAAACACATTAATGATCATCACACAACATTGTCTATCTTGAATGTTTTCGCATCTTTTTATCATGCATGTCTGCCTAGTTTAAAATCACAGGGCAGGAACTCTGTCTAATTCTATTTGTAAATCAGAGAGAGAGCATTGTTGTTCAATAAATGCCAAGAAGCGACAGCATCCATGTGAGGTGAATAGGTGGAAATTATTATTTCTGTGTATAGAAAGGTGAAAATAAAATGGGTACTCTACAATTTTCAAAGCATTCTCATATCGATTATCTCGTTTGTCTATCACACCGACATTGTGAGGAAGCTAGAGAGGGCAGCTTTACTGTTAGCCTCCTTGTATGAAGGCAGAAAGTGAGACTAAGAGGTTAAATGCCTTATCCAAGACCCCTCAGCAAGTCAGCAGCACAGCCGGAGGGGAATCCAGACCTGCACAGTCTCTGCCCTGTGGTCTTCTCAACTGATGCTGCAGGAACTTCATAGCAGTAACCGTGCCGGGTCTGTGAGCATGTCAAGAAGCATCAAGAAGCTTATCTATTTTCTTCCCTTTGGGTCTCAGCACTTAACTCTGACCCTGGCCCACAATAAGTGCTGCATAAATAGTTGTTTAATCAATCAATCAATCAATTAATTACTTAATATTATGACTATTCTATCAGCAGGACTCGAGTTAATTACTGAGTCCCGATGTCCTTGCGGTCCAGACCGCTGTTCAACCCACAAAACTATTCTGTATTGCTACTTTTCTGTTTCATTTAGTGACCCTTGTGATGCCAGTTTCCAGTACCACTCTCCGTCCTATCATTCTCCTACCAGGTTGCTACCTCTGTTCAGCAGCTGCCCTACATACTACCTCTCTAATAGACTCAGCTATAACCTGAAAAATCCAATAAATGAAGGGCCTAAAAAAGTATACGTCTAACCTTTCATTTCATTACGAAAGTATGTGATATGTTGACTGCTAAAATCTTCAGGGCTGTCCAGAAATCAGAAACTGATACGAGGACACACATGACTTACAATTGAGAGTCTGCTATGAATGTTCTCTGTTCATGCTAATGGCAAATGGAAGGTCTAAGACATTTGTGTGCTATATTGAGCTTTGGAAAAGTGTGAAACACACAAGCTGGATTGGGCAGTAAATGAGTTGGGGAACAGTAATAATGAAGGGAAGGGTGTGAGAATGGCTGTGCACACAGTGGCTACTTTTCTTAGATGTGGCAGGAAACAGTCAGTAATCCAATTAGCTAGACCAAATTTGAACCGAAGGCATTGCTCATATAGTAGTTGTAGAGTGTCTTTACTTAGTGGTGCTAGAATCAAATGACTGCACACATTTGATATGGGCACTAGTTTAGGGACCAAATCATCATCCTCGACATCCTTTCTATGTATGCTGTCATTTTGCAGATGTCTTTTAGTAGCATTTTGGCTAATTATCTTTTCAAAATGGTTCATCAAGGAAGCCAGTGGTTGAACTCACTAAGTCTTATTTCTTAGAATCAAAACCAACTCAACAGACCAACAATCCTTTCTCACCCACACAGCCTCTATAAAACACACATATTGTTGAATTACAACTAACCTTATGTCTGTCCTCAGTTCAGTTCTTCATTTTCCAGAGAAATCCACAAAACATGGAACTATTTCTCTTAGAAGAAAATCTTATTTGAAATGAATAACTTATAGTAATATATTCTAATAACATTTTGAGTATTATAGAATATACAACCCCTGGATTCATTAGTGAATCCAGTATCAACATGTGCTAGTTCAATTTCATTAACCCTTCAATAAAACCTGAAATTTTAGGTTTGTACCCAACTTTTCCTATCAAGTGAGAGATCTGAGAGACATCAGAGAAAATGACAGGAGAAAGTGGGTCTAACTCCCTGAAGTCTTCTTTATGTTTATTGTGCTTGACCTTAATTTCCATGTACTGATTAGGCACACATTAAGCAATGTCTCTGAACAGGGCAAAAGAATATATATATATATACACATATTGACACTAGCTAAATTAACAAACCTCGATATCTATTAACCTGTCCTATTCAAAGTAAAACAGAGAAAAATACTTGTTAGGTATTACTCAAGGATGAGGAACTCATTTTTATTAATAGGAATGAACAAATGAATGGCCTAGGAGCAACAGAATCGTGATTTTCCCTTTGGTGTTCTGTTAATTCTACAGTATATTTCACTCTGCTTAATGTGTTTTGTACAGCATTATTTTTGTTAAACTTCAAATGTACTAATACATGCTTTTAAAAGTGATTCTATTGTTATTTCTCTTAAAGTTGTGTGTAAAAGTAATTAACAACTCGTTTTTAGTTGTTGTCTAGCCAGATTCTCGTATATGAAGTTGTTTCAGGGCTTACCTTTGTTCTAATTTCTAATCAAGTATTGAGTCTCTCCTACATTTCAGGTATTGTGATAAAATACACTTTCTGTAGGGCATGCATGATTATTCTCATTTTTTATAGATGACAAAGTTCTGTTCCGGAAAGGTTAAGTAAGTTTACAAGGTAAGAAGACTAATAATGATTAGTATGTATCCAAGAATCCAGATCTGTGGTCCTCCAAGGTCTATACCTTTGTCAGTATATCCTGTGGGCTGTTAAATTTTAAAAGCATCAGGGTTTAATATGTATCTGTGTAGTTGCACACATGCAAACACACACACAGCAGGATGCTTTTTCCTTTTTAAAAATAGTCTTGGCATTCGAAACACAAATTGCATTGGAAAGACAGGAGTATCAGTAGTGAACTTCTGACATTTTGGTATATACCTGGCTTAACCTTTGCAAAATCTTAATTAGCATTGGGCCGACCTTGATAAATCATCCTTACTCTTAGTAAAATAAATATGACTTGTGGAAGAGATAGTTTCCCATTCTCTGCACTTTTAAACAGTTCTGGCATCAGGTATAAAAACTACCAGTAGATTTAATAAGCTATTTATTTCTATAATGAGAGAAACCCTTATTATTCACTAGGAATAGACTGCATTTGGGGATACTATAATAGATGACAGAAACAACAATTGAAATTCTGAATACATTAGAACCACAGCATGTTGCAGACCAATTAAAATTGACAACCAAGTGAAGCAAATACACATGGATAAATATAGAAAATTCAAATTGTTGTTAGGGTGATTCCCCTCCTTTCTGCCTTTTCTCTTTTCTGGGTGGTATTTTTCTTTCTTCTGAATATTCCTGTTCATTTTGTTAATCTTTTTCTGCTCTGCTTCTGAATTTTAATCAAATTGAATGCTTACAGACATAAAATTTTCATTCATAGAATACCTTGGCACTTGGATGTATTTAGTGCCCTGATGTTGGGAAACTATCACTAACTGGAAATACTAGCTTTTGTAGATAATAGATAATTTTCATAATCTTAAACCAAGATGGGGAAAGTAGATACTGTGCTAAATGTTTCAGCCACGTGTTCACCTTTCTGTATTAAATTAGTATTGGCAGCTGGGTAGGAGATTACAGGGTACAGTTGCTTTCACCTTCAACAGTAAATGGTGCTTGCTGAATTGCCTCTATGTGCCTCTAAAGCCCAAGAAGCTTTAAAATACACGTTTGATGCTGATGATCAGAAAACACAGTAAATTAGCATCACTTAGGTTGATGGGGGTGGTGGGGGGAGAGTGGAGACTAATTATATTGCTAATGGAGATAATGGAATTTGTGTTTCTGAAGTTCTAACAGTTTTGCATAAGGCCTCCCTGATTCTAGGAGATTAAGTTTAATAGAACAACATAAACAACAGTCTGAGTAGCTACTGTGGATCATGCATTGAACTGGGCACCCAGGGTCATAGGATTAGAGGTCATAGGATTAGGGCACCATACCAGTGCCCCTTCTGATTCCAGTGACCTACCTACATTAACTGTACATTAGTTCATTCTCGTGTCAAAAAATACGATAAAGTATTTGTTCATAATGTGTCACACTGTTTGAAAAAAATGAAGTGAGAGAACTAGGTGTCATCCTAATACAAACATAATTTCATTGAAACACAGGTGCCGTTCTGGCCTGAAATTGATTTTTAACCTACATAGTTTTTGAAGACAGAGTATCTGCAAAGTATATGAGGACTAGTGGGGAGGAGAAATACAGCTATCTTGGCAGCAAGTGAAAGAAAAGGAGCAAGTTAAATGCTTTCTACTCTCAGACATGATTAATAATCCTTAAGTACTGTTCTGTTTAATAAATTGTGACAGAGTTACTCAATGTGAGTCTGGAAAAGGACATAATGATCGGGCTCCTTGTAAGTAATGCTTTTTAAAGATGGAGGTTGGATTTATATTATTGCAAAAACAAATAGGTTTGGGGGCGAGGGGAATGTTTCCTTACTGAATTAACTTGTAAAAAGTAGCAAACAGTGCCATCTACTGGGATTTAATTTTCTCTTTTTTACAGGTTTTTCAGAGGATCCTTAATTATGCACATTGAATACGTGCACACAATATAAATAAGACATAAATTTTAAAAGCCCTTGGTTACCTGTCATGAAGATTGCAAGATTTTTTTAAATGGCTGTGTTTGTTTCTTACTAGTACATTCCAAGTCACTTTACTATTGGTATTTAAAAAAATATTCAATAGAAATAATTGCCTTCACAGTAATCTACTTTGACATTCAAAAAAAAAAAATTTCTGGGACGAAAGTTAAATCACCTTACATGGAAGCATAATCAAATAAGAATTGAGGAAAACCTCCACAGGTCTGTGAAATAACCCTCTCCTCTGCTCGGCTGACAACTCTCCGGTCCATCCTCAATCTGATCTACCTGAGAGGCCAACTTTTTCCTTCTTTACAAAGAAAAGGAGGGAAAGGGGAACACTTTTCTTAGTGAGGAGAGCCAGCGGTGTGTACAAACGTTCATTTCATGCTACACACGGTGGAGAAGACGGGGTTGGAGGTGTCGTCCCCAACACTTGCCCGGAAGGACTCAGCGTGCTGGGTCATCTGAGTTCTTTCTCTACCAGCCAGCGTGCCCTTGGTCGTACACAAGATGGCTTGTGAGCCACACCCTGGCAACATGCCAGCAGCGTTTCTCAAATTGTGGTCCTCAGTCCACCTGTATCAAGATCCTCTGAGGAGCTTATGAAAGACACATGTTCTCAGCTTAGTCCTAGGACATGCTGAATCCTAAACTTCTGGCCTGGCACCCACTTTTCACTTAACAGGCTTTTCTTATGCACACTGGAGTTTGATGACCACTGTCTAGAACCCTGAAATTCTTTACTCTGTAACTTCTGTGGTGCCTAAGATCAAACTGCAGGTGGGTGAGCCTCCAGTGATCCATTCCAGGCCTCTTTTGGGAGAATTGTTCTAGAACAGGATGTGCCTGCACATTAGCACCATCGGTGGTACTTTTAAAAGTTGTACATTCCTGGGTCTCCTGTCAGTGGTTCTGATTCACAGAGCAGCTCCCACCACTGTCCACACTGATCCTGCTGCTCTAGGGAAACTCCCGGACCAATCCTACAAAGACAGTTCTCAGGAAAACCATGGAGCCGACAGCATTTGCCGGCTGTCTCCCCACTGGCTTTTGAGTGCACCCTCTTCCTCTTGGCACCCCGCCTCCCCTGTGGGCCGCTCTTGTTTCACTTAGTCCTCATACTCTGATTCCTTTCAGTTATCCCATTCTTGATAAAGCTTGTTGATGGCAACTAACCTCTCCCAGAGCATTAGCTTTTAATGAACTTACATGCACACGGGGTAGCCATGAAGTCTAGAAACATAAATATTATCTTGTCATATGCTTGGTATGATAACAATAAACCATTTATTTTGTATCTAACTAGGTTTTCAGACTTGATGCTCTTCCTTTAGTTAAAACGTCAATGACTTTGACTTGGTAAAAGGACATGGAGGCTTTTATGGTGATGGGCGTGCATGGATCACAGAGCACACCGTGAATGGTGTGGCAGTGTGGACAGAGGTTTGATTACCTATCCCTTTGTGGAAGTTTGCTCATGTGAGGTATCACCTCTCCTGGCAATGCTGGTGCACACCAGGAAGGCATTGAGGCCTCCTGAACATCAGCAAACCATTCATGTCTCTGACTTCCCCCACACACCGCAGTGACACCAGGGAAGACATCTCCAGGACCAGGAACCGCCTCTTTTCACTTATCCACACCCAATTCAGCCATCAAACTCAGCTTGGGTCTAAGCCCCTATGAAGCCTTCTCCTAGGTGAGCCGTATCCATAGTGTCCTCCTCCTTCTCTAAAAGCAGAGTCCTTATGGTCTGAGCCACTACATGACAACCAATTACAGACTGTTTTTAAATAGCTCTTAAGTTGTGGTGAAGAAGAGTATAAAGAAGAATGATTCAAAAGTGAAAATTTGCGATGATTAGTAACATGAGTATTATCACAATTGATCTGTCCAGCCCATTGAAAATATGCTCATTGGAGGCAGGGACCATGTCCTATATTTATTTATATCTTCCACAATATCCCACAAAGGCCATGTACTTAATAAATAGCTCATTTGAGGGGTGCCGGGGTGGCTCAGTCGGTTAAGTGTCGACTTCAGCTCAGGTCATGATCTCTCAGACAGTGCGTTTGAGCCCCACATCGGGCTCTGTGTGGACAGCTCAGAGCCTGGAGCCTGCTTCGGATTCTGTATGTCCCTGACTCTCTGCCCCTCCCCTGCTCTCTCTCTCTCTCTCTCTGTCTCTCTCAAAAGTAAATAAACATTCAAAAAAATTTTAAATAAATAGTTCATTTGATGCGACTTTTCCTCTCATATCTCTCCTTAGGAATTCAAAGTCTCTTTGAATGTAGGGTTTGTTGACTATTCTGCAGATTGGTGATTACAGAGTCAGAGTAGGGTGTGTCTTAGATTAAGAGAGTCTCTGGGCATTATTATCTTTTTATTCAGATTCAGCCCCATCCCAGACCAAGTCCTTCTTACTTAGTGGTTTTAGAAACCTGTGCACTTCATTCAATCCAGCTCTTATTGGTTCTCCACACTACTCCCTTTATACAGAACAGCTCCTGAGGCAATTCCATTATTATCCAAGTGGAACTTTTGTCCTATTTCCCAGAGTCCTCCACAGCTGTAAGACCCATCCACTTCTCAATCATTGCTGGTTTATCTTTTCCAGTGGTCACAATTCTAGCTACACATCAGAAACATTGGGATAACTTTGTAAAATGCTGATCTCCAAGCCTCCTAAACAGGTTTGACTTAACCAGTTTGGAATAGGACCAAGGTTTCAGTATTAAAAAAAAAAAATCTCTTAGATAATTCTAATATGTAGCCAGAATCGAGAACATTCCATTTTTCTTGTGCTTAGCTAAGAAGATCCTATTTTGCCTTACTCTTACAATTTAAGTCAAAATTCTTGGCTTCAGGTTTAACTATTAAAAATTAATAAATGCAAGTATAGACATTTACAAAAAGTAAGCAGTGATATAGAGTATCTCTACCCTACTTTCATCACCTTAGGGAGATACTAGAATCCTCAGGTATTTTAAAGGTTTCAAGGCAAGGATGCCCTAATGGGTTGAAGAACTACTTTGTTAATGCATTAATTATAAAGTGGCATGACATGGAAAGCTCTGGTAAAACGAGATCTCGAGAATCCTCACCAATACTCTCTTCCCAAACATTTTTCCCAATCTTTAATGCCAGAGAAATGAAGGAATCAAGAGATGTAATTTGCTGTGAGGAGAGGGTTGCTTTGAATGGAATTTAGAAATAGGACTCCCACTCAAATGTACTGCACACTGGCTGATGTTGCCAGCTATCACATCTAACCCGGTTTAGTGCCCACTCAGTGCACTGTTTCCAAGATTTTAGATGTTAATTACCATTGAGAACAATAGCATGGGATGTTTCTCAGCCCATCACTCTGCTTTGCCTAGCACATAAGTGTGCAGGGGATATGTGAATGACTAATAAATATATGTGTGTAATAGGTTTCACTAAAATAAAATGATTCATATTTGGACAAAATGCCCTCCTCCATCCATTTGAAGTTGTTTCGTTTAATTTTATTCTACACTATTGGATCCCTAATATTTCTGTCAGTAATCAATGGAAATGATGATGGCTTAAAATCTGCATGTCTAACATTTACTTCATCAGGAAAAATTAGCATATCTGAAATACATAATTAGTTTATCAAACGTGTTTTTAAACACATTTACAGAATGAGAGTTTTTATCTGCCAATTTCACTGAAGAAGCGTTTATGGACATCTAGGGAACTTAGAGTATGATTATGAAGGAACTCGTAACCAATTGAGGGATGAGCCTGGGAAGAATAGAATGAACTATTGATCTGAAATTATTGCAAAACTATGTCATCCTCCCAGAACATATGTGCTGGGAGTTGAGAACAGCCATTTCTGTTTCTGTTCCATCTTCCTTGCTTTTTGTTTCTTTCTTTTTTCTTTTTTCCTTTTTTTTCTTTTTTTTTTTTTTGTTTGAGAATTTTAACAGATTTGAGAGGTTTAGGTTTTGTTACCTTCCTAAGGATTCAGGGATGTGTAATTGAAAAATCAAAAAGGTTTGACAAGTCAGAAAGAGTGAGAGGCAGAACACATAGACGTGTGATTCTTGAGAGACTCCCAACCATGCTGCCTTCCTTTTAATTTGCAGACCCATTACGTAGGTTTATTTACTTTGTTCTCCCTTTCCCGTTAACTAAGTATGTCCGAGTTGACCCAGCAACATTTAATACCTCTTTAGTGATAAAGAGGAATCTAGTGACACAACAGCATCATATACTTTTAAGTATGAAATTTTGTTGTTTTAGAACTGTTAATATTGGGTAAAAATGCCCAGCTAACAGTTTCTCCTCCCCAGCACAGAATACAAGGTTTTCTTGGTATCTTGAAAACTATAAGAGAAGATCAATGGAACAGAAAAGTATCAAAACATGATGGTCCCCTGATGCCACAATACGGACAAGATAAAATCTAGAAAGTGGATCGTGAACAGAAGTCAACTTTGTGACATTAGTGATTAGCAGTGACTTGAGGATTTTGAGCTACTACTGACAAAAGAGGAAAGAGGGAGGCCAGTGTGGGGAGAGGAGGGAAAGAAATCTCTTCCTCTATATTGCTCTACTAAAGAAGACTGTTTTTCACTCTTGTTATGAGGAGCACACATTTTTTTTTTTTTTTTTTGAGTTGAAATGGTTTCTGGTTGGGAACCACTGAGATTTCTGTCCCTGCCTCTTCTGTGGTGGAATTTATCATATTTTCCCTTCTGTTTCAGCATCTGTGACATGTCATATCCTCTTCTACTTGTTAAACCATATAGTCTTCTTTGAATCCTGTAGCCCTTGTATCCAGTAGGAGCAGAATAAACATTTAGCGAATGAATATCTTTTTAAAAGAAGACAGTTTTTAAAATCTTGAGTGAGGGGGTGCCTGTGTGGCTCAGTCGGTTAAGCGTCCAACTTCAGCTCAGGTCATGATCTTGCAGTTCACGAGTTCGAGCCCCGCATCAGGCCCTGTGCTGATAGCTCAGAGCCTGGAGCCTGCTTCAGATTCTGTGTCTCCCTCTCTTGGCCCCTCCCCCAGTCACGCTCTGTCTCTCTGTCTTTATCAAACATAAATTAAAAAAAATTTTTTTTTAATCTTGAATGAGAAACCAGAAGGTACTCTTCATTGTATACCATAATTTCCATGGTTAAAATTAGTTAGAAAGTAAATTGTTCCTTCAGCCTCGTACTTTGCCTAGGACAATGGCAGTTGACTTCTCCTATGTAACTTTCAAAAAAGTCCAAGGAAATGTATTGTAATAGGCAACAACTTCTTGGCATACACTAATAGATGATTAGAGCCATGTGTTACACAATTCCAGAGGCAACATTCATATAAGGGACTTACCATTTTAGCAGGTGTGATTCTCAAACTGTAAACGTAGAAATGCAAAGAATATCGATTTATTTTTTATAAATCATCTTAATTTCTGACTCTGGACTTTCTATCATTCATGCTTGTGAGGAAATTTAACCTCCACCTCTCTTGGAAACTTCCCCTTCCCCAAATGTGCCACTGTTCTGGGATTTTGTACATCAGCAAGTGAACTCCACAGGGGAGCCAGGTTTGAGCCAGCTCAAGGACCCCAGCAGAAAGAGGCTGTGTGTGCACCACTAGAAGGCGACAGCTGCAGGGGACAGTAAGAGGTCGTTTGGAAGGTATCCACTAGGGAAAGGTCCAGACTAGAGTTCCTTGAATGAGGGGTATGTAAATAATCTGCAAATATAACCTAAGAGAGAGACTCTACATCTGACAGAACTACGAACAGCGACCTCTGAGTAAATAGGCCTTTGCTCTTTCTACTCAGCCCTCCTGCTCCACCTTGGGGTGAGAAGAGAAGGTGGTGTCAGCAGTTGAAGTTTAGAAGACAACAGTAGGGACAGCCTGCCTGTCCTACTCCTAGTACCTAATTAAAGCCTGGAGTCAGACCTCACCTGACAGAAGAAAAGCTTTAGTCAAAACAGGAAATTAAAGTTAGGCCTGTTGCTTACCTAGGAGACTGTAGCTATGGTTGAAATTGTCCAGAAATGCTATAGGATCTCTCTGAGATGTTGCCAGGTGGTAGGGAGGAGACACCCACCAGAACACAGATGAAGACAGTGATCCTGATTGGATCCTACTGAATTCATGCTCATTGTCACGTTCCACATGCTCCGTCCTTTCCAGTGTGATGGCCTTCTGATGCTACCGTGCTCTCCTTCCTTGACAGTCATACCTATGACTTGAAGCTGTTCCACACTAGGCTCTTCTGCCTCCCTGGACATTTCCAGAAGACTGCATCTGACTCCTGCCCCAGGACCTCCCTCCTTGGGGAAAGCACTTTCCTTCCTTCTACTCTTTTCAAAAGTTTGCTCCTGCAAACATTTTCTCCCTAATGCATCCTCTATAAGCACTGGAAGTTCTTCTAGGGGCTTTGTTTTATTTTTAGAAAGAAAAGCCAGAAAGGACAGGGACAACTTCCTATACCTGAGGCATAAGAGCACAGAGCCAGCTATTGGCTTAAATATGGAAAGGGTAAAGGAAAAAATAGGTGAGAAAAAAAATGTAAATCATATATCAAAATATTATCCAGCTCCATTTTGATTTCTGATGGATTTTAGTGATCTTAGATTTGATTGAATTTAGCTACTGGATGCAGAAGACAAATGTACATAAGCTAATCCTAGCATATTTTATACCTTGATGTGCTTGCTTCTTCCCTTATGCTTTATATGGACTATGGAACAGAAGCATCACAGCATGGTGGTTGAGAGCATCTGAATCCAAATCTTAGCTAAGCCATTATGTCATTCTGTGACCATACACAAGTTCCTTAGCCTCTATGTGCCTCAGTTTCCCCACATATGAAATGAGAATGATGATAGTAATAGCATCTGCTTCATAGGGAGGTTATGAAGATAGAGTTAAGATTCATAAAGTGCTCATGAGAGTGTATGAGACATTGTTGATACTTTTCTTGTTCTTTACATTCTGGAATCTCTATGGGGCAATAAATTGCTACATGTGTAGCATTCCTTAGTTGGACAACTCAAGACTTCCTTGAGTCCTCCAGACTAGGTCATTCTCTTAGCAGCTCCACATATTACTTTTTTAGAGCACTTAGCATCTTTACAGTTCAATAATTAACCTTGTAGTTACTTAACATCTGCTTTCCCTGCTCCGTTATAAGCTGCATGACTGCAGAGAGCACATGTATTTTTTTTTTTACACTGTATCCTAATAGCTTGCACAGAGTGACTGCTCGTAAGTATTTTTGTTAAATGAGTGAATCTGTTGAAATGTTAGGTGTAGTGGGAAGTGTGGGCCAAAAGGTGTGACAGCATGGGCCAGCCTACCCATCTAGCTGCTTTGCTTGTATGAAGATACAAGGATTTGGGGAGGTGAGTTGGCCTACATTGACTCCTGAGACCTCTTACAACTCGTGCAACTGTCCAAGGCTTTCTCTCACAGTCAGCATGGTGTTCTATCTGACCTTGTGTAGGTTGGGGGTTATAGGATATATTCTGGAAGGTTTTATTCAACCATTTGTCAAAATAAAATTTACCAGGCTATTTCTTTTCTACTTTTAAGAGGCATAATAAAATGGTATCAACCCCTTAGCTACTTTTAAAGCTATAAACACTAAAAACATCTGAACTCAGTTTTTGGCTCTAGGAGAGAAACTTAAAAACTTAAATTGCTACATATTTATTTAGTATAGTTTAATATTTAAAAAAGAAAAAAAATCCTAGGTTACTTGAAGGCCTTGTGGCTTGCTCCAAAGTTAGTAGTTTCCAGTTTAACTTGCACTAATGGGTAGGTCAGCTGAGGACTGCTTGGGGGAGAGGGAATTACATTAATGATTACAGACAACACTGACTCTTTCAGACTTCATGTTTTGAAAATCCTTATGGGGTACCTTGGTGGCTCAGTCAGTTGAGCATCCAACTCTTGATTTTGGCTCAGGTCATGATGCCATGGTCATGAGATTGAGCCCCATGTTGGGCTCTGTGTTGATAGCATGGAGCTTGCTAGGGATTCTCTCTCTCCCTCTCTCTTTGCTCCTCCCCAGCTCATACTCTCTCTCTCTTTCAAAATAAATAAACATTTTAAAAAAAGAAAATCCTTATGATGGAATAATATTCATAGAACACTATATAAAAAATATGGTATAGTCAGGATTTCATGTCCAAAACAACCTAGAGGAGTACAACTATCAGATGAACCCATTGTGCAGACTCTCAGGGATATGTTTCTCTTCTCTCTTTGCACCAAGCAGCCCTCTCACCTGCCACCCAGCCTCTGAATCTCAGTGTATCTGATTCAAACTTTCTCTTTTACTTCCCCGAAGTAGTTAGACCTATGTACTGTGGTCATTCTAGCACGCAACAGCTGTGGTCTGAAATATCCAAGCCTTTCCTCTCCACTTTATCAAAATCCTGTCCATCATTCCAAAAGCATCTCATGCTCTTCATTCCTCTGAAATTTTGTGAAACATAGTGATACTTCATTGTACTTACCCTTTCAATGTTGCTGAAGTGATTAATCTGTTTCATGTATTACTGGCACAACTGGGTGTAAGATAAAGGAGAGAAAGAACTATGTACTGTCCATTATATTATGTTCCAGAGGTATGCAGTTAGTAGATGCACAATTGTTGAATAAGTGATCCAGAATTTTTAAATAAATGATCCAGAACCTTGGAATATTTAATTAAATCAAGTTACATATTTGTGTGGTGCCCAAGCAAATGTCTAATATTTCTTAGGTGTTCAATAAATATTAGCACTCCACTTGTAATCTGAGATACTGAATTTAGTTTTAAAATATACCAACAGGGGCGCCTGGGTGGCTCAGCTGGTTAAGCATCTGACTCTTGATTTCAGCTAAGATCATGATCTCACAGTTCATGGGATCAAGTCCCACACATTGGGCTCTGTGCTGACAGCATGGAGCCTGCTTGGGATTCTCTCTCTCTCTCCCTCTCTCTCTGCTCCTCCCCTGCTTGCTCTCTTTCTCTCTCTCAAAATAAATAAACATTTAAAAAATAATAAAATAAAATAAAATAATAAAATAAAATAAACCAACAAACCAAACAAACTACTTCCCAGGTATGTTTTGAGTTCAGCCTTATCTTTTATAACTTATATATTTAGCGCTATACTACCATATTAAGAGAATAGCTATTTAAAATCCATAATTATTAAGAAAGAAAAGTTAAAATGTGTTTGATGTACTGAATTTATTTAATCCAATTTCCATCCCATCTTTTGCTGTGCTTCCTTATCCTGGACAACAGAACATACCAAAATAAAAATGGCAAAACTGAATTTAGTAGGTTCACCATGGATTTACTCTAATCTGTATCACTTAGACCACTAATGCCAATCCCTCTTTCATAGCTTTATACACCATTTCATTTGCTCAAATGTGCTAACTCCACACCATCACCCTCAGCTCTTATCCTTCCTCCATCTAAACAAAAACTCCTTCCATTTCCCTCCTCTCTTTAAAATTTAATTTTCCTGGGGCACCTGGATGGCTCAGTCCGTTAAGTGTCTGACTCTTGATTTCAGCTCAGGTCATGATCTCACGGTTTGTGAGATGGAGCCCCATGTGGAGCTCTGCACTGACAGCATGGAGCCTGCTTGGGATTCTCTCTCTCCCTCTCTCTCTCTGCCTCTCTCTCTCTCTCTTAAAATAAAAAAGTAAACTTTAAAAAATAAAATTTTATTTTCCTTATCTGACTTTTTTCATTTAGCAAAGTACTCTCTAGCTCCATCTACATCATTGCAAATGGCATTCACTCATGTGGAATTAAAGAAACAAAACAAGCAAAGGGATAAGAAGAGAGAGAGGCAAACAAAGAAAAATACTCTTAATTATAGAGAACAAACTGATGGTTACCAAAAGGATGTGGGTGGGAAAATGGGAGAAATCGGTGATGGGGATTAAAGAGTGCACTTGTGATGAGTACCGGCTGTTGTATGGAATTGTTGATTCACTATATTGTACACCTGAAACTAACATTACACTGTATGTTAATGAACTAGAATTTAAATAAAAAAGAAAGAAGTTTCCTTTTCCTTTAGTTATTTTCTCTTTTTTTTTTCCCCATTCTTTCTCAGATGTGATTTTTTCCTCAAGGCTACCCCCTTCCTCTCTTCCTCTCTTACCATCTTGTATCTGCAGTATTGCCCTTTTCAAGAGCTCTACAAGTTTGGTCAGATTTCCCAGACCCTAGAAAATCCTCTTCCTAACCCTTTTGGCTACTTTATAAATTATTGTTTTATGTTTGGCTTTTCATTTAGTATCTTGTTTCTCAAAAATGCAATCAACATGTTATCTCCATTTATCTGATTTTTGTTTGTTTGTTTGTTTTGATGCATGGAATCTCTCCAGTCCTCACACCTAAGGCCACAAATTCCAGTCCTATGGGAGTGAGCTTGTGCTTAGATTCTAGGTTAAATCTAGTCATAAGGAAGCAACTCTTGCTCTTTAGATTCCCAGTTTCAAATCAACATGTCAAGTGCTCCAACCTGGAACTAGATTCTGCCTATATCACTACTACTAGAACTTACTAAAGCCAACCATCTATCAGCTTCAATTTCTGCCTGTTGCTGACCTCTGTTACACTCTTTTTTCCTCCTTTCATGTTTGGACAAATACACATCAAAACATTAACTTCATTATTGATAAAGCTGATTGGGAAATGTGTCTGTAGCTGTTTGGGCGAATAGCTTTATTACATGGGATTGTGTCCTATCATAGCAGCCTAGAATATACCCTGTCTCCACTTGGTTTGCAGGCTAGCTTACAGGGAAAAGGGGCTAAGCCTTCTTCCAAATTAATTAAAAATATGTTACTCATCTACTGGGATGAGAGATAAGCTAAAAATGTTCCTCCCATAATTTTCCATTCCTGGAGAGTAGATTGGACATTCTCTTCCCTTTATGGAAATATGAGTCACGGGCAATAAATGTTCCACACCATCCATCTTCTGCCTCCCTGCTGGGGCTTCTCCCAACTCCTGCTATGCCCCAGAAAGCTTGTCTAATCTTAGCCACCATGCCAGCCCTTCTGTTGCCAAATACACTCACTCCTAAACCCTACATACCATGATTTCTGCCTCAGAAATCAACCATAGGATCTTAATTACTCACTCTGGTGACACCTTTTCAGTCCTTATCTTCTCTGACTTCTCAGCTCTAAAATTTGTGGAAAAAGAGGCAAAGATCATGGATTCAGGCATTATGCTTTTATACACTAAGTTTCTTAGGTAATTGCCATTGTTTCTAATCAGAAGACAATTCTCTTCATAACCAAGTCCATCTAGTGTAGGTTTTTCTAAAAATCAACATTCACATGAAAATGACTTTCAATTGATGTAATAGAGAAATAGGAACTTTGGAGTAAAAACAGATCAAAGGTTAGGTTCAAATCCCAATTCTGACCTTATTAGTTATTTGACTTTATCTACTTTCTCATTGCTTTGGTAATCTTATTTATAAACTGAGAAATTTATGAAATAATTAGTACTAATTTTATTAACAGTAGTTAATATATATTAAGTACTTAATTTTAATCTCCAAAGACTTTATATACATTATCTAATTTAATTCTACAACAAGTCCATGAAGTAAATCCTATTATTCCCACCCTACACATTTAAAATTGAGACTTAATGAATGTAAGATATTTGCCCAAAGTTATACCACCTGTAAGTGATAGTTTGGAACTAATCTAGTAAAACATGTATTTGAACTCAGGCTTATATAACTTCAAAGTTAAAGCTCTTAACAATTGAGTTTTTCTTTTTTCCCTATACTTAACTGTATACAAAGACTTCCTACAGTGCCTTGTACAGAATATGAAGTCATTCATTCGATAGTTATTATCATTATCATCCTCCTCATCATTATGGTTATCTCCGTTACTATTAAGCAGAAGATTACATTCTAACTTGACCAGCAGTCTTTGTATAGTCTTTTATCAATTTGGTGTGTCATCATGTTTCTACCAAAAGGGGTCAACTCTTTCTCTGAAAACCTTACAGTGTTATTCATGCACAAATGAAACGATGGGCATGTTCCATTATAAGTTAAGTGTAGGCAGACACATGAAAAGATGCTCAACGTCACCCATCATCAGGGAAATACAAATCAAAACCACATTGAGATACCACCTCACACCAGTCAGAGTGGGTAAAATGAACAACTCAGGAAACAACAGATGCTGGCGAGGATGTGAAGAAATGGGAACCCTCTTGCTCTGTTGGTAGGAATGCAAACCAGTGCAGCCACTCTGGAAAACAGTGTGGAGGTTCCTCAAAAAGTTAAAAATAGAACTACCCTACCACCCAGCAATATCACTACCAGGAATTTATCCAAAGGATACAGGAGCGCTGATTAATAGGGGCACATGCACCCTAATGTTTATAGCAGAGATTTCAACAATAGCCAAATTATGGAAAGAGCCCAAATGCCCATCAACTGATGAATGGATAAAGAAGATGTGGTTTATATATACAATGGACTACTACTTGGCAATGAGAAAGAACGAAATCTTGTCATTTGCAGCAACGTGGATGGAACTAGAGAGTGTTATGCTAAGTGAAATAAGTCAGAGAAAGACAGATATCATATGTTTTCACTCATATGTGGAATTTGAGAAACTTGACAGAAGACCATGGGAGAAGGGAAGGGGAAAAAAACAGTTTCAAACAGAGAAGGAAACAAACCCATAAGAGACTCTTGAATGCAGAGAGTAAACTGAGGGTTGATGGCGGGGGGGGGGGGGGGAGAAGGGACAATGGGTGATGGCCATTGAGGGGGGTACATGTTGGGATGAGCAGTGGGTGTTGTATGTAAGCAATGAATCACAGGAATCTACCCCTGAAACCAAGAGCACACTGTATACACTGTATGTTAGCTAGCTTGACACTAAATGATATTAAAAATAAATACATCAATACATCAAATACATATGAAATTAAAAAATAATAAAATTAAATTAATTAAAATAAAAAAGTGCAGGGAAATTTTCCTATGAGACAAAATACAAAGGAAATAAATAAAAACAGTGATAAATTTAACTACATAAAATTAAACAACTTTTGCGTGGAAAAGATAAGTACTATAAACAAACTAAAAAGACAAATGACAAACTGAAATAAATATCTGCCACTTGCACGACAAACAAAACTTTATTCTGGCATCAAGACAGACACACAGACTAATGAAGTAGAATACAGAGCCCAGAAACAAACCTTCACATATATGGACAATGATTTTTGACAAGTGTGTGAAGACCATTCAATGGGGAGAGGAGGGTCTTTTCAACAAATAGGGCTGGAAAGTGGATTTCCCCATGCAAAAGAATGAAGTTGGACTATTACCTTACATCAAATATAAAAATTAACTCAAAATGGATCAAGGACCTAAATCTAGAACCAAAACAATAAAACCCTTAGGAAAACACATAGAGGAAAAGCTTCATGACTTTGGATTTGGCAAGGATTTCATGGACATGATACCAAAAGCACAAGCAAAATGAAAAAATAGATAAATTGGATTTCATCAAAATTGAATATTTCTGCACATCAAAGGACAGAGTGAAAAGTTAACCCATGAAGTGGGAGAAAATATTTTTGAATTATATAACTGATATGGGATTAATAATCCAGAATATATAAAGAACTCCTACAACTCACCACCACCAACAAAAATAACTCAATTAAAAAAATGGACAGGGGCGCCATTGTGGCTCAGTCAGTTGAGTGTCCAATTTTGGCTCAGGTCATGATCTCACAGTTTATGAGTTTGAGCCCCACATTGGGCTCACTGCTCTCAGCGCAAAGCCTACTTCAGATCCTCTGTCCCCCTCTCTCTCTGCCCCTCCCCTGCTCATGCTCTCTCAAGAAAAAACACTAAAAAAATATTTATAAAAAAAAATGGACAAAGGACTTGAACAGACATTTCTCCAAAGAAGATATACAAATGGCCAATAAGCACATGAGAAGATGCTCTATATCACTAATTAGGGAAATGAAGATAAAAACCAAGTGAAATACCACTTTATATTCATAAGGGTGGCTAATATAAAATAAGATAAGCAGTTGAAAAGATGTTGAGAAATTGAAAACCTTGTGCATTCCTGGTGGGAATATAAAATGGTGCCGCTTCTGTGGAAAAGGCAGGGTGGTTTTTCAAGTAAACATAGAATTACCATATCATCTAGCAGTTCCACTGCTAGGTGAATACTCAAAAAGAATTAAAAGCAGGGACTCAAACACGAACTTCAGAGCAGCATTACTCATAACAGCAAAAAAGTAGGAAAGCCTCAACTGTCTATGGAGGGGTAAATGGATAAACAAAATGTGGTACATACATACAATGGAATATTATTCAGCTTAAAAAGGAAGGAAATCCTGGCGCATGCTACAATATGACACTATGCTAAGTGAAATAAGCCTGACACAAAAGGACAAATGTTACACAGTTTCACTTACATGAGGTACCTAGGGAAGTCAAATTCATGGAGATGTAAAATAGAAAGGTAGTTTCCAGAAACAGGAGGGAGGAAGAATGGAAAGCTACTGTTTAATCAGTACAGACTTTCAGTTGAAGATGAATAAGTCCTGGATATGGATGGGAGTGAAGTTGCTGGTTAACAGCACAACAATGTGAATGTACTTAAAGCTACTGAACTGTACACATAAAAATAGTTAAATGGTAAATTTTATGTTATATATATTTTACCACAGTAAACAACAACAACAAAGGATTATTATTGCTTACACAAGAGGTCTCAAAGAATTGAGAAGAACCATCAACTCTAATTTTTTAAAGGGGTAAACATTTTAAAAAGAATTCACAGAAAAAGAAATGTTTATGGCCTTTGAACATATGAAAGATGCTCAAATTCAATTATTAGAGAAATGTGAATTAAAATGAATTTATATAAAAGTTCACTCTCCCATCATGTGGGCAAAAATCCAAAAGCTTGACAATGTACTCTGATGGCAAGACTTTGGAGAAGCAAGCAGTCTCATACATTGCTGTTGATAGGGATACAAAATGGTTCAACACAATGGAGAAAAATTTTATAACATCAAGCAAAATTGTGTGTGCACATTACACACTTTATGTATATTTATATATATAAAGTATATATAAATATATATATGTATTAAATATATATAAAGTATATACAAAATTCAACTTAGCAATTCCACTTCTAGAAATCTATTCCAAAGACATACTGGCTAAAATAGAAAATGACATTTTCACAGGAGGCGTTCATTACAGTACAAAAGATTAGATTTTGTAAAAGATTGTAGCAAAAGATTAGAAAAAAACTCAAATGTTCATTAAGAGTTGAATAAGCTATAGGGGTCAGGGGAGGGTAAAAAAAATAGAATTGAGGGGCACCTGAGTGGCTCAGTTGGTTAAGAGTCCGACTGTGGCTTATGTCATGATCTCACTGTCCATGAGTTCAAGCCCTGCGTCGGGCTTTATGCTGACAGCTGCTTCGGATTCTGTGTCTCCCTCTCTCTCCCACTCCCCCACTCGCGCTCTGTCTCTCTCTGTCAATCTCTCTCAAAAATAAATAAACACTAAGAAAAAAGAATAAGCTATGGACATCCATTAGAATGGAAAGCTATGTAGCTATAAAAAATAAATTAGATTCTACAGAAAAAATTAACTTGTAATTATATTATTAAAAATAACATCATGATATTTTGAAAATAAATATTCATAATAATGTGATTCAGCAACTAAGATTTTCAGCATTAGAGGGAAAAAACATACACCTCGGAAATTGAAGGTAAAATTGAGTAAAAACTACATGTAATCTTTGAATTTAAAATACAGTATAAATTCAGGTGTTTTTTTTTTTGTCCAAAATACTGATATCTCCTACCTCCACCTACTGAAAAACCCTAGGAACAATGACAGCCTAAGTTGCCCTTGTAAACTTAGTTTGCATTATTAGAAAACTACCTCATATAGGATGAAATATGTTTCTACAAGCAGCTGATGAGACTATATCTTAATTATCAAATCCTGGTCTGTACCTCTCACAGGACAATATCCAGGCAGAATATAACCAGAGATGTGACTAGAATGTTGAAGGGACTTGAACTTCTATAAGTTGTTACAAAAGAACTGGGAATATTTAGCCCAGAGAAACAGTCTTTGGGCTAGATATGGGCTAAATATTCCTAGCTTTTTGAGACAAAACTCACTATCACTTTTTAAAAAATGGAATTAGAACATATCATTCATAATGTTTTATAATCTACATTTTGTCTTAACTCAGTCAATGAATTCAGACTCTTGGTAATATGCATATTAATAAGCTCTTTTTTTCCATTATTTAATTAGGTATATTTGGCCTTTCCCTTTTTTATTCCCTCCTCTCCAGTGCCCATCATTTTAAATAGTGCTACATTTTAATTCAGATTCAAAGAATGCTTACAATTTCAAGGACTTAGGAGAATATCGAACTTATTTGCCTAAATCATGATGTATTAGCAATTACAATAGTTAATATCACAGAATACACATTTTCTCTTTGGTACATGGGATATTAAACCACATTACTATGGTTGCTTATCAGCTACTTGGTGCTTTTCCATTTCTCTATGTAGATTATTTTTCAAATAACCTTGGTTAAAGCAGCCATAATTGTACTAAACTGTATCTGAAAATTAAAGCATCTGGGAAACATCCTAATGAAAGCTCAAAACTCCCTTTGTATGAGAAAATTAGCACTCTCTAAGGCCTAATAAGCATGGCTAAGGATACCTCTGATGCCAAAACTCTGAAAAGTACTCAAAACCCCTGTGCCATCAGCTAATGGAATATTGTAATTTAAGGGGAAAAAGTAAAGAATATTTGAAAGTGATTAAAAGAGAGGCTATTTTCAGTGGTGTAAAGAGTAATAGAATAGACACAGAAAGCTGGTTTCCTGAAAATGATTTTGCTACAAATGTAATTAGGAAAGATATAAAGTGTGTCATTGGGAAAATTACATTAAAATTATAGTTAAACTTCATAATTATGCATAACCCATAGAGAAACAATAAAAACAAAGTGAAATTTTCCCAAATTACCCTAAATATGCATTAAATTTATGATTAATGTACAATATTAAGAGAAATATTCTGGTTTTCATTTTTAATACAGATTTTCTTTCTATTCCCATACAGTCTCATTTGTTGAGTTGTATTTTCATAAAGCTTATTACCAGCTTTCTTTTTTAAAGGATAGAACATTTTATCTAATTTTTCAATATATAAAACTCTTATAAAGCATGGTTCAATCAAAGTATTTATAATTGAAGAAGACAAAAAGCATATTTCTTGTGGCTTGTTAAGCATGTTTACTTTCATTAGGGCTAAACTAAAAACATAATTTCATTTTCTAGAAAGGCATTTTTTAAAACGTTTGTCTTTTTTTTTTAATTTAAATTCAAGTTAGTTAACATACAATGTAGTCTTGGCTTCAGGAGTAGAACCCAGTGATTCAAAAAAGTTTGTGTTCATAAATATTCACATTTTGATTTAAAATCATAAAAGTAGATTTTGGAATAGTCATGGAACAACTAATTCTCATGTTCTTTTATAGATGATAAATGAAATTATCTGTTATTTGGTATTATCCAAACAATTCCATGCCAGACTGTTCATAATAAAGCCCAATATTTAGAAGTCTAAAATTATTTTATTTATTTATTTTTTTTTAGAGAGCGAGAGAGCACCAGCAGGGGAGAGAGGCAGAGCTCCGGAGAGCGAGAGAGGATCTTAAGCAGGCTCCACACTCAGCGCAGAGCCCCACACAGGTCTCAGTCCCATGACCCTGGGATCATGACTGGAACCAAAATCAAGAGTCAAATGCTCAACTGACAGAGCCAACCAGGCATTCCTTAACCTGTTTTAAACAAGGATTTGTACATAAGTTCTCTAAGTTGTAAGCAAATATTTGTGTTGATTCAGAAATCATAATATAGGTTTCTTAGTATTTCTAAGCCGTGGCATTACAGAGAAATTGAGGCGGAAGACTGAGTTAGAGTTAATTCCTGAATGTAGGCGAGAACTTCAAGGCAAAGAGAATAATGCGTGAAAATACATGCTTACAGAAGAGTTAAAATTTTGCTCTGACTGGAGTATAGGGTTGTTAGATTGAACAGGAAAAAATGAGGGTGAACAAGCGGGTTGGGACAGATTTGTAAGTGTTTACTAATTAGTGATGAAATGGATTTTGTGTCCACGTAAAGTTTTTCTTTTTTTTTCTTTTTAGGAGAAGCATTACATGCTCAGTTTTTACTCATAGAAAAGAACTCAAGCAATAGCATTAACAATAGTACTAGAGCTAAGAGAGACGGAAGATAGGAATGTTGGGAGATATCAATAAGAATATTGGTTGATTATCTGATTCACTAACTCATTCAACATACATCAGAGTACTATTTATACACTCCAAGTATCTGCTAGGCTGTGGAGATGCAAACAGGAATAAAAAACTTTCAGGGTCTGATGAGTGGAAACAATCACAAGAACTTACAATGCTTTGCAGTTCACCTCAAACATCATGTCTTCTTTTAAGCCTCCCTGCCTCCATTTGGAATTAAGTGCTCCTCATTTTGTGTTTCCACAAAGTTGGGTTAATTGTTTCTATTGCAGGGTGCTGTACATTGTATTTGAATCTGTTATATATATGTCTCTCTTGCCAACTAAATTGATCTCCTGGATGAAAAGAATCATGCCATGTTTATTTTGACAGTTACCTAACACAGAGAAGGTATAACTTGAAAATTGTTTCTTTGCAGTTAGTTCAGTGTTTTCAGCTATAACCTGTACTAGTTAGCTTCTTTTTTAGACAATGTTACAAAAATGAAAGTCTGTATTCAAGTTTTGATCCTATTGCTGGCCCTCACTTGCATTTGCAGTAGTTTTAAATTATTCATATATCAGCTAGAAGTTTTGAGGACCAGAAACATTAACTTTGAAAGCATTTTGAAGTTCAGAGCAAAAAGGATTATATTTACTTTAGCTTAGGATAAAATAATTTTCACAACAGCAATAATTGTTTTTGGGAATTATTAATTTTATATTTTGAATGTTGCTATGGTTAAAAATATCACAAAGATATAAGATATTATTAGCAGTAAATACTCTCAAAGTTACAAATTTTAAAAAACCATGCTGGCAGATGCTGTGACTTTCATATTTACAATGTTCTGTCTTATAGATCCATATGTCTTGGTAGTTTTCTGAGTTAATTACTCTTAGGCTGCAACAGACTATTACTCCAGTGTTCTTGAGCTATAGGTAGCATAATGAATTATTAGAAAAGAGAATTACTAATTTAAAAAAATGGAAAAGATGGGAAAGAATGGCTTGAGAGAACCAGAATGACTATATAAAGAAGTAGGGTCTGTGGATGTGCACACATGATTTATTCCTGTCTCTGTATTGTCATCTGGTTGGAATGAGAGTAACATAGATGTTTTCCGTAAATATTACCCTTTTGGTCTGCTTGCATGAGTCTTCTAATACAGCTGTATAAAGTCATGTGACTTTAACACATTTGGAGAAATATCCTACACTTTGAAATTGGGATCTCAGAATCAAGATTTATTTAATAAATTATCGTATGCAGCAACATAGTAGTTCCTAAGAACACTAACATCAAAAAAGATAAATGCAACATAGTGATTTATTTACTATATTTGAAGGCTAATAGTTTACTTTTATATTCACACTATATATATGGAATAAAGTTTGTGCCTTTGGCTTTTTAAATTTAAAGCAAATAAATGATATCAAAATTATACTAAATGGGACAGTGATTACATTTCAAAGGTGTAAGTTTCTTTTTTTTTTTTTTTTTCTCTGCTGCTGCTGCTGCTACTGCTGGGAGAGGGATTGATCTGGAATGAACAGCAGGAGTAGAATAATTGTCATCTCTTAAAAATAGATTTCAGTGTGTGATTATTTTTGCAAGGGGACTTACTTTGGGATTCCCAGAAGCAGACTCTGAGCAAGTGATTTATTACTGAAGCCCTCCCAGGTGAAATTGGTAAGGGAAGCCAGACTAGTAAGGAGAAAGCCAAGCAAGGCGGCAATCTCAGGCAAAGTCTTTTTTGAGGGAAGCAAACCTCCCACAGTAAGTCTTAGGTGAGAGCTATTGGAGGCAAAAACATGCCTTAGTTGGGAGAAGGATGCTCATAAGGGATAAAAAAAAAAGATCTGAGAGGATCTGGGCAGAGTCCGGACTATGTCCACTGCACAGTGTTGCTGAGAAAGCTGATCTCTGTGAAGCATCTCAAAGTAGAAAAAAGAGATTCTCTTGCGTAAGCCAGTTATAAATGAAGAGATTGTTTTCAATGTTCAGGATCTAACTTTAAGCCATGGATTAAACTTTGGAGTTACAACAAAAATGAGAACTGGAGCCTGAAGATGACACAGCTACAGCTCTGCAGAGACCGAAAACAGGTGAGCTCTGAATGAGGCCATGGCATTTTTAACGGAAAGGAATGTTAGAAAAATGAGAGAGTTACACTAGTTATTAAAAAACTGTGCAGGGGTAAATTACATTGACAGATTGAGACTGAAAGGCTTAGAAGATGAACAACCCAAATTACTGGAAGATTAGAAAAAGACTGGACCTTTCTGCAAGGTGAGTGCTTAATACAAATCTGTATGAACCACAAATTAAAATAATATCAACATTATCTAACAGCCCGGCAAAGTTAATGTTACATCTAAGGAATGGAAGTGTCTCCAAAGAGGTCTCACTCTAAAGGATGACAGACACTTAAGGATGGCTCTATACAGTCTCTGTGGAACAGGCAGATGAAGAGAAAACTGTGATATTTTCAGCCAATTGGATGTGCTGACATCTGGTTGGATCACTGTGCATGAGTTAGTTAACATTAGTCACTGAAGACAAAACAACTCATGCAGATTGCAGGCTTGCTATTTATTTATTTATTTATTTATTTATGCCAGGTACACAAAGAAAGCAGCACTGTGGACTCAAGGAGACATACATAGTCTTGAGAACACCTTGATGAAGCTTCTTCAATACAAGCAAAGTGATTACATTTGTCTAAATACTATGTCAAATAATGTCAGGGGGAGTAACAAATAGTAGATGAGGGGGATCATATGTCTTGAGTTAAACATTTGGGACAGAAACTATGTCTTAGATTGTTAGTGTATTATCACTGTCTCTAAATTACCTTGTGCTGTGTGGACTGAGAAATACTGGAACACATCTGATATTTATGTGTTTTATTCCAATTTGGACATGACTGTTATGCCAGGGAACTTTTGGATAATAAGCCTTTAAAAACTATTTATTGCATGAACTCTGATTTTCCTTTTGAATACATCATCTCATTAATTAAGAGATTTAAATTTCATTACTTGATGTCTCTCTTCACTAGATTATGTAAACAGCTCTGCCATTACCAAATCACATACTATTTTTATTTTTCTAAAGTTTGAGATCTCAAAGCCATCGTTTAAATTGAAAATTACAGAAAAGAAAAAGCAATTTGGAGCATCCCATTCTTAGCTATGTATTGAATAAAGCTATCCTGCTATTAGTATCTGTTTCAATTTATTTTTTCTGGTTTTGGTCATAGTTCAGCAACATTCAGGAGAATATTATATGATAAATAATGTGATATCGAAAACCCATTACTCACACTGCCAAATTTATCAGAAAAGGAAAAAAAAACCCTTTCCTTAGAAATACATTATAAATCCAAATAAACAAATATAACATAGATTATTTTTGAAAGGCATATAATTTTTAGATTCTGATCATTAGCTTTAGTTATCCTTAGCTTAATGAAAAATATGTGTAATATTGAAAATATAAGCAACTAACAAATCAAATAGTTGCAAAACTATAAGCTCTTCTCAATCTACTGATTCCTCTGCCAAAAAATGGTCTCAAATCTCCATATCATTAATATAGGCCTGAATGATTTTTATATGAGCAATGGATTCCACATTCAATGTTAGGTGATACAGGAACATAGAGTTTTCATTGCAGTCACCTATATGAATTTTAAAAGGTTCCAAAGTAATATTTATAAGCAGGATTTCACTTCACTTAGCAAAATGTTTACTGATATTGACCTTGATGTAGTGTTAACTACATTTGAGTGCTTTTTAAAAAGACTATTTTTAAGAGCAGTTTTAGGTTTACTACAAAATTGAGAGGAAAGTACAAGATTTCCCATATACTCCTTGTCCCTACACATGCAAAGCTTTCCTCATTATCAACTTCACTCACCAGAATGGTACTTTCACATCATAATCACTTAAAGTCCATTGTTTACCTTAGGGTTCACTCTTGGTGTTATACTATGTACGGATTTGGATAAATAGTATAATGATATATATCCATCATTATAATATCATACAGAGTATTTCTACTGCCCTAAAATTCCTCTGTTCTCTGCCTATGCATCTCTCCCCTACCCTGCCCCCAACCCTAGGAGCCACTGATCTTTTTATTATCTCCATCGTTTTACCTTTTCAGAATGTCATATGGTTGGAATCATGTGGTATTACTGCCTTGTCAGATTGGCTTCTTTCACTTAGTAATATTCATTCAGGTTCCTCCAAGTCTTTTCATAGCTTAATAACTCATTTCTTTTTAGGACTAAATAATGTTCCATTGTCTGGATATACCACAGTTTATGTAGCTAATCACCTACTGAAGGACATTTTGCTTGGTTCCAAACTTTGACAATTATGGATAAAGCTGCCATAAACATCTGTGTTTTGGCATAGACATCAGTCTTTAACTCCTTTGGATAAATACCAAGCAGCACAATTGCTGGATTGTATGGTAAGAATATGTTCAGTTTTATGAGAAACCACCAAACTGTCTTTCAAAATGGCTGTATATTTTGCATTCCCACCAGAAATGAATGAGAGTTCCTGTTGCTCCACATTCTCATTAGCATTTTGGTGTTGTCAGGGTTCCTGACATTGGCCATCCTAATAAGTGTGTAGTGTATCTCATTGTTTAATTCACACTTCCCTGGTGACATATAAAGTGGAACACCTTTTCATATGCTATTTGCCATCTGTCTTCTCTGGTGAGGCTTCTGTTAAGGTCTTTGGTCCACTTTCAAAATCTAGTTGTTTGTTTTCTTGTTATTGAATTTTAAGAGTTCTTCATTTTAAATAACAGTCTTTTATCAAATGGAGCTTTTGCAGTATTTTCTCCCAGTCTGTGGCTTGTCTTATCATTCTCTTGTGACAGTGTCTTTTACACAATAGAAACTTTTAATTTTAATGAAGTTTAGCTTATCAACTATTTATTTCATGGGTTGCCTTTGGTGTTGTATCTAAAATGGCAACACCAAACCCAACATCATCTAGATTTTCTCCTATGTTACCTTCTAGGAGTTTACAGTTTAGCATGTTATGTTTGGGTCTATGATCCACTTTAATTTTGTTGTTGTTGTTGTGGTTTGTTTGTTTGTTTTTAAGCTTATTTATTTATTTATTTTGAGAGAAAGAGAGAGAGAGAGCAGATTGAGTGGGGAGGGGCAGGGAAAGAGAGAGAGAGAGAGAGAGAGAGAGAGAGAGAGAGAGAGAGAGAGAAACACAATATATCCCAAGCAGGCTCTGTGCTGTCAGCAGAGAGCCCAATGCGGGGCTTGACCTCACAGACCATGAGAGCATGACCTGAGACTAAATCAAGAGTCAGTTGCTTAACCAATTGAGCCACCCAGACACTCCTTGAGTTAATTTTTGTGAAGGGTGTAAGGTCTGTGTCTAGGTTCATTGTTTTGCATGTGGATATCCAATTGTTTCAGCACCATTTGTTGAATGGGACTATCTTTGCTCCACTGTATTACCTTTGCTCCTTTGCCAAAGATCAGTTAATACATTTATGTGGGTCTCTTTATGTAGCTGTCTGTTACATTTACCTATTATTTCACCAGTACATCACCATCTTGATTACTGCAACTTGATAGTATGTCTTGATGTCAAATAAGGTCAGTGCTCCAACTTTGTTTTTCCTCTTCAATACTGTGCTGGCTAGTCTTTAGTCTTTTGCCTCCCTCTATAAACTTTACAATCAGTTTGTCACTATCCATAAAATAACTTACTGGGATTTTGATTGGGATTGAATTGAATCTGTAGATCACCTTGGGAAGAACTGACATGTTGGCTATAATGAGTCTTTCTACCAGTGAACATGGAATATCTCTCCATTTATGTAGTTCTTCTTTGAACACCTTCATCTGAGTTTTTTACTTTTTCTTATATAGATCTTGCACATATTTTATTAGATTTGTACCTAAGTATTTCATTTTTAGGGGTGCTAAGTAAATGGTATTGTTTTAAATTTCATATTCTACTTGTTCACTATTGTTATATAAAAGCATTGACTTTTTTATATTACCCTGAAACTTTGCTATAATTGATTATTGGTTCCAGCAGCTTGTTCTTTTTTTCAATTATTTTCAGTTTTATACCTAGATTATCATGTCATCTATAAACAGTTTTATATCTTCCCTAATCTGTATACATATTATTTCTTTTTCTCACCTTATTGCATCAGCAAGGACTTACGGTATGATGTTGAAAAGGAATGATGAGAGAAAGTATCCTTGCCTTGTTCTAATCTTAATGGGAAAGCTTTGAGTTTCTTACCATTAAGTATGATGTTGGCTGTAGAATTTTTTTATCAAGTTGAGAAAGTTCTCCTGTATTGTTACTTTACTGAGTGTTTTTATTATAAATGGGATTTGGATTTGTTAAATGATTTTTATGTATCTATTGGTATAATCACATGATTTTACTTTTTTAAGTCTGTTGATGTGATGGATTATGTTAATTGATTTTTGGATGTTGAGCCATAATTGTGTACCTATGACAATTCCCACTTGATCATGGCATACAATTTCTTTTATACTTTTTTGGATTTGATTTGCTCATATTTTGTTGAGGATATTTAAATTTATGTTCACGAGAGATATTGGTTTATAGTTTTATTTTCTTGTAATTTTTTTGTCTGGTTTTGGTATTAGGTTAATGCTGGCCTCATAGAATGAGTTAAGAAGTATTCCCTTTGCTTCTATCCTCTGAAAGAGATTATAGAGAATGGGTGTAATTTTTAAATGTTTGGCAGAACTTACCACTGAACCCTCTGGGTTTGGGGCTTTCTGTTTTGGAATGTGATGAATTATTGATTCAATTCCTTAAATAAATATAGGCCTATTCAGATCATCTGTTTTTTCTTGTGTCAGTTTTGGCAGATTATATCATTCAAGGAATTAGTCCATTTCATTTAGGGTATCAAATTTATCGGCATAGAGCTATTCATAGTATTCCTTTATTATCCTTTTAATTTCCATGAGATCTATAGTGATGTCTCCTCTTTTGTTTCTGATATTAGAAATTTGTGACTTGTCCTTTTTGTCTTAGTTAATGTAGCTAGAGGGTCAGTAATTTTACTGATTTCTTCAAAGAACCAGATTTTGGTTTCATTGATTTTTCTCTACTGATATCCTGCATTTTATTTCATTGATTTCTGCTCTAATTCTTATTTCTTTTTGTCTACTTACTTTGAATATAATTTACTGTTTTTTTTTTCTAGCTTCCTAATGTGGAAGTTTAGATGATTAATTTTAGATTTTTTTTTCTTTTCTAATATATGCATTCAATGCCATAAATTTCTATCTAAGCACTGCTTTTACTGTGTTCCACAAATTTGGATAAATTGTGTTTTCATTTTCATTTAGTTCAAAATATTTTATAATTTCTTGAGATTTGTTCTTTGATCTATTTATTTGGAAGTATGTAGTTTAATCTCTACCTATTTGGGGATTATTCCAGTTATTTTTTGTTATTGATTTCTAGTTTAATTCCATTATGGTCTGAGAGCAAATATTTTATGATTTCTACTCTTTTAAATTTGTTAAGGTATGTTTTATGGCCCAGAATATTGTCTATTTTGGTGAATTTTCTATGTAAGCTTGAGAAAAATCTGTATTCTGCTGTTGTTGGATGAAGTAGTGTATAGGTGTGAGTAGTATCCAGTTGATTGATGGTGTTGTTGAATTCAACGATGTCCTTACTGCATTTCTTTTGGTGAATCTGTCCATTTCTGATAGAGTTATGTTGAAGTCTGCAACTATGATAGTGGAGTTATCTATTTTTCCTTGGCAGTTCTATCAGTTTTTGCCCCACATAGTTTGATGCTCTGTTGTTAGATGCATCCACATTAAGAATTATTATGTCTTCTTAAAGAATTGACCCCTTTCTTACTATGTAATGTCCTTCTTAATCTCTAATAACTTTCCTTACTTTGAAGTCTGCTCTGTTATGAAAGTATATAGCTACTCCTGTTTTCTTTTGATTAATGTCAGCATGGTATATTTTTCTCTATCCATTTACTTTTCATCTGTATGTGTCTTTATATTTAAAGTGGCTTCATATAGACAACATATGACTTGTGTTTTTTGATCCACTCTGATAATCTCTGTCTTTAATTGGTGCATTTACATCATTGACATTCATAGTGATAACTGATATAGCTGGATTCATATCTAGCATATTTGTTAATGTTTTCGATTTTTGCCCTTGTGTTTTGTTCTCTCACTTTTTGTCTCTCACTTTTTGTCTCTCACTTTTTTTGTCTCTCACTTTTTTTCCTGCCTTTTGTGGTTTTAGTCAAGCATTTTATATGATTCCATTTTCTCTTCTTGGAGAATATCAGTTATACTTATTTTTTAACTTTTCTTAGTGCTTGCCCTTGAATTTGTAATATATATTTACAACCAAACCAAGTCCACTTTCAAGTAACACTATACCATTTCACTGGTAGTATGAATATCTTTTAATAACAAAATAATCTTAATTCTTTCCTCCCATGCCTTCTATCATTGCCGTCACTCATTTCACATATAGAAGCATTCATAACATATTTGTATATATATAAGTGTGTATATTTGAATACATTGTTGCTAACATTATTATTTCGAGCAAATTGTTATCTGTTATATTAAGAATAGAAAAATATGGGGCACCTGGGTGGCTCAGTCGGTTAAGCGTCCGACTTCAGCTCAGGTCATGATCTCACAGTCTGTGAATTCAAGCCCCACGTCGGGCTCTGTGCTGACAGCTCAGAGCCTGGAGCCTGTTTCAGATTCTGTGTCTCCCGTTCTCTCTGACCCTCCCCCACTCATGCTCTGTCTCTGTCCCAAAAATAAACAAACGTTAAAAAATTTAAAAAAAAAAAGAATAAGAAAAATACACCAGGGGTAAGGGAAACAAAAGCAAACATGAACTACTGGGACTTCATCCAGATAAAAAACCTTCTGCACAGTGAAGGAAACAATCAACAAAATGAAAAGGCAGCCTACAGAATGGAAGAAGTTATTTGCAAACAACATATCTGATAAAGTCTTGGCATCCAAAATCTATAAAGAATTTATCAAACTCAATACCCAAAAAAACAAATAATCCAGTGAAGAAATGAGCAAAAGACATGAATAGACACTTTTCCAAAGCAGACATCAAGATGGTTAACAGAAACATGAAAAGATGCTCAACATCACTCATTGTCAAGGAAATACAAACCAAACCCATAATGAGATACCACCTCACACCAGTCAGAATGGCTAAAATTAACAACTCAGAAAACCGCAGGGGTTGGTGAGGACCCTGAGAAGGGGACCACTTTTTCACTTGTTCAGGGGAAAGCAAACTGGTGCAGCCACTCTGGAAAACTATGGAGGCTCCTTAAAAAACTAAAAATAGAACTACCCTTCAATCCAGCAATTGCACTATTAGGTATTTATCCAAAGGATACAAAAGTACAGATGTAAAGGTGTATATGCACCCCAATGTTTATAGCAGCATTATCAACAATAGCCAAACTGTGGAGAGAGCACAAGTATCCACTGACTGATAAATGGATAAAGAAGATGTGGTATACATATACAATGGAATATTACTCAACCATCAAAAAGAATGAAATCTTGCCATTTGCAATGGCATGGATGGAGCTAGAAGGTATTATGCTAAGCAAGATAAGTCAAACAGAGAAAGACAAATACCATATGATTTCACTCATATGTGGAATTTAAGAAACAAAATAGGTGAACATATGGGAAGCAGGGAGAAAGGAGAGAGGGAAACAAACCACAAGAGACTCTCAATGATAGAGAACAAACTGAGGGTTTGTGGAATTAGGTGGGTGGGGAATGGGCTACTTGGGTGATGGGTATTAAGGAGGGCACTTTTTTGTGATGAGCACTGGATGATGTATGCAAATGACAAATCACTGAATTCTACTCCTGAAACCAATATTGCACTGTATGTTACCTAACTAAAATTAAAAGAAAAAAAGAATGAGAAAAATACAGTGTTTCCTTTTACCTTCACTTATTCCTTCTTTGATACTCTTCCTTACTTTATACAGATTCAAGTTTCTTACTTATATTATTTTTTATTTCTCTAAAGAACTTCTTTAACATTTCCTGTGAGGTAGGTCTACTGCATTAAATTCCCTCAATTTGTCTGAGAATCTTTATTTCTCCTTCACTTCTGAAGGATAATTTCATAGGGTACAGAATTCTAGGTTGGTGGATTTTATTCTGTCAACACTTTAAATATTTCACACCACTCTCTTCTTGCCTGTATGGTTCCTGAGGAGAAGTCAGTTGTAATTCTTATCTGGAGATAAATCTCACAGTATTGTGGGGACCTACCTCTGCCTGGGTTCCCCTGGGGTTTTTAACTCTTAGAGTATGCCAGGACTTCAGAAATTTATCAATTACAGTTAGGTTTTCCTGTCCTGACACTGTTTCCTATGGCAGTTTGTGAGTCTCTGCTCTGGCCAGCAGTGCCTTGTTGTATTTGCCTACCTGTGTCTCCAACTTCAGAGACAGTGGTTTCCCTTGTGTCCTCACCTCTTAGGGATCCAAGAAGAGTTATTGATTTTTCAGCCTATTAACTTTTCACTTGTTAGGACGGTGTGGTGACCTATATGTGGAATTCCCCCCTTTTTTTAACCATAAGATTTCTCCTTTAAGTTAAATTTGTCTTATGCCTTGTAATTTATTTTAAAAATTGATTAAATATACAAACAAAATATTTATTTAATAATAAAATTGTAAAATTGAGGCTTTCTTTGGGATCATTTCTTGCAGGATATTTTATGTAGCTAAAAAAAATAGGACAATGAATTTCAACTCTGCCCCTGATGAGCTGTGTGATAAGATCTTAAGCAAGTCCCTAAGCCTCAGTTTCCCCATCTGTAAATCAAGGACAATAATATATACTTTAAGCCATTATTCTCATTATTCTGAAGAGTAAATGAATTAATGTATGCAAATTGCCAAATAGGGCATTGCATAGTTGCTCAATTATGTTACTATTGTTGCTATTTCATATCTTTAGTCTTTTAGAAAATAACATGATTAATCAATTGACTAGAATAACATGGCCTAACAGATAACACAT
This sequence comes from Acinonyx jubatus, assembly GCF_027475565.1. NCBI lineage: Eukaryota > Metazoa > Chordata > Mammalia > Carnivora > Felidae > Acinonyx > Acinonyx jubatus. The sequence continues at coordinate 26,475,971 of NC_069380.1, read as the reverse complement.
AGATCATTTATACTGTCCATGACAGTGCCTATGATAGCTGCTTTGACAATGGAAATCACCAATGTTAATATATGACTTAAAAGTAGATATCAATTTATTCACATTGGTCAACTGTAATTTGCCTATACACTGCACATATAGTAAGTAATATTTTGATATATAACTGTAGGTTTTTTTTCCTCCCACTGCTTCCTTGCACTACGTACCTTTTCCTGATCATTTAGATAATAGAACTTAGCAGGCTAGAGTCAGGACACAACTACTCAGAATTTAGAAGTCATTTATCAGCTTTGAGCTTCACATTAGGCTTTTGAAAGAGTCCACAGTAGGCACAATAGTGTTAAAATCATAGCTTTCCTTTGCAGAACACGGGGCATTTTGAGAGAAAAATTTGCTGAGCTCCAAAGCACTGAGAGACTTGAAAGACTCATTTTATACCAGGAATCAAAGAGTCAGGAAGAATTCGTGAGTAGAATAACAGGCCCCAAAGAGGTAAAATTTGTCCTACATACAGAAAAAGAGAAGTAAACATGAGCAGAAGAGATCTTGTGATTGGGTGAGGAGGCTGACCACATTAATTAGAGACAACAACTGCAGTTGTGGCATAGGCAAACTCCTCAAGACCAAGAAGATGGGTTACAGCTCTGCAGAGGCCAGTGAGAATGCTGCTTGGACAAGGACCCTTCCCCTGATGACAAACAATGTAAGTGTACTGCCCATCCCCTGCTCCAGGAATTTAGACTACCTCCAAGAAGAAAATGAGAAGAAGGAGAATCTGACTGAATGATTACTCAAAATAGACTGAGTTGTCAGGCAAAAGTGTATGTGACAAAGGCCATTAAGCAGAAGAGCTCATATTCTAATCTAGATTCAGCTATAGAGAAATTTAAAAAATTACTTCATTTTCTAACTGCAGAGTTTATGATTATGTTGAGATATCATATCCACTAACTATATGATCAGGCTTGAGGATACCTCAAGTTTTAGTTCTTCTTGGTTAATCTGAAAGCCTCCATCATCTGAAATGATTTTCAAGATTAGAAGGAGAAAGGAAAGAAAAGAATTTCTCTTTCAAATAATTCTTTCATCTGTCACAAAATTTAAAATAGGTACATGTATTGTTATCATGGGTATTTCAGAAAACTACATTAAAAACAACTTTCTCAAATAGAACACATTATCTTAAGCAGATTAAACCTATTTTTCTATCTTAATTTAAAAATAATTTTCACAAACATAACTCAAGGTGTTTAGCTATCACGTACAAATATTTTGAAACCTATTATAAGCTTAAAAAGTTTAGAAAGCTAGAATTTTTCTATTATAAACTGTAAATAAAATTATAAAGTATAATTATAAAAATAACCTTTTAAATATGCAAAATACACTGAAATATGTTTATATCATCAGCCTTTGTGTCAGCCTTGTCTTCCGCCGAGCATAGTGGATACTCTCTACAATCTGCAGGTTTAACCATTTTTAGTCTAACTGCATTTCTGAGTCATGCACCAAGGCTGATTGTGTTAACAGCAAAGATATTTGACATGTTAGCCATATTGAGCCATGCTAATTCATAATAGGATTATTAATGTTAGACATAACAAGATTATTTATGTCAGGTTTTATATCAGCTATCCTCTTACTTAGTCGTAGGCACAAAGAAAGGTGAGGAGAAAATGGACTTGAGATACCTTTTTGATGTTGTTGCTTTGAAAGCATTAAGTCCTAAAAGTAAATATTTAAAAACCATTATCCTCAATATTTTTTTTGTTTCTAAAAATTTGATTCAATGGAGCCATAAGAAGGAGCATTTTTATCTTAGTATCAAGTTAAATTTTGAAATGTTGCCATGGGCATAGTATATGACTTCCAGTGAGAAAAAATACATGGTAGTGTATACTGGTTAATATTCTTTTTTTAAGAGCTCATATTTGCCTTGCACGATGCTATAACATCAATTTCATCACAGAATATTACTAACAAATTTACAGACAGAAAAGTAAACAAAAAATTTTATGCATTGCAACACTCTAAAATTATGTTATCTAATAACAAAGAAAAAAATGATTGCCACCTTCAGAATAAAAAACTGAGTAAAGTACCTGAAGCACTGAACATATAATAACATTATTATAAATGTCAATATTTATGGACTACTGTGAAGGCAGTGGTAAAAAAGCAAGTTTTAATAAAATGTTTGAAACAATCATTTAAAATAAATCATTTAAAATAAATCATTTAAAATAAATCATTATAACTTCAAGTGTTTCCTTCTAAATTTTTACCTCATATGATAGTGCAAACAACACATTTATAAAATAAGAATCATGAGTACAGTTTATCTTATACACTTAAAATGTTTATATAGAATCTTGCACTATTCTGACATAAGCATTCCTATTGTCTCTCTACTGTTGTCAATTGTAGGCTTGGAAGGTAAACAGGTAACTGATTCAAAAAAAAAAAAAGAGAGAGAGAGAAAATACATCTGTTATTAAGACAGACCTCTGGTAGTAGATGCTGGTTGTTAAGAATCCAAAGAATTTTCTGTTTTGTTGGCATAGTCTATGTTCTACATTGCCCTTTAGCCACGTTAGTATTTCATTCCAATGCGTTTTCTCAGTTCAGCTGCAGTTTTTTCCAGTTGTTGAATGTTCGATTGCCATTGTCTTCTATTTGACTGAAGCTTGTTCACTTGACAATGCAAACGCTTAAGAATTGCATTATATCTCTTATGTTGTACCTATTAAAACAAGAGTACACATCCTGAATCTCCCCTCTGCTTTTCCCCCACCAAAGGTCACTCGTTTTGTTTCCAAGTTCCTGCCTTAGCTCAGACCTTCTTTACCGTTATTATACCATGGGTCCTTTTGACAATATGGTGAAGACTATGGACTCCTCAGAATAATGCTTTTAATGCATAAAATAAGACATACATGATTACAAAAAAATAAATTATATCAAAATACAGCTCTGCAACAGCATCAGGGGAATGGGGACAGAGACATCAAATTGCTACCATAAAGACAAAGTGAAAACTTGTCAACTGACACTTCACATAAAGTTCTATAAACTTTATGTTGTTCTAAGTTTTCATTTTTGTTAATTCTTTAAGTTCAGATAATTCATTGAAACTGGTGAACTAACCCTGCTAATATGTTTACAAAATAAAAAATGACTTGAAAAGGATTAGAAATAAATTAATATAAAATGAAACATCATATTAGATGTGAAACTATATTCAAAAAAAGATTTTTTATACATTGAATATACTTAAGAGGATATATATTTATATCTATATTTCTATATAAAAACATACATATCCACTATACATAATATATTTATATATTATATCCACTGGTATATACAATAGAATATATTCATAAGAAGAGAATAGTTGCTGAATGTGCACATACTGCTGTTCATAGAATATATTCATAGCAATAAAATAACTAAAACAAATTTTTGTTTAATCAGTAAATTTGGTCAGTTGCATAGTAGCATGTTTCTAAAATTATTCTTCAGTAGTAAGCTATGAAACTAATACACAATGGATCAGACTAGAGATGTGCAAGGTACCCTTAGTGGGACTCCAGATCACCAGTCATAGCTAGATGTCACAAAAGGTATTAATACACCTAAAGAAAGAATATATCATTAGAAGAGGTTTTGTGAAGAATGTAGCACACACATAGGAAAGTTAAGGAGTCATGTGCTGGTAGGAACTGATTATCTGACAAGTATAATTGTGTTATGGGGATTGGCTCCTTGAGCACCCAGAGCCAGAGTCCAAGAACATTCAAACTCAGATGACTGACTTGATTTCCATGCTCACTAACCAACCCCTGCCTTCCAATGTAGTTCCCTTACAGGGAGAAGCACCAATGGCTGACACAAGTTATCTGGTTTCCTTGAGAATTTTATTATTGTAAATTAATAAGCTGATATTTGAGTTATCAGTTTCTTGTGAACTGATACATCAGTTTCTTGTGAACTTACTAGCATCTCTCTATGTCTAAGCAACTCTGGGATACTAACAAGATTAAGTTTCTAAGCTCACAAGGCTAAAAGGCAGTTTGGCCAAGAAGTGACTTTATTTTTTTCTTTTTCACATGCCAATATTTCATTTGTCTTATTTTGTATTATTTTAATTCCAGCTAGTTAACATACAATGTTATATTAGTTTCAGGTGTACAATATAGTTACTGAACAATTCCATACATCATGGAGTGCTCATCATGACAGGTGCACTCCTTAATCCCCATCACCTATTTCACCCATCCCCCCCCACCTGTTTCCCTCTGGTAACTAACTAGAATTTAAATAAAAACTTGAAATTAACAAATAAACAACCCCCCCCATGCATACAACAAATGAACAAAGGGAAAAGAGAGAGAGAGAGGGAGAGAGACAAGAAGTGACTTTGTAAAGGCAAAGTTCACATTGTGAGCCTTCTTGAAAGTCAGCCATTTGTTCAGCCTCTACTGATAACATTCAGACTTTGAGATGTGTCTTAATGTTCAAATTTGATTATCTGTAGGCAGCCAAGGATGTAAATGGTTCTGTACAGATAGTAACTTTTTGCCTCTAGGAAGTGGATGGGCCACTACTCTCATTTAGTTACTGTTTCTGGCTAGGAAGAAACAAGCAATAATGAAGGAGAGGTGGTGGTCACAAAACACAGTGGCAAAAAGAAAACAAGGCCCTGTATAAGCCAAATCTGACCTCATCCACTACTGTTTTCTTCCTTCCCTCCATTCTAGCCACACTGCTCTTCTAATCTCTGAGCCCAGGAATGGTCTCATCTTAAGACCTTTGCCCTTGCATTTACTTTTTCCTGGAAAGCTCTCACTCAGATCTGCAAGCCTAGCTCCTTCACTTCTTTTAGGATTTTGCTGAAAGAGACCTTCTCAGTGCAGCTTTTGATGGCTAGAAGATATAATATTTCATCTTCTCTCTCCTTACACCATATTACATATTCCCTTCTCTGCTCCATTTTTTTGTCCTTAATCCTATCCTTAGCTAACATGCCATATATTTTACTTACATATATTGTTTATGTCTATGTCTCCAACTAGAATGCAAGTTCAGGAGGACATATATCATTAGAAGGGGTTTTGTAAGGAATGTAGCACACACATAGAAAAGTGAAGGAGTCATGTACTATTTGAGACAGTTTTTGAAAATCAAATGGCTGCTACCCTATTTTGAGAAGAATGTTATATAAAATATATTGCTAAATTCCATATTGTTCATATACAGAGAACAAATTGGTGGTTGCTGAGGGGAGACTGGATGGGGGATGGGTAAAGTAGGTAAAGGGGATTAAGAATGCATTTATTGTGATGAGCACTGAGTAATGTATAAAACTGATATATTCATACCCAAAATGATGTTGTTATGTTATGTTATGATGTTATGAAGTCTGTATGCTAATCAAATTTCAGTTTAAAAAAAGAACACCTCATCTATAGGGAGAAAAACAATTTGGATGACAGGATTTTTCATCAGAAATCATGGAAGTCAGAAAGAAGTGGCACAGCATTTTTCAAATGAGGAAAGAACTTTCAACCCAGAATTATTTTATTTTATTTTATTTTTTTATATTTAATATAATTTATTGTCAAATTGGTTTCCATACAACACCCAGTGCTCATCCCAACAGATGCCCTCCTTAATGCCCATCACCCACTTTCCCCTCTCCCCCACCCCCCCATCAACATTCAGTTTGTTCTCAGTTCTTAAGAGTCTCTTATGGTTTGCCTCCTTCCCTCTCTGTAACTTTTTCCCCTCTTCCGCTCCCCCCGATCTTCTGTTAAGTTTCTCAGGACCCACATATGAGTGAAAACATATTCAACCCAGAATTCTATATGCATCAAAGATATCCGTCAGGAGTGAAGGGGAAACCAAGACACTCTCAGATGAAAAAAAACTAAAACACTTTGTCACCAGCAGACCTATTCTAAAAGAATGAATTTATTTTTCTAAAGAGACAGGAAATGATAAAAGAAGGAATTTTAGAGCATCAGGTAGGAAAGAAGAATATGGTAGAGCAAAAATATAGGTAAACAAAATAGACAAAAGAAGAGGTTACAGCTACAGGGTATGATGTTTCCTTTTTGAGGTGATGAAAATTTCTAAAATTAAATGTGGCAATGGTCAGAAATTATTGATAAATATACTAAAAACCATTGAATTATGCACTCTCAATGGATTAATTATATGGTATGCGAGTTCTATCTCAATGAAGTTGTTTTTAAAAACCAGAATAGTGGTAGCCTGGGGGAAGGAGCACAGAAGAACTCCATAAGCATGATGGGTAAGTGTTCTATCCTGATCTAGGTGATGGTAATAACAGGTGTAAATATATATCTTAGTCAAAATTAGTCAAACTAAACCCTTTCATTTGTGTACCTACTCTTACAACTCTTACCTCAAGAAAGAATATTAGAGTTTAAAATTACTAGGTAATTTCAAAATCCTTTCCAAAATACTTTTTACCAATTTACACTCATACCAACAGTATATTAAAATGTAGGTACTCCACAGAGAACTCCCTTCAGATGTAACTTGAATTGATCTTCTGCACAACATATCATAGTGAAACTGGCAAAATACAAAGATAAAGAGAGAATCCTGGAAGCAGCTAGGGATAAATGGGCCTTAACATACCAGGGTAGACACTTAAGGTTAGTAGCAGACCTATCTACTGAAAGTTGGCAGGCCAGAAAGAGTGGCAGGAAATTTTCAATGTAATGAACAGGAAAAAGATTCAGCCAAGAATCCTGTATCCAGCAAGCCTGTCATTCAGAATAGAAAGAGAGATAACGGTTTTCCCAAACAAACAAAAACTAAAGGAATTCATCACCACTAAATCAGCCCTACAAGAGATCCTAAGGGAGACGCTGTGAGTGAAAGATTGCAAGGACCACAAAGGACCAGACACATCACTACAAGCATAAAACTTACAGATAACACAATGACTCTAAACCCATATCTTTCAGTAATAACACTGAATGTAATGGACCAAATGCTCCAATAAAAAGACATAGGGTATCAGAATGTATAAAAAAACAAGACCCATTTTTTTGCTGTCTACAAGAGACCCATTTTAGACCTGAGGACACCTTCAGATTGAAAGTGAGGGGATGGAGAACCATCTATCATGCTACTGGAAGTTAAAAGAAAGCTGGAGTAGCCATACTTACATCAGACAAACTAGACTTTAAACTAAAGACTGTAACAAGAGATGAAGAAAGGCATTACATAATAATTACAGGGTCTATCCATCAGGAAAAGCTAACAATTATGAGTGTCGATTCACTGAATTTGGGAGCACCCAAATATATAAAACAATCACAAACATAAGCAATCTTATTGGTAAGAATGTAGTAATTGCAAGGGACTTTAATACTCCACTTACAACAATGGACAGATCATCTAGACAGAAAACAGATAAAGAAACAAGGGCCCTGAATCATAACTGGACCAGATGGACTTGACAGATATATTTAGAACTTTTCATCCTAAAGCAGCAGAATATACATTTTTCTCAAGTTCACATGGAACATTCTCCAAGATAGATCACATACTGGGTCACAAAACAGCCCACAATAAATACAGAAGAATTGAGATCATACCATGCACACTTTCAGATCATAATGCTATGAAACTTGAAAACAACCACAGGAAAAACTTTGGAAAACCTCCAAATGCATGGAGGTAAAAGAACATTGTATTAAGGAATGAATGGGTCAACCAGTCAATTAAAGAAGAAATCAAGAAATATATAGAAACAAATGAAAATGAAAACACAATAACCCAAACTCTTTGAGATGCAGCAAGGCAGTCCTAGGAGAAAAATACATTGTAATCCAGGCCTATCTCAAGAAACACGAAAAATCCCAAATACAAAATCTAACAGCACACCTAAAGGAACCAGAAGCAGAATAACAAAGAAACCCCAAACCAGCATAAGAAGAGAAATAATAAAGATCAAAGCATAACTAAACAATATAGAATTAAAAAAAACAACAACAGTAGAACAGATCAATGAAACGAAGAGTTGACATGTTGCAAAAATAAACAAAATTGACAAACCTCTAGCCAGGCTTCTCAAAAAGAGAGAGGAAGAGGATCCAAATAGATAAAATCATGAATTAAGATGGATTTCTCACAACCAATCCCTCAGAAATACAAGCAATTATAAGAGAATAGTAGGAAAAATTACATGCCAACAACTGGACAACCTGGAAGAAATGGACAAATTCCTAACACCCACACACTACCAAAACTCAAACCAGGAGAAATAGAAAATTTTAACAAACCCATAACTAGTGAAGAAATTGAATCAGTTATCAAAAATCTCCCAACAAATAAGAGTCCTGGACCCGATGGCTTGCCTGGGGAATTCTACCAGACATTTAAAGCGGAGTTAATACCTACCATTCTCAAGCTGTCCCAAAAAGGAGAAATGGAAGGAAAACTTCCAGACTCATTCTATGAAGCCAGCATTACTTTGATTCCTAAACCACACAGAGACCCCACAAAAAAGGAGAACTACGAGCCAATATCCCTGATGAACATGGATGCAAAAATTCTCAACAAGATACTAGCAAATCGAATTCAACAGCATATAAAAAGAATTATTCACCATGATCAAGTGCGATTCATTCCTGGGCTGCAGGGCTGGTTCAACATTCACAAATCAATCAGTGTGATCCATCACATTAACAGAAGAAAAGATAAGAAACATGATCCTATCAATAGATGCAGAAAAAGCATTTGATAAAATACAACATCCTTTCGTAATAAAAACCCTCAAGAAAGTTGGGATAGAAGGAACATACTTAAACATCATAAAAGTCATATATGAAAAGCCCACAGCTAGTATTATCCTCAATGGGAAAGACTGAAAGCTTTTCCCCTGAGATCAGGAACACGACAGGGATGTCCACTCTAACCACTGTTGTTTAACATAGTGTTGGAAGTCCTAGCATCAGCAATCAGACAACAAAATGAAATAAAAAGCATGAAAACTGGTAAAGAAGAAGTCAAACCTTCACTTTTCGCAAACGACATGATACTCTACATGGAAAACCCAAAAGACTCCACCAAAAGACTCCTAGAAGTGATACATGAATTCAGCAAAGTCGCAGGATACAAAATCAACGTACAGAAATCAGTTGCATTTGTATACACCAATAACGAAGCAACAGAAAGAAATAAAGAAACTGATCTCACTTACAATTTCACCAAGAACCATAAAATACATAGGAATAAACCTAACCAAAGATGTAAAAGGTCTGTATGCTGAAAACTATAGAAAGCTTATGAAGGACTGAAGAAGACACAAAGAAATGGGAAAACATTCCATGCTCTTGGATTGGAAGAATAAACATTGTTAAGATGTCAGTACTACCCAAAGCAATCTACCCATTCAATGCAATCCCAGTCAGAGTGCACAGAGCTAGAATAAACATCCTAAAATTTGTATGGAACCACAAAAGACCCCAAATAGCCAAAGTAATGTTGAAAAAGAAAACCAAAGCGGGAGGCATCACAATCCCGGACTTCAGCCTCTACTACAAAGCTGTAATCATCAAGACAGTATATGGTATTGGCACAAAAACAGACACATAGACCAATGGAATAGAATATAGAACCCAGAATTGGACCCACACATGTATGGCTGACTAATCTTTGACAAAGCAGGGAAGAGGATCCAATGGAAAAAAGTCTCTTTAGCAAATAGTGCTGAGAGAACTGGACAGCAACATGCAGAAGAATGAAACTGGACAACTTTCTTACACCATACACAAAAATAGACTCAAACTGGATGAAAGACCTAAATGTGAGGCAGGAAACCATCAAAACCCTCGAGGAGAAAACAGGCAACAATCTCTTTGACCTCAGCCACAGCAACTTCTTAATCGACACATCTCTGAAGGCAAGGGAAATAAAAGCAAAAATGAACTATTGGGACCTCATCAAGATAAAAAGCTTCTGCACAGCAAAGGAAACAATCAACAAGATGAAAAGGCAACCAACGGAATGGGAAAAGATGTTTGCAGATGACATACCAGATAAAGGGCTAGTATGCAAAATCTGTAAAGAACTTATCAAACTCCACACCCAAAAAGCAAATAATCCAGTGAAGAAATGGGCAGAAGACATGAATAGACACTTTTCCAAAGAAGACACCCAGATGGCCAACAAGCACATGAAAAGATGCTTAATGTCACGCATTATCAGGGAAATACAAATCAAAGCCACACTGAGATACCACCTCACACCTGCCAGAGTGGCTAAAATTAACAAATCAGGAAACAACAGATGTTGGCAAGGATGTGGAGAAATGGGAACCCTCTTGCACTGTTGGTGGAAATGCAAACTGGTGCAGCCACTCTGGAAAACAGTGTGGAGTTTCCTCAAAAAGTTAAAAATAGACCTACCCTACCACCCAGCAATAGCACTATTAGGAATTTATCCAAGGGACACAGGAGTGCTGATGCATAGGGGCATATGTACCCCAATGTTTATAGCAGCATTTTCAACAATAACAAAATTATGGAAAGAGCCTAAATGTCCATCAAGTGACAAATGGATAAAGAAGATGGTTTATATATACAATGGAATACTACTTGGCAATGAGAAAGAATGAAATCTTGCCATTTGCAGCAACATAGATGGAACTGGAGGGTATTATGCTAAGTGAAATAAGTCAGAGAAAGACAGATATCATATGTTTTCATTCATATGTGGATCCTGAGAAATTAACAGAAGATCATGGGGGAAGGGAAGGGGAAAGAGAAAAAGTTACAGAGAGGGAGTGAGGCAAACTATAAGAGACTCTTAAAGACTGAGAACAAACTGAGGGTTGATGGGGGGTGGGGGAGAGGGGAAAGTAGGTGATGGGCATGGAGGAGCGTACATGCTGGGATGAGCACTGGGTGTTGTATGGAAATCAATTTGACGATAAATTATATTAAAATGTACACACACACACACACACACAATAGAATACTACTTGGCAATGAGAAAGAATGAATTCTCACCATTTGCAGCAATGTGGATGGAACTAGAAGGTATTATGCTGAGTGAAATAAGTCAGAGAAGGACAGATCATGTTTTCACTCATCTGTGGATCTTGAGAAACTTAAGAGACATCCATGAAAATTAGTTACAAGCAGAGAAGAAGGGAGACAAACCATAAGAGACTCTTAAATACAGAGAACAAAGTGAGGGTGGATGGGAGGGTGGGGGAGAGGGGAAAATGGGTGATGGGCATTAAGGAAGGCACTTGTTGGGATGAGCACTGGGTGTTGTATGTAAGCCAATTTGAGAATAAATTGTATTTAAAAATAATAAAATTCAGGTGCTCCATATCTTCCCAACTGTAATATTGATAATCTAAGGGACTAAATATGGGACCCCATTGTGGTTTTAATTATCAATCCATTATTATTAATTAGGTTTGTCAATTTTACCAGTGTTTTTGGATATTCATGTTTCAAAAAATAAGACTTCTCATATTTTACCCAGTGTTCTACTGGCTTGTTTGACATCTTTTATCTCTTAGTCACTTGTATAAATTACAAATACCTGCTCTCTATGAGTCTTATCTTCTTTATTGTAATGGTACATTTTAATAATCCAGAAATTTATGATATTGTCAAAAGCAATATTTAATCATGCAGTTGTATGTGTGTGTGTGTGTGTGTGTGTGTGTGTGTGTGTCTTTTAAAAGAAATAGTTCTCTGACACAAATGGTTAAGTTTGTCTCATATATTGTCTTGAATCTTCCTGGATGTAGTTGTATGTGTTATAAGACAGAAATATAATTTTATTTCCAAATTTGCTTTATTTTCCCATATGGCTAACTTATTTTGTTTGTACCATTTATGATGGATTATATCCGGAGTCTTTTTTCTATTTCATTAATCATTGTACTTCTATTTTGATGCTGCTGATAGTGTCTTACTGTTTCCAGTTTTATAATAAATCTTGATCCAGAAGGTAAAAAAGTAATCATTTATTTAGGTTACTACTAAATATATGATAAAGTAATGGTATTTCTTAGAAAAATGTTTTGTAAAGGTGAGGATTTTTATCTTCAAATTCCTCAGATGCTTTTTTATTGTGTTAAATTAGCCACAAGCAAACATATCTTTTTAGTTTTCAAATTAATGTCTTAAGGGTGAAAATCATTTATTTCACATAATATTTCACATATTATTTCAAATAATAATTTCACATAATAATTTCAAATAATAAATAATTTTTTATTTCCTCAACAACATATTCTTTTCTATTTTTGTTCTCCATTTATTTAAATCATAATGGTCATAGAAGTCTACTAGTGGTACCCCCAATTTAATTTCATTTTCAATTTTGCATATCAGTTTTTTTATTTGATTCTTAATAATTGAAAGCGTGAAGTCAGAAAGGATTAGGATACTAATGACTTCCATTGCCTTTTACTCTATTTTAAGGAGTTTCTGATGTCTATCTAGTAACTCGATAGCCTCTACTTTCTAGCTATTAATTGAGTACCAAGTTGTTGATGGAATGAGACCTGGAATAATTCCCAGCCACATTTAAAATTTTTTTTAAGTATTTATTTATTTATTTATTTATTTATTTATTTATTTATTTAGAGCATGCGCATGCACACACACAAGTGGAGGAGGGGCAGAGAGAGGGAGAGAGAACCCAGGCTCTGCGCCTTCAGTGAAACCCAGATGTGAGATCATGACCTGAGCCAAAGTCAAGAGTGGGATGCTTCACCAACTGAGCCACACAGGCACCCTCCCAGGCCATATTTTAATAGGAATGAGTGTTTTCCTTTTTGAATACATTTCACATATTTAAGTATCTGAATGAGAGAGTTATTTCTGGTAATGATTTGAACTTTATTGTTTTTTATAGTTCTTTTTTGTTCTCTAGCTGTTTTAGGAATTGAAAATAAACTATGGAAATTATAAATATAGTATATGTTAAGAAATGATACCATAAAACATTGAAATCCAGATAATTAAGACTTACCTCTATTTCCTTTCTTAATTTTTCATGTGTCTTTTCTTCTTCCTCAAGAAAGAAAGTTTTTTCAATGATAGATTCTTTTACAGCTATAATTTTAGCCTTCAGCTTTATAATGTCTTCCTGCATATTTATAAAATTTAAAATATACAAGTCAAACAATGAAGGATCAATATAAGTCCAACATTTTCAATGTTTCTATAATTTAAAAAAACTAGACATCATATTTAATTTTGGTAAACAGGATTAGAACATTACTTCTATAGGTACAAAGAATAAAGAACTGTTATTCAAACAAATAAACCTTTGATTTAAAGACATAAAATTAAAACTAAATGTAGATAAGACATAAAAAATAAGTGGTAGTCATAGTGGCAATTGCCCAGCAACAGTATAAAGGATACTTTTAAATTCTCTAGCAAGAAATGATAGATATTTTAAATTTATATCTCCCCATCTTCAAACAATACTCTAAAAAATAGAAAATGCTTAAGGTGCAATTATTAATTGATGCTGTTTGTATAACAGCATTACGCGTACTAAATTGATTTGAATTGGTTGTATCCATTAGCTTAAGCTAGGGCTTCAACGTTTTTGTGAGTCACCAGTTTCTGCAAAAAAAATGGATTAATTGTTCACTGCAATTCTGTTTGAATTTTTTTATTAATCCACAGGGGATTTGAGAACAATTCCTTTATGCATTTGTTCATTTGGCATAGTTGTTATATAACTCATGTATTTAAGTTTTTAGAAGTTGTGAAAATAGTTTCTAAATCTAGTTAAAGCAGCTATGGGTGTTTTATTAAGTTAATGATAAATTTATCACTTAATAAGTGTGCTTGAAAAAAGGAGTAATAGAAAAACCTTTGGTAAGTGATATTTCAAACCTGTACTTGTTTTATGTGGTTTCCTTCTGGATTTTTGAGATTTTGCATAAGTTCCTCTTTCATTGTTTTTAGTTTTCTAACAAGATCTTGTTTTTCATGGAGTGTAGTCATGAATGACCTTTTGCTTCCAACTTCCCACAAACTATCTTTATGCTCTTTTATTTTTGCATAATATTCATTATATCTTATCATGTGTTCCTCAAAGTCTTCTTGAGCTCCTTCTATGTCAAATTTAAGCTTTACATTTTCTGTATGTAAGGATTTGATTTGAGTTTCCAGGTTCCCACACTGTAGTTTGGTATTCTCGATGGCAGCATCTTGCTGATAAATTTGCCTTTCTGTTTCTTTAGTTTCTGCAGAGACAGATGCTATTTGTTTTTCAAGCTCATGGAGTTCATCCTGTAAAATATTTCAATATTATTATTATTATTAATTTATGATACTCAAAAGAGGATACTATTGTTTTGATCCATAATTCATGTTGTAAAATCACAACATAAAAATACATATTTATCAGATATTGAAAAACTGTTATACAAAAAGAACCATTCAATAAGTAACAAATTATCTTATAATCTTGAAGTGAGTCCAGAATTACATATTTCTTACTTTTTAATGGTCATCTAATTCAAAATATTAAAATTTATCGTTTGTGTTAACATTTCATATTAAAATGTACTTTACAATCATTTAAATAATATATTTATGGAATCAGAAGTATGCACTGAAGAAAGATAATATGATGAAAATTATAAAGCCCTAGGTTAAAAATCAAAAGATCTATATTCTAGGGCCCTTACTGCCATTTACTAGTTGGTATGATCATATATAGCAAACTTAATTGCCCTATCTAAACCTAAACCTCACTTTATTCATTTATAAATAAGTATAAAGATGTCTGCCTTACCTCTCTGGGGCAGTTGGCACTTCTCACCAGCACCTCCTTTTTTTTTTTAATGTTTTATTTATTTTTAAGAGAGCATAAGTGGGGGAGGAGCAGAGAGAGAGGACAGAAGATCCAAAGCAGGCTCTAAGCTGACAGCAGCGAGCCTGATGTAGGGCTTGAACTCAGGAACTCCTAGATCATGACCTGAGTTGGAGTCGGATGCTCAACTGACTGAGCCACCCAGGTGCACCACCAGCACCTCCTTTTTATTTTTTTAATTATTATTTTTAATATAATTTATTGTCATATTGGTTTCCGTACAACACCCAGTACTCATCCTAACAAGTGCCCTCCTCAATGCTCATCACCCACTTTCCCCTCTCCTCCACCCCGCATCAACCCTCAGTTTGTTCTCATTATCCAAGAGTCTCTTATGGTTTGCCTCCTTCCCTCTCTGTAATTGTTTTTCCCCTTCCCTTCCCCCATGATCTTCTGTTAAGTTTCTCAAGATCCACATATGAGTGAAAACACATGGTATCTGTCTTTCTCTGACTTATTTCACTTAGCCTAATACCCTCCAGTTCCATCTATGTTGCTGCAAATGGCAAGATTTCATTCTTTCTTATTGCCAAGTAGTATTCCATTGTGCATATAAACCACATCTTCTTTATCCATTCGTCACTTGATGGACATTTAAGCTCTTTCCATAATTTGGCTATTGTTGAAAATGCTGCTATAAACATTGGGATACATGTACCCCTATGCATCAGCACTCCTGTATCCCTTGGGTAAATTCCTAGTAGTGTTATTGCTGGCTCATAGGGTAGTTCTATTTTTAACTTTTTGAGGAACCTCTACAGTTTTCCAGAGAGGTTGCACCAGTTTGCATTCCCACCAACAGCAGCACCTCCTTTTTAAAACATAGTTTTCACACCACCATTCTTCTCTGGTTCTCCTCAGATACCTGAACATTCCTTCTCAATCTCAGTCATTCCTTCAAATATAGGTCTTCCTCAGGGTGCAACCATTGTCATCTCCTCCTCTCATTCTATGTATATTCCTTGGGTAATCTTACCCATACTTACATCTAGAGCTACATATATGCCAATGATTCACAGAACATAACTGGCTGTTAAGTCCTATACCCAGGTATCACTGGCCATTTCAAATTCACCACGTCTCCAAATCAGACTAATCTTTCTCCCCTTCCGATCGTGTTCTTCCTTGCATTACTTATCTATTGTCAGGATCACAAAACCTCAGTGACATACAACAATACATATTTATTGCTCACAGCTGGAATGGGCTAGATGCTGACATTGGTTAGATTTGTTCAAATGTCTGAGAATTGACTGGCTGTAAGATGGTTTGGCTTGGCTGACTGGGCTGGCCATGATGTCTTGGCTTTGCTTCATATATATCTTACCCTCTAGTGGGCCAGACCAGGCATATCCTTCCCATGATGATAGCAGGTGCAAAAGAATGGAAGCATCCTTTTTATGGAATTACGGAAGAGCTTTTTCAAGCTTCTATTCATAACATCTGTTAACATCCCAGCTAGTCATATGATGCAACTCACAGTCAAAGGGTAACAGTATGCCCACCCATGGTAATGATACATGGGGAAGGGTATGAATACAGACAAGGATGAAGAATTGGGACCAAATATGTGAATTACCATACCCCTGGATTCCCAAACTAATTAACGAATGGTACTACTTTGGGAGCCATCCCTAATTATTTCCTTCTCCTTATTATCTATATCTGTTAATCAAATTTTATAGATCCTCCCTCCAAAACAACTCTGCAGACCATCATCCATCCTTTTTTTTTTTTTTTTTTTTTGTCTAGTATGGCCATTCTCTTTAAATAAATTTTTAATTTTGGGAAGGGGCAATGCATTAAAAAGTCAGACCAAGTTATCGTTTTCCTGGCAGAGACAAGAAAGAGAAAAATACAATATGTTGAGGAACCTCTATTTTTATCTCCAGTTCTGATATTTCAAATACCCACTTGATTTTTTTATTTGGATACCCAATAGACATCTCAACTATACATGTTCAGAAAATAATTGACACACCCAATATGTTCCTCCCCTAGTCTTCCCGATTTCAATAAATTGCACCACCTTATACCTAGATACTCAAGACCTACAATTCATTCTTGATTCTTCCCTTTACCTAACTCCCCACAGCCTAATTCAGCAAAACTTGATGGTTGGGCCTCCAAAATAAAATCCCACATTCACTTCTGACCAATTTCTTTATTGTGGCCGGACTCCTGCCTGGTCTCCCTATTTCCATCCCCCCCCCCCCCCCGCCACACATCTGAGCTCCATATATCAGGCAGAAGAATCTTTCAAAAACATAAATCATATCATGTTACTTCCCAGCTCAGAACCTTCCAGTGGTTTCCTATTGCATTAATAATAAAATTCAAATTCCTTAATGTAGCTTACAAAGCTATATATCCTCTAGCCACTATTTACTGTGCCATCCCTCTCACATTCTACTCTCGCCTCCTCCACCTTCCTTTCTGTTTATTAAATGTGCCTAATGACTTTCTATTGGAGAGTAATTGTGATCTCAACCTTAGATGTGTCTACCTTTAGTTATTACCTATTGGGGTCTTTGTCTTCCACAATTCAGTTTTATTATTACTCTTCAAATAGTCTTCTCTGAATTAAAATATAGATTGACCATCCATCCTTCTACTTGCATTACTCTCTATACATTATTGTATTTCCTTTGAAACACATCAATTAATGGAATTACCTTTTTTGTTTTATTTCTTTATTGCCTGCCTCCCCTGACTAGAAAGTAAGCCCCCTGGGTGCAGTAACCTTGTCTATTTTCTTTACTATTATGTTCTCAGGTCTTAAAATTGTACCTAGTACAAAGAAGGTGCTCAATAAATATTAAATGATTGAATGAATGATGCACAGGGACACATGCACTGCCAATTAGATGAGGCTATTAACACTATTAATCAATATGGGGAAAGATATTTCCACTGATTTGGTAATCATTTCTTCTCTCTCCTGGACTAATAGGTTATTAATGTTTCTCCCTGGCTTTAGTCAATTCCTCCTTCAATCCATTTCTTTCACTAGAACTATATTTTTTGTTCTCCTCCCTCTCCTCCCCTTCTTCTTCATGCCCAATGCCTCCTCCTCCTTTTACGTCTCCTCTTTCTTCTTCTGTCCCTTCTTCTTCCCCTCTCCCTCTTCTCTTTTTTTGTTTATAGACTTATTGAGGTAGAATTTACATAAACTGCACATATTTAAACTTTACAATTTGATGAGTTTTGATTTATTTTTATGCTCTTGAGACCACCACAATTAAGATAATAAACATCCATTACCAACGAGCTTCCTCCTGCTGCTTTGCAATCCATCCTTCCTCCCCATCTCTCCATTCTCAGACAACCATTTATTTTCTGTCTCTTACTAAAGATAAGTTTGCATTTTCAAGAATTTTTTATAAATACATTATCACAATATATACTTTTTAAGTCTTACTTCTTTCAGCATAATTACTTTTAGATACCACTGTATTGTTATACGTATCATTAGTTCTTCCTTTTTATTGATGAGTAGCATTCCGTTGTATGGGTATACCACACTTTGTTCTGATGGGTATTTTCGTTGTATGCAGTTTTCCAGTGAGTATACACTTTCATTTCTCTTGGGTAAACAAATATCTAGAAGCTGAATGGCTGAGTTATACAGTAAATATATTTTAACCTTTTAAGAAACTGTGAACTGTTTCCTAAGTGGTTGTATTTACATTCCGAATAACAGGATCTGAGAGTTCCAATTCTTCCATATCTTGCATCTTCTTTACAATACCTGGTATGGTCAGTCTTTTTAAATTTAGTCATTCCAGTGGTATAGAGTAGTATCTCATGATGATTATAATTTGCATTTCCTTAATGATGAATATTGATATTATCTTTTCATTTGCTTGTCTTTTGTAATATCTTCTTTAATAAAATGACTATTCAAATATTTTGTCCAGGTTTTAATTGGGTTGTTTGCCTTCCTGAGTTGTAGGATTTGTTTACATACTGTAACTATAAACACATTGTCATATGTGTTTTCAAATAATTTTCCCAGTCTATGACAATCCAAATGTCCATAGGGCCCCAACAAATATACCATATATTCATTTTTAAAAGTGTCTCTTGAGTAGAAATTTAAAAATATTTCCGATGAAGTCCAATTTTTAAATTTTTGTGTCCTATTTAAGACATCTTTAACCAAACTCAGTATCACTAAACTTTTCTCCTATGTTTTTTCCTAGACATTTTATAGCTTTAATTCTTACACTTAGGCTGCTAATCCATTTTGAGTTAATTTTTCCATGTGGTATGAGGTGAAAATTGAGGTTCACTTTTTTTGCATGTGGCTGTCCTCTACCATTGTTGAAAGATTATTCTTTCTCTAAAGGATGGTCTTTGCACCTGCCTTAGCCAGCTTGGCTGTTATAAAAAAATACCATAGATTAGGTGGCTTAAATAACAAGCATTTATTTCTACAATTCTGAGAAATCAAGGTGCCAGCAGATTCAGTTCCTGGTGATGACCTTGTTTCTGGTTTGCCGATGGTTGCCTTCTTCCTGTGTCCTCATGTGGAAAACAGAGTTCTGGTTTCTCTTCCTCTTCTTTTTTTTTAAACCTTTTTTTTTTAAGGCTTATTTATTTTTGAGAGAGAGAGAAAGTGCTGGTAGGGGAGGAACAGAGAGAGGGAGAAACACACACAGAATCCGAAGCAGGCTCCAGACTCTGAGCTGTCAGTATAGAGCCTGACACGGGTTCAAACTCATGAACTGGGAGATCATGACTTGTGGTCAGATGCTTAACCGACTGAGCCACCCAGGCGCCCCTTTTCCTCCTCTTCTTATAAGGACAGTAACTCTATTATAGTGGCACCACCCTCATAAAGTCACCCAAATCTTACTTTCCAAAGGCCATACCTCAAAATTTCATCACACTAGAGGAAACACAAACATTCAATCCATAATAGCACCTTTGAAATCAATCGATATGTGTGGGGCTATTACTGAATACTCTGTTCTGTTCAATGGATCTGTAGGTCTATCATTATTCCTTATCATACTGTCCTGATTGCTCTATAATAAATCTTTAAGTCAGGTAACATATGAACTTCTACATTGTTTTTCTTTTTCAAAATTGTTTTGGCTATTCTACGTCCTTTCCATTTTCATATGAGTTTTAGAATCAGCAATTTCTCAAAAAAAAAAAAAAAAAAGCCTGCTGGGATTTTGATTAGAATTGCTTTTAAACTATAGATAAAATTGAAAGAACTTACATGTTAACAATACTGACTCTTCTGACTCTTGAAAATGGCATATCTCTCTATTTATTTAGGTCTTTATTTTCTCTCATCAGTGTTTTCAGCATACCAGTCTTAAGACAAATTGTCTTTGTCTGCTTGGGCTGCCATAGCAAAATACCATAGACTCAGTAGCTTAAATAACAGACATTTATTTCTCATGGTTCTAAAGGCTGAAAGTGTGTCAGCATGGTTGGGTTCTGGTGAGAGCTCTCTTCTTGGCTTGCAGACAGCCACCCTCTCACTGTATCCTCACAGCAGAAAAAGAGAGAGAGCAAGCTCTCTGGTGTTTCTTCTTACAATGGCACTACTCATGTCAGGAGGATGACTTCATCTAGGCCTAATTACCTCCTAAACCCCCCATCTCCAGATACAATCACATTGGGGGTTAGGGCTACAACATATGAATTTGGGTGAGGGGGACACAAACATTCAGCCCATAACACAAACCTTTTGTCACATTTACCTATAAGTAAATGATAATGCTACTGTAAATGATATTGCTATTTAAATTTTAATTTCTGGTTGTTTCTTTCATATACTGAAATACAATTGATATTTATATACTAATCTTGTACCCTGCAACCTTCGTAAACTCACTTATTAGTCCTAATCTGTTTTTTTTAAAGATTCCTTAGGATTTTCTAAAGATAATCATGCTACTTGTGAATAAAAGTGGTTTACTTCCTCCTTTCCGATATGGATGCCTTTTATTTATTTTCCTTTCATGATTGCACTTTTTTGAACCAGCAGTATGACAGAAAGAAAAGAAGTGGTAAAAGCATACATCCTTGCCTTGTTCCTGATCTTAAGGGAGAAACAGTCTTTTGCCATTAGGTATGAAGTTGGCTGTAAGATTCATAAATGGATATATATGCCCTTTTTAGATTAAGGAAGTTCTACTCCTAATTTGCTGAGAGTTTTTATCATGAATGGATGTTGGATTATGAAAAGTGTTTTTTATGCATCTATAATTCTCTTTCTAAAATATAAAGGTAATCATTTGCAAACCCATCAAAACCTTCCCATCACCTTTAGAATACATCCAGGTTTCTGATCACAGTATATATCTCCCACCATGTCTCAAAACACACCCTATGCTATACTGCCACCAAACTACATGTACAGTTGACCCTTGAACCACACAGATTTGCACTGCATGGGTCCACTTATAGGAAGATACACACACAGTACTGTCCACTATAGGAAGATTTATACACACACACACACACACACACACACACACAGTACAGTACTGGAAACGTATTTTCTCTTTCTTGTGATTTTCTTAATGACATTTTTTCTCTAGCTTACTTTATTGTAAGAACACAGTAATTAATACGTATAACCTACAAAATATGTGTTAATAGATTGTTTATGTTATTGGTTAAGTCTTCTCGTCAACAATAGGCTATTAATAGTTAAGTTTTTGAGGAGTCAAAAGTTATATATGTTAGGGGTGGGCGCCCCTAACACTCTGTTATTCAAGGGTCAACTGTAGGTCTATGAATGTATCAGTGTATCAATGCTACTTCATGCACCTGTGGATTTTCTTAGGATCTTGCCTGGATGTCTGGAATACCATCCTCCTTAGCACCTAACCCTTAAACCTGTCCCAGATACCCAATTATCCAAGTGAATCCCAACTATCTTCTTTTTTTAAAGACTTAAAAATTGTTTTAATTTTATTTGAGAGAGAGAGAGAGAGAGAGAGAGAGAGCGAGTGAGCAAACAGGGGAGAGGGGCAGAAGGAAAGAGGGAGAGAATCCCAAACAGGTTTCATGCTCAGCACTGACAAGGGGCTCGATACCACAACCCTGGGATCATGACCTGATCCAAAAATCAAAGAGTCAGATGCTCAAGTGACATAGCCACCCAGACGTCCCTTCAGCTGTCTTCTTTTAAATTCAACTGAAAAATCACTTTGTGATCACTCCTTTTTCAGTGTTAAATCTGCCTCTACTGTTGACATTACTACCCTGCATATAATTATGTATTTATTTGTCTTCCTCATAAATAGATGATGAGCAACTTAAGAGTGAGGACAATGCTTGGCAAAATACTTAATAGAAAGTAAGCCCTGAATATAAGTGAAATAACATTTGTGCAACTTATTGAAGATTGAGAAGTTTTACGGATAATTTCTTTATAAACTGCTAAGACATTATTATTTTTGTATTATATTCTATTACAAAAAATATATTCTTTTCTAAAAGTGACTAATGCAATGCAGATATTTGTAGGAGATCCGTATTACCATGAGAGTATGATTATCATCATCATATGAATGATGAACTAATACCTAAAGCCAATATCAAAATCCAGCTCTATACTGTCCACCAGGGCCCCAGCAGGATACTTTACACATATTTACAAATATTAATTCATTTAATCCTCATGAAACTTCTAAGTAGGTCATATGATTATCTCCATTTTACAAATAGGAAAATGGAAGCACAAAGAAATTAAACCATGGAGCTAAAGGTAGCAAACTTTGTCTTTCAAACTAGGCAGCTGGGCTCTAGAGCCTATTCTTTTCATTTCCATATATATTTAATAATAAACTTTACAAAGCAGATAGTAAAGATACGGTTTCCATTTTTGCTTCTTTAGCTATATTAACAGAATATAGTTCATCTAAATGTGCTGCATGCCAAACAACAACAACAAAACAAAAAACAAGTATGGCTTCCAGATTCCTTGCAGTGGAATCATGAATATATTATGAAATATAAGGAACACAAAAATGTTTCTTATCAACTTGAAATGTTCACTGACAACTATAACTCACAAGCCATGGCTTTAAAAATACTAGCTTAGGGGCTCCTGGTTGGCTCAGTCGGTTAAGCATCTGACTTTGGCTCAGGTCATGATCTCATGGTCCGTGAGTTCGAGCCCCACGTCGGGCTCTGTGCTGACAGCTCAGAGCCTGGAGCCTGCTTCAGATTCTGTGTCTCCCTCTTTCTCTGCCTCTCCCCTGGTTGCTTGCTCACTCTCTCTCTCTCTCTCTCTCTCTCTCAAAAATAAACAAAAACAAAAAAATTTTTAAAACCCACTAGCTTAAAAACTTAACTTTTCTTCAATTTAACATTTTAGAAAAAACTATCAAATAGCAGTGAATTTAAAATAATTCTATGTGATAGATGGGTTTTATATGTACATACTACAGTTGCAATGACATTGCTGAATCCTTGTATATTGGGTGTGCAAAATGTTCCATGACACTGGAATACTTGTATACACTTCATTTAGGGATAAAAGATTAAGAAGGAGTAAACATGAAAAATAGAAGTTTAGAAATTGCCTCCCCAAATTAAGTATCCTCAATAACTTCTCTATTAATAATTTAATATAGTTTTAAAGACAGTAAAGGCTCATTTAAAAACTATATGAAATAGGTTACCTGCAAATGGAATAGAACTTTTTTATTTTTTTCTATCTCTGATGTTTGTGATTGTTGTTGCTTTGCAACTTGCTCTACAGCAGCAGTTAATGAAGATGTGCCTCGGTTAGCCAGAGCTAGACAAAAGAATAAAGTACGTAATACAAATTTAAGTGTAAACACTCAAAGAAAATTAGTGTTTCTTTATTCAAAGTTATGAAAAATGTGATGTTTCTCATCAATAAAGTAGATTTAGGGTTGATAATATTCCCTTTCTGACCATAAACAAAACCAAAATCAAATGCCATAATAATACACAATTCAGAATCACCTACTGTAATGTTATACCTGTTCCTGTATGGAACGGTAGAAATATTTTGATTGTCCTATCTATTTTATCCAGACCATTTATACATATACATACAGTGCTACCGTAACAACTATATAGCGATTATAGTTGATGAATTTTCATTATAGGCCTGTATTTCCAGGTTGTTATGCCTTTTCTAAACAACATATAAGTTCCTTCTTCGAGAAATTTAACAGTTCCCTTCTGTTCTATTTGGCTATAAATTTTAACACAATTATCCTATCATACTACCTTTTTATTGTTGCCTATTTTTTATTTGTTTCTTAAGATTGCTTCATTACCTTCTTCAGGAACTCCTTGACTCTTCATTTCTTTGTTGCCTGACATTCTTCTGTGTCTCTTCCCCCTTTTTGATTCACCTTTTTTTGTGCCTATAAAATAATCAATATTGATAATTTCTCACTTTTCCTTGTTGTTTTTTTTTTTCCTGTCATATATCCTAGTGATCCTGAAAGCAAATTAATTGTCAAAAACCTCAAAGGGATGGCAAGGATATTTTATCATTAGTTCCTAAAATTAAAACACAATGGTTAAGTGAAAAAGCTTTGGAGGAAAACTGAACTGTATTTGAATCTTGGTTCTCCTGCTTTTTAGCTGTTATGACCTTGAGACAATTTCTTAACTTCTTTGACCATCAGGGTCCTCATCTATAAAGCCTCACAGTGCTGTCATAATAATTAACGTAATATAGGTAGCATGCTTAGCATAGTACCTGACATATATAGTGAGTAATTATTATGGACTTTGTCTAGGGTTTCCTCTTCAGCTTTCCCATCTATGTCAGTGTCCCAATGCTAAGTCCTCAGGCATCTTCTCCATACTCACTCTTCAACTGATGTCACCTAGTTGCATAGCCTTAAAACCCACTTACAGGTTTTATCCTATTCATATCTCTAATCTGAACATCCT
This sequence comes from Acinonyx jubatus, assembly GCF_027475565.1. Lineage (NCBI taxonomy): Eukaryota > Metazoa > Chordata > Mammalia > Carnivora > Felidae > Acinonyx > Acinonyx jubatus. The sequence goes on along the minus strand of NC_069380.1, from coordinate 26,451,140 downwards.
TCTTGACCTCCAGACTCATACCCAAATTGCCTACCTGATATCTTCACTTGGATTTTTATAGGCATTTCAATTTAATATAGTCCAAACTGAACTATGTATTTCTCTGTTCACTCTACCACCACCACTAAACCTGCTCCTTCACAGTCTCCTCCATCTCAATAAATGAAGTTTTTCCTGTTTAGGCCCAAAACCCTGGAGACATTAGTAAGGAGTTCTCTAAAAAAAAGTATAGAACAGGAGGGAGCAAAGCTAAATAAATGGCAGCTCCCTCTCCAATAAATAAATAAATAAATAAATAAATAAATAAATAAATAAATAAATAAAATAAAAAAGTAGAGAACACTCAGCAATTCAACAAGACTTCTTCAAGATAATCATAAATAAGAGTTCATTGTGGATGTTTCATAGGCCCTTTGGGAAATCCCTTAAGATACTCTCCAAATATGTGGCCCAGGACTTCTGTCTCAATTATCTACCCGAAGCACAAGCCAGAATCTTGACTTTTCTTTTACATGCTGCATGCAATTCTTTTAGCAAAACCTGTTGGTTCCCTCTTTAAATTATATTAGGATTCACTCACTACTTAGCACTTCCAAATACTATCTTAGTAGAGAAGCCTTCCCTGATAACCTTCTTTAAAACATGACCTCCCCTTCTTCATTCTCCATTTTCTGACCCTGCCTCATTTTTCTTAATAGCATTTGTCACTACTGACATTTTATATACATTTATTTCTTCCTATCTCCCTTTACTAATATAAGGTCCACAAAGGTAGAGACCTGAAACAGTGCCTGGCACTTTCTAGGTGTCTGTTTGTAGTCTATCTTCATTCCAATTTACCCTGTTCTACTGATAGAATCTCCTAAAATACTGTTCCCGCCATGTCAACATCACAACCAAGCTTTCAACTTCATCACAGATGGCATCTTCTTTAAGAAGTCTTTTTTGATCTTTTTGGGGAGATATAATCCCTCCCTCTTTCTGGTGCAATTTTTCTATATCTGTTATACTGTGATGACAGTTTAGGTTATAAAGTAAGACACAGCCAGCTTTGAATTCAGATTGTACCACTTACTAGTTTATTAGGCCCAACCTGGGCCTCAGATTCTTTATCTATAAAACAGAAACAATAGTAATACCTGTTTCATTAGAATTATTGTGAGGACTCAATAATGCATGACAACATTTAGCAAATTCCTGCTACTTAACAATTTTTATTCTTTTTTTATTAAAAAAATTTTTTTTAATGTTTATTTATTTTTGAGACAGAGAGAGAGAGAGACAGCATGAACAGGGGAGGGTCAGAGAGAGGGAGACACAGAATCTGAAGCAGGCTCCAGGCTCTGAGCTGTCAGCACAGAGCCCGACGCAGGGCTGGAACTCACGGACTGTGAGATCATGACCTGAGCCGAAGTCAGATGCTTAACCAACTGAGCCACCCAGGCGCCCCTACAATTTTTATTCTTATTATTTCCATCATTTTATACATATTTCCCCACTAGACTATAAGCTCCAGGAAGACACATACAGTGTCTTACTCATTTTTGTATTCCCTAAAAATTTGTTGGAGAAATCTTAAAAAATGGAAAACATTAGATTTATAATAATAAAAAATCACATAACTGTTACTTCTTGATCTCTATTTCTAAAGCAACATAAATTGAAAAACTCTTGGGTGACATTTATTTAAACCAACTATTTGTGAAAGGATATATGCTTTAAAATTGGGAAAGTTGTAGTTTTTTCTGGATCTCTATTGCAGAATGGACAAAAGATAAAAAAGAAAACAAACTACTGCCATCTACTGATAATTCATTACAATCATTTAAATCAATGAAAACGAGAGTTTAGAGACTAGACAGTATCAATTACTTTCTTTTTTTTTTTTTAACATTTATTTATTTTTGAAAGACAGAGAAGGCAGAGTGTGAGCAGGGGAGGGGCAGAGAGAGAGAGAGAGTAACACAGAATCCGAAGCAGGCTCCAGGCTCTGAGCTGTCAGCACGGAGCCCGACGCGGGGTTCGAACTCACGAACCATGAGATCATGACCTGAGCCAAAGTCAGAGGCTCAACCGACTGAGCCACCCAAGTGCCCCTCAATTACTCTTTCATTCAAACCATATATGTGGGTACATATAATATATAAGGTATTTTGAGGAATATAAAGACAAATTAAGTGACTCTGATTTAAAAAAAAACTACAGTATTTGATAGTAAATGTTCAAACTACATATAAAACACAATCATTTAGAAAATATACTTTCAACTAAAAAATTAGCTTTACAGAAAATAAGTTAATAAAAATACTACACTAAACTATCATTTTTCTATATTAACTATAATCAACATTGAGTACTTACAAGTAACTGACATTGTTCTAAGTGCTTTTACATGAATTATCTGTATTTTCCCTCAGAACAATCCTATAAGCTAGATATTATTTTTACCTATATTTTATAGATGAGTAAACTAAGACTTGGAGAAATTAAGAAATTAGACAAAGGTCACACATCCAACAAGTAGGAAGGATGGAATTTGAAACAATTAGGATTCAAATTCACATTTATTAGGCACTTAACATGTATGAAAGCACTGTGATAAGCATAATTTGTGCATTATCTCTTTTGCATTGAAGAGGCAAGCCCCTCTATTTGACCCTTGGGATATTTTTAAAAGGCCATGGTTCCAGCTTTTGCAAACTCATCATCTGGTACCTTCTCCAAGTTAATGAGCAAAATAAAGCAAGACTGTCAAACTCCTCTGGGCTTTTGAGAGCTTTTGGCTTAGAAGCACTACGAGGAGGTAATTGTGTATGTGCAACCATGTCACATAAGCACCGGTTTTCATTCTGAATGGGAAAGCTGTCATGTGACAGCTAGGCAGTTAAAGTAGCTTATAATTTCATCCTACCCTTTTAAAATAGCGACTTTTCAGAAAACAGAAAATATTACCAGAAACATAATTTTTGTGTGAAACTATTTTTGCTTTCTAAGTGGGTGGGGGAGTTTAATATCTAAAGCTGATATTTAGCTGAGAAAGCTAAAGAAAATTAACCTGGGGAAAGATGAGGTCAAAGAGTTCCCTGGAATCGAGCAAATTTTAAATTATGGTCTTTGTCATAAACATGATGAACTCAGATCTGGGTGGTTCAATTCTAACAAATAAAGATAATAGTGGGGAAAATGTCACCCACTGCACAAATAAGTAAGAATACACACTTTTCAGGTAAAAAAGAGTGTAAGTCTTTTCAATCACATGTTTTTAAGAGAAGTTATAACATCATCCAAAGGAACTAATTAATTGGATCATTAAAAATGTATTCATACCTATTATATACTAGTGTGTTGGGATCTGCTAAGAGTAGTCATTACTCTCTTCTTTGACTAGGCAATGTGATTAAGGTTTCAGGATGCTGAAAACAGAAAGAAAAAAAACCAGGATTTGCATGTTCCTTAACTTCCTATCAAAGACAATACAGGCAACATTAATACATTAACCACCCTGCTTCTAACTTTCTACAAAAGGTGAGATTTCTCTGAATGTTCCGCTAGTAATGGACTACCAAGATGTCTTGTTTTAAAGTGTAAACACACAAAGATTGATCCGTAGCTTGAATCCAAGCTTTAAGGGATAGCTAGGCAACTGTTTCAAATAGAAATGATAGGTGTATGATGAAATCCAGTCACAGCCTACCTACGTGTTTCATTCAGGACAGTAAGAAGCAAGGTTTTTTGGGGTTTTTTTTTGTTTTTTTTACTCTGTGTACAAGTAAGCATGATTTCTAAACCAAGAGGAGCTTGTAGGTTGAATGGTGCCCCCACACCTATATGTCCATGTCCCAAACTCCAGAATCTGTGAATGTGCTAATTTGGAAAAATGGTGTTTGTAGTTGTAGTTAAGGATCTTGAAATGAGATCATCCTGGATTTAGGATTAGCCCTAAATCCAATGACAGGTGAGAGATGGGCTATGCAAACAGTGGGCAGACCATATATAAATACAGAATTCTGACCTACAATTGGCAGCAACCAACTCAGGAAACCAACCTGTTTCCTACAGTAACCAGACCAGGAAACCATCCTGCTGTCTATAAGCCAGGCTTGTAGGAAGCCAGACCACTATCTCTAATAACAATTCTAGAAGCCAAACAGAAACTTCTGTAACAACTGGCCCCAAAAGACGAGTGTTTGCTGGTTTGCTGAATAACTGACAGCTTCCCTAATTTTTGTCACCACTTCTATCTTGGGATCAATCAGAGAAAGCCAAATATGCACACTTAGCCAATCGCATAGGATGCCTTGCTTCTAGTTAGCCCACTTACAGCTTCCCCATGCCAATTGCCTCTAATCAGGGTATACTTGAAGATTTCCTTTTTTTCCACTATAAAGCTTTCCTACTTTGCCAACCCACAAGTGATGGTGGCCGACTTCCTTGCCATAGCAAACTCTGAACAAATAATCTTTGCCTGTTCTCATATGGTTGGCCATTATTTGCACACAAGTGTTCTTACAGCAGAAAGGTAGAGGGAGATTTGAGATTCAGATGCACATTAAGAAGACCATAGGAGGCTCAAGACATGGAGCCCCAAGCCAAGGAACGAAACACCTGGAGCTACCAGAAGCTGAAGAGGCAAGGAAAATGAGACACTTTGAAAGAAACATGGTCATGAGAACACCTAGATTTGGGACTTCTGCTTCCATAACTACGAGAGAATACATTTTTGTCGCTTTTAGCTATCCAGTTTGTGGTAATTTGTTATGGCAGCCTTAGGAAATTAATATAAGCTTTTAACAAGGAAATGTGCAATATTACATTTACTTTTCTTGAGGGACCCATGAATTAATGTAAATGTCTTAAAAACAACTGTTCGTTTTTCAGAATTTCATTTGTTTTCATAAGAAGATTAAAGATCTATATGGTGATAGAAGAACTTTTAGGGATTCCCTCAAAGTTTCCTTTAATAGCCAGGCACTATCTCTGTCCTCAGAATGCTCTACGTCTCTATGAAGGCGATAGACACACAGTAAAATAATTAAAATGTAGAGGTATAGTAGTTGCTCTCTTAGTCTACTTACACTAAAAACTCTAACCAATTAACTCATTCTATTTCCTTTATAAATCATAAACTGCTGATTCCCACATCACGCTGATTAGGAAACTACTCTCCCGTGAATCTGTCTACTTCTGCTCCTATCAGTACAATCTGACAGTGAGTTACCTGTGTTTGTTCCCAAACCTGTTTATGCCAGTTGTACTTGTTATTCTGCTTTCATAATTTAGTAATATGTAAAGCGATGAAATAGTGTGGAAATAAATTTCATTGTTTCTTTAAAATCTAATGTTTAATATTCTGGAAAGACCCCCAAACTGTGAGTTGTTTGAATGTGTGAGATCACAATAAAAGATTATAAAGGAGAAATCTGCACTCAGACAGCTCTGCAAGTGCCTTTATTTTCCTCTTAAAGGAATAAAATCTTAGGAAATCTTCGCTGATGGTTTAGAGGTGTAGTTTATGCAAGAAATGCAACACAAAACTCTAATCAGCAGAACTTGTGCAAAGAAAACGCCATGGCTTTCTCAGATTGGCAACAGAGCATATCACGACTCTCGGGTTAAACTGACCAAAACACATAAAACAAAAACAAAAAACAAACAAAAAATAGCTTTGGGGTGCCTGGGTGGTTCAGTGGGTTAAGTATCCAACTTCATCTCAGATCATGTAGCTCAGGTGGGGATCTCAGGATTGGTGAATTAGAGCCCCACATTGAACTCAGCTTGGAGCCTGCTTGGGATTGTCGGTCTCCCTCTTTCTCTGCCCCTCCCCCACTTGCATGTGCTCTTTGTCTCTCTCTCTCAAAATAAATAAACTTTTTTAAAAAGCTTTATTTAGAGAAAAGTCATATACTATCAAGTTCATTCTTATAAAGTTTACACTTCAGAGCACCTAGGTGGCTCAGTAGGTTGAGTATCTGACTTCGGCTTAGGTCATGATCTCATGGTTCATGGGTTCAAGCCCTGAGTCAGGCTTTGTGCTAACAGCTCAGGGCTTGGAGCCAGTTTTGGATTCTCTCTCTCTCTCTCTCTCTCTCTCTCTCTCTCTCTCTCTTTCTGCCCCTCCCCTGCCCACTCTCTGTCTCACTCAAAAATAAACAAATATTAAAAATATTTAAAAAATAAAAAAATATGAATAATACCTTCAATGTTTAATTGACTTTTTCAATTTATTAGTAGGTTATGGGTCCAGAGTACATCAATGAGAGGGCTTCTTCTGTGTGAACAAAATGCTAAGGAAGGAGCAATTAATTCTGTCTGGTGAGAGGATGGGGACTCAAGGAAAGTTATGATTGGCTTTAAAGATCTTAAATAAGCAGCAAATAAATAAGTGTCAAAAGAGAAGGGTGTTCTAAGTAAAAGGAATAGCAAATGTAAAGGATAAAAATCTTGTAGTTCATCCAAGGAACAGCCTTTAGTTTAAATGGCTTGGGAATAAGGCATTTGTTTTTTCAAACCTAATTATGCATCTGAATCATCTGTACACATTAAAAGAAAACAAATAGCAGGGAAAAACAAGCCCAGACTTGACTCCCAGAGATTCTGATTTAAATGTATATGGAGTGGAGTCCCTAGATTTATTTACTTTTTTTGTAGGTTCTACTTGTAGTTCTGAGGTGCAGCCAGGATTAAGAACCACCCAAGTGGGGTAAACCGGGATGAGGGAAGAGAGAGTTAGGAGATGAGGCTAGATAGTAGTCTAGGAACAACTGGTGAAAGGAAATAGTATGTAAATACAACAAGATGACAAACTATCTCTTTCCTGGTAGCTTAAAAACAATTTTTTAAGGTTTATTTATTTTTGAGAGAGAAACAGAGCACGAGCAGGGAGGGGCGGAGAGAGAGAGGGAGACACAGAATCTGAAGCAGGCTCCAGGCTCTGAATTGTCAGCACAGAGCCTGATGCAGGGAACTCGACTCTCCAACCTTCCAAGGGGATCATGACCTGAGCCCAAGTCGGCTGCTTAACCGACTGAGCCACCCACACGCCCCTGAAATATTTTTAAACTTTTGACTGCCACTACTGTTTCAGGAAAAGAAAATGAATTCCCACCATTGTCTATAAAAACAGGGATAAACGTTTTAAACCAGCTTTGTAACTCAAAGATTTCTATTTTACTTAAGGTAATACTTAACATAAAACTCAGAGAGCAGAGTGCACCTTCTGATCAAGTGTACCATCTACCACTCAGGGTTTTTAACAAATGTCCAACAAAAATCATGAAAATACAAATTTGGACAGAACACCTGCCAGGGATACTAAACAGCAAGTTCCTGTTCTGGGCTGGTGATCCCATCACCTAGTTAAATAGAATGGAGGCACTTGCCCACTTCCAAATGCTCTTCTAAACTCCCAGATATGTAAGGCTCTCTCTTTCAGGTTAAATTTCTTCAGCAAGATACAATGAAGACAAAAGGGACCTCTCCTTCCATCATAACCAGTTCCACAGGAAGCACCCTTTCTCCTACTCCGTGAAGGTCGAATTGACTCTCCCTTTACCATAGCATCTGCCTTCCATGTAGCAGCTGTTCAATATTTTTAAATGATTGTTACCCTCTTCGAGGTTAGATAAGGGATGCTAATTTATTACAGTTCTAAGAGTCACTGCCTTCTAATGTTCTACTAGGGGCTCATATTTTTAAACGGGCATACAAAAAAGTCAGTACAAGGGGCTGTATGGAGTTTTGGTCCCGTCAGCAAGTAAGGCGGAATCAGCAAAAAGGCAAAGGAAGGTTCAACCAAGTTGTTTCCGGGAACAAACAACACACTGTAAAAAACAACAGCAAGCGGCCGCCTGGGTGGCTCCGTGGGATAAGCATCTGACCTTGGCTCAGATCTTGCTCTCCGGGTTGGTGAGTTCCAGCCCAGATCATGCCCTCCGCTAGTTAGCCCAGAGCCCGCCTTGGATCCTGTTCCGCCCCACCCCCCTTCTGCCCCTCCCCTGCTGGCACATTGTCTCTCAAAAATAAACAAACATTAAAAAAAAAAAAAAGCAAGAACAACAAACCAAATCCCCGCCCCAAGAAGGCCTATTACTTGAACCATAGGAGGTTTTCAGGGTTGGGCTCTAGGAATGAAACCAAAACTCTGGCTCACACAGCTGGTCCGGGACTTCTTGGGCGGGATGGGAGTGCCGATTTGGGGAAGCCCACTCCCGGAGACGGAATCCATTCACAGAATGGCGTCTGCGATTGGTTCCCCACGACGTTCTCCCGCCTTACCCCGCACAGGGGCCAGCCCGCCAGCCCGCCCCTTCGCGGACCCTCCTCCTCCCCGCCGCCCCGCTCCCCTCACGGGCCTTCAAATCGACCAGCCGCCCCGCTCCCCTCACGGGTCCGGCCTCCCGCCGGCCAGCTCCTCGCACGGGCCCCCCAGTCTGGCTGCCCGCCCGCTCCCCCTCACGGCCCGCCGCCCTGGCCCCCGCCCGCTGACCCGCCTGGCTCCGGCCAAAGGGCCCCGGTTCCTGTTTCTCTTGCCTAGACAGGGCGGCAGAGGACGGCCTCGACGGGCCGCGCTGACCCGGAACTACTGAGGTGGCCGCGGGGGCCGGCTCTCGGCTCTTCCCGGACTTTCCCCGCGCCGGGGCTCGGCCCGCCGTGGCCGCTCGGTGCCTAGCCCTCTCCCTCGAACTCGCTCGTGCCTCCTTGCCGCTCGCCGGCCTGGCCGGCCCGGGCCTCTGCAACAGCGGGACCCCCCGGCCGTCGAGTCCACGCAAAACTGGCACGCCACCCCGCGGCTGGTAGGCAGTGAGGTGGGTGAGGTGGGGCGGGCGCCGCAGTGGGCGGGGCCGCGGGGCGGGGCTTAGGATTCCAGGTGCCCAGCTCGCGGCTTCCGGGTTCCGTCCTGGCTCCGGGCTGGGGTGGTGGATGCCGGGCGCTTCCGAGCTCGCAGCAGACTGGGAGTATAGGTCTAAGCGGAGCGTGGGCAGGCGGCACGGGGAAAACTGCCTACGGTGCACGTCCGTATGTCAGGAAGTGCCACAGGGGCGGGGAAGAGGCGGTGGTGGAGCTCGGGCAGGTGGAGACCGAGCGTGGGACCGGGCCGGGACAGACGCTTTTTGCGGCATTTCCCAAGGCAGAGGGGAAGGAGGCCATCACCCTCCTAGCTTCTCTCAATGTTTTTCAAAACTGGCAAGGTGAACTTCAGCGGGAGCCCAGTACGGTATGGAGTGGAGGTTGGGAGCGACCCCTGAAGAGAAAGCGGAGGCCCTGGGGTGGGAGTGCTGGGGCTGGAGGGGTGAAGATCCACTCTGGGCGGGGCCTGGGCCCTGAGTAAGCTAGAGGGTAGGCAGCGCGTCTGATCCAAATCGTGGTAGTCTTTGTGCCCATTGCCCTACTTGGAGTGCTTTGTAAATCCTGGATCGTCTCAGCTTTTATCCCCTTAAAAGCGTGAATTTTAGTGCAGCTCCATTTAATCTGTTGAATTTAAGGCCCCAATGTGTCATATGAAGAGGTGTGACCTAATATGCCAGTCACATCAAGATTAATGATGTGTATAACATAAACTGACACCCTGTAATTAAAAAACAAGGCTTCGTCTAAGTCAACAAGTAATTCCCTACTTAAAACTTGCTGTGTGCAAACACACACACACACACACACAGAGGAACTGTAGTCCTGCTGAAAAGATGTACAAATACTTTCACAAAACAAATTAAAAGATGGTTCTCCTCTCATGGTTCACGTAGGACAAATAGTGGACTGGCTTTAATGGGAGAAGTCTAGATTTACTATTTTACTACATTTTTGGATCCGTGAACCTTTTTTTTTTTTTTTTTTTTTTGATGTAGGCACAAATTTCTGTTGTAACTATAAGAAGGTTGATATAATTTTGCATTCTTAGGCTAATTTTTCTTTATAGGTGATTTCTTAGGCACAGAAGTGTTTGAAGGGCTGCGTACCCTATTGAAGGATGGCAGAAGCAGTGTTGATTGATTTCTTTGGTTTGAAATTTAACTCTCAGAAAAACAGTCACCAGGTATTACTGAAGACACTGAATGCTGTCCGATACCATCATGCTGCCAAGGCCAAGTTTCTTTGCATAATGTGTTGTAATAGCATCAGCTGTGAAAGGGATGGGGAACATAACTTTGAATTGGAAGCAAGCAATGGATTATCAGCTCTCTTGAGAGAGTTTGAGACTGTTAGCCATCCTAGTATGGCTGCCTCTTTGTATACCATTAAACAAAAAATTGATGAAAAAAACTTGAGCAGCATTAAGGTAATTGTACCCAAGCACCGGAAGACATTGCTGAAAGCTTTTATTGATCAACTCTTCACCAACGTTTACAATTTTGAGTTTGAAGATTTACAGGTGACTTTGAGGGGAGGTCTTGTGAAACAGTCCACTGAAATAAACATGATCACAGATCAAGAACAAGAAGCAATCCAGAATGAAATAAAAACATATTTGAGAAGTCTGCCAGCTCTGAAAGGAGAATTAACCATTATCACATCTCCATTAATCTCAGGTATATTAAACACTGTGTTGTTCTTACTGTATACATGAAAAAAAAACCAGTCTTTCTTTCGAGGCTGGTCACCTTTTTCCCCCTCCTCTCTTTTGTAGACTGTAGGGTTTATAAGCTCACTGGCATCAGCTGCAACATGGGAGTATCAGGGATGGCCTTGTAGTGTCAGCAGTGTCGAGGGACAGTCCCTTCAGAGCCACCCTAAATAAATAAATTTGCTTTGTGCAAATTCAGCTTTAAGACAAATCCCCCAGGCTTCCTTTAAAATGAGATTTATGACCCTAAGCATCTCCTATTTAGAAATTCTGGAACCTTAGCTCATTGGCGTTTAGACAGAAGAATGAAATTTAAGAGTCCATCTTACTCTTGGTTAAATGATATTTACTGTGAGCTGTATGCTATAAGGAATACCAAAGACAAATGGGACAGAAGATACCCTTTGAAAAGCAATAGTCCCATGGGGAAGGTAGAGCAAACACAAATCGTGTATAACAAGAATACATGGAGGTACACAGTGCTGTAGAAATTGGAAGCCAGAAAAACATGCAGCTTGAGGTGATCAGGGAAAGTCTTAACTGTGAGTCTGGGTTGGTAATGCTCTATAGTCTTTGTATAGCATATTTTTAATCTTCACTACTTCTATTCGATAGATATTTTCTTGCATGGATTTACTACAAGGACAGGTGGAATATCTTACATACCAACTCTTAGCTCATTCAATCTCTTCAGTAGTTCCAAACGGAGGGATCCCAAGGTTGTTGTCCAAGAAAATCTGCGTAGGTTGGGGAATGCTGCAGGATTTGATGTGGAGAAATTTTACCAGATAAAGGTAAAGTTTTGTTTCATGTTTTAGATGATGCAAAGTATATTCTTGACTCTGCTAATGACTTCATGGACTTTAATCAAGCTGTTTAACTTCTGCATCTGGTGTTTTACTGAAAATGTTAAGATAATGCTTATGGTTGTTTTTCTTAGATCTGTACTCTATAGCTTAAATATCAATTCTGTGATAGATTTCACCTGAAGCTACTCATGTCTAAAAGTACTTTTAACTCTCAGGGTATGGTATCACTGCCCTTTTTGATTCAGAAGGAAGATTCCAGAATGATGGGAGAGAAAGGCTATTATTTTCTAAATCAACATTAGGAGGAACTAGGGTCACAATGGATGCCTTGTTCCTTACAGAATGCTAGGTTTATTTGAATCAGGAAAAGTAAAAATGTCATTGATTTGGTAATTAACTTCTTTCCTTAAATAATACTCTTTGGAAAGTGCTGCAAGTAGAGATTTACTCATCTCTAGTAGATGTTTGTGATGTACTGTATTAAATTTTTAAGTGTTAAAGTGTGTTTTCCTTTGACTAAAATATGCAGAGATTATAATACCAAAAGTTAAGTGATAAGTAAATTTGGTATTTTACCACATACAGAAGTGATATACTTAATGCTTGCTGGTAATATTAAACTGATTGTTTAATTTTGTACAAAAAGTATTTTCAGAAAAGCTTATGGTATGAGAAGTCCTACTTTCAAAATATTTTTATCACACATCTTTGGTATTAGACTGATCATGCCAATGACGTCTGGATTATGGGAAGGAAGGAGCCTGAATCTTACGATGGAATCACCACAAATCAGAGGGGAGTCACAATAGCAGCTCTTGGTGCTGACTGTATACCAATAGTTTTTGCTGATCCTGTCAAAAAAGCATGTGGGGTTGCTCACTCTGGTAAGTATCCTTAATGAAGCATTTAAGGTTTTACCAATTTTGTAGTATAGGCAAAATTATAATTTCTTTACGGTGCGCATTGCAAGACAGTTAATTACATGATATTAAGTATAAAGGGGTAGAACCAGCATACTCTTATTATAGGAGCAGGTGGGGGCAGTACCTAAGTCAAATTATATGAATCAGAGTAGAATTCCCAAAGGAAGCAGTAACCAGGCTGATTGCTGAGGAATTTGCAGGACCTGATTAGGTACCAATGTTTCTCAGCAGGGGTGCCAAAATGTTAACATTTTGGGCAAGATAATCTTATATTGCAGTTTGCTTGGCTTCCAAAATTCTTAATGCCAGTAGCACCCCCCCCCCCCCCCCAGTTGTTGCAAGAAAAGCAGCAACAAAAAGAAACCCTTCATGCTTTTCAGAACATTCCAAAGGGAGTGGTACTGCCTCTGGTTGAGAACCCTTGAAGTCCGGGCAATGGGGAATAGGAAGGTTAAGCATGTTGCAGAAAGGTATTCATGAAGGGGAAGGTACAACAGCATGTGTAAAAGGTATGGAGGTAAGAAAAAGCGAGATATGTTTGGAAAAAGTCATTTAGTTTAATATGTTATAGTCTAGTGTCTTTATTATCTAAAGATAAGAACAAAGGATTTTTAGATGCTGTGTTAAGGTTATGGAATTTTGTTTTCTAAAGGTATTTTAAAATGCTATTTAAATTATCCTGTGGTTACTACTCTATGTGAAATAAGGGATGATCTTTCAGATTTCCTTCTGCTTGTAAATCTAGGACTACTTTGCTTTTTAGACAAAAGATAAATAAGAGAATGGCATATTTTTCTTTTGATCTAGCTAGAGTTATGGGATTGGATGACTAGAAGTCAAATTTTGATTTGCCATTATCAAAATGTTATTTAACGTTTGAGTCTTAGTTCCTGGATATAAAAAAATCTTATTTGTTACTTCTTATAGGTTTTGAAAGGTTTTGAAACATTATTTTTAAATATCAAAGATTAAAGCTGTCAAAATGAAACACTCTTGAACAAAGTTAGAGGTCTGACACTCTCTGATTTCAAAATTTATTATAAAGCCACAGTAATCAAAACAGTATGGTACTGGCATAAGACAGACATATCGACCAATGGAACAGAACAGAGGTCCCAGAAATAAACCCTTGCATATGGTCAAAAGATTTTTAACAAGGTGCCTAGACTATACAGTGGGGAAAGGATAGTCTCTTCAACAAATAGTGCTGAGAAAACTGGATATTCACATAGAAAAGAATGATATTGGAACCTTATCTCACATCATATATAAAAATTAACTCAAATTGGGTTAAAGACCTACATGTAAGACCTAAATCTATAAAATTCATCAAAGAAAACAGTGTAAATCCTTATGAACTTGGATGAGGCAGTGGTTTTATAGATGTGATACCGAAAGCACAAGGAACAGAAGTATAAATAGATAAATTGGATTTCATCAGAATTACAAACTGAGCATCCACACAGTTAAAAGGCAACCCATAGAATGGGAGAAAATATTTGCAATTCACATATCCGAAAAGGGATTAATGTCCAGAATGTATAAAGAACTCCTATAATTCAACAACAACAAAAAAAAACCCAGAAAAATAGGCAAAGGACTTGACTAGACATTTCTCCAAATATGATAAGCAAATGGCCAACAAGCATGTGAAATATGCTTAATGTCACTAATAATTAGGGAAATGCAAATCAAAACTACGATGAGATACCACCTCACACTCATTAGGAAAGCTAATATTAAAAACAAATGAAAATAACAAATTTTGGTAAGGATGTGGAGAAACTGGAACCCTGATGTACTATTGGTGGGAATAGTGGGAATGTAAAATGGTGCAGCTGCTATAGAAAATAATGTGATGGTTCCTCAGAAATTTTTAAATAGAATTACCATATGATCCAGCAATTCTACTTCTAGGTAGAAGTCCTGGTATCCAGTACTTCTGGGTATATCCAAAAGAATTGAAAGCAGGACCTTGACAAGATACTTGCACACCCATACTCATGGCAGAATGATTCACAATGGCAAAGAGGTGGAAGCAATCCAAGAGTCCACAGATGGATGAATAGATAAACACAATGTGATATATACAGACAATGGAATATTATTTAGCATTAAAAAGGAAGGAAATTCTGACACCCGAATGAGGGGTTTGAGGACATTATGCTAAGTGTAATAAGTCAGTCACAAAAAGACACTTTTAAGATTCCACTTACATGGCTTATCTATAGTCGGCAAATTCATAGAAACAGAAAGTAGAATGGTGGGTACCAGGGCGAGGGGAAAGTGGTGAGGGGGAGTTGTTATTTAATGGGTGTAGAGTTTCAGTTTTGCAAGATGAACGTATTTAACACTACTGAAGTATACACTTAAAAAGAGTTAAATGGTAAATTTTATTTTACATATTTTTTCCCACAATTTAAAAAAATTTGAAAAAAGTGAAGGAGAGAGAATACTAACAAGTTATATATAATCCCAGTGGAAACTGAAGCTGTAGAATATTTTTAAAGAAAGTGGAAGCGACCTCCCATTAAATATGTTTTCTATGTCAGGTGCTTTGTATAACATACCTTATTTAAAAACCAGTATTTTAGTTAATTGATTAGCTTAATTAATTTTGTGATTTATTTGCTGTTTCTGGACTTTGAAAAATACACAAACTGTTCATTTTTGAGTTAGATATAAATTAAGGTGCAATGTTACATTTTAACTTCCCTTATCTTTTTTTGTTCCTATTTACCAGGTTGGAGAGGTACTTTGTTAGGTGTTGCTATGGCTACAGTGCATGCTCTGATCACAGAATACGGCTGTAGTTTGGAAGACATTATTGTTGTACTGGGACCTTCAGTAGGACCTTGCTGTTTTACTCTGCCAAGGGAATCAGCAAAGGGATTTCATAATCTTGATCCTGAATGTGTACGGTTATTTGATTCACCAAATCCCTATGTTGACATTCGTAAAGCCACTAGGTAGGTTTGACTTCATTACAGAACTGCAAGTTTGGTTATTGCTTATTGTTTCTTTCTCTCTCTCTTTTTTTTTTTTAATGTACAGTCTCTATGGCATGAGTGCCTCAGTGTTATTTTATTTTATTTTATTTTTAAATATTTATTTATTTTTGAGAGAGAGAGAGAGAGAGAGAGAGAGACAGAATGCACAAACGGGGGAAGGCCAGAGAGAGGAGGACATTGGGTTCTGTGCTGAGAGTAGTGAGCCCAGTGTGGGGCTCAAACTCATGAACCATGAGATCATGACCTGAGCCCAAGTCGGATGCTCAACTGACTGAACCACCCAGCTGCCCCTGTTTCTAAAATGAAAAGTACTTTAGGGGCGCCTGGGTGGCTTGGTCGGTTAAGCGGCCGACTTCGGCTCAGGTCATGATCTCACGGTCCGTGAGTTCGAGGCCCGCGTCGGGCTCTGGGCTGACAGCTCAGAGCCTGGAGCCTGTTTCAGATTCTGTGTCTCCCTCTCTCTCTGCCCCTCCCCTGTTCATGCTCTGTCTCTCTCTGTCTCAAAAATAAATAAACGTTAAAAAAAAAAATTTTTTTTAAATGAAAAGTACTTTAGACAACAATTAGTAACTCCAAGAAAAATTCAGGTGGCAGGTATTTAAGTAGCTGACACACACATATATATAAAAACTTACTTTAATTATGAAATACATTGTCATTTAAGTTTGAATAATGAAATTTTCCTGTCTGGTACCTCTTACTGATTTAAAAGTGAAGGAGGATATATTTACCATGTAGTTTTGAGAGACCTACTTAGACTTCATGTAGAAAAGTTGCCATGTACTTAATAGACATTCCTCAGCTAAAATGTCCTAAATACAATAAACTATCAGAAAGCTGATATTTTAAAATTATTTTATTCTATAACTAGAGGAATATATTTCTTAGAAAAAATGTTAGATAATATAAGCACATAGTCACTTTCAAGGTTTTTATGGCCCCTTACAATTTTGAGTTACAAAGTGTTGCTGTTAATAGCCATTATCATTCCTATAAAGGAAAATTGTCTGATTTGAATTGTGTTTCTGTTCCAGCCAACAAAACCTTGCTGAGATTCTGCTTCATTTAGCACATAAGTAGAAAGGATTGAAATTGATTCTTAAATGTGACTTGTGGAATTAGTGTCACTAATTTATAGTCATATTTCATATCGTAAAGTGTTTATGAAGAAACAGCTTCTCTGTGAAAAATCTGGTTAAGAGGAGGACAGGAGAAGGGCGGGCCAAATGACTAAAAAGCATGTTCTGAATCAAATGAATCTTGTCTGCCAATACCCTGGTAACTTTAGAAGTTTCTTCTGAATAAGTACTTGATTTTGATTATAAAATTCCCAGGTCATGTCTGCAGAACAATATGGAAGGTTTTACAGTTTATATATGAATTTAAATGATTAATGGTGATAAAATCTATCATTTCCTGGACTTGTTCATGTTTTGTATCTGAAAATCAACTTGCCTGGTTTTAAGCAGATCTTTCCCAGAATTCTTTTATACCAATATCCAATACACACACACACACACACACACATTACTGCTTTGTCTATTGGTGAAATAAACTCTTGCTATCTTTTAAAAAATCTTTATCCCAAGGATTCTTCTAGAACGGGGAGGAATTCTACCACAGAATATTCAGGACCTGAACCAAGATCTCAACATCTGTACATCCTGCCATCCTGACAAGTTTTTTTCCCACGTCCGAGATGGCCTTAATTTTGGTACACAGATTGGCTTCATATCAATTAGAGAATGAGGTACAGTAGGTTCTCTCTCGTCTTTCCCTTCTCTCCTTCTTCCTCTTTCCACCTTTCCCTCCCCTCATTTTTAAAAATAATTAATCATATTTAACTTTACCCCTTTATTCTTGTAGGAAGAATTAAGTTTCTACTTTTTATTGAAGCAATAGAGGTAGAAAAGTTAATTTTTAGTGACATGCTATAATATAAAGAATAGCCACTCCTTTTCCTAGTTAATGAAGAATAATCAGTCTAGCATATAAGTATAAAATTAAATCATTTATTCTTTTTAAAAAATCCGGTATGAATACCATTTATCTTCTTTGTACTTCATATCAGTATACTTCATATCATAACATCCTCGTACCTTTCTTTTTTTTATTCTTTTGATTTTTGAGAAGAAATCTTTGCATAAAGATTCTAAATTCTAGAATAATAAAAAATCCTCACATACACAAACTGGCTTGGTTTTCAACTAGATTTCCAACTGATTATAGCAGGAATTTGCTAGTTTTCTTTAAAGGATAAATAATAAATAGACTTTGTAGTATGTGCAGTCTCTGTCTCTACTCAGCTTTGCCATTGTACAGCAAAAGCAGACAGGAAAGACACAGAAACAAAAGAGTACGACTGTATTTCAATAAAACTGTCTTTATGAAAAAAAACAGGTGAGGCGCCAGGCAGGTTTAGCCCACAGGCTATAATTTGCTGATACCTGATCTATAGTCACAGAGCGAGACAGAGTATAATTTCATTAAGTTAGTATTTATTTCAGATAATTTTCTCAGAGTTATAAAAAAATATTTCATGACAGCGATTTAGTGCTGACCCTTTAGCACATATCTAATTTTCCTTAAGTTTACTTTTAACTGAATTAATATTATTTTTAATCTTCACAATGTCTTTAACTCTTTAATATACAAAAGACTTTAGCATACTTAGTGATTTTTACCTTGATATTATAATAGCATTAGTAAGGGTCTCTTATTTGATTTCAATGTATTTTTACAGATATTGACTGGATTTTTACACAACTGTTTCCTGCCTCCTCCTAAACCAACGACAAGAGACAAATTTAGCTGTTTGATTTACTTAAAACCAAAAGGATTATAATGGATAATTCATCTTAGGTATATTTTTCACTATTATCCAAAACCAAATGATTTTTATTTGATTCTAACAAAATCTAGATGAGGATTATTCGTAAAGTGTGGTCTATTTTCTGTGTTGCATGAATCAGGAATAGGTCTGTTCATTTCAGTATTTATTGGGTACCCTCTTTGTCAGGCATTGGTGAAGCATAGGTGAGTCAAAATAAGTAATAATTTTTCCCCTTGAGTCTAATGCAATGGAGGAGATAAACACTTATAATACTTAAATTTAATTTTGATAGCCGTGGAAGAGTACTGAAGAAGAGAGGATTAATTCTCTCTGGAAGGCAGGATAGGGAAAGTGCTATATAGAAAATGATATATCACATGGGCCCAAAAGATGTACAGGCTTTTGACAAGTGAAGAACAACCATAACAGGTAGAGGGAACGCCATGAACTAGGGAATGAAATTGAGTGTGTAACATGTTCTAGAGAGAGAAGTGTGTAGGCAGGAGTTACTGGAAAAACAGGTTGGAAAGAGATTAGTTAAGGTCTCACATGCCATGTCAGAGAGTTTAGAGTTGATTTTTCAGTTAAAGAGTAGGCATAAAAAGTAGGGGAGTGTTTTTATTTTCTCGACATCTGTAACAGGATGGATTTAAATTGCAAGAGACCAGGCCAGAGAGAATTAGTTAAGAGGCAAAATACTTTAAAAAAGAAATAATGAAGCCTAAATGAAGACCATGGAAATTAAGATGGAGGAGAATAGATGGCGAGACGTTTCAGATATAGAATCAGTAGATCCTCTTAATAGATAATGAAGAGGACAGGTGAGGAAGAGTGGGGAAGTCATTGATGACTCCAAGATTTCTGCTTGGTTGACTACCAAGAGTGGCAACAAGAGGAAGAAAGAAGTTTGGGAAAAGGGAGAAGGATAATGAGTTTGACACGCAGACTAAAGTGTATCCAGATGGAAATATTTGGTCAATGACTAGAAATACAGCCCTGTCACATTGGTGGGAGCTGGGAGAAAGATAGAGCTTTAGAAGTTGGCTATGCAGAAATGAGGCCTGAGGCCATTGGAGTAGACTGAATCATCTAGGCAGAATTACAGGATGAGTGAAAAGGAGGTTTGAGGGTGAAACTTCATGCAACACCTGGGTTTGAAGAACCAAGAAGCTGAACCATTAAAAAAAAAAAAAAAGATTAATAATTAGAAATAAGGGAAGAAAACCAGAGTATTCCCATTTTGAAGAAAGAAGCCAGTGTGGATGTGAGAGGAACTCAGAATTTTCAGAGACACAGCGTACAAGAAATTTTCAGAGATGGAATAAAATGAGAACTGAGAAGAAACCAGTGGATTAACCATATTGAAGCTGTTCTATAGGCAATGGTGGCAGAGTCGGATTTCAGGACACCGCGGAAGAGGATGTGTAGGTGTCCACTCTTCTTTGATAGTATTTACTAGAGAAGAGAAAGCACTGGGGGCTGTGTATCTCAAAGGAAGGGGTATTTTTTTTCTTTTGATCAGGAGTTTTAAATATATTTGTAGGCTGAAGAGAGGAGTCAAGCTATGTGTACGTGGGGCAAAATGGTATATATGGCGTGTATTTTTAAAGTGAGTAGTTCATTGCATCTTCAACTTTTTTATTTTATTCATATGTGTCTTATATGAACAGGTAGTAGAATAATGGAAAATTACATTTGTTGGGTATTTACAAAGGGCTTTTATATACATTACCTCATTTTATCTTGACAGCTATTCTGAAATACATAGGCCAGTTGTTATTCTTTTTATTCAGATGAGGAAACTTAAGTCTCATTGAGGTTTAAAATCATATACTTTGTGATAAAGCAGGACTTGAACCCACATCTTAGGACTTCAAATCTCATTTTAGATTTTACAGTTAATCAAAGCTATCTAAGTTAAATTTTTATTTTCAACATTCTATTAATATCATCCATTCATACAGTCAGTCAAAATTTTGTTGAGGTACTAGGATAGGTTAAAAAAAATACACTTGTAGCCTTTAGGAGGTTTAATATCTACTGAAAGGTGGCAGTCAATAAACCAGCAATTGCAATACTGTGATATGTGTTGTTAAGTCGTCACAACCTGATACCTTGTTCAGTTGAATTCTTCTATGCAACTGGTAAGACAGTGTAAAATTTAAATACCTCGTCTCTTCCAGTTCAGGGAAGGCATTAAACATAGGACAACAATTTCAAACTCAGGAAAAATACTTTTGTTTAATGATAACAATGAAGATTAAGAATAATTTCACACATTAAGAAAGGTTGATCATTTTCCAGTTCTTCACTATGCATTATTTTGTTTGAAGTTTATAAATTTACAAGAGGATTAGGTGACCATATTTCACTTTATGTACCAAAATATTCTAAAACAAAATAAAATTATATTTGACTATGACTTTGGATTATCTGTTCCAAAGTATTTAATGAAAAGTCTCCTTGCTGTTTTACTGAGTGAAAAAGTTTTGATTAACTCAGAGACAGAATGACTAGGTTGTTAAATAATTGTGTCTTACTGTTTCTATAAGATCTTTGTCACTCTCAAGCATTTATATATAGGTTTCTGGTACTTTGAGGGTAAAACCACAATGATGATTTTTATTTTTAATAAGTTTAGTTTTCAATCTAAGCTCTGCTACTAACTGCACATATGAAATACTGGTTGCCATTTTATTAAGAAGAGGAATCACGTTTGTAAATCAGATGAGAGTTCATGACATGATTCTTTTGGAGGTACTAAGTATCAAACTAAACTTTGTCTAACTGTAGTTTTAAATTGTGAATAGTAATATAGTGACCAAATAAATGTGCTGTACTCCAGTGCTTTATAAAACAAATGAAAAAGTGATCTTTCCACTAGGAGGCAGTATTTCTACAAGTAGCTTTGCTCTTTTCCTTGGTATAAAGTTGAACCAATCTTACTCTCTGTATTTATTTGTACCAGGAAGGAAAAAAAAAAAAAAAAAGAGGTGCTTTTAAAGTTAATGAATGTATTGCTCTTACTTTATATATGCACCATCTTGTAGTTCAAGTCTATAAAAGCATTTAGGAACCCTCACCCACCTGGATCTATCTCACTTCTACAGAATCTCCAGTAATTCCTTTTCTGTAAGTAGAATTTTGGGGGAGAAATTCAGAGAAGCTTATTCTATGACACATGACAAAAACATAACACCCATGGATTCAAAAGCTGGAGGATAAGATGTCAATTACATGTGAATTATATCATTTTATATTTCAAAGTAGATTTAATAATTGTTTTTACTTGGTTGTATTAAAGTTACACTTACAATATATCCATCCTACTTTTTTTTTTAATAGAGAGCAAGAACGGGGGAGAGGGGCAGAGGGAGAGAAAGAGAGAGAGAATCTTAAGCAGGGTTCACACTCAGTCTGACATGGGGCTTGATCCCACAACCCTGGGATCATGACCTGAGCCATATCACGAGCCGGACGCTCAACCAACTAAGCAACCCTGGTGTCCCAACATCCTATTTGTTACGTGAACTCTTAGATGCCACCAATCTATGGAAGTCCAGCACTTTCAAGAAAGCACTGCTCAGTTATCTATGTGTTTGTGTGTGTGTGTATGTGTGTGTGTGTGGATCTGAGTGTTTGTGCTAAATGGCAAGCAAGAAATGTGTATGTATTATATATAGCCTGTTTGCCCTAAATAATGTAAATTCACACACAACATATTGGATGCAGTGGAATTATGGATTTCTTTTTATAAAGTTTTTGTAACTTGTGCAGTAAAGAATGGGAATCATAGTTTATATGCTTACTGTATGTGTTTATGTGAACTGTGGTCTAGAGCACATGTGTTTCCATTGTAGGCAATGTTTTTAAACTTGTGATATCAGAGATGGGGCGGCTGCTACAAGTAATGAGTTATTCTATGCTAGCTATTTGCTTAGTGAAGGAAATAGAATCTGTCACTACTACTTTTTCCAGATTAACACATTTAGTTTGGACTCATGATGATCACGTATCAATTGTGTAGAGACAAACTTTTCATACTCTCCTTAAATAGATTTTCTTTCTAGAGAAATAAATGCTTACATCGTATTTCCTGTGTCCTTGTGCCAAGTGCCTGTGGTAAACTATGTCCCTTCTAAATCTGGAGCAGGCTTTTTGTTTTATTTAATTCTCAGAAGGCTGGGGTGTCCAGTTACTGTATTTTATTAAATAATTAAAGCTTCCAGCAGACTCTTTAGCTCAAAATGTCACATTCCTTTCTAACAACAACAAAAAGAGAGTACTCTCATTTAATGAGAAACGTTTGTGGAAAATAGATGTGTTCATGACAATTGAGTTTTGAGTTTTTAATATCCTCCATTTTCTTTTCTTTTTTTTTTTTTTTTTTAAATGTTTATTTCTTTATTTTGAGAGCAAGAGAGAGGGAAAGAGAGTTCCAAGCAGGCTGCATTCCATCAGCACAGAGCCAGAGGTGGGGCTTGATCTCACAAACCGTGAGATCATGACCCAACCCAAAATCAAGAGCTGGACCCTCAACCAACTGAACCACCCAGGTGCCCCTATCCTCCATTTTCTTAATTCCTAGTTTTGCATTATACATTGCTTCAATTTACATATTATCAGTACTTCCCTATTCCTTTACTTTCCTTAAGCACATGTTTTAGAGTTTATTTTCTTATCCCACCCCATCATCCTCGTGTTTATAATTGATGTTTCCTTTACATAAGGTAACCTAATTCTTTAAGTTTTATACTTTCAAGTACATATTCAGACTTGGGTATAGTGTTGCTTATTGGACATATCCTATGGGCCCCTCAAAACAATATCCTCCAAACTTAACTCACCATTTCCCCTCCAAAATTTTTCCCCTCTGATGTTCTATTTCAGAGAATGAAACCATTTTTCATGAAGTTGCTCATCCAGAAATCTTTGAGTGTTTCTGAATGTCTCCCTTTCCTTCACCTCTTCTTCCCCTACACTTCTGCCTTTATAAATCTATCATCTGTTCCCATGTCTCTCTATCTTAACTGCCAGACATTCAGATCGTCATCTCTCAGGTGCATCATTTGACCAGCCTTCTAACTAGTCCGCCTTCATTGAATCTCTTCTTTTACTGCCATTATTGTTCTAAAATGCAAATCTGGTCATAGTACATCCCTCTGTACTATATGATGTTTCTGCTATCTCCAAGATGAAGCCCTACTCACTAACTTTTATAGAAGCTATTACGATCTCACCCCTTTGTTACCTTTTCTATTTCTACCACTCCCCACTCTCTATTGCATATTCCATCCATTCTGTGCTTTTTTTCATTTCCTGGAATATACCATTAAGCTCAGTCAGACCACAGAGGTTGGTTTGTATTCAAAGACTGGCTAGAACTCAAATTAGGTTCAAGGTTACTTTTACTTAGGTTTTCTCCTGAGAAAACAAGCAGCACCGAGGACATACATAATATAAACATCTAAGTGAATGGTTACAGCACTGGAGTGTCCCCCCCCCCCCCTCCCAATTCCATAGAGACATTTGACCAAAATTCAGTTGTCAATGTAGTGTATACTCAGCAATATGCCAGGTCATATATAGAAGAATAGTAGTTTTTGTTCCATTAGGCAGGGTGAGGGGCTATGTTAATGTTCAAAGGTCTACCTTCTACAAAATATAACAAAATTTTGCCATATCTAAGCAGTATTGTATACGGTGTGCTCTTGGCTTTGGGAGTAGATTCCCATGATTCATCACTTACATACGACATCCAGTGCTCATCCCAACAAGTGCCCTCCTCAATGCTCACCACTCATTTTCCCTTCTCCCCCAGCCCCCGCCATCAACCCTCACTTTGTTCTCTGTATTTAAGAGTCTCTTATGGTTTGCCTCCCTCTCTGTTTGAAACTATTTTTTCCCCTTCCCTTCCCCCATGGTCTTCGGTTAAGTTTCTCAAATTCCACATATGAGTGAAAACATGATACCTGTCTTTCTCTGACTGACTTATTTCACTTAGCATAATACCCTCTACTTCCACTCACATTGTTTGCAAATGGCAAGATTTCATTCTTTCTCATTGCAAAATAGTATTCTATTGTATATATAAACCACATCTTTATCCATTCATCAGTTGATGAACATTTGGGCTCTTTCCATAATTTGGCTGTTATTGATAGCCCTGCTATAAACATTGGGGTACCTGTGCCCCTATGTATCAGCACTCCTGTATCCTTTGGATAAATTCCTGGTAGTGCTATTGCTGGGTGGTGGGGTAGGTCTATTTTTAACTTTTTGAGGAACCTCCACACTGTTTTCCAGAGTGGCTGCACCAGTTTGCATTTCCACCAACAGTGCAAGAGGGTTCCCATTTCTCCACATCCTTGCCAACATCTATTGTTTCCTGATTTGTTAATTTTAGCCACTCGGGCAGGTGTGAGGTGGTATCTCAGTGTGGCTTTGATTTGTATTTCCCTGATAATGCGTGACATTAAGCATCTTTTCATGTGCTTGTTGGCCATCTGGATGTCTTCTTTGGAAAAGTGTCTATTCATGTCTTCTGCCCATTTCTTCACTGGATTATTTGCTTTTTGGGTGTGGAGTTTGATAAGTTCTTTACAGATTTTGCATACTAGCCCTTTATCTGGTATGTCATCTGCAAACATCTTTTCCCATTCCGTTGGTTGCTTTTTCATCTTGTTGATTGTTTCCTTTGCTGTGCAGAAGCTTTTTATCTTGATGAGGTCCCAATAGTTCATTTTTGCTTTTATTTCCCTTGCCTTCAGAGATGTGTCGATTAAGAAGTTGCTGTGGCTGAGGTCAAAGAGATTGTTGCCTGTTTTCTCCTCGAGGGTTTTGATGGTTTCCTGCTTCACATTTAGGTCTTTCATCCAGTTTGAGTCTATTTTTGTGTATGGTGTAGGAAAGTTGTCCAGTTTCATTCTTCTGCATGTTGCTGTCCAGTTCTCTCAGCACCATTTGCTGACAAGACTGTCTTTTTTCCATTGGATCCTCTTCTCTGCTTTGTCAAAGATTAGTCGGCCATACATGTGTGGGTCCAATTCTGGGTTCTATATTCTATTCCATTGGTCTATGTGTCTGTTTTTGTGCCAATACCGTATACTGTCTTGATGATTACAGCTTTGTAGTAGAGGCTGAAGTCCGGGATTGTGATGCCTCCCGCTTTGGTTTTCTTTTTCAACATTACTTTGGCTCTTTGGAGTCTTTTGTGGTTCCATACAAATTTTAGGATGTTTATTCTAGCTCTGTGCACTCTGACTGGGATTGCATTGAATGGGTAGATTGCTTTGGGTAGTACTGACATCTTAACAATGTTTATTCTTCCAATCCAAGAGCATGGAATGTTTTCCCATTTCTTTGTGTCTTCTTCAGTCCTTCATAAGCTTTCTATAGTTTTCAGCATACAGACCTTTTACATCTTTGGTTAGGTTTATTCCTATGTATTTTATGGTTCTTGGTGAAATTGTAAGTGAGATCAGTTTCTTTATTTCTTTCTGTTGCTTCGTTATTGGTGTATACAAATGCAACTGATTTCTGTACGTTGATTTTGTATCCTGCGACTTTGCTGAATTCATGTATCACTTCTAGGAGTCTTTTGGTGGAGTCTTTTGGGTTTTCCATGTAGAGTATCATGCAAAAAGTGAAAGTTTGATTCCTTTGCCAGTTTGGATGCCTTTTATTTCATTTTGTTGTCTGCTTGCTGTGGCTAGGACTTCCAACACTATGTTAAACAACAGTGGTGAGAAGGAGACCCAGGCCTGTCATGTTCCTGGTCTCAGGGGAAAAGCTTTCAGTCTTTCCCATTGAGGATAATACTAGCTGTGGGCTTTTCATATATGACTTCTATGATGTTTAAGTATGTTCCTTCTATCCCGACTTTCTTGAGGGTTTTTATTAAGAAAGGATGTTGTATTTTATCAAAGGCTTTTTCTGCATCTATTGATAAGATCATGTTTCTTATCTTTTCTTCTGTTAATGTGATGGATCACACTGAATGATTTGTGAATATTGAACCAGCCCTGCAGCCCAGGAATGAATCCCACTTGATCATGGTGAATAATTCTTTTTATATGCTGTTGAATTCAATTTGCTAGTATCTTGTTGAGAATTTTTGCATCCATGTTCATCAGGGATATGGCCTATAATTCTCCTTTTTTGTAGGGTCTCACAGAAGCTTTCCTTCCGTTTCTATTTTTTGGAACAGCTATTAACTCTGCTTTAAATGTCTGATAGAATTCCCCTGGGAAGCCATCTGGCCCAGGACTCTTATTTGTTGGGAGATTTTTGATAACCAATTCAAATTCTTCACTGGTTATGGATCTGTTCAAATTTTCTGTTTCTTTCTGTTTGAGTTTTGGTAGTGTGTGGGTGTCTAGGAATTTGTCCATTTCTTCCAGGTTGTCCAGTTTTTGACATATAATTTTTCATAGTATTCTCTTAATTGTTTTTATTTCTGTGGTGTTGTTGTGATCTCTCCTCTTTCATTCGTGATTTTATCTATTTGGGTTTTCTCTCTTTTCTTGAGAAGTCTGGCTAGTGGGTTATCAATTTTGCGTATTCTTTCAAAAACCAACTCTTAGATTTATGGATCTGTTCTACTTTTTTTTTTTTGATTCTATATTGTTCATTTCTACTTTAGTCTTTATTATTTCTATTCTTCTGCTGAGTTTTGGTTTTCTTTGCAGCTCTGCTTCTAGTTCCTTTAGATGTGAGGTTAGGCTTTTTCTTGTTTTTTGGATTTTTTGGATTTTGGATTGTGGGATTTTTCTTGTTTTTTGAGATTGGCCTTGATTGCAATGTATTTTCCTCTTAGGACTGCCTTTGCTACATCCCAAAGGGTTTGGACTGTTGTGTTTTCATTTTCATTTTCTTCCATATATTTTTTAATTGCTTCTTTAATTGCCTGGTTGATCCATTCATTCTTTAGTTGGATGTTCTTTAACCTCCATGCATTTTGAGGCTTTCCAAATTTTTCTTGTGGTTCAAGTTTCATAGCCTTGTGATCTGAAAATATGCATGGTATGATCTCAATTCTTTTGTATTTATTGAGGGCTGTTTTGTGACCCAGTATGTGATCTATCTTGGAGAATGTCCTATGTGCACTCAAGAAGAATGTGTATTCTGTTGCTTTTGGATGAAAAGTTCTGAATATATCTGTCAAGTCCATCTGTTCCAGTGTATCATTCAGGGCTGTTGTTTCTTTATTGATTTTCTGCCTAGATGATTTGTCCATTGTTGTAAGTGGAGTATTAAAGTCACCTGCAATTACTGTTTTCTTATCAATAAGATTGCTTATGTTTGTGATTAATTGATTTATATATTTGGGTGCTATCAATTAGGGGGCATAAACATTTACAATTGTCAGCTCTTCTTGATGGATAGACCTTATAATTATGATATAATTCCCTTCTTCATCTCTTACAGTCTTTAGTTTAAAATCTAGTTTGTCTGATGTAAGTATGGCTACTCCAGTTTTCTTTTGACTTCCAGTAGCATGATAGATGGTTCTCCATCCCCTCACTTTCAATCTGAAGGTGTCCTCAAGTCTAAAATGGGTTTCTTGTAGACAGCAAAAAGATGGGTCTTGTTTTTTTTATCCATTCTGATACTCTATGTCTTTTCATTGGAGCATTTAGTCCATTTACATTCAGAGTGATTTTTGAAAGATACAGATTTAGTGTCATTGTGTTATCTATAGGTTCTATGCTAGTGGTGATGTCTTGTCCTTTGTCGTCTTTGCAGCATTCCACTCACAGAGTCCCCCTTAGGATCATTTGCAGGGCTGGTTTGGTGATCATGCACTCCTTTATTTGGGAAAGCCTTTATCTCTCCTTCTATTATGAATGACAACCTTGAAGGATAAAGGATTCTTGGCTGCATATTGTTCTTAACACATTAAATATTTCCTGCCACACCCTTCTGGCCTGCCAAGTTTCAGTGGACAGGTCTGCTACTACCCTTATGTGTCTACCCTTGTAGGTTAAGGCCCATTTGTCCCTAGATGCTTTCAGAATTCCCTTTATCTTTGTATTTTGCTAGTTTGCTATGATATGCTGTGGTTAAGATCTATTCCTTTTGATTCTTAAGGGAGTTCTCTGTGCCTCCTGGATATAAATGTCTGCTTCCTTCCCCGGATTAAGGAAGTTCTCAGCTATAATTTTTCAAGTAAACCTTCTGCCTCTTTCTCTCTCTCTTCTTCTGGAACTTCTGTGATACAGATACTATGTTTCATTGAATCACCTAGTTCTCTAATTCTCCCCTCATGGTCTAGTATTTTCTTATCTCTCTTTTTCTCAGCTTTATCATTTTCCATAATTTTATCTTCTTTTTCACTTATTCTCCCCTCTGCTTTCTCCGTCCTTGCTGTCACTGCAACTAGTTTATTTTGTACCTCATTTATAGCATTTCTTAATTTGTCGTGACTATTTCTTATTTCCTTGATCTTTGCAGCAATAGATTTTCTGGTGTCTTCTATGCATTTTTTAAGCCCAGCTATTAATCTTAAGACTATTATTCCAAATTCTTAATGAGATATATTGTTTATATCTGTTTTGAGCAATTCTCTAGCTGTCATTTCCTGGAATTTCTTTTGAGGAGAATTCTTCCATTTCATCATTTTGTTTGGTTTTCTGTCCTTTACGTGTTTTAATAGCTTATTATGTGCCCTGCTACTGTGAGAACTACCATATTAAAAAGGGGTCATACACTCTCCGGGGCCTGGCCCTTCAGGAGGTGTTTTTGGAGTGTGTTGTGTGCTCTCTGTTATTTTGACTCTAGTTGCTTTATCTCCCTACTCATAGTGGTGGTTTGGACCTTCTTCCACTTGTGCTTTGATTTGTTCATTGAAGTAACCCTGGAAAAAATTCAAAATGGGGGTGGTGGTAGAAGAAGCCTTATTCCATACAAAGAGAGAAATGACAGGAGTGGGGAAAAAGAAAAGAAGAAAAAAGACCAGTTAGAGAATCAGAAAAACTATACTATATGGCTTAATCCAGAGAGAAAGAGGAAAATAAAGAAGAAAGAGATACAGAAGAGGTGTAAAAAGAATAGATTTAAAATGTCCCATTAAACAAACCACCAACCAGAATAGAGAAGAGAAGAAATAAGAGGAAGAAAAGAAAGAAAAAAATTATATATATGTGTGTATGTGTATACATATACATATACACGTATACACACACACACACACACACACACACACACACACACAATTGACCAAGAATCAAACCAGAAAATGCAAAAACGCTGGGAGGATATCTGATGCTGCCTTGGAACCAGTGGCTGTGCTGGTTTGGAGGAGGGGCCGTCTGGTTCGGTCAGTGTCAATCTCGGTTGGCAGATGACAGTTACCAGGCACGGAGGGGCGTGGTTTGGTGTAGGTGGGTCCCGCCTCCACTGTGGCCCTCTGTCCTATTCCCTGAAGCCCCACCTAGTTGGTGATGGAGAGAAAAATGGCACACCCAGTCTCTTTTCCCTGGACTGGGTGTCCCAAATCACTGTGTTCAGGCGTTTGTCACAGTGCTGGGTGGTCGCGAGTGGGCTGGCTTCTCTTGCTCTACAGTCATTCATGCCTCCCATGTGCTTGTCTGGGATTCAAACCCTGATGTCTTAAATTCCTCTTTACCTGCCCCTGTTCCAGGGTAGTGCCACTCCACCCAGCCAGGGGACAAAGGGCCTCAGGCTGGCCAGCACCTGCAGGGTCTTTTGTCCTTGGAGAGGCTATATGCCTTCTTCCCACAGCACTCAAGGGAGGGGACTGCTCTGACTGCGCCTCTGAGCTCGCTACCAAGCTGGGGTTCGATCCCCTCCTCCCCAGGTGCACGCACAGGGTGGCTGGCCCCAGTCCAGAGGAAGTCCCACAACCCTGGTTCCTCACTCCTAAGGCTGTTTGCAAGTTAGAAATTGGTTCTTTCTCCATTTTTTCCATTCCCCGGTATGTGGTCCAGAGAGGTTTTTCTCTTGTCCAAATATAATCCTACACTTCCACAGCCTCTCTTTCTCTTTCTTTTGTCTCTCCACAGAGGGGGATCCCTCCCCTCCTTGCCTACGCGGCCCATTTTATCTCTCCCAATTCACAATCACATGCCTATGGCCCACCAAGATATCCCCATGGGCCCCTGGAGATATTTCTGTCACTCTGTAGCCCGTCTTCTGGCCTCAATACTGCTGTGTTTGAGAGATGAAGGAATTTCGGGCCCCCTACTTCTCTGCCATGTTGACTCCTCCAACTCATAGCCATTCTTTAAGACTCAGACCAGGGGTCATCTTTTCCAGAACATTTTTGTTGGTCATTTTCTTGAGTACTATCTTGTGTATCATTTTTTTTTATAGTCCTCAGTGTACTGATTTTTAAATGTTGGTCTGTTTACTTGTCTACTGGTATATGTCAGCTCTATCAGAGTAAAGACCAGGTCTTACTCATCTTCATTTTTTAAATATCTAGTGAGGATTAACACATTGTAATCACCTATATCTATAGAAAGAAAAAAGGGAGGGAAAAGGGGAGGAATCCTTTATTGATCAGCACAAAGTCTGAAAGGATAAAGATAATAAACCATTTGGGGCATTGTTGTGTGTGTGTATTGTCATTTTTTGCCAAGTAGTTTTCTATCTTCAATATTTAGGTGAATTTATTTAAATATAAATTATAACAATACATTAATGTCATTTTGAGGAAAGAATATCTAAGATGGAGATCTGTTTTAAAGTGTTCATCCATGTTTCTTTAAAACATTAGAATTTCCAGTTTCCAATTCATGTAACAATATAAACTTTAAATTATTGCTTTAAAAAACATGCCTTCTATGGGAATGATACATGTTAGAGATCAATATGTGTTTTCAAAACTGTTGATTTCTTTCCACTCCTGTAATAATATATTCTAGTATTTATCTTATATTACACAAGAGCCTTGGTCCCTGACCCCATGGAATGAACTTACTTACATCCCATTAATGAAAGGAATACATTCATTTAATCAAATCACTATGACAGGGATCCAGAGAGTGCAGATCAAACAGGTAGTCTCTTCCATGAAAATTCAATAGCTTGTCAATAGTTCTGTTGATATTTGAAAGTAAAGTAGTAAAAGTATTTTGTTTTGTTTTGGTAGACTCTATTTCTAGAGCAATAGTTCTCAACATTGGCTGCATTAATAGACTTACCTGTTAAGCTTTAAAAATCACCCCAAATCAATTCAGTTAGAATGGCGGCTACGAGTGTTACACAGTAACATCAGTGTACTTGAAAGCTTTCTTGATGATTTTAATGTGTAGCCAATGTTGAGGACCACTGCTCACTGGGTACTTTTATATCTTCAATGTTTAGCTGAACTTATTTAAATAATGATATATTAAAGGCACTATAAAGAAAGAACTTTTGCAATAGAGATCTATTTTAGGGCTTTCAGCCATGTTTTTTGTTTTGTTTTGTTTTGTTTTACCCATCATTAGACTTGCTTGTTTCCAACTTGTAGTAAATTTGAGAATATTGAGTCCAATCTGATCTAAATTTAAAACTTCTTCTCTTCCCAACTTGGACCAGACAGGCATTGTTTGATCCCATTGGCAAAAGGCACACTTACTTACCACTTATTATAAAAGTGGTGGATTCCCCGAGTTAAAGATTTTTAACATAGGACACAAATAGATGTACAAAGAATGCACCTGGGTCCCTCTCCAGTGCGCCTATGGGACTTGGCAGTAAGGGAAACTCACTCAAATGTAATTTCATCCTACTTGCTAATTGTGAATAATGAAGTCATTTGTGCCTAACTCAGGCATCTCATGTCTTCTGTCAACATTCATGAAACAGTGATAGGCTAACTTACTAGCTTATAAGTAGGATTAGATGAATAAATCCCAGACCCAGCAAAGAACAAGCACCCTAGTTACTTGACTCCGTATCTAGAGTTGCTCAAAAGTGGATGGATAAATCTCTTCATGAGGATACTGCATAAACATAGCAAGATATAAAACCCCAAACTAGTTTTCCTTGGACTTTGAATGTTCTTCCAATTGCGTGAATTTTATTATTCTTTTTAGAAAACATAGTACATAGGTTTAGACTTATCTACAGAATACCAGAAGAATCTTACGGAGTTATTCCATGAGAAGTATATTTGTTGTGCCCCTTCAAGTTGAACCACTAGGAAATCTCTCCATAAACATGACGTCAATACATAAATGACCCAGCTTCCATCCATTGTCTCTATATATCCCTACTCTAATAAATCTTTATTTGCTTTCAGATGAAGGGAAACTCAAGATTATTATGCCAAAAATGTAATTGATTAAAACTGTTAGCACCCTGGGGAGTCAAGGTTTAAATGTCTAGTCTCTGCCTTGAGAACCCTTTCTGCCTTATTGTAAGTTAAATACGCCTGACTTGTTTTATTGGAAATCCATGGACATTAAGTTTCATTGGCATTAATGAGACTTTAGTATCTAAAGCAGAGGTAAGAACGCTCAATATTTTTCTCTCATTGCTGAAAGCCTCTGATAATGTTTATCAGAATACTTCGAAAATGTATATTAAGATCTAGTCTGGCATTCTAAATGAGTGGTAATGCAGGTTTGGGTCACTTATGATATCTGACCTTCACTGAGCATAAACATAGCTTTAACACTAACATGGTCATAATTAACCTCTTACTGTCATCTTCCTTTGTCTTTCCCTTTGCAAATGCTTTGTGTATCATGCACATGCATCCACTGGGTGGCAATATGTACTCAAGAATGTATACTGTTTCTTGTCATTACCCCCCCCCCCCCCCCCACCTAACTGAATTTAAGATGTCAAACATTTTTATGTGGAAAATAGCCATTGTATCAAATAATAAGAAAGAGTATTGTCGGAATTCAAGCCCCTAACTAGAAGTGACTACAGACATTTTAATAATGTGAGTACTTCCTGCCACTTACTGACAACCACATTGGCTCTCCTCCCAATATGTCCACAAACACACATTTGCAAAATAAGTGATTCTTCATGCTCTTCCCATCTCTCAGCATTTTATGGATTCATATGTCACTCCTTGAAACATACACATGCCCTTTTTAAATCCCCCTAACCTATTTTTCCAACTCCAATACTCTTATTATCTTCTTATTTCTGTGGCTCTTGCCTGACAATGGACCCTTCCCTTTTTCCATACACATTTATTCAAAAAATCAAATAATATAATGTTAAGAGATTTTTACATATCATTAACTTTGACTACCTAATTTTTTTTCCAGATGAGCCAACTGAAGTCCCAATATAAAGTCAATAATGTTAGTGCTGGACGGGAGATTAGAAGTCATCTACTTAGAGATTCTACATATACCAGTGTTGAGACCCAGAGATCTAGTGACTTTCTTAGGGTCAGCCCACAAGTAGTGATGTGGAACCACACATTTACTCTCTTGACCTTCAGGCCAGAGCTCTTTTCACCACAGAGCTTTGCCTTGTTTAATCATTGATTTATACACTTAACTAATTCACCCATTCAACAAAAATTGTTTAAGTAGCGGCTCTGTTCCTGGCACTGTGCTAAGGTTTGTAGGTACAAATTTGGATAGTTTACACCACTTTAAAAAATTGAATCTAAAATTGGGTAAACTGCCACCAGGTGGCATAAGTCGTCAAATTGGCAAGGACATTTATTAGGCAGTTTATAGGTAACCATTCAGTTTTCCTTCTTAGACATTTTTTTTTTTTTTTCAAACTGAGATGGTGAGAACTAGTCTGAATGTGTAATCCAGACTTCTTTTCTGTTAAGGTGCTGCCAATCTGCCAGCCTCCCAGGTACAAGTCTTTGAGTTATTTTTCTGTTTCATGTTTTGCTGATTGAGTCACTGTTCCTTCCCTCACCTTTAGCTTCTTTATAAAAACCTTCAAGTTAGCAATGTCAGGAAATGTCAGGAAAAAAAAATACCTTGGGCTAGTCTCAGCCTACTGCAAGTTCACTGCTACTTCTGAGCCTTTGTTCCTGCTGTTCCCTTCCCTAAAATTTCTTCTCTTTTAAACTCATCCTTGACTTGCCAGTATCCAACAAATATTTGAATGGTAATTATGGTGATGGTAATATATGAAAGGCCAAACCACGTACTCTGTTTCCATACCAGAATTTGCGATTTCCCTCTCTACCCTTTTGAGAGTAAAGAAGATCTAGTCGGTAAAATGGGTATATGAAAATAGATTGAAGGCAATTACCGGACCATAGTATCAGTCTTGCAGTGGTGGTCGAGAAAGAAATTGGTCCTTGAGTTAGGCTTGAAGGTAACTCAAATAATATAAATGGGTAGAGTCAAAGGTGGTTTTAGAATAGTGAGATGAAATAGCATGGTATTTCAAAGTTTGGCAATTTTAGCATGGGTAGAAGGTACGATGTGTATAGGTAAATGGCCAACGTTGAAATTAAAAAGAAAGGGACAGATTATGAGGGTCCTTGAATGACATGCAAAGAAGTTAGGACTTTGTCCTTTAGGCATTAAAAGTCATTGCAATATTTAGGAAGGAGGGTGACACAAACAGATTTGTATTTTAGAAAGATCATCCGTAGGTGTATGTGGCATGGATTGGAAAGAGGTGAGACCAGATACAAGGCCAGCAGTTAGGAAATGACCATAGAACCTGGTGGGGGGTATTAAGGCCTGAACCAAGGTAAAAACTGTGCTGAAAGAGAGTCAGGGATGGATCTGAGAGCATCAACAGAATTTGACAATATGATATTGTGATTTCTAATAAGAAATATGTATTTGGTCTTTGTCCCCTTTCCTGGCAGAGAACTGCTAAAACTCAAGGAATTTCCTAACAGCAGAGAACCATAAAGGTGTCTTTTTTTACGTTAATGAGACGACTTTTGGAAAACTCCTTTGTAACCAAAGGATGGGGTCTGGTTGCCAGGAAAACTGAGGTAATACTGAAAGGTTTGGGACCGAAAGTTCCCTGAAGGAAAGGGAGCAAGAGCCAGGACTAGAGGTTGAATCAGTCACCAACGGTCAGTGACCAGTGGTTTAATCCATTGTGTCTATGTAATGAACCCAAAATGATGGGTTTCTGAGAGCTTCCAGGTTGGTGAACACACAGGGATTTGGAAGCAGTGGATCACTCAGAGATAGTATGGAAGCTCCCTGCCCTTTCCCCATACCTTGCCCTATGCATCTCTTCCATCTGGCTGTTCCTGAGTCATATCCTTTTATAATAAACCAGTAATCCACTGAGGAAAATGTTTCTCTGAGTTTTGTGAGCCATTCTAGCAAATTTTCAAACTTGAGGAGGGAGTCTTGGGACCCTCCAATCTATAGCTGATTGTGACAACCTGGATTTGGGATTGGCAAATAAAGTGGAGGGGGTGAGGGTAAGAATGGGTGTGGGGGATGAAGACAATCCTGTGAGACTGAGCCTTTAGGCTGTGGAATTGGATGCTATCTCCAGGTACTGTCTTCACTGAGTTGAATTGTAGGACACCATCTGGTGTCGGAGAATTGGTTGGTGATGTGTGGGAAAATTTCTCCCCACAAATTGGAATTGGTTACAGAACATTCAGATGAGGAATAAAATATGAGAGTAAGGACAAAATGCTAGGTGGCCACCAGGTTCCTGGCTTAGGTCACTGGGTGAATGGTGATGTCATCAAATATGATAGAGGATGCAGGAGGCCAGACAGTCTTTAGAGGATGGTGGTGAGTGTCTTGAGTTTACTTTAGGACATATTGTCTGATTATTTTCACTAATCAACTTCATACATTATGAACATATAGGTTAGAATGAAAGATCTCAGTAAAGAAAAACTCCCTTATAAACATTCATCCATTAACATGTCTGTCAAAAATATTTTAGTGCTTCTTTTATGTCTTATAAGGAGTCAAGTACACTAGGTATGTGGACCACACATCCCAAGTTTTCCACAGTAGTTTCACTTTCATATTATTCTTTTCAATAGAGGCAATTCATTAAATGTATAATTAATGTGATTTAATTTTTATGTCTTGTAAGACTTTGCTCATAAGTTCAAAAGCATAAGTTTTAAAAGGCTTAGTAAGGCCCGAGTCCTACCAATAAGAAATCTGTAGTCTAATCTGGAAGAACTCAACATCTATTAAAGAACCATTTAGTGCTAAATTTTGATATTGATTTTGATAAGTGGCTGTCATTTTTGGAAGGAGGAATCAGGGCTAAGGTGAAGCTGGAATTGCAGCAGTGCTCTAATAAGGAATCTGAAAAAGTATCTGAAAAAGCAGACAATGGGTGAGGAAAGCAGCATTAGGAAAAACAGTAAGTTGGACATGGCCTCAGTGTGTTCAATGGAGACTGAGGGCCATGGCCTGCCTATCTTGATTAGTCTTTTGATTCAGCCACAGAGAGTGGCTGATAGGTTGTTCGACTCCTATTCCTGCTTTCCCACACCTACCTCCTCTTTAGTATTCACTGTGATTATTTTTCTAAGGTATAATGAAGATTTCTAGCGATGCAGTTTCCATGATTTCTTTTTCCATTCCCTTGCTGTCTTTTTAAAATTTTCATCTCATTGTGAATTTCCACTTTTCTGACCTACATCGTAAAAGTTTGCTAAATTTTATATTCCCTAATCGATCACCTTAGTTTCTATGTTTGGTAACATTCCCATTTGCCTATGAGGTCCACATGCAGCCTTTTGAGGCAATGTAACTGAAATTCCCATTAGAACTAACTGTGTAATAATGAGATCTTCCAACATATTTTCAAGAGCTATGGACAAATAAATGTGGAAGTGAAACATCCGTAATGTGACAAGGATATGTATCAGTGCCTCCTGCATGGTAGGCATTTGATAAATCTTTTCAAATGAATTGGTTTTATATAATAACCTGTTCATAAGGAAAAGAATGCATCTTTTCTGGCGTATGCTTTGCATAGCACTTTTTACTATCAGAACAAGAAATACAGCAGGAGGCTCAAGGGATAAGCAGTTAGGCCATGGTTCTGGGTACAATTTCCTCTGGCATCTCCTTCAGTCAAGTCAAGCTGACTCCTATGCTCTGAGTGGAGGTGAGGGTCAGGGAACTGGTATGCCAACCCCCTTCTGTCCACCGGGCCCTGGCCCAGAGATCTGTATGAAGTATATCAAAACACTCGTCCAAATGGCTAATGTACACTTTAGCTATCTGTTCACAAATAGGAGTTCTGAATGCTTTGGAAACAGTTTGTTCTTTAAACTTTGTGAGCATTCCTTTTATAATTTGTTTATGCTCTTTGTTGAATAAGCTACTAATGTCTCTGTTAGAGCAAAATTAAAATTCATTTAGGCTCACTTTGATGGTTAATCACAAATTTCATTTTAGCAAAGTCCAAATTAATGAGATTTTTATTATGTATGTATGTATATGTATATAGGGTTACATGTGTATGAATTAAGAATGATAGCAATTTAGAACTGGGAGGAAACATACAGAAGAGTTCTGTTTAAAGCTTACATTTTACCGATGAAGAGATTTGTGACTGGTAAATTATTCTTTTTTCTTGTACTCAAGAGACTAGTTCTATATTTAAACACAATCCAGAAATAGCCTCTTTAAAGACATAATTTGCTACGATTCCATGACTCTGGAGCAGGTTACATGTTACATAATGCTCTTATTTTTATTAGCTGTGTCTTATCATCGTCTGTAAGTCTGCAGGCACTTTGAAAGTAGAGATTTTGTTGTATTTGTTTTGCATTTTACACAATACCTGCTTCATCCCACATCTGATACTGGACTGAACATTAAGCCATCTGTAGGCAGCCATGATCCTATACTGAAATTAAGGAAACAGGCCTTAAGGTGGTAGGTCTCTTGTGAGTTTTGCACATTTTCTTTTGCTTCAGAACATCTGATAGTTTCCCTAGACCTTGTTTGCTGATAGAAACCTAACCAATTTGACAATAGATTTCATATTAAAAAATAATAATAATATAAAAACAGGGAGGGGGACAAAACAGAAGAGACTCATAAATATGGAGAACAAACTGAGGGTTACTGGAGGGGTTGTGGGAGGGGGGGATGGTCTAAATGGGTAAAGGGCACTAAGGAATCTACTCCTGAAATCATTGTTGCACTATATGCTAACCAATTTGGATGTAAATAAAAAAAAAAAAAAAACAAAAGAAAGAAAACAAGTTAAAAAAAAGAAAAGAAAAAAAGAAACCTAAGTTGACAGTCTTCACCTGATATTATAAAGCTGCGTCTCTGCGTTCAGGCCCTCCCATCCCATTGTTTCCCCACCCCAAAACCAACACCTGATTTGGACTGGACTGAATTTACCATTCCCCAGTTTGGATACAAATTAGAATTGTTACCACTGTATCAGGCCCCCTTCCTTGTGCCCCTCAGCTCATCCTCCTTCCTGACATGCTGAGTATAACACAGGCAGCCTGCTGTAATCTCACTCTTTGAGAGCTTAAACTATTGCTTACCTGTCACTATTACACAAATGAAATTGGTGTTGAACAATTTGAAAGAAAAGATTTTGTCATTAATTATTCACTTGACAAGTATTTATTGAGTACCTAATATATACGAACACTGCATGATGTTGCATGTGCTAGAGATACAACAGGGAACAAGACCAAATCCCTGCCCTCATGGAGTTGACATCCTAGTCCAGAAGAAACATGAAAAACAAACAAATGAATAGATATATAATATAAAATTATTGCTAAAAAGTAAGTGCTGTGAAGGAACATAAAGCAGGGAAAAGGAAGAGAAGGTGACATCACTAATCAAAATCACTAACGTGAAGGAAATGCAAATCAAAACCACAATGAGACATCACCTCATACCTGTTTGCATGGCTATTATCAAAAAGACAAGAGATAACAAGTACTGGCAAGAATGTGAAGAAAGAGAGCCTTGTGCACACTTGGTGGGAATTGGTGCAGCCACTGTGGAAAACAGTATGGAGAGTCCGCAAAGAATTAAAAATAGAGCAACCAAAACTGGGTAACTGAAGACATGAATGAGATGCTGGTGGTCATGGGGCCCTATAGACAGCCGCAGATGAACTGCTTCGACCCCATGAAGATGGGCTTTTGTGATGGGCTGTGCAGTGGGTGTGGTGGCTGAGGCACTTTCTGGCACCTTTTCCTCAGGAAAAGGGTTAAAGTGTGGGGTCAGGGGTTGATGGTGGGATCAGGAAAACCATGATGCAGGGTGGCAGCACCTTTGGCACATTCATGGCCATCGGGATGGGCATCCAATGCTAATCAGGGCAGTGGTTGCCCACTACAGCTACTCCTTCCCATCAGTCCCAGCTCACATACTATAATAAAAGGTTTTGAGTAGTTAAATAAGAGCCACCATATGATCCACAAATTCTACTTCTGGATATTTATCTGAAGACAACAAAACCACTGATTTGAAAAGATAAATGTACCCCTATATTCATTGCAGCATTATTTATGATAGCCAAGATGCAGAAACAACCTAAGTGTCTATCAATGTATGACTGGATAAAGAAGATCCACATACACAATGGAATATTACTCAGCCGTAAAAAGAAGGAAATCCTACCATTTACAATGACATGGATGGACTTCAAGAGCATTATGCTAAGTGAAATAAGTCAGATACAGAAAGACAAATACCATATGATCTCACTTATATGTGGAATCTAAAAAAATATATATATAAATAAAAGAAACTCCCCCCCCCCGCCAAAAAAAAACCAAGCTCATAGATACAGAGAATAGATTGGTGGTTGCCAGAGGTGGGGGTGGGGTGGGCAAATGAGTGAAGAAAGTCAAAAGGTTTAAATTTCCTGTTATAAAGTAAAGAAGTCCTGAGGATTTAATGTAATAATGGTGACTATCATTAGTAACACTATAATGTATATTTGAAAGTTGCTGAGAGAGTAGATTTTTAAAGTGATAAAAAAATAGAAAAAAAATGACAGGAGGGAGTGCTGCTTTAGAAAGAATGATCAGGGAAGGCCTCGACTAGAGACATTTTGGAATCATCTGCACAGATGGTATTGACAGTCATCGGACAAGTGAGATCATGTAAGGAAGAAATGTACTTAGTGAGGAGACGTCTGAGGGCTCAACCCTGAGGCATTCCAGCATGAGAGGTAGGGAACTGAAGAGGATTCAGGAAAGAAGGTCAAGAAGGAACAGCCACTGAGGTAGAAGGATAGGCAGGAAAGTGTAGTGTTCTTGGAAGTCAAATTGAGAAAGTACTTCAAAAAGGAGGACAATCAACTTAGACCAGAAATCAACTTTAGAATTTGACAATTAGAAGTTAATTGGTGATCAAGGACACAACAGTTTTGTTGAAATAGTGAGACCCTGATAGGAGTTAAGTTCTAGAGAGAATGAGAGGAGAAGAAAGGGAGAGTGAATGTGCACACTACCTTTGCACTACATTGCTACGAAAGGAAGCAGACGATAGGCAGTACCTAGAGAGGGCTGTGACTAAGAGAAGCTTTGATTTTTCTAAAATGGGAGAAAGAACATCACTTTTGTGTACAGAGAACAAAGATACAGCAGAAAGAAAGCTGATGATGCAAGAGAGAGGGGTTATCGTATAGGCAAGTTGCGGTGAGATTCAGTGTGCGTGCAGACCACATTTCCTCCAGTAAAAGCCTAACTTTCAGCCAAAGAGTTAAGGCATTGCAAACGAAGGCAAATGGGCAATGGTAAATTAACCATTTTGGCAAGTGTGTATTTCATTTCTGCTCCATTTTGCTCTCTCTCTCTCTTAAGTTACTATGCATAATATAAATGAAGTTATACTGATAGTAAGAATGTTGATATACAGAATTTTAGACAGTGACCCTTCAGTGAAATTAATGGTATCTTAATGAATTATTTGTGGTTTCGAATCCTAGAACAACTTGAAATGTACACTCTTCAGTGTATGGTAAATAAACTATCACATCCTTGCAATTAGACCCATATCATTAAAGTAATAGCAGCTTCCCTTTTTGTAGCATGTCTGCTAATGGAGCTTTAGTTTTCTTGAGGAAAGCCTCAGAGAAAACCCAAATGGGAAAAGTATGACCCTACCAACAGAAAATACAACCTTTCCTGTTTGGATTTTTCTCTTTATAGTACTTCAGCTCTTAGTTCCCAGGCATAAATAGGGGTAGAAACTGACCTAAAGTCCAATGTACTTAAAAAAACAAATTCTACAGGATGAGGAATTTCGATGAGATAAATAAGAAACAAGATTTTCAGGACATCACAGTTGTGATCAGAAAGGGGAGCACTCTCAGTGAATATAAAACCTTAAGACAGATGAGATGGATTCCTGTCAGTGTAAAATTAGAGACTTTTAGATTTAGAGAAAGACAATAAAGATCATGTATTCCAACCACTTTATTTTACAGATGAATAAACTCAGTGACCGAGTGATTAAATTACTTAATACGAAGATGCAGAGGTGATTAGTGGCTGTGTTGGGTGAGTTTTAGAATTAACACAAAGAAAACTAAAATATAATAATGATGATAACATTTATTGAGTGCTTTCATATACCAGGCGCCGTGCTGACTACTTTACAGTCATAACCTCAATTAAAATTTACAGCAACGGTTATACAGAACTATACGAGGTGGAAAGTAGGAGATTTCTTAACTGCTACTTAATTGACTTACCAAATTCACTACTTATCTCCATTACCTTCTCTTTAAATAACTGATTGATGCAGGTGCCATGATGAATACTTGAGGCTGGTAAGTTTCTTTCAAAAATTTCTTTCTACTTATCTAATCTGTAATCTATCGGTAGGCATAATCTACATTGGTGTCAGTATCACCTGGGGACTTGTTTAAAAAAACATACCCAGACTCCAAGGCTTGATAGCAAGTGTCCCTCATCCTCTTTGGACTAGTGGCTACTCAAGACATGCTTGTCTTATGGTAAAAGGCAGGAGTTAAGAGAGCAAGACCAATTGTGCAAGCACAGTTCAAACTTCTGTTTATGATACGTCCACGAACATCCCGTTCGCCAAAGCAAAACAAATGGTCAAGCCTAAGTTTAAGGGGTGAGAAAATATACTCTTCTCATTAAGGAGAGGGATGAGGGTGAATATTTCTTAAGCAGTGATCTAATCTACCATCTGAATTTAAAACTGGTATTTTCTTGTTTACAAAAACAATACTCAGTATGTTGTTAGCAAAAGCAGTGCAAATAGCTGACTCGGTACAGTATAATGAGTGACTTTTATTTGTTGGTGTGTGTTAGACGTTCAAGATACAGAGATGGGTGAGACAGTCTCTGCCCTCAAGAAGCTCAGAGACAGATTTATAAGCAAATCAGAATTTAGTGTGATGAGGGCGTCTGGGTGGCTCAGTTCGTTAACTGTCTGACTTTTGATTTCGTCTCCTGTCTCAGGTCACGATCTCACAAGCATGAGATTGAGCCTGAGTTGGGATTCACACTGGGCATGGAACCTACTTGGAATTCTCTCCCCCCCTCCCCTGCCCCTCCTCTGCTCATGACCGTTATCTCTTTCTGTCTCTGAAAATAAATAAACATTTAAAAAATTAATGTGATGAATGCAGCAAAAGCATTTACAACTCTCTAGGGTTAGTGTTATTATTTTCATTTTATACATAAGAAACTGAGTCTAAGAAGGATTAAATGATAAATGTCCAATATCATATAACAATCAAAACTGAAATCCCAAGGTGCCTGAGTGGCTCAGTCAGTTAAGTGTCTGACTCTTGATTTTGGCTCAGGTCATGATCTCACAGTTCATGATATCAAGATCCTTGTCAGGCTCTGTGCTGATTCTCTCTCTCTCCATCTCTTCCCCTTCCCTGCTCATGCTCTTTCTCTCAAAATAAATACACTTTTTTTAAAAAACCCAAAAAACTGAAATCCCACCTTTTTTTAGGGCAGAGGGTTAAAACCCTAA
The DNA here is from genome assembly GCF_027475565.1 of Acinonyx jubatus. Classification (NCBI taxonomy): domain Eukaryota; kingdom Metazoa; phylum Chordata; class Mammalia; order Carnivora; family Felidae; genus Acinonyx; species Acinonyx jubatus. The sequence continues at coordinate 26,408,140 of NC_069380.1, read as the reverse complement.
ACTCTACCTGTCATTCCATACAACCTTCCTCAGAAAATGAGCACAAAAGTGATTCGTGTAATACCTCATGTGACGCCGGAATCCTTGTCTCCTTAAGACAGCAAAAAGCCAACATCTCAGTGAATTGAATCCTGTGATAAAGGGTACAGAGTGGATTACATATGCTTTCCCCTGCTTTGTAAATCTGCCATTTCTACTATTTGTCTTAGATTCCCCATCAAACTAACCTTTCTGAGATAATAGAGATCTGAGATGCTTGAGGATACTTTGGTCAGTTTTAAAAATATCTGAGTCACAGGCCATAGGCTTTTAGTGGATGGAGTTTTTGTAAATATAAACTATTGTGATGATAAAGGGAAAAACTAAATGGACTACTGGGGCTTCTATTCCTGAGAAGTAAAAAGGATTATGGGCATCAATAAAGTATCCTGAGGGCTAGAGGGTATGTATAATTATGACTTTCAGCTCTGTTAGCCACCATAAGCTATTGCTATAATGTTCAATATCAATACTAGTATGTAATAACTGTTTTAGTATGAAATGGCTCTTCATATTTGTGCAGAAGAATATCCATGAGCTAATGCTTGCAGAACATTCACCATAACCCTGTTAAGGCAAATTATAGGTACCATGTTTTGTTACCATGTTGAGAGAGAGAGAGAGAGAGAGAGAGAGAGAGAGAGAGAGAGAGAGAGAAACTAGGGCACCGGTGTGGCTCAGTCAGTTAAGCATCCGATTCTTGGTTTCAACTCAGGTTATGATCTCCCGGGTTGTGGGTTCCAGCTCCTTGTTGGGCTCTGTGCTGACAGTAGAGAGCCTGCTTGGGATTCTCTCTCTCCTTCTCTCTTCGACCCTCCTCTACTCCTGTGCTCGCTCTCTCTCTCTCTCTCTCTCTCTCTCAAAAATAAAACAAAAAAGAAACTTAAAAGAAAAAAAAAGAGAGATGGAAACCAGCTCTTCACTTGGGTAAAGTAACAAGTCACTGAAAGAATCCAGGACTTGAGTCTAGCAACTACTAGCTTGGATAGTAGACTTTTGGCTCTTGAAAACTTTTGGGGAATGTTAAGGGCACAAACACAAACCCAGCCACTAAGTCTTAATTTTATGTGACCTGTCAGAAACTAGCACATTTAATGCTTAGGCAAGAACCAGGATAATTACGAATGTTAGAAAGGATAAGGAAGCTTGAATCAGAACAATTTTTCTGTGCCATCATTTTATACTGGAGGATGTTTGTGTTGTGTTTGTTTCTTGCAGTGAGTTTCATGTTGGTTCTTTGGGGTCTGGATGTTGGTTCACTTCAGTTATAGTTAATGTAATAATAAATGCCAACATTTTATTGCTTCAATTTACCCTCTTCTTTCCCAATTCCCAAGCTTGTCAGCACCAGAGGGATCCCTTCCATGCATGCTTCGTTCTGAAAGTCCGTCTCAGTATTGAGAGTTTCTTACACAAACAGAAGTCCAGTGAAAGCTGCAGACATTGTTTCCCCTTCTTGATGAATGAGCTTTGGAGCTGAGTTGGACCTGTTCTTCAGGGAGTTCCCACTATTAAATCTGTTAGAAAACACTTCAGTAGACCTCTAATAGAATCTGGAAAATAGTGAGGAAAAAAAAATATACATCACTCTTAACTTCAGCTCTAGATACTCAAAAGAATTTCTTATTTACAGTGGGCAAATATCCTTAGAGAGTTTTAGGAGCTATTCCTGTCTGTGTACATTTGATATAGAAACGAGGGTTCAGGTTGCCTCTATCTCCTAAGAGAATATTCGATTACACAAAAAGGAGGTGAGGTGATGGCCTGAGGTTTTATAATGACTTGTTTATGAACATATGTGAGCAGGCCGCTGGTATAAAGAACTAGACCTATTAAGAATCAATATATTTTCTTTTCGTTATCTTTCTTTTTGTCTTATTCTTAAAAAGATAAGTGGATAAAAAGGCTTGTTGGCCCTCTTTATTTGGATCAGGAGTTAAACATTCCCTCAGCATGGGATAAATTATTGAGAAAGGGTAAATTAAAGAGTTAGAGCAATTTGAAATGAGAATGCTTTAGCCTGTCTTTATGTCAGTAATAGATATTACCTCATGGCAACACTTCAAATTTTCCTCAGCCTGCTTGTAAGGGCTGGAATTTATCAATTCAAGCATTTCCATGACAAAAAGTGGATGTCTCTATCTGAATTTCACATAGTTGCATCTAGCTGAAGGTAATTTTTCTTGCTCTTTATATATATTTAAAAAATTTTTAAATGGCAAAAGTTTCCAAGGGCATTTCTACTTTTTTTTTTTGATCTTTTTTTGGTAAAACTACATGCTTCAATAGTCATTTGCCCAATGAAGTGATTATGTCCTTAATTATCCCCATGACTTTCAGGATTATGGTTTTAAAAATTACGTCCTACAGAAAAATCATGTAACTCACCCTAGCATCTTTTAGAAATTACACCCTTTCTTTAAAAAAAAATCCTACCATTTTTCTCTCTCGTAAAGATTGAATAACTTGCATATCCTTTTTGTTTTAAGGCACACTATTCAATTTCTTTCAGGCCATTGATTCAGTCATTATCCTCTATATAACTATGATTCAACTAAAATTATTATTATAACTTTTTGATAAAAATATCTTTCTTTTATTTTGAGAATTGGATAGATACATTAGTGTCTTTCTTTCTTGTGAGGGAGCCTTTTTGCTGTTATGTAGGTTCCTATTTTATTTGGATATCTCTAGATTTAATTCAATTTAATTTATTTGGATATCTTTAGACTTTATGGTAATGGGACTTATCTTTCCTTTGGATTGACACCTGTTCTGTGCCTTTCCCTTTCTGTACTTTTTTCTACTCATGATTCAGATGGTACCCCTGGTCTACCTTTAGGAGGAGTTAAGTGATCAGGTGTGACGCACATTTCTTTTGTCCTGTAATAGGGAAAGCAGAAATGATTATTTAATGAAGAAGTGTATAACAAATGAAAACTAGAGGTTGAGATGGATGAGCTGCTTTTCAAAGAGCCTTCAGAACGCCAGTATCAGGGCCAGAACCCAACTTCTTCCTGTCTGATTTCAGATCCTAGATTTGTTTATTGGCTCTGTTGTCTCTCTTCATTGACCAGTCTGCGAGGCAAAACAATGACTGAGAAATAACAGGAGGCTAGTTTAGATCTTCCAGGACAGATTTGGCCCTGGGAACTCTATGTCCTTCCCCTAAGCTGTTGAAAGTTCATTGACACTCTGAAGGAAAGACATCAGAATTTTTCATCACTCATCCATTAATTAACACATTAATTTGTGTTACTGTTTACTATGCCAGTTACTGTAGATATGCAGAGATAATTACAGTTAACAGCTTCCATTTATTGAGCGAATTCTTTTCAGGGAACTTTGCATATCCTCTTTCTAATCCTCACAACGATCTTTCAAGAGAGGAGTTGTCTTCCTTTTGCAGATGTGTAAACTGAGACCCAGAGAGATGAAGTGACTTGTCCAAAGTTACACAAGTAAATGGCTGAACTGAGATTTTAACTCCAGTCTGTCTAACTCCACACTCATTCTCTTTCTATTATATCACATAGTCTGCTCATTAACTCTTTCTTCCAAAAATAAGACTTTGTCTCTGCCTTTTAAAGACTTACAAGTATGTAAAAGATCATATATCAGATGGTTCCATTTATATGAAACGTGCAGAATAGGTAAATCTATAGAGACAAGAAGGAAAATTAAGGTTTGCTGAGGGTAAGGGAGTGCAGAGTGCAGAGTGACTGCTAATGGTATAGGGTTTCTTTTGCAGTAATGAAAATGTTCTAAAATTGTTTGTGGTAATGGTTGCACAACTCTGTGACTATACTAAGAATCATTCAATTGCACACTTCAAATGGGTGAATTATATGATCTGTGAACTAATCTCAATAAAGCTGTTATTTTTTTATAAGGTTAACAATATAGTATAGAAGATGGATTTATAAACAGCTAACAGGATACCAAGCAATAGGAAACAGTATGAACAATGCACTCTGGAAGCTCAGGGGAAGGTGTAGTTGTTAGGTCCAGGGAGCTGGAAGATGGCTTTATGAAGTAGGTGCATTGGAGCTGAATCTGAGAGCAAAATTAGAATGGTAGTGGGCAACTGAGGGTAGAGGCTGAGAAGACAGCATGGGCAAAGTCACAGGTAGGTGCAAGGACAGGGTTCTGGGTGGCAGATCATGGGAAGTCATCCAGTTGGAAGTGTGTGAACAGTGAGTGGGGGGACACAGAAAGAAATGAGATTGGAAAGGGGTCTATGTGGAGGGTCTTGAATGCTATGCCAAGAAGTTAGGCTTTATCCTGTACACTCTGATCTTTTTCATGGTGGGAGAGAGTATATTTTACTTTAAAAAATTTTTCAGTTTATTGGGATATAATTGACAACATTGCATATATTTATAGTATACAAAGTGATGATTTGACATTCATATACTATGTGAAGTGATTACCACATATCCATCACCTCACATGGTTACTATTTTTTATTTGAGTGTGATAAGAATGCTTAAGATCTATTCCTTAGCAAATTTCAAGTGCATAATGCAGTATTATTAACTATAGGCACAGTGCTGGACTTAGATACCCAGACTTACTCATCTAATACCGGAAGGCTTATACTCTTTGATTGGTATCTCCCCATCTCCTCTACCTCCAAAACCCTGGTAACCCACCAATCTAGAGAGAGTATATTTTAAAATTGGATCTGAGTTGAGATTTTTCTACATCAGAATTCTACTTTCAGGAAAGAAACACCATACATTAAGCTAAATTAATGTTGCTAACTTGATTTTTCCTGATTTTGTTTTAATATGTATAGTATATAAGTATACATTTCTTTAGGTTTCATATTTGTATAAGTGTTTAAAGTATAAAGAATTTATATCTAGTTGTATGCTTTTATTAAAAAAATAAAATAATATGGATTATTTTAAAAATTTCAATGTAAAGGCAGTTCATAATTTAAATAAGTGAGAAATATTAGTCCAGGAGATAGAATATTAATCAGTGCCTCTTCCAAACTTGACCTGGGGAGCCCCCATTCTCTACAAGGGAAGACTCCTCTGAGTGTCCTGTTCTGCAGAGCTGAGAATCTGTACCTAAATCTCAGTACCACTACATTATAGTAGAATTTTTATACAGTAACAAAATAAGAATATCATAGTTTGTTAATACAAACACAAAATCAGGAAAATCTGACCTGTTAAGAAATGAAAATTTAGATAGTTGAACCATTTTGAGTAGTCACTAGGCATGATCTTAATGTAGGATGGAACCTTTGATATAGATTTTATTTGATGACTGCAAACTTTCTTTAGAAATAGTATTGCTCTAATCACTGCTATGAGTAACATAGGAAATGAATGGCCAAATATCCAGCAACTTTTACCCCTTGTCTACTCATTTGATTTAACATTCTAACAGACTGATTTGGCAAAAAAAAAGATTGGCTGATAATTTAATCCTTGAAAGAAAGAAAGAAAGAAAGAAAGAAAGAAAGAAAGAAAGAAAGAAGAGAAAGAAAATGGAAGGAAAAGGAAGGGAGGGAGGGAGGAAGGAAGGAAGGAAGGAAGGAAGGAAGGAAGGAAGGAAGGAAGGAAGAAAAAAAGGAAGAAGAAGAATTTCACGGTATTTTAAATCACAGGCATTGGGAAGTAGTAATCTTTTTTTCCTTTCTTTGTTTCAGAGAGACTACAATTGACATGACCTTGAATATAAACTCAGGGTCCATTTTCTGGTCAAAAAGATATAGGCACTTTGAAAGTTAAAAAAAAATATACTAAGTTTTCCCCCATCTCCTTCTATGTTTCAACTGTGAACTGTTGTGTCATGATGCCTTTCAAAATAATGCAAGAAGCAAAGTTAGTATATGTTGTCAAAAAAGACCTTGCTAAAATTTGAAAAATTTCTAGGTAACTATGTTTTTATTATCCTTTATAACTTAAAAATTAAAACATTAAAAAATTCAAATGTTTATATGTTCCCTATCATCAACATTTAAATTAAAAGGTCATCACAAATTCAGTAAATAAGTGGGTAAAAGGAATGGAAGGAAGAGGTATTTTATAATTACTTCAGTTTTTACCCCCCAAAATTAAGTTTGTTATCCATACTCATTTCACTTGTTTCTCTTTTATTTTTATTGGTATATCTGTCTTTTTGTTACTCTTTACCTCCTTCATTTTCTATCTGCCTTTCTCCTTTTCCTTCTCGTCTCTCTCTCTCTCTCTCTCTCTCCCTTTTTGCCTCTTCCTCACTCCCTTTTTCCCCTTTCCCCCTTACTGGACCATACTTGGGAATAAAGGGTAAATTATAAAGATAATTTAGAACATATTTTGTGTATTGAGTATGATTTGATATTATTACTCTCTTAAAATGTGATGAATTAAACTTTTTATGTTTTTTCTTCCTAAGAAAGCAAAGCAATTACTTAGTTTTCTTTTATGTATAACCATTGATGAGAATGTTGGACTTCAGTATAAGGGGTGATGGAATCAGGTGTGTGTAGGAATAATACCAGCATGCACTCACTGTAATTTTCTTTAGCTGAGAGAATTCTTTGGGGCTCTAAGCACCCATACCAAGGTGTTTTCTTTGCCTTCTCCCTCCTCCCTACTGTGGTCCTAGCATGTAGTGCTCATCTGGAGTTAGATTATATGAATTTAGTATGAGTTTTGTTTGCACATATAAACTAGTTCATTTTCCCTAATTCCAACATCAGTGTGCACATCTTTGCCTAACTGCTCCTGCATTTGAGAAATAATTAGAAATTGACAGCAGTGTTTGGGCATCCCTTTCTGATATTTCAACAACACTGAAGAGAAGTGGAAGCAGAGATTCCTCAATGTCTCATAGTAAGAATACCCTTCCTTTTTCTTCTAGGACTTCTAGCAATTGCTTCTTAATTATTTGAGACCTCAAATTGCCTCACCAACACATTCTTATTAAAACTCTTGCCCATATAGGAAGTGAAATTATTATTTCTACTTATTGAGACTGAAGAACAGGAAATGAAATCATTATTGTGGTCACTGAGCAAATCAACCTGGGAGCCAGGAAAGGGTCTCAGTAGTACTATAGGGCACTTGACCATTTAGTATCTAAAGGAGGCAAAAGGAGCATGTATAATTATTATCCTTCCAGTGAAATCTCTGAATGAAATTCTCTAATATCTTATGACCATGCTAATCACACTTTTACAACTATAAGTACTAGTTTTTATTTGATACTTTTCCAGGGGCATTTCTGCCAGAGAAGGGATCAAATCTTATTATAAAAATATAATGATGGGGTGCCTGGGTGGCCTAGTTGGTTAAGCATCTGACTCTTGATTTCAGCTCAGGTCATGATCTCATGATTGGAAGATTGAGCCCCATGTCAGCTCCACACTGGTGTGGAACCTGCCTAAGATTCTTTCTCTCCCTCTCTCTTTGCCTCTCTCCCCTGCTTGCACTCTCTTAAAAAAAAAAAAAAAATATATATATATATATATAGATATATCTATATATATCTATATAGATATATCTATATATATACACACACATATATACACACATATATACATATATGTGTATATATGTATATATATATATATATATACACACACATATATATATAATGAAAAGTATAGATAGTAAAACTAATTGGAAATAACTAATAATTTAATTAGTGAGTGACTTAAAAGAGATAATAGTGTGTGTGGTTTGTGTTCTTGAAATCTATGCAGCTAGATATTTTTTGTTAAAAATAAATTTATTCTGAAAGTTTATTTATGGCAGTGGAAAAGTCAGAGTCCAGATAATCAGCATTATTAACAGTTTTATTTGATAAAAGTGAATATTGGTGTTATGGAAAGAGGATGTCAAGATAGTAATCTCCCATGGAACCATTTCCACTTTCTGCAATACATCAATAAAGAGTAGAATTGACAAAAATATACCAGCCACTAATAATACTCAAATTGTTAACGTCGTGTGAGAAATATATTTATTTTATTTCTTTCCCATGGTCAGGCTCAAAGATTGAGGGCCTATGACTGGAAAATGGATTGCTGTGAGAATACTGACTTTCTGATTTAGTCAGAATATCTCCACCCCACCTATCTAAGTAAGTTGGGTGGGTTTTTTTGTTTGTTTGATTTTAGGATCCAAATCTATTGGAATTTAATCCTTTTAGGAAGAGTGTCAGTTCTAGGGATGCTACTAGTTGGAGTTTCTGGTCCTTACTATAGTGCCCTTCCTTCAAAAAGCCTCTGCTTCATTTGTTTTGGTTTCTTTTTCTTTTTGCCTTCCATTAAGTGACTCCCTCTCATGTGTTCTCATTCTAAATTCTAAGAAAGGAACTCATTTTGGGTGAGGTGCCCATCTTTATTTCAATTTGCTTAATTAATGGAGAAGAGGTAATGCAGTACAAATGTAATAGCAGAGGTTGAAGGCGAAAGGCCAGTCGCAAAGAAGAGGCGGGGACTCAGCAGGTTCCCTGAATGTGTCTACTTCAGGATTGCGGGTTTTCAATAATCCACTAATTAGAGACAAGGCATTGGTGGTTTATGAGAGAGTCTGTCTAAATTTAAAAGAGTCGCAATAATTGAATACCTAGGAGAACTGGAATTTGAGCAAGTTAAGAGCCCTATGCCTTAATACGGTCTGCGGTTAATAGGCCAAAAATAGCCTAACTCTACTTAAGTAAGGAGTGAATGGTGGAGGTTCCACTTCCGGCAGGATGGCTGAGAATTTTCCAGAATTGAGTTAGGCTGTAAACCCTCAGATTTAGGAAACATAATGAGTCCCATGCCAAAAAACATAGGAGACAACATTATAGTGAGACTACAGAACACCAAAAATAGATTGTTAAAAGCAACTGGGGGAAAAAATTAAAATATATAAATCAGTTATAAAAGGTAACTCTTAAAATGCTGTATGTGTTTGGAATTTTAACTATGAATTCAATTTCTTTAAAATATATAAGGGTAATCTAGGCTAGCTATTCTTAGGTGAGCTGTGGTTATTTGTGTATTTCAAGGAATTTTTTGGTTTCATCCAAGTTGTAGAATTTATAGGCATAAACTTGTTCCCAATTTTTCTTTTAATGACTATACGATCTTTAGCAAGGATCTTTCACTCTTGATATTGGTAATTTATGTATTTTCTTTACCTGATCAGTCCAGCTAGAATTTATTAATTGTATTAAATTTTGTTTAAAGAAGTCAAGGTTTTTTGGTTGTTGTCTCATTGATTTTTCTCTATTGCTTTTCTGTTTTCTATTTCATTAATTTCTGTTTGTATCCATTTTAAATCCTTTTTTATCCCTATTTTGGTCTTAATATACTGTTTCTACTTTCTTCAGGTACAGACTTTAGTCATGAATTTTGAGTCTTTCTACTTGACTAATATATTATACTATAAGCACTTAATACAAATATATGATACTCCTTAAGCACTCTTCAGCTGGATCCAACAGATTTTTAAATATCTTGTTTCCATTTTCACTCAGCTTAATTTCTGATTTCAATTATGATTTCTTCTTTGGCCTATGGGTTATTTAAAAGTGTGTTGTTTAGCTGCCAAACACTTGGAGATTTTCTGAATACATTTTTGTTGTTAATTTTTAATTTAATTCCATTGAAGTTAGAGTACATATATTACATTATTTCATTCTTTTTAAATTTATTAAGACTTTTTTATTTGTCCATAGTGTGGTCTAATCTGGTGTTATGGGTTGACTTGTGTCCCCACAAAAGATAGTTCAGGTCCTAACCCTGGTACCTGTGAATGCAACCTTATTTGTAAAGAGGGCCTTTGCAGATCTAATAAGGTCATACTGGATTAGGGTGCCTATCTTTCAATATCTGTGAGAGAATAAATTTCTGTCATTTTTAAGTTACTTAGTTTGTATAAATAAAATGGTATTTTATTATGGTAACCCTAGGAAACTAATACATCTGGTAAATGTTCCATATACATTTGTAAAACATGTGTTTGCAGCTCTTGGTTTCAGCTCAGGTCATGATCTCATGGTTCATGAGTTCAAGCCCCAGATGGGGCTCTGTGCTGACAGTATGGAGTCTGCTTGGGATTCTCTCTGTCCCTCTCTCCGCCCATCTCTTGTTTGTGCTCTCTCTCTCAAAATAAATAAGCTAAATAAAAACAAACAAACAGACAAAAAAAATCAGTTGCCAGCGTTAGGGAATGAATAGAGCACAGCTTTTCGGGCAATAAAAATACTATGTGTGATATTATAGTGATGGATACATGTCATTATACATTTGTCCAAATCTATCAAATGTACAACACCAAGAGTGAACCATAAGGTAAACTATGGACTTTGGGGGATTATGATGGGTCAGTGTACATTCATCCCTGGTGAAAAAAAAAAATGCTCTACTCTGATGAGTGCTAATGGAGGAGGTTATATATGTGTGAGTGCAGGAGACATATGGGAAATCTCTGTACCTTCTTCTCAGTTTTGTTATAAACCTAAAACTGCTCTTTAAAAGTCTTGGAACACCTGGGTGGCTCTGTTGGTTAAGCATCTGACTTCAGATCAGGCCATGATCTCACAGTTCATGAGTTCAAGCCCCACATCTGGCTGCCTGCTGTCAGCACAGAAACTGCTTTGGACCTCTGTCTCCTCTTTCTCTGCCCCTCCCCCATTCACAAGTGTTCACACACACTCTCTCTCTCTCTCAAAAATAAACAAACATTTAAAAAATAAAATTAAAATTAAAAAGTCTTAAAAAATAAATAATGGCTTCTCTACACTGAATACTCTGATTGACTACCATAGCGCTCACTATTCAGAGGGATTCAGTTTTGCCAGAGGAACACAGGCCCCTTTTAGAATTAAGATTTGAACTTATTTTTTGGAGAAGTGTTTTCTAGAGCCTCCTTTCCTGCTTTCTGTTGTTCATTATTTTCCTCATTATCACCCTGTTCCTGATGGCCAACATCTAACAGCATAATAGTAAAGGAGTGATGTCATATATGTATCCTAAGACATTTGTCTTACTCTTCCTTGTGTTACATTCCTTTTTGTGCTTGAATCATCTACCCTGTTGTGAATCGTATCTTAACTTTTTTTAATGCTTATTTATTTATTTTGAGGGGGGGTAGGGACAGCATGCATGCTGGAGTGAGTTGTGCAGAGAGAGAGAGAGAGAGGGAGACAGAGAGAATCCCAAGCAGGCTCCACACTGTTAACCCAGAGCCTGATGCAGGGTTTGAACTCACAAACCATGAGATCATGACCTGAGCGGAGATCAAGAGTCAGAGGCTTAATGGACTAAGCCACCCAGGGGCCCCTGAGTTTGAATTATGTCTTAACTTTTTATTTGTCTTCTTTAGCATTTATACCTGTCCTTAGAAAGGATTCCATAAATGCTTATTAAGTTGAATTGAATCTAGGCAACAGGGTAAAACAGACCCAACTAATCCACTCTAAATATTGCAATAATCTATCAGAGGGATTAAAATAGAAAAAAAAGATGCTATGAGCATGGGACCTCGGGATGCTCTGGCATAAAAAAGCATTTCCTGAAATGTGGCAGATTATCAGTACTGGCAAAGTGAGAAGGTAGGTATGTCGATTACAGGGTGAGAGGTGAGTACTACCCTGAGACTTAGGAGCAACAACATAGGCTGAGCTCCCATGTACTGACTTAGCCTCAGGTGGTCCTCAGTAGAATCTGACAGGTGGAACCACATCACCCCCCCCCACACACACACACACACACACATACACACTCAACCTGGGGATCCAGGAAATATCGTAAACCCAGGAATTCAGTCTGTTGTTAATGTTGATCAGGAATCACATACAGAATGAGTTAGGAAGTACCAGAGTTCACAAAGCAAGTATGTTTCTGTCTCTTTTGTAGGCCTTTAAAAACGGAATTAACTGCCAATGGGAAAGAAAGAAATAAGCAAATATTTTAAGAGGGGAGGGGAAGGCTCTGATTCCTCTTTTTTTCTTACAGATTTTCTGTGGCTAGCAAAACTATTCTTACCAGTCCCTTGGTGTTGACAGCAAAATATCGCACAGTATCTGCCAGGTAGCTGTTGATCTGTAAATCATCCTCCTTTCCCAGATTTATTACATTTGGAAAGACCCTAAGGGGCAGCATCCTTCTTGAAGCTGAAAATAATCGCTCATCTTTGAAAAGGCAGAGAGAGGCCTGAGGCAAGGGATAATGGGAATAGAGACTAGCAGCAGCAGAAAAAGGGGAGAGCAGTGGTTGGGGAGGGGAAGAGCTTGCATTTTAGAGGCAAATTGACAGTTTGCAAAGTAACATTTTCTTCAAAAATCCAACTGAAAGCATTCACAATTTTGCACATCCAGTCCTGTTGCCTGGTGTTCTGCAGCAGCAGAGATGGGAGATGATGACAAGGCTGTATGAATCTTGGGTGGAGGAAAGTTGTTCCCATGGTATGTCCCATGGGAGCATCTGCCTTCTCGGTGATGGCATTGCCTGTTTAAAAAAAAAAAAATGTATATATATATAGTGTGCGTGTGGGTATGTGCGCGCGTACTTCCAATCAAAACTGAAGCTGAGGAATTTTCCTGACAGGGTGGAAGTTGTAGCATGCATGGTCTACTAGATTTGATTTCTTTGTTCAGTGAAACATAAAGTCACTACTCTACCAACAAACTGGAATACCTAAGATATTCTCTGTTTCTCACTTTCCCGTGTGCTCTTGCCCCCCACCTCCCATGTCCATGAGTGCATATGCACACATCCACCTTATTACTTTAGAATCAGGTCTCTCTATATATATAGTTATGGTGGAATTAATCTATTTTCTCTCTCCATCTCTCTCTCTCTTTCTCTCTCTCTTATTCTAATATTTCCTAGATTAATGGCTAACTTTCCACCCCCATTTGGCATTTTCAGGGCCACCCTAATAGAACAAAGGCTTTTTACCATTAAGGATATTTGGGAAAAAATGTGCCACGAGTCCTAAAGGAAATACAAAAAGGTCATTCCAAACAATTTTTTTGAGCAGGGATTAATTGCTTAAATTGGTGAAATAAGTGACAGTTTTGCACAATGGCTAATTTGAAGGAGACAAGAGCCACCTGGAAATACAGAGTTTGGTATAGTTGATAAAAACAAAAACAGTCTCCTTCATTTATAATTACAGCTTGCGTTAAAGGTTTCTTCCTAATGTGGAGATGTTGCCAAGGCAATAGCTTGGCAATCTTCTACATGGCTGCTTTTCACATTAACCCACACAGGCTTCACGGATATTAATCTTTATAATGCACCTATGTAGTCCAGAAAGGCAAAATACAGTTTTTAGTCTGTTTTTCAGAGTAGGGAAAGAACATTAGAAGACAGGCTTTCTGGTCCCTTTTCTCCTTTCCAGGACATGCTGTCAGAACCAAGCCATGAATTTTGAAATGGCCTTAGTACCGCAGCCTAGGTCTGTGGGGAAAAGAGAACAGGAGACCTTAAGGACATGCAACAAACCAGATCAAGGACATGGCTGATGGTCAGAGCCAGAAGGTCTGCCACGGAGACAAGGTAGAAGCTAGGAGGCAGAAGCCCAAAAGGAAGCAGACCAAAAGTCACACTTAGCAAAGCCCAGGGCCAAAGCACAAGAAGGAGCCAAAAGAGAAATCAATCTTGAGAGGAATGTCATGAGATCAGCATTCAGAAGCTGTTCTCACGACCACTGTTGGTAACGTTTCCTTACCCTCAACTCGGGGCAGCTCCCTTGGAAAACATCTACTAGGGTTGGGCTTTGGGGATGTGATGAATCTTGGAATCAAGGTGAGCTGTTTAGATTCTCCCAGTCTTTCATTGTGAGGAGATAGAATAAAGACAAGCTCTTTCTACCCAGGATGTCTCTGGAGTCACAAAGCTCATCCAAGTAGTATCACTGAAGCAGGGCCTCATCTAGGGTCAAGGGGGGTGGGGTGAGTGCGCTGCCTAGGGTGTCAGCCTTAAGGAGGCATTCACTCTTAGGGTCATACAAATGCAGGTCACTGAGGCTCAGAGAGGGGAAGGGCCTCTCCCACCCAAGGCCTAGCAGCACTGGACCTGATACCTGACAGTCTGCTTCCCTTTGGGCCACAAGTCCATTCTGAATCAGTCTGTGGAGCTCATGAAGTTTCTTGAAGCAAAATACTTGATTAATATTTAGCTACTCCCTGGTATTTAACAATGTAGGATGGATGAAAATAAACTCCTAAGTTAATACAACAGAAAAATATTAGCACCATATTAAACACATTTTTCTCTTATCCTTTTGCTGACCAGAAAGTTCTAAGTACCTTCCAAAGAGTAATTGCTTCAAAAAGAACAGAGAGGAAGTTCCTGAGAGGCCCCAGCAAATGCTTGTTGGATGTATAGATGATGAATTGGGACTGAGGACAGGGAGCATGAGACTTACATGAACTCCATGAAAACACTCAGTATCCTTTATTTTAGTTCCACCTGGTTGTTCAAATAACAAGCTTATTTTTTTATACACTATTTTTTTCACCTTTTTCTAGAAGGTGTAAGAGGTATCTGCATTAAGGGCCCACAAGATTTTCCTCTGAAGCATTATTTAAATCACTTTAATTGACTCTGATCCCAACCAGGTAAGATGTTAAGGAAAGAACAAGAAAAAACAGAAATAGTATGAAACTTTACCCAACCATTTAAAAAAGGAGTTCTTGGTTAATTTTGATTTGGGTGATGAATATCTCCCCCAAATCCACCTTCTAAATCAACATAGGAGTTTCTTCAGTTTTCCATTCAAGACATGATTTTTTTTTTCTTTTTTTCCACCAGGCTCCACAGACTGGGCTGTCTCCTCTGCTTCTGAGGCTATTATCCGTCAGCAGGATTTAGAGTTGCTGACAGTGTGTTTCAATAATTCACAAGAAATGGGGCCCATTCTGAGCTCCTTGTTTTCTCAGTTGGCTCAGAGAAGCAGACAGATTAAAAACATGATTTTTTTTTTCAGTGAAATAAATCAAGAGAAATCAGAGACACCCTGGGAAGAACAACTCTGAAGGAGTTAGCACTGCTAAACATGACCCCAGCAATGCACAAGTAGCAGGCACACCAGTATCTGTGGCAAACTCTTGAATCTCACTTGCCTGGTGACTGCCATGAAGTTAAGCCTCCAAAATGTGGAGATGATTTATTCTGGCAGCTGAATGTACTGGCTTTCAAGTTTTAAGGAAGGGAAAGCTACGGACAAAATGAAATTCTAAATTCACACGCTCCCCATTTATGACCTGTGGCATTAGTTTGTTAATTATGTTGGTAAAATGTGTTGCTAGCAGCGATTATACATTGTTTCCATACCTCTCTTCAAAAGATGTGTTTTATTTCTGAGTAGCCTTAGACAACAAGGCAGGAAAGAGAACGCCCCCTGGCTAAGACTTCCACTTCTCAGTGTCAAGGAGAAAGAGCCCCCTGGGGACGTGCCATTGCTTCATGTTTCTTTAATATTAAATGTAACAAGTTCTGTGTCAGGTTTAAATCCCCAGCCTGGCCTCATCCCAGAGGAGGCCCAGAGCCTGTCGGGGCTTATAGTGTCCTGACTTTGTTGATTGATTCTGTTCATTGAAATTCAGCAACAGAGGAAGGTGCCTCCTCTGTGCAGCCAGCTCCTCTCCCTAAGCAAACAGGACTGCGGCTCAAAGGCAATGTAAACCAAGATTTCCATAGCCAATTTCAATACTCACTTCCTCTCCAAAACCAGTAACTAGACCCACGCCAGAAGGAAGACACACCCGTCCAGATAAAGAATGTATTTATATGTAGGTTCATGCAGAAACCAAAGAAGGAAGGACAGGGTAGATGAGAAAATCCTATCCTGGACCTTACAACTGAGCTGAGAGGTATTTCATAGAGCCTAGCTGACCAATTTAGCTTGCTTGCACACACGTATGATGCACTTTTAGAATTTGGCATGCCTTGAGTTTTCAGTTTGATTTTGGCATTTGCCGTTTACACAGATTTTGCTTCCTTGTATTTTCCACACATCTCAATCCATTTGAAAAGGATAGACTAGTCCTACCAATTGAGTAAAAAATTATGGCTCTGAAGAGTATTATTTTCAATAGGATCTTAAAAACTTCACTATCTGGAAATCAGTTGACCTCTGATATATCCTTATATATCTATTAATGTCAGTATACATAGATATGTAGATAGTTCTACACATAAAATATTAAGAATATTCATATGTGTTTTTCTTTAGGTAACTATATGTAACATCTAACCTTAGTTCCACTTGGCTTGGGCAATAAGTTAGCATCTAGTTTTTCATCTATTTGGTAAATGCACATTATAAATAAGTTTAAAGAATATAATTTGTCCTTTTGTTTTCTTTAAATTATAATTTGAGATTGGAGTAAATGGAGTGTATATCAATGGAAGTCCGTCCTTCCTTCCTTTTTTCCTTCCTTCCTTCCTTCCCTTCTTCTCTTTCTTTCTTTCTCTTTCTTTCTTTCTTTCCCCAAATATCTGTTATTCTCCAGATGACATACAAAGAAAGAAAGACCTTGAAGTGTCTGGTTGTGACTTCTCTAGACCTTTATATTCTGTCTTTGAGTTACAAGAAAAGAAAGAAAAAAAGAAAAGAAAAAGAAAAAACAAACAAACCACAGAAAAGAACTCCCAGTCTAACAGCAAAATTTCTCCCTCAAATAACACTGTATAGATTATCTTTGGTTATTTTGACAGGTGTTATACTCAGTCTTAAACTCATTCATTCAAAATCCAGCAACTATTTGTTGAGAACCTACCTACTACATGCCAGATAGGTAAGGTATCTGTCTTCATGGTATTTAGTTTTAATGGAGGGAGATGTTTAATAAATGAGAGACTATTTTTAAAAAGCAATAATTTCAGATGATGACACATGCTTATAGCGAATTCTATGGTGAACTTTCCAGATACCCTTTAGGTCTAATGCTCTTTGACAGTCCCGTTGGGACTGCTGACAGCAGACAGCCCTCATTTCTCAGCCCCCTTTGAGAATTACCTTACCTAAAGAGAGTTACCTTACTCAAGGTTATGTTCCTTTTCTGGGGTAGTCCATATCCAATAACTCATCAACATAGAGGTATGATGCATGGACACCCTCATGTTACCTCAGAGCAGCTCTAAAGATCGACACCAGCTTTCTGTAGGGTCAGCTGCGTCTTTTGTTAATGTATCATGTCCCAACTTCTTCCTCTGCCCTATCCTATTTCCTTCCCTTCCATAGGCAAGAACCCAACAGCACTTCCTGATAAACTCCCTGCTCACTAATCTCTGCCTCAGTCTGCTTCTTGAGAGCCCTGACCTGCAATAGTTCATACCATCATGGGACCAAGGAAATAGACACTAAGTTAGAATTTGGGGTCTGCGTCAGCTACTGTCTAGCTAGGAATAAAGACTCACCGGTAGCAGAAATGAATGTTATGCATTGGCCTAGTGGAGGTCTAACCAGCCAGCAGGAAAAACCAATGATGAGTCCCCAGTAAAGCACCAACCCTTCAAGATACCAGCCAGCCACTTGGTAGCAAGTTCACCACATTAGACCTCTTCTGGCCTGGAAGGGACAGTGTGTCATTTTTGACAGAGATAGAAATATATTCTGGGTTTGGGTTTGCCTCTCCTTCCCATGGAGCTTCATCCACCACTACTGTTTGAAGGCCTACAGAATATTTAATTCATCGGTATGGGATACTTTATACACTGCATCAGAGTTAGAGACACACTTGAAAGAAAAGGGGATGCAGGTGTGGGTACGTGACTATAAGATCCACTGGTCCTATCACATCCTGAACCACCAGAGGCTACTGGCTTGGCAGAGCAGTGGAATGGTGCATTCAAGGCACAGCGGAGGCAACAGCTTTGAGATTATACTTTATGATGAGGTGGGGGGTAGTGTGTACTTTGAAATGAATTTCATATGGTGCTGCATTCCTAGTCAGTAGAATACATGGGTCCAGGAATTAAGGGTTGGAAGCAGGAGTGACCTGCTTACCATCATGTCCTGTTACCTGCTTGGGGAATTTGTCTTCCTCTGTCTCCTTGCACCTCCGGGTTCTATAGCTTTAGTAGTTCTGATTTTTAAAGAGGGAATGCCTTTATCACAATACACAGGATGAGTACTATTAAAGTATATGCTATAGCTGGTTGCTGGGCATTTGGGGTTCCTTGTGCCAAAGGACCAACATTCAGGGAAGGGGGTGACTTTTGGTATCAGGAGATTGGATGACTGTTATACAGAGGAGGTAGGAAAGAATATATTGGCACCCAGGTGATTTATTTAGGGACCTCTTGGTAGTCCTTTGCCCAATTTTGACAGTATTAGGTAATTTCAGAAGCCACAGTCAGAGAAGAACATAGTTACTGGGAGCTCATACCCCTCAGGGATAAAGGACTTGTCATGCCACCAGGTAAGACATGGTGGAGGTGCTAGGTGATACTGGGGAAAATATAGTAACATATTTTATATAGTAATGGATAGTAAATAAGACAACGAGTTTCATGTGTGAACCTAAGATAGGCTGCAGTAGCTAGGGCTGTATTTCATTCCACTAAACCTCTATAAGTTTTACCTGAATAAGAGATACACCAGCATCCTAAGAAAGCTATTTCCAGATTGTATATGAAACAGTGGATTTAGAGGGAGACTCTAGTGAATTCTGTGAGGTGCTACCCAGATCCTCATTTAGTACAAGAAAAACAAAAACAAAAATACTTCCTAAGCTCTTTGGAATATTACACTTTTTCAGCTTTCTCTGGGAACTGTCTCAACTGAGGAGAGCCATGTGTCTCCTTGGTGCTCCTGGCAGCCAGTAACTGGTTGATGTGGGGATAGAAAAATGTGTCCCCTCTTGCTGAAACTTGATCTATCTCTAAAGGGCTATTGCAGCTTCAGAGCTCCCAGAGCTCCCTGTGGGATTGGTTGAGACCTTTGCTGACACTGGACTTGTAGCCCAACTTTTCCCTTTGTCCAAGTCTCTTATTTTCCTTCCCTACTTTGGATGTTGGTCAAAAGAACCTCTAATAAGCTTCCTACATGCAAAACCACTCCCCAGTCTCTGGTTCCTGGGGACCCCAACCTACAACTGTGCTATGTGTAATGGGATAAATTTCAGTATTAGGAGGGGGTGCTCTAATTAAGATGGCCAGATAAGGCTCCTCCACCCAGCTGATATTTGAGCTGATGTGTGAATGTGAGAAAAGACACAGAAAGAATCAAAGGAGTAGCATTCCAGATGGGGACCATGAAGACCTTGAGGTGAGAATGAGTTTGACATGTTCCAGAAAAAGAAGGAAGGCCAGTGTTAATGCAAGCATGGTTAATGAGAAAGAGGTTGGTAGAAAGAGTGGCTGGGTCATGGAATTTGAATTGTATTCTGCATTTGATGAGGAATTATTAGAAGTAATTTAAAAATGTCACTTTGACTTCTGTGTAGTGAATGACTTATAGGAGGTGAAGAGTAGAATAAGACAGAATAGTGAATCATGAGACTGATACTTACCCAGGAAAGAGATGGGGTATTTTGGAGGATGTAGTGGCAGTGAAGTATGGTTGACTTTTAGTATATATTTTGAAAGGGAATCCAAAAGAAGTTGTGATGGATTGTATGCAGGACAACGAAAAGAGAATAAAGATTACCCCTAGGACTGGCCTGAGCAACTGGGGCTAGGTCACTACCAGAAAAGACTAGTAGAGGAGTATGTTTGGAAGAGGGAACTGAAAGTAACCCAAGGTTGTATATTGGTTTGGTATAATTGCAAATCTACTTGTTAATGACAAAAATGAAGAATTAAGAGTAAAGTTGTTTTGCTGTAAGAGTGAAGTCCATTGTGACAGAGTGTCATCATCCCATCTGTTGTTGGTGATAAGCTGTCAGTCGGTGGCTCAGCAGCTGGGGGGGTGCTCCAGGGGGCTTATCGGTAAAACCATGAAGAAGCAACTACGGCAAGGGGACATTTGGACTATAAATACTGAGGGTTTGTGAGGACGATCTGAGAGGTGTTCATTAACTCCTGCCAGTAAAGACGACTCTTCATTGCAATGGTGACAACCATGGAGTGGCCCTCAGAGATCTTCTTGCTGCACAACACCAACCCCCATGGCCCACATTCCATAGCACATGCTTTAGAAACGGGGACTTTAGTGCTGGCAGCTGGACATCAGCTCTCCTGTGAAGGGTACACCTCAACTAAACTTGGTCTTTATTCCTTTCATCTTCCCTTGCCTGAAACAATATTGTGATTAATCCATCATTGGCTTGGAGCATGTTATTTCCTTATTGGCTTATTAAGGCATATTATCCTGTATGCTATTGGCTCATGGAACTCCCTCAGTGAACTTGTGTTAAATAAATTGCCGGTGAGGACAAACCCAGTCTCTGAGCATTAATTTGCCCCTGAAACAAAACACCTAAGGATGGGTACAAAGTTCCTGGAGAAAAGAAACTGATTCAAAGATTAGATTACTTAATTAAGTAGTGAATTCTACTCTGTTAACCTTTTCAGTCCCTGGGTGCCTCAGCCTCTTAGTTTTCCACTCTTTCCTAAGCACCTATGAGATTTGGCAGACCTCAATCTGTATTCATCTGTAAACTGGTTCATATTTCTCAGAGTTCTGCATTTTCAGCAACCTCCCGAGTGACACTAATGGTGTGGGTGTTTTGAACAGCAAGGTTCCAGTGAAAATAACACCGTTGGGTCAGACAGACCCAGTTTTGAATTATTTCCCAGCCAATTATTACTTGTAGAATATTGGGCAAGTTTAAATTCTCTTAGAGCTCTAGTTTCTTGTAAAAACAGGAATAGTATACCTACCTCATAAAGTTTCGGGGAGAATTAAATGATGTCATGTCTCTTGAGCTTAAGGCAAGCAACCTAGTTCCTTACTCACAATAGAACTCACTAATTTAGTCTCCCACCTCCCCCCCCCAAAAAAAACCAGCTGTATACTCACAAATTATATTAGAATTTAAACAAATCATTATAAGACCTTTGGCATTCAGGGAATTAACATGTGCAGCTTTGACTATTGCTAAGTAACTCCACTGGTCCACATAATGTAATCGTTCCAGTTTTGCGGAGGTACACATTTGAATCCTGCACACTGAGAGGAGACTAGTTGACAGGAGTGAGTCACTTTCTTCTGGTGGAGCCTATCCAATGCCAGACATCCTCATCTCAGCTTTCCTTTATGGTTCTTGGCTCATCTTCCTGTGCACACACCTTCAGTGAAGCAAGAAAGTCTCTGTATTTTATGGAATTGCCCCTGCTAAACAAAGGAACAAACAGGGAAAAAGAAAACAGAAAACAAAACCAACTAGTGAACAGTGTTGACATGGAAGTGAAGAGAAAGTTAAAAAACCTAAGAAATAGATGATACTTACACCGTATGAGAAATAGATATTTGGGATAAATTACGGGGAAGCTACATTGGCAGTGGCTTGGATCCATGCTATGAATATTTTTACCATGTGCTCCATGAGGAAATAAGGAAAGGCAATTCACAAACTATTTCAATAAATTTTCCAGACAGAATTCATACAGTTAGCTTTATAAATGAGCCTAGTCTTCTATTTATAGAATTATAAAGGTCTTAAGGGATCAATTAAAAGTTTTTAGTGATACTTGACTGAATTTTACAGGAAAAATTCTGCACTATAAATGGTATCTGTGATTTGGGGAATTTGTAAATGTCTCAGGACATATATATTAAGAATGTCAGGGTCTGCTATGATTATTTTTACCACACAGTTCCTGTAAATTGCAAAATGCAAATTATTAACTACCAGGTTGGTAATCAAATCACATTGTAAAGAGAGAATTTGCATCTTTAATTTCCTATTTTACCATAAGGCTAAGGCATTTGCCTATAGATAGTCAACATCATGTACACCAGGGGTTCACACTACCAAGTACACAGGCAAATAAGACATGAGTCCTGCCCTCTTTTGAGAAAGGGAAATATTGGTTCCATGATGTAAATATAACCCTGAGAATTGGAAGGGTAAATTACCGTGGGGAAAGAATATTGGGATCTATGACTGGCAGAAAGCCATAATATTGGTGCATTTAAATAGTTTCTTGTTAATCCCCTGGCAATCATCTAGGAAGAAAAAAGGGCTGTATCATTTATTATGATACTAAAATCACAGAGCTAGCACTAAGAAGTCTGACATATCCCAGATGTGATCAACAAACTTAAGCACTTTTGATCTCTGTGAAGTCACTTAACTTTGATTGGATACTCCCTGTGGTAGGTAGGACTAACACATCTAAAGATAGATACATTTCCAAAAAAAGTGATTTTTACACTCACATCCATAGAAAATAACAGTCTCATTTTCATAAGGCTCCGAGCAATCTCAACCCTGTGTTCCTTTCATTTTAACTTTGTAATCTTTGTAGGAACAATGATCCCACATTCCATTGTTGTTTGAAGAGTCTGAGTTGAATTCTGTGGACAGTTAGGCTGTGTTACAAAAAGACTGGTATTTCCTGGGGCAGGTAAAGGGGAGTCAACCACAAGATTGATTAGAATTCAGCTGGGCACTAATTTCTTCATATTATCTTCTGAAATCCTAATTTAAAATGCAAACACTCCAGGGAGAGTAATACATTAAAGAACATTAAGGAATAAAGCTATCAAGAGAGATGCCAAAATCTATTACCATCCTATGACTAATGACTCGAACAGAATGTCGCTCATTTTTAGAAATCTTTTCAAGACTTTTTAAGAATTCACTGGGAATTCTTATCAGTGGAGATTTCCTGGTCTCCTGAGAGGAAGTCCTATTGCTATTGCCCCCAGTGAGGTAGGGAAGGAAAGTATAGTGTGGTATTCAAGGAGCTTTTTTTTAATGTTTATTTATTTTGAGAGAGAGAGAAAGACCATGAGCAGGGGAGGAACAGAGAGAGATAGAGACACAGAATCAGGCTCCAGGCTCTGAGCTGTCAGCACAGAGCCCGACATGGGACTTGAACTCACAGACCACAAGATCATGACCAGACCACAAGATCATGGCCTGAGCCGAAGTCTCAGGTTAAGCCAGACGCTTAACCAACTGAGCCACCAAGACGCCCCTCAGGTAGTCTAATCGAAGGAGGGAAATAAACTTTTGTTGAGTGTTCCTCATATACCTGGCTCTGTTCTATGTGCTTTGAATTATTTTTTTTCAACGTTTATTTATTTTTGGGACAGAGAGAGACAGAGCATGAACGGGGGAGGGGCAGAGAGAGAGGGAGACACAGAATCGGAAACAGGCTCCAGGCTCTGAGCCATCAGCCCAGAGCCTGCTGCAGGGCTCGAACTCACGGACCACGAGATCGTGACCTGGCTGAAGTCGGACGCTTAACCGACTGCGCCACCCAGGCGCCCCTGTTCTATGTGCTTTGATTATGCCATTTCATCAAATCTTTCTCTAGTGCCATTATGCCATTAATCACCATTTTATGGGTGGGAAAAATGAGGCTATGGGAGGTTAAGTAACTGTGATGAGGAGCTAATCAGTAGTAGAAGATCTTGGAGTTTAGCTTGACCTATCTCATTTCAAAGCTCATTAACTGAAGAAAAAGAGGAATCTTATCCATGGAATTTGTTCCATAGCATGTGGGTTCTCTTCCTCGCCACCCAGGTCTACTTGATTTTGACTCGTTTTACAGACGAGTTAGGAAGTTCCTTCAAGAGAAGAGATTTAGAGGCTGAAATGTGAAAACTAACTATTATGAGACCTATTACCAAGTAGGACTGAAGTAGTGGTGGAAGAAAGACTTATTTCCAGTGTTCTATTCGGAAGAAGTGCCTCGTTTCTCTATTTTTAGAATGTTAAAAAATTATCTATGACAAAGTTGAACATAATCTTACCGTATGATATGCACTCCTAGGTATTTACCCAAATGAGTGGAAAACTTACATCCCTATAAAAACATGCACACAAATGTTTACAGAAGCCTTATTCATAAGTGCCTAAATTGGAAGCAACCAAGTTATCATGGAGTAGGTGAATGGGTAAACAAATTGTGGAATATCCAAACAATATTTGTCAACAATCATTTTTTTTAAAAGTGCTCTCAAGTCGTGAAAATACACGGAAGGAACTTAGTGCATATTGCAAGTGAAAGAAGCCAGTTTGAAAGGCTATATACTATATAATTCCAATTATATGACATCCTGAAAAAGGCAAAACTATAGAGAGAGTAAAAATATCAGAGGCTGCCAGAAGTTCGAGGTGGGGGACAGTGGAGGAGGAAAGAGGTGAACAGGTGGCACACAGGGCATTTTTAGGGTAGGGAAACTGTTCTTTGTGATATCGTAATGAAGGATACATGACATTATGCACATGTCAAAACCCATAAAACTGTACACCAGGATGAAGCCTAATGTAAACTATGGGCTTTAGTTAATAATATTGTATCAATATTGCTTCATCATTTGTACTACACCAATGCAAGATAGTAATATTGGGCACACGGGGTGGAAGGGTGGGTGACTTGGAAAGGAGGTGTATGGGACTCTCTAGTACTTTCTGATCAATTTTTTCTAAACCTAAAACTGCTCTAAAAAGCCTGTTTATTTAAAAAAGTTATTCTCTTAGCATCACACTCTCCAGTTCCATCCACGTTGCTACAAAGGGCCATATTTCATTCTTTCTCATTGCCACGTAGTACTCCATTGTGTATATAAACCACAATTTCTTTATCCATTCATCAGCTGATGGACATTTAGGCTCTTTCCACAATTTGGCTATTGTTGAGAGTGCTGCTATAAACATTGGGGTACAAGTGCCCCTGTGCATCAGTACTCCTGTATCCCTTGGGTAAATTCCTAGCAGTGCTACTGCTGGGTCATAGGGTAGATCTACTTTTAATTTTTTGAGGAACCTCCACACTGTTTTCCAGAGTGGCTGCACCAGTTTGCATTCCCACCAACAGTGCAAGAGGGTTCCCGTTTCTCCACATCCTCTCCAGCATCTATAGTTTCCTGATTTGTACATTTTGGGCACTCTGACTGGTGTGAGGTGATATCTGAAATAAGCCATACAGAGAAAGATAGATACCATATGTTTTCATTCTTATGTGGATCTTGAGAAACTTGACAGAAACCCATGGGGGAGGGGAAGGAAAAAAAAAGAGGTTAGAGTGGGAGAGAGCCAAAGCATAAGAGACTCTTAAAAACTGAGAACAAACTGAAGGTTTGATGGGGTGTGGGAGGGAGGGGAGGGTAGGTGATGAGTATTGAAGAGGGCATCTTTTGGGATGAGCACTGGGTGTTGTATGAAAACCAATTTGACAATACATTTCATACATTAAAAAAATAAAATAAAATAAAATAAAAAAGTTATTCTAGAACTACTACATTCTTCATATCTTTTTAAAGTATAACAGATATAGGTAGAGAGAAAAGAAGAGGTAAGTAGTGTGAAGGAAGGAAAAAGGCAGATAAATATGAGAATTACAAAAAGATGCAGAAAATGAAATTTATGGCTCCAGGAAAAAAAGTTAAAAAATTTACGGAGCCATCACCCCCCCTCCATGTTCCTCTCTTTCCCCTTCCCGTTCCCCTTCCCCTTCCCCTCCTCCTCCTCCTCCTCCTCCTTTTCCTTCTTGGTGATGGGGTGGGGGGCATTGAGTGGGGGAAAAGGATTTCAGCAGGCTTCGAATGTGGGGTAATATGACAGCATCTTAAAAATCTATGCACTTTCCCCAAAAGTAGGCATTTGACTTAGGGCAGTTGGTAGGCCAGGATGTCTAGAACACTATATATATTTATGAGACCACTAAGCTTGAAATGTTTAAACTCTAACTTCTGAATGGTTGGGGGAAGAAGGTATTAAGTGTTGTGATACTGGAAAACTCATGGGCTGAATAATTGGGAGTAAATAGGACATACTGAAGTTACTGGAAACCAGGGATAGTGGTGACAGGGAGACACTGAATGAGGTGAAGGAGCTTAAAAAGATGTTCTCCGAGCAAAGATATGTATTTTTTTCTATTGAGCTATAACACACACACACACACACACACACACACACACACGTATCCAATTAATCTTAGGTGTGTAGTTTGTTGAATTTTCATTTATGAGCATACCTAAGGATCTCCAAACCAAATCAAAATACAGAATACTTCCCGCATCTCAGAAGGCTTCCTTTTGCTTCCTTCTAGTCAATATCTCTGTCCTCGGACTAATTATTCTGATTTGTATTACTAAAAATTTATTTTGCTTGCACACCTCGCATAAATGGAATCATTCAATATGTAGTTATTTCTGTCTAGCTTCCTTCACCAGGCATTATGTCTGTGAGATTCATCCACATTGTTGCATATAATAGTGGTTTGTTCTTTTTAATTGCTACTTAGTATCCCATTATAGGAAAATACCCTATTCCTTCTATCTTTGATGAAGATTTGGATTGTTTCCAGTGTTTTTCTTTAATGCATGAATTTGTTATGAATATTCTTGTACACCTCCTGGTGGATGTATGCATCCATTCCTCTTGAGTGTATGTACACCTAGGAGTGGAATTACTGTATCAAAGATACGGAAACAATTTTCCAAAGTGGTTATACAATTTAAATTTTTACTGGCGACATATGAAGATTCTAGTTGCCCCCCTTCTTCACCAACTTTTGCTATTACCTGTCTTTTAAATGTTAGACATTCTGATGAGTGTAGAGTGGTATTCATTTGGTTTAAATTTATATTTGCCTAATGAATAATGAAAATGAGCATTTCCCCCCAAATCATTATTGCCTGTTTGGATATCCACATTTATAAAGTTCTTATCAAGTCTTTTGTCAATGTAGTTGGTTTGTCTACCATTATACTATTGATTTGTAGTTACTTATATATTCTAAATTTGATCCCTTTGTCAGATACTTGTGTTATAAACATCTTCTCTCAGTTTATGACTTGCCTTTTAATTCTTTCTTGGTATCTTTTGATTATTAGAAGTTCTTAATTGTGATAAAATTTAATCTATCAATCTTTTGTTTTATAATTCGTGTTTTTCTTGCACTGCTTTAATATAACCCTAAGTTCATGAATCTGTTATTCTGTTCTCTTCTGAAAAAGAGAATTTTTTTTATTTTTAGCTCTTATAATCCATATGTAATTAACTTTTGTATATTCTATTCATCCCCTTTCTGCAGAAGGATATTCAGTTAATTCAGAAATATTTATTAAAAATTCCAATCCTTTGCCCCCTAAGTTATAGTAGCGCTTCTGATGTAAATCAGATGATTGCACGTGTATAGACTTTTTTATTTATTCTACTTTGTTTCATTGCTTTATCTATCTTTATGCCAGTAGTACATGACCTTAATTATGAAACTTTATAAAAAGTATTTGTATCTTGTCCTGGCTATTCTCGATATTTTGTCTTACATATACATTTTTGAATCAGTTCTAATTAAGCTCTTCTTTCTTTAAAAATTTCTAATTTTTATATTTAATTTTACTTTTAATCAAAATTACTTATGTACATAGTTTAAATAATCAAATAGCTCTATGAGGCTTTCAGTGAATAACAGTGGTCCCTTATTCTGCCTCTTTCTACCCCATTTCAATCCCATCTCAAGAAGCAGTCTCTCTCATCTTTTAGTTTTCTTCTTGTATTTAATTTCATATTTCTCAATAATATGCTTCTAGTTTTATTACTTGATTTTCAGCTTTAGATATTATCTACCAGCTTCCTACTATGGAAGATAATTTAACTCTCACATTTTCTCAACATGATTTTTATAGATAAGTATTCATCAATTATACTATTATTCTCTTATAACTATCATTCACAGCATTTTTATACCTTTTTGTTTTCCCTAGAATTAATAATCACCTTCTTTTCTTCATTTTTAAATTTTATGTGGTGTTTACTACCATTAATTCATTCTTGAATTCCTTGCTAGAAATATAAATCTCCTCCAAATATATTAAATTGTGTCAGGTAACCTACTACATTATATACATTTTTTTCTTGAAGACACCTCTTTTGTTACCTTCTGTCCTCCCCTCAAGTCTGGACTGGCTGATCTCTATACCTGCCACACAAATGTTGCTAAAAAAATCTTCTTGAATGCTACTTTTGACATTTCCTTTGCCTGTCTCCTATGTTGGACCTGTTGTTTCGCAGATCCCATGTTTTCATCTTTCTTGGTTTCCTCCGTTGTTTTGATGGAGCTTGCTAGGAAAGAGTTCATAGGAGATATGCTTTTTGAGAACTTGATGTCTTTATTCTAGTCTTGTAGTTAATAGATCATTTGACCAGGTTGCTAGAGTGAAAATCATTTCCCTCAGGAGTTTGATCTTCTAGATTCTGACGTTGTACTTTATTTTGCAGTTGCTATAATAACATGATGTAATCAGTGTCAGTTTGATTCCTGATCCTTGTATGTTTTTCACTCTCTGGAAGGTTTTATGATTTCCTTTTTGTCCTTCAGCTCCTAAAATTTCCTGACTAAAGGAATTGAAGTGGTTCTCTGCTCATGTATTGTGCTGGGCGTTTTGTGGGTTCCATCATTTGCAAGATAATGTTTAAAGTGCTGACACATTTTCAAATATTTCTATAATAATTTCTATCCCTCTGTTTTATTTTTTTTCTCTTTCAAAATATTCCATTAAAATGATTTTGGACCTCTGGATCGATTCTCTAATTTTGTTATCTTTCTTTTTATTTTCTATCTCTTAAACAGATATGTCATATTTTCTACTTGACTTAATAAATCATATCTTCTCTTCCTTCAATTAAAATGTTTATTTCTACTGTTTTCCCTAAATCCCAAGAATTTGTTTTTGCTCAGAAATGTTGCTTTGTTATAGTCTTCTTTTCTTTTTTTGGCAGATGCTATATCTTTTTCATTTCTCTGAGGATTATAGAGTTATAGAGTTAGTTATTATTAAGTTTTTTTGTTTGTTTGAAGTTTTCTTGTTTCATCCAATGCCTCTTTTCTGGTTCTTGTTTGTTTGTCTATTTTGTTTTGGTCAGCATCCTTTATATCACAGGTTTTCCTCATCTACAGTGTTATCATTGGCTGTGCGCTCATATTTTCAGTACCAAAAAAGGCTGCTTATAAATTCTGAATGAGTGGATGGGTCAATCTACAATAATTTGGCTGAGGGATTTTCTCAGAGGACTTCCAGCTGTTAGTATCAGTGCATCTTCCTGGCCAGCTTCTGGGACTGAGTGGGAGAAGAGGCTGGGGCAGAGGTGGAGGAGGTTCACCTGTCAGAAGTTTCAAAGTTGCTCTATTCTCCCTGTTTTCGATACAGTTCTTTTGTATTATGTGGCAAGGTGAGGCTGGAGTCTCTCTGGTTCAGTGTCTCCAGTGAGCAAATCTTTTGTTTTCTTTCATGGTGGGAGAAGAGGGAGTCATTTGGCTGAACAGGCTTGGGGAGGAGATCTGTGAGGTTAACTGCTTCTTATTAAGATTATCAACTGAGCGTCTGGCTTTCTTCCTCACTTGAACCCCCACTTTCAGAGGTAATTGATACCCCAATTACCAAGGCTTTCTGTAGCTTTAGAAGATGCATCTGCTTATTTCTGAAGTTACCTTGAGGTTTTCCCACCTCAAACCACCTCCAAGCTTTTTCCAGTTTCCCAAGTTAGTAACCACTCACCCATTTGATTTTGAGCTTTCAATATTATATTGTCATTTCTTTTTCTGTTCTCTTTACACTTGTGGATGTATATATCTTAATACCTTTACTGCCTTCTTAGTGAGGTTTCTGGAGGGAAAATAGTAAACACTTGTTCAGTCCACATTTTAACTAGAAGCTAGTTAGTCACTATTCAAAAATTTAAAGTCAGCTCTTGCCTGAAAACAGAGTGATCAGCTCTGGATGTCTCTGAAACAGAAGTAAGAATTGCTACTTTTTCTAATGTTGTTCTAATAGCTTATTGATAAAGAAAAATGCCCCTTTTAGTATGTCCCTTTGGATAATGTGATAGAATGCAATGGGAACCAAGATGGATCATTGCCAAGGAGACATTTGGGGACTGGCTTTTCTGGTTGTATTTAGGATCAAATCCCCACAAAAAGGTGGCAACATTATAATGTAAGACTGCTGTTATAGATTTGTTAGCTTGATTATTACAGGGCAAACACAAAAGAAATAACAGAATGTAATCAGTATTGAATATATGGTCTTTATTTAGAAATGATTATTGCATGCATTTGTTGCAAAGATGAGAAACCTAATTGGGAATATCAATGGAACATTCAGATTTTATTTACCAGAAGGTCTTCAAGCATGTGAGCATACTTTAAGTATTCTCTACTTACAATTTGAGTCTTCATAGAATTATTTCCATATTTTACAGATAAATATCACTTGTGTTGCCACAAGTCATAAATGGTGATGCTGGATATTTCAAAAAAAAATACAGTCTTGAGAAACCTAACACTAATTTGTGATAATGTCTTCTTTTTCCACATTGCTTTGTGCAGCTGGAAAATTAAGCTGTGTTTTTTTTTAAAGGAATGAAATAAATCTTGGCAATTGAGGCAGCTTAGTTACATGCTGCTCACGTGCCATCGTTATTGACTTGCACAGCCTTGTCTCAGATAACTGCTTTATTAGCTCCCATCATCACGAATGAAGATTTATTTCACATCAATAGGGGACAGTCTTCCATTGGCAGATTTAGATGCTACTATGATCAATATTACACAGTTAGAAAAATTACAAGATAGGAAGAAACTGTGGAAAGTATGTTTGAGACTAGTAAACTAATAGCGGCAGATGGAAAAGTCCTGTAAGGGGACTTCAGAAACTTGAGATTTTTCAGACTATCAAAATGCTTAGAGAATTTAAAGGTGCCGAATGTGGAGGGGCACATGGGTGGCTCAGTTGGTTAAGTGTCCAACTTTGGCTCAGGTCATGATCTCACGGTTCACGAGTTCAAGCCCCATGTTGGGCTTTGTGCTCACAGCTCAGAGCCGGGACCCTTCTTCAGTTTCTGTGTCTCCCTCTCTCCTGTCCCTCCCCTGCTTGCACTCTGTCTCTCTTTCAAAAATAAATAAACATTAAAAAAAGATTTTTAAAACAAAGGTGTAGAATGTGGAGAGTAGCTGAATGGGAATTATTTCAGACACATGACCCTGTTCTAGGAGTTTGTGAGTAAAAAAAGAAAATGAATGGAATTGTACTTAATTAGAGGGAAGGAGATATATGAAGAGTATTGAGTGAGTTGGGGAAATGCCTGGACACCAAAGGGCGTCTTGAGTGTTGTGAATGTACAGTGAGCATTTTTAAAAAATGTAGATTGAACTTTTCAATGAATGACAACTAAAGTTGTAGCGAAAAGTTGACAAAGTACTGTAGAATTTAGATTTTTAGAGTGATTCTAGCTGATTCTCTAGAGTGAATCTAGAGATTTACATTAGAGCTGTTACAGTGGCTCTAGCTGATTCTCAAGCTATGACCCATGTGGTGCTGTTCCTAAGCAAAATGTCACATTTACAAAAGCATAGCATTTATAAATAGGCAGTCGAAGCTTTAATATGGTTCTCAAACATATTTGAGGAAGTCTAAGTATGTGATTCAAATCTTTTCTTACTGAAGTCCTTTTCCAATCTGGAGTACCCAGCTCCCAGATGGTTATGTTTGCAGGTCTGCCGACACATACCTTTGTTGAGCAAGGTATCTATTAAACAAGAATAGAACCTGTTCTGGGCTATCATAAGTAGGATTTTGAGAAAGATACTGGTATAAATATTGTTCAAGTAGCCTCTAGATCATAGAAGCCTGGACATCATTTGCTATGAATCCAACTTTAAGGAGAAAGTGAGCCACCTATGTTCCTTGGCCTTCCCACAAATAGTTCAGAATTCTTTTGGTTGCCACATCATATCCTATATCTTTGTGATCGAAGCTTTACTGACGTGGCTAGATTGTTACTAAGAGGGCTGTTTTGACCCAAGTCCTTCTCCTTGAGTTATTATCTGCTCAGGAAGGAGACTAGATGGAGCAGTTAAAGGAGAGAAATGCTTTTTTAAGGAGCCATAAATCCCTGTTGTATATGTCCATGTAAACCCCAATACAATGGGGGAAAAATGATCAGGTTGTACTTTTTTATCAATAAGGTGCCTACTAGCTAGTGCTAATTTAATTGGTGAAATCTGCACTAAAGCTTGTGATTAGAAACATTCCTGTAAAAATCAGTACATTTCAAGCAAATCAATTGATTTAATAGCTCAGCCTAAGTAAATGTTATCCTTGATAAGTTCTCTTTGTGAGAAAATTTTAAGTTTGCTTATCACAACAGACTAAAGGACAGATCCATTTCATTTTTATATTAAAAAATATTTTTCCAAATCCAATCCCATAAAGTCATATGTGATTAAAACAAAATTTGGATGAAAATTCCACATCAAAAATTTTACCCTTTATTTTAATTTTTCACCCTTGAAAAATCTTAGAATAGATTTATGACTCTTTATAAAATCAAATAAGAAGAATAAAGGACATGTGATATGCCAGGCTTTGCCTTAAGTCCTTTGAGAAGAACAAAGGTGGTTCCTGGCTTCTTAAAATCTTGTAGAGGAAAATTGTTAAAGACTAAATGTTTAACATCATAAGTAATACTTTAAGACAACAATGGCAAAGAATATACAAGGTCAATTGTCAATACAAGTCAGGCATTAAAATTCCTTTGGGAATCAGGAATTCAGCTATTTGGCTAAAGAAGAGGATTTTTGAAAAACAGTACAGGAGACGAGGCTAGAAAGATAAATTGGGTGAAAATTATGGACTTTAGACGCCAGGCTAAGGTTATAGAACTTGATTTTATAGGGAAACCATTGAAAATTTTAATTCTAACCTTAAGTGCAGAAATGACAAAATCACAGCAGCATGGTGGGGAGACGAGTATCTCAGTTACATGCAGACTGGACAGAGAAACTTGAGATACTGAGACGGACAAAAAGGCTGTTGCTCTTCTTCGGACTCTCTAGGTCACTCTACGGATACAAGATAGACCTCTTACCACACAGAATTTGATTTGGGTGGCTAGACTGATGGTGCCACACACACACTAAGGGAGTATAAGAAAGGTTTACTGTGCACACAATGAGGCTTCTAGGGAGGCAAGGCAAACTCCCAAGCAGGTCTACAAGGGGCGTGTGGGGACAGAGGGGGTGACCAGCTTGAGTTCTCCTGGTGGCGGGAGTATATGAAGTGAGTGTTCCCTCCTGTGTGCTGAGGCTTGTGTGCTTTGAACTTCCGGCTGGTGCCAAAGGAGGAAGCACCCAGACTTTCTTAACAGCTTGTGCAGATATGGAGCAGAAGGAGGAGGGGAACGATGTGGCTTTGAAAGCTGTTAACAATCAGAAATCAAAACTGGAGTCAGACTCTTTATTGCAGACGCATGGAGTGGTAAGAGTGATAAAATGCTGAGAGAGGGTGCTTCGTTAGTGTTATAAATGAACTAGTAGCCTCCACCTGATAGAACCTGCATTGTGGAGGCAAGTCTCTGGAAGGATGTTTTTTAATAAGCCCGTGGTTATAAGATATTCAATGTACAGGCCCACTGAGGGCTTCTGGAATGTCAAAGAGGTCTCTGGGGCTTTGAAATAAATATCCCAGCAACCCTTTGACCTTTTGTGCGTTGCATTTAAAAAATGTAATATATTGGTTACGTTTTGGAGAAAGATTTTTGTTTAAAGATGCAAAGCTAAATGGAGATTGTACACATCTGAGATCAGAACTGTAGGTTCTGTTGTTCAATAAATCAGTCAATTGTCAATATGTGTGTGCAGTAAAAATCTAGGAAACTTGTTTGAAAAGTCCATTACTGCCCTCAACCCCGGGATTCTGGATGAAAGGTCCTGGGTGAATCTCAAGAATGTGCCTCATGACAAATGTTTCTGATGCAGGGGTTTACATGCCTCATTTGCGAAACACTGCTTCACTGTATGCCCAGTACTGCACCAGATATTTCCAAGGCTTCGGGCAAAGT
Source organism: Acinonyx jubatus (assembly GCF_027475565.1). Lineage (NCBI taxonomy): Eukaryota > Metazoa > Chordata > Mammalia > Carnivora > Felidae > Acinonyx > Acinonyx jubatus. Next base: position 26,374,183 of record NC_069380.1, on the reverse strand, counting down.
CTAACACAATCCCAATCAATGAGAAGTTGACTGCTTTGCTGGCTCTTTCCTGGCCCAACCCATCTTTTAAACTTCTGAACCTATGACGTTTGCAAAAGCAAAAATAAAAGCCCAAACTGCAACTCTGTTTAGTTACTGTTCAGGATTTAGCAGTGCTTGAGTCTTTACTATGACAAAGAGCTTTCTGTGCTGTTTCTAATTTAACTTTCACAAAGTCCACTAATTACCACACTTTCGTGTAGGCAGTTTAGGTTCAGTAAGATTAAGCCACTCGCCTAAGTAATACAACCGCTAAGTGTAAAGCCAGGTTTCAAACCTGGTTTTGTCTAAATCAAACTTGTATTATGAGCCATGACATTCTATTACTGTAGGAGCCTGGTGCACGCTTTGCAGCCTCACTTTGAATGATGATGGGGATCCCCTGGCACTCAGGGGAAAAATGAGGCAGCTGCCCATTTAGTTTTCTTATATATTGTCAGTAGAATAACAAATGTTGGTCTGATGTCAGAAGAGTCTGTCTCCCGGAATAGAACCTTCTTCATTGGCTGACATCCCAGCCCTTCCATGGGCTTCTGGAAGACCTGAGGTTTGTAGGTGGCTTCCCTGTTAACACAATTTGTCTGGTTTAGAATAGAACTTTTAGAACCAGACATTTTAAAGAGGCTGTGAGGCTCTAGGGTGGTTGGAGGAGAGTGAGCTACGGAGAGGGGACATGACTGGGGACTAGAGAGCTATGTAGGGCTCAGATCATACAGGACTTTGGGGGTCATGGTCATAAATTTAGCTTTTATTCTCAGTACAGGGAGTTGGTGGTCACATTTTATATCTTAAAAATAGTCTTTTGGTGGCTGAGTGAAGAATGGATACGAGGGAACAGAGTTGAAGAGGGGAGATGTGCAAACAAAACTCCATTTGCCTAAGATCATTAGTAACCCATTTAGGGCTGAGGATTTTTGTGGGGAGGGATAGGGGCGGGTAAAAGAAGATGGATTATGGGCATCCCAGAAGACCTTTTCTAATTAGATATTTGAATAAAATGTTTCTTCTCTCACATCTCTCGCCTTGATCTTGGTTGTCCCTCTTCCTCTCTGGTGCTTAGCCTTTTTGCCTCCTGCCTCCCCTTTCCTGAATATTTGTGGGCCTCACTCCCTCTGTATCTATCTTCACCCCTTCTTATGCAGAGCAGTTTCACCCCTGTCCTGCTATCTGCAGTTTCAATCTGTGTGACTACTTTAGTGAGCAGGCTGGATGCTAGGGTATAATCCAGACACAACTTTTGCTCCTGTTGACATCCTATTCACATGCTGTGGTGTCTCCTCCCTTTCCTCCGTCAATGGCAACCACAGATTCCTACCAAAGTAATAAAATGGGATTCTCTCAGCCATAGTGCAGATCTACCAGGATTAATGAAAAATCATGATGTGGACAGAGAAACCAAGAGGTAAAGGCCACTGAAAGCCACTCGAAAATAAGGGACTAGTGGGGTACTAGAAAGACAAAATTCCTTCTGCAAATGAAACTGATGAACCAGAGGAGATTCCTACAAAAGTAGGCTCTGCTCAGCTTCAGATGCTTCCTTATTAATGAGGTTGACCTTTATATGAATATACACATCGCTTAAGTGTGTTGATCTGTTAATGACTTTTGATTTGGGGAAAACCACTTTCATCATTCACTCTGTTTAGGGGACTTTAATTTCCTTCTCTTTGACATCCTACTTCCCTCCATCCATGGGTTTCAGGTCTTTTTCTTAGGATTAATATGTGAAGAGAAGAACTTAATGGTGAACAAGATGCCTGCAGATCTCTGAGCAGATTTCTCCCTTTCTCTGAGGATGATTCAGAAAACAGGCTGGGCAGTGAACATCACCACAAGCTCACTCCCTGGGTCAGTAGTTCAGGATGAGAAATGAGGGCAAGAGTTGTCTTTATAGTGTGGAGGCATATCCTTGGTCACTCATACACTCTCACGAGCTCTATCAAGTGAGATAGGAGCCAGTCTCATGAGGAGGAGAAGTCTCAGGTGAGGCACAAGTGGATTCTTGCAATACCAGCCAAACAATGTGATTCTGAAGATGTAATGAAATAACTTTGTTAACTGTAGAGTGTTATATTAAATGTCACTGGATTTACTTTTAATTTTCTGAGCTGCTGGTTTACACGACTTAAAACTATTAACGTAATTGCGCACTTAGTTATGTAATTGAGTACATAAAATGACAATTTTAGGTCATTGCTTAGAAATTATTGAAATGTATACTTTAGGGTTAGTGACAATTTCATGGCTATGTATCTGAGCCTTTCATAAGCATGAGTACCTTAAATGCATGGGTGTATGTGTAGTGTAATTTTAGTCTTGCTGTTTGTGAAGAGCAAAGGGACTTGAAAAGCTTTCCAAATTAAACATTGTAATTATGGAGTTTTTAAAAAAACTGACTTTAGGGGTGCCTGGGTGGCTCAGTCAGTTAAGTGTCTGACTTCGGCTCAGGTCATGATCTCACAGTTCGTGGGTTTGAGCCCCGTGTTGGGCTCTGTGCTGACAGCTCAGAGCCTGGAGCCTATTTCAGATTCTGTGTCTCCCTTTCTCTGCCCCTCCCCTGTTCATGCTCTGTCTCTGTCTCAAAAATAAGTAAACATTAAAAAATAAGTTAAAAAATAAAAATAAAAAAATAAACTGACTTCAAAATAGAAATACCTTTTATTTTCTTCTGATTAGAAAAATGTAAAGGCCTATAAAAATGTCCAGTAATTCAGACAAGTGTAAGGAGAAAGTCAACAATCATCTATAATTCCACGGTATAAAGAGATTACTCCTGTTAACACACAAACATATGGAATAATGTATAAAATAAATCACGGGCATTTTACCATTTTAATACACGTAAATCCTACACAATTTTTTATAATTTATTTTATAATTTATTTTTATGATTATAATTTTATAAGTTATAATAATTTCAACTCTAAAGACCACCATTTTCTTTGTCCAGATTCCCCTATATTAACATTTACCACTTTTACTACTCCATTTCTCTCTATCTCTATCCACCACACACACTCACATACGTATATATCTCCGTCATCATTAGTCTCTTTCTGAAGCATTTGAAGGAAAGTTGCAGACATGATACTCCATCATTTCTAGACCCTCCAGGGTGTATTTTCCACCTCTACCCACAAAGAAGGAAACTTTCCTATGTTTCCATCATATAAGTTTCTTAATTAGAAAATTAACATTGATGCCATCGCAGACCCCATTTGCATTTCCTCAAGTGTTCCCCAAATCTCCTTTTTCTTCTGATGCAAGACCCAATTTGGAATTATGTGTTGCATTTAATTGTTATATCTCTTTAATATCCTTCTCTCTGGAACATTTCCTCACTCTTTTCCTGTATTCTGTGGCCTTACCATTTTAAATTCTGTGGCTGTAATTAAATCTGTAATTACAAATCTGTAATCTGTGTCTGTAATTAAATCGTTCTGTATAATGTCCCTCAACCTAGGTCTTTCCAGTGATTCCTCCTGCCCAGATTCAGGCCATGCGTTCTTGGTGGCAATACTTCAGGAAGGTTCTAGCAGAGTTTTTCACAGGGCATCACACAAGAGATAGTATGTTGTTGACCCACCCCACCACAGTGATGTAAACCTTTATCACCCCATGTGGCAGGCAGAGTACTGGCTCCCAAAGAAGTCCTAGCCCTAACTCTAGGAGCTTATGAATTCATTGCTTTAAATGGCAAAAGGACTTTGAGATGGGAAGATTACCCTGGTGGATAATGCAGGCAGTTCCAATCTAATCCTATAAATCCTTTATAAAGGCCAGAGCCTTTGTTAAGACCAGAGAGAATCAGAGAGATGGCAGTGTGAGATAGACTCAGTCCACCACTGCTGGCTTTGAAAATGGAGGAAAGAGGCTCTAAGCCAAAGAATGCCAGCAGCCTGTAAAAGCTGAAAAGGCAAAGAAATGGATTGACCCCTAGAGCTTCCAGAAAGGAACACAACCCAGTAACACCTTCATTTTAGCCTAGTGACCCCTGTGTCAAACTTCTGACCTACAGAACTGTAAAGGTAATAAATTAGTATTCTTTATGCCACCAAATTTGTAGTAATTTGTTACAGCAGCAACTGAAAATGAATATACTTGGTTAAAACGTTATTCTTGGTTGAAAGCCACTGATTGGGCTTCTCTGAGCATAAGAGGGCATTATGAGAACATCATGGTTCTCACAGATTTGATCTGAGGCTTGAGAACAGGGTTTAGCAATGGTCAGAAACCAAGGGAGCTCTGAAATGCCAAGAGATGGGGAAGGCAAAATAGTAACAGTTTCATTCTCTGACCTTACTCCACCAAACCTATGCACAAAGGGGAATGACACTTTTCCAAAGAATTAGGAAGGGGGGGAGGATAAAAAAAGAACAGATATGCATTTACCAAAGGAGGTCTGTTTAGATTTTATTTCAAAGACTTCAGAGAGGTTCTGGGGAGCCTGAAACATTGTGTAACTTTACTTGGTAAAAATGAAGTTTTCTACCCACCTTCTCTCGAGATGTGTGTATTACAATTTCCCAGTTTTTAAATGTAGATTCTGATTTTTTTCTTGAACTCAAGTTCCACATTAAAACTCCGTATCAGTAGCAATCCTTATTCCTTTTGAATTACCCTCCTCTCCCTCCCTTTCTTCCTTTCACTTTCCTCCCTCTCTTCCTTCCTTCCTTCCTTCCTTCCTTCCTTCCTTCCTTCCTTCCTTCCTTCCTTTCTCTCTTTCTCACCTTTATTACTTTCTTTTTTTTGGCTTTCTTACTTTTCTTCTGATCTCTTCTCAGTCTTTATGAAAGATAATGCACATCCCTTGGAAGTTCCCCAAGCAGATTTTCCTGCCACATCTTGTACTACTGCCTGAGTCATCCCCTCCCACTCTATGCCTGTCAAACCTCACTTTTGCTTCACCACCAAGGTTAATTCTCTAACATTTCTCTAAGTCCCCAGAGTCCCCAGGTCTCTTAACATTCTTCTTAAAGGCATTACTGTATCTTCCGTATTTCTCAATAACTGTAGTGCTAGGTTGACATTACGTCTCTCTCTTCTTTTTATTCTATCAGACCCTAAGCTCCTTTTTGGAAGTGACTTTCAGTGGGTTTGTATTGTGTCTGGCCCATGGTTGATATTGATTTAGTGAATGAAAGAGACTGCCAACCACCCTTTCTGAAATCTGCTAAGGTTGTTATATCCCCCAGCAATCTCCATATGCAGTTCATTATATGAATTGTAAGATGTGTTTTATAGAAGAAGAAAGTGTTTCCATTTATGTAAACCCTGTCCCAAGCAACAGGTCTAAGCAAAGAGTTACAGAAAACAAAGTGGGTGAGAGGGAGGCAAATGATTCTGAAGTTGGTTACATTTTTTCAATAGAATTCCATTTCTTTGGGATTCTTTAAAGGGCAAATACATTTAATATTCCCCAACCCCCCCATCCCCCACTCCACCAACCCCGCCTTTAAGAATCACTTCTGTAGGAACCAGGGTGGCTGGTGCAAGTATGCTGTTAACCTCATTTTTTGTTGTGCTGTGGAGACATGGGAATAGGGACTGTGAGTCCTCATTCAGTTTTTAATGTGGAACTGTTCCTTCTGGAAGAATCTGAGCACAGGAACTCTGACAGATAAGGGTTTCAAGAAACAGAGAAGAGTGGTCACAAGACCATCGAGAACTTACAAAACAGAATTAACCTGTTAGTTTCATAACTGCTCATAGAAGTATAGAATAACATAAAATTTTAGAGCTGGAAGGGACTGTCACAAGTATTCACAACAGATCTCTAACGTGTGAGTTGTAATGGATCACTCATTGACCTTCTTGAGGGGCTGTCGTATTCCTCTCACCTTGCACTCCTGACACTGCCCACACAGGGGCCTCCAGTGAATTGCTATTTTAATTTTTTTTTAATGTTTATTTATTTTTGAGACAGAGAGAGACAGAGCATGAACAGGGGAGGGGCGGAGAGAGAGGGAGACACAGAATCTGAAACAGGCTCCAGGCTCTGAGCGGTCAGCACAGAGCCCGACGCGGGGCTCGAACTCACGGACCGTGAGATCACGACCTGAGCCGAAGTCGGACGCTTAACCGACGGAGCCACCCAGGCGCCCCCGCTGTTTTAAAGGCTGGAGCAGTGGAGTCCTGCGGCAGCCTGTGCCGCACAAGCCTGACAGAAGATCCAAAAGAGGAAAACAAGGGAGCCCTAAGGACAGCCCATCCCCAGTCTTAAGGGCATTCATTTGCATATCATATATCCCTTGTTTTATTCCAAAAATTATTTCAGGTTGTATCTGAAAACATATATACAACGCTGCAGGATAACTATACAGAAATCAGAAGAAAGGAAAACTAAGGAAAATAAAACCAGAAGCAAGATTAATACACGAAATACTTGAAATAACATAGCCTAAAGTGGGTTTCAGATTTGGCTCCCGAGCTTCCTACCTGCCAGAGAAAAATGAAACATAATTGATTACAATGTTCAGAATGTCTAAAAATGAAAACAAACCATTTTTTCAGAGATGCATAGATCTTCCTGATACTGACAGCTGGCAGAAACCTCTCCTGTGACTTCTCAAGGAGATCAGCGTTCTCAACGATATTTCTGCATTAAATAGAATGGCAAGTTTAGAATGACTTCCTCTTGTTACTTCCCTGTATGTAAGCCAAAGGCATAATGCTGAACCATATTGTAAATGAGGGACCGAAGCAATTCAATGTAAAGCAACTTTTTTTCTGTTTAGTTCTTTTAGATTCAGGGGGAAGGAGCAGACTCTATAGCTTAACAGTAATCTTCCTTGAGCAATATTTCTTAAAGGTAACCCTTTATTTTATTTTATTTTATTTTATTTATTTTTAAACATTTTTTTTAATATTTATTTATTTTTGAGACAGAGAGAGACAGAGCATGAATGGGGGAGGGTCAGAGAGGGAGACACAGAATCTGAAGCAGGCTCCAGGCTCTGAGCTGTCAGCACAGAGCCCGATGCGGGGCTCGAACTCATGGACCGTGAGATCATGACCTGAGCCGAAGTCGGACGCCCAACCGACTGAGCCACCCAGGCGCCCCGGTAACCCTTTATTTAAAAAAAAAATGTGCCACGAAGAATTCACAGTATATTGTCTGTTTTGAACCCAATCTCCAGGTTACTGATAAGAGGAAGTTCCCTAAATGTAGTTAGAGAATAAGCTAAGAGCAGGGCAGACTTGACCTCTCCTTATGAAATGTTACGAATATTAAGGGGTCTGACCAGGGAGTGAGGCTGTCTGGGTGGCTGGCAGCCTCACCTTCACACAGGGGTTGGGTAGAGAATGTGTCCTTAGGCAGGGCCAAGATTTCCCCCCAGAAAGTAGTGAATTCTTTCACTTCACCATACAGACAGACAATCTAGAAGTATGGGATAATACATGCCCACAGAATTTTTAGCATGGAAAATCTTACATTTAGGTGGTCTTAATCATCTGAAGTGTCCATTAGAAAATCAAATTTAAAGTCTAACTTAAAGAACTAATGTAGAACACCGTTAATAAAAACGGTGATTAAAATTTAGAGTTTCTGAACTCAAAATGGTGGGTTTGGGAATGTTTGACGTTCATTTGTTCTTTCTGTTAGTAGGAACAGTTGTCTGGTTTGTGACCCTAGACTATGTCATCAATTCCCAGCACTGGTGGAATGGCTTGTGGCATACCTATGCTCCCATGGGAAATTTAGAAGCCATGAAGTTATGCAAAAGCAACCAGGGCTTAAGGTGCTAAGATCCCAGAGAAAAGGGAACAGCATAGGGGTGCATTGACTTCTGTGTCCGCTTTTCTCCTTGGGCGTTTGCTGATTCTCGGTCTGGAGCAAGAGATGGGAATCTGGGCAGAGAACTGCAGCCAAGAGGCAGCTGATTAAGTGGTTGAAAATAGTAACTCCTGGGGGAAATATAAATGTGGAGAGATAGCTAGGTGAAGAAAAAGTAAAACAGAGGCACATGAAAGTCACTAATTATATATCAGTGTTCAGCCACTGGACTGACACTTGTGTCCTGCTCTGGGCAGAGAAGTCAATCTCCCCTTCCCCCAGGATTACTTTGCTGTCGCAACCCACTGCTGATGGGTGACCCACAAGGGATTGCATCCTCTGCCCTCAGTATGTAGTTTGGGGGGTGGATGAGAGGCTCACCGCCCCCCACCCCCAAATCGTCTGCTTAAAGTAGCCCAGGATGGGAATGCCACCACCATACCCTGTCCCAAGATGGTATGATTCTTCTGGTGTCTAGGCTCCAGAAGGGGCCAGGAGGAAGCTGGAGTCCTGGGATAGGGCAGGAAGGGAGGATGGGAGTGGCCTGAGGCACCAGGGGGTGGGAGAGTGGGTGTCTGAAAGCCCACCTGAGGGAGATGAGTTGAAATGGGACCTCTCTGTGGGCCAAAGCGCCAAACACACATGCTCCATTGTCTCATGAGACTTCATTTTAAAAATGCAAATTCAAAGACAAAATGAACAATTTCAAGATGATGACCTCAGAACGTTAAACCCCAGGCACAGGGGGCTGTGAGCATGGGGCTCTGTAGGGGCTGCCTTGGTGACATGCTCATGAAGCTGGCCCTGTTTGGAAACGTGTTAAAGGTCATGGAGCCCAGGCACCATCTGCTGTTTCTTTGGTCATTTCCTTGTGCCAAGTTCTTCCCTGCTTCAGCCTTTGGTTTTTGATGCATTATGCTTCCACCCTAAACGCAGCATTCTTTTTCTTGCTAGTAATTAGCTTTAACAATTCCCTATGTCCAAAATCTTCCACAGGAAAAGTGGAATGAATGTACTGCCAGTTTTCAGGGACAGTGCATTGCTATACTTAATTTATTTTTTTTTCTTTTTATTTATTTTTTTTATTTTTTTTAATTTTATTTTTTATTTTTTAAAACTTACATCCAAATTAGTTAGCATATAGTGAAACAATGATTTTGGGAGTAGATTCCTTAATGCTTCTTACCCATTTAGCCCATCCCGCCTCCCACAACCCCTCCAGTAACCCTCAAGTTTGTTCTCCATATTTATGAGTCTCTTCTGTTTTGTCCCCCTCCCTGTTTTTATATGATTTTTGTTTCCCTTCCCTTATGTTCATCTGTTTTGTCTCTTAAAGTCCTCATATGAGTGAAGTCATATGATTTTTGTCTTTCTCTGACTGACTAATTTCACTTAGCATAATACCCTCCAGTTCCATCCACGTAGTTGCAAATGGCAAGATTTCAATCTTTTTGATTGCAGAGTAATTCTCCATTGTATATATATACCACATCTTTATCCATTCATCCATCGCTGGACATTTGGGCTCTTTCCATACTTTGGCTACTGTTGATAGTGCTGCTATAAATATGGGGGTGCACGTGTCCCTTCGAAACAGCACACCTGTATCCCATGGATAAATGCCTAGTAGTGCAATTGCTGGGCCATAGGGTAGTTCTATTTTTAGTTTTTTGAGGAAACTCCATACTGTTTTCCAGAGTGGCTGCACCAGCTTGCATTCCCAGCTATACTTAATTTGAACAGAAGCAACAACAAAACCATTTTTGTTGATTTTAACTGGGCTGGGTTAAGTTTTGTGTCTATGACCCCCCATCCTTTCTTTATTTTGATCATCAAAGGCACTATTTCATTCTCCAAGGGACTTCTTCTGACATACTAGTTTTCATGGTTTATTTTGAGTGGAAAATTAGAATCTCACACTGGTTTGCAAGTCAGGGTATGATGAATGAGAACATTGTAGGTTGAACGTCTACTTGGAAAAATACATTTTAAACTTCCACAGGGGTGGATATGATTGTTTCACTTGGCTGTTTTTATTTTGTTTTTAAGATTTCCGATAAACAGTGGAGCCCAAAACCAAATAATTCTACTAAAAACATTTTGGACTAAGATGGACTAATTCCTATAAAGCCCCTCTTCTACAAACTTGTATGAGACTCTTGCTTGAATCTTGAAATGTATAATTTCTCATGGCACAGCTGAGACCCTTTGTTTCCTGGCTCTAAAGCAAAATATAATCTTAACATGTGTCCAGTACCTCTTAAAATATACTGTGACTCATCCCCCAAACTTCAGGGGCCATATTCCTGCTGTAAATTTGATGTCCAAATACAAATTTAAGCCTCAGGGGATGTGAGCTCGGTTAGAGTTGAGCCCTATTTATAATAAGCAATCTCCAGTTGTTTTCCTTATCTTTCTGAGAGATTTCTGGCTCATTCAAGAAAACTGGGCTGGAAGTATTTGTGAGGAACCCAGCAGTGCAGGCAATGGAATGGGGAAAAGAAGCCTTTGAGGATGGAATGGACCCATTGAGGGCCAGCAAGATTGGACATGAAGCATATTCAACTGGTCAGAGTAGTTTTCTGCATGCTTAACCAATTGTAGAAGTCATTCTCTAGCTCCCAATTTCTCCGTCCTAAGAACCTACAAAAACCACTTTGTTTCTCCTGTGGCGTGCATGGTTTGGGGGCAATAGCTGAAATGATGTGGTATTGGGAAGTCATGGTGATAGGAGAAGGAAGGGGTTTTGAAAAGGTTGGTTGGTATGCCCCGATTCGGTGTGATGCTGAAGGCTTTATTGGCTTAAGAGAGATGATTGTTCGGTATACTGATAGCTTGAATATGGCCATACAAATTGGTATATGCTACAAATAAGCCCCACCCACCAAGAGCTGGTTTGCCAATATGGCACTGTCTTATTTCAAGCTCATACTACTTTCTAGATGTTCTCTGTATCCCTCTGGTTGCTTGTGGCACTTTCTTTGGCCCTTATGTTTGGTTATCACTAATATTTATGTACCTGCTTCAATTCCTGATCACATGGGCCATAATATCTAGCATAGAGTAGATACTTAACAAATGTATGCTATATCAGTGGATCCATAAAAGGCACACTGTTCACACTCACTTTAAAATTAAGAAAAGATACATCTTCACCAGCAGCATTTTTTTTCATTCCTTCATTCACTTTTTTAATGCTTAATATGCATCTATCATATAACAATGTACTATGTATGCCCTGTGGGATTTAGCAAATAGTAAGGCATGCTCCTTTTCTTCAGGAAGCTCATTTTCTGGGCAAGACATATCTAAATAATCACACTACACTTCCATCTATATACAGATTTCCCCACTATCCGAAAGTTGAGGCTTCCTATTAAACCTTTCCTAAGTCGAAGTGGCATAAAGCAAAGAATCAGTTACCACTAATGTATATGAAACCATCTTTGAGCATTCTTACATCCAAAAAATAACCCCTCTTAGGCTCTTGTGATACCTTTGTGGTAGGGTCCCCTCCCTAAGGAAAAGAAAATTTCAAGGCAACCTGGCTGTATGCTTACGTGACATCCTTCACGACCTTGTAACATCAGATGGCATATTTGTGTGTTACCTTATATGGGAGACAAAGAAACAGAAAATGTATAAAAAATTATGCCACGTGGCATTCGGGGCTCAGTTCTTCGGGTACGTACCCAAACTGAGCTACCCTAGCACGAATAAAGTTGCTTCCTGGAAAGTAAAGCTTCGGTGTCACGGCTCTCCGTGCGAGAATCCTGCTACACCTTAGGACACATCTTGCTAACGGATGCACAAAATAAATTGAGATAAAGCGCAGATGCTCACAGACACACGCTAAAGCTGTAACAGCTTGATACAAAGATGCTGAGTGTATTTCCCGGGGAAGGAGCTTGGCGGAGCTGCTCAGAGTGCGTGCTGCCTCCGTAAGGCCTTGCTGCAAAACAAATGCTGAATGCTATTTTCACTTTTTTGCCTTTTTTCCTAAAAGTGAAATTCTTCTTTGGATTTTTTTGGGGCTATTGAAAACAGGTAGTAAGGTAATCTTTTATAAAAGAGAAATAGCTAACACAAACTCTTGAAAAGCGAGGAATACCTGTATTAATTATAAAATATGAATAGAGATAGCAATGTTCAATTTTGAGAATGAGCGTGTTAAGACTATTAGTGTGTTTTTACAATGAGTGTGTTCAGAATTGTTTGCAATAACCCAAAACTTGAAACATTATAAATGTCAGTAAGGGACTAATTCAATGGATTATGAAATACCAATAAAATGGAATAGTATGCAGCCACTAGAACTAGGTAGACTTATATATCCTGATATGGAAAGAATCTTGAAGATGTATTTTTCAAAGGAAGAAAAGCACAGTGAAAATTTGCATGTATACAATAATCCTTTTTTATTAAAAGGACATATATATATTGTATGTACACAAGAATGCTATTATATATATACAAAAATTTGTTAAAGACAACCCAAATCTCTTTAGAAGATAATTGTGGAGAGGTAGAATTTTTGTATTTTTGTTTTTATATATTTCAACTCTATGTTGTAAATTTAAATGGAGACTATGGGACATTTTGCTTTCTTCTTCAAAATTTTCTGTGACAAATAATTCCAAAATATTCTTTAGAAAACTATTAGTATGTGTTTAAGTTTATATAACATTTGATAATATTTATCAAAAATTTATCAAAAATATTTATCAAAAAAAAAGCACCTACCGTTTGTTCCAGTATTTTGACTACCAGGTATGTATCCTACCAATATTCCCAAAGAAGAGCACAAGATTTATACAGAAGGATACGTGGTGCATCACCTATACTAAGGAAAACCTGGGGTAAAATGCCCATCAGCTGGAGAGAGGTTAAACAAATTATGGTGCATCTAAGCAATGGCGTATCAGACAGTGGTGAAAAATAATGAAATCAATAAAAACAAAAATGCTCATGGTTGCAAAGCAGTATATTATACTCTCATTATAATAACAAAATATGTTCATATGAGCAGTGGAGTTATATCCAGTGAGGGGTTTGGTCTTGAAGCAAAGTCCTAGCAACTATAGACAAACCCGCATCTGTGAACATGAGAACCACACTCAGCTCTGTGAGATGTTCATCCTCCACAGGCCTGAAAACTTAGCTCCCCCCACGGTCAGCAGAATCATGGCTTGCATCCCAAGCTCTCTCAGGACAGTGTGCTCATTGAGTGGAATAGTGGTGCCAGAACTCCTCTGTTTACATTGCTCTCTTTTTGTATGTTTCTGTCTGTTTCTATATGTTTTCTATGTGTGCGTGAGGAAGTTATAATGCAACTCCAATACATAAACATGTATACATTGAGAAAGATCTAAAGGGCCACACATCACAGTATCAGCAGTTTATTCTGAAGGGAAAAAGGTAGAGTAGAAGAAGAGAATATTTTTTCTTTGTGCCATTTGTATTGTTTGAATTTTTTGAGTTTGTATTATTTTATACTTTAAATATCTAAAATGAAAATGTTTAAATTGGTAAGGTTAACACAAATTCAAGGTTGTATGAGGGGGCACGAAGCAAGAAGAAAGTTTGGATTTGATCCTGTAGATAATGAGAAGCACACGGAGATTTTTAACCTGAAGGGTGACGTGATTCAGTCTGGATTTTTGGGAACATAACATAAAGGGTTGAGAACTATAGGTGGCACTGGTGAGAGGTAGACTAAGTTTAATGGATTAGTTCTCTTCTGGTCTTTATATAATAGAAGGGTTTATCTAGTTTTGGGTAGAAATAACCTGCACCAGGAGTTTGTAGGGTATGGTACTCAAGTGTTTACATGTCTATACAGCCAGACAGATAGTTTAGACACTAAGTCTGTCCTTTCAGCTCTAATGTCATTCGCCTCTTGTATCCTGCAAGCCCTTAAGTGTTCACAGGTGTCTTGGGAAGGGGGAAATTCGATCTGCTTCTGAGTCATATGGATGGACCAACAGTGGTTAAGGTTAGAAGGCTCTTAGTAGAGGCTGGCCTTTGTGGAAGTACAGAGATGGAAGCTTGCTGTTCCTAAGGTAGTCAAGAGTGTCAGGCAGCCATTTGGAAGTTGTCATTTGTGGATGGTTTGGATTGTACTCGGTGGCAATGACTTCCAGCCAACTGACCAGGTCCCTTTGAGTTATAACGATTTCAGTGCCTTCACCTGGTGACGTTCATATGGTACTAATCTCCTCCAGAGCAGGTTCAGATGAAAATCATCATGTGAACATAAGGTGGATGAAAGCCCAGTGGGGTACTTGAAGCACCTCATGTGGAGTGAGGTGACCCAGAAACCCTCCAAAAGAAGAGGAGTCAGACAGGGAAATGAAGCACCATTTGTATATTAATTTGACTCCAGAATTCTGTCTACTCTTGTTGGTAAACACTGAATGCTATCCAGTAATGTGCAGTGGGGCTGGGTGAGATCCTCTGTGTTGGTAGAGCCCTCTCCTGACCTCAACAAGCCTTTGAGGGAAGGTCACTTCCAATCGATTGCTCAGTTGAGATATCATCCGCCTATAATACATCTGAGGTCCACATTGATACCATCCATACAGATTATTTCTTTGAATATATACCCAGCCAGTTTAAAGAACTGGCCTTCCCAGGAAGGATGGGTTAAGACCAGTTCTAGAGTCTTGCACATCACAGAAATTAGACAATTATCCTCTTCTCTGTTTCGAACTCAAATCCAGGGCCAATCTACTGGTTCCATGTCTTTATACATTCGTGGTAACTTTATTTTGGACATTTTGTTATCCTCTCTGCCCAATGACCTTGATTGGTACCACCCTAAATAGGTCTTTCCAAATCATTCATTCATTCATTCATTCATTCATTTGTTCATTCATTCATCTTTTCAACAAGTACGATATTCATTGAGTGCAAATGTGGATTAGACACTATGTGAGGCATTAGAAATATAAGTATGAGCAAAGAGAGTCATGGTCTTTGCCCTAATGTTGCTTAACGCCTAGAGGAGGATTGAGATATTAAACAAAGAGTAATGACATAAACATAAAGCCACAACTGTGATAAGGCAATGATGGAGTGGTACAGGAGAGGTTATATACAAGAAGAACCATCTGGTCAGGAACACCTGGGAAGGCTTCACTGGGGCAGTGAGTTTGCTGTGCTCTTCCTTCAGGGGTAGAAAAGCATGGCTTCTGGCCAAGTTGATCTACTTCTTATCAGAAGGTGAAGCAACATCTCCCAAGTCATTCTAAGAGAGAGAGAGAGAGAGAGAGAAATAAAGGAGTCCTTTTATACCATAGTTCTAATTCAGTGAGGCTTATTCAGCCATATTCATATATCTGAGGGCTACTCAAATGACTCTAAAGGACAAAAAGAATAACTAGGAAACAAACAGATATACCCTGATATATTTATTAAAATGTTGCTTAATATTTATATAATATCACTGAAGTGTATAGTCCCTTGATGACAACTGAATCTGTGGGGCTAAAAAGTCAACCATTTTCCACCTACTGTGGGCACTTGTTTTTCCTGGGAATGTTTTGTTCAGTAGCCAGCCTATTAGAGCTTGTTTCTAATTTTTCAAGGTCCTTTAGGATTTTGATCAACAATTATTTCTTTTCTCCACATAAAGACATACTGTAAACTGTCTCCAACTAGAACTGATTCAGTTATTTAATTATAATGCTGAAGGAACTTTGAGAGGTAAATATAGTTGTCACATGATAAATTACACTTTCTGGAACTCCCAGGTTGGAATTTCCAGCCATAAGCATGGGTGCCATTTGGCATTTCTGAATGGAGAGTCTGACGAACAAGCTCCCTGCTCAGAAACCAGGAGTGCCCGTTGTCTGGCACTAGTTATTAGCAGTTGTGGGACTGTGCCCCACCAGGGAGGTGTTGCAAACTTCTCTTCGGAAATCCCCCAGCTAAGAGAAGACGCATGAATCACAGTGTCAGGAACTAAATAGTCAGGCACCTTGATTTTCAGGAAAATTTATCCAGTTCAAAAATCACAAAAATAAACAAATACTATCTAGTTAGAAAGAGGTACAGGGATGTGTAGATGTGGAGAGTTTGAAATGGATACAAACACACATACAGTAACTCCCTGTTTACCCAAGAAACCATAAAAATGAAGACTTCCAGGGCAAATGGATTGAAAGGGTTACAATCAGTTTGAAATGTTAACATTTTCTGTAAGTCATTAGGTGCTGTGTAAGAATCACAATGCATTGGACTCACAAATTAAATAGGATTGACTGGGAGTAAAAACAACAAAATTAAGCAATATAGTGTTCAACTGTTGCTAAGAAACTGATGAAATCTAACATGTAGGGGTAATTAAAGATAATCCCCAAATAATGGAGCTTATTAATGTTGAAAACAGGAAGAGACAGTCCAATTGTATGTATTTAAAATACATATATCTTATACTTCAATTGTGTGGTAATTTTTTATATTCATTATTCGTTGTGAACGTCATTACAATTCCTTCTTTACATGTTAATATGAGTTTATTTCTCATTTCTGATTATAAACAAAACATGTTTATCATGAATAAATCAAAGAACTAGAAGGAAGACAGAGAAATTCACAGAGAAATCCCAACTGGGATCATTATTGCTAACGATTTTGTCAACATCCTTGCAGACACTTTTATGTAAATATCAGCGGGTAGCAGTATAATAATTTTGTATTTGCTGCAAGGTTAAGACATCGTAGTGTATGCATAGTCGATCTCTTTTCCTCCTACTCCTGGAAAGGAAATTTTGTTCATTTAGCATTTTCTTCTTTCCCCACCTTATTATTCAGATTATGGTAATCACTGAAGCAAGAACCAAAAGAAGAGGAAAAAGGGACAAAGAAAAAAATGAGTGGTTGGTCAATTTGGGGGCAGAGTTTGTGATTGAGACTAGGAAAAGGCTGCTGGGGACAGAGAGCCATCAGGAGCTGTTACAGTGTTAGAGAACAAGATGGAAAAGGTAGGGTACAGAGGGTATTTTAGGATGTAGTGCCCTGGGTTGGGAATTATATGTTCCTTAATAATTTCTGAAAGTTAAGAGCCAAGAGTGAAATTATTTTGTAATGCCTTTTGGTAACTGGGCTGTTTCTATGAAGGCAACACTGCGGAAGTGGACCACAGCAGGATCTGGGATTTCTGTGATTTACACATGAATGGGATTATATCAACTACACTGCTTTCTAATTCTTTTCTTTCAAAAATTATGTCATGGAGCTCCTATTCAAGCCAACAAATATAAATCTTCATGATTCTTTTCAGCAGATGTATAGGTTCTCTTATATGAATACACCATATCTTCTTCCACCGGTCTCATGTTGGTGGATATTGAGGTTGTTTCTACTTTCAGTGAACATTTTTGTATATCTTTGTCTATTGATGTGGTTATCTCATTGGAATAGGTTGTTAAGTATAAAACTTTCTGTATAAAATGATACATAGTTTAAGTTTTATTGCATAATGTCAATGAAAAATCCTGCTAATTCATATTCCCACCATCAGCTGTAAAAGTCCCATAGCCACACACAATCTCATTCTTATCATTTATCAGTTGGTGAGGATGACTGCAATATCTGAGGCATGCATATGAAGAAGCTGAAACCCAGGGAAGTTAGGAGACTCTCATCTAACGTGTTAGAACTGAGATAGTTCCAGACTGTTGGCCTCTCTAGAGGTGTCCTGTGCCTGGAAGAGGCAAATAATGTCTGTTGGCCACATGGAAACTAAAGCTGCCCAGAAGGGAAAGAAAGATACTTAAAACTGGCAAGTGAAACTATTTTCAATTCAACTCATCTGTGTAACAGGGACACATACACGGTGGTGGTAAGATGATGTGTATAAAAGTACTTTGTAAATCACTAGAGATTGAGGCACCATTTGGGAAAACAGCCACCCCTTCATCTGGATACTTAGGATTATGTGTGTTTCACTAATAGAAAAGAATTATAAACACTGTGGTTTGACCTTGCATTTGAGTGTCATTTTTATCTTCGGCAAACTGATAGCAACATTCCCAGTAAATGAAGTATTTATTACAAAACGTGCTGAGAGGGTCAGTGCCAATGTGGGCCACTTTTCCTTGTGATGTCCAGACGATTAAAAGACAGAATGTCCAATTCTGTATGTCTTGTAGCAAATGTGCTGTGGACAGTATCTTCCTCTGTAAAGCCATGTCCCCAGCTTGCCTCTGACCTTGGCCCAGGAGCCCTGCTGACTCTATGCTTATTTATGCTCATTTCTTCTCTAGAAAAGCTGGTTCAGACAGCCTTCTCTTGAGTTTATTTTACTAGCTCAGGTCCTGCTGGACTCTTAAGGATTTGAGACACTAGAACAGCTGTGTTTAACCTCCTTTGTTAGTCCTTGCCCAAGAAACCCATCTGAATTGGCAATGCTTCTCATAACACAAATGACACCAAATTACAAATGGAGAAAGTGTCTGGGTTAAAATAAACCGTCACCAGACAAAAGCTTTCTCCTTCCATTTTCTTCTTTCTGTAAGAAAAACAGAGAAATGGCGTTGATCTTATTCTTAGACGAGATTTGTTGTTCTAATCTTTTTAAAAGCACTTATCTCAGAATTTCTGGTCACCAGTAAGAGGGGGGAACAGTTATTTGCTTGTAGTAATAAGATCCAAATCTAATTTTGCAGCTCTGCCTTCTATTTTGGAACAGAATAGTGCAGAGAAGGTGGATTGAGGACTTCACAATTGGAGCATGTCTTGTGTTGCCTGGTTACTGAGACTCTCTGGGGATTAGATTGTCAGGATATTCAGATGCACAGAAAAACAAACAAACAAAACTGCTACCTCTCTGGTCTTTCCTCGGTGAGGACAGGACAGCCTCTAAGGTTGGAAACCTAGGTGACGGAGGAAAATCGTTTCTGTTAGCAGAGGATGATGAATAGTAATTATTTTCAACGTCTTCCCCAAAAGGCAGTCTCACCATTTGAGAGACATGGTCAATGTGAAGTGCCTACATTCCATATGATGAGTTTCATATTGCTTTAATTCTGGGAACCTTCAGGTGATCATACACAGGCCTACTTTTCTTCAAAAGTTGCCTTGTGCAATCTGCAAAATAAGAGAAGAGGGTCTTTGTAACTCACTGGGCTTGAAAGAAGTAAAATAGGACCAGGCTTTCAAGTATCTCTAAGGAAGGCACTGTAGAACCTGTGTTGGAAAAGGATCTGAAGACCCAGGAGTGACTAGCAGGTCAGAAATGTAGCCAGGCTCTGGTTCTCTTCCATCAACTACTTTAAACTGTCTAAGCTTCTGCCAAATGATGTTCTTAGCTCAGCATCGTCATTCCCCTTTTCTGTATTCTCTCCTTCATCACAGGAGAGACATTCAGAATGCCATTTTCCCGAATGCTTTTCCAGTTGAATTCTGGGTTAGACCTCCCAGTGATAGGAACTTAGATGAGATTTGGAAGGCAGAAGAGGAGAAAGTAGTTTTCTCTTACGACAGCCATGGGTAGGGAGCTGTGCTCATCACCGATGGCTTCCCTCGGCTCTGGAGTGTTTTTAGACAGGCAGCTAAGGACATCAGTGGTGGCTTCCCTGTGATCACTGCAGGTGTCCCAGAATGGCCTCTTGACCTTCGTTCCTCTAACGCTTCCAGTGGTATATGAAATTCTAATTTTCTATATTAAATATCTCTCCACTCAAAATACATAGAATCACTTTTTCCTCCCTGAATAATCCCGAATGACACAAAGACTTATGCACAAAGGCCCGATACTTTGGTCATCTATGTTGATGAACCTAAATTTTGATTAGCACCAAATTATAGGTGAACATATATGGACATAAAAAATATACATATGGTATTATTTATCTTAATAATGTTCAAAAGGAGACTAATTTGTGGTGTTAGAAGTAAGGGTAGTGTTTGGGGAGGACCGAGGGGGTGGTCATTGGGTGGGCCCTGAGAAAGACTTGTTTGATTTCTTCATCAAGGCTTAGTTGGCTGAGTTACTTTCTGTAATAATTCTTGAGCAAGATAATCATAATTTATGCATATTCTTTTGAGATGTTAAACTTTAATAGAAAGTTTATCTAAAAATTTAAGCTGATAGGATATTTTTCTGTTATTGTTGTTTTTGTTTTGTTTTTTTAGAGAGAGCACAGGGGTTGGGGGAGAGGCAGAAGGAGAGAGAGAGAGAGAGGGAGAATTCCAAGCAGGCTCCATGCTCAGTGAGGAGTCTGATGTAGGGCTTGACACCACAATCCTGGGATCATGACCTGAGCTGAAATCAAGTGTCAGGGGCTCAACCTACTGAGACACCCAGGTACCCCAGGAAATTTTGGCTTTTAATTTCAAGCCTAAAATGACAATTTAATCACTGAGATCAGTCTTACTCTCTGATACAACCGAGGCAGCAAAAAAAAAAAAAAAAAGTGTCTTTTAAAAAAATTTTTTTAAAATTCAGCTGAGACAGAGAGAGACAGAGCATGAGAGAGGGAGGGGCAGAGAGAGAGGGAGACACAGAATCTGAAGCAGGCTCCAGGCTCTGAGCTGTCAGCACAGAGCCCTATGCGGGGCTCAAACTCACAAACCGTGAGATCATGACCTGAGCCGAAGTCGGTTGCTCAACAGACTGAGCCACCCAGGTGCCCCAAAAACCAGTATCTTGCTCAAAGTCTGCCATCAAATACAGTTTTCTATCCATTTATAATCTGGTTTAATGTGAGGGTTAAAAAAAATTTGTAAATTATCTTTTCCTCCATTTTTCAATTATAGTCAAATAGAAATCAACTTTACATAAAAATAGATAAGAGACATCATTCCAAGCTGGTTTGTCATCTCAGGCATTACTTAAAAATGTAAGTCCAGTGAAAAGTTCTATGGGTAACATTGGTAGAGAATGTGCCAATCTTGCCAAGGTATTTAGAATTTAGGAGAAGGAGGCAGAGAAGCTGTTTCAACAATAGACTGTTGTGAATTGGATGTGGCTCTAAATCAAGCAAAAAACACATACTGTAAAATGTCACTAAGAAAGGTAAATTGGATACTGCTTGAAAACCCATACTAATTTTGTCCATTTCCCACAGCTTTTGCTACCATTGTGCCATCTAGATAGCCATCTCTTAAGGGGCCATCCTTGCCCAGAGAATATGAGCTGACATGTAAATGCCCACCAAGTGAGCCCTGTGCTGCAAGGACTTCCACCAAAGGAAGTTTACTTCCTGGGAGCTGGGGATGTCATAGTTAACAAAAGATGAGAAGGTTATTTCTACAGAGTTCTTCCCCCACTTTGCCCTCTCATGAGGGCCTAAATCTTAATATATTCTAGGGCATTCTAGTTTCATTGCAATACACATATGGCTTTGAAATCTTTTCATTCATTCTTTTTGAGAAATCAGCAATAGTGTATGCTTTTGAGATTCTTTGCATCCAGCCCAATTCAGAAAAGACTACTTCTCGTAATCTATTCGTTCAACATACGTTTATTGAACTTCCATTGAATACATGGCATTGGGCTAGGGGCTGAGGTCACATGATAAATAAGATACAGTCTCTGCCCCCAAGAAGTTCATGATTGGTTGCAAAACAGTCATATAAAATAATAATTTAGTTGCAGGAATGAATTTTGGTACTGGTTAAAGCATATCATTTAAGCTGTAACTATGAGTTTTAAATTCTATTTTCTTGATAGCTCTTTGCTGGTGACCTTACAGTATGAGGCTTGCTGTTAGTTTGGATAAAAGTTTTTTTGAAAATTCATCCTGCCTGACTTCATTTAAATGTACTAAACTTGGGTAGAGTTTGGGGGCATTTTAAGTTCAGATGAGAAGAATATGCCTATAGGAAGTAGGCTGGGATTTCTTGCTTAAAAATGATACTAATGAGGGGATCCTGGGCGGCTCAGTCAGTTAAGTGTCTGACTCTTGATTTCAGCTCAGGTCGTGGTCTCGCAGTCGTGAAGTTGAGCCCTGTGTCACGTTCCACACTGAGCATGCAGCCTGCCTAAGATTCTCTTTCTCTCCTTCTGGTGCTCCCCCCCACTTCTGCTTTCTCTCTCTCTCTGTCTCTCTAAAAAAAAAAAAAGAAAAGACAAAAGAAAAATAAGAAGAACAAGAACAATAAAAGTATTGATTAGAAGTCAGGAGAGTAGGGAATTTTGTTGCAAAAAAAAACTTCTATAGTAGTGACTTGTAAACTAAGTTTGAGAAGATTCTAAGACATACTAATGTTGTGTTAAAGGTAAAATATGGTGTCAGGTATATTTAATTGTCACTTGTCCATCATCAGACAATACTACAGGGCAAACAACTCAGAGCATGGAAACATAAGGGTAGTTTTTCTAGACCATGAATTTCTGTATCTTCTCAGAGCAAAGAAATTCTATCTCAATACATGAGATACCTACTTGCAGTTATTCCTGATTTGTTCAGGGAGATAAATTATCTGCCAAATGTGGCCAGAGACTTGAACCAGAAGCGATTATCAGTCACTCAAGATGTTGTTGACCTAATTTTTATTGCCCAAGGGTTTGAGTGAATCAGTATTTGGTTAAAAAGTTTACTGCAGGATTCTCCCTCAGCCCTGATGGAAATTTCTGGTGATGAGTACCCAAAAGGCCATGGATCACAGGTAATGTGACTTGGGCCAGATGATGGAAGTATAGGGAATGAGGCTGAAGTAGATAGTACCCGGACTGAGTTCAGGGGCAGCCTCTGCTTAGCTGTGACTAATCATTGCCTAGGGGAACGCAGGCCAAGTACATTCAAGAGAAGCTACTCTAAAAGGAAGCTGGAAATCTGCATATTTTGGAGGGGGGTTCCTAATTTTTAATTGTAGTTAGTTAATGCAAAAATTAGAAAAAGAAAAGGAAAAGACGGTGCTCCCAGCTACACTATGGAAGGATATGAAAGCTCTTTGCTCCCATGGAAACAAAAAGAAAAACCCATACAAAATTTAAACCATACTTTTCTATGGGGCTACCAAAAAGCAGTGGACACAGGGAAGCCTTGATGAGCAGAACTGGCTCAACAATTCTCCCTCCAAACCCAAATTTGGCTGAGAAGGCAACTGTAAAGAAGAAGATGGTAAGCAAAAAGGAAGTAATATATTACCTTATGTTCCTGTGGTAATTGGATTCCAGGACCCTGATGAGTTGGATCTAAAGGTGAACCCAAAATACCTTCGACTGCAGCTGACCTTTCTCCCAGCTTAAATATTAACAAGATCAAAAGGTAGTGGTAAGGAAGGTTGGGTTGTGGTCAACATCAGTTTTCATCAGAGAAATGCAAATTGAAACCACAATGAGATACCATTTCACTAAACCACTAAAATGGTTAAAATGAAAAGTATGACATCAAATGTTGGCAAGAATGTGGAACAGCTGGAAGTCTTACACACTGCTGGGGGAGTGTAAAATGGAATAACTACTCTGAAACATTCATCGGCAGTTTCTTTTTTTTTTTTTAGTTTATTTATTTTGAGAGAAGGAGCATGCACACATACAAGAGGGGAGGGGCAGAGAGAGAAGGAGAGAGAGAACCCGAAGCAGGCTCCACGCTGTCACCACAGAGCATGATGTGGGTCTCAGTCCCTCATCACGAACCGTGAGATCATGACCTGAGCTGAAATCAAGAGTCAGACACTTGGGGTACCTCGGTGGCTCAGTCGGTTAAGCATCCAACTCTTGGTTTTGACTCAGGTCATGATCTCACGGTTCGTGAATTCAAACCTCACATCGGGCTCTGTGCTGACATCATAGAGCCTACTTCGAATTCTGTCTCTCTCTCTCTCTCTGCTACTCCCCTGCTCGTGCTCTCTCTGTCTCAAAAGTAAATAAACATTAAAAAAAAATAATTGAACACTTAAGTGAGTCATTGGCAGTTTCTTATAGTGTTATGTATACCTCTATCCATGATAAAGCAATTCCATTCCTATGCATATACTCAAGAGAAATAAAAAAATTGTGTCCTCCCAGAGACTTCTACAACACTGTTCTTTCTAGCAACTTTATTGATAGTAGTCTAAAATACTCCTGAAAATAATGGAAGTCATTTCCATCAAATGCCCATCAACAAAAGAACATATAAGTAAATTGTGATATCCACACAGTGGAATAAAAAGGAATAAACTACTGACATATGCACCGACAATATGAATGAATCTTGAAAACATTATATTGAGTGAAAGAAGCCAGACACTAAGTAGTACATACCTGCAAATTTTATTTATATGAAGTTCGAGAATACCCAAAACCAATGTATAATGATATAAATAGTAATAATGGTTGCTTTTACAAGGAAAGGTCAATTCTTGACCAGAAAAGAAAACAAGAAAACTTTCTGCGGTAATGGAAATTCCAATATTCAGTGTGCTTGAGGTGTATGCATTTCCCTTTGTAAAATTGTATCATAATGAAAAATAAAAAAACTAAAATAATAACAATCATAATGGCATGTGGGCCAAATAGAACAGTTTCATGACCTGTTTCCACCTGTGACTTCAGTCTGGTAGATGAAAGAGCCCTCCCTGCAGGCACCAACCCAAGAATTCATGGAAGGAAGAATGGTCAGTAACCCCTCCTCTGGGCTTAGGAAGATCTCCTTATTGTTTTGGCTACTAAGAGATGGCCAGAGTTTTTCAGCAAGAAGATGGATATGAGTGATCACAGTTTCTGGGTCCCTCTCTACCCCCAGCCTGGGGTTATCACATCCCCACAGTTGTGACCTGGACTTGAGTATGAGGCTCTGTTGCTCTCATCAAAGGCTTAATTTCTGGCCTTTATCATGCTCTCGTGAGCTGCCTGTTCATGTGTTTAGCTATTCTAGGATGCTGCCCCAAGTCCACCATATTTATCCTGAAATACTTTGCTTGAATCAGAGCCAAGCTTCTCTCCAAATCAGGAGATCTTAACCTGAGTCTGACCTCTAACGGATTTCTGGACAAAATTCCAGAACTTGAAAGGGAAAATGGCATTTTTATCTTTACTACTCAGTGATGAAAGTTTGCATTTCCTTTCATTATGAATGTAAGCATCAAACTACAGTAATATTAACAGTAATCATCACGATTAGAAATCAGAGGTAATTTACATTACATATTTATAGCTGTGGCAGATATCTCAAAATAGGGTCAATTGGTGTCCAAAGGTGCTAGGGGATAATCCATTCCTTGCCTTTCCCAGCTCCTAGAAGCTCCCTACATTCCTTATCTTGGGGCTTCCTTTATCTTCAGGGCATTTTTGTCCTTAAAACATCACTCCAACTTTCCCTTCCACTGCCCTCTTCCACTTGTATAGACTCTTGTGATTACATCAGACCCATTTTGGTAATCCAGTATAATCTCTCCATGTTAAGATTAGCTGGTTAGCAACTTTAATTGTCCTTCGTCATGTAACAGAATATATTCCTAGGTTCTGGGAATTAGAGGAGGGCATCTTTGTGGGGCATTATTCTGCCTATCATAAGGTTCACAGGTTTCATCAGACAGCCCAAGGTGTCCATGACATAAAAAGTCTAACGCTGTGTCTACACCCTGGTCCGACCCATGTTTGCCTGGTGCTGGCTGTCCTGCTGAATTGTGCCAACCTCACTCTGGCTACCTCTGCGATCAACCTGGACAGAAACCCTGTGAGAGGCACATCCTCTTTCTGGCTTGACCACATTGGCTCATTATCCCCCTCTCTGCCTGACATAGGAACTCCTCCTCCATATGCCTCCAGTTCATTATTTGTCCCAAATTGTGGCTCTCATTCTGTTTTTGAGTCATTTACTTTTCTATTTCTCCAGTTGGACCATGAGCTCCTTTAGAACATGACTGAATCTCTTTCACTGTATGTCTCCATCCTGTATCCTAACTGTATCCAAACCATCATAAGAAGTTATGTTCTGTGGTATGAATACATGAACCAGAACTTCATAAAAGGAAAAATCGAAACTAGAGGAATTTAAGAAACATACTACAACTAAATCTAAGGTCAAAAACAAAAGATATTTATAAAAATGCTTCTACTTCTGGGCTGACTTTACAATATATTTCACTGTGGGTTGTCCTAGAGCCCAGATTTGTTACCTAATTCTAGACTGTGCCCAAATCAAATCTTGGGAATCCTGGGGTCTGAGAGAGGGAATTACATGGACTTTAATGCAAAGGGTGCCAGCCAAAGTCTCTGGGAGCCATTTTACAGTGGGTAACACCGGGCGATGGCCCAGCTTCCCCCTCAATTTTGTTATGGCCAAGGCAAGACCCTATCCTGGACCTGTGGATATTACAGGGACAGGGGACATGGATATGCCTCCTTCATTGGCATAAAACAAACTGGAAACACCTATAAGCTCTCAGAAATCCCAGAACATGGAACAAAGAAGGGACTGAAAGTCTAAAGTAGGATAGGCTAGATTTCGGAACTTTCTGTTTGTTACTGGAATGTGAAGTCTTAACCTTTGCATCTTGGGATTATGCCCTAGATTAAGTACAGGGATAGCCTAGTTTTATAGAAAACCTTTACAGTTGAAAATAGTTATTAAAATGAGAAGGTCAGCACGTGGTCCTTCGAACTAGAGCCTTAAATGAGAGTTCAGTAATACCCTCAAGTTTCATTGCCACTAAGCTTCATGAGAATATAACAGCCTTGAAGATACACCGTCCTATATTTCTTTGCCTGATGACTTTAATTGCTATTTTCCTCAATAAAATTGTATGCAGTGCTGAACTGTCAACGATCTTTGGGCTAAAAGTCAAGATCCCTGGATCTAGCCATAGTTTTCCCTGTAGCCAGCAATATGATGCTAGCAAATTATTTCATGTCATTTGAAGAGCTTTTTAAAAATTGAGGTGTCTAGGGCCCCAGGCACACACTTTTTGCATCAGACATGTCATTGAATATCACTGTATATTGAACAAATGCCTGATGATTCTTACCATCAGAAGGCCACTGGAATAAGTAACTACATTCTGGTAGTGGATGTGTTCACCTCCCAAAAGAAAAGCACCAGGACTCTTTGTGCTTAAAGTAACAAGGCACCAAGGGGTCGACTTTGATTTTGCTTCCGTTGGTAAACAACTAGGTAGTACAAACAGCATTTTCTTGCAATAGTCTCTTTAATAAATGGCAAATGTTTTTCTTCTGGCAATCAATACTGGGGATTAGTTTGCTTTCTATCTTGCAGAGATCTGGAATAAAATTACATTTGAAGTCTTCCTCCACAAAAACAAGTTTACCAAATATCTATCCTTCCAGCAAACCACTGAGATTTAAATTGCACCTTAATATTATTCTTCCATCTTCCAATTTAGCCAGAAGATTTTTGTGGGAATAAAAATATGAAACCTGAGGGAAGGGGTGAGGTGGGAGGGAAGCAATTTCACAGCTTCAGCAGGCAAGAATTGGCATGCTAACCCGTATTTGCAGTGTTTCTTCCTGCTCACTAAAGTTAAACCAGAAAACAGTTTCTTCTGGTCACTTTTATATCCTTCTTGTTTTTGTCCCTCTTGTGCTGGAAGTCTGAACCCAGAGAATAGACTTAATTTCTGTGCTGTTGATTGAAAAAGCAAAAGTTGGGGCACCTGGGTGGCTCAGTCGGTTGGGCGTCCGACTTCGGCTCAGGTCATGATCTCACACTCTGTGAGTTCAAGCCCTGCGTCAGGCTCTGTGCTGACAGCTCGGAGCCTGGAGCCTGCTTCCGATTCTGTGTCTCCCTCTCTCTCTGCCCCTCCCCTGCTCATGCTCTGTCTCTCTGTCTCAAAAATAAATACAAAAATTAAAAAAAAAAGAAAAAGCAAAAGTATGCCAAGTGCCACAGGTACTTTTATCTAAGAAGACTGATTGTATCTTTTTTTTTCCTGCTGAAGAAATAAGGAAAAACAAGAGAAATATGTGAAATGAACTTATCTAAGTCTACACCGTAATCACACATGTGCATTTGTGTGCATATACCCACAAACATAAACTAAGCTCAAGTTAGCATCCTCCAGGTTACGATGGGAGGCCAGGAGCATTCCCTATATACTCTGGCAAGTGAGTACATAAGGATGCAGGGGAATGGCTGGCAAATTGTCTTATGTTCTTTTCTCTGATATTAGCCTGGCTGGTGTGTAGAGACCCTTGGATAGTGCTGTTACAGGTACTGAACTCAAGCCCTGTGAAGCCTGTCAGGCTGACGGATGGAAGTGCTCTCAAAAGTCTGTCAACCCTGCCTGTCAAACACCTGCCAAGCATCTTCAAATGGAAGACATGCCAGGCTGACTCAACAAAAAACTTAGCATCACCCGGTGGGAAAGGCTGCTGGAGGAAGTGAAGGAAGACAGAAGAGGGGAAATAGCTTTGGTTTTACGTGGGAAGAATCTGACTTGTTAGGTCTGATTTCTGGGAACAATCAAGGCAGGTTTTCTTGGTGTCATCGTAATCACCTTCTGTGCAAAGTGGGGGGGGGGGGGGAGGCAGTAAGTAGCAACAATTAATTTGCATTATCAATGGATTTTTATTATTATTTTTTTCTTTCTAGGAATGCTTCTGACTCACAAAGCATGTTATATAGCCATCTGTTTTCCCTTAAAGATAAATTCTGTTACATTTATTCATTTCTGTCTCTTCAGAAGATGTATCAACATTGCCAATATTGGGCATCTGTGTGTGTGAGGGAGAGTGGAGAGGGAGTGGGGGGAGCATTTTGTGTTTTACTTTTTTATACAGGTTAAGTGTTGTGTCAGTTGAGGGAACCCTTGGAAGTTCTCTTGCTTTCTGGTCTCCAAACTCCAGTGTCCATTCTCACATAGGACCAGATGCTGTGTAGAAATCTGAGCCAAAACTTAACTTACCCTGGGGGCTTAGATGGGAAAGAACTTTCCGAAGGTGGTACTGAGGGATTCATGCAAATGAAAACTCTGAAGGAGGTCTGGGTTCTTTTCTGGTTTGGCACTGTTTTTAGAAGGCACTTCACTTATCCACTCAGTTTTTATTTTATTTTATTTTTTAGTTTTCTCAAAAAATGTAGTGTGCCCTCCCTCTTTTTGAAAAAAAAAAGAGGCAAAAAATTAACACAATCATGTTCTGCTTTTCTACTCTCTGGTTTCTCCTTTTTGCTTACTTCCTACCCTCTAATAGAAGACAAATATTCTCACCTCCTCTATCCATGTATTCAACAGTTTCAGCTAATGTCTGAGCAGGCAAAAGTTTGCATATGTGTAGTTGGGGGAAGTGGACATGGCCGTTGAGGATCTGGCTTACAGTGTTGCTCCAAGACTGTCCTCTAGAGTTAAGTTGTGTCTGAAGCCAGGAGAGGAAGACACCTGTTTGGGAAGTGCTAAAATAAGCGGCTTATAACTCAGTCCTTTCATCTTTTAGTTTTGGCCCCCAAGGACACTGGGCCCTCCCATTTTCTGTACATGCCTGACCAATGAACTCCCAGATCAGAGCAGGCAACAGAGGAGTAACATGGTATCTATGTACGTACCAAGCTTTGGGGTGCCTGCCAGGCCACAATCCTGAGACCACCTACTCCACTCCCCACTCCCAACAAAACGTAGCATTGCGTTCTGTGCAGAATAAGGACTGAACAGTGTTTGTTGAGTCCATGAGAAAATGGATGAAAAAAATGAATCAACTTGTTTATAGTGCCTCTGCCCCACTGCATTTAGTCTGGGTGAAGACGAGCCAGGAGACCTCTCTGACAAGAAATGAAAACCAGCAGTCATTTTTTTTTTTTTTTTTTTTTTGTTATAGAGAACAAACAAGGGGACCTGAGGCAAAGCCCTCATGCAAAGCCCCTGAGCTCCCTGGGTGCTGATAATGATGAGGGTTAGAGGTAATGTCAGTGGCCCAGAGCTCCGAGAAAGGAGGCTTCTTGGGATCCTGGGGCTCTTCAGCTCATTAGCTTGGACAACCTTCACAGCAGGATTAGTGGTCAAGAAGGCAGTGGGTCAGAGGAGCAGAAATTCTCAGTTCCACTCGGGATTTGGTGATATGGTTTACGGAAGAGCCATCTTTGTAAATGGTGAAAGGGTAAAGAATGGTTGTTACTAGAGATTTTGTGGGCTCACCCTGAGAAATGGATTTGAGCTCTGGCTGTGGAGATAGGGCTGAATGGAGGTTTCATTTTCAAAAACATGAATTCAAGTTTTGTAATAGCATGCAATGTTCTAATGCCTAACCTTTGGATGTTGCCACTTGGATC
The DNA here is from genome assembly GCF_027475565.1 of Acinonyx jubatus. Lineage (NCBI taxonomy): Eukaryota > Metazoa > Chordata > Mammalia > Carnivora > Felidae > Acinonyx > Acinonyx jubatus. Next base: position 26,344,210 of record NC_069380.1, on the reverse strand, counting down.
TTTCCTGACCTGTTATGTCTTGTTGAAGATAGGCGCCTTCAGGAATTATCTGTCTGGTAGCTCCTTGCCTACTTACAAACTTCCATGGGCACATAGTTGCTTCTGTAATTTCTGTAGGAAATCCACAAGCCATATGACAATTAGCACCTCACTGTTCTTTATAGAGATTAGCAATGTGGAAACACTATTATTTTTACCATTTGAGTCCAAAGAGGCATCTGAGAATCTATAATAGGATACACTAAATGTAACACAACAGAAGAGCAATTCGTCTTTCAAGGACATATTTGCTTATCAACTCTCTGGAGGGGCTGTGAGGAAAGCCTCTGTGTTTTGGACCTTTATTTTCTCCAGCTAAGCACATTTTTGTGTGCTTAGAGTAGCTCACCCACTTGTGCTCATTTAAGTTTTAAATTTAAATTTTAAAATTAAATTTTAGCATTTAAAACTTGTCCTAAAGCTTCTGTACTCCTTGAAATGTTTTTAGAAAACCACGTTCTATATCTTTTCACTTTGGTTGGCTCTGCCAGAGCTTGTTTGAAACCATAATAAACCATATATGTGATCTCTGTTTCTTATTTGCACACTGTCATAGTTCTCCATTTAGGCTAACCTTTGTTTCTGTCCCAGGTAGGCAAAGACGTTTCTTTGCTTTTGCCATGATCTAGGACGCATGTTCTGTACATGGCAGATGACATTAATGGTATCCAACCGATCAACAAGATAAGGGGTCAAATTTAAGTTGACAGAGAAAAAATGAGACATGAAGTCCTGAACAGTGTGTGAAAAAAAGGGCACAGAGTTACCTGAGTGAACTATATTCTGTTTAAAGGTCCTTGTTCAAATGTAACAGAGAACAGCAGTGACTCAATGCATTAGCATTACCATCCGATGGATATTTGGCCATTTCCTGCTTTGGTCTCTCTGTCCAGCTCCTAGAGGACATATGCCCCCCAGACTTCAAGTTCCCATTAGAAGGGAATTACATCTCTAAAAAAAAAAAAAAATACAGTTTCCAGAAATATAATGTAACTAAATAAAATCCAGTACTGAAGGCAGGAAAAAAGGCCAGCCTCCTGATGCTTAGTTGAAATAGCTCCTACAGCACACGGGACACATTTTATTCAGTTCTTCCATGGAAGACAGATTGGAAAAATGAGAAGCAGTTGAGTTTGAGAAATTAATTATTGTTTTTGTCAAATGCCCTAACGCTTTAAATGTAGGATTAGATGGACATCATCTGGGGACCAGTTGCTGAGAGGCAGCATGGACAGAGGAGGAAACAAAAGCAAAATGTTCTTGAGTCAGTCATTTGATCAGTTCTCCTGGACAAAGGACAATCTTGTGTCGTAAGCATTCAGGGTTACAAGTGCAAGATGTGTTCATTCTACATTCTCATGTACACCAGGGGCATAATCTGACCCAGGTGTAACCCAACCTGGGAATAAAAAAGGTCCTTATAACAGGAATTAATTATACTTGTCTGGAATTTTTCCCCTCATTCCTGTTGTGGGATTTAATTAATCCTTAGGCAGAGGTCAGACACTTCAAGGCAAATGCCATAGAAGGGCAAAGAATTATCTTAATATGGGTTACAGTTAGATACAGGCAGTTTTCACTTTATTACTATTATCAATTGTTTAAAGAACTCTACTGAATGATTTCATTGTATGTGTGCCTTGAGGCTTTCTAGAACAATTTGGAAAATACATTATCAAATAAACCACAAGATTATTAAAATGACTCTAAACAGCATGAACCCAATTTTCAGCAGACATTGTAATACCCATATTTACTCATATTTCATCCACTTATATAATTATCCACACACCATATTTTGAGGACAAAATTCATTAAAATTTGTTCCCACCTAATTATCTCACCTCCTCCTTAACCCCCCTTTCCTTTTTCCTGTACTTTATTTCTATGGAGCAACTTTCTGGCTTCTAGCAAAAGCCCAAAGGAGAACCTAAGAATTAGAGGCTGAGTGATCTAGATGAAAGTACCAGAATCCCTCCTTCACATGCTTTCCTTTTAGTACATCTACTTTTTCCCATCAAGGAATACCTTTTGAAGAAAATAGAGTGGGTTTGCTGTCACCGCGGTCGGCAGAGGATTAAATTCAAAGTTTCTTCCTACTGCTCTTTGATTGCTTGATTCTTACCTGTTTCTGCCCCCATGTTCCCTGAAGCATTCGAAGTTGGGCTGGAACCTCTGGTAACTGCCAGTGAGCAAGGTTAGAAAGGGGCAAAATGAATAGCAGCTCCTCTGTGGGGGCATCTGCATCTGGCTCCAACCCACCGTGGTCCTAGCGGGTACAGGAGCAGATCTGAGTTGATTTGCCTGGAAAGGTTGCCTGGTAACATGTTTTGGACCTAACATACTAAAGTAATAAATACAAAATTTGAAAGAAAAGGACATTTGCAGTCATGTTGAATCACTTCATAAATGCATTTTCTTCTTCTTCTTTTCTAAGTTTTCTTGCTTTTTTGTCTCTCTCTCATATTAATCATCATAGGTATATTTCAAATCAAGATCTCTATCAGAGTCTCTTCCTCATGTCCAGACAAAATGTTGGATATGGGAGGATGGTTACGTAGCAGGATTCTCACACATAGAGTTGTGACTCTGGGGCTTTTTTTTTTCCAGGAAGCAACTTTATTTGTGCTGGCACGGCTCAGTTGGGTTTGTACCCAAAGAACTGAGCCCCAAACACCACATGGTGTATTTTTTAATAAATGTTCTACTTTTTTGTCTCCCATATATGGTAACATACAAACATGCAGTCTGATTAAGTGGTCTCATGTTACAAGGTGGTGAGGGAGGTTGTCACATACACAGTTTTGCCTTGAGGTGTTGCCTTGAGGTGTTTTTTTTTGTTTGTTTGTTTTTCTTTCCTTAGGGAGAGATCCCTACCACGGTTTGTCATAAGAACACAAAATAACTAGCCTGGCTACATTGCTGGAATAGAAAGAGTGCTAGATTGGTAGCCAGACCACCGGTGTTCAAGTTCCTGCTTTGCTACTACAAATAACTACACAGTTTATTCAGTTGTGAATGGGTATAATGTGATACTTAAAATCTCTATTTCACAATGAAATGAGACAAATGTTGTATAAAATTTAACAAGGGAATACATACTATATAACATAGTGTTTCAACTATACTTAAATTAAAAATAAACAAAAAATGCATGCTACAGAAACGTGAAGTATAGTTCATGGTAAAGAGCAGTGTCATAACTTGATCTTGTGTTTGCTTGTTTGTTTGTTTTTGTTTGTTTCTTCTATTTACCAAACAAATAATAATAGCCAATATTTGTCTCAAGCACTGTGGTAAGTGGTTTGCATGTATTTATTTATATAATTATTGGGTATTATTACCATCTCCATTTCACAGATGAGGAAACAAGGACACAGAGAGCTAAAGCCAAGTTGCCCAGGGTCACAGAGGTGGTAATGGGGGCCTGCAGTGAGTTGTATTTTGTCCGCTACAAACATATCTCCAAGCCCTAACCCCCTCGTACCTGTGCAGGTGACCTAAATTGGAAAAGAGTCTTTGCAGATAGTTACCCTATTTAAAAAAGGGACTTTCTATTAAGTTGAGGATCTTGAAACAAGGTACTTCTGGATTAGGGTGGGCCCCTAAATCCAGTGTGAGTGTCTTTATAAGAGATAGAATGGACATACAGACACATGGAGACATATGTGAACTTGGGGGCAGAGATTGGAGTGGCCCTAGAAATGTCCAGGGCCACCAGAAGCTGGAAGAGGCAAGGAAGGATCCTTCCCTAGTGTCTCTGCTGACACCTTGATTTAGGACTTGTAGGGTACAGAACTATGAAAAGGTCTGTCATTTTAAGCCACCCAGTTTGAGGTAATTTGTTATGGTAATTTGCAGGAAACTATGAACAGGGCCCTAAGATTCAAACAGTGGGAGCATGATTCCAGAATATGAGCACTTGATTATTTTTTTTTCTTTTACTTTTTTTAAAAAATATAAGTAAATTATCCAAGTGGATGTGATATGGTTATTTTGGTGAAATGAAATGGTTAATTGTGGGAGTGTGCTCCTGTGCAAGTTGAGATGTTAAAATCATTGTTATATGAGCATGGCGCTGTAGGAACTCTTAGTTTTTGAAAATGTCTGGTCCAGAGTAGCCTAGGATAAATTTTAAAAGATAAAAATAAGAATACCTTTCAAAATGAGAACATAGTGTATCAACACCGAACAAAGATAAAGTTCCTTAACAAACCCAATAAAAGCAGAACACAAGAACTTTCTACCTAATGAGCTGAGATTGTCAGTTTTAGATCAGTGTTGTCTCATGTACTTAGAAGAGAAACACTATCTGTTTCTTAGAGGTATTGGGTTTCCTGAGCCGGACTAAAACTTTTCTGAACCATCTAGCATTTCCTAGCCATGGTTAACATATTTTTATTCATGTATAAATTTGTGTTCTGTAAAATATTCTCTCCACTTCCACTCATTTGTAAATACACTGTTACAAGGACTTTAAAACTTTAATTCTTTGGAAGATGTGGTATATATATATATATATATATATATATATATATATATATACACACACAATGGAGTATTACTCAGCAATCAAAAAGAGTAAAATCTTGCCATTTGCAACTATGTGGATGGAACTGGAGGGTATTATGCTAAGTGAAATTAATCAGAGAAAGACAAAAATCACATGACTTCACTCATATGAGGACTTTAAGAGACAAAACAGATGAACATAAGAGAAGGGCAACAAAAATAATATAAAAACGGGAAGGGGGACAAAACAGAAGAGACTCATAAATATAGAGAACTGAGGGTTATGGGAGGGGTTGTGGGAGGGGGGATGGGCTAAATGGGTAAGGGGCTAACGAAGCTACTCTTGAAATCATTGTTGCACTATATGCTAACTAATTTGGATATAAATTTAAAAAATAAAAAAAATTAAATTAAAAAAATTTAATTCTTTGGAGGTTGAGGAAACCTCTGGGTGAAGGCTGCTGCCTCTTCTCTTGCTGGGCCTCCTGGGCATCAGCCTTGCACAATGACATCCCAGCTAGATAGCTCAGGAATCAGCTGTTCCACATGCCTCCCTTACCTTTCCCTGAGACCAAAGATCCTCAGGAGATGAGGAAGTAATGAGGAAGTAAACACCACAGCTGGGACCCCAATCCATCTTTGGAAGCATCTAGAGCAGCTACTAAGCTTTGTTTTTTTATGCTCAGTAAAACTGAGTTTGTTTGAGCTAATTCTCTACCTCCAGCTCTGATATCTCTTCTAAGCTCTGATCCCACATTTGTGACTATTGGTCCTAAAGCTCCCCCTTGGTTTTCTGCCAGGTCTGTTGGATTCATATGTCCTTAGTGTAGTGTCTCCTTCTCCCTTCCCAACTGGATCCAAACCTGAGCCTTCCTTGAATTATTCATGCTGTTAAGGGTAACACCATTCTCCTTGGAATTAAGGCTCACAGGTTTTCTATCATCTTTGATTCTGATCCCCATTGGGATCAGATGAATGTGCTTCCAATCAATTACCAGGGCTGTTAATTATACTACTCCATAACATCTCTCATTTCCAAATTGTCCTCTCCATTTCCACTGCCATTACCTGCCAAGGTCAAGTTATGACAGTCTCCTGCCTAAGATTAGGGCAACAGCCTTTTGCTTGGGGCCCAAATGTTTTCTTTCCCACCTCATATATCATACCTCTGCAGTCATGATTTGCTTATGCTCTAAAATTTCCCACTTCTCTCTCGCATCTACAAGATAAGTTTTACATTTCTTAGCTGGTTTCTGATGTCCCTTTACAGTTTGGTCTCAGAATGCCTTTTCATACTGGTCCCTGCTACTGCCCTCCCTTTGCACAGCCAGACTTCAGTATCTCCCCTGTCTGCAATTCAGAAAGTGAGCTATTCACTGCTCATTTCCCTGACTCCTTTTATTCTGTGTCCACAGCATGTAGAATCAGGTCTCCCCTTTTCTGCATGTTTAAATTTTATCCCACACAAACATCTCTCAGATGCTACCTCTCCCAGGATTCCAGCACCACTACCCAAGGTAGAGGTAAAGTGCTAGATGCCAAGAACGCAGACAAAACAAGAACATTTTCTTGAGTTTTTTATAACAGTGAGGAGGCAGACAACTGAATCTGGAGTGATATGAAATTAGATGCTTTGGGTGCTGCATGAAGGCCATCTGACCTCAGGTTGGTGGAGAGGAAACAGAACAAATGTGGGGCTTCAGACAAGAGCTGGTAACAGGGCAGGCATTCAGCTGCTCTGATGCCCCAGCTACCAAGCCCCGTTTCTGGGGTCTCTGCAGGATCCAGCCTGACAGGAGGTCTGTTTCACCACTTGTTTCAGCACTTTGGCCCACATTCATTTGGATTGGTCAGCGTTCGCCATTTTATTTATTAAATATTTTACATTCCCAACACCCACCCCCGCCAGCCTGTTTCACTCACAACCAGTGCAAGGTTGGGATTGGCAGAGATGGTGGCAGAAAGAATAAAACTCCCTTTGACCAGGGCTTCCTCCAACACTTCCCAACGTGGTTACTCTTTTAGGGCTGATGCCCTGCTCTTGGAGCGGCTGCTTTGTGATCACAGAAATCCCGTGTTGTGTCCTTTCCCCAGAAAGTGTTTCTCATCCTCATCATTTCTCATTATTCTGCCATTTCCAACATTTCTGCATTTCTTCTTGTTTCTTGTGCGTTCAAGACCCTGTTTTAGGCTCCAGTTCTCGGACGTACCATCAACAAGGGCAGTGAAGTCATTGAGTCTCACATATTTGACCCATGACTTAATTATGTTTTCAGCAGGAAGGCACTCACCTCTTTTCTTCCAGAAAACAGAATTTCTTTCTGATGCCACGTCTTGCTCCAGTCATTGGCATTCCCCCTCTGTGTCCTCTCCACCAAGCCTGGACTCCTAACGTCCAAGCAAATCCAGAGACTGGGCTGAAATCACTAAAAGAGTTACTGTTTGAGTTGACAGTCTCACTATTGTCCGCTGAAACATTACCGGTAAGTTCAGGTGGCAGCTGGAGAACACAGCTGAGAAAAGGTTTCCATTATCAGAGGCCTCAGTGATAGGTTTTCATTATCAGGGTTCGGAGGGGCTGGAAACACAAACAGGTTGAGTCTTGGTGAGGTCAAACATCAACTGATTCTCTCAGCACACTGTCAACACCATGGGTTTGCCAAGTTTCTTGTACAAAACGCTGCTGTTTTTCTCTAAAGCAGTTTATGTGCTCAGCAGTAAAGCCAAGGCAAACTCACAGTTCATTTTTATGCCATATTTGGGGACTCGACCTGTGTGATCCAGAGGCCTGGATGGTTGGGCACAAACCTTTCATTGGTTAAAGCCCTACATGTCTTGTAAGTTCAACCAGGTCCCGCAGCCCCTTCCCCCACCCCGGCTAACTCTTGAGCTTTGCTAATTAGCTGTGCTGATCATTATTTCCCACTGGCTTGTCCCCTTTCCCTGCCCCATTCTGGCTTGCTGGTACCTGATCATTTCACAGAGCTATTATTTGTTTTGGCTAGGCGAAAACAAATTCAACACAACAAAACAACACCCAAACTCAAGGAAGCATAGGGTAAAATGTTGCATGTGTGTAATCAGTCCCTATGTCTTAGGGGTGTTGCAAATTGAGTTCCTGTCTTGTCTTCATGTCACTTTTGAAGCTTTTTTGTCCCAGTCTGTATTCATCTAGTTCGGCTTCCTCCTTGAGGTTGGAGCTAAAGCTCCCAGCTCTCACTTGTAGCTGTTCCAGAGATGTTTCTCCTGTGTTATCTATCTATCTATCTATTTTTATCCTTTGTTTGGCTTCAGAATTCTCTCATAGTTCTCTTGGTCTGTGCCTTATTCTATTTGTAGGGTACCTGGTATTTACTATAAGCAACTAACTTTATAACGAATACTATGTACAGTAGTGGGGTCGTCTGTTCCCTTTTATTTGCAGTTGCAGCTAAGAGTAACACCTAATAAATTAAGCATTTCTAGCAGAATAGCCTGCTTTCACATCATTTTGTCAAAATGACTCTCCATGAGTGATGTAATCAAGGCAGGTTTTTGTAGACCACCTGTTTGCTGTCACTGCTTCTTAGAAGCATCTTTTTTATTCTTGATCCTTAGATATCAAAATACTTTAATAATTTGGAGCTATCCTAAGATATTTAAAGCACTTTTTGTTCTGGAATTTAAATCCCCGAGTTAAATTTTTCTGTATTGAAGTATAATGCACATATAACATTATATTAGTTTCAGGTGTACAACATGACTTAATATTTGTATATATTACAAAATGACCACCACAATAAATCAGTCATCGTACATAGTTACAAATGTTTTTTTCTTGTAATGAGAATTTTTAAGATCCACTCTCTTGGAAACTTTCAATTATGCAACAGAGTTATTATGAACTATAGTCACATGCTGTGCATTGTATCTCCAGGATATATATATATGTGTATATATATATATATATATATACACATATATATATATCAGATATATATATATACACATATATATGTGTGTGTATATATATATATATATATATACTGGAGATGATAGATAGATATATATATATAGTATATATAGTATTATAGATATATAGATATATATATAGATATATATAGATATATATACCTGGAGATAGATAGATAGATAGATATACATATATATACATATATATATATATATATATATATATATATATATATATATCCTGGAGATAGATAGATAGATATACATATATATATATATATATATATATATATATATATATATATATATATACAGGATATATATGCCATATATGGTGCTGAACATTCACTTCTGGAGTAGAGAAAGGGCATCCATCGTTTGCTTCACCAGAGAACCCACACCGTTAGTTTTACTCTGTCACTGCTCCTCCCCAAACCAATCCTGATGGCCAGAGTGATGTGTGGGCTGTAGCCATCCAAGCTGTTAATTTGTCTGCATAACGTAAAGGGCTTAGCATCTTTAATCAAACTGACAGAATTTAATTGGCTTTGTGTAAGTCTGGTAATGAAGTGATAACATTTGGGGCCCTAAATGTTTAAGGAGAAAGAAATACCATCGGTTCAAGAGTAACAACACATTTCCATGGTAGTGTCAGACTGCCAGAATTGGCCTGCCAAGCCACACAATTTAGAGGCCTTATGGTATTGTATTATCAAAGGTCCACTAAGTCAAGAGCAGGGTGTGTCAAATTGATCACAAAGGTCTCAGGAGGTGCTCGAGAGACGTATAGATTCCTAGACCCTCTCTTAGTGATTGTAATTCAGTAGGTCGAGTGAGACTGGATATAAAATAGAAAAATCTGCATTTGTAATGAAATCTCTGGGTGCTTCTTATGATCAAGCAAGCCCAGGGAACAATGTTGCAAAGAAAGTAACTGAATTACTCTGTGGTAGAAAGAATAAGAACACATCAAGATCCAGGGAGAGCTTTAGCACAGATACTCATTAGTAGGTGCAAAATCCGCAGGAGGCTTCCACTCCCTGGGTGGTAGTCCCTCTTCACACACGTACTAGTTTCAGCCCAGTTTGGTCTAAGAATTTTGACAGTCTCCTTAGGCTTAAATCAAAGCTTTGGGATAATTGTTCAGACTTTCAGATTCTTCCCCTTTCCTTGGAACTCTCTCCAAGGTTGTTTGGGTAATGGGGGGAGGGGGCAGGGGGCAGGTGGTGGTTCAAATAAACCTCAGGGCATGGGGAGAAGGTGACCCCTGGCCTGGTGCTGAACTTGACTGAGTGCTGGCTGTCCCCTGCTAAAGGGAATTGGGCCCGTTTTGTTGTTGGTGTCTGTGGCCAATTGTCACAGACTAGGAGTCTGGAGTTCTTGCTTGTCCAGCAAGAGAGCGGATGCAGAATTGAATAGAAGAGAGGCTAATGTCCAGGAGGAGACAAGACCCCCTGAACAGGAGTTTTGCCTCCGTATTTATTGAGCTCACAAGATATTACCCACGTGGTGAATGTGAAGAAAACAAGATCTTACCCACGTGAATGTGGAGAAAACACTGAGACAGTAATCATTAACTTGTGTAAGAAGCAAAGGGTCTGGGTGACAAGTGGAGTTTGTGATCAAGGTACATTGGTGCCAGATGGAAAGTAATTTCCTGCAGGTGACATAGCAAATTACTCATGATCCCATTACAATATATCGCTAGCTGACCTTGGGCGCTTTGTCCCACGATGGTGGCTTTCCGCCCTAAGCTTTTTCCAATCCATTTATATAAGTAGAACCCATTTCCCCACAGTCAATGACCTCCCGATTTTTCTTTCTTGACTGGCTCTGGCCCAGGTCTTCTCCTTGCTGACTTTCCTGCTTTTGGCTTTCCCTCACATGTAGATAGCTCCAAGTCTTTCCACATTTGGCATGTGGCCCCTGGCCACGATAGCTTCTGTAGGCTTATCTGTCCTACCTTTACTTCAGCCCCATGATGTCAGGCCCTAAAGTTCCCAGCCTATTGTCTGTGCTACACAGAAGCTGCAGGAGGTTTAGAAACAACATCAGACCCATTTTCTGCTTGGGCATGCTGTCTACCTTCTTCACTGTGATGGCTTCTGTGAGGGAAAGGGGTAGGAAGCAGAAGCCCCTCTACCCCCATTGTTTCTCGTAGCCTGTCCAGGGGACCTTCTGGTTTTACACTGAATTGCCAGGGTGGGAATATCAAGTTATGACTTCCCATCATCTCCTCCCACGCGTATCCCCGCACCCCTCCCACCCCCACAGTCTCTCAGATTGATAAGGGTATGGTCTTTCTGTGACTTCCTCCTCCTGCTTTCCCAGGCCTTTTGTATACAAAACAATGATTTTATCCTCCCAATCAGCTTCTTAATTAAATGGGGCAAAATTAATTTAGGAACTCCTTTCCCTTTGACAATACCCAGCTCTCTAGCTGATGGTCTTGCTGCAAAAATCCTAACTGGATTATCAGAGGGGTATTTGTCAACTTTTCTGTAACTCCTGCACCAGCCCCCTCTGCCCACCAGTCCCGCCTTTGCCCCTGGGGGCCTCATCTGGCCCAAAGATGGAGGTCATACAGTCAGAAAAATCTGGTAAAAGTTTAAAAATATTGACCATCCCGATGGAATAAAAAGTTTTGCTTTTTCAGTTTTCCATCTCAAATAGGCAACTTTTACTTCCCACAATCTTCATTTGATACCAGTTTTGGAAACACTCTGATATTAGATTCTTTAATATTTCCTTTTTTCCTCCCCCAAGAAAATGTTTTAAATGTGAAATCACAATAAAGATGATCTGAGTTGTTTGTTTTTTGTTTTTTGTTTTTTGTTTTTTTTCTCAACAGGGATGAGTTGTGAAAAGAACACTGAATTTGGCATCAGATCGCTTAGGTCCAAATCCATGCCCTTTGACTTCTGGGCTTCAGTTATAACATCTCTGTTTTGGGATAATGAGGAACTTCTTGGGGGCGGTTGTGAAAATTATTGGAAAGGGCGGTGTGGATATTCTTGGAAAACTTTAACTCACGTTGGAGATTTTTTAAATTATAAAAAAAAAAAAATAAGTTCTAGTGTATGTATGGCTGTAAAGTACCAAGTCCACGGGTACAAGTAAAGATAATTTCTGGGAGTAACCCTAGGTTTTCTCTGCTCTATATTAGCTCCCTGGTGCCAAATTATGGGCATCTTCAAGACCCTCATGTTTTTCTTTAACTGCCTGGAAACACCCTTCCTGGGGAAGTCCCAGATCTCAGCTCTTCATGACCTTTTCATTAAATAACAGTTGCCTCTCTGGGGCACTTGGGTAGCTCAGTCGGTTAGGCATCCGACTTGGGCTCAGGTCATGATCTCACGGTTCATGAGTTTGAGCTCCGCTTTGGGCTCTGTGCTGACAGCTCGGAGCCTGGAGCTTGCTTCAGATTCTGTGTCTTCCTCTCTCTCTGTCCCTCCCCCGCTCGTGCTCTTTCTCTGTCTCTCAAAAATAAGTAAATGTTAAAAAAAATTTTTTTAATTAAAAAAATAAGTAACAGTTACCTCTCTATGGACCATTTGTTGGCCAAAAATAGGTTCATTCAGTAGATCAGGTATTTTAGGAATCTTAGCTTCAGCAAAAGGTCAGGAATTATTGGCTCATGTAGCCTGCTTCCCCCACCCCCTGCCCTGTGCCTAACCAATTTCTCCACATCTCTACTCTGTTTCCCTACAGTCAGGCACCCTCCTTGTAGTTGCCTCCATGAGTTTCATCCAGGTTTACACCGGTAGGCCTGCAACCCCAGGTGAAAGAGAGTTTCTCACGTCTGGTAGCTACAAAGAATGTCCACATTTTCCTGACGTGTGTCTCCTTCCCAACTCTAAGCCAATTACTGTGGCCAAGGAGAAAGAATGGAAAATGATGATTTAACTAGCCTGGAGTAGCAGCAGTGTATGTACTGGCGGAGAGTCCTGAGAGGAAAATCAAGGTGCTGTTACACAAGTGGGGGATGAACATCAAACAGGCAAAAATAACAGATGCCACCACATTGGCTAATGTATAGTGGAACCTGGGCCAGTGTCTTGCGTTTGCCAGGATGTTCAGCCTTTGAACCCCTTAGAAATCTATGAGTCTCCATAGGCAATTTCTGCCTCATTGGAGATAGACAGAGGAAGTGTTTTGAGGTCTATAAGCCCCAGTTTCCCCAGGTGTATAGGTAGAAATACTTTGCTGACAAAAGTGGAAGGTATTCATTGTTACTCATTGCTATTCACTATACTTTCTTACTCATCATTATGTCTAGCCACTAGCAGATGCTTGGTACATGAATGAAGCTCACTCATTACATGTTTGTGGAGTGAATGGATAAATAAGTGAATATATCTTTATTGTAAGGATTTGAGATGTGTTGTCATAAATTTTTCAGGCCCCCTCGTTTCATTTACCTTAAATTGCATAAGGTTTTGTGTTGATGTATTCTGTCCCATGCTGAACACCTTTATGGTTATGTAATCTAGTGTTCTGGAAAAATTAAAGCATTAAAATGGTTCACCACTGAGAGACATGCAATTGAAGGAAAAAATCTCGAAGGTTACAACAAAACTCCCGTGTTGGGAATAATATTATCATTTGATCTAGCCAATAGTGCTATGGTTTAGTTATTAATATCATTGGTTTCGATTTTAAATGTGCAAGATACTAATTTAACAGAGCTTATTGTAAAACATCAACACCAAATATACGTTTGCAGCAAAGCACCACCCCTCTTAAACTGAATTTGCTTTCTTAGATTTCAAATTGATATTAAATTAAGGATAGATCACTTTTAACTTCCAGATTGCCTAAATATATCCTGTAGCAAGTTGACTGTATCAGTTATATATTGCTGCATAATAATCTATTCTAAAATTTAGTTGCTTAAAACACAATATATTTTGCTCATAAATCTGCAATTGTGTCAAGGCTCAGCAGGGATAACTCCTCTGCTCCAAATGGGGGTCAGCTCGCGTAGCTTGACTGAGGGCTGGGGGGTCCACTTTCATGGTAGCTCATTCACACAGATGTGAAGTTGGTGCTCCCTGTTAGCTAGAAGGCTAGCCAAGACTATGGGCCAGGGACCTCAGTTCTTTTCATGTGGGTCTCTTTCTGTGCTGTTTGGGTTTCCTTGTAATGTGGTTTTTGGGTCTCAAGTATGAGCCTCCTGACAGACAAGAAGTGAAAGCTCAGTGTCTTTAAGACCTAGGTATGAAATTAGCATAGTACCTCTTTCTCTGAATTCTGTTAGTTAAGCAGTCATAAAGCTCCAGACTTATGGAGAGGTGATATAAACCTATCTTTTCATAAGAATGTCAAAAAATTTCATGTCCATGCTTTATAAATACCACAGTGAACTGAATTTGACTCTTGTCCATGTAAATGAAGTGTCACTGATACATTGAATTGCGATAATATCAATTTTGTAAGAATATCAGAATTAGTTCAGCTTCTTAGAATATGAAACCTCTTCCCTTTGATTCAAGAAATGTGGCTCCAGGGAGACATGGGTGGCTCAGTCAGTTGAGAGTCCAACTCTTGATTTCAGCTCAGGTCATGATCCCAGGGTTGTGGGATCGAGCCCCACATCAGGTTCCACACTGAGCATGGAGCCTGCTTAAGACTGACTCTCTCTCTCTCTCTCTCTCTTTCCCTCCCACCTCTTCCTCTGCCTCTCTCCCCTGCTAGTGCTTTCTCTCTCTCCCTTAAAAAAAAAAAAAAAAAAGAAAAAAGAAAGAAAAGAAATCTGGCTCTTGTTCCCGTTCTCCAATGAAACCATTCCCAAGATGTGTAAGTTTCCCTTTGGGAGCTGTGTTGATGAATGCTCACAGGTCAAGGTGGCCCTGATCACTGTACTCAGCTGGAATTTGGCTCGTGGCTATAATACCCTTCATTGCAGCTAACGTGAGAGCTCAGCTTGCCAAGAGACTTGTCAGCCAAGTAATGCCTACTCTTGTATGAGAAATAGCCCCTAACTTGGAACACTTCAGTTCTTACCAGAAAATTGTTCAAAACAATTCAAATGTGAACTCTTTATGGTACCTCTTTACTTGAGTTATTAGGGGTGTGGTTGGGGAAGCGTAAAGTAAACAGGTGAACAGCTTCCTGAGAAAACAGTGGGACAGTGGGACTATTCAGAGCATTCCCAGGAAACATAACCCTTTAGGTAATGTTGGATCTCCTCCTGGGAAAAGATTTCAGAGATCATATAATCTGTACTTCTCCTGCCAGGGAATTATGCCAAGGTCAGGAGTACCACACAGACATAAGAATGGGACATAAGGGTAGGAGAGAATAGGGGTATATTTCTTCATAACAACCAGAAAAGTTTAATGTGTCTTCCTAGTATACATTCATCTATCAGGCAAAGCTGTGCAATGGATTTTAGAAATACTTTCTGGGGACCCAGTATGATCTAGGATATAACAGAAAGAAATGTACGTTTTTATTCTACTTTTCTTGCTATTTCTCTACTGAGAAGATTCCCTCTGGGGGCTTCCTCATGTTGACAAAAAGCAGTTCTGGTCACTGTATTTGGTTAGCATGTGGTATCCAGACCCTGGAAATACTGCAGTCCTAGGGGGAGATGGGAAGGGTAATGTGACTATTGTCACTAACCTTTGTCTACTCCAAGATTTATGCAATGGAGGAGGAGTGAAATCCTGGAGATTCTTTCCCAAAGGGAACCTTTCATTTGTCAAAAATACTTGTTATTCTGGACATTGAGTAGGTAAAGTTTTTCTACATATATATAGGGAAGCACTCTCAGTATGTATAAACTGCCACCCCCAAATTTGGCCAAGATCAGATAATGCAGATTTTTATTTCCTACCCACTCTTTTCTCATGGTCGGATGCTCCCCTGGGATGTTCTATTCTTTGAGCACAAATGTATGCCAACATCCCTAAAAAAACCTGTTTGTTTCTTTGTGTGATGGTGGTAGAATGTCACACCCTCTTAAAAGTTGTAACACAACTTGGTTATAGTTCCCTTTCAAGAAATACCCCCAGCCAGTTTGTCAAGGAAACTGGAAAGAAATCAAGGTTGAGACTATTGTTAATTGGTTTTTAATTAATAAGTCTGAGAAACCTATCATTATGAGGAATTGGTTCTTGGAGTCATACCAAATTTATTCAAAAACAGGAAGTAAATAGTCTTACTACCTTTGAAACATAAATTGTCCCAGTATCTTCAAACTTGAATATACTTTGAATGTACCTCCAAAGATTTCTTATATAAATGAATTTGTTGTATCTGCTTTTAACCTTATGCATTTCTTGTGCTAATGCATTTCTATTTCAACCTGCTAACTATTATTCTTTTAAATGTCCTATTTCACAATGCAGTACATAAAGGAGGGCTGTACATTTCATTACTATTTTGAAAGTTGTAAGTGGCATTTGCCTATGACACCTGTTGGCTTGGTCCCTGGGTTTTCTTCTTCCTTGTGTTAATATGGACACATAAGACCCAGAAGTTGCATCTTTAGGTTAGTTGGTCAGTCTTCTCAGACAGAGGGGGACCTTTCTCTTCTCACTGGGACGTAAATTTCTACATTATTTTTGTTTCAACTCTTGTTTCAAACATCTGTCCTATGCTTCAAGGCTTTAGACTTTTTTTTTTCCAGTTTTCCCTAGAAGACCACTCCCTACTATGTTTTTCAAATCTTCTTTTTCATTTTATCTAGAACATGAGATGAGAGTTTTGCCTTCTTCATGACTAGTCTTTCCATATCCTGGTCTTTCTTTTGTTTATCCTGGTTGTCTTACACTTACTTTTATGAATCCTGAGTTGGGCCCTCTGTCTTTTTCTTATAGCAAGGAGGTATAGACTGATGAGTAGCCTGTAGACATGGGATTGGGGATGACATATTTATACTTAAGAAATTTACATGATCAGACTGGGGGTGTCTTTTGGATTAAACCACAGGTGCTATATATCAGGCAAGTGTGAATTCTTTCCAGGAAGCTTGCTTTTATTGTCTGTAGAGAGGGGATGCTGAGGTAAAGGTCCCGATGATGAAGATAAATACCTACAAAGGATAAAATAAAAGCACTGTATTCCATGGTTATGAAAATCTGGAGAGGAAAAGACTAGTTATCAGAGAAAGAACTTGAACTAGGGTGGAGGTCAAGGGTGAGGTGAGGTCATAGTGTTCTGATCATAAAACCTGGAAGATGGAGCAAATTGATACTAATGACACAGAAAGGGATTAACATTTAAAAAAATTAAAAATATTAAAAAATTTTTAAATTAAAAAATTAAGAAATTAAAAAAAAAATAAGAAAGGAATTACCATTAGACTCCCACAAAGGAAGTGCATCTGGAGTCGCACAGGAAAGAGTATCTCTGGAACGGGAACAAGAGAGAGGTTGAAATTAGAGAAAGCCAGGCTTGGGAGTATACTCCGCTGACCCAGCAACCGGCCACACGCCTATAATGTAAGCCTCCAGGTAGTTCATCACCTTGAAACAGCAAGGGCTCCAAGAGAAAGTAAAGTAACAGCAAACAAGTCAACGTTTGAAGTTGAGTTTTAAGTCCTGACTATGCTCTTCACAGCTGGCTAGTCTCTATAGAAAAGGAAAATTGGGGAGCGCAGTGATTCAGGGGGTCCTAGGCAGATACTATTCATTATTCTTCTTTCATTTCTGCTTCATTTTGCTGTGTTCTCTAATGTTGAATCATGTATAATAATCAGAGGAATCCTCGCACTTTTCTCCTGTCCCCCACTTTGGGACACCGTAAAGATAAAATGACCCACAATACCTAGAAATACCTAGAAGTGTTCTTCAAGCAGAGAAGCGCAAAAGCTGACTACGCCCCATCTGAACTGGGGTTGGCTTTCTAGGATGCTCTGTTGCCTTTAGTTCTCACGTTCTGGTTATAGTAAGATAAAGTAGACCCTGAGTGTAACATCATTTTTGGGTGGTATATTTTTCAACAAACATTTCCTGAGCCTGCACGAGGCAGTTGGACCTGGACCAAATAACAGAGCTACAAGATGAAGACCTGAGTAGGGCTGCAGGGGAGGCTGGTGGAGCCTGAAGTCACTGTGAGTTTCGGGGCTTTCTTTAAGAAAAAAACACCTCATGTTACACAGAAACTGAAGTATAAAAGAGAAATTTTATTCAGAAGGAGGAAAGGAATTCCAAGAAATTCCAAATTTTAAAAATCTGACATATACCTCAAGTATCAAAAAATCCAGAGGGGAGAAAACCAACATAGCATTTTTGTTAACTAACTGCGTAACAAACTTCTCATACATTTCCCCCTACACGTTTTGGCTGTATGCTCTTTGGTCACCTTCATGTGGCAATAATTTTTATGACCATTTTTCATAGAGAGACAGAAATGTAATTCAGTCTTTCCTCTAGCATAGTTCATTAAACTTGGTTTTTCATTACTGATGATTTCGACTCAGTGTGATTAAAGCCTGAATTACTCACTAACAATTTTGTATATTTAAAGACTGGGAGAAAGCTTGGTACATCTCAAACCTCGTTTCACCCGCCCTCACAGTCCCAGTGCCTAAGACGGCAGGCCGACTGTTCTTATTGTGATTCAGTCTCTGGCCTCCTTGGTCCTGGGTGTCATGGCACAGGGTGAGTCAGCCCTATGGGCAGTAGGAGTATTCCTGGAAACCAGTCCTGCATCAGGACAGCCAGTGCCACTTATCTCCCCATGGGAGTATTTATGAACCATATGAATATATTTGATTAAATCCAAATAGGTGTCTCTCTAACTCAGCTCTCCAACCTGAATCCCCAAATCCCCTCAGCTCCTCCAAACTACTGAATATGCAAAGTAAGTGGGGTGGGGGGAGGCAGTCAGCGTGGCAAGAGACAGTTATCTTATTACAACTAAAATCAATTACATCTGCAAGTTTGCAAAGATATATGTCCTCACAAACACATGAGGCTCATGGCCTTTGCAAATAAGGTGCCCTGATGCCTAAATTGTATTAACCTCCGTGTCAATCCATCCTGAGAAGGCAGGGAGCTAACTTGAGTGGGAGAACAAAGACTTCACAGCGTTATCAAACTTGGACCTGAGTCTTGAAAGATAAGGAGACCTTTTTCAGGTCAATGGGAATGGCCAGGCCTACTAAGAGGTGCCAGTAAAAGAGACAAAGAGGCGATGGAAACAGTGAAAGCAGGAAAATCAGGTGAGAATGGTGCCTTTGAAGAGTTCTAAGAGAACATTTCAATAAGGGATGACTAAATGCTATAGTGGGTCTGAGAAGACAAGAACATGAAGGAGTCTATTGGATTTGGCAATTAGAAACCACGTGGTGACCTTTGCTACAGCAGTCTCAGTGATGTGGTGGGAGTCAAGGCCTGATATCAATGGGCTGAGAAATGACTAGATAATGAGGAAGCAGACATCCCCTGATTCTATTCTTTCAAGAAGTGTTCCTGTGAAGGGAAGAGTACAGTTATAAGAAAACTTAGAGATGAGGGAATCTTCATCAGTATTACCTTGTAATTAAAGAAGAGTGTGACCAAACATGTTAAAAATGCCCTGTAAGGCATTTTTGCCATGGTAAGTAGGGATTATTTTCCCCGGTCTGGGCAGAGGGCATGTGGTCTCCATCTGTTCATAATCTCACCCACCTGCTTCTCAGGATTTTCGACTTCTCTGGACTAGCTTACGAACATCAGCCAACTGAGCAAGTGGACAAGTGGGCAAGTCCTCAGAGGAGTCTCTATGCGCTCACCTCAATATTCCAGGTGGTAATACCTGCCCCACCTCAGCCCTGCCTTGTGACCCCACGAATCAAAAGTACTGCTGTTTATATTCTGTTCTCTTCTGCTCTCCCATTGTCTGATCGTGCCCCTTCACCCAATTCACTATCTCTGTGCCTCCACACCCCTTCTTTTCATGATATGAAACATTTCCCATGCCATTACTATTCTTCAAAGATAGAGCTTTGAAATGGCTGCATAGTATTCTGTAACATGGATTAACCGTTACTTGTCCTAAATCTCTTATTGGCTAATCAGATTGCTTGATGTGCTCTTCCTAATTTCAATCAGTAGATGATTGTTCAGTTATCTCAATTTCTGTGAACAGTAGTGGCTTATTTCTTGATGATAAATTCCAGAAAATTTCAAGAAATAGAATCACTTCTACAAAGATATGAATGTTTTTATGGCTTTCGATACGTATCGCCAAAATACTTTACTGGTTTCTCAAGTGTTGGATGATAGAGAAGTCCTGAGGGACCAGAAGCATTTACATTTGATGAAACTCATTTGAATAACATGGTAACATGGAAAACCTGAAGCAGTCATGTGATACATTTGGGTAAAAACTGGAGTTTTGGTTGTTTTGGCCCATATTTTGAATTTACTCAGTAACGGAGAGCTGACTTCCACATTTTCTACTTAATGTGAAGATTGTTAAGGTTAAATTAAATTCCTTCAGACTTGCAGTTGGATTTCTCTGGTTCCCAGACTGTGGGTACTCCCATGACTGGTCAGCTCGGGGTGAAAACACTTCCTGGCAGTCAGCAGGCACATTATGCTGGGATCTAGAAACATGAGAAGCAACAAGAGGAAGGCTTTGTCCATGAAATAAACAAACTGGGATGGTAGATGCATAAGAGGCAGCCAGCCCAGAACAATAAGCCTAACCTCAGGGAGAGGCTGAAAGACCTACCTCTTGCCTAGCACCCCAGGAGATCCTGAATCCTGACCCCTTCCTGGTCATCCCCTAATCCCCAAGCTCTAGGATCTTGCTGAATAGCCTGAGGACAAATGAGGTGTTAAAACAGAACTAGACCTTTCCAGAAGCTTCCTTATAGGAAGTTTTGCCAAATTTCTGGGAATATGTGAGAAGCTTGGGCCACAGAATGCCTGGTGATCCATGAATATAAATACATCACTAGGGGAAATCCAGCTTTATATTTTTAAACAAAAGCCTCTTTTAAAAATGTCTCGGTTTTCAAAATGTTACCTTTTCCAAATTACACTTATATAGTGGCATCAAACAAGAAAGTTCTTTGATAAAATCCTGTCTATTTCTGGAAGAGTGGAGATGAGAAAGATGTGGGTGGGGGCCCTGTTTGGTCACAGCTTCTTAGCTACTGAACTTTGATCATTCGGGGGAGAAGGGGCAAGACCATTATGCCACCAATTCATGGCCTCAAACTGAAACTTGCTAATAAGTCATGTCTCCTCTACTTCATTAATGATCAGCAAAATGATTGAAACTCTGGCCAAGAGGCCCAGCTATCAGGACAGAGTGTTAAATAACAGCTGACATTGTCAACTATAAATAGCACTTTGGATTTAAATGAACGACTCAGACTTGATTTCCTATGCTTCCTCAGATAATACTGTACATGGGAGGGGTCTTTTAAAATGTTTTTCTTTTATGTGAAAGAAGGGTTTTATTGCAACCATCTGGGCAGTGAGCTCAGACTCAGCCCTGTGGGAGTTGGGTGTACCCATATTTCCACCTCCAAGGCCCCGGAGCCACTTGGCACTGTTGGCCTCCTAAGCACATCTGTGCACTTGACTCTCCAATCCAGGTCACCAAAGAACAAGAGGATGGTTCAGGAAGTTATGTTAGTTTTATATCGTTTCCAGAAACTTCTCCCTTTGTACTCTTCCCATAGTTCTCCTTCATAAGCTGGGAGCAGTTACAGGCTAACTAGTCAATGATGAATGACACAAGCTAAACAACCCAGGATGCTCCTGGGCAGAGATGATGAATAGTGGAACCAAATGGATCTTTCTAGAATATGTCATATGCATGATGAATTTATGCATATGTTGGCCAAACCAACTAGATAATTTTTCATAAAGTCTACAATAAAACATACGTTTGTTGTTCATTAGAGTTGAATGGTTTTTCATTGAATGTATTAATTAATATTGTTTGATCATATTGCTTGATGTGCTTTTCCTAATTTCAATCAGTATCACTATATGTCAGGCCAATGGAGAATGTTTAAGCTATGCAATCTCAAGGTGTTGCCACTGTCAGATACTTACCCCACGAGTTTCTGTTTTATGTGCAAGCTTCTCCTCCCTTGAGATATTTTCCCACCCCACAGTCAATCACCATATCCCATTATACTGAGGAAAGATATTATCTGTCTATACTCCCTGCCTGGTTGTTGGTGGCTTAGGTACCTTTTACCCATGAGAGCAGAGAAGGGAGCCTGGGGAAAATTATGTGAGCCAGCTTTCCAGAGGGATTGCAGGCAGGCCAACAATACCTGTTTTGAACCCAACTATCAGTTCCAAGTGGGACGGCACAGGAAGGGTATACCACATTGAGAAATCTACTGGAGTAGACACCGAGTAGA
This sequence comes from Acinonyx jubatus, assembly GCF_027475565.1. Classification (NCBI taxonomy): domain Eukaryota; kingdom Metazoa; phylum Chordata; class Mammalia; order Carnivora; family Felidae; genus Acinonyx; species Acinonyx jubatus. Next base: position 26,322,381 of record NC_069380.1, on the reverse strand, counting down.
ATGATTCGTGATGAGGTTCCCAGTTTAGACCAGGAGGGTTCAAGAACACAACAGCTTTATGGCCGTGTCATAGGCCTCAGGCACAAGTGCGGGAAGGGCATATAAAGAGTGGACACAAAGCATACACAGCTGTTGGAGGCACTAGAATTTAGAATCAGAGCCCCTAAAACATTTTACTAAGAGTTACCAACCTATATAGACCCCAGTGTGAATAAATTGGACTCTTCACACAGATGTGCAAGGAGTGTAGTCGGCCTGCAGACTTTAGGGTGCATTAGTAGCATCAATAACTCCACCTATTCCTGGTCTTACCATTAGGCTGAGGTCAGACAGGCCAGTGAGCTATGAGAAGCCTTTGTGAGGCCCAGAGGCTCTTTGTATGGTGACTGGGAGCTTCCTAGGAAGGAAAAAAACCCCTCTGACCTTACCTCTTTCCAAACCTTGTTCTCTGCTTTCACTCTCACCTAGGACATTTGTCATCAGACTCTTCCAGCTCCTGAGCTCCAATTTTAAGACTTCTAGAAATCCCTCAGACATGTCCACTGATTGGCCTGTCTCTGCAAATGAGGCCATTGCTTGCCTGTTAGAGTTCGGGGCCACTCTTGCCCTGCCCACCACACCAGCCCCCGCATGAAGACCCTGCTGCTGACACCACCTTGTTCGAATGTCATTTGTGAATCTCTGCCAACATTACAGAGGTAGAGCTTGAGCTATGTGCAGCGAGCACAGCCCCTCCCTGGAGGCTGCCCCCTCCCCCCTAAAGGAAAAATAGTGGACAGTTATACAAATAGGAATGGAGAACATATTATGTGCCCAGGAAGGGCACACCCCAAAGAAGGAGAAATGGCACCCACTTGTTACACGGAATAGCTGTGCTTTCAACTATCTTTCTCCATTTGAATAAAGGCAGGTGTAATGGCTTCTCAGGGAAGAGAAAAGAGAGAGGCGTCAGGGAGAGAATGGTGCAACAGGTAGGGCAGGGGATAACCCTTCGTCCTGTTATCGCAGAGGTGTCCCAGAAAATGACAATGCTAGAAAAATATAAATAAGGCAGCTTGTACCCTATGGCTCAAGGTGGAAATAGGGTGAATGATGGGGTTCTTGTTCAAAAACTGACTGGTGGTGGGTTACAAGCTTGTAAGTCATGCAGTCTTTGAACAGGCTGGAGGGTGGATAGGTTACTTCCAGGGATTTTATTCATTCCCCGAATTATTTTCTTAGTGGGTCTGTGATAAACTGCTGAATTATAGTGCCAGGCAGGAGCTGCAAAGCAGCCTGAGTGATGATAAATGAACATGAGGGAAGACACAGCAAAGGGCAGGATGTGAATGTTCTGGCATCAGAATTAGAGCTTGCAACCCAGATCCTATTATTCTGTCAGTTTTTACAAATCCATGGCTACCTCGTGTAGTCGACACCTTGGAATTTCCCTTAATTATAAGCTTTCAAGTGATTCTGATTATTTAAAGTAAAAAATTAACTCCTAGTTTGTTAAACTCTTTATGAATATATTGGTAATCAGAGTTCTACCTGAGCACATATGACAATATTATCAAAGTCTAAAAGTGACTTGGGGAATTAAGATTATAATGAATCAATTAAGTTAAGATTATGGTTCTCTTGGATATATGATCCCCTTACGAAGTTTTCTTACTTGAAGATAGAATTAAGAGCACTTAGAAACTGATTAGATAAGAAGGATGATGGTAACTATGAGATTTTAAATACAAATGGCCAAAGAAATAGTTTTCGTTAATGGAAATAGAAAAGACCCCAAGAATTACAGGCTTGACAGAAAGCTGATTTATTACATATCAAGTATGAGATATTGGTAAGACGCCAAATGAGAAAGAGTACCTTAGAAGTAGGTGTAACCTGGAGACAATTTTTGGAATTAGTCATATGATAGAAGCAAAGGAAGCAGATGCAATAAAGAAGGAAGAGATGGTGAGGGAACAGAGGTGGATGAGAAAAGAGCATCTGGAAAACCCAACTCTATGGGGATCAGCTGAAGACAAAGGCCCTGGAAGAGGAAGCAAAGGAAGAAACTGAAGAGAGAACCAGCAGAGCACATTTATGGAGGCCAAAGGGGGAATGTGATAACAGGGTTTACAAGCCCAAGATGGCCGAAGGTCTGTTACCTCTCTGACGTCATTCCCTAGGACCCTCCCCTCAGCTCTCTCCAGTGCACTGGCCTCCTTGCCAGTCCTTGAACACTCAGACATACTCCCTGGAACACACTCCCTCAGATGTCCACATGGTTTCCTCTCTCACCTCCTTCAAGTCTGCGGAATTGTCACCTTCTCAGGGATATCTATTTGACCACACTTTGGACACTGAAACCTCCCAACAGTCACCTCCCTGACTGCCTTGCCCTGCTCTATCTTTCCTTTTTTTCTTTAAGACTGGTTAATATAACAATTTACTTACTAATTTGTCTATATAATAATAATTTGTTATTTATGTTTTTGATCTCTGCCCCCACAGTCTAATAAGACGTAACCTCCACAAGGGCAGCAATCTTTGTTTTATTAACCTATCCTAAGTGCCTAGAACAGTGCTTGGTATAGAGAAATACTCCGTGACTATTTGTTGAAGGAAAGAATGAACACTGTTGAACAGTGCTGGGAAGTCAAGGAGAATGGGACAAGGAGAATGGGCCAGGTCACTGGATTGATGTCTTTGAAAGGCCTCAGCAGCCCTCGTGAGACTAGTTTTGGGAGAGTAATTGGGGGCTGGGTAAGTGGGACAGGTTGGTCGAAGTGGAAGAAGCAAGATTCAGAGAGCAAATTAGCATACAGGCATAATATTTAAAACTTCAGAACTGTAAGTAACTGTCAGCTCTCGATGCTGGTATTAAAAGACAAATCTAAGGCACACATTTTGTTGGAAATCACAGTGGGATGGCCTGTGTTTATTTTCAATAACACGGGGTGGGATGTGACCTGCAGTGTAGCCAAGTCCATGCAATAATGAGCTATTCTATAAGGGAGGTACACAGAGTGTTCAAGTAGAACCTATTTTAAGACAATTCAATTTTTGCAAAATCCAAACCTACACCTCACATGCGTTAAGGGTGATGGATTTTAGACAGAGATAAAAGAGGAAGGGGAAGCAGGAAATGGGGAATGCAGCTAGGGCTGAACACAAAGCACAGGAAGAAGACACCCCCTGCTGAGGGAAGGCGACAGTCTGGGCCTGTCCCAGAGAAAACAACCCTGTCCAAGGGGCCACAGGGAAGGAGAAGGCACAGGGAGGAGGCCGTTCTCGGAAGTTGAGACTGCCAGAGGAGAACAACAAGCTCAATTATAGAAAGATCTGCAGGAAGAGAATCTGCTGGAGGAGGGAGTAATTGGAATTTGAGACAGTGAATAAGCCAGAAATCAAGGAGTCAGAGAGGATAGGGAAAGAGAAAACCCTGAGGGCAGCCAAAGGAGGAGTTAGAGCCATTTCAAAACATGCTCTAATAGGAGAATATGCAAGGCCACAGGGGAAGCTAAGAGAGGAACTGGAGAAACAAAACAAAACAAAAATAAATAAAAGGAAGGGAGTGAAAAATCTGAGTGCCTTTTGTACGAGAAACTGGAAAGTGTTGAAGTGTGTGTGGGATTTGTTTGATAATGGGTCATTAATTCATGATGGTGTGCAATATATTTGCATATGTAACATATAAATGCCTTGTGAAGGTCACATCAAAACAGGTGGCACCTAGGAAGGGGAAAGGGATGCCTGAGGTGATATTTGACTGTGGACGACCTGGAAAGTAGGTCCACCAGAGTCCATTACCTGGTGGACACTGGACACTTTGGGGACAATTTTATAACTATTTTCCTATCTGGAACATAAAGCCTGAGTGCCAGGGCTAAACCAGCTTACTGCTTGTCTTGGTGAAAAGCTATCCCTTTTGGTTGACATCAAGAGTAGTCGCACTGGGGTATTCAGCAATTGTGGGGGTGGCCCCCCTGTGTCTTAGGCCTTGGCAGGAGGTTTTTCTTAACAACCGTCACACAAGAACAACAGTTAACATTTACTATGGGTTCCATTTCATGCACTGTGCTAAGATAGTAGATCGTCATTATTTGCAGATTTTATATTTGCCTACTCACTAAAACTTCTCTGTGACTCCAAATTTTTTGGAGGCTTTTGTAGTCATCCGTAGACAAGTGCAGAGAAAACTTTGAGGCCCCTGACATGCATGTGTGTTCCTAGCTGAGGTCAAATAGGGTAGAGCTGTCATACTGTAAGCAAGTGTCCTTTTGCTGTCTGTCTAGCTCCAACGTTTTCACATTTTTAGCGTGTGCTTTTTGTTGGTAATTTTGCTGTTTGAAATAGCCCCCAAGTGTAATGCTGAAGCACTGTCTAGTGTTCCTCTGCATGAGAAGGGAATGCTGTTGGCCATGAGTTTAATGTTAAAGAATCAATAATATATACAAAGTAAGGTGTCTTTAAACAGAAATGCACATAAAACAAGGTTATTAATTGTTCAGTGGACAAAAATGTGACCAGAGGCTCACAGGAACCCAACTCTGTATTTTCCCAAGGAGCCGTGGCTCAGTATTTGCTACTTAAATGTTTGTGGGTGATTTTATAGAACAGAACTACCACAAATAATAAGAATTGATTGGACATTACTTTACTTACAGTCATAGTTCCAGAAAGCAATGCTATAAAGGTCACATTTTACAAAAGTTCCGGCCTAGATGAATTTTAGTCCCAGGAAGGTTAAATACTGTGTTCAGAGCCCTGGTACCAGGCAAGGAAGTGGAACCCAGCTCTGAACCTGTCTCCAGCTCATGGAGATTGTGCTACTCTGGTGTGAAGGTGAAAGTCGAGGTGGATTCTATGTAATGTAGGGACACAAACCAACCCCAGGAGTCTCCTAGAAATTGTTTCATGGGAATTTAAAGTAGAACTGGAATTAGTTCTACTACAAGTAGATGAAGAACAAGGAAATTATTATTTGTTATTTGTTATTTGCTGCTACACCTGCAAAATGAAAATGTTGGTGGATGATTCCCCCTGCTCTTAGTTTTCATGATATGAAAACTATATAGCCCTGGATGGCTTTTAACTAGAAGACTGTAAGTCCTATTTTGCCTGGAAATAGGCTTGGTTTCTACCTTTTGTCCTGGTATATTATTAATAGCATTTTTTACTCTCCAAAGTGTTCCAGTTTGCACAATAAATTATACAGTCTTGTGCTTAACCAGTATTTATTCCTTGCGTTTTCTTGGCTGGGTCAGATGCAAGAAAGTCCCTGCCCTTGTCTTAGTGGAGACCAGCCAGGGTTACTTTGTCCAGACTCAATAGTTTCTTAGTATCTGGTTATTGACTTACTAGGCTCCCACCTGATGCCAGGTTCCAGGTCCATCTAACCTCGCTCTTGCCTCCACCTTGGGTCTTTAATATGAAGTGTCATGCTGCCTAAGCCGGGAAAAATTCTGTTTTGCCTTTTGGCACCCCCCTTCCCAAATGATATCAGCTGAATTGGAAAAAGAAGTCTTTGATACAGAGAAAAAAGTACCACCAATTCAAGGCCATAGTATGTCACAATACAGTTAGGCATTCCTTGTCATGTTAGATTTGGTGACTTTTTAAAAAATCAAGTTACTTATAAGTATAGTATAATTATATCAATGTTGACTGAATACGAAACAAATTAATAAAAAATTATAGAACTTGAAAAGCTAGATTGAGAAGCAAAAGGTTGAAACAAAAACTTCTGAAAGTCTTTTGAGTCTTTCTAAATGTACCGTTTCATCTTCTTATTCCAACATAACAAAGTTACATGAATCACAGTGCAAAAATGAATCCTCACTTTTAAACAAAACATTATATGCTCCTTTACCCATTCAAATTCTGTAGAAATAAAGCATAAAAAATAAATTAAGAGTTATACATTGTTCATATTCCTTTTAGTGGGTTAAAATGTATTATGCAATTTTATTATATACACTATTAACTTGCTTAGCAAGGCGTTTCTTCCCACAGAGTGAAATACAAACTTTAGCACAGGCCAGATTAAATAATGCTAAATAACCCTAAACTTTCTGAATGTAGTTTGGCAAATTATATGATCACTTAGTCTAATTCTTTAATCTGTGTTTCTGGTTCAAACTCTCCTTTTCTAACTTTCTGGGTAACTTTCAGCTATTCAACCCGTGAAGCGTAATACATTAATGATTAAACAAACATCACCAAATTGGCATCTCAATAGAAGTACTGTGTTTTCATGCTGCTCACAGGTTAGAAATAAACAATTTCTCAGTGGCAGTTGCTTATTTTCCGGAAAGACCCATAGTTCAGAAAGAAGCATGGGAGAGAACTTGAAACTGGTTGCAAACCCAACCCACTAACAGTGTCTGCTATTAAAACCTTTTGGGACACTGTCGCGATGGGTTACTGGCTAAAAGATCATATTCCTTGGAATTTGCCAGCCAGACACTTAAACGGAAGACTGTGTCCTTGATGCTCTGACACAAAGATGTCAAAGTAGCCCCATGCCCCGCCACAGAGCTCCGTGGACAGGAAATGGCCTGAGGGAGGCCCAATGCCTGGCAGTGGCTCTGCTGGTCTACGCCCTTAAAAGGAAGAAACCACCAGTAGCTTTTATCAGGTTCAGTTCAGAGTTTAAAATATCATTCCCCGTCTTTGCCCAAAAGGGGCAATCTGATCTTGTGAGCAAACAGTGAAAGGCATTTTGTATTTAAACACACACACCCACATACACGTACGCACACACGCACACACTCACAATCCCATTTGTTGTTGGTTTCAGTGTTACTGTTTCACAATTATCTTCATTTGAAATGCTAAATGCTGTTAGGACATTTTACTTTGTTGCTGAGACATGCATTAAGCAAAATTCTTTTATGATGTTGGACATTTGTGCTTGATTTGTTTTCTGTTAATGATCCCATTTGATTATGAAAAATATAAGAAAAAAATGGTGTCTCTGCCTGGTGTCTGGTGCAAGATATTTGACTTTTAAATGTTTGCCAAAAGTAAAGGGAGTGTATTGCTATTTGCTGAGCCTGGAAGTATGGAATTTGCTATAAGTTTGCTGACCCCATTGGTACTGTTCCCTACTTGCTACCCATTCTCCTTCCCAGCCACTTTCTCATTCTTTGAAAATGTCACCAACTTGTACCTCATTTTGGGCATGACGATGTGCGTCATCTTTCTCTCTTCTCGAACGTTTGGGGTAAAATAAAAGTTCTATGGTGACCAGTTCATATCTTGAACCATTAGCAAAGACTGACCAGCGCAGGTCCAGAGATACCGCTCATGTTTAAGACCAAGACACAAAATCAAGGTAGGGGAAAATCCAGGCTCAGAGCCAAGAAGGCCACCCACAGCCTTGATGTGATGAGGTCAGTTGTGAGTTACAGCCCATAGACCCTGCTCTAGGGTCGGGGATGTTTTTATGATCAAGTCTTGGATTTTCTACTATGAGCAGGTGTCTTTGGGCCCACCTCAGGTGAGCACTCCTGGTGGGGATAGGGGGCCACAGGGGGTCGCTGCCACTGGCTGGAGTAGAACAGGTGTGAGGAAACTTTAAGAGTTTTTGCCCTCCTAACTTTTATTTTCTCATGGTTAGAAACATGTAAGTAATTCTGTTTAATGGAAATCAGGAAAGGAAAAAAGGTGACTATGAAGCGTTTCATGCTGTGCGTGGACCATAAGACTCACATAAATGTGAGAGGATGCTAGGAACTGAGAACACCCTACCCTGTACAAGGGAAAAACAAAAGCGAGTCCTCTAAACCATTCCTGATGGATCCCAATATATTTAAAGTAACAAAAATAAAAAGAGTGTCCTTCTGGAATCACAAAATTGACAGATTAATCAAAACATGGATTCTGCACATACTGTAAGATGTCATTAAATGGGGCGGAGAATGGGGAGAGAATTCACCAAATGAGTTTAGGGAGTTGACAAGATAATTTTCCTGATGGGAAGGAAATTATCAAGGTGAGAGGCCTCCAGGGAAAGAAGCGTATTTTGACCAGGTTTCTTGTTCTTCTATGGTCTGGCCTTGAAAAGACAGACCATAGAGTAGAAAAAAGGAGAGAGAGACACACACACATGGGAAATAGCTCTTTTTCAGAATAGGAGGATATATTTCTGAGATTGCATAGGTGAAAAAAATGAAACCTGAAATAGCTTCTAGTAGGAAGACAGAAGAGGAAACAGTGGAGAGAATTTCATCCCCAGCTACTGGAGGTCCTGAGTCAGGATCAGGACCTGGGACATGACTGTGATCAGCAAGTGTATGTAATGAATCAAAGGTGCCCCAGGAGGGGAAAGACTTAGTCTTCTTGCAATAAGTGATGACTGATAATCATTGAAATGTGATAAAGAGATTACATTATATTTAAAGTATGCCTTCACATTTTATTCTGTATTATATTGTGCCTTATATTTTTGAAATAATTTAATTATAAAAATGAAATTGTTTTTGATAACACAATTTTTAAAAGTTTATTTGTTTTGAGAGAGAGACAGAGGGAGGGTGTGGCGGGGGTGGGGGTGAGGGGTAGAGACAGAATCCCAAGCAGGCTCTGTGCTGTCGGCGTAGTTAGGCAGGGCTGGAACTCACAAACTGAGATCATGAGCTGAGCCCAGATCAAGAGTTGGACGTTTAACCAACTGAACCACCCAGGTGCCCCATCAATAGCATTTTTTTTTAATTTTAAAAGCATAACTAGCTGTTTTTCTTCTACCACTTTTTCCTAATTAAGGAAAGACTGTCTGCAGACCGTTTCTCCCTGGAGTTTTTAGGGGGTGGCATGCACTATAATCTCAGATTGAGTGCACAAATAATCAGCCCCCATAAGACTGGCCTTGAACATCTATACCTATTAAGTGATGGCAAATGTTAAACCTTAGGAAAAACAAATACTCCCTTGGATCATCATAAGGGAAAGAATACAAGCTTTGGAGCCAGAGACAGCTGGGCTCAAATCCCAGCTGCAGAATAACAAGCTGTGTCCCTGTAACCTCTGCAAGCTTAGTTTCCCATCTGGATTGGCTGTAATTCCTAATAAGCTGTACTGTTGGAGGATTTAGATATAATATATTCAAAGTGCTAACATAGTGGCACACAGGGCTTTAGGGCCTCAGTAAGGGCTCATTACTCTTTTACAGGATACTCTAAGATCATTCATATTTTAGAACTATGGAGACTAGCTAGATAATGTGCAGTGTCTAAACCTTTTAATCATCTAAATATGAAATCATAACATGGCATTCTTGAAAATGGTTTTTAGAAATACTAAGAGCTACCAAATTTCTATTTAAGCTAGTAATATTTTTGCCCTCACCTAGAGTGACCAACTGTCCTGGCTTTTGCCCTGAATTGAAGGAGTCACTGGGATGTGGACCTTTTAGTACTAAAATTGCAGGTGAACCACCATGAATCAGTCACCCCAGCCTTACTTCACAGGTATTTGGCCCTTCCACCGTAACCGGGATTCTCAAAATGGGGTCCTTGGGCCCGTAGCTTGACCTGGAAACTTGTTAGAAATGCAAATCTTCGGGAACCAACCCAGACCTACTGAACTGAAAGTCTAAGGATGGGGCCCAGCAATCTGTGGTCGCCTAAGTCCTCCAGGTGATTTTGATACCTGTAGTATGCTAAGGTTTGAGAAACATTGGTCTATAATATGTCACTTATACCAGATGAATACATTTTATAGAGAAGACTAGAAAGAAGAAATGTATTAGGACTATTTCCATTTCTTTCAGAAACATGAGTGAAAATTTTCATAGCTGGTAGTTCCTGTTATTAAAATTCCCCAAGTTCTCTGAGGAATAAGGAATGAGCAAGGAGAAAAGATACCACAGCCAGTACAACAGTTCAGCTCAGGAAGGAAATTGCATCCTGTAAAAGGTTTCAATCTTTTGAGGGAAGTTTGCTAAGGAGGGTGGAATTAGGCCAACTAAAATGCAGGTTATAGTTACCCGTCTCCCCAATCTTTGCAAGATGTCACTCAGTCAGTACCCAGGAGTGGGGCTAGGGCAGAAACTGTGTGGGTAAGGGCCAGATAATATCTCTGGAAGCTTCCAGGAGGCTTCCAAACACCCAAGAACCTCCCAAACTAATGCCATTTTAGTTCTTCCAACAACCACACGAGTCAGGTCCTCAGGAAGGCTCAGGTTACTTTTGCAAAGCAAACCAGGGGAATTTGCATAATCTTTGGTCACTATGTATGACTTCAAATATTTGAATGTCTAGGACAGGATTGTGCAACAATTACTTTTATCCCATAATATTGGAATCTTCATAACAAGCCTGTCAGCAGCTAACAGAGTTTTCTCAGGGAAAGGCTACCTCTTTCTGTAGGGGATGGGGAAGTGTAAAACAAACAGCCGATTAATATCATAATGATAAGTGTAGATGATTAGCAGAACAAGTGGAAGGTCTTTAAACTCTAGTTTTCACCCCTATTCCAATGGGACTTAGCAAATGACCAAGGTGATATGACTGCATTATTTTTCATGGATTGCCTTGATTTTTGCATAAACATATGACATAAGTACATATTATGAAATTTGCCACACATTCTAATTTTTCCTCCAATCTGAGGCCTAATCATGTCCTTCTTTCCTAAGAAGGATGGTTTCTTTTTGACCAGGGATGAAGTCAACTATGGCTTCCTCAATTTGGGTACCTTTCCCCTCCATTGCACTGTGAGGTCCTAGGGGTCAGTCCTTTCTTTGTTAATCCTAAGAAAGGCAAGTGCCAAAGCTGTTGTTGGAGGGCTGCTAGCTTTTGTCTCAGTTGAAAGCATATGTCTTTTCTGTTATGCTATTGAAATGTTGGAAATATCTGACTCAGAAATATGATGTCACCAGCTTTACACCTACTTATGACTTGTAGTTCTTTCTGTTGGATTCTGGTGAGCTAAGCAGTGTTCCACGCAGGCAGTAGTCAATGTCACTACTGTCCCAGAAAGTCAGTTTGTTAGCAATTTTGAAGGCAGTCATTAAGTAGATGGTGGGTAACCTTCCTACAGTCTCACGTTATTTTCCATTAATTACTAAAGAAAAATAGATGTTGGAGTTTCTTCACAATGGAATAAGCTAAATCATATTAAAAATACTACAGATTGAAGATATTCGCACCTTGTTACTCTAAAAATATGGGAATGGCGTCTTAACTTTGTTTCACATCCTCAACCCTGGTGGCGGTTCAAAAGTTATGGCAGATATAATCCCTATGCCTTTTTAGGAAGGATGGGTAAACATTGAGTTATCGACTTTTAAGGCTAGGAGGTATGACTACAGAGGGTGGAATTTGGGACTTTAAAACCATTTCCTGTTTCTGTTCAATTCTACTTTTCCTGACCTTCAAACTAGTGGGAGAGAAGGAAGGGTCACATCTTTGTGACTCTTTCTAAAGAATAGGGTTGATTTTTAGACACAAGAATGGACTTCTGAGGGTGCCTGAGGATGGATTGAGAGCACAGAAGAAAGTAGATGCTGTGTCCCTCTCCTAAGTACTAGACTCTTCTCCATGATTGATTCAAGGTGCATCACCCTCCAGAATTCAACAATATGAAGTTGTTTTTCTGTTATTTCTCTTCTCCTTGATCTGGGTCAGTGCAGGAGGAAATCAAAAGGTGAACAAAAGGCAGATAATTCAAAGCTGAGCAAGTTCATGCTGAGAAGGGTAGCATCACCATAGTCTATACCCAAGAAAAGGGACCAAAATGCCCTAACTGATGCTCAGCTGGAACCACTATCAATTCCTATCATTGTTAGCTTAACCAAGCTCTACCTTCCAGGAATCAAGCAGAACCCTTCCTGGATCTGTCTTAATGAGTATTTGCCCCTGTAAGGCTCCACCCAAGACTTTGTCACAACCTGAGTTATAGCCTTTTGTAAATTCTGCAATCAAGGGTCCCTGCAAGGTATGTCTTCTGACTTGGCCTAAGCACAGGGCCTAAAAGTAGAATTGCCAAGATCAGCTTGCTGAGTCTGACTACTTATTGACTCCAATGTCACACAGCAGTTTGGCACTTTTACTTACAAAGGGAAAGAGAGTCATGCTGCACATCAGTGACAAATGTTCAGCTCTCGTCTGTCAGCTATGTGTTTGCTTGTTTGTTTTTGCGCTCTTTCTACATGAGAAGACATTTAATCATGGGCCCACTGGGCAAACAGCATTTTCTGGCTTCTTAAGGCTGAGACTTAGCTCTTTTATCAAAACAAATGTGAAAGAATTGAATAACAAAATTCAAATGATATTGAATTGCTTCAAATCTAAAGATATTTTATCCCTTTCTTACTGTCTTTAAGTAATATTGTACACAAAGTGAAGCCAAAATAATAACTTTTAAGTCTAAAAGGTCTAACTTATTTTGTATGTTCAAGTTTCTACTTTGCGGCTCCTTTCAAGAGCCTAATTATTATGATCTAATCACGTGATTTAAAAATTACATGCTGCTGAAAACAATTACATCAGATGCTTTCAATGGGGTAAATATGCTCAAAGATTTAAGATATGAAGACCAAATCTACAGAAGATACCAACTCAGTGAGACTTCTTATTTGCACAAATTTAATTGCCAAAACCTATGAGATATTATAAGTATAGAAATAAAATTTTGCAATGAGAGATTACAAGATGGAAGAGATATATTTATATTCATAGTAAAAACAAGTCATAAAAGTTACATTGTGACTAAGAGAAGAAGAAAAGTTGTGTGTGGGGAGCACAGTTGTTAAATGCTTACTAGGTATAAAGATATGTAAATACTTTATCTCATTTAACTGTTTGACCAGTGGGTCAAACCAGTGGGTATTAATATTCCCACTTTGATTTTCAGGTAATTGAAGTTGAGGAAGTTGGGAACTGAAACAGAAGAGATAGAGAGATGGAGATAAAACCATCAGGTATATTACTGATAAAAATGACTATGGGGCACATGGGTGGCTCAATAGGTTAAGCATCAGACTCTTGATTTCAGCTGAGGTCATGATCTCATGGTTCATGGGTTCAAGCCCTGCATTGGGCTCTGTGCTGACAATGTGGAGCCTGCGTGGGATTCTCTCTCTCTCCCTCTCTCTCTGTTCCTCCCTCACTTGTGCTCTCTCTCTCTCTCAAAATGAATAAATAAACTTAAAAAAAAAAAAAAAAGACTGCAAAGCATGGCTCTGCGTGGTGGCCAAATGGGCTTGCTTTAGTCCACAGACAATTAGAAATTCATGCCCTCCTGGTTCCTGACTCAGCAGGACCATCCCAGAGCCTTCCTTCTCCAGGGACAGATACTGCTCTGGAAAGTTTACCACAAAAATGAGAAGCCAGTGAGTGCACTGGAGATAGGCTGGGGGAAGGGGAAATCAAATTGTGGGGCCAAGTGCATTGGATTGTTTCTCCAATCTTCCACATCAGAGAGTTTGTTCCTTTTCCTTTGAGGAGAAGGTCAGTGAAGGAGATAGAAGCAAGGACGTTCTTCTCATCCTTTCCCTCCTAGAAAGTGGGTGGAATCTCTCATCTAAGGAAACACGAGGAATGAAAAATTGTTGCTTCTTCAAGCAAACTCTTTCACCATACTATTTCCGGGGATTGAGGCCCATGCACTGCTATTGAATTGTGCCTGGGGAGAACACTGTAGATTCTTTTCTCCATTCTAAGCGTGGCAGTGTGGCTTGGTGGTTAAAGGCATGGAGTATTGAATCACTGACCTGGGTTTGAATGCCGGTTCTACTGGGTATAGGGCCTTAAGCAAATTTCTTTGTCTCTCCAAGCCTCATTTTTCTCAGTCAAAAATAAAAATAGTTATCTCCTCAGGGGGTGGTTGTGAGGACAGTGACTAACACTTAGTATGTATTTTATATGTTAGTCAGCTATTGTCCTGAACGTAATTTCTTCTAAGCAAAGCCTCTAGCAAGCACATAATGAACCAATTGCAAGTCCTAGTTTAAGCTCTGAGAGGTTATTGCTTACAGTATTTCACTCTGTGGTAGATAGGAAGAAATGAGGTAACAAGTTTAGACCTGGGAAGGCATAGGAAAGGTGAGCTGTGTTTGCCAAACAACCCTGCCAAAATGCTCCTTCCACATTCCCTCTCTTCCATATCATAGTTTTTTCTTCTTTCCCTGTTGTCCTCACCTCTGCCTATCCCTTCACTCTCCTTCCCTCCCCTCTCCCCCATCCTTCCCTGCTCTTTTGCCTCCCTTTCCCTTTCTGGAACCTGAATTCCAGACTTGGTAACCATTAATCTCATCCAATACAGTAAAGCAAACAAACGTCCTCCATTGTTCCTTCCTGATTTAATTATTGTAGGACCAGAATGTAACCTCTTCCTCTGGGAAAAACAAAACACACACACATACATAAAAATTCAGAGACAAAGTTTTGGGCTAGTTTCATTGTTTTCAAGAGAAGGAAAGGAGGAGACTCGTGGAGGAGACATTGGGAGGCACTGTGTGGTTGAGCCTGGCAGAGGCTCTGGGTGTTAGTTAGGTCTTAATTTGAATCCAGACTCAAAAACCATTACTTTCAAAAAGCCTTGAGAGTTTGGGCCCACAAAAGTCTATGTGAAGAGTGACTAGTTGAGAAAGAATTTATGATTTTCCAGGATTAAAGAAGAGTAAAATTTCAACTGATACCTTTTCTGTCCTACTGTAGGATATCTTTGTTCTGTCATAGTCTTGGACCAACCCAAGCTACTTGCAAGAGTAGACATTTATAATTTCTTGCCTCGCCAGCAATTCGACTCTAGAAAGGGAGCTCAAAGCAGCTGAGGGAACGTTACTCTTCACCACAGCAAGCTTTTAGGTCTGCTTCTGAGTTAAATCAATGCCTTCTAGAAGACTCCTTGTAACTATTAAGTATGACTATTAAAAAATAATTTATCCTTGGGGTGCCTTGGTGGCTCTGTCAGTTAAGTGTCCGACTCCAGCTCCGGTCATGATCTCATGGTATGTGAATTCAAGCCCCACATCCAGCTCTGTACTGACAGCACAGAGCACGGAGCCTAGAGGCTGCTTCAGATTCTGTGTCTCCCTCCCTCTCTGCCCCTCCCCCTCTCATGCTCTGTCTCTGTCTCTCTCTCTCAGAACTAAATAAACATTAAAAAATTTAATAAATTTTAGGAAAAAAAATTATCCTTCACCATCAAATGCAGAAACAGTATGTTAATTTCATTATCATACAAGCATAAGTGACCCAACATAGCCTCCTCATTTCTTTGGAAATCATGTCCTATCTAGTCTGTTAGGGATATAAGTGTGAAAAAGAAGAGAGCAATTACTGTTTAATTGCCTGGCTGCCAGGAACAGAAGGGACTGAACTAACATTTAATGAGCACCTGCTGTATGCCACCTGTTTTGCATAGCTTATCTCAGCTGATCCTCACAAGCACTTTATGAGGTAGATACGTCTTATTCCCATTTTAAATGGGGACATCGTGGCTCACAGCGTTTTGTCAAAATACTATAGCTAGACAAGCAGAAAGTGAAGGGGCCGGAATGTTAACACGTATCTCATTGATGCCAAAGTCCTTGAGCTTCCCAGTGTCAAATGGTGCTCGTCAAAGCAGAGTGGAGTGTGGGCTCCAGTCCTGAGCTGGATTTCCCAAAACAATGAACACCTTCCCGTAATTCATAGTAAAAGTCTTTCCATTTACTGTGGTTGAACTATTTGCAAAATTATCAAGCTGGGCTCAGTTGTCCTATATGTACATGTGCTGGTGCAGCTGAGAAGATTAACAGGTTACTGAGGTTCTTTCCGCCCAGATTATTTGTGAAGTCTGTTCCTTCATTTGCAGCTCAAATCCTGCATTCCAAGTCTCAGACCAAGCTTGGGTTTCCCTCCATTCCTTAGCAGCTGCCCTTTTGCTTGAAGTGAGATGATCCCAGATCTGGTCGCTGTGCGTAGTTCCCTAGTCATGCTTCTTCTTTTTTTTAATGTTTATTTATTTCTGAGACAGAGAGAGACAGAGCATGAGTGGGGGAGGGGCAGAGAGAGACGGAGACACAGAATCTGAAGCAGGCTCCAGGCTCTGAGCTGTCAGCACAGAGCCCGACGCGGGGCTCCAACTCACAAACCGTGAGATCGTGACCTGAGCTGAAGTCGGTCGCTCAACTGACTGAGCCACCCAGGCGCCCCCCCCAGTCATTCTTCTTACCCACAGGCACATATAGCTGTTGGATGTCCTACATCCAGGAGTCCTGAGTGTTTGGAGTCTTATTACCTCTTCAGTAACATCATTCAGGAAATCCTCAGTGTATTCATTCCTAGGGCTGCTGTGACAAATTACCCCAACCTGGGTGACTTAAAACAATAGAAATTCATTCTAAGTTCTGCAGGCAAGAAGTTCAAAATCAAGGTATTAACAGGGTTGTGTTCCCTCTGGAGGCTCTAGAGAAGATCCTTCCTTACCTCTTCCTAGTTTCTGGCAATCCTTGGTTTGCAGCTACGTCAAACTAATCCCTTCCTCTTCTTCGTGTCTCTGTGTCTCTGTCTTTCCTCTTATAAGCACATCAGTCTTTGAATTCAGTGCCCATTGTAATCCCGTATGACCTGATCTCAACAAAATACTTCTGCAAAGACCCCATTTGTGAATAAGATCACATTCTGAGGTTCCAGGCACATCTAAATTTTTTTTGGAAGGGAAGATACTTTTCAACCTACTGTACTCAGGGACCTTTCTGACACTCACTGCCCAGATTTACTGTACAGGTTCACCTGGTGGTATTAAGGTATCAACAGCAAAGCTTTGGTTTGTCCTGGATTCCAGACTAGCTCAAAAAGACCCTGGGCACCATATTAATATAAAGTGCTATTTCTTACTGTGGAGATTACAACAGAACATTTGCTGGGCTCCTGCTTGTTATAAAACAGGTGATAGGCTTAACTTGCTTTGAAGGCTAGAACATATTTTACAATATCTGATATATGGTCCATTACACTTTAAAGCAATAGAAAAAATACCCTAAAGATGCTGAAAGTAATGCATAAAGCTCATATGGCAGTCAAAGAAGAAAGACATCAATTTAAAAGATGATAGAAATAGCGTTTTAAAAATTGCCTTGACCAAAAAAAAAAAAAAAAAAAAAGGTAATGAATTATAAATTGTGCTTGCCAAAGTACAGCTCTCATAGACCACCATGTATATGGTATTTTTTCCAAGTTGAAAATGAATCAGGGGGTTGAAGTCACATGAAAGGAAGGTTTTTTTTAAAAAAAAATTCAGTTACATCTAAATTGTAGCAGTTTCCACCCACCCTCGTATACAATGCCAATGGAAATTCTGACAAGCTGGTCAACACATGTCTAAAGGCGGAATCAAGGTTCTTTACTACACAGCTGAGTTATGTTGGAGAGAAAGCAAGGACACTTTGCTTATTATCCTCCATTAGCCAAGCTAGATTTATAGCTCCAAACAGCAGTCACGAAAACCTGGAGAGCAGACCGGGAGCTTGGATTGATGCAAATCACTTCAGTTCAAATAAACCTTAAGAAGCTTGCTGGATATAATTGTTATAATAGCCTTAAAAATATAGCTTCACCAAATGTTTTTTATCTGAAAAGAAGTGAGCCAGACTGGAAACAATCTGGAACACCCTACTTTTGCTATATTTACCTTTTCCCATAAGAATGGGAGGGCTCTGAATGGGGATGTACAGGGAACTGGAGACAATATGTCCCTCTCTGAATCTAGAGATTTGCAAAGAAGTGGGAGATGCAGATATTGCTAAACAGGCAAAGGGCATGAACACTTGAAAGCCTGTTTTAAAATTGTGCATGCTTTTGGACTATTGGGCTTGTCTAGCAAGCTAGATTAATGCCTTAAACAATGTCAGAAAGCACCATAGATTAGTTAACAGCATGGACCTGAGAACCACACAGACTTGTGAATAAGTTCCTCCTATGTCTCTCTGAGTAAAGAAATCAATTTCTCTGCCTTTCATCATATTGAAATCAGGGCTTGTGTGAGTATTATATGAAGTTATTATGTGGCTCAAATAAGAGAACATATGCAAAATGAATGGCACATAGTAATTCTTCAATGAATGTTAGCATTTGCTAGAAACTCTTTCCTCAATTGTTTTATTCTACTTTTGTAATATACAGAGGCTACTCTCAAAAGACTCTGTTGACTCAAATGCAATGTAAAAATCTCTTTTCAGTGGGATTTGTACAGCAAAATGCATAGGCACGTTGCCCAGAGGTTTGTGTTCCTGGCGTTGAGGTGCACTGAACTGTTATGTAATGGAAAGCGCAACGAATCCAGAGTTAGCAGATCTGCACTGGAGTCCTGCTGCCACTAAGAAGTCAGCTCTACCTCTCTGGGCCCATTCCTCATCAGCAAATGGAGCCCTTCCAGCTCCAGAATGCTAGGTCTGAAGCTATAGCTAATATGACAGGTGAGAGGGCATAGACTTGAAATGAGAACAGAGTGCCAGTAGGGTTGGGATATGCGCAGATAGTAAAGTTTAAGAAAAAAAGGGGGGAGGCAAAAGAAGAGGAGAACCAAATGGTCATCCCCATGAGGGATGAAGAAAACAAACAGATGAGGGAAAAGGTGGGAGAAGGGGAAGGAGAGTGGAAAGAAGGAACAAGACAGAGGGTAGAGTAAGAATGTCTGTTCTGCTTGGTTATGGAAGTGCTTCGCGGTAGCTGGATCCTTATAACCTGACTGAGAGCTCAGGGTTAGGGCTGACAGTAGGCGACCAGCCAGTCTGAGGTGTCCTTGTGAAGTAGGTATGCTTGTACCTTTCCTTTCCAGGAATTAGGATGTGGAGATACCAAGTTTGTCCAAAGGGATAAGTGTGGGATCAGATCAAAAAGAGAACTGTTTGAAACGTTCTTAGAAAAGGAAATGGAAAACAGATGGGAGGAAATTGTCACAGAAATAATCCAAAGAAACTTGCCTGAAATGAAGAACATAAGAATTTGGACAAAAGGGTTGTTCAAGCCCACAGCAGCACAATAAAATGAAAGAGACAGCAAAGCTCACGGCATCCTGAAATTGCACGATATTCATGAACAATGAAACATATTTAAGTTTCCAAGAGGAAAAAAACAGATCACATGGTAGGTTGGGAATTAGAATGCCATCAGTCTTTCAAGGATAACATTGAAAGCTGGAAAACACTACAACAATGCCTTCTCTTCTATAAGAGACTAATTTCTGACCTACAGTTCTATACCCAAACACTCATTTAAGCATTTTCAGATGTAGTCAGTCTCAAACTTTACTCTCCAGTTTCTTAGGAAGCAACAAGATAATGCTCTACCTTATTAAAAAAAAAAAAAGGAAGAAAGGAAGGAAGGAGGGAGGGAGGGAAGGAAGGAAGGAAGGAAGGAAGGAAGGGGGGAAGGAAGGGAGGAAGGAAGGAAGGGGGGAAGAGAGGGAGGTAGGAAGGAAAGAAGGAAACATTCAGGAAATGCGGGCTGGATCATAAGAGAGAAGAAAAGGGAATTACCAGTCTGTTGGTGAGGGTAAATCCTCAAGAGTCCTAGAAACAGTGAAGATTGGAACAGGAAGACAAAGAACTGAAGGAAGGTTGTGGGAAGGAGAAACTGAAACTGATATCACCTGATGCATCTGATCACGTTGAGTGGCTATTTGCAGTTCAGGTGGAGATTTGGAAAAGGAATTAATGAAAAATAAATAGAAAATAGAATAAATACAAAGCAAAAAAATAACACACGAGAGGGGGAAGAGTTGTCTAAGAAAAGAATGTGAACATATTGATTACATGGCTCAGGTCTGAACATTTTTCATTGTATTATAATAATATAAGCATTAAATACTTGTTTAAACACAAATTGTGCTATGACTATTTGGGGAGGATAAATGAGGGGAAAGTATGTGTGTTGAGGGCGGCTTAGGAGAACTAAATTCCACATTCCAATTTGGGAATTCAATATATAGTTTCTAAATGTTGGAAAATATCCAGAAATAGATAGAAGCATATTATAAAAGTAGATGTCGAAGACCAAACAGAGATAAAAGAGTAGTGGGTACCCTTGGGGAGCTGGAATCTGGGAAGAAATTACTGCTTTTTCCATTGTTATTGTTTTGAACCTTGTAATTTTATTTGAGTTTTTAAATCATATGCATTGATCACTATAATGAATATAAAATATAAATTTCAAGTGTATTTGGAATGTAGAGAAAAACATGTCTCACTGTGATGACAGATGTGAAAACTCAGAAAATCCCTAACAGATGAACATTATGTCTTCACTTTACCAGAGAAATTGTGCAAGTTGACATAGTTACCAAATGACAGAGCCAGGGACCAAACCCAGTCTTTCTGATTTCATATTCAGGCTTCTTCACAATACCTTCCTGCTTCTCATTATATTTTACCTTAAATTTGCCACATTGCTTTAAAAATCACCCACACAGTGGCAACTAAAACAAACAAAACCCCTGAATATACAAAATTACATTCTTCATTAGTCACGTCTGAGCTAACTGAACAGAATCTAATGTTATCTTAGGTCTCATTTGTATCCTCGGTTTGGCGACACTCTGAGGAACAGAGATGAACGTTCAGGTGAATAGTGGGTACAGCTTTGGGGTCTAAAGCTTTTCCTATCAGATAAATGCTTCCATTTAGACCATCCCAACACACAAGGAATAGATTTTGTTGCCCTACAAATGTTCTTAATCTGATTCAGTGCACCTGGGAAATAACATTTCTATTTGCTCTCAAGCCATGATTGCAGTAAACCTTAATGATGTACCAGATGTGGGGTTTGACAATACTATTTTGAGTGTCCCCTATGCTATTGGAGCACTCTTCCAGATTTATTTTACCCAAGAAGCTGTGAACTTTGATGAACACTTGGTTCTCTTGTATTTGATAGAGCCATTGATAATACTGCCTCCTTCCGCAAGCACAAGGCTTCACTAGCCTTCTCCTTGATAACCAGATATCTTTGGTTTCCTTCAGCCCTAGTTCCTGGAAGTGTCATAATAATGTCTGCAATTTGCAGAACGCAATGGCAGCCCCAGTAAAATAAGCAAAATCTAATTATGTCAAAATTGGACCTTGCCTGAAGTAGGATGATTGGTTTTCATTCTGTATATTATATGAGCACCTACAGCGATGGTAAATGTCAAGATGTTTCTTGGAAAACTTTACAAAAAAGAAGAGTTAGTAGGGGAAATTTAGACTGACTTACTATGTATCTGATCAATTTGATCTTTCTAGTCTAAGTCCTGGGGTTTTAGGTTTATGAACCTTTGGAATTTTCTGCAAAATGTGCACGAATGTGCATTTTGAAAAAAGATGTTCCATAATTTTCACCAAGATTGTAAAAGAGGTTCATAACCCCTGAAACGTAAAGAATCGTTGTTTTACGCAAAGAAATGAAATCCATGTGTCATTCTTTAATTAGATTCTTCTTGGTGGAAATATAAGGATTTTTAAAATAGGTACTAGTGAATTTTCAAGAGATAGTACTAATTATGCCTTTATTATTATTTTCTTAATTCTTTTCTATTTCTGGAATTATGAATCTTGAAGTTCATCTACGACAAATTTCATGTCCTCTCTCACCTCCCCCCCCCCAAATTTCTTTTTTTTTTCTAGCATTTGAGGATTCATGTGAGATTACCAATAAAAAGTACTTTTTCTTGTGGCTTCCTGATTAAACTTTCTACTTCTTTCTCTGGGCTGCATACTGGACATATTTTTTTTTTATTATTTTTTAAAAAAAAATTTTTTTTAACGTTTATTTATTTTTGAGACAGAGAGAGACAGAGCATGAACCGGGGGAGGGTCAGAGAGAGAGGGAGACACAGAATCTGAAACAGGCTCCAGGCTCTGAGCGGTCAGCACAGAGCCCGACGTGGGGCTCGAACTCACGGAGTGTGAGATCGTGACCTGAGCCGAAGTCGGCTGTTTAATGACTGAGCCACCCAGGCGCCCCGCATACTGGACATATTTAATAGAAGAGTGAAAATCTCAAGCGTTATATTATTTGGTGATGTCATCAATGTCACCCTTCTCATCTCCTTGTCTCATTGTCTCCTTGTCTCATTGTCTCCTTGTCTCCTTGTCTCATTGATAGGAAGGAGCTTTTGTGCTATCTTTGCTAGAGCTCTCAAAAAACATTTTCCTTGCAGCAACTATAGAAATATAAAGGGTCAACTCAGTGATAGGTGTGTGGCCTGGCATCTTGCACTTCCTTTTTAATATCCAAGTGATTTCATCATTGTTAAATATAATTTCTAATAACCTGGAAGCATGACATAGCAGATGAGCTGCCACACTGTGGAATTGCTCTTTCGCTTTTCCGGGTCCAGAAACTAAATTTCAATAGAGCATCTAGACTTATTCGTTTCTTCGATATCAACTCATGCTAACCAAATTAGTGGAACAGTAAAGTATAAATTAGATGCAAGTGTAATTATTTGTCAAAAGCGGAACATATCTATCAGTGTCTATTACACTTCTGTCTACTGCTTTTTATACCCACTTCCGGGAGTCTGGGAAACAAAAACAACTAATATTGAGACCTGGGTGTAGAATTACAACAGAGGAGACTGGCTATGCAAAAATGAACATTCTTGTCTCCACCAAAAACAGCTCTCAGAGAGGAGTGGTTATATAATTGGCTTGGTGACTCTTGGGCCAGATCTCCTACTTTTGTAAACTGGGTCTGCGTTTTCTTGCAGTAACCTCTTAGGTGAGATATTTAGCCTTTTTGGGTTTCGTGTGCCTCAATGTTTAGTAGAACAACAGTATCTATTTCATAAGTTTGAAATAGATAATGAATGTAATGAACTTAGCATTATGTTGGTAGATAGCTAATAAATTGCATCCGTAGACCCCTCTTTTCCCTCTAACCCTTATGTGTTTTCCTTTCCTTTCTTCCCTTCATTCTTGATAGACTACATCAATTTTTCCCTTAAAAATGAGAGATAAAAAAGTATCTGAGAAATACTTAGTGTTGTTTTAAACATATGGTTTGAAAATTTTACATAAATGACATTGTGCTCCAGATCTCATTCTGTTTCATACATTTCTCATGTTACTATGTGTGAATTTCGTTTATTGCCTCTGACAGTTACATAGAATTCTATCATGTCTATAAACCATTTTTTATGTATCTATTCACTTAGTGATGGATACAGGTGGCTTCCATTTCTTTGCTACTCCCAAACACTCCCTGATAAATCAAGTATGTAGTTCCTTATGAATGTGTACACATTTCTTCTGAGGTACGTTTCCAGGGGCATATGGGGCATCTGACCCAGGTGCTGGGTCATAAATACATATGCTTACAGATGGTGGACCTGGAAGGACAGCACATACTTTTTTTTAAAAGTTTTTAATTTCAGTATAGTTAACATACATTGTTTCATTAGTTTCAGGTGTACAACATAGTGATTCAACAATTCTATACATTACTCAGTGCTCATGGTGATAAGTGTATTCTTTAATCCCCATCACCTAATTCACTCATCTCCCAGCCCACCTCCCCTCAACCATCAGTGTGGCCTCTATAGTTAAGAGTCTGTTTCTTGATTTGTCTCTCTGTTTTCCCCCTTTGCTCGTTTGTGTTTTAAATTCCACATGAGTGAAATCATATGATATTTGTTTTCTTTGACTAACTTATTTCACTTAGCATTATACTCTATAGCTCCATCCGTGTTGTTATAAATGGCAAGATTTCATTCTTTTCAATGACTGAGTAATATTCTATTGTGTGTATATATCACCTCTTCTTTATCCATGTACCTATGGAGGGATACTTGGGCTGTTTCCATAATTTGGCTATTGTAAATAATACTGCTATAAACATAGAGGTGCATGTATCCTTTCAAATTAGTGTTTTTGCATTCTTTGGGTAAATACCCAGTAGTGCAACTACTGGATCATAGGGTAGTTCTCTTTTTAATTTTTTGAGGAACCTCTATGCTGTTTTCCACAGTGGCTGCACCAGTTTGCATTCCCACCAATGGTGCACAAGGATTCCTTTTTCTCCACATCCTTGCCAACACTTGCCGTTTCTTGCGTTTTTATTTTAGCCATTCTGACAGGTGTGAGGTCAGAATATCTCATTGTGGTATTCATTTGCATTTTGATGAGTGATGTTGAGCATCTTTTCTTGTGTCTGTTGGCCATCTGACCACCCGTATGTCTTCTTTGGAGAAAATGTCTGTTCATGTTTTCTGCCAGTTTTTTAAGTGTATTATTTGGTTTTTCGGGTGTTGAGTTGTGTAAGTTCTTTATGTATTTTGGATAATAACCCTTTATTCATTATGTCATTTGCAAATATCTTATTCCATTTAGTGGGATAGTTTTTAGCTTTGTTGATTATTTCCTTTGTTGTGCACAAACACAGGATAATCAACAGCTTTGTTGATTATTTCCTTTGTTGTGTGTGTGGTTTTTTTTGTTTTTGTTTTTGTTTTGTTTGTTTTTTCTTTATGTAGTCCCAAATAGTTTATTTTTGCTTTTATTTCCCTTGCCTCAGGAGACATACCTAGAAAGATGGACGTATGGCCAATGTCAGAGAAATTACTACCTGTGTTCTCTTCTAGGATTTTTATGGTTCCAGGTTTTATATTTAGGTTTTTAATCCATTTTGAGTTTATTTTTGTATATGGCATAAGAAAGTGGTCCAGTTTCATTCTTTTGCATGTAGCTGTCCTGTTTTCCCAGCACCATTTGTTGAAGAGACTGTCTTTTTCCCATTGCATATTCTTAGGATAGCACATACTTTTATATGTATTTTCCAGGAGAGTAGGGAGGGGAATGGAATTGGAGATGGAAATGAAGGGAAAAGTAATAAAACGAATCAAGGATTTTTCTCAGATGGATGCTAAAAGTGGACCTTGCACTAATGACAAACAACTCAGTCCTGTGTATCTGAGATCCTTAAAAATGATATAAAAAAAGACTGTGGCTTAATGCATTATCAGTATAAATGCAATGCCTACTACAATGGCTTAGCATCCTCCTCTGTGCTCCAGGGCCAGGATGCCAGCCTTCTACTACCTTATTAAGATGCTACAGAAAATCATTAGATGATGTTTGTGAAACCCTTAAAACTCTTGAGACTCAGGCTCTTTATGAACAACAAAGACTTGTTACTCTGCATTGACACCTGTCAGAATTTTAATAATCTCTTTGTTAATCAACATTGAAGATAATTGTTCCCAATTAGCCTATCAATGTGTCTTAGAAGTATATTGTTTTGACAATTTCATCCAATCAAAGATTGGAAGGGGATTAAGTTATAAAATAAATAAATCATGGGAATAAAAAGTACAGCATAGGAAATATACTCAATAATACCAGAGTAACTTTGTATAGTGGCCAAGGGTAACTACACTTACCATGGTGAACATTTTGTAACAGATATAATATTATATGTCAACTACACTTCAATTAATTTCTTTTAATTACACTCATAGATGGCTATGACATTAAAAAAAAAAAAAAAAGGAATGGAAGCTCATTCAAGTAACCGTCTCTGCCAAAACATTGGAACACTTAAGCCTTTCATTTTCAATAGCACTTTCTGGTTTTTCATAGGTCCAGTGCTAAATGACAAGTATGACAGCTTTTCAGATCTGGATAAGGTGATTATTTCTTCCGTAATGAGGAGAGAGAGACCTGGAAATGTGGCTGCAATGATTTTCTTCAGAACTAATAATAAGAGAACTAAGTAAAATAGAGGAATCTTCTCTGTTCCATGTCCACAGGCTGCTCAGCCCTTTAATTCAGAATAGGATTATTTTAACATTAATAGTTTAGGACATAATAGACAAGTTAATTAAATTAGCTCACTTTGCTCAAGCTATTATAATGTGGATCCATTGTTCTTTTTGGTAAAGCATATCACTGTAACTCTTTTACAATTTAGAAGCCAGGCATATGCAACAGAACAGTACATTTAGAAGTAAACACCAGCACAGAATTTTTAAAACCTCTCCATTTTATTGAATTGAGTTTTATTTATTTTTTTCTCTTCTTTTATCTTCATCATTTTTGGATCTAAAATATTTGTATTCCTCAAATCTGACCTGTATGTGTTCTGTTTATAATATTTAATAATAACTATTGTATTGTATTCTTGTATAATAATATTTTATAATAATTTTTGTATTGTAGTCCATACAATAATTATCCCATGTATTCCAGATAAAGGACATTTAATGTCTTTTATTAAATGTAGGTTGCAAAGAGTTAATTTTATGCATCAATACCATTCTTATTCAGATATCTTCATCCAAGAAAGGCAACTCTTCACTTGTAAAACCTTTATTGAGCGTTAACTGTACTTAATACCAGAGGCGAGGAAGGGGACTGGGGACAACAATTTGTGGTTAAATCCAATCTTTTAATCCGGCTGTTGGGAGTTGCTTGTGAAATCCCTGTCCTCAGAGCTTTGCCTCCTTTTAACTCTAATTAATTGTATAGTCATTGATTTAGGGAGCTGGAAGATTCACCTCCCCATATAAGGCAGTTCCTGAATTAGAATCCTTTGAAAGGGATGTTTGACACCTCACATAGCTGCAACCTTTTTAGTAGCAGGTAATCACCGGGATAAAAGCACCAGTTACATCTGATGTCACCTCTGTTCCACCTGGAGCGTTTGCTTCCATATCCACTATTGTTTATTTGTAGTATAGCCTCATTTTCCAAATCTAATCTAGCCTGATCCCCTTTTCTGTGGCAAAGAAAATGTAACTTGTAAAATAACGTCTCCATCACGACCTTCAAAGAGTATCTTCTGGGCTTGAAAGCATCCTGGAGGTCCTGTGTGTTGGTTCACACAGCTCGACAGGAAGTCTGCACTAAATTTACCTCCCTGTTACACCAGGAAATAAATCCCAGAACATTCATCAAATTGTCACCTGCCTTGTGTCATTTAACCCTAAAGAAGAGACTGTACTGTTCAGAATAGAGGCACCTTAATTCTATAGTTAAAAGTTGGAATTTGACACAAACATCGACTTTTTCTCTATCTAACAGTTGTGGTGAATGTTGAGAGAAGGTACAGTTTTGTACTTTGTTTTTTAAAATATGATCCAGCTATTCTCTATAAGCGAAGCATTGACAATCACCCACTCGCTTGGCCAGCGCTCCGCTTTGGGTCATCTGAAGTTGATTACCACTGTCCTTGGAGGGTGGTGTGAAATGCCAATGAAATCGTGAACTAATTCAATGACATGCCTGTTGTTCCACTCATTTAGGCTAGTGGTTTTCTGAACAGGAAGCATTTCACGAATTCCCAACCATACTAACTGGGAAAATGTAAGGATTAGACCCTTTGTTGTTTATCTCTACATCTCAGCTGTCGTACCAGGACGCAAGACCCCCAGGGTCTTTTGATCACGAGGGAACTTGTGACCATTCAGAGAAGGCTAAATTAACTATTGTTAGGTCACAGGGGTTTGGAAGCTAGAGCAGATTTGGTGGCATTTGTGGTATTGCCTCTGTAGAACTGATAGCCTATAGGTGGAGCTGCGAGTGAATGAATGACCTTCTAGGTCCAGTCCTCAAGCTGACTTGGTATTAGCACAGTCTGCAGGCACTCACGGTCCCTCAGCTCCAGGTCAGCCTGCAATGCTGGCGAGGGGCCTGGGCTATTAGAAAGCTGCTGGCTCAGCCTGAAGGCCTTATTTCCCTATTCCCAAGCACAGATAAACAAGGGAGAGGCTCCTTGCCTTGAGAGTGTTAAGTAAGTACTTGAGTGCTAACAGAAGCTGCCATTTCCTGGATGTGGTAGAGATGGGCAAGAAAGGCTACTCTGGAATATAAGACACCAAAGACTCAGCACCTGATGAGGATAAGAAACGGGCCAAGTCACAGGAAGACAAATACTTCATGACAATCACTAATGTGAAGTATCTAAAATAGTGAAATTCACAGAATCAAAGAGTGGAATGGTGGTTGCCAGGCGGCAGGCAGAGGGGAAGCGGGGAGTCGCTAGTCAGCGGGTGTAAAGTTTCACTGAAGCAAAATGAATAAGCTCTAGAGACCCGCACACCAATACTGTGCATTTAAACATTTGTTAAGAAGGCCGATCTCGTGTGAAGTGTTGTTGCCGCAGTAAAATAATATTCAAAGCATAGAACAGCAGAGCCAGATTTGTCTATGCTTATTTTGTATCCTTATCAACCAGTCGTGAAGCATGACCCCGGCCTGAGGAGCAGCCAATAAGAAAAAAGATGGTTCACTTTTCAGAATAAGAATTCTCTGCCTTCAGAGAAGGCTGGTTGCCTCTTTAGCCCACATCCCTATTGTGAAATGCTTTTCTCGTCTACAGAACACTGTGGTTTACAGTTTACCTGCACCTTGTTATTGTTTCTCTCCCTAATAACCCACATTTATAATTTCTTCTAGAAGGGCTGCATTGATGGAGATGGAGTGTAACACCTGAAATAATAGGATTTTACAGGAAATAATGTAAATGAAGCCTTTGCCCTTAATGACCCATAATGAAATGCTCTTGTTACCAAGCTCTGCAGGGAACCCAGTGCAGGTTGCCATGGAAACGCCCAGCTGCGCCTCCACACTGTTGCTTAATGATCAGTGTGATGTCAGGCTCTTGACATAACCACAAGCTTAGACAAATCTTTCCAGCCAGAGTGACAGTCCACTCGGGATTTCAGTATGTCTGGGTGAGGGCTCCTGTGTCCAGGTATAATTAAAATACATTCAGACCTATGATTGGAAATGCTTTCAGCAGAGAATTAGGTCACGTTTTAAATTCTCCATTCACTTTCATTTCTCCACGCGAGTGCCCAGTTGGAAGCAAGCCAGAAACAGGGTAGCCACAGCGCATTACTGAAGATGACGCTTCACATGCCTGTGTCCAGGCTTACCCTTTACCCTTTGCGTGGGTGGGTGAGTGGCTGGTCCACGCTGGTCCACACCAAAAAAAAAAAAAAAAAGACACCACGAACACCTTTTTGTCCCCTTTCCCCACGTTCCCTGCATCTACCTTCCACCACGACTGAGCCTGAAATTCTATTACTCATTACTTTGATTTAGACAACAAAGTCAGGCCCTTTTACCCCGAATGTAATTCTCAAAACCTATTATCTAGAAGGAAAAGACAGACCCTAGGGAATCTGTCGTTTCCTTCCCTCCTTTTATTTCTTTCTCCCTTCCCCCTTTTCACTCTCTCTTAAAACTGTTTATTAGGTGCCTGTTATCTGCCGGGCAGTTACCAGAAACACAGGATGAATAAGGTTCAATGCCTGTCCTCTAGAAGCCCACAGGTTATTAGACAGGGACATGGCATGTAAGCAATGCATAAACTGAAGAGACAGAGGTGTGCACAAGGCCCAGATGGAGACATGTACCTGAGAGAGAACAGGACAGGCTGCGAGATGAGGTGATGTTTGGGCTAATTTTGAAAGGAAATCAGTGGGACTAAAGTGAGGTAGAGAGACACTGTGAGAAAAGAGTGAAGGTATGGAATGATGTTGGATGTTTGTGGAATTGCAAGCAATTCAGAATGGCTAGAGCTTTGGCCATTTGACTATACCTTGCAGGCAAATAGAAGCTCCTTAGGGTTTTAGGGAGAGAAGGCAGAGAATTGCCACTGCCATTTAGGAAGATTATCCTTCCAGAAAAGAAAAGCATGAACTGGGGAAAACATGGGGGCAATTAGGAAGTTATTGAAACACTGAGGCTATAGAAGATATCTATTGCATTCTGTCTTGTTTTAATATATATACACAATAGCATCTGTCTAACATCTGCCTTTTGGAAGAGAAGTGCCCTGCCCTCAGCCCCTGGCCCACCCTCAGAGGAGAAGTGGATGTATGACCAAAACCCAGCCTATTATAGTACCTTGTCAATGTTTGCTGTGATTGGTTCAAGGATGGCCACATGATCCAAGCAGCACCAATGAGATTTCTCCCACAAAATTTCACATATAGACTTCTGGACATAGGATTATTATTTTCTTGCTTTCTTTTTTCTTCAAGATGAAAGGATGTAGCTTTTGGCTTCCAGAAACCATCTTTCCTGATACCTGGAGAGGGCTCTCTGATCATTAGGCCAATAGATAGAGAAAAATGCACTAAGAGATGGGGAAACAGAGATTTGTTGATATTGTTTGAGCCGCTAGAATCTAGGACAGAGACCCAGCTGTGTCTAAAGTCAATATACCAATGAAATTTCCAGTTACACACGCCAGTAAATTTCTTTAGGCTTGAGCCAGCTTGAGTTAGTTTTTTTGTTACTTGTAACTGAATGTTTCTTGAGGAACCAGGTAAAAATGATGAAAACCTGAATAGAAGCTGGAGAGGCTGGAGAAGGTGGTTTCAGTGAAATTCCAGTAAAGTTAACTCAAGGATTGGAGAAGTGGGCTGAGTGAGACATGCTGACAGAGGCACCTACAAAGTCTTTGGGACACAGAGTTTGGACCCATTAACCATGGACCTCCAACTCCTGAACAACCAGGGTTGTGAAGTTTCTGCTTTGGCAAATGGGTTGGTGAATAACATTTCTTCTTTTGATGGAGACTACTGTCACCCGTGGAGTGGCCAGATTTATAGGAAGGTTAATGTTAATGTTGAGTTGATTCTGTCTTCATGTCTCTCACTGGCAATGGTTCTATTTGCCAGGTCCTTACAGAATATATTTAGTGTCTCCTTTGGAAAATCCTTCTCATATGTTAGTAAGACATTTGCATGTCTCTTACATCTTTACAGTGTCGACATCCTGTCTCTAGTTCCTTTCCATTGTGCTTCATGGGACATGGTTTGGGTGGTTTTTAAAGTAGTGCTTATCAGTATGTAAAGTTATCTTATCAACTATTTGTTTATCTCCTGTTTTCATTAAGCAGTCATCTCCATATGAATAGGGACCTTGTGTGTTTTGCCCCTCATTTATCCCAAGCACCAAAATCAGTGACTTAAACAAAGTTGGCACTCAATAAACATTTCCGGGTGTATAGTTTCTAGTTCATCAATGGATGTCTCATTTGTCTATGTCCCAACTAATAGGCAGTGTCCAATGCAAAGTACAATACTCTGATATCAGTAGAAACTGGAATGGAAGGGGGTGGTTCCCAATTTTATCTGACTCCATATATGCATATAATGCACCCCAACACTTCACTGGTTTGGCGGGAACTACATCGTATCATTACCCTACGTCAGTCATCTAAAACCATTAAGTCTTTTTAATGAAACAGTTGCTAAGCCATATCTTTCCATTCTATAGTGGCATTGCTAGTTTATTATATTTTTTGGTCCTTAGTTGAGAACTTCACATATATCCCTGCTAAAATTTAGCCCAATGAATGTCTGCGTGTTTTTTTTCTTGTGATTCTGTTGTACGATATTTAGTCTCCAGGCTTTCTATGATTAGCATAACTAATGAGTCTGACTCTAGGCTCCAGAGGTGGCTTCCTGCATCATTTATGTTGCTATCTCCAAATCCTAGCTCATGACCAGTGACCAGAGCATACGCAGTTAAATCTTTAGTGGACAAACTCGAAGACATACCTTCACTATTTTTCAAGCTTTAATTAAAATGTAAGAAAGGTTAGATATTTTACCTGTCTTCTAGAAACATCTTTCTTTTGGTATCTATCTTTCAATGTCTATTAATCCAAATATACGTGGATCCAGCTCATTTTTCTCCTTTTTTGTCATAAAGTTTCATGGTGTTTTGCTGTTATCAAGATACACTGCACTTACACTATAGAAACAATTTCAATGAAAAATTAGTTTAGACTGACATAGCTTGATATTAAGGAACCTATACTGGCTCCTGGTGATTGCCAATTCCCTCTTCTATAGGTGCCTCATTCTCCTCTTTGGGAAGAATGTCCTGCGAGCCCTCTTGTGGACACTGACTGGGGGTAAGAATTTATAAAAGTTAATTGTGAAACTGCATTGACCTTTCAGGTTTCTGCAGCAGATCAGAATTCATGGGGGGAAGTTGGAGTAGAGAAACAGCTACAAAAATGCCGGAGGGTGTATGTATGAGTACATATGTACATATGTGTGTGTGTGTGTGTGTGTGTGTTGTGTGTGTGTGTGTGTATACATATATATATATTTTAATGTTTATTTATTTTTGAGGGAGAGAGAGTTGACGGGGGACAGGGTGGTAGACAGAGAAAGAAAAGGAGACAGAGGATCCCAAGCGGCTCTGTGCTGACAGCAGAGTCCGATGTGGGAGTCGAACTCAGGAATCAGGAATCGTAAGTTCATGACCTGAGCTGAAGTTTGACACTTAACCATCTAAGCCACCCAGGCACTCCCCCCGCCCCACACCACCCCCCCGTCAAGGGGGCATATTTTTAAAGCCTATTATTAAACTACAGAAATTTTCATTTTGTTTAGAAAAAAAATCACACATGCGTGTCTATTCAAAATGTACCCACTGATGATTATAATCAAGGATGTTCAAGATGGTGCCTCTGTCCTTTCTTTAATATGAAGATTATTTCTGGCAGACCGCTCATCCTAGGATTGGGCAAGAGGATCTGAATGGAGAAGGCAGGAAGTAGGGATAGGAGCTTACTGTGCTCCACACCCCTGTCTACGGCTCTATTTGAGTTGAGTACGTTGGTTACATAAGCACCACTTCTTCTCTGTGTCGAGGTAATGATTCTGGAACACTATGAAGGACTTTTCTTAGATTTCAATGTCCTTTAAAACCAAAGAGCATACGGCACTAAACCAAGCCAATAGCCCCTTTCAACATAAAACAGCGTGTTCTTTCTGTATCGAGTACTTTCATCTAAAATCCACTGGCATGAAGAGTCACATTTCCTTGAAATGTACAGGGCATTTATTAACAGCCACAGTATCTCCTACATGATTTATGGCTGCCTTTTCTCTGTGGGTTTTGGAAAGAAGAAGGGAATTCAGATTGGGCTGTGTATGGGCCAATTCAATAGGCTTGTAACATCATTTTGTTAAAGCTAATTTGAGGAGTTTGTTACATTCCTCAAATCTGTGATGGTTAGTATACATCTCTGCCATCACATTCCTACTCTCTATAGGCTGTAAATTAGGAATGGATAAAAACGCAGACAGATTACAAAGATGTGTTTTTCTCATATAGAGATGTTTTAGGCACTCTTAAGTGCTTTACTGAAAAACGTTCCCCAAACTTTATTTTTAGCTTTGTAAGGCATGAGAGAGTTTCTTGCCCCTCATCCACCTACCCTCTATCTCTCCCCCTCTTTATTTCTCTTTAGAAAATTCTCAGAAAAGTACGAACATCTTAGGGTCACAATATCATTATAAAGTAAATTGCTACTAAAAAAAAGTTAAGTGGTAACCTGACAGTCTTAAAGGGTCCCTGCTTTGTCCTATATGTTGAATCAATTGCTGGAAAATAAGCTATAGGATAGTTTTTATTGTCTTATTCTTATTTTTTAATGTTCTATTTTTATTTTATTTTTGAGAGAGAGACAGAGCATGAGTGGGGGAGGGGCAGAGAGAGTGGGAGACACAGAATCCAAAGCAGGCTCCAGGTTCTGAGCTGTCAGCACAGAGCCCAATGTGGGGCTTGAACCCACGAACCATGCATGACCTGAGCCGAAGTCGGACACTTAACCAACTGAGCCACCCAGGCACCAGAGCTTTTAATTAGTGTAATATTTCACAGCCCTTCTGGGGACAGAGACTGAGTTTGGCTAATTCTCACAGTATGGTCCTTAATTGTACCAAGTGCCTCAGTGACTACTATTTGAATACAAAATGATGAATAATAATAATAGCCCCATTAACATTTGTTAACTGATGTGTTTATGGATTTAGCAAAGTCCCTCTTGGTTCATTACTTAATTTCACTGCTTCCCCATTTCTCCACCAGATGGCAGAAGAAGGGCCTGATTATTGAGTTTGAGATACCTTTGATTCTTAGATATTAAATATGAGATGGTATTCAGAGGTAGGAAAGAATGCTCAAATATGTTGCTATAATTTTATTTTTATTATGCTTTCTACATGGAAATGTCTTGAAATAAAGAAAGGATTGTGAAGAACTTAGGTGTTAGGTTGGAGTTTAAAAGTTAAGCAAGAGATTATAGACCAAGGAATGTGTTGATATTCTTTCTGGTATCCTTATAAAGTAGGCAACAGGGCCAAGGAAATTACTCAGTGAAGATTTTTCACTAATCTTGCCTCTGCACTTGGAAATGTAAGTAGGAAAGACGTACGGATATAAGATATCTCTTGGCCTTACGGGGATTGCATTCTCTACTCCTATATAGCATTCATTTTGAGGATAAACCCTTAAAATTCATCTCACAAGATAGTTAGAATGTAGAAGGAAATAAAAAGAGTTAGCCAGGGACCAAGGGCCATCAGCAGACAAAAGGAAGGGTTTGAATCCTTACAATTGATAAATGTTTAATATCTTGGCACTTGCAAGTATTGCCCAAATTTATTTACCAGTTCTTAAGCAAACTGTGGAAAATATTGTATTATCCCCCTACAGAAGAATCTAAACTGGAGATTTGAAAAGGACAGTGTTTCAATCAAAAACCAACTTTATTGAACCCCACTCTCGTTGGCATGTCCTATCCACGTTTGAAAACCAAGGCATTGCTCATGACTTACATAGTCTGTCTTTTGAGATAAATAGCTATTAGAGTACAGTTTAGACAAAAAGGAAGTGAGTTGAAAGAGATTGTTTTGAGAATATTCTTTTTGGGTAACAACCTGTATGCTGGAAATGTGAAATTAACTTCAAGGCAGTGGTTCTAAGATTTTTAAATCCATATGTGAGAAGAGTATTTTAAGAAACACACACATATTTATGATATTTTATTGCTCAGCCACTGTTTTCTGAGGCTTTGGCTTTAACCTTTTCTAGTCACCATGGCAACAAGGACACAAATACATCCATACCATGAGCTGGATCTATGAGGAAGAATTTCCAACTGTATACATAGTATGAATATTTGACCTACGCATTACAAAGAGAATTTAATGTAATTTTAAATACAGTAAATTGTCTGAGTGAGTCATAAACTGGAAATAGTGTACATGGTAGGAAAATGTAGTCTCATAAATGAACCAAGGGAAAACAGCGTTGGATTTCTCCTCTCTAGAAACTCCATCTTGCCTTCCCACATCTCCCTTTCTGATGTAAAGAATGTCATGGGAAACTTGAAGAAAATCATCCTAAGACTTAATTTTTCTCCTTTTCAAAATCCAAGCCTAAAATAAATGATTTCTTTTTAGGCAAATCGTAAACCTGTAATCGGAGACATTGGTCTTGCAAAAACACTGCAACTCCAATTACTGGCTGTAAATTGCTTTCCTAAAAATCCTTCTAAAATATTCACTCTGCATTCTGAAAGAGGAAAATAGATGCTGAAATTTCACCCCTTTCAGCTTCAACTACTGGCTAGGGGGCTCCTCACACAAAATCCCATGAAAACAGGGATGGGTGCATAGCTTCACAATGGAACAAATTCTATCCTGGACTTTGTATTCAAAGTCTTAGGAAGAAACAGATAAGGATAATATCAGCAGGGAGGTGCATGCAGCATTGCGGGGCGTGGGGGTGTTGGGGGGGTGGGGGGTGTAGGGGGGGTGGGGAGGTGGGGGGTGTGGGGGGTGGCGGTTTCTGGGGTAGGGGTGAAGAGCCACATGAGAGAGGCAGGGAGGTGTGAATGCCAGAGACACAAAGGGAAGCCCCAGCAGGGGGCCTTGAACTGATGCTTAATAAATGCTTTTTGATTTGACTGAATGATCAAAGTGTGGTGTGTCAGGCCCCCTAGTACTATTGCCTACAAATGCCTTTGGCAACCCACATCTTGGTTGATTTCAGGGAATAGGACTGTCCAAAGAGATGCCTTCCCCCGCCCCCCGCCCCCCAGCTCTATGTGAATGAGAAGTGACACTTCCTGCTTTCGCCACATTTCTCCATAGGACGCCTGTATTGAGCACTTGCCCTGTGAAGAGCA
Organism: Acinonyx jubatus; assembly: GCF_027475565.1. Taxonomy (NCBI): domain Eukaryota; kingdom Metazoa; phylum Chordata; class Mammalia; order Carnivora; family Felidae; genus Acinonyx; species Acinonyx jubatus. The sequence goes on along the minus strand of NC_069380.1, from coordinate 26,286,481 downwards.
GTCTCAAGTGTATTTTTGAGATTCTGTGGAGGTTGCTGCAACTCAGCACCTCAGTTTTCTGATGTGCTGAGTTGCAGCAACCCCTACAGAACAAATTAATAATAAGTAATAACATTTATGTACAAAGTCTGACTCATAACATTGTGCGATGCTTAAGAAAAGATTTTATGCAGCCATGGTAAAATTTCAGGTCCTTTTCATCCTTCAAGGAAGTGGCATAGCTGAGTGGAAAGAATGTTGGCTTGTGAGGCCAGAGAAGCAAATCCAAGTCCCAGCTGGGCGGAGACCAGCTGTGAGACCTGACAAAGCTTCTCAGCCCCTCTGGCGTTCAGTTGTCTCAACAGCAAAGTTAACATGCTAGTCTAGAAGATTGTCTATCTAATATTTCATTATTCTAGACAGAACTGAAAAAGACATTGAGAGCCCAGGTCAGTTGTACTTTGGACTTCCTTTGTGAGCCCTCTAGACCTCTTGAAAAAGGGGAGAGGCATTTATATTCACATTTTCTAGTTGGGTTTGAGAAATCAGAATAAAAGCCCGGAAACATAGCCCTGGGGTGGGAAGGAGAGCAAAGTAATTGATATACAGCAAATGCCCACCCTATCTCCACTCCTGACCTGTCCAGGCCACACATCCCTCTCCAGATGAATCATGTGGCATGGCCAGCAAACAAAGAACCAGGTGCAAAAAAGACCATGGGGATGGAGGAGGGGAGGAAAAAAAAAAAACACAGGATTTTCTGGGCCCATGGTAAATAGCATTTCTTTGATACTGAAGGGAAAAGGATAGGCATTACTGTTGGTTACTCGTCTGGCTTTTGAGACTTTCAACACTCACATAACTTTTTCAATTAAAAAAAGAGGAAGTATACACATTGACATATATATGCGTATAGGCATGTACAAATCCATCCCACACGAGAATCCCACCAAAGGGCTCATCTCCTCCCCCGCGGCCCCCAGCTCTTACTCTTACTTGTACATCTTACTCTTTGTCTTTCACGATAAGGTATAAACCCAGTGAACTACAGAGATTTGAAATGTGCAGAACTCTCTTCTAGATGTTCTTCTTGTTGTGAACACTCCTCTCACCTTGCCCTCTGCCCTGTGCTTCCACCCCTACAAGAAGGACAGAATTTGAGAATTCTGACTAGTTTGAGAAACTGTAAACACCTCAACTTTTTTTTTACATTTGCTACCGTTTCCATGCCAGAGTTTTCTGTAAGAAGCTTTTCTTTTTTTTTAAGTTTATTTCTTTATTTAGAGACAGAAGGAGAGAAAAAGCATGAGTCAGGGAAGGGCAGAGAGAAAATCCCAAGCAGGCTCCACGCTGTCAGTGCAGAGCCCCTGTGGGACTTGAACTCATAAGCCATGAGATCATGACCTGAGCTGAAATCAAGAGTCGGATGCTTAAATGATTGGGCCACCAGGTGCTCCTCCATGACAGATTTTTCTTTTCAGGAGATAAGAACATTTCTAAAAGATCAAAATTAAATCCCTTTGAAGGATCAAAAAGGACGGTGGCTCTGGGAAAGTATTAAAACAGAACAACCCCGTGTATACCTAAAATTGTACCATTTATGAAATTCCTAAGCACCTCAAATCTGCTAAGGTTAAAACCCAACCTTCTCCTTGTGTGTTTCCTTCTTTTGGCACAGAAACACAAATATCTTTTTAACTCTTTGGCGAGACAATAAAATTTGGATTCATTGAAGGAGATCATTGCTAAGTGGGGTATTTTACGCTGAAGAGGTGATCACTATTCTGGCATAGAACAGAGAAGCTATATCTATATCTATATATGTGTATATATAAGTACAATTATGTATACTTATATTATTATATATTAATATGTTATTATATATATATATGTATATCTGCATTCAGGCAAAATTCCTCTTTTCCTTCCCCATATTATTCTCCAGTTATTCACACAAGGATTTTACCAACCTATCAGTCTATTTGCCAATTCTTTATATAATCTCAACATCAGTTTTGGTTCTCTTTCTAGAAACTGTTGTGGAATGTGATGTGATGGATGCTAATTCATATCTGAAAAGGATATTCCTCTTCAGCCAAGACAGACAGGATCTGATACTTTGAGGAGATCTGGTTCATAATATACAGGGAGCTACCACCACCACCGCCACACACACACACACACACACACACACACACACACATTAATAGCAACAACAAAAACAACTCCTCTCTTCAGTCCTCATCTCATGTTTCTCTTCCTGATCTGCCACCAGTGCAATTAGAGATAATGTAAGAAAATAGGATAAAATATGAATGGGAGAAAGTTCTCATTCTTTATCATATCCTTATATAAAGCAGCCCATCATCAATTATGAATAACTGTGAATGAGTTTACCATAGTCTCTGGCCCTGACCAAAAGAAAAAGAAAGAAAAAAGGCAGATAACTTGTTCTGGACCACTTCATACCTGAAAGGGATGTGGGAATGTTAGGAGAAAAGATTGTGAGAGTGGAGAGCATGGAGAGAAGGAGGGAGAAGGGGGTTGAAGAAAACTTCACGGTATCATATGGAGTCTAACAGGATGGGCTCCTTCACTGAATGCTTGTTTTGTATGCCTGAGTCAGTTACTTAATCTCTATGATCCTCAGGTTATTCACCTGTAAAAAAGAATAAAATATCTACATGACCGAATTGTTTTAAGGATTATGTTAAATTATAAGTAGAAAGCATATCATACAATTCCCTTAAAATAATTTATTGTCATTAATTTATAATTTCCCAGGGATAACAATTATGCCCATATAATCATGGAAGAAGTCTGAAGCATCTCTTGTTTGAGGGCTGGAAAAGAATTTCTTATTCTAAAAAAATTGAATATCTGGAGGATAACTATCCACAGAACAATGTGTAATATAAATGCCCAACGATAGAGAAACAAAAGGTAAATTATGGCAGGTTTATGCTACAAGGGACATCTCTGGATATATATACTATGCAAACAGTAACCATAGGGAGCTGGAATGGCTGTACTAATATCAGACAACATAGACTTTAAGACAAGGAATATTCTTAGAGAAAAAAAGGTAATGACAGTAGTAGTGATAGTCATCTTCGTAATGATAGAGGGAAACAGGGCGATAAACAATTATAAATGTAAAGCTCCTCATGACCAAGCCACAGAGTACATGTAGCAATAACTGACAAGATGATAGTAGAAATAGACAAATCAACAATTACGGTTGGAGATTTAAATACTCCTCTCCCCATAATTGATAGAATGAGAAAGAAAATCAGTAAGGAGGATTTGAACAATATTAAACAAGTTGGTCTAGTTGACATATATAAACATACTACCGCCAACCACAAGGTGCGCATTCTTTTCAGGTGCATATAGAAAATTTCCCAGTATATATCATAGGCTAACTCCATAAAACAGATAATAACGAATAGGACTGAAGCCATACAAAGTATACGCTCTTACTCCAATGGACCTAAATTAAAAATCAGTAACAAAAAGAAATTTGGAAAATCCTCAAACATTTGGAAATTTAGTAGCATATTTCTAAGTAGCCCATGTGTCAAAAAAGAAATCACAACAGAAATTAGAAAATATTGTGACCTAATTAAAAAATGAGAGCAAACAATATCAAAATTTATGGAATGCAGCTAAAATAGTGCTTAAAGGGGGGCTTATAGCAAGTTTCAATTATATGAGGCCAGGAAAAGAAGAGCAAATCAAATTCAAAGGGAGTAGAAGGAAGGAAATAATAAAGATCTGAATGGAAATCAGTAAAATGAAAAATGCAACATAATAGAGAATTTCAGTTACATTAAAATTTGGTTCCTTGAAAACATCAACAAAATTGATAAACCTCTACCTAGCCTGACCAAGGAAAAAGGTAAAAGCAGACAGAAACTCCAAAAATCAAGGATAAAAGAGACACAATAACACAGACCATAAAGAGATTAAAATAGTTATAAGGGAATATTATAAACAACTTTATGCTAACAGATTAGATAATTTAAATGAAATGAATTGATAAATTAATAGAAAAATTCCTAGAAATGCACAAATTACTAAAACAGACTCATAAAGAAATTGCAACCGAATATATGTCTATTAAGTAAAGAAATTGAATTAATATATAACACTCTTTCCACATAGGAAAGCCAAGTCCCAAATGATTCTACTCATAAAATCTATCAAGCATTTAAGGGAAAAAATAACATAAATTCTATACAAACCCAGAAAATAGGGGAGGTAATACTTTTTCTATTGATATAATGATGGTATCAGAAGAAAAATAAATAAATAAAACTATGCAATAATAATCCCGATGAATATAAACACAAAAATCCTTAGCAGAACATTGACAAAGCAAATCCATCAACGTATGGAAAGGATTATAAACAATGAAAGAGTAGGATTTGCAAGAATAAATCAAAAATCAATCAATGTAATACACAATATTAAGAGGATAAAGGGCAAAACCCAACTCAACAGATGCAGAAAAAGAATTGGAAGGAAAATCCCAACACATGTTAAAAACTCCCAACAAATTAGAAAGAAAAGAGAACTGCATTAACTTAATAAAGGGTATCTATTTAAAAAAAACCTCACAGTTGATATCACACTTAGTGGTGAAAGATTAAATTCTTTCTTTCTTAGATTGGAGAAATTTATTGTATTAAAGGCTCTAGCCAGTGAAGTAAGGCAAGAACATGATACTAAATGCATATAGATTAGAAAGGAAGAAGTAAAATGTTTTATTCACAGACAAAATGATCTTTTGTGTAGAAAATGCTAAGGACCCTAATAGAACTATTAATAGAGTTTAGCAAGGTCATAGGATACTACCTAAATATACAAACAGCAATATATTCCTATATACCAGCACCAAACAATCTAAAACTGTAATTAATAAAAAATGCCATTCACAATAACATCAAAAAGAACAAAATACTTAGGAATAATTTTGTTAAAGATAAGACCTCTCTATATATTGAAAATTATATTATATTACTGAACAAAATGAAAGAAGACCTAAATAAGTGAGAAAGGTATTATGTTCATGGATTGGAAAATTTGACATTGTTAAGATACCAAGTTTTCCCAAATTGATATGGAGGCTGAAAATAGTCCCTACCAAAATCCTAGCTGGCTTCCTTTATTAATTGTCCATAAGCTGATCCTAGGATGTATATGTAAATGCAAACAACATAGAATAGTCAAAATAATTTTGAGAAAGAGGAACAAAGTTGACTCACACAGCCCGGTTTCAAAACTCAACCCAAAGTAATAGTAGGCAAGACGGTGTGATATTGGCATAATGATAGACATAAAGATCAATAGTGCAGAATAGTCCAAAAATAAGCCCTACATATATATGGTCAATTTATTTTCAACAAATGTGCCTAAGTAATTCAATAGGGAGACATAATCTTTTCAACAAATGGAGCTCCATCCATTTGCAAAAAAAACCCCAAACAACTCCCCCCAAAACTAACCCAAATTTTAAATCAATTATCATAGATGTGAATATAAGAGCTATAACTTTGTTTAGAAGAATACACAGGAGAAAAATGTTTGTGATTTGGGGTTAGTAAATATTTCTTGCATAATGACATCAAAAGCACATCCATCAGAAAGTTGATAAATTGGACTTCATCAAAATAAAAAATTTTTGGTCTTCACAATATACCACTAAGAAAATAAAAAGACAAGACAGAGATTGGGAGAAAATATTTACAAAACATTATCAGATACAGGACTTTTATATAGAAAAAATACATTTTGCCATTCAATAATAAGAAGACAAATAACCCTCATAAAAACGAGCAAATAGGAAAGAAAAAAATTAAATTAAGAAAGTGAGCAAATGCAATGCACCTCAATGTTTATAGCAGCATTATCAACAATAGCCAAAGTATGCAAAGAGCCCAAATGTCCACCGACTGATGAATGGATAAAGAAGATGTGGTATATATATATACAATGAAATATTACTCAGTGATCAAAAAGAATGAAATCTTGCCATTTGCAACAACATGGAACTAGAGTACTAGAGTATATTATGCTAAATGAAATAAGTCAGTCAGGGAAAGACAAATTTCATAGGATTTCACTCATATGTGGAATTTAAGATATAAAACAGGTGAACATAAGGCAGCAAAAATTATATAAACACAGAGAGGGAAACAAAGCATAAGAGACTCTTAAATACAGAGAACAAACTGAGGGTTTTTGGCAGGGTGTTGGGGGGAGGGGCTAAAAGAGTGAGGGGCATTAAGGTGGACACTTGTTGGGATACGCACTGAGTGTTATATGTAAGTGATGAATCACTGAATTCTATTCTTGAAATTATTATTGTACTATATGTTAACTAACTTGGATTTAAATTTAAAAAAGAAAAGAAGATGAGCCAATGATTTGAATTTGCATTTCTCCAAAGAAGATAGGCAAGTGGCTAATAAATATATGAAATGATGTTCAATGCCATTAGTCATTAGGGAATGCAAGTTAAACCACAAGATACCACCTCATGCCTGCTAGAATGGCTAACCTCAAGAAGACTAAGAATTCCAAGTGTTTCTGAGGATGTGGAGGAAGTGCAACCCGCAGACATTGCTGGTGGAAACAAAATGGTGCAACCACCTTGGGAAACCAAAAGTTTCTTAAAAAGTTAAATATGACCTTACCAAACATCAGTTCCACTCCTAGATATCTACCCAAGAGAAATGAGAACATATGTCTACATAAAAACTTATGCATGAATGGTCATAGTAGCATTACTCACAATAGCAAGAAAAATGGCAATGTCCATCAACTGGTGAATGCATTAAAAATGTGGTAAACCTTGGGGCGCCTGGGTGGCGCAGTCGGTTAAGCGTCTGACTTCAGCCAGGTCACGATCTTGCGGTCCGTGAGTTCGAGCCCCGCGTCAGGCTCTGGGCTGATGGCTCGGAGCCTGGAGCCTGTTTCCGATTCTGTGTCTCCCTCTCTCTCTGCCCCTCCCCCGTTCATGCTCTGTCTCTCTCTGTCCCAAAAATAAATAAAAAACATTGAAAAAAAATTAAAAAAAATGTGGTAAATCTTGACAATGGAATACTGCACAATAATAAAAAGGAATGGATTACTGATACATGCAACAGCATGGCTGAACATCAAAAACATAATGCTAAATGAAAGAAGCCAGACACATTGGACTATGATGACTATATCTATAAATAATTTCTAAAAAAGACGGTACTGCCTGGGATTAAGGAAAGAGCAGGGATAGACTGCCAATAGTTCAAAGGAATTTTTTTAGTTGATGGACATGTGCTAAAACTGGATTGTTTCTGAATTCTTATAGCATCTTTTTTTTCATAATCACCCAAACCTGGAAATAACCAAGATATTTGTCACTGGGTGAATAGATAAACAAACTATGGTACATCCATGCAGTGGAATATTATTCAGCCATAATAAGAAATGTGCTAACAAAGCACACAAAGACATGGATGTATTTTAAGTGCATGGAGCTTTATAAAAAGAGACAGCCTGAAAGTACTCTACACTGTATGATTCCAACTATATAATATTCTGACAAGGCAACATTATAGAGATAGTAAAATGATGAGTTGTCACCAAAGGCTCAGGGGTGTGGTGGGGGGAGGGTAGTGTTGAATGTATGCAGTACAAGGGATATTTTAGGGTGGTGAAACTATTCTGTATGATACTGAAATTGTGGATATAGCACTATCCACTTGTCCAAATCCATTGAAATTTATAGCGTGAAGAATGAAACTTAGTTTGTGTAAAAGTTTAAGAAAGCATTTATATGTCAAAGGATACCAGGGAGGAATGTAGACTATCATAAGAGAATTGCACTGTGTTACAGCATATGAAACAACCTCACCACGGGAGGTGGGGAAAAGGTGTTGACCTAAGTAATATAGAGAATGAACAACGTCCGTAAGATTTAAAAGCAAAAGAAACTGTACACAAGCATTGTACTCTAGTTGGTAAGGTTGTTCCCCGTTAAAGGATGGGTTAATAATTCTGAAACTACTATACATATATACTGGAACTGAACAAGCAAGGCTTCATACTGTTAGAATGGAAACTGACAAATAAGCAAGTGGAGGAGATCACAGTGATCCATGTGATAATGGACTGGGGTTGGAGAAGCCAATATGAACTCATGTTTAGCTTAATATAGATAAAGGCAATTATATATAAAAATATTTTTAGAGATGTGTAAATACATGGGTTAATATATACACATATATTCCCTTGTACTGTCAGCTGGGAGTTCCCAGAAGCACCAACACTCCATAGCAACAAGCACACCTATCACCCAGATCTTGGTTTCTAAATACCATTCTCCAATAAGAAAAGCCAGGACTCTTTGGAGAAATGGCTGACTCTAGGGCTGCACCAGGAAATAAGCTTGGAGCATTTTATAGTGCCAGGAAGTGTTCAAAAACCAGAAACCCAAACAAAGTAAACAAAATCCCATAATGAGGGAGATACTGCAAAGAGATTCAGGAGCCAACTGAAAGAGTTCTAAAGCTGGAACAATTTGGGCAAAAACTCGAAGTAACATTGGATTGTAGTCCAAAGTATGAAATAAATGCCCATGTGTCCATACTGATGTAAATAATTAAGTAATAATTGAAATGGAGGAGAAATATCTCCCACACATAAGAATTCCAAATAACTTATGTAGATACCCCGTCCTCAAGGAAGTGAGGCATAACTCCTCATTCCTTAAGTGAGGCTGTGCAGTCTGCACATAGTGCCTTCCTTAAGAAGCGTACAGTGTGAAAAGGAGGAACAAAAAAATAACTTTACAGTACAGAAGGCTGACAAACACTACCTCAGTCAGGTGATCAAGATGAACAGCAACAATAAGTCATGTTGATAGAATGCACCCTTAATATGATATGATGCAAATGGTATTTTTACCTCTATGGTCCTTGTCTGAAAAATCAGACAAATTCCAACTAAGGGACAGCCTGCAAAACATCTGACCTGTATTTTTCAAAGCTGTCAAGGCCATCAAAGACAAGGAAAATGTGAAAAACTGTCATGGCTAATGGAGACGTCAGGAGAAAAAATGAGAAAACACAATGTGGTATCCTGGATGGGACCCTGGAACATAAAAAGGACATAAGGTAAAAACTAAGGAAAACTCACTCAATATAGACCTTATTTAATAATAATGTTTCAATGTTGACTCCTTAAATTGCAACAAATATATGAAAGTTAATAACAGAGAAAACTGGGTTTGGGGAAATGGAAGCTCTCTGAGCTACCTTTACAAGTGTTCTATAAATCTAAAACTGTCTAAAAAATGAAGTTTCCTAAAAAGATGAAAATTCTCTCTTTTCTGCAATATTACAAGACTGATCAGAGAAGATCTATATAGAAAGTCTGAGATAAAATTAACTGATATCACACAGATATGTTCCAGAAAAATGTGTACTATTTGGCTCTGTGCTGGCTTAGTGCTAAAGTGGCAGCCAGAAAAGGTTTAGCCAGCACTATCATTGTTACATATTTGGCAGAAATATCCATGATTAGCAGCTGAAAAAACATGACATGGAACTCTTGAACAGAACTGAAGAGGAAAATGCAAACTCTCTCCACTCAGTTTTCTGGATACAGCTGACATCTCCTATGGAACAAATAGCTGGATTTTTCTTCTCAAAGCCTGCAAGATTTGTTTCTTTTAGGAAAATCTAGCTTTTATGACCATACCACACCTTCTAGTGCTCAAAGCCTCAACTCATTTGATACGTAAAAGGACTCTGTAAAATGAGCTGTGTGGTTACTAACTAGAGAAAGAAACACGTTCAGAGATGATAAGTGATTTGCTCCAAATACATATTTCAAAAGTAATGGGGTTGGAACTTAAACCTGGTCTTGCAAATTAAAATCTAACACCCTTTCTACCACTAAATGTTTTGAGAAAGTCTTGGTCCTGTTCTATGACATGTCAGCAAACAGCAGGCATCTAGGCTTTCACGGTCTCTGCTTCCTGTTTGAGTCTGATCAGACTTTTCTGTCTCTGATTCCTGCCCAGTTGGTGAGAAGTTGCTCTATGTTTTAAGTGATTCTTCTTCCACACTGTAATTCAGCTTTTTTTTTTAATTATCTTTTTTTTGTGTGATAACGTTGAAATTCTCCTCTCTTAGCAAGTTCCGATTTTATAACACAGTGTTATCAACTATAGTTACCATGTTTTACTTTAGATCTTCAGACCTTATTCGTCTTACAGCTGAAAATTCTGCTTTAAACTTCTTACTCACCTGCCTGATGCTGAGACCCTGGGCCCTGTTGCTGTCCCTGTTTTGCCTTGGTCCTGACCAGGAGTGACACATGGTAGAGTACTAGACTGTGATAGACGACCCAAATGCTATTTTAAATAGGCTCCCTGAACTATTTTTAAAGGTTCACTGAAAAATGAAGTACTTGAGAATTCTAAGTTATTATGAACATCTAATTCTACTTCATCTCTCTTCTCAGGGAGGTAGGTCTTAATATGTGTCATTTGTCTTGAAGGTGATGAGGAATTGGGTCATTATTTTCAATCTCACAGTAATATTTCACTGACTTCTAAAAATACCTACTATTAAAATGGTATAGAAACTAATTCTTTAGCTGAATCAGTCTTTAATAGAAGAGAGGAATAATACTCTACATTGGATGAACAAGCTTTTCTTCAGAATAGGACCTTGAGCTTGAATAATCTAACCTGTTGAGGTACAATGGGATACTAGGAGATGTATTTAGTTCCTATCCTTGTTGAGGGTATTGGCAAAGAGATTCGCATTTCACACCATGGTGTGAGGGGCCTGGGGAAATGGAGCTAATGACATTTAAAGTCAGTCTTTTAAATCTATGTATGAAATGAGATTTCATATTGGGTCATTGCAGTCCATGAAAATTCATTTCATTTACGTTGCCTGAGTGCTGTTTTCCTTGTGTAGTACTTTGTCAAATCTCATTGCCTTTTGCTGCTAATTCTGAACCTGAACCTGTGTCCTCTCAAAAGACATAGAGCTTTATACTACAGGAGGTTGCAGAGTCCATGGTGTTGTGTCCCTGTGACCATCACTGAATGGCAATGTTCTCTTGCCTCAAGAGGCCGCCAGGTAGCCTTGGAAGAGCATGCTGGGAAGGATGAAGATTTAGAAGAAGGGATTAGGGAGAAGGGTCCAGCTACTGGTGCTGAGGAGGTTTGGAAGATAGGACACTGCTTCAGAGAGTATAGAAATAAGCCCCAGACATGGGGAAAGGGGGATCGGAGGTAGGAAAAATGTGTTGAAGGGTAGGGAACTCAAGAAAAAAGAGTAGGGAAACCATGCGAGACAGGCAGAGACAGGCAGTGAAGACTGAGGTCTGAAGGGATACTCAGAATTCCACTCAGGCAGAAAACATAAAAAATTTCTTAGCAAGTCGCAGGGCTTCATCTCTCATATCAAAGTTCAAAAATAACCTTCTGGTCTCTGACCCATCCTTGTGGCTAGGGAATGAAGAGGTGGGCAGGCAAGATCAAGGCAAGACTCAGTGCAAGACTGTCTAGAAAGTAAAAGAGGAGTTACCCGGGGGTAACTCTGGGGGTAAGAGAATGAGGAATTCATGTTTCATGGGTACAGAGTTTCAGTTTGGGATGATGAACAGGTTCTGGAGAAGGATAGTAGTGACAGTTGTACAACAATGTGATTGAACTTACAATGTGAATGGACTGTGCACTTCAAAATGGTTCAAATGGGAAATCTCATGTCATGTATATTTTACCATAATAAATGAATTTTTTGAGAACAAACTGAGGGCTGCTGGAGGCAAGGTGGGCAGGGGGGTGGGTTAAATGAGCGATGGGTATTAAGGAGGACACTTCCTACAATAAGCACTGGGTGTTATATGTAAGTGATGAATCACTAAATTCTACTGAAACTAATATTACCCTAGAGGTTAACTAACTAAAATTTAAATAAAAACTAGAAATATTAAAAAAATGAATTCTTTAAGAAAAAAAAAAATTCGAAAAAGAGAGACAATGGGTTTGGGTTCAGGTTCCCGGTGCAGAAACTTGGGCACAAGGGATGAGGAAGAAGCCCATTTTTCAGAGCTGGCCCAAGAAGTGGAGACTGGTTCTTGGGTAGGAGACAGAAAGGCCTGGGCTTATGTAGCCTCATTTACAGAGGGAGAGGAAGCCTGAAGAGGCTGGATATTGAGCAAGACTAATCCATGTTGGTTTTCATGTGATCTCACTTTCCTGACCTAGAATCCATGTTAGGGAGGACAACAAGATACACCAGCCCTGAGGAAAACCAGCCCCCACTGAAGGAAATAACGTGACAACGAAAGGAGTGGAAACAGGATATAGAGTTCCTAATATTTTAGGCCGACTCATTAACTGGTAGACAATTCTTCCTTTTAAAGAACTCTATGCCTTTTCTCTAATGAATTCATGCCCCCATAGAGCCATAAAGGATGAGAATTTGGCCCAAATGTACACTTAAATTGGATCACCTTGTAAGAATGCTTTAAAAAAATAAAAAATGCAGCCACCTGTGACCTATTAAGACTGTTAATGTACTCATTGACATAAATACCTGAAGGGTTTCTACAGCAGCTGGAACATGGCTGAAAGACCTTTTGTGTCTGCTTTTTAATGTACTTCCAAAGTGACTTCATAAAATTGCAACCACTCCCACCAGTGGGACTGAGGTTTTGTTTAACTCCCTGAGACTTCTTCCACCACTATTGATACGAGTGATTATTAATGCTGCCTACTCTGTCTTGAAGGTAAAAATCAAACCACAAATAAGTTACTTATTGAGAGACAAGGCTTAAAAGAGTCAAAACCTACATGTGCCTGGCCACAATGCTCACAAAATGGCATTTTTCTAGCTCTACCCTTGCTCACTCTGTAGAATCTTCAACCCCCTAAAATTCTTCCCTTTTGGGTCCTAGCAAGGCCCAAGTTCTTCCCACATGGCACCACTCAAGGGTTCAAAAAACTAAATTTCTTGGCCCTGATGGGACCCCAGCATGTTTAGCCTTCCAGGGTGCTGCATCTGTCTCTCCTGTGCCTCGGGTGAGGGGTTGGTCTCCATTGCTCAGAGAGAAGCAGATTGTTGCAGATGTCCACAACAAGGCTCATGGTGACCAAGGCAGAGGGAACTGATGTCTGGGCCACTGCATGTAGTTGCAACAGATCCTATACCGTTCTCAGAACTGCCCTTCTGTTCTATCCCCACTCCATTGCCATTGACCTTTGTTCATGTTCTTTCAGCCAATAAATGTTTATTGAATAACTGTTACATGCCAACCACATGCTCATGGTGAACAGTTATGTGCAAAACAAGCACCATGACAAATTAGTAAATGTGTAACTCTCTGTATGAAATGCTAAGAAGTAAATAATTGAAGTGTTATAATGAAGATCAAGAACTGGGGTCACCTGAGTGGCTCAGTAGGTTAATTTGATTTCAGGTCATGGTCTCATGGTTGATTTCCCACTCTTGATTTCAGGTCATGGTCTCATGGTTGTGAGATCCAGCCCCACATTGGGCTTTGCACTGGGTGTCGAGCCTGCTTGAGAATGTCTCTCCCTCTCCCTCTGCCCCACCACCCACTTGCGCTCTCTCTCTTAAAAAAAAAAAAAAAGAGTTGAAGCATGGTTCATTCCATGACCTAAAGTAAGCTTAGAGTGAGCATGACTGGAGCTGAGTGAGAGAGGCAGCAGGAGGTAGGATTGGAGCAGTAAGGAATGGCTGGGCTACATTTGGGGTTGTGAATATACTGGGGTAGCCCTTAAAGAACAGAGCAATGGGATAGTTGTCTTTACATTTTGCAAAGGTCACCTTGACTGCTCTGTGGGGAGTTGGTAGTCATTTAGCAGTTTAAATAGCAATAGGAGGGAACAGTGCAAAGAGGCAGTGATTTGCAGTCATCCAGGTGAGAGGTGAGAGACAACGGTGGCTTGAAGGAGGACGGTGACACTGGGGATGGCTATAAGGAAATGGAAGATGTATTCTGGAAGGATTTGCTAATGGACTCAATATGGGGGTGTGGTAAAAGAGAAGAAGAATTGAGACCAACTACCAAGTTTCTGGGCTAAACAGCTGGATAAATATAGGTGCGTTTATTAAAATGAGGAAGATGAAGAATAGACTTCAGAGGGGAAAATCAGAAGAGTCTGCAACATATTTAGTTTGATGTGCTTGTGAGTCGCTCAAGTGGAATATTTGCATATACTCATTTGTTTATTTAACAAATATTTTTGAGTCACTGTTGTGCACAGGAACTGGGCCAGATTCTGGGGTAAAGCAGTAAACAAAACAGGGATGGTCCTGACTTCAAGAAATTTATGAGCAAGTAGGACAGACACTGGACAAGAACTAAGCATGATGTGGGTACTGATCAGCAAGCTTTAGGGGGGAAGAATGAGGGAAGCTTATGGTCCGGGTGGCTAGCAAAGACTTCCTAAGGAAATGAGATTTAAACTCAGCTCTGCGACATAAATGAAATTAGCTCAGGACAGAGGTGGAGGAAGAGTTTCAGGCAGAACATGTGCTCAGCATGTGTAGTGGCCTGGAGGCAAGAGAGATTAGGTCTTTCCAGGAAAGAGTCTTGTAGTACTAATTCTTTCCCCAGAGATTCTCCGTCCTCATAAAACCAGCCCGTAGTGTGCTGGTTCCACTTATCCTCCAGACATGCCAGAGTGGCCATAGGGTCCCCACAGCTTGCACCCAAGCCAGGACTCCTGCTGTACTATAGCTAAAAGATCTAAGCTCATTCTTGCAATCAATAATTTCTGGAGCTCCTAACTATGGATTGTGGAGCTCTCGATGAAACTCTTGCCTTTAAGAAAGGACTTCTTACTTAGTAGAGGAGTGAAAAGTGTTATATTAAAATTATGTAGGGAACTATGGGAAAAATGAACAAGGAGTGACTCACTCCCTGGGGCCACAGAGAAGATGCCACTGAGAAAGAAGAGAAAGAATGAAATGGGAACACGGACATTGGGATGAGCACGTGGAAAACATATGTGAAAGAAAGAATGAATTATGTGCTGGGGAAATGGCAAGCAATTTGGGGAAACAAACCATTCTTACGAACTTGATGTATACAATGAACATAAATAATTTCCTCTCACGAATACATTATCTTCTTCCTTACCACTCAGTAGACTTCTTTGCAGTTAGCAATAGCTGTGATTTCATAACTGGCAAGCTTCTCCAAAGAGAGAGCCTAGTACTGAAGACTAATGAAAGGATCCAATGCTGGTGGTCATATGAGTAAAGGAAGGAGATACCTCCCCCACCCCCACCCCCACCAGGAGCTAAGCTGAAGACCACAAAGCCTTACTTGCCCTTACAACATTTCAGTCCCTTCATAGGTATTAAATAGGATAGAGACCCTCTCCTTATCAGGAAAGACAACTCATTCACTTGGCAATTCCCCGGTCCCCATTCCCACAGAAAGACACCTGGGCTTTTGTGGCTCTCCCTATTCCTGACCTCCTGTCCCTAGTACTCCTACTAGAGCATGTATGATTTGGAGACTTTCAAGCACAGCTTCCTCCCAGAATTGACTGGGAAAATCAATTTGCTTGTGGCTGTTTCTTAATTAACATGGCATTGCATAAAAGCAGGTTTAGAAATCTCAATAACTCAAGCTTGTTAGAAAATGAAGATGAGGGGAAAAAAAGTGGGAGTGGGGAGAGCCCTAGAAGGAGGAAATGAATCTCTGTGAGAAACGATTTCCCAGTGAGTCCCTCTATTCATCACAGCTTTCCGACGTCAGCCTCTGGGACCACAGCTGGGTGATAATTAGGAACGAAGCAATCTTTTTGAAAGGAGAACAAGATGGAACATTATTAGGTGAAGTGGTTTTTTTTTCTTTCTTTTTTTAAACCCAAGAAATGTGCTGCAGTTCCTTAATAGCTCTGAAAGGCAAGAACATTCAGCCTGAAGACAGTGCATGAGGAGCAGCAGGAAACTCACACATGGGCTTTCTCATATTTGTCCTAGGAAGCATCTAGTCACCTAGTCACATAAAATTAAAACACTCCAGGAGTTGGCAGAGGTTGGGAGTAAGGAAAGAGAGGTGAATAGGTGGAGCACAGGAAAATTTGGGCAAGTGAATCTATTCTGTATGATACCATAATGGTGGATACGAGACATCACGCATTTGTCAAAATCCATAGGATGTACAATACAAATACTGAACCCTAATGTAAGCCATGAGCTTTAGTTATTCTCATGTATTACTATTGGTTCATCAGTTACAACAAATGTGCCACACTAATGCAAAATGTTAATAATGGGAAACTAACTGGAGAAAGTATACGGGAACCCTCTGCACTCTCTGTGCAATTTTTCTGAAAACCAAAACCTGCTCTGAGAAATAAAGTATTTTCACTGAAAAGCTTAAAATACTCTGAAAGTGAATCACTGAATCTGATCTCTTTGACTGCATTCAATGTTCTAGATCACTTATTGAATTTCTAGTATGTGCTATTTCCTATTTTAGGCACTCAGGATTCAACATTTAATGACACAAAATGCCTGCCCTCTTGGTGTTTTATTCTGGTTGGGAGACAGATAATAAATTAACTCATAAAAGCTCAAATAATGTCAGACAGTAAGCTCTGGAGGAACATGAGTCAGCACCACACAATTTTAGGGCAGGCAGAAGCAGCCCTGCTTTAGATGCAGTGGTCTGGGGAGTGCCTTCTCCGAAGGGACATTTGAAGGGAGCCCTACGGAAGAGAGAGAGGAGCCATGTGGGCTATGCACAGAGGAGTCCTGGGAAAAGAGGAAACAGCAAGGGTGTGATGGAGGCTGGGGTGGTTGGAGCATAGTGAGGAGAAGCTTAATAGGCAAAGAGGCCAAGGTGATGGCTAAAGGGCCAGATCATAAAAGGTCTTGTAAGGCACCGTAAGGACTTCAGATTTTATTGCAAGCATGATGAAAAGCCATGGGGAGAGCAAACGAAATGTCCATTGACAGGCCAATGGATAAGCAAAATGTGGTATATATGCAATGGAGTATTATTCAGTCTTAAAGAGAAAGGCAACTCAGACACATGCTACAACATGGATGAACCCTGATGATACCACACTAAGTAAAATAAGCCAGTCATGAGAAGACAAAAGCAGTGTGATTCCACTTACATGAAGTCCCGAGAGTAGTCAAATTCATAGAGACAGAAAGTAGAAGGGTGGTTGCTAGGGGCTGGGAGGAGAGGGCAGTGGAGACTTGTTTAATAAAGATACAGTTTCAGTTTTGCAAGATGGAGAGTCCTAGAGATTGGCTGCACAACAATGTGGATGTACTTAACAGTACCCAGTTTTTCGAACCAGGTCACAACTTCTGTCTGGCTGACAACAATTCTGCCACGATGATTGTTAAATGCCTCCTGAGCTCAAAGATGTTAAAATATAAAGAATAAAGTGTAACTGTTCCCTAAGGCTGCTATAATGAATTGTCACAAACTTGATGGCTTGAAGCCACACAAATTTCTACTCTTACAGTTCTGGAGGCCAGAAGTCCAAATGGTCTCACTGAGTTGAAAGGAAAGCCACATTCTTTCAGAGGCTCTAGGGGAGAATTCATTTCCTTGCTTTTCCAGCTCTCAGAGCTGCAGTCCCTGCATTCGTTGGCTAGTGGCCCTCTCCTCCATCTTCAAAGCCAGCAGCATAGCATCTTTCTTCTGCCATCACATTGCCTTCTGTCTCTGTAGCCAAATCTTCCTTTGCCTCCCTCTTATGTAGGCACTCGTGGTTACATTTAGGGCCCATCTGAACACCCTGATCAGTCTTCCCATATGAAGATCCTAAATTTCATCACATTTGCAAAGTCCTTTCTGCCAACTAAGGTAACGTCTACAGACACCAAGGACTTGTGCCAGGATATCTTTGAAAGACACTATTCAGCCTATCACAGAATCTCAGATGAACCACGTAGATGCTATTTTAAGCCACAGTCTGGATTAGATGATCAAGAGAGTGGATGTGGATAAAGAAGACTCTGAGGACTTGTCCCGGTGGACTGCAACATTGAGAAATCAGGAAAAGGAAAGGAGGAGGGGGAGTCTCAGAGGAGTCTGAGGAGGAGCAACCTGCGAAGTCTGGGACAATTATGGGCAATTATGTGTCCCTGTGGCCAATTAAAGGAGTTTTTTTTTTAAGTAGGGAATTATCACTCAGCGTGCTAATGAGTAAGATGAAGATGTGGCATTGACTCCTGGAGTTGATGCCTTGGATATGAGCAGTTTGAGAGGAGTGATGTGCACAGGTCTGGTTGCTTGCAGTGGGCTTACTAGGGAGTGAGTGCAAGGGGAGGAGGGAGAACAAGGAAACAGCACTCAAGTTTTTCTATAAAGAGGAATGGGGCAATAGTGAGAAAGTTGATGGCTTTTCTGGGGGGCGGGGGGAGAGTACCAGAAGGGGAGAGACAGAGAAAGGGGGACAGAGGATTTGAAGTGGGCTGCCGGGAAGCTGACACCAGTGAGCCCAATGTGGGGCTCAAACTCATGAACCATGAGATCATGACCTGAGCCGAAGTTGGATGCTCAACTGACTGAGCCACCAGGGTGCTCCAGAGGTTGATGTTGTTCTATGCCTTCATAATGGAAGGGGAAGGAGCAAGGAAATTGAGTGGGAGATAGAGTGATTATGAGTGGACCAAGGATCCTAACCCTAGTGAGGCAGTAAGTTGAGGACATGAAGGAGGTGATGAACAGTGGTGGTAAAGTCAATAAAGTAGATGTTCTTGTGTATGAAGAATCATCAAAGTTGTGGTACCAGAAGGAGTATGCTGATCAGTGTCAAGGTCATTGTGCCACAAATTAATTCTGTGTTTCCAGTCACCGAGGACAAAGAAGCCTATATTGAATTCTAATTGTATTCAAATGATAAATGGAAAACAAATCATAATGACAAAAGCATTCCTTTAATTTCCTTTTTTCTCAACCGTATAGTGTTTGTTTCTTTTCTCCATGTGAAATTACTAAAAGCTCCGGGATGATTATTATGAACTCTTCTAAGCTATCATTAGCTAACCCTTTGCTAATTTTACATGGCTCTTTTAATATAAAAATTGAAGGAATTCTGAAGGAATCTCTAAGGTAAATTGTCTTCCGTGTAAAGATTACACGGCAACGAGTAATCAAATATACATTATTATCCTGGTGATTTTGAGAAAGAGATAACAAGAATACCAATTACTTATTGAGATTCTGTTTATGTCTGTCATTTTGCTAGTATAATTCTAACCTGTGCAACAGCATTACAAGTAGGTATCATCCTCATTTTACAAATGAAAAATCAGAGACTCAGGCAACATGACTAAGACCACATAGTTAAGAAGTGACAGAACTCAGGAATTTGAATCTTGATTACTATGATTCCTAGACTATGATTCCGAGACCCTTCTCATTCCTCTCCTCTCCTCTTGGATTTCTTCTGTATACGCTCTAGTATCACCTGTTTGGTAAACTGTGACATCGTTCTCCAGTGGTTTAGCATTTTTATTGTGGGAGGACAGGTCAGAAGTTTGCTGAAGAAGTTTGTATTTGTTCATTTTTTTCCCTCATTCACTCATTTCCATAATGGCTCTTGCTATAGATTGGGCACAGAATAGTGCTTTTCCACCAATATTACCATGTTGTGCTGTCTCGCGTATAACCGATGCAGCTGTGATTTTTAAAAAAAAAATTTTTAACGTTTATTTATTTTTGAGACAGAGAGAGACAGAGCATGAACGGGGGAGGGTCAGAGAGAGAGGGAGACACAGGATCTGAAACAGGCTCCAGGCTCTGAGCAGTCAGCACAGAGCCCGACGCGGGGCTTGAACTCACAGACCGCGAGATCATGATCTGAGCCGAAGTCGGAGGCTTAACCGACTGAGCCACCCAGGCGCCCCAGCTGTGATTTTTTTTTAATGGCTGAGGAAAGGGGGACACTCAGTCCTGCCACCTTATTTTCAAAATTTCAGCAGGCACAGAATAATTAATATCACCTGCCTTTCAATCAACTTCTTTTATCAAGTTATACTGAAAGATCATAGTGCTACCTGATAAACTGTCATATTTTTAGAATGAAAAAGATACATTCTAAAAATAAATAGGCTATTAATGGTTCTCTTCCTCCTACATACACCCACACTGACATTGCAGAACTTGTTTTCCAGTATCTTTCCCTTTGGTTTCAACTAACATTCTGCTGGTAATATGATCTCATGGTTTATTTCTCTCCTCCTGTCACTGGCTTTCCAGCATGACTACAATGTAGTCATTCTTTAAAAATTTGGTTGTCAAGCAATAGGTGTCCTGGCTTCATGTTGTTATTTTACTTGGCAGAAATATAATGATTCTTTGATATCTAAATAATTGTTTTCATCAAAATTATATTTAGAAAAAAATTAAAATTACATTAGTCTACATATTTGAGAATCAGGATAGTTTATGTCAAATCGACTCTCCCTCTGATACCGTCATTGAAAGCTGCACAAATACTAAAATGTAGCAATTTGAAGGCACTAGAGAACAATCAAGGGGGAAAAAGGGTTGGGGATAAATATTCCGGAAGGAAAGAAAATGCAATGAGACTATTTGACATTCTCTGTTGCTTTCCCCCTTGAGACATTTTGCCATTGCACAACTGTGAAAAGTGAAAAGTTTAGAAGGCAACCGTAACGACACACAAAAGAGGTGAATAGCCTAGCAAACTTTTGTGGATATCATGGTGCTGGGGAGGCACAAATGGGAGTTCACGTCCCAACCACGGATGAGCGGCAAGGACGACCATTCTACTCTTTGAATTGAGACCCATGAAGAACTACATGCGGAAAGTAAAGACAGACTAGAAATAGACAAGCCCTCAAAAAATACTAAAATTCCACCTTGATTTCTCCCAATACCCATTGAATCAAGGTTACATGCTCCTACTCCAATTGCCTGCCAGAAGAAAAGTAAACATTTTATGGAAGAAAATAATATCACGAGAGCCTCTACAGTTTTTCATAGTTAATACCAGTTACTCAATTGAAAATTACTGGACATGCCTGAAGACTAAAATAAAATAATTGAAATGGATCCACAGGCAACCCAGATAATGGAGTTTTCTGAAAGAGACTTCAGATTAACTGTAATCAGTACTTTTGGAAAAACTGATACAAGCTGGAGCATAGGAAACTGGAATCCTTAAATAAAGAATCTGATATGTATTGTGAAATTAAAAAATAAGGTATTTTAGATTAATAAGTCAATAGATGGACTTGATAGAAAATTAGAACAGAAGAAGAAATTAGTGAACTGGAAAACGGGTAAGGGAAGGAAAATTCAGATTGAACCACAGAAAGAAAAGAAGACCAAAAATACAGAGAGTGTATAAGGGTATATAAATACCAAAATACAGGTAAAAAAAAAAAAAAAAGAAAGAAAAAATGCTAACACTTGTGATAGGGTTTACAAAAATAGAGGAGAGAGAAATGGGAAATAGCACAGGAGTAATATTTGAAGAAATAATGACTGAGAATTTCCAAAACCTGATGAAACATATCAACCCATGTTCAAAAACCTCTAAGAATCCTAAAATTATTAAACACAAAAAAACCCATCCGAGGTAGAATGTATCCAAACTGCCATAGATAAAAGCAAAAACTAACATAATTTAAATGTAGATGGGGAAAAAAAGACATTACTTTCAAAGTCAATTCAAAGTCAAAAAAAGACATTACTTTCAAAGTCAATGTCAATTACAAATTGATTGCTTCTCAACAGAAATGATAGAAGTCAGAGGACAATTGGGTAGCATGTAAACAGTGCTGAATTAAAATAACTGGCAACCTAGCA
This sequence comes from Acinonyx jubatus, assembly GCF_027475565.1. Lineage (NCBI taxonomy): Eukaryota > Metazoa > Chordata > Mammalia > Carnivora > Felidae > Acinonyx > Acinonyx jubatus. Next base: position 26,264,638 of record NC_069380.1, on the reverse strand, counting down.
TACTATATTTGAGTGAAAATATTACTCAAAAATGAACGGAAAATAAAGATTGTTTTCATACAAACAAAAGCTTAGAGAATTAAGTCCCAGCAAAAGTACACAATAATAAATATTTAAAATAATTCTTCAGGAAGAAGAAAAATGTTTTTAAATGAAATCAAAGCAGTGCACAAAGATGGGAAGAACACTGGAAAGGGTAAATATGTGAGTAAATCTAGTGACTTGTATAAAACAACAAAATGAAGCAATAATATAAAGATAATATCTTGTGGGGTTGAAAATACAGGCAGAATTGATGTATATGAAAACAACACAAAAGACAGTAGGGAGTAAATGAATTTAAAATATTCTAAGTTTCTTGCATCATCTGGGAAATGCTAATTTTATTATAGACTAATAAGTTTAATGTGCATATTGCAAATCTCTAATCACTTGAATGGTAACTACCAAATGATTGGGGGAAATAAAATAATAAAAATATTTGATTACTCAGAAAAAAAAGGTATGAGATGAGAAATTAAGAAATGGTGGATCAGTTTAAAAAATAATGTAATAGTAAAAGCAGCTTAGTGGCTACAGCAGAATAAACCTAAAGAAAGACACAAAAAGTCATAAAGGCATATTGCAATTGAATTTCAGAACATCACTGTTCAAGGAAAATCTTAAAAGCAGCAAGAGGAAAAAGACATTATGTAACGAGGGTCAGATATAAGAATTATAGCAGAATTCTTTTCAGTATCTATACAAGCCTTAGTGGACCATGGACTGAAATACCAGGAGAAAAAAAATGAAAAATCTAAGTAGAACTCTACACCCAGGAAAAAGTCTTTGAAGAATTAAGGGAAAGTAAAGACTTTTTTTTTAAAGAAAAGTTGAGAGAATTCATTGCCAGGGGTTCTATAGTATAAGAAAGAGAAGTTGAATACCAAAGACATGGTATTATGTGAAAATTTAGATCTACATTAAAAAATGAAAAGTGTCAGAAATAATTACTATGTTTATTCTATTTAGGAGACAAGTGATTATTTAAAGCAAAATTAATAGCAGTATATTGTGGGGTTGATAATATGTAGAAGAAAAACTGACCATAGCAATAACACAGAAGATGGGAAGAAGAAGTGCTCTGACAGTGTGGAGCTGGCTTGGGATTCTCTCCCTCTCTCTCCCTCTCTCTCTCTCTCTCTCTCTCTCTCTCTCACTACCCTACCCTGCTCTCTCTCTCAAAATACACAAATAAGTGTTAAAAAAAAAAAAAGAAAGAAAATATTGAAGCAAATTACCTCTGAACACATGTTTTATATTGTAGAGTTTATAATATATTTGGAAAGAATTGTGAAATTTGAAGTATGTGAGGGATATATGAAAATGAAATGAGAGGTACCTGGGTGGCTCAATCAGTTAAGTGTCTGACTGCTGATTTCAGCTCAGGGCAGGTTTGTGAGTTCAAGGCCCACATCAGGCTCTGAGCCAATAGCTCAGACTCTGCTTAGGATTCTCTCTCTCTCTCTCTCTCTCTCTCTAATAAATAAATAAATATTTAAAAAAAAAAGAAAGAAAGAAAATGAAAGGGTATTACCTAAAGTGAGTGTTATCTCCCCTGAGCCAGGCATAGGCCTTCCACTGTCAGAGAAAGAGTTTCTCTGGGCAGCAGGTATAATAGTTCTGGGCTTTAAAGACTCTCCACCTTCAAGGCACACATCTGATATTAACTATTAAGTAAAAATTGTTCTTGTCCTTTTCAGGGGTAAACTCTAGCCTCATTGGTCTCCTTGCTCTTTCTCAAATAAGCTGCACAGATTCTTGCTTAAGGCCTTTGCACTGGCTGAACCCTCCATCCAGAACATTTGTCTTCCCCCATACTTTTGCACGGCTCACTCCCTTGCCTCCCTAAGTCCTTGCTCAAATGTCAACTTCCCAGTGAAAGCTTCTCTGAGCCATGTATCACCTTCCCTGATGGTTTTTCTACCCTAGCACCCTCGTTCTTCTAGTCAGCCCTTACTTAATTTTCTACCCCCATAAAAATGTAACTTCTAGAAGGACAAGAACTGTGCCTGATTTGCTCACGCTATATCCCTAGTACCTAGAATGATGCCTGCCACATAGTAGGCTACACACTATTCCTACCATTGGAAGGCTCCTTCTTACCATCCAGGTTTCAGATTAGATACCACCTCCTCTGAGAAGGCCACGCTATTTGAAGTACCCCCCTTCCATCCTACTGATCTTTCTCCCAATAGCACCCTTTCACATTTTCGTCACATGTTAATGCATATCTGAAATTATCTTACTATCCGTTTACTTCTCTGTTGTCAATTTCCTGGGCTGTAATATAGAGGACAGAGTACTTCTCCACCTTGTTCACAGCTGATCCCCAAACCTAAAAGAAAACACTGCCTGCCACATAGTAAGTCCTCAATAAATATTTGATGAATGACTGAATGGACTCGAGTCTTTTGTGCTTTTTGTTACTTTTGCTATGGTGCTCATACTAACCAACCTCTAAATCTTTATGCCTTTTTGCTCTGAGTAATCTGACCTGTAGTTTCTGTATGAAACATAGCCTCATTCGTTAACCCAGTGTCCTCCACTTTTGTAAAACACTTCAATCTTAACATAAACAGCAACAATAACAAAACTCCAATTTGAGAATTTTATCCACCTAATAAAGATAAGTTTCTCCTGTTTAATCTCCTGCTGTTCCACCCACAGACATCCTACGTCTGGGTCTTTTACCCTTCTGAGCTGAATATACTCAGCAGCAAAAGTAAAATCCCTTAATCTTCCATTTTGGGGCCCATGTTCGAAATGGATTAAAGAGTCAAACAAAATTAGTTTCCAAACCTTCAATTTTCCAGGCCCATGGGCCTTCTCCTTCTTACTCAGAAATGAAGGTGGCTTTGAGCCATCTGTTACTTTCTGTGAAACATTTCTCTCAGCTGTCATTGCTGATTATTCTATTTCTTTTTTTATATAGGAGAAAAAGAAAGAGGAGAGGAGAGGAGAGGAGAGGAGAGGAGAGGAGAGGAGAGGAGAGGAGAAGAAAGGGAAGGGAAGGGAAGGGAAGGGAAGGGAAGGGAAGGGAAGGGAAGGGAAGGAAAGGAAAGGAAAGGAAAAAGAAAAGAGCCAAACACATACACACACGTGCACACACACATGCGCACGCACAAAACCCACCCTCTCCTGGCCACCCGCATGCACAGCTTTGTTTACTGGTCCTATAGTGTCCTTGGGAGACCCTGCCAAGAAGAAGCTCCATTCAGCTGACAACAGCCATTTCTCATTAAAACCCCAATTGAAGCAAGACCCAGAGTGGAAAATTGCAAAACAGGAAGCTTGCAAATTGCATCAAAGCAATGTTATTAGAGATGCGTGTAAAAGACCCCTTATGATGCTGGTTCTTGGGATGAGAACTCGACTTCTATAGGGGAAAATTAGGGTTTTGTGTGCTGGGCTTCTGTGGGATCTGGCTCCTGTTCATAGAGTTACATAGATTCTGAAGAAGTTTGTGCCTACTGGCCGGAACTCCGGTTGTTTTAAGAGGTAAAAACGCTGAGTAAAGGTAGAGTGACCATGGTTCCTCATCTTCCAGCAGAAACAGACTCATATTATGCCTATTGTCCTAAGGTAATTATTAAGCATACCTCTTTTCCCTCTCAAAGCCTCTCTCTTTAAATAATCAATCATCATGCCATCCTAACTAAAGATCAATGTGGCTGATGAAGCAATAAACGCCTCTTATTCTCATCCGTGCTGGATTGCAGACTTGTTTGGATGGCAAAGAGAAATCTTGCCAAGTTTCAACGGTGTGCAACCACATCTATTGATTGACCTTTGGCTGGCTGGGATCTTGCATAACCCATTTCTGACTGTTTGAATGCAGACTTCCCAGCTTTGGTGTCTCAAAATCTGAAGGCAACCAATCCCAGAGAAGCAGTGACACTTTGCCTCATGAGCCACCCAGAAAACTAAACATAGACTCTCTGCTCTTTGGTTACTTTCTCCTCTGGGATTATTATTGAGCTCTATGCTGTCCAACACGGTGGCCCCTAGCCATGGATGGCTACTGAATGCTTGACATTAGTATGTCAATGACATTAGTAGTTCAATGCTTGAACTAGTCCTAGTTCAAGTCCATGTAAGTTGGAGTCAAGTTGTAAGCACAAAATGCACAGTGGAATTTGGAGACTTCGGACAAAAAAAGTAAAATATCTTGTTAATAATTTTTATATTGATTACATATTTAAATATTGATATTTAGGTAAATTAGGTTAAATAAAATATATTATTAACATTAATTTCACTTGTTTCACTTTTACTTTTGTAATGCAGCTACCAGAAATTTAAAATTACCTGTGTGGCTTGCATTATTTTCCTATTAGACAACACTGATCTAACAGTTTTAATTTCTACCCAGGGAGACCTGCTAAACTGGAACAAAGGAAAAGATTCAGTTTATTTCAGACTGCTATTTGGCAGGTTTTGTTTTCCTTGTATCAGGTGTTTACTAACACTTCCAGACTTAAGTGAGGTGATGAATATTAATTATCTACCAGAGGTAGATAACTCAAGAACTCAGTAAATGATAATGAACTTCTCCTTTCCTAGAGCAAATGTTTTAATCTCTCTTCAACGATCATAGTGTTTGCTACTTAAAGCACATCCTTCCTATATAATCAGTAAGGAAAAAGCTGCTTAGCATGAATTCATCTTGTCAATCATTCATTCATACTCCCTTACTCCAGTCTCTATTACTAGCAGCATTTTTAGGTGATTTGTCTTATTTGTACCTATTTTTATGTGGGTGGAATGTGAAGTACACATATGTTCTAAAAGTTGCTGAAATTATCAAGTCAGCTAAGCTGTGAGTGTTAAATATAATTCATAGTCAGGGTTTAGTTGGAATCTAGTGAACTGAAGAGCATAAATAAGATGTAAGTTTTATTTCAGAAAGATAATGGTGAATTTCAGAAGAAATGGGAAATCCTTTAAATTTGTACTCAGTGAAATAGGACCTGTGTAGCAGGTCCAAACAAACAGGTTATTGTCAACAGGTCAGAGATTTCGGATTTTATTCTAACTGAAATAGAAAGGCAACTTAATTTAAGAAAGGTCCAACTTATTTAAGAAGATCACTCTGGCTAGTATATAGATAATGAACAAAACATATAATTATGAAAAAGGAGAGATTGGCTAGGGGGCTATTGTAATGGTCCAGGCAGGAGATGATGACGGCTTAGAATATACACTACAATAAAAATAATTTAGGGGGGAAAATCATGAAAAGAAAATCCCATACTTGTGACACCCACACACAATTGGAGATAACATTGAGTAATATTTCTTTCCAGTAATTTTTCTACACAGAAGGCTTGGCCTGGTTGCATTTATACTTTATGTGTAATTTAGAACAGAGCTTTTAAAACTTAATTTTATAGGATTTTTTTTCATGTTATAAAATGCTTTATAAATATAACCTTTCATATCTGCGTAACATTTTGTCAACAGCTGGCTTTGGCTACACAACTATCTCCTACTAGTGGTTATTTTAGGTTGCACACATTATGCTATTTTAAGTTACATTAAGATTTTATTAGCATATTCTCAGTGGTGAATGCCAAAAGGATAATTACTAGGCCAGAGGTGATGAACATAGAATGATTAAATGTTACGAATTAATAAAGCCAAAATTAATATATTTTACTTTTGCTACAAATGAAAGTGCTGAAGGCTGTAGTTTTGTCTAAGATATAGTGTCTGTCAATGTAATGACTCTAGCTAATCAAATGAATAACTTAACATTTATAGACACTGCATATCCAAAATCTGAATTAAGAGCCAGCAGCCACTTGGCGTGATGTTTCAGGACACTAACTGACTTTATACTTGAGGCACTAGATTCAAACACCAGGAGCTAAAATCTTGACACAAGGGGCAGAAGCTTTCTCCTTTTACCTCCTACTTTCCCCTTTTCCCCTTTCATTTCCTTAACTTAAAGAGAAATTGTTAGTAGACACCAAACAACTCACAAAACTCACGTGTCTTGTTTTTCTGATTACATCTTTTGCATTTGTTCATTTTCAGAGTATTCTGACATTTTGCAGTTGACATGTGCCTGTACCCATGACTGTTCTTGTGTACGAGGCAGAGGCTCCCTGGTTATTGCACAACAAGGTATTTTAAGAAGTTTTTTAAAAATGTTTTTATTTATTTTTTAGAGAGAGACAGAGTGAGTGGGAGAGGAGCAGAGAGAGAGAGAGAGCGATGCAGAATCCGAAGCAGGCTCCAGGCTCTGAGCTGTCAGCACACGGTCCGACACGGGGCTCGAACCCACAAGTCCTGAGATCATGACCTTAGCCGAAGTTGGACGTTCAACCGACTGAGCCACCCAGGTGCCCCATTCTCACAGCAAGGTATTTAAAAGAGCTGTCAAATTTTAGGATGAGATTTTTCTTCTATAAAAAGATGAATGATCCAAAATTGCTTACCATTTCTACCATGACAAGTGGCTGATAGAAAGCTAGCTGTTCTTTAAAAACATGAACACACATATTGTAATGAGGAATGAAAAAGTAATTGCTTTTGAGGAAGTATGAGCTACATAGAGAACATTTGAGAAAAGATACTTGAAAATGCTCCCTAGTTACATTACATGATCTTGATGCCAAAAACAGTATAGACAATCTATTTTTTAGAAATTGATCTGCACTATTATAAATACTGAAGACTATTTTCTAATCTGTTAAAAATCTTTTAGACAGAGTAGAATTTTAAACCCACGTTCTAAAAAATAAAAAGTGTAGCACCTTTCAATCTGGGGTAAAAATGGATTGATAGCAGGGAAGGGAGATCCCAGCAACCTGTGCTGGTAATGAGGGGATCTGGAGACCCAGGGAATTATTCCCATTCTTTTGATCCTAAGAGTGTCCCCCCCCCCATGATCATCCTAATTGTCTAGACCATAAACATGAGCTAATAAGAAAGGTATGTAAAATTCAGGGTGGCCAACAATTATTTTATGCCAAACAGAACTTTAGTTAATAAATAAAAATAAAATCTATAAACATCTACCTCATTTGCATTTGAAAAAACAAACCCCTTTAATGGTCATTGTCTACGTGTAAATCTGTTACTGATTCTACTGTGATGTGAGAGTGGGCATGAAGTAAGTCCTTTTTATCAACCACAATTCCATCCGCAAAGCAACAGGAGTGCTCAACTCCAGTCATACCCATTTTCATATTCAGTTAGCATCAGTATTCTTCTGAAGAACTTTTATTTACTTAGTTATTTCTTCTTATTCATAAGTACACTGGATAAAAAAAATTAATCTCTGCATAAGCAAAATTGGCATTAATCTACCTTTCTGTCTGATCATCGTCTTCCAACATTAGCTATAAATTGCTATAGTCTTTTCAGGCAAAAATGTTTATTTTGCTGTAATTGTTTTGTATACATTTAAGCAAAGACTACTAGAATATTAGTGCTTTAATCCCATTGTGCTTTATTTGGACGAGGACACATCTATTTCTCCTGTTTTTATAGTACAGATGAAAAAGCAGAAGTACTCTAGTGATAGAGTTTACCCAGGCTTCACAATGAATGGATAGCAGATATCTTAAATGGAACCCAGTTGCTATGTTATTTAGACTTTCCTCATGTATAATGCCTTTCGCAGGATTTGTAATATATTGTCTTATTTAATTGCTTTTAAAATTTAATTCTGTACAGAAGATGGACTATTGGTTCAAACACAGGCGTAAAAAAATCAGTTATGAATGGCTGTTGTCTGTTATAAAACAGCCTTTTTAATAACCTTGATTCAAGGTGTGACAAACATTATCATAAAGAGTAGGCTTATTTATAGTCATTTATTACAGTGAGAAAGTCCTGGCATCAAATTTGATTTATATGGATTTTCCTGAGCAGGAGGGAGTTGGTTTAATTGCAAAAGTTTCTATTTTAAAACACACAAGAGTTTTCTATTCTCTGGCTTTGAACATGAAAGTCTCATTGTCTACTGCTCTTCCTGCCTATACTTGATTTGATTAAATGTTGCATAATAAGAGCAGAGATTTCAGATTAGAAAGGTACAAGGGTCTCACAATGATTTGAAGAGACAGAATTGTAGCAATTTTATATCAACCCATCCTTAAACATTATAATCTTCTAAATTTTTTTTAATGTTTACTTATGCTTTAGAGAGAGAGAGAGAGAGAGACAGAGCATGAGCAGGGGAGGGGCAGAGACAGAGGGAGACACCGAATCTCAAGCAGGCTTCAGGCTCTGAGCTAATAACTCAGAGCCTGATGCAGGGCTTGAACCCGTGAACTGCGAGATCGCGACCTGAGCCAAAGCCAGACATTTAACCAACTGAGCCACCCACATGCCACTATAATCTTCTGTATTAAGTGTTTTCATGTTTTTGAGCAAAGGCCCAACTCTAGCGCTGTCTCAGAGGAATCAAAAGAACACATTTGTATTAGGACTAAGACCTTGGCCTCATGAAACTACGTCAAGCTGTATAGCTGGATTGCACATTTGAGTATACAGCACCGAGTATCCACATTTCCATCAGGAGCTATTTGCTCAAGACAGGGTGCCTGCAAGTGTCCTGGGGACTGTGCATAATGCACTGGAGGCACAAATTTCTTCTGAACGTCAGTTCTAACTCGTGAAGAAGGCTCATTTAAATGGCATCAGATAAATCAGAAACAGACTCAATCCAGTACAAAACCAGCTACAAAGACTTCTCTGCTTCATATTTATTTTTCAAAGAGATGCTGGTTTTTTGTTTTTTGTTGTTTTTTTTTTTTTTTTGAAAATCAAAGGTCCTTCTTAATGTGAGCATCCTGCTATCCCGGCTTCCTCCCTCACGGCATCTTTACCCCAAACTTATGTCCCTGCTTTAATGTTTTCTCAGTCTTGTCATGCTTCATCACATTGCTCATTCTCTATTCACGACATCCTTTTGGACTGGAATTCCTATGGTTCCTGCTTCTCCAACTCTGACCGGCAAATGTCTGTTCATTCTACAACTCAACCTTCAGGTAATCATGAAGGCCTTTCTGAAGCATTTTTACTCTCTATGCCTCCCTGAGAATGGATCCCTTCCTGTGTATTAACCTGCTAGGGCTGCCGTGACAAAAAGTACCCCAGCCTGAGGGCCTTAAACAACTGGAACTGATTGTCTCATGGCTCTGGAGGCAGAAGTCCAGAATCAAGGTGTCAGGAAGGCCGCCTCCCTCTGAGGTCTGTGGGGGGTAGATCTGTCCCAGGCCTCTCTCCTTGGTTTATAAATGGCCGTTTTCTCCCGTCTCATCACAGTGCCTTCCCTCTATATGTGTCCAAATTTCCCCTTCTTACAAGATAATAGTCCTATTGGATTAAGGTCTATCCTAATGACCTCACTTTAACTTGATTACCTCTGTAAAGACTCTATCTCTAAATAAGGTTACATTCTAGGGTGACATTCTAAGGTTACATTCTAGTCTTAACTTGGGGTTAAGACTTCAACATATGAATTTGGGCGGATAGAATTCAACCTATAATATCCTCTTTTATTCCTTTCCCCCCATTTATGTTGTAATAATTTCTTGCACTACTCTGTTTTTCTCCTACCTGACATCTCCCACAAGGTCACAAGACTTCACAGAGTGGGAACCACATTTGATTTTTCTATGTACCCGTGACCTAGTGTAATTCCTAGCACATGAGCCTGCTTACTAAAGTCACCTGGTTGGCTTGCTGATATCAGGAATGATAAATCAACAAAGACTCAAATGATAGTAGTAAATAGCCTCTCATTTAATTTATAGAAAAAAACCTATGGAAATAAATGTGCGAAATTCCACATTTACCTTTTTTATAGGTCCATCTCTCTCGCCAGACTATGAAATCTTTGAGGACAGAAATCATGTTTTATTCTTGATTGTAATAGAAATCATTAATTAGTGGCTTATCTAATATCCTAATAAAGCTATTCCTCCTTTTCACAAATAGAAACTAAATTTTGTTTTGGGGAGGCAATGCATCTCAGGCTGCCTTGCAGGTAAGTGAGACTATGTGATGGAGTTTTGGCCGAGATATGTGGAAGTATGGATGGGACTTCCAGGAAAAAAGAAGAGTAACTGGCCTATTTTTTTTTTCTTTTGCTGTTTCTCTTTTTCCCACCAGAATACAGAGGTGAAGCAACTGTCCTGCGACAAGGTAAATAGCACGGAGTAAGAATGGCTAAGCAAAAGGATAGAAAATATCTTAATGTCACCTCAATCTAGAAAGCTGTGTTCTTAGTATAAGATTCCAAATTCGCATGTATATTCTCTCAGCTTGAACAAATGATTGTTGCCATTGTTGCCCTTGAAGAGTTAGCTACAACTCTATTTGCTTTAGTGCCGTCTTGCTGGCTGGCTGTTTTTAATCTCTTTTTCTTTGGTGTTTTGCTTTACTATATGTTCAGATATAAACATTTCTCTTGTTTATCATACTTGTGACTCATTTGCCTTTTTGGAAACGGGTATGAAAGTCTTTCAGCAATGAGAGAATATTCTCACCCATTAGCTCTTCAGGTAATGCTTTTTTCTCCGTTATTTTGATGATTGCCCTCTGAAACTTTCATTAATGTACCTCAGACATTCCTACTGTATCTTCTATGTCTTTGAACTCTTTTTCATATTTTCTATCTCTTCATTCCTCTGGACTATATTCTGTATAGCTTCTTTAGCTATATCTCCGAACTGACTACTTCTTTATCTGTGTCTATCTCATCTGCTGTTTATATTGCCTTATTAATTTCAATTTATATATTCATGACTTCTAGAATTCTTGAAGATTTCTAGTAATTCTTTTGCAAATATATTTGGTTATCCTTTTTAAAATTTCTTATTCTTTTTCGTATCCTCAAGCTTTCTTTTATTTCTCAAAACATGAAATATACTTTTTTCTTTTTTAAATTAAAAAAAAAAAGTTTAATGTTTATTTTTGAGAGGGAGAGAGAGAAACAGAGCACAGGCAGGGGAGGGAAAGAGAGAGAGAGGGAGACACAGAATCCAATCCTAGCTCCGAGCTGTCAGCATAGAGCCCGAGGCGGGGCTCAAACTCATGAACCATGAGATCATGACCTGAGCTGAAGTTGGATACTTACCCTACTGAGCCATCCAGGTGCCCTTAAATATAGTTTTAAAAAAGTTTTTAGTGATAATTCCAATATATGAAGTCTTTGCAAGTCTGAATCTCCTGTTTATTGTTTCTGCTGGTTTTACTCATGGTGTCTTGGTTCCTGTTTGTCTTGTGAACTTTGACTATAGGCTGATCATTTTTCTTGTAACAATATCTGTGGGAATTCTTAGAGGCCTCAGTTGAATTTCTTCTGAGGATTTGGATGTTTTTACTTATATAATATGCTTAGGGGCACCATTAACCTGCATCCACATGTTAACAAGAGTTGGTCAACAAGAGTTGACCCTTGAACAATGTGTGTGGGGGGAGGGTAGGGGTGCTGACTTACTGGCATGGTTGAAAATCTGTGTATAACTTTTGACTTCCCCCAAACTTAACTACTCATAGCCTACTGCTGACTGGAAGCCTTACTGGTAACACAAACACTTGATTAACACATATTTTGTATATCATATGTACTATATGCTGTATTCTTACAATGAAACAAGCTGAAGAAAAGAAAGGAAAATACATTTATAGTACTGTACGTATATTTATGGGAAAAAAATCCATGTATAAGTGGACCCACATAACCTGGGTTGTCCAAGGGTCAGCTGTGTATTTATTTTTATTTTTGTCTTTTTTTATGTAAATTCAAGTTAGTTAACATACAATGTCATCTTGGTTTCAGGAGTAGAACCCAGTGATTCATCTCTTCCATATGATACCCAGTGCTCCTCCTAAAAGTGCCCTCCTTAATGCAGCATGAGCTATGTATTTTTGACTTGATGTTTTTTGAAACACAAAGATATCATGAACTAGATGTCAAACCCACATGAAGTCAGGCTTGTGGTTTTAAACTCTTAGGAGAGATTACCCTCATCTCCTACCATGCACCCAAGTGAATTGTCCCTTCGAGGGACACTGCCACACTGAAGCTATAGTCCTTTGGATGCCAGCTTTATGTTGGGTGTTTTCTATTGGCTTTGGCTCCTTGTACAAACATTAAGTCTTACTTCCTGGCTCCTGCACCTCACCAAGCAGTAGCTCAAATTGTCCAGGCTTCAGTAGAAAACCTCAGAAAGAAAGATAAGTTTGGCCATCTCTTGCTCCACAGGGTCCTTGCTTTCACTTTGTCTTTTGACCCTTGAGTCACCCTTCTTTATGTGCAAGCTGATGTACCCTGTGTTTTCTCCAGCATTCTGATTGTTTCAAGTAGGGCATCCTCCAAGTTTACCTATCTGCCATACTACCAGAAATAGAAATAAAAATAATTGTTTACACTGGTGAAAAATTTGAAAATAAACTGAATATCTACCATTAAAAAAATTGGAGGTATAGGGGCGCCTGTGTGGCTCAGTCGGTTAAGTGTCTGACATCAGCTCAGGTCATGATCCAATCCCAAGGTTGGTGGGTTTGAGTCCTATATCAGACTTTGTGCTGATGGCTCAGAGCCTGGAGCCTGCTTCTGATTCTGTGTCTCCCTCTCTCTCTGCCCCTCCCCAGCTCACGCTCTGTCTCTCTCTCTCTCCTTCAAAAATAAATAAACATTAAAAAAAAAATGGGAGGTACATATACACCATAAACGTCATGAAGCCTCCAAATGGAATGTGGTAGATGTGTATATACTGATATATATACTGGAAATATCTCTAACACATACCTTATATTAAAAAAAAAGCTAGTGCACAATGGTATGCATAATATGATTCTGGTTATGTAGAAAATAAGAAATGTATATGCTTTTGCAAGGAAACATTTTTATTTAAATGCACAGAAAAAGATATAGATGTTTATGCTAAAATGAAAGGATATTTTATAGGTTTGTGGGGTTTTTTTACTTTTTAAAAATGAGAATATATTCTTTCACTACTTGGGTTTATTTAAAAATAAATACAGGGGCCCCTGGGTGGCTCAGTCGGTTGAGCGTCCGGCTTCGGCTCAGGTCATGATCTCACGGTTTGTGAGTTTGAGCCCCGCGTTGGGCTCTGTGCTGACAGCTCAGAGCCTGGAGCCTGCTTCACATTCTGTGTCTCCTTCTCTTTCTGCCTCTCCCCAGCTTGCACTCTGTCTCTCTGTCTCTCTCTCTCAAAAATAAATAAACATTAAAAAGATATGAATAAATAAAAATTAAATACAAGTTCAAAGTAATAAATGGAATAAAATATCTACAGCACTTAGTACAGTACCTGACACATCATAAGAACTTAATAAATTTTCACTTATATTATTATTTTCATTTAAAAGTTAAAAATACTGGGGTGCCGGGAGGCTCAGCTGGTTAAGCGTGCAACTCTTGGTTTCTGCTCAGGTCACGATCTCATGGTTTGGGTTTGAGCCCTGCATTGGACTCCATGCGGACAGTGAGGAGCCTGCTTGGGATTCTCCTCTCCTTCTCTCCTCTCTCTCTCTCTCTCTCTCTCTCTCTCTCTCTCTCTCTCTCAAAATAAATCAATAAACTCTAAAAAAAAGTGAAAATTAATAATGAGATATAGCAGGATATAATGGTCATTTGTGATGTACTGCAAATCAGTAGCAGACCTTAAGTTTGAAAGTTTTTCTTTTGATTAAAAGTACTGATCTGCTCCCAAGCTATAGCTTATAGATCATTTACTTCATGCTACTTTCAGATATTAGTAAGTATTATTTAAAAAAAAATGAGTTTTAAAATGTGATCTGTGATCAAATGAGTTTCTGAAATGCTAAGGTTACACGAAGTGCAATAGTTTTTTCTTTGTTTTGTTAGTTGTCTGAGCTATAAAATTCTATTATGCATTGTGAGTCTCAAAAAGGGAAATCTTGTGTGACACACTCCCCAAACTTACTGAACTCCACAATTCCTTCTCTGAAGTATCTCCAGGGATTTCTCTTCCATGAAGTGCTTTTTGGGAAATACTTCACTGGACCATGATACAGATTACAAATATCACAATATCCATTTACTTGCTCCAAACAAATTGTGAGGTTTCACAGTCAGGCTATCATGATGCTTAAAAATGTCCAGCGCATTCTCTTTTGTCCTTTACTTTGTCTAGAACAGATTCCAAGTATAAACACGGACTTGTTTTGTAAGGCAAGAGAACTTTCCTATCCATGCCTCATGCTTTTTTGGATTAGCATTGATTAATGGGTGGAAATATGATGCATCTAGAGCTGTTTCTTGGCAAAATAACCTAAAGCTGAACAAAAAAGGGAGGTCATGAAAAATAAGGAGAGAGGAGAGTGAGACCCCTGATGTCCTTATTTCTGCTATTACCACACACCCAAGGACCCTGCTAATTGGGAAAAATACACTGCCATATATAATTGGATGAAAAAGTATTTCTGTACATGCTTGGAATGCATAAAAGAAACCTCTATGAGGTCAGAAGATATCAAAACAAAATATGAAATTGCTAAGCTGTAAGCTATTAGTAATGAGTGTATACATGCTGAATATCCCCTTCCTCCACTTTTTACATCTGCCAATTGTGCTACATTTGCAGAGAGCTATTGTCTTGGCATTCTTCAACCCTTTGAAAATATGTCATTCAAATTTGTAACTTTGTTCACACAGTACCAGCTAACCAAAGGGCAGGCATGGAAAAAAAAGAAGACACAGAACAAGAGCCCCGATGTCTTTGTTCTTGCTGATTGTTAGCACCTGCAGATACAGTCACCCCAAGAGCACAAACATTTGAAGAAAGATGAATTACAAAGCTGGAGATGTACAATGGGTATTTGTGATTTAGACAGAAAAGAACTGTTTCCATTCGTAACATCGAGGGTTAGCATAGTTTTGCTTCTACATTATGTTACCTGGGCTTGATTTAGATTATTCCAGATTTTGGAAGCAGGGAGCAGAGAATCCTCTCCTCCTTCTGGAAGGAGAAATCTCTTTGGTCCCATCAAAAGGACGTCCTTACTCTAATCCACAGAGAAGTTGAATTGAATGGAAGCTTCTTCACTGCCTGAAATTAAACCATGACTTTTTTTCTTCTTAATTATGAAAAGCAAAAAAAATTGATGATGTTCTTGATTCTTCAAATATGAAAGTGCTAACTAAATTCATTATTTCCTGTCCCTTGCTTCTGAGTGAGCATGATGTATTGAGGACACCAAGGAGAAGGAGGTATTTGGGTTAACCTGTGGACATCCAGAAAAGTCTCACTTCTGATAAAGCTGAATTTGATCATTCAATTAATAACAAGAAACAGAACCTGGAATATGTCTGGTACTGTCCTACATTTGTTAAAATTTTTCGTCTATTCTCTCTTGCTACCCGTGAAAGTGACAGTGAAAAATAGCTGTGCATTAACACAAAAGCAAAACGTAATGCAGTAATGATGCTGAAGCTTCCTGCAGTGCTGGAATTTTTAGAAGTCATGAATAATAAATTACCAGCAATGCCAAGAGAAGCTGATAGCTCTTCTCTTTGGTAGGTAAAACTCTCCATTATAAAATAATAATACACTGGGTCATATGTCACAGCCTCAGCAATTTTCTTAAAGATATTTTACTTTAATACCAGAGTCACCAACATGGAATTCATTTTACAGACGGGAAAACTAAGACTATCTATCAAATGATTTTTCAGAATGAATCAGAGTATTTCAACTGAGATCACCAGCTTAGCTCTAGATTTAAGTTAAGGCCCCCAACATATTTGTTACTATGTCAGGTACAAGTAGAAGTCATTGGTTCATGAGTTGGGGTTGGAGTGGAGATGGGATTCCATTACTCACAAACTCTGGGTCATTTGTTTCATCCATTGAATTCAAGAATAAGCAACAACATGATAAATTATTAGAAGGTAGAGTGGGCCCATTTTTCCCAGCATGTGGTTGGGGGCCACAAGGAGACTAAGCAAGTGTTCTCTTAGAGGAACAGAAACACACACAAAGCTTACAAACAAGAAAGCAAAACACCCAAGTCCAACACCCTTGTTTATCAGTTCAAGAACTCCATACTCAGTTATCAGTGTATAGGAGGGGTCCAAAGCAAGGAGGAAGTTCAGATAGGCTCTGAGATGCTTCCCTCCTCTCATTTCCCTCAATTCTACTCAGCAATTGTCCAAGAACCTGATGGCATCCTCCAAATTACAGAGTCTATAGGAACCCAAATGGAAATAAAATGTCCTAAGCACATCCAAAGCCCAGAACCCCCAGAAAGGGACTTCATGTAGGATAGTTCTTTCCAGTGCTATCATTTGAGACTTTCCCTTTGTAATATGCCTAATCAGTCTGTTAGAATAAAGACTGGCTCAAGCTCTTGCTTCTTTTCTCTGAAGAAAATTCATAAGAGGATGAATTCTGAGATACAAGTCATGTGACGTTTACTGGGACACCTCCCCTCTGGGAATTTGTTCCCCCTATGGGTAATAGGAGGTGGGGAGGATTAAAACCACGATCCCAAATCAGACACTCCAGAAGCCCTTGGACAACCTGATGATTTAAGTGTCTCTGTGCTTCAAAATTCTATGGTGCTTTTTGGTTGAGCAGCATTGGTAGAATCACAACTCCTTGACCTTTCATTTTCTAAAATTTTAAGTTAATGATCCTCAAACAAATCAGAAATACATAAAACCACATAAAATAACAAATCCTGAACATCTACCTCCTTTCCTTTTTTGACAATTGACTTAGGTTCATAGCTTGTGAAATAGCTGTAAATCATCTGTCTCTTACCTTCTTCATATAGTTACAAAATTCAGTGTTCTATTCCAAGCAAGGAAGCAGATCTTGCCCTCAGTTTGACAATTGTTGAAACTGTAGGCAGACTCAATAATAATGATTTAGGACAAAAACCTTAAAACTCAAGCTGTCATAAAGAAGAATACACAACTTAAACCTCATATAATCTATGAAACTTATTCCAATCAGATACCATAACCAAACTTCTTAAAAGATAGAAATTCCATTTCTTCTTTTAAGTTAAGCCTCAAAAGAATTAAAGGACGGGGAAGAAGGAGGGGGAAAAATGTGTTTTAAAAATGTGTTTAAAAAGGGCTTGATATACTCTCATAAGGTTGCTGGTCAATGCCGAGACAGAGAGAGAGAGAGAAAGAGAGAGAGAGAGAAATAGCCATGAATATATATTTCATTTTTCTGGATGGTAACTAACTGTACAGGCTGTCTTCTTCAATTTGTTCTTTCTCATGGAAAGAATTTCAAAACAACTTGCCAACAGGATCTCAACCACCTTGGAGTGAGGGAAATGGCATCTTCTATCCTGGAGTTCTAATAGGAAATTGCTTTGAAAGAGTTGATTGGGCTCTCTTTCACATGACACCTGATTCATATCCTTGACAGATTTAATTTTCAATGAAGGGAGAGCTCATTAATGTTTCTCTGAAATTGCCCCGTGTGTTGAGAGCCAATTCTCCTAAACTTGGCTTGCTCATCCTTGTGCAGCATCTTAAAGAAAAGTGATCCTGCCACATTAAATGGCCTTCGACAACCAGAGCCAGGAAAGTTCTCTGACACATTTGGACTCTAGTGCCCAGCATCCTGCAGGCACTCCTGGGGATCGCAAGAAATTTTCCATCTTCTCTCTTATTTGCATTACTCCCTGGGAAGGTTCAAATTAGGCAAACGTCAATATTTTGATGCAGTGACATGATAAATTTCCACAGTTAGGACTTGGCTATTCCATTTTTGAAATGTTAGACTGCAGGGGGTAAGACAAGCAAATAAAACAAACCAAACACCACAAAGAAAACTCAATTAAGAGCCTAGAGGAGACGTTCTACAGAACAATCTCTAACAGAAACAACCCTCAACCTCAACACACTCAACGCTGAATTTGTGGCTTGCACTCCAAAATCTGGCTCTCTTCCTGATTCTTATCTTGAGAATTGCATCACTGTTGGACCCATTTGTACAAGCAAGAACCTGAGAAGACATTCTTGATGTCTCCCTTGCTCCCAGGCACCATGCAGAATCCTTCACTAAGTTCTGTTGCTTTTTACCTCTCAAGTGTCTCTTGAATCTGACTCCTCTCCACCTCCACTGTCTCCACCATCATTGGTCATCTGAGGAATGCTGAGTTGTTTGGCCTCCTCTGTTGACTCTGACCTTCCACAATCAATTCTCATGCCACAGCTAGAATAGTCTTTTCCAAACCTGAATCCAATGACAATATAAGCCTGCTTTAGCAATCTTGATTGCTTTCCCATTACTCTCTGAAGGCCAAGATCCATAACATGGCCTGCAACGTTCTCAGTGTTCTGGCTCTATTAACCTCTCCAGCTTGATTTGGGGCTACTTTCCTTCATATACCGTGCTTCAGTCACTCGGGCCTCCTTCCACCTTCTCAAACTGACATGCTCCCTCCTACTGGGGGATCTCTGCAGGTGCCACGATGCCTGCTGTGTCAGCTCTTTGCTTCAGACTTCCCTTTCTACTCACCTGATTAACACACATCTTTTAGATCTGAAATCAAGGGTCACTTTTTTAGAAAAGCCTTTTTGATTCCCTCAGTTCAAGTCATGTTCGTTGATACAGAATGTCTTCCTTTCCTGCAGAGAACTCAGCCAATGTGCAATTTTACATTCATTTGTGTGCCTGTTTGATTACTGTTTGTGTCCTGTACCCTAATGCAAGTTCAATATGGCAGGGATTTTTCTCACTATTGTATTTTTTGTTCTATCAGGTTCAGTGAGAAAGGTGCTTAAAAGTTTCTAACTTGTTGTGGGTTTGCTTATTTCTCCTTTAATTCTATCATTTTTTATTTATATATTTTATTTATTTATTTATTTATTTATTTATTTATTTATTATTCACATTTTTTTTTAATTGTCACATTGGTTTCCATACAACACCCAGTGCTCATCCCAGCAGGTGCCCTCCTCAATGCCCATCACCCACCCTTCCCTCCCTCCCACCCACCATCAACCCTCAGTTTATTCTCAGTTTTTAAGAGTCTCTTATGGTTTGGCTCCCTCCATCTCTTTTTTTTTTTTTCCTTCCCCTCCCTCATGGTCTTCTGTTAAGTTTCTCAGGATCCATATAAGAGTGAAAACATATGGTATCTGTCTTTCTCTGTATGACTTATTTCACTTAGCATAACACTATCCAGTTCCATCCACATTGCTACAAAAGGCCATATTTCATTCTTTCTCATTGCCAAGTAGTATTCCATTGTGTATATAAACCACAATTTCTTTATCCATTCATCAGTTGATGGACATTTAGGCTCTTTCCATAATTTGGCTATTGTTGAAAGTGCTGCTATAAACATTGGGGTACAAGTGCCCTTATGCATCAGCAGTCTTCTATCCCTTGGGTAAATTCCTAGCAGTGTTATTGCTGGGTCATAGGGTAGATCTATTTTTAATTTTTTGAGGAACCTCCACTCTGTTTTCCAGAGTGACTACACCAGTTTGCATTCCCACCAGCAGTGCAAAAGGGTTCCTGTTTCTCCACATCCTCTCCAGCATCGATAGTCTCCTGATTTGTTCATTTTAGCCACTCTGACTGGCGTGAGGTGGTATCTCAGTGTGCTTTTGATTTGTATTTCCCTGATGAGGAGTGATGTTGAGCATCTTTTCATGTGACTGTTGGCCATCTGGATATCTTCTTTAGAGAAGTGTCTATTCATGTTTTCTGCCCATTTCTTCACTGGATCATTTGTTTTTCAGGTGTGGAGTTTGGTGAGTTCTTTATAGATTTTGGATACTAGCCCTTTGTCTAATATGTCATTGCAAATATCTTTTCCCATTCCGTTGGTTGCCTTTTAGTTTTGTTGATTGTTTCCTTTGCAGTGCAGAAGCTTTTTATCTTCATGAGGTCCCAATGGTTCATTTTTTCTTTTAATTCCCTTGCTGTTGGAGATGTGTCAAGTAAGAAATTGCTGCGGCTGAGGTCAGAGAGGTTTTTTCCTGCTTTCCCTCTAGGGTTTTGATGGTTTCCTGTCTCACATTCAGGTCCTTTGTCCATTTTGAGTTTATTATTCTGAACCTATATTATTAAACACTACAAACTTAAGACTAGTCTATCATTCTAGAGGATTAATCCTTTTGTTAGTTTTCAATGGTCCCTTTCTGCCTTACAATTTACTTTGTTTGATACTAATATGCCAATGCCAGCTTCCTTTTGGTTAGGATTTGTAGGGTGTGTCTTTCCTTATTCCTTACTTTTATTATTTCTGGGTTTTTAAAATTTATTTAAGGTGCTTCTCTTATAAGTATTATATTATTGCATCTTGTTATTTTTAATGCAGTCTGACAATATACATTTTAAAAATTGTTTATAATTGTTAATTATATTTAAACAAATATAATTGCTGGAATACTTGGGTTTAAATTTACCATCTTACTGTTTGTTTTTCCCCCCAATTTATCCCATTTATTCTATGTTCCTTTCTTCCCCCCCTTACCTTCTTTTGGGTTAATCAAGTAGGTTTTACTACTCCAGTTTTTCACATGTTGGCAGTTACAAAATCTTTTGGCATTCTTTCAGAGGCTACTTTAGAGATTCAATATGAATCTTAACTTTATTGAAGTATAATACATAACAGTATATTTTTATCAATTCCTGTACAGTGAAAGGACATTTATAAACACTTTGACTTACCTTCCTTCTGAATATTATGCTATCATCACCATTTATTTTAATTCTACATATATTTAAAACCCCATGTTATTAGTATTGTTTTCATATAGTCAATATTTATTTAGATTTGCCTACATATGTACCTTTTCCCTTTTCTTTCAAATATGTATGTGTGTGTGTATATATATATATATGTATGTGTATATATATATGTGTATATATATATATATACATACATATATATATATATATATATATATTTGTCATTTAGCTTCACTTTTTTTCTGCTGAAGACCTTCTTTGTGTTTTTCCTTTAATGCAAGTATCGGTGATGAATTCTTCCAGAAAAATATAGTGTTCAAGGCTCTGGATCCAGCTAAAAATTTGCAAGAAACAGAGAAGAAAGGGACTTGTTGAACTGTACCACAACGTTAACAAAATCTAGACTTTGGGAAATTCTATGGGTCAAACAGGCCAGGATCTTCAAGATAGAGTCTAGGAGAAGAAAAATAGAAGGAGCTCCAGGAGATAAAAGAGACTTCCAGGACATGTCAATTTTTTTTTTCTTTTTTTTAAGTGGGCAAGACTGCACTATAGTGTCTAGGGATGCATATGTGGATAATCAAAGTATAAATACAAGGAAGAGATTACAATAAAAGTATTAAAGGGTAAGGACTGCTCTGAGGGAAAGCAGTGCATTGTGATTAGGATAGCACACAAGGAGAGGTTTCTGAGTGGCCAGTCAAGTTCTATTTCTTTACAGTGATTACAAAGCTGTTAGGCTTAAAATCATGTATTAAACTATATACTTGATTTGGGTGGTTTCTGTATCTGTGTTTTATTTCATAATACCAAGATAAAAGTAAAAATAAATTGAAAGTTAGTAAATTTTATATTCGATATTGAAAGGCAATTTTTATTTGTACTATGTTTCTCTTGAAGGACAATTTTTATAATCCTAGTTTAGAAGGAGTATTTTGCACCTTAGAACAGTATACCAATGTCTTTGGCTTCCATAATTTTTCTTAAGAATTCAGCATTAAGTCTTGTTCTTTTTTTTTTTTAACGTTTATTTATTTTTGAGACAGAGACAGCATGAACAGGGGAGGGGCAGAGAAAGGGGGAGACACAGAATCTGAAACAGGCTCCAGGCTCTGAGCTGTCAGCACAGAGCCCAACGCGGGGCTTGAACTCACGGACTGCGAGATCATGACCTGAGCCGAAGTCGGACGCTTAACCGACTGAGCCACCCAGGCGCCCCAAGTCTTGTTCTTTTTGAAGACCATGTGTCTTTCTTCCTCTAACTGCTTTTAACATTATCTTCGTCTTAGGTTTGCAATAGCTTCATTGTGGTGTACCTTACCGTAGTTTACCTGTGTCTGTCCATCATGGAATTCATAGGGTTTCTTGTGTATGTGGCATAATGCCTCCCTTCAGTTTTGGAAAAATCTCTTCAAATATTGCTACTACCCATTCTTTTTCTCCTCTTTCTGGCATTACCATTCTACATTTATATATAATAATTTACAATATCCCATATATCTCTTTCCTTCTTTTGCTCTATTTTTTGCATCCCTTCTTTTTGTGGTTCAGTATGGATATTATCTACTGACCTACAGTCTGGTTCTTCATTTCTCTCTTCAGCTATGTTCAGTGTGCTCCTAGTTCACTTATTAAATTTCAATTTTATTTATTCTCTTTTTTCAGTTCTAGAATTTCCTTCGTATTTTTTAATTTGATTCCTTTAACTTTTAATTTAATCCCTTCTTGTTTTTTATTTATTTTTGAGAGAGAGAAGGAGAGAAAGAGAGACAGAGAGAGAGCGAGAGAGCACACACAAGTGGGGGAGGGGAAGAGAGAAAGGAAGACACAGAATCTGAAGTAGGCTCCAGGCTCTGAGCTGTCAGCACAGAACCTGAAGTGGGGCTCGAACTCGTGAACCATGAGATCATGACCTGAGCCAAAGTCAGATGCTTAACCAACCGAGCTGCCCAGGCACCCCCCCTTCTTATTCTTTTTTAGATTCACATATAGATTTATAGTAACCTGTTGAAATTCTCCATCTTGCTGTCGTTTCTCTTTAATAAATTTAACATAGTATTTAAAATGTGTGTCTGATAACTTCCGTGTCCATATAATATCTGAATACTCTAGAAGTCTGTTTCTACCATCTTTTAATGGTTTTTTTTTTTTTTTTGGTCATTTTATTGCCCCATTTTTTTTATTCCAAATATTGGACATTATGGTATGAAAAATTATAGGGGTGACTTGAGGTTCTGGATAAAGTTAACTTTCTTCATAGGGGACAATCTCTCGGTGATTAAGCTACACAAATCACCTTAATTCAACCTCAGCTGAAGCTGCTTTTTTTTGGTGAGAGCTGGTCTGTATCTACTTTGCCTTTACTCCCAAGACTGTTGCCTTTTACATCTCCCAACTGAAAGCTGGGTGTTTCTCAGTTCCCCTCCTCCTTAGCCGGCCATGAACTCCAATTTTGTCCCATGAGATTGCTGAAAATTCTCCATAGCCACTTAGGATCTTGCCGAAGCTTCCAGGAGAAAGTAGAGCTGCATGTTAATCTGACCTCTTCCCATTTACCTTTGTTCTAGTATCTTCTCTACTAACTAACTAACACCCTTGAAGCCTTGGCAACCCTTGTGTTCCTTCAAACACATTTCTTCTTTTATTTATTTTTTTAATCCAAGTCTTCCCAATTATTCCTTGTGAAAGGTTTTAGTCTGATAGAAACTAATCTGTCACAGTTGCAAAGAAAGGTCTGTCTTGAAATGACTGCTATTTACTGACCATGGGCTTGGAGGCCCTGCTATTTTCTCACAGGCTCTGAGTTTTTTCTTTGTAGAACACCTCCCAATTTGTAACTAAGTATCTTTATGTTTCCTTGTTTAACATTTGGCTCCCCCCCCCCCCTTGTGAGCCAGGAGGCATCACATCTGTTTTGTCCAACTTGGTATCTAGCTCATAATCAGCAACTCAAAAACTATTTTTAATGAATGAGTGCAGACTTTGGGGCTAAGGATTTTATATGCGTTGTCATTTAATCCTCATCATAAGCACGGGAGGCAGGTATCGTTATTCACATTTTAGAGAAGAGATAAAGGAAAATTAGACAAGCGAGCCACTTCCCAGTGTTACTATATATTGGCTGTTCTGTAAAGCCTCTCTTCTCCGGCACTTAGATCATTATGGTTTTTGCAACCTGTCCATGCAGCCAGCTTTTTATTTTTTAATATGCAGGCCGTTAAAGCATCCTTCAATTCCTTCTCTTCTTTTCCTTTTCCTCCTTCTCCATATTCCATATGTTGCTTTTTGAGACAGTAGATGCTCATAAGCATTTCATTAACAAGTGACCTAGGGGGGAAAAATGATGGCACTCACCACAGCTGGGCAGGGTGTCTGTGCTCCAGTATACCAAAAGATGTCACATACTCCCCTCCCCTCATTCCTCAGGGGACGGTGTTGGGACCTGCTCTCATTCATTTAAAATAATTTTTTCAAGTTGTTTCATTTTACTTCTTTTTACAATAGACTTTATTTAAGAGTAGTTTTAGGTCCACGCAAAACTGAACAGAAAACACAGAGTTCCTAGTACCCCTCCCTCCCACATACACACACACACACACACACACACACACACACACACACAATCACACAGAGTGGTACATTTGTTATCTTTGATGAACCCATATTGGCTCATTCATTTTTATCCCGCTGTCTGAAACCATCTGGGACTGTGTGTTTGCTCAATTTCAGCCATCTTGTGTTAGGAGCCCTCTTTTGACCTGCAGTGAAAATTTAAAAATCTCTGCTTCTTTGTCAGCATTTATTCTGTTCTTACCATGCTGCAGTAAAGTTCACTTACCCCTGAACTTTGGCCCTTCTGGCACAATTTCAGTGTTTGCATGCTCAAAACCAGGCAATTAACTTGAATACTTCATTCTTAAGGGAGATTGGGTACAATCTCTAGAAGCCGTGAATGATCACATTGTCACGTTGACTCTGAAATCTTTGTGATGCCGTTCACACTCACAGTGCTCTTCATCCTGCCCACCAGACCAGGCTCTGGCTCAGATCCTACCACATCTGTGAAGCCTGGCCTAACAAGCTCCATGCCACAAATTTTTTTTTCTCTCTTTGGTTCCATGTCCAGCATCAAACTGCCTTTGGGAAGGTCATTAAGTCCCTCTGAACTTCAGTTCACTCATTGGAAAGTGTGTCACAAAACACTTCCAGACAAATTTGTAGGTAAATTTGGATGTATCTAAATGTGCCCATGTGCAACACACAGTAGCTAGGCTGCAAACACCAGGACTCCTGCTCTCCTTACCTGCCCACTTGTGTCTTGGGGGGGGGTAGGTGCATAGTGTGAGAGACAAGACTATGAAACCATGTAAAAATGTGCCTGGACACAGGATGCAGCAGACAGCAATACCTCTGAGACATCAAGTCCTTTCTGGGTTTGCAAAGAAAGCGGACTATGAAGGAGCTGAAGGGAAAGGAAGAGCGGGGACAAGGGGCACCCATATTGGGCAAAGGGAAACAGAGTGCAAAGTGATAACCCCATGCATATCTCTGGGCGGGGACTGTGCTTTCAGCTCAGGAGTCAGAGGACATGGGTAGGATTTGCCCCCACCGAGGAGAGGAAGGATTTCTGAACAGGGGGGATATAGAAGGATCTATAACTCGGGCACAAAATGAAGCAATTGCAGGGCTATCATGGGATAAGAAGTAGACCAATTTGATAGCAGTGGGGGCCCTGGAAGGTTAGGAGGACCCAGATAGTAAAGCACCTCGAATGTCTGGGTGAGAAGGATGGAATTTATCCTGCAATCACTGAAAAGCTATTGGGAAACTCGGAGCTGACATGTCTCGTGATGCCTGAGATACTGGCGGGAGCAACACAGACTGCGAGAGGGAAACAGCCCGGAGGCTGGGAAACCAGCATGAAGCTCTTGCTAAGGTCCTGTACGAGCTGATACGGCCTCACCCCAAGGGCAACGGTGGGAACGGAAAGGAAAGGATTTCTGTCCAAGCACTGCCTTGTAAAAGATTTCTGTGGCCTCCACTTCTTCTGGATTTTTTTTCCCCCCATCACCATTATAGGACAGAGTACAGGTGTTTAAATAGGCTTTTCATTGGATGAGCACTAAAAAAAATCTATTTAAAATAGAAGACAATAAAATGGACCTGGTTCTGGGAGCTTATTTGCAAAACATTGTAAGGGAGTGAATTAGAAATCCTCCTCTGCCACCACCATCCAGGAGAGATCCCTAAGATAATTATAAATGAGGTAACATCAGAGCTGGAGCCGTTCCATTCAGAGGGTAAAGAGCATAACAGTGACAACTCTTGTGATTCCTCTTCAAAGGTAGACAGGCTCAGCGCAGGCAGGAAGAAACAAACGCTTGTTAACGTGAGGGCGCGCATTGTTCCAAAACGGGCCAAGCGAAGGTCATGGCGGTGGGGAAATTAAGTGACCTGGTGAGAGCATCGGCTATGGCTCTGTCAGGCAAGGAGGAGACAGAAATGGAGCTGGGAGGCCCACAGGCTTCACCCCTGCTCCTGGAACCACAGCTTGCCCCTCCTTCCCTGCACTCGGTGCGCAGGGACCAAACAAAGGCATGTCAAGAAGCACCCCACCGAGGAGCCTGGGGAGGAGCACGTTGGGGTGTATCAGGAGGCAGAAAATGATCAAACTGGAATCATCACTTTTGGGAAAAGACCAACATTTCTGAGGGGAGGGGTTGGGTTATTAACGACTTGGGGGGCTCTCTGGTGAGTAGGCTGGAAGGAAGAGGGTCACACCAGGCATGTGTTGAGATCCCCTCTGTGCCAAGCCCCAGGCCCCTCCCGCTGTCATCCCACCTAATTCTCACCACCACAGGGGATGTGGGGATGCCCTCAAGCCCTGTGTTATGTACGAAAACCGTGAAGCTCAGAGACCTGCAGTAGACCATCCGGGAGCCTATGTGGCAGGGCCGGGTACACGTCCCTCCATGGATCTTTTTGTCTGCCCTGTTACGACATTTAATGACACATGATAGAGGGACAGTGACTCCTCTATGCAGTCTCTGTACTTTGGGTATCGTCAGCCTCATTTGAGTCATGTTTTTTGGTCCAAAACAGAACACCCCTCCCCTTTCGCAGCTGCCTCTACCCGGCCCAGGACTTCTTGGGAGAAGCTCTTTGGTGCGGCCGGCAGGCCTTCAGAATTGCATGTGTCTGTTGAGAAAAAACCTGAGTGAGGAATTCAGTGGCGCTTTAGACTCAGTCCTTCGACCTGAACATAGAGAAGGGAGTCCAAAACTCTGCAACCTAGAGAGGGAAGAGCTCTGCTCCTGCAGCTAAGTCAACTGTGACTTTCCAACAAGGGAATGTCCTTTATTGAAGCGAGGGACAGAATCTCTGCTCCCCTGGTGAAGCTGCCTGCTTCACTTAGAAAACCATCTCTCCCTTTCTGACATGCAGTAAGTCTCCAGAGAGGGATTGCTCCGCCCCGGACCCTGGCCCCCTCTTCTGACTGGGCCCAGGGCCTCTCCCCGTGTCCCAGCCACTCCACTGCTTCCCCCTGCCATTATGTTGCTGTCTATGTGACTTCACCCCTGCTGAAACCGTGAGCTGCTTAAGGTCAGGGATGCGTCTTCCTCCTCTCAAATTCCCCGTGTAACAAACCCTTAATAACTGTTGAGTAAACACATGAATGAAGCTGGCTAGCCCAAGCCTTTGTGCAGAGTATGAAAGGAGAGTTCCGACCTGAAGAACACAGAGGCGCAGACACTGCCCACCTCAGATTCCAGAAACTTCTTCCCTCCTTCTTTTATCCCTCAGAGTGTGATCCTTTCTCAGCCACTCCCAGCAACGATATCAGAAATAGCTTGGGAGAGCCACCTTGATCTAGGGAGTAGGTGGGTACAGAGGAGCTGAGCTCCTTGCTTTGTGTCCAGGCTTCATTCTAGGAGGCTGTGAGTGGAGAGCCTAGTCCAGGTCTCCCAGCAGGGAGGAAGAAAGGTGTGGCTTCACACTCGCACTCGATTATATTTGTTTCAGGCAGTCATAGCTAAGGGTGCTCACGGCTGGGAGACAAGAGCCAGAGGATGCCTCCTTTCCATGCAGTAGCGTGCGTATCCACGTGACCTATGTGAGTGAATAGCAGGTTTCAGAAGTACGACGTAGAGGTGGCTGGGGAAGCTGGCACGGCCCTGAGCAGACACGGCACAGGATGGCAAGGCAGAGGCTGAGGAAGGAAGGTCATCTCTCTGCAGCAGTATGACAAGGCGAAGGGTAAATGAGTGCATGGGGCTGTCCGGCCCAGCCCGGCCATGCCCTGTTCAACTTTCTGCCAAGTGTCTCCTCTGTGCCATCCCCTGGGGCTTGGAGGGAGGCCTGGGCTGCTGCAGCCAGGAAGGTGGGTCGTTTGCCCACTCGGCTCCTCTCCTTTACGGATCTGCACCCTATGGGCGGCATGGCTGGCTCAGGGTGGGGTGGAGCCTCCCAGAGGTCCTAGGTACCCACGGGGAGCCCGTGGCTGCCCTTTCTCCTCTGTGTGCCCCCTGCTTACTCTTCACCCAAGGATTCCCTAAACCGTGTGCGAAGCAATACTTCAGAGGGAGGGTTGGTGGCCAGACAGACTCAAGGTTGAAGTTCCTCCTCTTGCACTTGGGCAAATTACTTGTTCTTTCTGGGCTCTATTTTTTTTTTTTTCCTCATCTCTAAAATAAAGCTGCAAATCCCTACATTGCAGGTTGCCATGATGATTAAAGCTGTGGTTCTCAACCCTGGCTGCACACGAGAATTCCCCCCGGGGGCCTTAAAATGCCCATGCCTGGGCTCCACCCAGATCAATTAAATCAGAGCCCTTGGAGGGTGGGCCCAGGGGTTAGTATTTCAAAGGTCCCCAGGTGATTCATAGGTGCACCAGGCTGTGATGGTGGAGTAGAGGTAATGTATATCACCTGAAAGACATAATGCCCCCCAGATATAATATGCCATTAATAAATGAAACCAATATCACTATTATTACGTGTTTATTATTGCTGCCCTTAATCTTCTGCCAAGAAAGAAAATGCGGTCGTGGGAAAGCGTGGTTATAAATCCAAGTGTAAGTAGCAAAGCACATGTAAGTGATGACCGCTAGCCTCCAGGCTGCTCAGCGCAGCAGTGAGAGTGACCAGCCGGTCAGCTGTGAAGACCCCGGTCCCTTAAAATGTGTGCATGTGCTCACTCAGCTCTCCGTGACGTGGCCCTCCATCCATCTTGGGTCTGTGCCAGTGTAAACATTTCCGGTTGAAACCCAGGGCCCTGATTTCCAGGTCAAACGGTCTCCCGGGAGGTGGCTGTCAACCTTTGCATCCCACATTACCTCCGTTCTGCAGTAAACAGATGAGTCATAGTTGGTCTCAGCAGGTCAACCGACAAGCAGTCCTGGGTTATCCTGTCTGGTGGCTTAGGCTCTTGAGACAATGCCCTTGGTGCCTATGAGGGAGTCATAAAGTTGGGCTTGACACTCTTTAAAGTTATCTTCGTTTACTGATTGTTTGGCTAGAGGGACTGGTGTTGAGTTCTCTCTGGCTTCTCTGGGGCCCTGCGATGGTAAGCATGATGATAAGCATAACGGGTGGAAGGAGGGCAAACAGCCCTTCGTTAGCTGAAGCAATGGGTCAAGCAGATTATCAGATAATTGGCATGGGCAACGCCCTAGCTCCACTTTGGATATCAGTTCCCTTCTTTTTTCTAATCTAAATATGTTCTGGGTATTGTTTGCAGAGGGCAGCCTAAAAGTTAAGGTTTCTACATATCCCATCCCTATCTGGGCAGTGTCGGGGAGTGGGTAGTAGCTTTAGTTTGAAGCCAAATATATAAATTCGTCTCCAATCTATCCAATACTTTGCTTCCAAACTGCCCAAGTCTGGGCCAGAATCATCAAAGGTGAGGCATTTATGCCTCCTACCGGGATCCCCACATTCCCTCTTGCCTCACCAAACAGCCAGAATGATGCTTCCTAATCTCAGATCAGACCATTTCACTTCCCTATTTGAAACCTGTCAGTGATTTCCCCATCATTCTCTGGATCAAGCCTCACCTTTTTTTTTTTTTTTAATTTTTTTTTTCAACGTTTATTTATTTTGGGGACAGAGAGAGACAGATCATGAACGGGGGAGGGGCAGAGAGCGAGGGAGACACAGAATCGGAAACAGGCTCCAGGCTCTGAGCCATCAGCCCAGAGCCTGACGCGGGGCTCGAACTCCCGGACCGCGAGATCGTGACCTGGCTGAAGTCGGATGCTTAAGCGACTGTGCCACCCAGGCGCCCCCAAGCCTCACCTTTTGAGGTTTCTCCAAGCCTACACCAGAATCTGGCCACCGTCCACCTTGCCATCTCCTGTAGCTACAGGCAGGAGGAGACGGCTCCTCTCAGCTCCAGCCTCCTTTTCCTTCTAGATCTTGGAACCTGATGCTCCCACTCACCTGGAGCGCCTTCTCAGGTGTAGTTAACCCTTGAATCCTTCAGTTTTCAGTGTAAACTTCACTGCATTAGGGAAGCTTTCTCTTTCTCCTTCCTGGACATGACACCCTCACACTCTGAGTTTCTGATGCTAAGACTTCTCAGGCTTTGTTGTCGCCGCCTGTCTAACCATAATTTAAGTTCCATGAAGAAGGGACTATGTCCCACCTATGTTCCATCTCTCTCTATTCATAGCACCTGGTGGGTAGATGTATTTATTTTTTTAATGTTTATTTTTGAGAGACAGAGAGACAGAGCATGAGCGGGAGAGGAACAGAGAGAGAGGGAGACACAGAATCCAAAGCAGCCTCCAGGATCGAGCTGTCAGCACAGAGCCCGACGTGGGCTTGAACTCATGAACCATGAGATCATGACCTGAGCTGTAGTCGATCGCTCAACCAATTGAGCGATCCAGGCACCCCTGGTATATGTATTTAGAATGATCACTGTAAGTACTTGCCAAAGGTAGATATTTGTGATCCTTTCAACACATCGACTGTTGAAATTACTCAGAGACATGTTATCTTTTCACACAGCAATCAAAGGGTCAATAGCAACCTATTATGTCTAAGGGACAATGTAAGATATTTTTTAACAACTTTATTGAAATATAATTAATATACAAAAAGCAAAACCAAACCACAATGATATATATCACCCTATACTAGTTTGCATGGCTACTATAAAAAAAAAAAACAAGATAAGTTTTGGCAAGGATGTGGAGAAAATGGGACTGTTGGTGGGAATGTAAAATGGTGCAGCCACTATGGAAAACAGTATGGACATTTCTCAAAACATCAAAAGCAGAACCACCATATGATCCATCAATCCCACTCTGGGTATATATCCTATTAGATAGTTTAGTTATGAGAAATACACGTTTTATTGGTATGTGTTTTTTCTTTTTTCAAAAAATTTATTCACCAGACTGTCAGTAGGTGAAGCCATCGTTAACTACTTGAAAAACTGGGCGTTATAGCTGACAATCATTTAGTGCCTACAGTGTTCCAGGCACAAGAACCGTAAGAGGTAGATGCTGTTATGCCTCAATTTTCTGAACGAGAAAACCGAGAATGAAGCAATTTGCCCAGTGCCGTGGAGACCACATCTGAAACCCGAAGCTGCTCCTCCAGGGCGGGCACCCATCACACTGTCTCCCTGCAGAACTGCCTACCACCTTCCCAAGTTTAGGGTCTCATACATTTGTAGGAAAAACTCATGGGCTGAGGATGTGTAATAGATTTCATTCCAAGAGTTGGAGCCACTGCTAGGCCTCAGAACATAAAAGGGTGGGGCTTGATTTCTTATCTGCTTGAATTATTTCTGAAGAGTTTGCTGTATTATCAGTGACTAAATAATACTGGCCATGAGGAGATAGAAGGGTGTTTCATTACAGAAGGTGTGTGATCTTTCATTTCCTTTAAACGACCCAGAGCTCTGCGGCTCCCCACTTGTTCGTGACCCAGAATTGGGCTGATCTGCAAGTGCTCTGTGACTGAGGGGTTGACAGAGCTAGAAGCGCCCTCGGCAGGATCCGAGGAGGCCCACAGCGTCAGCTGTTTCCACGCCAGCCTCCTGGTCTGGAGAATTCACACACTGCTCTGCCTCTCCAGTTTGAGTCAAGAGCCCAGTGGGAATGTTGTTATAGTCCTTTCCACTTTAATTACATTTCCTGCAAGGGGCATCTGCTGGGTGTTTTCTGGTTGTGCTGGTGCCTCTCGTATGGTTAGTGCCGATCCGCCACCTCTGGGCAGTTAGTCGCCAACTCATTGTTGAAGGCGATTAGGTGCTCCGGCGGCTCAGCTGCCAACAATGTTGCAATTATTACTGTTTATTGGCTGGATGTCCTCTTCCCCATGCTTTGTAGGCCGTGTGCTCCTGAGTTACTGGAGTCATATTGACTTCCACTAATAAAATCGCCTGCTCTATCTCTAAGTCTGATGACAATTTCTGCCGTGATTAACACTTTCCCAGTGTCTTAAATCTGAGAAATAGATTATTCTACAACAAGGGGCTAACAAAATGCCATATATATATATATAGATAGGTAGATATCTACATATATATCTACATATATATATGTATACGTGTATATACATACACACGTATATACGTGTATATACATATATACATATATATACATATACATATATACATATATGTATATGTATATATATGTATATATATACATGTATACGTATATATGTGTATATATATCTATATATCTATCTACATATATATATACGTATATATATATCTCTTGATAATAGCACACTTTTACAAAGTGTGAGACATCTTATATGCACTTTCTCATTTATTCTTCTCAACATCCTTATGCATACTTACTGTTATTATGCTCATTGTATAGGTAGGAACACTGAACACACAGGGTTTGCTTGTCGGTTGGTTGGTTGGTTACTTTTTTAAACTGTGTTTTTAATTCCAGTCTTTTAAAACATTGTTTTAATGTTTATTCATTTTTGAGAGAGACAGAGACAGACACAGAGTGCAAAGAGGGGAGGGGCAGAGAGACAGGGAAACACTGAATCCTAAGCAGGCTCCAGGCTCTGAGCTGTCAGCACAGAGCCCAATGTGGGGCTGGAACCCATGAACCATGAGATCATGACCTGAGCCAAAGTCCAAACGCTTAACAGACTGAGCCACCCAGGTGCCCCACTGTTCATTTTTAAGTAACAGTTAAATGTCACATAACCAGTAAATAGCAGAACTGGAATACATCGAGCAACCTGAAGAGCCAACACATTTGACCACTGTGCCATGCTATTCTGTCTTACTTCTCCTAGACTGTTTTTAACTTCAGTTGTTTTATCCATTATAGTTGTAGCCATGAATACTTGATTGCTTGTTTATTAAAAATATGGTCCTGGGGCTCAGTCGGTTAAGCATCCGGCTTCGGCTCGAGTCATGATCTCACGGTATGTGAGTTTGAACCCCGCGTCGGGATCTGTGCTGACAGCTCGGAGCCTGGAACCTACTTTGGATTCTGTGTCTCCCTCTCTCTCTGCCCCTCCCCTGCTTCCTCTCTCCTCTCTCTCTCTCTCTCTCTCTCTCAAAAATAAATAAACATTAAAAACATTTTAAAAATATGATCCTGAGAAATCAGGATATATTTTTCAGCATCATTCAATTTCTGTTCCACACATTCTTCCCTCACCCCCAGCACACACACACATATGTCCGCATATACCCTCAAAAGTCTTCCAAGGTGATCTAGAAACTCTTACTTGTAAGCCTCTTTGGAAGTTACGGTGACTTTTTGAAAAGGGAGAAGTTGCTCTGATAAAATATGGAATCCCAGGGAAGGTATACACAGGGTCTAGAGAGCTGAACAGGTAGTGCTTGTCCCTTCAAATAGGTGAAAATAATGTCTGAAGCCTCTTAGGATTATTTCTTTTCCCCATGGAAACCACATGACATATTGGGTTGGATAAACATATTCTCTGCATCTCTTGGAGAAGAAGCAGTGTGGTGTTTCCCTTCTGTGACAATAACCAGGCAATTGTATGTAATATGACAAGCAGGGGACCTGGGCCAAGCCTCAGTCTTGCCCCTCACTCACTAGTCTTGCAGCCTTGGGCACATAACGACCTGCTACAGCCTTAGTTTTTATTTCTTTAGCATGAGCCTGGCCGTAACTGTTCTCCCTCTAGACTCTTCAAAGTATCAGATAAATCAACCTGGGAAAGCTGCTAAGCATGGTGGCTGCCACACACGAGGCCCTCAGGAAACATGAACTTGAACCCCAGCATGTTCCTGACGCTCACTCCATACTCCGGGAAGTGTCTGAACACTCTTCCAGTAAGATGCGTTGTTAAAGGGAACACATTGCCGGGTCTCAGATCCCGAAACTTCCAGAGGTATAGCGGAAGTGAAGTTCCAGGCACTCCACATGGAACAGCCAAAAAACGAAGTGGAAAAATAAATGATTTGAAGACGTCCAGGGAAACAAAAAAAAGCATTCTCTAAGAATCATTTTCTTATTTCTGGATTTCTTTCTTTCTTCCTGGATTGGGGATGGGGGGGGGGTGGATAGATTATTCTTTTTTCTTTTTTTTTTTTTAAGTTAATTTAATGTTTTTACAGTTGGGCTGCATAGGGTTAGAGGAGTGAGGATAATAGAGGTCAACGATCATTTGATAACTGGACAAAAGTGTAAATCATCGTAACTATTACAGAATAAAATCCACCCTCCCAGGGACAGCGACTGTTATGTGGACAGAACCCAGGGAAAACACTTTAACAGCACTGTTTGCCGAATAGAATTCCTGTAACTAAATCAAAAACATTTTCATGGGCGGTCTACCAGGACATAGAAATAATTTTGTTATGACAGGCTCAACTTCCTAGAGATGATTTTGTGAGAAGATTTGTGAATGATCATTTTGTCTTTTAAAGATCAATGTTGATGAATACAGTGAGGAGTCAACCATACTCTTCGAGGCCTACATGAGACTCAGACTCAACACCTACTTGATCTGTGCCTTTCTCCCCCCCAGAAAGGGGAACCTCTCCTATGTGTCTGTGATATTGTAATGAAGCAAAATTTCACTTTCTGGGCCACTGCGTACTGGGTAGTATCGTCGGAGGAGCAGACTCCCTGACGTTTGGTCTTCCAGACCTCTGCCATCTTCCTCCTCCTGGAGGCATTGAGACTCCTTCACTGCACCCATCTACAGAACCTCTGCTCCCAATATTCTGGACTTC
Organism: Acinonyx jubatus; assembly: GCF_027475565.1. Classification (NCBI taxonomy): domain Eukaryota; kingdom Metazoa; phylum Chordata; class Mammalia; order Carnivora; family Felidae; genus Acinonyx; species Acinonyx jubatus. Next base: position 26,229,707 of record NC_069380.1, on the reverse strand, counting down.
CAAAGAAGTAATTCTTATTGTCAGTGGCTCGCAGTTCACTAGAAGAAGGTGAAAGATAATTTGGTAGCCCTGTGACTATTTAGCTTCTTGAGAAGCACTTATATTTATGAAATAAAGCAAGACTGGAGGAGGTGCTCTGTGACAGTGAAACGGTCCAGGATCAATGATTTTAATTAGCGGGAGCAATGCTGACGGCTACTACAGACAGTCACTCCAGGCCACTATAATTTCCCCACGTAGATGTCATGGTAGATACTAAATTGTGGGTCAGGTGTCATTTTACCTTCAGGAAAAAGAAAAGAAAAGAGCATCTAAGATATCTCTGCTAGTATTCATTCATTCATTCATTCATTCATTCATGAAATATTAATTGAGTGTGTATCAGAGGGTAAAGACCTGTGCCGGTTGCTATGGTGATCAGAGCCAGGGTCAGGGTCAGGCAAGGGAGGCAGTGGCCAGAAGCACAACATTTAAGGGGATGCCAAAAACGTAGGAATCAAGACAAATAACATCTTAATGCAATATATTTTAAAAACTCAAAATGAATGCAAAAATCTATGATGAACAAAATATCAAAATTTCCAATAACCACCAAATCAATGAACAGTGCTTGGCCATAGCAGACCCTCTGGCAAAAGAAAAAAATCTGAAAGGAAAAGGGCGAATAAAAGGAAAAAGACTGATCCCGTCTTTCTTGAAAATGTTGATATTTTGTTAATGGAAAAATCATGGATTTTTTTCACTAATTCTTTTTTTTTTTTTTTTTTTTAATGTCACCTTAACAACATGATTTACTTTCACTGGGGTTTGGCTCCTTCCCCTAAATTTGACATCTGACACAAGTCCCTTGTCTTACACAGTCCCAACCCTGGTGGGGAGATGAAGATCTTTGATCACTTTAAGAAGTGATAAATGCAAGAAGAAAGGTTACAGAGAAATGTCATAGGAGATGAGGAAGAACTTATTTCCACAGTAGGGGGATGGGGTCAGTGAGGGCTTTAGACAAGGCTGTGTTGAAACAAGACCTTACCATGCTCTGGCATGGTAAAGCATTTATAGAAAGAAGATCCCAGAAACCCATTCACACTTTAAAGTAAAGAAGGAAGCATTACTAGGTCAAAATCAGAGAAGGGAATCCACAGGCTATAAATGGAGAAAGTGTGCCAGGGATAGATGAAAAGTGTGTGTTTATACAGTGCAGAGCATGTCTGGGAGTCCTTCCTGTGGCCAAGGGGCCTTGTGGGGATCGATTCATTTTACAACACCTTTATATAAACAAGACCCTGTTTCCTAGCTCCGTGGATGAAGACAGAAGCCAGTGTGTGGAAACAAGTGAATAAATCGTGCCTGTGAATGGTGAAGGAGATGCCTTGCACCTCAAAGGTGTGTTCATTCACCAAGTGAATTCTTGCCTCAAGGGCTGGTTTCAGACACAGCAAGAGGCTTCTGTTGTCAAGATGTGGTGAGGGCCACACCAACGACAAAATTCCTGATGTGAAAAATCAAACTTTTATAAGCCACAGTTACACAAACACAGAGAAGAAAGCGTGAATTCAGAGTCTTCTAAAAATTCATATCCAACATGGAATCAGGGCTCTCGGCTAGGGGGTTTGATTTCAAATTCTGCGATTCATCCAGAGTCCACCATCCTTTGTTTACTACTAACCGCCTTCATTTGATCAGGTTCAGAAACAGAGATTTCAGGACATTGTTTTGACCCAGTTCTCTGAATGAGCTGAGTCACCTGTGAATCTATACCAGCCCAGCCCGGAAGGGGCAGACTGCTGGCAGAGAGAAGGTGCAGTAGGCACTCAGTATGCAGAGTGAAAGGGAGTGTGGAAAATAATTAGTAGAGATCACCTGATGCACAAAAAGTCATCTAACCTGGACTGTTTTAGGGCAAACAGTGGTATGGTTACTATAAGCAGTTGAAGTAATAAATGAATAACACAAACCTACGGATTGTAGTTTTCTAAAGTTAGTTCACAGTCATATATTTAATTGGGAGGGGGAGAATGAAGCCACCTGAAAATGATATCTATGGTATTTGATGCCCCCCCAAAGATGTTCACATTCCGTTTCCAGGAGGGGCCATAGCTTTTGCCTTCACCTGGATAGATTTAACACCCATATCATGAAAGCTTTTACCTCACCCAGAGGCTCTACATTCTCAGAAAACCAAACGATCAAGTGACCAGACCAGAAAAACAATCTGTTCTAAGAATGAAATAGTTGTGGCCTAAAGGTTATTTATTTTACTTTCAACACTGATAAGAAACAGGTTTTCAAAGATTCCAAGGACATGAGCATTGAAAGAGAATGTGGACATCGCTTAGTCCATGGCTTTTCCCTAACCCCAATGGAAGCCAGCTTAAAAAGAAAGAAAAATCTGTGAAGAAAAAAAATCCTCGAGGAAAGAGAAGTCTAGAAAGTTTAGATGATTTGCTCAAAGTCACACCTACATAACGGACGGGTTTGGAATACAGCTCCTGACTCCAGCCTCCTGGTTTTTCCTGCTGTGCCTACAGGATTTGGTGACACCAAATCCAAATGGAGATATTTCCCATTGTAGTGTGTGTGTGCCCACATGTTCATGGTCTTGCCCTATTTGACTAAGTATGGCCAGTGCTTCCCAACTTTTTTCATAACAGGACACACACCATGAAGCACACTGGGTTAACACCCAGAGGCCTAGGGGCTTGGGTGTTTTGAGCCCGGCCCAGATACTCTGAGGGGTGAGAGGAATCCCTCTCTCCATACATCACTGTGGGGACACAGGTTGGGAAATTCTAGGCTCTTCAGCCCAGCTCACTACTCCTCCAGAGAAAATTAGGAGAGGAAAAGACTTTGACCTGATCATGTGCTAACTATGCCATCAGTGCCATTTTCTAGCACTTTTTCAGTAGCAAGATCTAGGCATGTGGGACAGGGCTGTGTGCTCAGCAAAGTCAGCAGAGTCTTATTGTATTAAGGCATGTAGTCATATTACTTCCACTCCACACAATTTTCTTAGCACCAATTTGGCCCACTGCCAACTTGAAAGGCGGTGGTGAACATGGAAGGGAATGAGGTCATGAAATAAGTATCTGATCAATGCTGCCAAAGACAGATGAACCAGGTGACAGATCAATCAGAGCATGGGAGGCTTCATAAAGAAGGGACATCTGGACCGTCTCTTGGAAAATGAATAGTGTTTCAACAAGCAGAGAAATTAAGAAGAGCCATCCAGCTGAAAGCAACAGACTGGACAGAGAATTTCCCCATCAGAGTGGGAAGATTCAAGCCTTGTTAAGGGAAAGGTTTGCTTTGTATTTTGCAAAGGAACAGCAGCCATTAGCAGGCATACTGAACAGACAGGGCAAGCCAAGATTATGGAATGCTTATAGTGCTATACCAGGGAGACTAGATTTTCTCCTATATTCGTTCCTAAGACAAGGTATTAGGCATTCATTGGATGCTAGGCACTACGGTACATATTGGGAATACAAATGCAAAATTACACTCTTAGAAGTAAGAGAGAGATGTAAAGAAATAAAATGTTATAGGTACTAGGACTGAAATCTATATTAGAAATAACAGATAAAATTAGGGGTGGTCAACCCTATCTGGAGCTTAGGGTCACCTCCAGGGACAAGGTGGGAGGGGACATTGAAGTTTAAGGTTGACGATTTAAGAAACAATAGCTGGGCCAGGAACATGATTAGAACTGCATTTTAGCAAGATTAGCCTCACTGGGTCAGATGGGACGGTTTGGTGAGAGGAGCAGTTGGAGATAAGGACCCTGGTTGGGAGGTCATTGCATGTTCTGTGAGAGAGACAATGAGGGTAACAGACGTCAGTGATGGGAAGACATCAGTGGCTTTGGCTGGTCCCAGTGTCAAAATAGATCATGCACGGCAAGCCGCTACCTGTAGTAATATCAGATTCACACAATTAACCTATGAGACCAAAGTTTGGTCTGTTTCTCCACCAGCTGTGCAAGAGTACCACCAAAGTCTGATTTCATCAGGGACTCCGACTCATAACACTTTCCCCATTGCTGTAATGATGGACTGTCATTTATCTACTCGATCCCACATAAATGAGTGTTCTTTCTAAATATACCCCTTTTAAGCCCATCTCCTGACATTTTAACTACGAACCTTTACCTAGCTCTCCACTTCTTGCTTCCAAAGTAAATAAATCTTTCCAAATAAGATTTATGGGATACAGGGTGTGATCTTCAAATATTTTAAGATTTAACCATGAGGCTGAACATTTTTCTGTGTAAACGAAACAAGCCTTTCTACCTCTGACTCCCAGGAATTTGCTATGCATTATGATAAAAAATCCAATAAATCTCTCAGCAACCCTCTATGCACTCCCATTACAATGTTATAGCTCAGAAATGAGTGTAGAGAGATACTTTCAAGAAATGACTTGGAAAGCAGAGCTCAGGGTAGAAGTGAGAGAAGCTTGGAGAAGCTGCTGAGAGTGTGGACTTAGGAACAGCATTTTTCCTCCTTTATGTGTGAGAAGAAGGTCCCTTCATGGGAAGGTGAGCATACAGGCTGTATTGGAATCAGTGAGAGTGATTTGTGCCTAAAATGGTGCAATTTGCACCTAGTAGTTACTCAATAAATATTTATGGGGGCAAATTTCAGTGGGGCAGGTTTCAGATGAATATGGGAAAAGACTTTTCAACAGTTAGAGCTGTTCATCCAGGGTGATTAAAGAAGCAAATGAGCTCTCTAACCATCTTTTCCTGCAACATCTCCTCCTCCTCCTTCATTAGCAACAACAACATCACGATTACAATTACCACTGCATGGGAAAGACCCTACTGGAACTATAGGGGATGCAAAATCTCAACCGCCAAGGAAATGATAATTTACTGGGAGATGGGAGTGGGGGAGGGGAGGGACAAAAGACCACAGAACTGGAGATAATAATAGAAATCACAACACAACACAGCGATTTCTGCTCATTTTATGACAGAGGGTCCAAAGGAATAACGATTCCATTTGATTGAGAATCAGGAGACAAGTTTTTGGAGAAGGATGAGCAGGGTAGTATTTTAATCAAATACAGAATGGATGAGTAAAGAGAAACACAGTCCTCAGTGACATTTTGGCTGGGGCATCGGGTACAGGTAGTACAAAGCTTGCCGGGATTGAACAACAAGGTTTATTAGGGGCTCAAGTGAGGAGTGGTAGTTTTTTAAGGTTCTGTTACAATAAAATGATAGTATTTAAACTGTATTTGGAAAAAATAAAAATAAACTGTATTTGGGGAGACTCATCTGGCAGAAGTGAAAATAAAAGATTATAGGAAAAAGAGAAAAGGGGCAGGGAACCAAGTTGACAGATGATAGTTCGGAAGTCACTATGGATGGAGAAGAGAGACCAGGTCTGAGAGAAATCATGGAGCATGAGGCTGGCACTGTAATGGCCCTGAGGTCCTGAGTCTGGACAACTTTGAGTAAACTAGTTCTATTGATGGAAACGGAGCACAGAAAGGAGCAGTACAGAAAAAAAGAAAGGATAAAAAAGAGAGGAACATGCAGAATTGTTCCTTTGGAGATGCGTTGAAATGTGCACGTGCCATGCCTTTTCACATGTGAAAAGTAAGAGAACCACTGGTTTAAGAGATTAGAGCCTGTGAATTTCTTTGAAAAGAGTCAAAGATTGTTGAGTAAACACGTGAGAAACAATCTGACCTAATCGTAGGCCTTCGTCAGCTGTTCGTTCAGATCTAAGGGCTCTCCGTGTTCTGTTTGTCCATCTAGCAATTACTTGCAAGTACCTGAACTTCCATTTCTTTACACACATGTACATGCATCAGTTGAGTTTTACAAAAGCAGCCTGGCCTGGAATTTAATTTAATGTGGATCCGTCTTTAACTAACAGGGGCAAATTATGAATAACAGAAGCATGGACTGTGGGGTCCATCCTTGGTTTGAAGCCTGGTGTCCCCACTTAGTAGCTGCGAGAAAATGAGTCAGTTGCCTAACCTTTCTGTGCCTCGGTTTCCTCACCTCTAAAAAGAAGATGAGAGCACCACCCTCCGAAGATGGGAGGCGGGATGGGAAGGGACGGTGGCTGTCAGGTATCAGGTTGACACTGGCAGTAGGAGGTGCTCCATGAAGAAGGATTCTGTCCTGCCTCCAAGCCACCCCCAGAACCCAGATCAATATCAGGCTATAAGTCACGAGGGGGATGTGAAAGCTGCCAGTAAGCCAGGCTTGCCCAAATTGCTTACCAAGAGGAAAAGGAACTTTTACTATAGGCATAACTTTAAGGAGAAAAATTATTTTTCTTTCAGCTAATACAAATGTATTCAGCATGTGAAATATTTGCTAATTATCCTCTCACTATTGTTTTAAAAAATTCAAGCAACTGAAGACCAGAAATTGAGAATATAGACTTCTGCTGACCCTGCTAGCTCAGCCACACTGCTTATCCTGTGTGGTTTCCGCTCAGAGATTAACTGTAAGAATTTCACTATATTTCACACTTTCCCATTTAAAGTGCACTTAACATAGCTATTTCCTGTTTGGATTTCCATTTCTAGTTAAATGCCGTATAAGATATTGCGCTATTCCCTATGTGAGCTGTAATCAATAGTTACAATTTTTGCTGTATAAATTTACGAAATGAGTGACCCACAAAGGCATCTGCTTCTAACCAGTTGTGTGACCTTAGAAAATTTACTTGCTTTCCTTGGTCTTATGTCTTCAGCTGAGAAGCTATTGTCCCTTTGTTATGAAAATTAATTGTTGGGAGGATTGAAATATGTACATGAATTTTCTAGTTCACTTCTGAATTATTATTCTGGCACGTTTTGAATGTGCCAGAACTATTCTAAGTGCTTTCTGCACCCAAACTCACTTCATCTTCTCAAGGACCTTATGAGCTAGGGGCTATGACTAGCCTCAGTTTAGAGAAGAGGAAACTGAGGCATAAGGAGGTTAAGAAATTTGCATAAGGTCACTTACAAGTAAAGGGGGTTCAAGTCCAGGTAACTGGTTCCAGAGGTTGGATTCATATGTTGTATGGCTTTTGTCAAATTTAAGTTCATGACAACATTTTTGGATGATTCCATACACCCTTGATCCATATATTTTTGTGAAAGAAGGCAATCTCTTTCAGTAGGGTCAAAGTGCTGATAGAAGTTTACATTTTCTTTCCATTCGTGTCTTTTCCCAGGTAATACTGCTAGACCCAAATCAAGTCAGTAAATGGCTGCCCAGCCCTGTCTCCCTACTTTACTAAATGTGCTCTTCATTTAACCAAGGCATCAGAGAAAACAAAATCTGTCTTTTGAGTATTAAATGAATTGCTTTTCATTGCCACCTGAAGGAGCTCGCAAACCTTCTGCTTCTTGGATTCTGCATGCATAAGGAAGGTATGCCTTTTGATATTGCTGATCAAATTCCAGTTCCTCCCATTGACATATTGACTCTGTGTTTCAATATGTGTATCATCTCATTGTCCGCTGTGGGCTTTCTCTAAGATGTGGATCTGAATGTAGAAAATCCAGAAGGATCCCTCGATTTTCACACACACACACACACACACACACACACACACACACACACAGAGTCTTTACATGTACTTTATTGTAATTCATATGTACTTTATGCCCTTTACTTAAATAGAGGAGTTTACATCATACCAGTGCAAACAAATAAAACAGTTAAAAATGATATGACATAAACATTTTTTCCATCAACTGAGATCTACTACCTGGTAGCTCAACACTCTACCCCCATCCTCATTAGCAAAAAGTATTACAGTTTCATTGTTTTGTATAGTCCTCTCTTCGTTCTATTTTTTCCTTCCATAACTTTCCTGGGGCCTAACCTTCCTGCTCAACTCTTCACATCAGGCTGGTTCATCAAGATAGGAGAAATTCTGAAGCCAGCTGCTGAGATAGTGCATTTTCTCCCTATTCGTTTACATTTTCTCCCTGTTGTCCACAACTCAAGGGAAGAACACATCTCTGTGAACAGCCCACCTTGACAATTAGGTGGCAAGTGCTAACATCCCTAAATCTCCTTCTTACCACTCCAGGCAGCTACCTCTTGTTCTACATTTGGAAACCCTGGGGGCAAGATTCAACTAGCTACGTAATACCCCATCCAAGAGATTTCCTGCTTCTAATCCCCCCTTCCCCCCACTCCCATCCCAAGGCCAGTGGCTGGAGGGAAAGAGATAGGATGAGAGATAGGGGAGGCACTTACCCTGGAGGTTCTCAGCACCTTGGGGTGGGAAAGGAAGGGTGCTGATGGACGACGAATGGGCAGAGTAGAGAGGGCATCACTGGAGGCGAATCAGAGAAGGGATTGTGGCAGAGAGAGGCCTGGAAACTTCTCTTAGCTGTGAGGCCTACAAGAAAAAGAGATGGAGAATCAGGTCCAGCTCTCCTGGATGATCAACCCTGTTTTATCCTTTGCTAACCTGCAGCGAGCTGACATATTTCTCTCCTCTCTTCCATTTCTGCTACCTTGTGGTCAGCATTTCCAATTAATATTTATTTAACACCAAGCGTGGGGTAGATATCTGGAGAAGAGATTAAGAAGAAAAGCTGGACCCTACCCTGGAAAACTTCTGGTGTCTTTCCTGGAGAAGCATGCTGATTCTTTGGGAGTCGCTGTGCTGGGCAGCTTGAAAACAAGTACAAAACCCATTTAGCTCAGATTCAGTCCCAACTACCTTTCAACCAGGCGAATAAAGAACACGCTAGGAATTGATGAAATTGCCAATTCTGCCAGGTACATGGACTTTGGCACACAATGGAAATCTATTGGTGACAGTTAAAAATGCCTCAAGAAGGTATGCACTTGCTGAGGGGAAAGCCATTCGGCCCCGTGAGTGCAGCCAGCCTCTGGGGGAGTTTGGGTGCAAGACAAAGGTGAGTAGCTGCTGTGAAGGCTTCCAGCAACACGGGACTCAGTGCCGTCAGCCAGTTTCTCCTCATGGAAACCATTTTGCCATCAAAGAAAAATTACATTTTGCCCTCATTTCACAATGTGGACTTCTGCTAAATTAAATGCACGAAAAGGCTCAGAGCCAACACCTATGAAGGAGCAATCTCAGACTCCTCTGGTTTCTGCTGATCTGTGCTTCCTTGAAAACAGACACCGGGTGATGGAAAATGTGGGAAAAGTTTTAACGTTCCTGCTAAAAGGAAAAACACGTTTTCTTTCTTTATGTTGGCCAGCCGCACCTGGCAAGGCAAAGACCAGCTGGGTGAAAAGTCACTTGTGCAAAATCTAGCTGAGATGTCAGTTGAGTGCTGCAAACGGTGACTTGGAAAGAAAGAAACAAACAAAACCAGGGGAAGGAGCCACCAGCTTAAAGTACAGTGCATCTCTGGTGTCAGGGTATATACATATATTCAACTTTTTTTTTGAGTTGACAAGAAATAGGCCATCCACCTCCAGAGAAATGTTCTCAAAAAAATATATCCCCAAGTACACAATGTTACTTTATGCGATATTAATGCCTGGCACACAATGTGAGAAAACTTAAAGTAGTGAAATCCATTCTTCATAAAGGAGAACATATTTGGTCCCGAATCTTCAATGTGATACCTGTCCTGTGTCAAGATGAGTAGGGGAGATGAGAGGTGAGAGGAGATGGGGACAGCTAATAATTCCTGTACATCTTATCTCTGATTTGGCCAGGAAGGAATTTATATATCTCCTTTGCTTGATCCTGGGACATGTGTCCTCAGGTAGGAGAAAGAAGTCTGGTTGTGAGGAAAGGAGGAAATTCTGTGCTTAACTTTTCCACATGGCTTTATTCAAATATTGTTTAACTTTGTTGGAAACAACTAGAAACGCAGATGCTTTCTTACAGACTCTGGCTGTCACATGTCTTGAGATTGAGGTGAAGGAAGGAGAAATGTTTCTACCTGCTCTCAGATGAGTTTGGTGGCACCACAGAGTCACTGCCCCATCTCCCAGGCCCACCGGAGATGTACTGGGAGTCTGTATATAGCATTAATGAAGGCTGCAAAAGCTTTCCCTAACGTTCAGTTCCTTAGTCAACTTCTGGGCCCCTTTAAACTGTGAACAAGACGACCCTTGTTCTGAAAATCTATCGCCTCTTGCCAACACACACATATATACAAAAACATGACTGTTGGGCAAATAAATCTTTCCAGAGAAAATAGATTCCTTTCCAATTCAGTCAACTGTACTGAGCTGGAAAGGGAAAAATGTTATTTTTCCAGGACGAAGAGAAAACAAGACCTCTCCTGTTTACCCTGTCTAGCCCCTTTCAAAAGAAGGTCAGTTTAATGCCTTCGTTAAAAAAAAAAAAAAAAAAAAAAAAAGCTCAAGTGTTGTTTATCAGAACAACAGTTTATTGGTCCCTTTCAGGCTGGGAATCACAAATTGGAACTCTGTGCCTTTTCTCTTTGAGCTAAGCTGCACATGGCAGGATTGCATTCCCTGCTGCTCTGGAGATATCAAGTGTTGGGAAAGGGAAAGACAGAGGATGGGGACAGAGTCTGGTGATGTGAGATTCTTTGCTGTTGGCCAGCCTATCGCCGGTGAGCCACCCAAATCACTGAGAATGAAATAATGAGGTTACGAAATGATCTCCACCTCATTCAAGGCCACACGCATATTCTGTGCTTACTTTTACCTATGTTCTCCATAATCTGTGGACCTGAATCAGCCCCTAGGGGAGTGAAAAAACACGCAGTAATGAAGTGCCTGGCTGAGGAGCATGGATGGAATTTAAATTGGACACAATGCGATGTATCCCCTGGCCTGTTGTTCAGAGCTTCCTGGAGTAAGTCTCAAGGAAGTCCCAACCATGGCTACATTAACTTGAGACGGAATATTCCAGTTTTCAAGCCACTAAACATGAAAATAGATAGAGCATGTAGCAGATAGTGGTTGCCTAGTAAAAGTTTGGTGAATCAAGTCAAATGCATTTTTTAAAATGATAAATCTGGAAAACTAAACTTAAAAAGAATGTTGCCACAGTGTGCATGAACCTTGAGGACATTCCGCTGAGTGAAATAAGCCAGTCAGAAGAAGACAGTGTTTGATTCCATTTATATGAGGTATCTGGAGCAGGCTAACTCCTAGAAACAGAGAGTAGAGTGGTGGTTGTCTGTTGGCTGGGGGGTGGGAGGTGGGGAAGGGCGCTTTCATTGAATGTGGACAGAGTTTTGTATTTACAACACAAGAAAATTCTGGAGATTTGTTTCATAATAATGCAAATATACTTAACGCTACTGAACAGTACACTTCAAAGTGGTTAAGATAGGAAACTTCACGTTATGTGTTTTTACCACAAGTTAAAAAAAAAAGTTCTCGACATAATTATTTCAAAAACAAGAGAATAATAGACTTAAAATGGATCTGAGAGAAGTCACCTGGTCACTCTCTCTCACCCAAAGCAGGGTATTCCATTAGATACTGCAGACAAAGGTAATAATTTCATACATTTTCATGTTTCAAGTATTGTTAATACTTGTTTTATCCAGTTTGTGGTTCCCGTAAGTTTATGTAATATGTATTTCTTTCCTCTCTGTCTCATTCCAAACTAATTCCAAACAGAACAAATGGTCTGCTTGATTGCACTGGAACGTGAGTGAGCCCCACATGGAAAACTTTGCCTCCCTCCTTCCCATTGGTTTAATGGCTACTGTGGTTTGGATCTTCCTAGGTCTGGGAGGGAATAAGATCTCTTTTAGAATTAATATTCTGAACCTCGAGGAGAAGAGTCAGAAAATCCTCAGCCCCTCAAAGTGCAGCCAAAACTGCTCTGTGGGCTGGTTCAAGAGATCCTTCCAAGGCCATGTAGCCGCCAGGAGGGAAAGGGGGGAGACTTGCAAAGACCACTTGCCAGAAGTTCTATAAACTTTTTTTTAACGTTTATTTATTTTTGAGAGAGACAGAATGTGAGCGGGGGAGGGGCAGGGAGAGAGGGAGACAGAATCCAAAGCAGGTTCCAGGCTCTGAGCTGGCAGCACAGAGCCCGACGCAGGGCTCTAACTCATGAACTGTGAGATCATGACCTGAGCCAAAGTCAGACTCTTAACCAACCGAGCCACCCAGGCACTCCCTCTTGCCAGAAGTTCAAACTACCTAATGAGTGTTCCAAAGAATCTCCATTTCTAATGGCTGAGGTGGGGGAGAAATGCCATGCTGTTTGTTAGACAAACTCTTACTATCTGAGAACCATACAGAGGAACTTGTTGATTTTTAAGAGAATGTTTAAATAATGCAGGATTTAAACATTGGATGTAGACCCATTTAACGAAGTAACCACTAGTCACATGTGATTTTTAAGCACTTGAGGTGTGGCTCATCAGAACTGAGGTTACGTTTCATGTATAAAGTACACACCAGATATTGAAAACAATACAAAAACAAAAATGTACAATATCTTATTAATAACATTCATACTGGTTACATGTTGAAATTGTATTTTGCATATATTGGGCTAAAGTGTATTATTAATACCAATTTGGCCTGTTTCTTTTTACTTTCTCAGTATGGCTACTAAAAATTTTAAACATCCTATATGGCTTGCCTTGTACTCCTATCGGACAGTGTTGATGTAGACTATTCTGTGAAATTTAGAATTATTGAAGATAAGGGTCTACAATGGTATAGAAAAAATAATAATTAATAATAATAGCCTTTATGACACATTTATTATGTGTCTGACACTTGATTTATATGATTTTGTTTAACCCTAATAACATTACAAAAAGGTAATTTTTATTAGTTACATTTATTGAAAGGCTAAATATCTTCCCCCAAGTTGCTTGGCTCTCTAGTGGAGAACTGGTATTTAAATTCAGGTTTTCTGGCACCAAAACACATGAGCTTTTCAGTCTGACATGATGTCTTTTAACCATTCTTTACCTCACTTAAAACAATATGCCCAAGAGATGCCTGGGTGGCTCAGTGGGTTGAGTGGCTGACTCTTGATTTTGGTTCAAGTCATGATCTCATGGTCTGTGAGACTGAGGCCGGCATTGGGCTCTGCACTGGATGTGGAGCCTGCTTAGGATTCTCTCTTTCCCACCCTCTGCCCATCCCCCCCCCCCAAATAAATAAATAAACATAAAAAAATATATGCCCAAGAATGTTGACATTCGGTGACTCGGAAAAAGTAGGGATATCTTCCCACTCAGTTCCTAACAATAGCTTAAAAGTTTTGATGATCTCCAAAATCAGTGTCATCTATTCATTCTTTTATTTTTGAGAAGGTGGGAGTAGAAACGTTGGTCCTTATCGACAAAAAACTAATAGCATTTAAGTTGGAGAAAATTACAAAATAAAATTCAGTCTTTCCTAAAGAGAGAAGAAAAAGGGAACTTACCTGATTGGAGAGAAGATAATATCGATGGAGTGTCTACTATTCTCATCAGGCATCCCCTGAGTTCATAATTCTTAACAGATCCAAATTGGAAAACATCATCTTTACCCCCAGACCAGCTCTTCCTCCTTCTTCATTCTGTACCTTGGGTAATGTCACCTGAATCTACCCAGTCAATTAAGCCAGAATCTTTGTTGTTTTCTCTACTCCCATTTCCTTACCCTCCTCTCAATCTTGCCAGCTCATAGGACATGGGTGTTCTTACTTTGCTTGAGTAGTACAGATTGTGCTTTCCAATCACTGTGTTGGTCCTTACTCTCACCAGCAGGACCTAGGTCCATATCCAGCTCACACAGAGTGTAGTTCAGCTTTTGAAACCTTTGCAGTCAACTGGGTATAAAATTATAGCTCATTGTTATGTCAGTTTGCTGAGTTATTTATGATGTGTTAGCTTTCTGAGTGTATCTCTCTGTAAGTTGCCTGTTGACATACTTTGCCCATTTTTCTATTGAGGTCACTGTCTTTTTCCTGTTGATTTGTTTATTAGATTTCTTATTTGATTTATGTTCTGTATTCTAGATGGGAATCTCTCATCCAGTTGACACATTGTAAAGGCTCTTCTCCCATTTTGAAGTATGTTTCTAACATTATCCATGTTCCCTTTGCATAACATAAATCCTTAACTTTGATGTACTCTCTAATCAACTTTATCCCATGTTTTTTGGAAGCTTTTGTTTAAAAAGTCCTTCACTGCCTCAACATCAGATGCATTTTAAAATAAATTTATCATGGATCTCAAAGATCCATGGAATTTTGTTGCAACTACAACAAATATGGGGAGAGTTGATATCTTTACAATTTTAAGTCCTTTGGGTCAAGAACAAGGAATGCTACTCATTCACTTGTTTTTGTTTTTGTTTTTGTTTTCTATGTCCTTTATTAGAACTCTTACGTTTTCTCAAAGAGGACTTATATAATCTTGGTTACGTTAATTACCCAACATTTTTCCATTGTTGATATGTGAACGGTATCTTGCCTTTTTAAAATAACATTTTCTAGCTGTTTGCTGTTGGAAATGCTCTCATAATTTCATCACATACCCATCAAGTTCTTATAATTTGCCTGTTGATTCTACTGGTTCTTTTCAGTAGGTAAGTATAGCACCTGAAAAAACTGATAATTTTGTTTCTTTCTTTCCAATTCCTTTATTTCTTTCTTTTATTTAGGGCTGAACAGGATTTCCAACATTATAGTGTTGGTTGTAATATATAGTGGTTTTTGACAATATTTCTCTTGTTCCAGTCTTAGCAGGAATGGACTTAAATTTTTTCCATTAAGTAAAAATTGTTTTGGAATATAACCATCATCCATTTAAGGGAATTAAAGAAATCCTTTTCTACTCTTAGTTTGCTAAGAGTTTTTATCATAAATAAGTAAAGAATTTGTTGAATGCTTTTTCTGCATCAAATGAAATTATCATGAGTTTTAAAATTTTAATCTATTAATGTTCTGAATTATGTTGGCAGAATCCCTAATGACTAACCATTAATTAATCAAGCTGTATTATTTTAAAACATACTGTTGGAATCAAATAGCTGATATTTCAGAAGATTTTTCATCTAGTTGCATAAGAGAAAAAGGTATATAGTTTTCTTTCTTTGTTTATACTGTGTTCATCTCATTTATACCAAGTTTATGAAATGAGCTTGCAGCATTTGGTTTTGTCTCTTCTGGAATAACTTACAATGCAGATAAAAATGAATTGTTCCTCAAGACTTTGATAGAACTCACCTGAAAAACCATTTGGGCCTATAGTGTTTTGAGAGGGAGAAGTTATCAATTGTCACTTAATTTCTTTAAAACTTATTAGTCTATTCAAGTTCCCTATTTCTTATTTCAGTTTTGACATGTAATATGTTTTCCATTTTCTCTAAATTTTCAAATTTTTTAGTTCATAACATTTCTAGTATTTTAATTTTTTTTGAAAATGTTAGCCACTGCTAAAGATTTCAAACAACATAGAAAAGTTGAAAGAAGAAACTGAAAAACCCACTTCATATCTTATGCCCCTGAAATAATTGTAATGTAAACATCTCAATGTATATAGTTATACAGACATTTTTCTGTATGTACAGAGTTATAATATTATCATTAATAATATTAGCAAACACGTATAGTACTTGATATTATCACAACAGATACAGATAGAACAATCACATACATGTAAAGATAAAAGAATGGATGCCTGGACAGCTAAAAGATGATGAATAGATAGATAGATAACCGATCATGTATTTGTATTATAAACCCATAACGAAAAAGGCATTTTTACATTTGTTGATTACAAATGCATCCCTCCCCATGGTTCTGTTTATCAAACGCATGAATGAAAAAATGAATAAATGTGCAATGCTATGTGCAAACACTGTTAGGAACCACATACCTTTTATTTATATAATCTTCCCCAGACCCTTGCAAGAAGATAGTATCATTCCAATTTTACAGTTGAGGAAAATGAAACTGAAGATAAACAACTTGCCCAGGGTTAAAAAAGTGACGAGAAAAGGGCAGGATTCCGGCATCAGGTCTGTCCAACTCTGATACCCGCTCGCTTTCCACTGTACCTCACTGATAATCAGAATAGCCCAGAATAAGGGAAAGACAAAAATGCAGAGGGGCCAAAAGAAATACCAGGAATCTGTAGATCCTTTTTTGAACAAGGATTTATGAAATTCCTCCTAGACATCAACCCTAGGGACCGGCTTTCAGCGGCTCCTAAACAGGACTCCTCCCACCTTTTATCTCTACAAAGTGAACAGTGTAACCCTTAGCTCTGCTCTGGAGCGTGGGGCAGAACAAAAAGGAGACGTAAAAGAAAAGAGATGGTTCCCAAAGGCTTCCTGTGTAAAAACGGGGGAAAAAAGGTAGGTAACTGGAGGAGGGAGGAACAGTGCCCTACATCAACAGTGATGAGCAGAGAAAAGGGCCCTGTGGGGGACAGAAGCAAGCTGTATCCCTGTCCCATCCTCTTTCTGAAATAGTACCCATTTAGGTCCACCAGTTAGGAAAAAGGCCCTCTCTGCGCTGACCACATAGAAGTTCCCCCTTCTTCCTGCTGCATGCGCTACACTGGATGCAGTGTATCAACCTGACCGGGTGGCCTTACCAGGGCAAAATTACACCACCGTCCTGCCTCCTGCGGAGAAGCTTCCGATAAGGCTGTCCCCATCATGGCTCACTTTGTATCCGGCCACTTTAACAAGTCATTAGAACACACAGTTGGCTTTATGATATCTATTATTTAAGATGAACAGATACGTCAATAAAAAGAATGATAACCCAATTCAGGGGTGGATGGGCAATTATTTTTGGTGATTTGCATATTATCAAAAGCCCCAATTGAAAATTGCAGATTGCTTAACATTACTTTTTTTTAAATTTTTTAACGTTTATTTATTTTTGAGAGGGGGAGCAGGGAGTGAGGGAGACACAGAATCCGAAGCAGGCTCTAGGCTCTGAGCTGTCAGCGCAGAGCCCACGAGGCTTGAACTCATGAACCATGCGATCAGGACCTGAGCCGAAAGTCGGCTGCTTAACCGACTGGGCCACCACCCCAAGCGCCCCTCTTAACATTATTTTAAAATATCACCAACTCTCTAAAAAAAGGTATGTGCTCTGGAGGAACACAATACATATCTGCATTGGAAAAAACTGGGGGGCCCTGCTCATGTCTTTATGTAAGCCTGAATTTTTGTTGAAGTATAAAACATACACACAGAAACGTGCACAAATTATAAGCGTACAGCTCAGTAAATTTTCACAAAATGAGTACATCCCAGTAGCCAGCACTCATGTCAAGAAACAGAGTTAGTGCTAACTCCCCAGAAATTGCTTCACGTTTTCGAGTCACGACTTGTCATCCGTAGACAACCAGTGCTCTGACTTTGAATGCCCCAGGCTCACTTTGTCATAAACCCACATTTATAAACTCTGTAAATGAAACCATTCAGTGTGTATTCTTCCCTGTCTGGCATCTTTCCCTCAACCTTATATTGGTGAGATTGATAGATGTCGCTGCCAATTAGCAATAGTTGATTCGTTCTCTCTGCTGTGTGGTATGCCCTTGTAGGCAACTACCAAAAATTATTTAATTCACTCAATATGGGTGGACATTTGGGTCATTTCCAGTTTGGAGCTAATGTGAATGGTTGCCAGCCGTTTTTTACCATTTGATGGTTGTTAACATACTCCTGCCAAAAGTCACACCACACGTGGATGTGAAATTCCAGGGCTGATAAATTCCTATGGCTATAGGAAGCAAACACAACTGCCAAAGAGCTTTTCCCTTGCCTGGGAAATTTCAAGATATGGTTACTGTATAAGGCAGTTATATGCAATTCACTGCATAATGCTAATAGTCATAAGCCAGTGAGAAGCAAATAAGGTTGGTGAATTTGCAGATAAAGAATATGGATCTATGTGGTCCCAGGAATAGCTGGCTATTTTTAAAAACCCTCTGCCTTTAGCAAAGCTGGGTAAGTTTTTCATGTTATGATAATGTGACACTCCTAGGATTTAACATAACACCACAATGATTGACTTAAAACTCTGCGAGGTAGGTGGCAATGGGCATTGTTCCCATTTTCCAGAAAAGGGAGTTTAGGCAAATCACTTTCTCTCCTTCTCGCACCATTCACGACAGTCAGTATTGGCATCGCATTGTAAGCTGCGAGCTGTCCCCATCGGTCCTCCATGAAGTCAGCCTGGCAGGATGCCCCTCATGTTGCCTGCAAGGCTGTGGGCGGAGCCACAGCCTTGAGGTGGGAGGAATTCTATTAATAGTTTAGACTTTTATAGTACTCTGCCTCTGGAGGACTTAGAGCATCCTTTCACAATTGCTGGCCAAAATGTGTGACTCATATGCCAGCACTGAAGAAATGTCGTTTTGGAGACAGGCTTCATGTGGCTCTCGCAGGGACTTCCGGGCTCCTTATAGGAGCTGATATCTCATCCTTGGTTATTATGTTCAGAGTCAAAAAACTGATGTCCTAGGCAAGGGGTAATTCCCTTTTCTCCCCTAAACGTCACTCACAGCATCCCAGCTCTTAGGCTTTCTGGCGTCCTCATCTTTCTCTTTGGGCCATGCATTCCTTTGGCTGTCTGGCGAAGCCTGCCGACTCTTTCCCAGAAAACTGTCTTAAAACGTGTAAAATAAAATGCACGAGGGGCGCCTGGGTGGCTTAGTCAGGGAAGCATCGGACTTCAGTTCAGGTCTTGATCTTGCGGTTCCTGAATTCAAGCCCCGAATTGGGCTCTGTGCTGATAGCCCCGAGCCTGGATCCTGCTTCGATTCTCTCCCTCTCTCTCTGCCCCTTCCCCACTTGCACTCTGTCTCTCTCCCTCAAGGATAAAATAAACATTAAACAAATTTTTTTTAAATAAAATGCACTGGACTACAAAGGAAATCAAGTGTATCAAAATGCAGTTATCTAATAGAAAATTAAAACAAAACAAATTTGCGATATAGTAATATGTGTGCTTTCTTATTGAATATAACAAGATTTAGGGCTGGGGAAATGATTAACATCATTTCAAAGTAATAATAGGCATTTACAAAATTTGATGACATCTACAACAACTGTAATATTAAAATATATTTTTTAAATATTTTCATTTCTATTGGTGACAAAGTCATAGATACTAATACTTCTGTGGTTTGTTGTCCATATTTACAGTTGAAAGAAATTTTGAATTTCCATTAAAGGTTCCCATCTAAATTCATAGCCCTCCTAAATGCCATCACACCCCTCTTGAAATCTATTCCCACCTCCGTGCCCCAGAGATGGTCCCTGTGCTAGACACACATATACACATTTCTACACAGCATTAGCTGTCTGGGGCCCACCAACACTTTTCCAGAAAGTTGGACTCTGAGCCAGTCCTACTTGAGCCTGTGACTATGATTGTCAGACTTGGCTAGTATGGCCAAACAAAAGTTGACCTTGACTTTAATTGCTGCCTTCTCTTGTCAGTTCCCAGCATGACTTTCTGTGATGGGCTGAGAAACAGGCCTTCTTTTAAATGATGTTCTTGCTCTTTGGTAACTAGCAAGGAAGTTGAGAGAATATCCAGAAATTGTTGTTAATTTTAAGCTGATGCTAATCAGGTTGATGAAAACATTGTGGTTATGTATGTAAGAAAATGTCCATATTTTTTAGAGATGTTTACTGAAGTACATAAGGATAAGTAGTATAACTGGGATTTGTGATTAAAAATTTTAAATTACTCTCAGTAGAAAGGAGACTGAATGAAATGAGAGTGGTGAAAATTTGAAAATTCTGGACTCTGGGTGATGGCTGTATGGGAGTTAAACTATTTTCTCTACTTGCGTGTATGTTTAAGATTTGTTATTATTAAAATCCTTTAAAAATAGTTTCTGGACCAGGAAATTAGGTAAAGAATGCTTTTTTTATAGTGCTAGTTTGCTTCTTTACAATACTTATTAATTTCTTTCCATGCACAATACTTGATTGTATTGTCTCATATATGCAAATTTTATTTTTATTTTATTTTATTCATTTTTCATTTTTTTAATGTTTGTTTATTATTGAGAGACAGAGCATGAGCAGGGGAGGGACAGAGAGAGAGGGAGACACAGAATCTGAAGCAGGTTCTAGGCTCTGAGCTGTCAGCACAGAGCCTGGCGTGGGGCTTGAACTCACCAACCGCGAGATCATGACCTGAGTCAGACACTTAACCGACTGAGCCACCCAGGCGCCCCGATTTATTTTTACTTTAGAGAGAGAGAGGAGGGGAGAGGGGCAGAGAGAGAGAGAAACCGACACAGGGCTTGATCCATCCCACAACCCTAGGATCATGACCTGAGCAGAAATCAAGAGTCAGACACTCAACCGAGTGAGCCACCCAGGCACCCCACTTCTATATACAAGTTTTAAAAATTGGTTTCACTCATACCCTTTGCCAGTTGTTGGGCATGGCCTTGCTCTCTAAGAGTTTATATTCAAGTTGGGAAGAGATCATGTATATACACGAAACCATAGTTGGGAAGCAACATAAGACAAAGTACGGTATAAATGCAAAAACATGTAATAAAGATGGGAAGTGTGATAGGAGTTCAGGAAAGGTGAAGTCTGTGAGGACGGGGTGGGGGGGGGCGGGCTGGTGACTTCAGGTCAGCAGTAGCTGTCTATCAGTCTCAGAAATTTGCATTCATTGCCTCTTGCTGGTTTAGGCTTCTTTATGTGCACTCATTTCTCCACCAGTGGAATTGTTGGTGACTTCCTAAAGCTCAGAAGCGACAACGTTCTTGCTTCCCATATCTCCCTGTCCCCTTCCCTCAGAGGCTGTGTTTGACACATTCTGAGTCTCCACTTACGTGCGCCCTCCTGTTCAGGACTGCTCTGCTTCACCTTTCTGTCCCAGATGGCGAACTACAACCCAGATGCTAAGTACTACCATGAACATTCTTACCCACTCAACCCAGAGTGGTCCCTGGCCTTGTGTGGTGGTGGCAGGAAGCCAGGGGACTACTGTGCCTGAACCCAAACGTTGCCTCAGAGGACAGCCCCCTTCTTGCCAAGTGCTGGCGAAGGGGACTCTGACCAGCAAGAAAGCTTCACACAGCTCTGCCATGAGGGGACAATGAAAGCAAAGGTGTGGATGCCTCAGCATGATGGTGGAGACCAATGGCAGAGCCACTGGGACCATAACCACAGCCCTCAGGATGGGCTAGAAATGATCTCTCAGAGCAGGAGAAAAAAAAAAAAAAAGAAAAGAAAAGAAATTACTAGAAGGCATTCAAGAAGGCCTAAGTCCTAGATGATCTAAATTAAAAAATCAATAAGTAAATAAATTTAAAAGTTGTTTTTTCACATTGCTTAGATCATTTAAGCCAAAGTAACTTTTTCTTTTTCTTTCTTTCTTTCTTTTTTTTTTAATCTTTGTTTAATTCTCATTCTGAATTATCTGAGGCATCGTGGCCAGGTTACTTGGCCAGGCTGAGCTAGCAAGGAGAGAAGGGGTATGTCCATATAACCGTGCTGCCATCCACACAAAAGCTGGAGACTGCCTTGGTTGAAATAGCCTTTTGATCCTTTCAGGACTTCTTTCTTGGCTTAGAATGACAACCTTGAAGTACAAGAGAAAACATGAAATCCATGGTACTTAAGAGAGGTAGGATTCAAGGAATCTGCCCAGGACACACGCCCTGACTGACAGATGCGCAAAACTTCCACGTATCGGGGCACCCAGCGGGGCCACCACTCTCTGGGACCTGTCTTCCTTGTCTCCACATTGCTCCCCACACCTTCTTGGGTAAGGGGGCTACATAAGAGACTCAGATCTGTATGCCTTCATTTTATTCCATCTCTCACCTTTAAGGGGGCAAAACTCACATCGTCTTAACAACAACAACAAAATGACCGCTGCTGTTCTGTGTCTAGGGGAGAAGCTCCTCAAAGGAAAAGTCATCAGGGTCACCTTGATTTTTGAAAGTGTCCTAGAAGGTGACCCTGATGGCAAGATGGGAGAGGGAAACTAGTTCTTACTGGGAAAGGGGCTATACTATCAGGAGACACATGGATCCTTGGGTTACATATGAAACAAATCACATTTCCCTGCTTTGGTTGAGAACCCCCTATACACATGTGCACACACATAAAATACAATCATTCCTATTTCTTGGCTTCCCTAAAGTTCTATTTACCTACCGTTACAGCAATGATCACATTATACTATATTATTTCTGGCATACTTGTATGTTTTTATCATGAAACTTGTGAATGTTTTCTTTGTATCTTTCACCTATAAAATATGGGCATGTGTTAAGAATTGTGTGTTGAATGAATATTTGAGTAAGTGGCTACTATACATATTTTTAACAAGATGGAAATCCAACTCACCCGTCGGAGTCAAGTCTTATTTTTCAGGAAGGACCTGATGCCAGGTGTGTTCTTACCTCTCTGCTTATCCCTGAACCATTTAGATGAACCCAGGACTTCAGAAAGCATTACTTCTGTGATGACCCACACATTCCTCCATGTGCTTTAGTTTCTGGCAGAGGAAGAGGTGTGGACAGGCTGGTGTGGGTATGTCACCCTCACTGGGCCTGGCAGAGCTGGCCTGGGTGCACTGCCCAATACAGGGATCAGCTGATTTCCAAGAACAGAAATGACCTGGTGAGTAAAAGAAGTGGGCAGGCATGGCTTTTGAGTCATTTGGCGAATGCCTGGAAGCTTATCCTTCCTGCAACACCCCCTCCCCCCATATGGAGCTTCCTCTTTCCTGACACTGTATCCAAAATTCCATCATCATTAGTTATTCAGGCTTTGGGGTATTTCGGAGCTTCTAATTAGCAAGTGATTTCTTAACTTGGTATCTGTGTAGGATTTTGGAATGCTGAGGGACATGGGGAGAGGTGAGGAGGACAAAGAAAAAAAAGAAATGAGAGAGAGAGAGAGAGAGAGAGAGAGACAGATTTTGTCTCCCTTCCAGTAGTCGTGTGCATAGGATAACACTTTCTAGAACACCGTCAGCCCTTCCAAAATTGTTCAGACAATATTGAGAAGCGCGGGTGGCGGGGGGGGTGCGGGCTGGGGGTGGGAGGAAGGTCAGGACTCACCGCACAAATTCTTAAACACATGCTTTGTCTCCCAGCCTCAGAGCACTTGAAAACTCAAGCACAGAAGAGAAATGAAAGAAAAGAAGGCACTGCAGTGTTAGCACGCCCCAGACACACACTTCCAGGCTCCCCTCTCCATCCAGATGAGATCTGAAGGACAGTCTTTTTTCTAGGTGAAGGCTAAGAAGTTAAAAGGAAACACAGGACTGTATTTTCCAATCCCAAATCGGAACGTTGGTTCCGACATATCTATAAATTTATCTGTGAAGTCTTAAAAAAAGGAAAATAAGTTGTGTTTAGTTTACATGTAATAAATCTTCTTTATTGACTAGTGGATTTCATGTTGTTGGCTTCCGTTCCAGGAGAGGGATGTCAATGCAGTTGCCCACTCTGTCCCTTCTGCAGCTGCTGTTCTTACCACCTAGACCATCAACCATGTGCATAAGCTGGCCCCTGGAATCTGCATTTCACTTGCCTCCCATGCAGGACCAGCCAGTAATTTTGTTGTGCTTTATTTTCTCATTGTAAGTAGATATTCACTCTTGTGCCTCTTTTTGTATTTGTGGTTTGCACTCCTTTGCATCAAGAGGACCTCCATCTTTTTTTTTTTTTAATTTTTTTTTTTCAACGTTTATTTATTTTTGGGACAGAGAGAGACAGAGCATGAACGGGGGAGGGGCAGAGAGAGAGGGAGACACAGAATCGGAAATAGGCTCCAGGCTCTGAGCCATCAGCCCAGAGCCCGACGCGGGGCTCGAACTCCCGGACCGCGAGATCGTGACCTGGCTGAAGTCGGACGCTTAACCGACTACGCCACCCAGGCGCCCCAAGAGGACCTCCATCTTAAGTGCGATTCAGTCCCCACAGAGTTGGATTTGCCCTTTTATACACCTGCTAATGCAGTACACATTATTAAATAGAAAATCTCAATTTATAAGTGTCCTGACAACCCTGGTTCTCAGTTAACTAGAATGTTCTCTGCATAACTTTTCCTAAGGGCAAGTAATGAAATTAGAAGGGAAAAGCAGATGGTAGGGATTTCTAACTTTAGAAACGTAGCAAGTGTTCTACCTGGTTCCCAGTCAATTTGTCCACCTCTCTGCACAGAAGTGCATGGTAACATCTAACACTTACCTTGTTAGTAAGCTGGGCACCTTTTAGTCCTCAAGGGCACCCCTTGAGGTGGGTACCCTAACTGTACTCACAGATAAGGAAACTGAGGCATAAGAAAGTCAGCAAATTCCCCAAGGTTACACCTAATGTACAGGGTACAACTGGGATCTGACCAGACGATCAGGTCCAGGACCCAGGGTCCTCACCTCTAAGCTATATCACCTGTATAGGATCGTTATTTACATTTGAAATGTTAACTCAGTACTACAGAAACAAAATATTTTACTTGGTCCCACAGGGCCATGCCTCACACCCTGATATTAGGTCCTCCAGTTAATCCCCCTAGATAAAGCAAGAAATTGAGGTCACACAACTACTAAGTGGCAGAGCAAGAATTTAAACCCAGGTCTGTCCAACTCCAAAGGCCATGAACAGAAACACGACACTATACGGTCACTTCCAACACCTTACATAGAGATTTATTAACCCGAAGAGACAAACTCCAACAATCCTTAATGATTTCTCTGAGGCTAGATTTACTAATTAAACTTTCCTTCTTCGGCCATATCCCTCTCACATTTGGTTATTTATTCGTTCTTCTTAGTGCCACTTAAAAGAAATGAGATCCAAACTACTATCAGCCCATTTTCCAAATGGAGGAAACTGAGACGCAGAAAGTTAGGTCACTTGCTGGGACTCATCCCCCGGAGCCTGGTCCCGGAAAATTTTGCTTTGACCACCATATACTCCTCCAGAATCTCGGTCTGAGTCTATCAGAAATAGCCGGTGGCTCTCAGTATTTTTAAGCAGCTTTTAAGTTCGTGGAGTAGGTGTACCAGATCTCTGTGCGCAAAGGTTAACTAAGCCACTATAAAATGCAGAAGCAGCCAGGCCTTTGTCTCCAAGGTAATAAAATCACAAATGATTTCTGTTCAAAATGAAGCTTATAATAATCTGTTGCCAGTGGGTTGTGTGCGTTTTTCTCATTTTAACAACATGTACTTCTCTCTTCAACAGAAACATTAGGTCACAAAAGCCGATCTCATCTACATCTTTACAATATTGTTTATCGTCTTTTTGCATACCAGAGATAGAACTGGTAATGAACCAGCCAAATTGGATTCCAGGGAGGATTTGTACTGACTTAGAATACTTTCAGAATCCATTCACAATGCCTCTGATTTATCATTATACCCTCGGAAGCCATTTATCTGGGGGCCGGCTTTTCAGGGATAGCACATCAGTTGTGTGCCAGTTATTGGGAATTATAACACAGCTGATGAAGTGTGACAACACAGAATCCGCTGGATTTGCAGTAGATTACGGGAGAGTGTTATAGAAGTCAGCAGCTATTAAGCTGAAAATGTTTCTGAGCAGAGAGAGCATGAAAATAAGGAAATTGATTCTATCCCGTCATCTGACCTCTGTCCTGTGGTCTCTGGGTTGAGCACAATTCCTTTCATCTCTGCCGCTGAGCTTTTTTTTTTTTTTTTGTACCTGCTTCCACCCACCCTCTCTCCCCCCCAAGTAGGTATCATACAAAACTAAGAACAGGGATGGAAGGTAGGTTGATACTTGTGGCTGTGCCATTTTGGGGGGTAAATTCAGCCATGCCACAGACTCAGTTATGGTCAGAAAAGGGAAGGCAGTGTGTGATCTGATGAGGTTTTAGCCAATCTGTAAAATCCAAAACACCTTAGCAACCATGAATCATAGTCTTGTTATACTCACAACTGCATCCACTTGAAGGTAGCCCAGGTCAGGCTGCCCCTTCCCACAGTACACATGATATTCTAAGGAGGAGCTCATGGGAAGGGCAGTGTTTCAACCTTTTTGGAGATATCATCTAAAAGTTAACAATGTACATACTTTGTGATCCAACCATGGCCTTTTCTGATTTTATTCTAAGAGGAAAGAAAAAAATGCCCAAGTAACACACAAGAGTGTTTATTACAGCATAATACTTGGTGGTTAAAATATGGTAGCAGACAATTTGCATTTCCTGCAACAGGAAATGGCTGAAGAAAGCATGGAAATTATATACTATGGAATATTATGCAGGTATTAAAAAGAATAAGTTAGAGCTATGTACATGAACCTGGAAGGAGGTCCATATAGATCAATAAGTTACAAAAAGTTGGTTGCAGCCTAATGCACATAAGCACATAATACTAGATGACCAAACTTTACATCACCAGGACTTGGTTTCTCCAGAAAGAGTACCATCATGACGATATCATTTGTGAGTTTGAGGCGGGCTCATCAGCTCATCATAAGGCAGAAGAAGTCTGAATCCTAACTTAGGTTGGTTTTAATCTAGCTAGGGAGCTAGACTTAATAATATGTACATGCGCTGCCCATGTTTATATAACCCTGGTAATCCTCACGCAGTAAAAATATCTTTCATCCTCCAGGAAAATCCCTTAAGGTAGGGTTCCAGTGGGGTGTTAGGTAGAGGGGTAAAATGAAAGAAAGCATTTTAGATATGTTTTTCTTCAAAATGCGCATCCCGAAGTTTTACCCAAGACCCACAGAATCTGAATTTCCAGAAGGCTGGAGATAGGAGATGGAAAGGAAGGCCAGAACATGTAAAAGTGCCCCAGGTAATCTCACTACTGTTTTCTCCATTTTTAAAATGTTTTTCATTTTGAGAGAGAGAGAAAGGGAAAGTGCAAGCATGCGAGCAGTGGAGTGGCAGAGCCTCAATCTCACAACTGTGAGATCATGACCTGAGCCAAAATCCAAAATCAGACGTTTAACCGACTAAGCCACCCAGATGCCCCTCCTCCATTTTTTTATGCAATTGCAAATAACTCTCTTCAAGTAAATGCCTTGCTTCAATGATCAAGAGCCAGCTGTGGTGATGTTAGTAACAATAGCATTTACAATATGCCAGAGGGGAGGTGTTAATTATTATTATCCCCATTTTACAGATGCAAATAGGCAGAAAGGTTAAGAATCATGCCCATGATTACAGAGCTAGTTTAGTAGCAGAGCCAGGGTTTAAAACCCAGGATGTCTAGCTTCCGAGTTTAAATGAAGAGATGTGAGCCACACTAAGTGAAATAGGGAAGGCTCATGAGCTCAATAAAACCTTTCCAAGTCCAAATTCCTCATTTATCTTGTCCGTTGGATGAAATCTTGAGAGTTATTCTATTTCTCAGAGCTCACCTACTGCCACACTCCTTGTCACTGAACTGCCCTTGCCCTTTGAATTATTCAGTGTATCTGGAGAAATGATTTTGAGAAAATACATTTTTACCATTTTTTTTTCTCTTTCCTCCCTCAGTTCCTCCTCTGCCATGGAAACAGGTTCCTTTCATAAGCAGAGAACTGTACTGAATCTTCCATTAGAAGTCAGTGCCAAAATGGGCTGAAATCTCATTATGTCTAGTTCTTCCTTACCATGTTCCTAACAGGTGTCACTTTCCAGACCTGTCTTTAAAATTAGCCTGTGAGTACTGGCTTGCTTCTGAAATCACTTGCTTAGGACAGGAGGAGGTGGTGAAGGAGACAGGCATGTAAGTGTTCTTTTGAAGGCCTGTTCTCAGCCTAAAATGTGGAAATTAAGTCTTTCTCACCTTCAAGAATGACTATGTTGTGAGAAGAAAGATGTCGTAAAAATTAAAGTCAGTTCTGTCACTTTTTAACAGTGTGTATTCCACACCAAGACACTTAATTTTCTG
Source organism: Acinonyx jubatus (assembly GCF_027475565.1). NCBI lineage: Eukaryota > Metazoa > Chordata > Mammalia > Carnivora > Felidae > Acinonyx > Acinonyx jubatus. The sequence continues at coordinate 26,201,931 of NC_069380.1, read as the reverse complement.
AGCCTCAGTTTCTTCGTTTGTAAAATAGGACCAATAATTGCTGGTCTACTTCAAAAGGTTATTGCGTTGATCCATATAAGAACCCAGATCAACCGGCTTCATGTCCGTTGTTGTCCATCCAGGCATCCATCCCTCCCTCCATCCATCCATCACCCTTTCATTTCTTCATTCATTATCTATTATACCTTCTGATAGTTAACTAAGTGAAATGTATATGTTAGGAGGCTAGGGGAAGAAAAGGAGAGATGAATCCCAGATTTGGAAAGAGCACTAAAGGCGGAGACAATGAGGTGATTAAGAACATAGAGTGAGCAAGGACCTACAACAATCCATAATCCCATATTCTAATATTTTACATGCTATTCCAATTCCTCTGAAAGCAATCATTACATCTTGTACAAAAAGAATTAATTTTCAAAGTTTTCTTAAGACAGAGCCATCTTTATTTTATGTGGGCAGGACTCTTTAGTTGACATCTTCTATCTTACCTTTTCTCTAGGTCCCTCCATTAAGTACAGTAACAAGTGAGCATAAGTGGACAAGGCTTGTAAGTCAGGCCTGCTCCTCTGATCCAGCCATAGTAAATGGTATCTGTGGGGTGCTTTAATCCATGCCTGATATAAAGATAAACCTTAGGTTTACATACACAATGTATATAAAATACAGATTCTATATGATCCAGAAAAATATCTTCAAGGTAATTAATGTTGTATATCTTGCTATGAAGGACATATATTAATAATTTGAATTTATAAAGCCCTTTTCCATGTATTGTTAGATTTCTCTTTGAAGTACCTTGAGAAAGTAAAAATAAGAGAGTAAGAAACACGAGGTGCCTGAGTGCCTCAGTCAATTGAGCCACGGACTCTTGATTTCAGCTTAGGTCATGATCCCAAGGTCATGGGATCGAGCCCTGCATTGGGCTCCGCACTGAGCACAGAGACTGCTTAAGATTCTCTCTCTCTCCCCCACTGCCCTTCACCTGCTCTTTTGCACGCATGTGCTCTCTCAATAAATAAATAAATAAATAAATAAATAAATAAATAAATAAAATCTAAAAAAAAGAATAGGAAACATTATTTCACTCTCCCTATTTTATAAGCAAAGTAACACAGAGTGAAAGAAACATGTGGCAGATTACACAGTAAAATCAGAAAATGAGCAAGAACTAGATTTGAGGTTTCTTAGATTCCAGAGCTGATATCTCCATTTCAGGTGGTTACTGAACACAATGAGTGTTCAGATTATGGAGGACTTCTCTTCTGACAATATTGCTGAATAATTCTAGAAATAACCCATTCTTTTACTAATTTCACAAGCCCTTAACCTAGGAAAGGGGTGGAAAGTGTCTGGAGACAGGGCTGGGGCAGGAGGCCAGAACCTCTGCTGCCCTGAAAGCCATGTCCAACGTTAGTTAGGCCTTTATCCTGAGGGCAATGGGAAATCACAGAAGGGTGATGGGATATCACAGAAAGGTTTTACGCAGGGGGAATGTCCTGACCATTTAGCACCAACCACTGTAGACCTCAGTGGGCCTGCTGGAAGATGCACATCTTGGATCAGGAAGTCCAGTCGGAATTATAGCGATAAAAAGCATGTGAGAGAATGGTGGTGGCAGCTGTAAGAAGCAAAGTGAATAGATCATATAAAAATGTGAGAACCAAGATGTCCTTTCCCCAAATCCCACTGTTCTCGGATTTCTCCTTCTAGAATAACTGCACACGTATTTCTGGTAGGGAAATCGTCCCTGCTCTTTCTCCTGCCTTCCGTAGCTCCCCGTGGGGCCCAGCCCCTGAAACATTCAGGAATGACAGTGGATTCAGAAGGCCCGGGGATCCCTGGCTCTCTATCACAACCACCGATTGCCCAGACACCTGGATTCCACAGCCCTTGAGCCAGCCGAGGCCATTTGCACCACTTCGTGACTTTGCCTGCTGTCCTCACTAACGAGATTCTGCTAGTCTCCTCACACGAGGCCAGGCCTCTCAGCGCAGACGGTGAGGAAGGTGATAAGGCCCCACAGATGCGCGCTCAGCAAACCCCGGGCAGGGCTGAAACTTGCGGCCAGCTTCTGGCCCGCTAGCCCTCTTGCGAGTCCGAGCGCGCCCTGGGGAAGCCCCGCCCCCGGCCGCCTCCGCAGCCCTATTGGCTTACTCTCCTGCCACTCAGCAGAGTGCCCGCCCCTGGGGTCGCGGGGAGGCGGGATCCCGAGTCTCCTCCCCGCGTTGGCGCCTCCCAGCTCGCCTTTCCAGGAGCTTCCCTGGCGGTAGTGGTTCCGAGCCCCTTAAACGTTTCAAAGGCCTGCAGCCGACTGGCGTAGACGCTTTCTCTTTGGATTCTCACCCTGTGAGATGGACATGGCAGGGAGAATTCAGCTTTACAGGTGGGAGAAGTAAAGGTCACAGAGGTTGAGTGACTCTCCATAGAAGCACGTGCTGGGATTTTAGCAATGGTTCCAGACAGACCCCCGTGTTTTCTCCTTCCTAACGTTGGCCCAGTCGTTAACCGTTCAAAACTTATTTCGTCATCTGCGAAATGGGGACAGTGATAGCCACCTTGTGAAACTGGTGTGAAGGACACAGAAAAGAACAGGAGAAGAATCTAGTGCGAGGACTGGCCTGTGGTAGGTTGTTCGTGAATAGTATGTGTGTAAGCCTCAAACATTCCCAGATCTTCTGACTTCCAGTCTGGGACTTTTTGTGCTAAAGCAGTTTCAGAGGTCCAGAGAACTCGGAGGGTTCGGGGATATAGTCAAGGGATTCGGTGAGTTGTCACATAGGAGAGACCCCGCAGCAAAACACACTACTCTGAGGCAAATACTAAACATTGTTTTTACTACTACTATTAATTAGATTATACTTTATTTTTTGTCAACTTTTGTCAGGCACCGTTCTCAACCTTGTTTGTTTACTCTTCACAATGCCCTGTGAGTTGCCTCCTATTAAAACGCTCACTTTAGAGAGGGGACACTGAGGCGCAGAGAGAGGTTAAATAACACATTCATGCTTAAAAAGCTGAAAGTCGTCAGAGTTGAGATTTATACCCAACCAATCTAGCTCATAAAGCCACGCATACTGATATTTGTGTTTCACGCTGTGACAAAATGGGGTTGTGATAAGATCTGTCTTTGATAATACATACTTTTGTCACCATCTACAAGATGCCTCTGACTTTTTTAAAACTCCTAAAGGGCAGGAGGGAGAAAAAACGAAACAGAGAGGCACCTAAGTAAGTCCTTGACTGTGGACGGACTATATATGGGCTGATTATGAGAAACTCACATGCAGGCGCTATGTTTGGAATTCCATTTTAGCTGAATGTTCCAGACTGTCACATCCCTCAGTGTCTCCATGGAAGTGCCCACTATGGGAGAATGGCCGAATGACATGATTGGAATGGAATGCAACAGTCATCTTATCTGACCACACAGATACCTGCCAGGGGAGGAATGCCTCACATCCTCATGATAATTTTGAAGACTTTCTGAGAAGGTGATAATATTATCCAATTACCTCACGATCATAAGGTGTACTGTGTTGACTGCAAACCCTGTGGGCCTCATTCAGCAGGTATCACAGAACAAGGAAAAAGAAAGATTGAGAGGGAGGGGGGACCTGGTAGCTAGGAGGAGACCAAAGACTCAAACTGAAGGTTAAATCCTGTGAGATAGGAGCAGGGATTTGTCTAGAGGACAAATCTTGGATCAGGAAGTCCAGAAGGGAATAATACCTACAGGGGAAAACTACGAACAGTTCTCTCTGGGAGCCAGGTCAGAGTTCTTGCTAAAGTGACATTGGCCTCGATAGCTGTGGTGGCCTTGAACTACACAATATGCTTCCATACACAGCTTCTGTTTGTCCAGAACACTCCTTTGACTCTTGCCCAATAAGAATCCCCAAAGTCTTGGGCTTCACCCTGCTCTTCTGTCTTCTCTTCCTCCACCTTTCCTGGTAAACCTGGGAAATTTGGAGTGTGAAGAGGGAGCCGAGTGGAGGCTACGTTTTGGCCAATAGTAGATGTTAGATGACGTTTGAACCTGACTGGTAGCAAAAGGAAGATACTTAGAGGGCCCTGTGTTCCCTTCCCCTTCTCCATCCATATCTTTGTTAGGGGCAAAAATCACCCGTATCTGGGGCTGGGAAAGAGCAGAGAGGTACATAGACAACATCAGACGGGTCGGGGTGGTGCTGGGGGTTGGGTCTCAAGCGCTCTGTCAACATCCTGAGATGATATTCTAAGTGACCAGAGAAAATGCAGTCGCTATTAAAAAGGGAAATCTAGGGCAATCCTGGTAGAGAAATATTGGTTATGAGATTTTAGCAGTGTAATTACAGCAGAGACCGATGAGGCAAGAGGCTGTGAGCTAATGACACCATCTGCTTGGAAAGTGGAGTAAAGGGTGGCATGAGCAATAAAGTCTTACGAGACTGTGGATTAGACAGGTCAGAGGACAGCTCTGGCCTGTGGCTGCTGGACACATGAGACAGGAGCAAGGCAGTGGAGCTAAAGGCCCAGGGACAGATAGCCAAGCAGTGTGGCTTCTATTCCAGAAATGAAGGGGCTTCACCAAACCACCATCCCCCAAGCTCCTCCATCCCCACCAACTGGTGATTTTCTTCGTGATAGAAGTTGTGTCTACTGTGTTGCTTAGTATTCATTCCAAGAATATCCATGTACTTTTTCTTGGGCTTTTGTTGTACATCTGCTTGATTTGGGGTACGTTTACTTTGTGCTGGGCTTTTAGTAATTGGTTATAAAATGCTAACCTTTCATAAGTGATTGTAAAAACATGATTTCTACACAGTATTCTGAGCATTACAATGTTAGAAAGGGAGACTACAGTCTTCTCCTTACAAGAAGCAGTGGGCTTAGCAGACCCTTCTGAATAGCTTGGAAGGCATAAGCCAGGGAGACCCAGGCTGAGATAAGGAAAACAGTTCTTTCATTTGGAATCCTGAACATTTAAACATAGACACTTTGACGTTCACCTTGACACCATCATTCGCAAGTGGATTTTCTAAGTATTAAGTTGACACATGTGAAGGGCTGAAACTCAGTTGTTGTTTTTTTTTAATGTTTATTTTTGAGAGAGAGACAGAGACCGAGACAGAGAGAGAAGATGAGCGGGGGAGGGGCAGAGAAAGAGGGAGACGGAATCCGAAGCAGCTATCAGCACAGAGCCCAACGCAGGGCTCGAATTCATGAACCACGAGATCGTGACCTGAGCTGAAGTCTGATTCTTAATCGACTGAGCCACCTAGGCACTTCCTCAATCATTTTTGATGCACAACAATGGTAACTTCATGTGACTAAATCTTCTAGAATCTCAAATATATTAGGGGATGCTTAGCTTACCTGACTGCAGGAAAAAGACTGAGGAACTTCGGAGATCTAGATCTCTGTAGAGTGAGTATTCCTAATTGTAAACAATCCACTAAAAATAGTCTTCCAGGATATCTAATTAAAAACACTAGTTTTATTCATTTACTCATTCACTGTAACAGTAACAAAAATCATTGAGCATCTCCTGTGTCTCAGTCACTGTGCTGAGATAGAATAAAATGATGGTCCCTGTCCTGAAGACCACAGCAAATAGGAGTAAAGGAGTGAGTATGACACTGTGGACAGTGTTATGGGAAGGAGGCCTGGGAGAACAGGAGAACAGCACAGAGAAGGAGCCATGAGGGTAGGATTCTGGGGAAAGAGAGGAGGGGATGAAGGAGGAAACGAGGGTGTGCTCTTATTAAAAGGTTTTGATGTAGGAGAGAAGAATTATAATTAACCAAATGGTCCAGGCAGGGAAGAGCATTCTACACAGAAAAGGGCAGAGACGACCACATGATTTAAAGAAACAATTTGTGCGTAGAGTGAGCATGAATTTATTAAATCTACAGAAAGACATTTCTTAAAGGGCTTTAAGTCAGGTGCCTTGTTGTATTCATGTTCGTAGACCCTGTGTTGAGTCTAGGACAGTGCCTAGCACATAGTAGGTGCTCAGTAGATGTTGAATTAAACTGATACGGAAGAATAAGCCTGAAGTTGAAATTTACTACATATTTAAAGGAAATTTTCTTCTCCCCTATTCCCTTTAGTCCATATTGATGAAGTTTCCATGTGTTCCTTGAAATCTTCTGTAAGAAAACATGCACTTCAGCTTATCTCTGAAAACAGATGTAGTTATGTAACCTTTTAATGTGTGCATCTAAGTAGATATCAGAAGTATGTCTTGCCTTAGGGGCTTTTTCAGTTCCTTATTTGGAATATTTATTGTATACTCTCTATAGGCAAGGCAATATGCCAGGCCCGGGAACATAGTGGTGAATAGGACAAATATAGCCCCTGCATTCAAGGAGTTTAATATTTTGTAGATAAGACAGTTATTAAATAATTAAATAAACATTTTCTAATTATAATTTGCGTGAATAAAATGGAAAACAACACACAGATGCCATGGGAATTTATAACAGAGGGCATAGCCTAGTCTGATAGCAATTAGAAAGGTGCTCAATCAGAGGTTCTTTAAGGAATACATTTAAACTGGAATTAAATGGAGAGGAAGTAAGAGTGTTCTAAGCAGAGGGAACAGCATATGTGAGGACCATGAAGAAAGGGAAACTGGCCTTCTAAAAGAAGTGATTATGTGACTGCAACTGTATGCTGATGAAAACATCTCGTATGATCCTTGTAAAGTAAAATTGATTTATCTGTCATTTTAATCCAGAAGAACCTAGCACATGAGAAGGAAACCCATTTTGTTCATTTATTCCAGCACATATTAAATAATTGCTATGTGCCTGACACTTTACTGGGCGCTGGAAATTAAGGAGAGAAGAACCTCATGAACCTCTAGAAGTTTGTGGCCTTATGGGGAAACAGGTGAACCAACACACCATTAGAATACAGTGTGGTTGTTTCTGTGCTTTAGGTAAAATACCCAGTGCGCAGGAGTGATACGATCTTGTTTGCCTGAGAGAGTCAGGGATGGCTCTCAGATGAAGTATCTGAGATCTGAAGGATGAGGCCATTCCAGAGAGTAAAAGCAGCATATGAGGAAAGGGCATGATGTAGCTGGGGAAGAACAGTGAGTCATTGGGAATGACAAGGGAATGGGAAAGGAGGTGAAGTTAGAAGACTGGGCAGAAATTAGATCTTGAAGCATCTCAGAAAGAAGTTTTTCTTTTATTCTGTTGCCAATGAGGAGACTATACAGGAGAATATGAAAGAGAGAAGAATCTAGACAAACTGCAAGGCTTACAACTCAGGAAACTGAGTGATAAGGCATTCAGAGAGACCATGACCGCTCCTTACTTATTTTTCAGACTTCAGCACATGATCACCAAAAGAGCTGACATGTGCATTAAGACCTTGAGGTTTTTGATCACCAGATCACTGGTATTCTTAGCACTTCATATTCTTACAGCCAAAGAAAAGTCTTTGCAAAGACAAAAAAAAAAAAAAAAAGTCTCAAGAAAGATAAATTATTTATCAAGTCCCAGCCTCTCCCAAACACCTCCTTTTTGACTCCCCCCAGTTGTATAGCTGAGGCAATATTAGTTGCCATGCATTATGTCATTACCATTGATAGCCAAATAACTACATAACCACCAGAGGGCAAATGAAAATGGCCATAAAGACACAGAGTAGTAATTATTTTTGCATTAGCACCAGCCACACTAATATCAACATAGAACAATTACCATCCCTAACCTCATAGTTATGCTATAACTTCCACATGTCTTGCAGGAGTAGATTGATGAATGGTATGGGAGGAATACGCAACAATGGGGCAGTCGTGCAGTGAGACCCCTGCATCCTATGTCTGTGGGCCATCAGCCACAACGTTGGTGGAAAGCCAGTGGGAGAAATTGGCTTTGATTACCACTGATCTAGCCAGTCCCCAGGCAGAAACCATAATTCAGCTTCCCTTTCTTTGGGCCTCCAGGAAGTGAGCATTTGAGTGGGAGCAAAGCTACAGCAGTAATAACACAGCAGGCAGCGTCCTTTGCATTTATATCTTGTTATTCTTCCCATCACTAGGCAGCCATTCTTTGTGCTTAAAACTACACATCTTTCTACATTGTAACACCTTATTCTTTGAAGTAACCATTCTGGTGTGCAGTGTTCTTAGGGGATATCTATTCTATGTATTTGTTAGGTTAACACAATAAAAAAACCAAGCCGTTTTGAACCTCCAGCCTGATTTAGTAGCTTTTCTGTGTTCTCCTAGCATCATATTAGAGCACGGATCATAAACTTCATTTACAATCGCATATTTGTTTGTCCATTTCTCCCTCCAGAATGAGTTCCTGGAGGGCAAGTACTATATCCTGTCTATGCTTGTAGCCACATCCAGCATCTAGCACAGTACCTGGCTACTTGAACAATCCTCCATAACTGCTGGCTGGCTGGCTGGCTGGCTGGCTGGCTGACTGGAGATGAATGAATGTTTTCCCTGAAATTCAAGTTTGGTGGTCAAAAGTATCATTATTTGGTTTAAAGAGCAAGCCAGGCTAATTGGATAGACTTGGCCAGAAAGAATTAGGCAAAATGTAAGATGAAGAGATCTTGGCCTCTCTGGTTGGAGAGGTCTGACGTGGATGAGCCAGGTACCAGCTGCAGAGGCAAAGCCATTTTACTCTTCTGGCTAGGAATATCAAGTGACTTACCCAAGGATCTGAATAGCAGAATCACAATGAGCAAAGTGGCTCATTATTGCTTAGGCCAGGAAGAAGAGCTCTCTCCAAGTAACTATTTGTGTCTTAAGTTGGATACCCTAGAAGCAGAGCTTGAGACAAGGAGTCTTGTCTAAGTGATTTATTGAGAACATGCTCTCAGAAGAAAGGGAGTGAGCAGAAAAGGGCAGAGGAAATGCCAGGATGTGACCCCAGCTGCAATTTGATTACCGTGAGCTTTAGGATTGGTACCATCTTAAGACAAGGAAGATAACTCTTTGTTTCTCCTATACGCCAGTCTCTGGCTGTGAATTGTTGTTGGGAGGAGGGAACCATAACTGCCTGGTGAATACAACTTTTGTTTTAATGGAGAGCAATTCTCTGGGGAAGGGGGCAGCTGTGAGCTGTTAGTACTCAATTCCCAGAGCTGGGGGATGGGTACAGTGGCTAGTAAAAGTAGTCTAGGTATGGCACCAACAGCAGCTACTAGAATTGGGTAGTGTGAAATGATGTGGATTATAATAACCACTACCATTTATTAAGCACCTATTTTATGTCAAGTGTGCTAAATGCTACATCTATATCGGTCTATCTATCTACCCATATAGTCCTTAGAATACAGCTATTAAATAGGTGATATACTACCATTTCCATTGGACGGATGAGGAAACCCAGAAAATACCATATTTCATGCTTAAAAGATTTCCTTTTTGCATCTGCATTCCTATGGATAGAATCAGGATATTGCATATCCACCTAGCCTAAATTCCATGCATTCATTCAATTCATGAATTCCACCAGTGCTTTCGAGCACCTATTACATACCACAACCGGGCTAGGCCCTAAAGAGTTATCAGTGAACTGATAGTCTTGGATCCTATCCTCAAAGGGCGGAACTAAGCCTCAGGCTCAGTTCTAATACCCATTGTGACCCATTTAAAAATATTGTTTGGACACCTGTTGTGTACCTTATGCTCCATCAGGCCTTGATCAACAAAGAATCTAGACCCCAGGCCTCTGTAGCAATCCCTTTGAATTCCTCACATAAAACATACTTCTGGGTTGGGAAAATCAGTTTTCAAGATTTTGTACAAACCGAGCACCACAGGCCCTTTCCCTGTGTGTGGAAGGATTGAACTTGGTGGTCTCCAAATCCCCTTCCAGCTCTCACAGCCTAGGATACCTTCTGATCATCCACTCTGCTCATGTCCAAATCCTTTGTGGGGGGGACTGTTGTGGTCAGAGTCATGTGTCTACTTGGCCAGGCTGTAGTCAGGTACTGAACACTAATCTAGGGGTTGCTGTGGAAGTATTTTGTAGATGTGATTAACATCTACCTAAATTGATTTTAAGTAATGATTATCTTTGATAATCTGGGCTTTATGTAATCAGTTGAAAGGCCTTTAGAGCAAAACTAAGGTTTCCCTGAGGGGGAAAAAAAAAAAATTCCATCTGTGGACTGCAGCATCAGCCCCTACCTGAGAGTTTCCAGTTTGCTGCTGACCTGCCTTACGGATTTCAGACTTGCCAGTTAGCCTTAGAATCCCTTAAGCCAATTCCTTGAAATAAATCATTTTTCTCTTTGTCTCTGTCTCTCTCCATATATACATATGTATGTATACATATACATACATATATGTAAATGTATGTGTATATATACATATATATATACAAAATCTCTTTCTTTCTGTACATATGCGTGTGTGTGTGTATATATATATAATATACATATATGTGTACTATAAATATACTATATATACCATATATATATATATATATATATATATATATATATAATCTACTAGTTCTGTTTCTCTTGAGAACTCTGAGTGACACAGGGATCCACCGTGTCCTTTTTTTCTTATAATATTGTCTGATATGGATCAGTCTCGTATCTTGTGGTATGGATATTTAAGGCCCCCATCTGGGTTACTAGGAGGCAGACAAAGCACGTGCTTTAATCAATAACACAGGGGCGCAAAAACATGAGAAAAGTTCAGCTTCTATTCAACTAACTTGTCCAGAATTTTGCAATCAGAAAATCATGCATGCAGTTCTGTGTTTTACACTTTGCTGGGATCTTTAAATCTTTGATCTGTATATGGGTGGGAGGGACTGTATCTTTTCATGTTAGGACCTATAAAGGTTTCATCCAGCTCTCTGTGTCCTCAAGTAAAATGTAAGCCCTATGAGGTCAGAGGCCAAGTCTTGTTTTTGTGTGTGTGCGACCCTACGGTATCTATACGGTGCTTAATAGACACTCACATACACAGGACATGCTGCATCAATGTAGTATCATTTTATTTTATTCTCCAGAGTATGTTACCTTTGGGAAACAGAAAACTGGCTCAGGTAAATGTAGGTTTGTTTGTTTTTAGGCAAATCAGTGTACCATCTCCAGGGAGAAGTTCTCCTCAGTTGGAGATTTATATCTGAAAAGCATTTGAGAGACTAGCCCTTCTCTTGTTTCTCTGGCCATTGACAGGGAGCAGATTACTGATATGCATCAGGCTTTGCAAGCACTTAAAGAAAGATTATTTTTCACAGCAGCACATGGGCTGTTCTAAGATAGGGACAAGCATTGCTGGCAGTGGGAGGAATTACAAGGAGCTTTTGCTGAGACTCAGTCTAGGCTCTTTCTTGAACACAACCTGGAATAGTAGTGTGATACGTAAACAGCAGGTGTCCAATAAATCCATGATCATAGGTGCACTGATTATTAACCCCTGGATTGTTAACACCCTTGGTGGAGAAATTAGGGAAACGTCGAGGTCCAGAGCAGAGCTTTCTTCGAGGCCTCCTGGAGAGCACTTCTATTTATCCCCTTTCACAGAAGTTGTTTGGAAACGACATGACAGTTATCCCAGGCAGGTGTTTGTGTGTATGGAGTCTGAGGATACTGAGTGATCAGCAGTCCTCCAAGCAAGTGAGCACGACTTTGCAGAGGGACAGATGTTCACCATCAGCTCAAGGTGGATGAGGTCAGCACCAGGTAGGGGCTGCCTATTGCTATGAACACCTGACCTGAGCCTTCCTCATGGTCTGAACCTTCCTTTGGCTCTTGAACACAACACATAGTATTGATGTGACCCAATATTTAATATTGGGTAAACAGCAGACGTCCAATAAATCAGTGTTCATAGGCCAGCTGAGACGTGATCTCTGGATTATTAACACCCTTGAAAGAGAAACTAAGGAGAGATCCATGTCCTTATACAAATAACTTCAGCTTCACGTGAGAAGTTGTCAACTCAAAAAGACAAAGCATATTTATGGAGATCATAAGGGAGGGACTTCAAGTTGAGTCTAACCTATGATATGAAACTTCCATTAACCTGAGTGTGCACCCTGGGGTCTCCCATCCCTGGCCAAGGACGAAAAATAGTGTGCACCCTGAAATTGTGAAAATAGAGGCTAGATCTCAAGGCCCAAGAAGAATGTGGGGGCGGGTTTCCAGAATAAGCAGTTCCAGAGGATCAATAAGAAAATATCTCTGTGGAGGCGCCTGGATGGCTCAATCTGCTGGGCATCCGACTTCAGCTCAGGTCATGATATCGCAGTTCACAAGTTCGAGCCCTGTGTTGGGCTCCATGCTGACAGCTCAGAGCCTGGAGCCTGCTTCGGATTCTGTGTCTCCCTCTCTCTCTGTCCCTCCCCCACTTGTGCTCTGTCTTTCTTTCTCTCTCTCCCTCTCTCTCTCTCTCTCAGAAATAAACATTAAAAAAATTTTTTTAATTAAAAAAAAAGAAAAGAAAGAAAACATCTCTGTGTAACAGTGCCCCCAAAGCACTGAAAAGACAAAGAAAGAAACATGAAGGTCGAATAGCCTCCACCTCATAGGTCTCTGGAAGCTCCTGCTGCCGCACAAATTCTGTCACTTTCCTACTTGTCTCTGGTTCCTGCCTTCCCCCTTTCAATGGATTCCCCTCCACACTGGCAAGAGTGAATCTCTTAATGCCCTCTCCCCACTTAGCGCCTTTGAAGTAAAAGCCCACATCCATCACAGGATACTCAGAACCTTCCAGAACTAGCCCCAACCTCTTTCCAGCCACATTCCCTCTGTGCCTCCCTTCACATTCTCTTTGGTCACAATGGTTTCACATTCTTTTAATGACTCCTTATTCTTTCAGCTTCTAGGCCTGAAATGCCCTCAGCAAAGTTATCAGAAGCTCACCAACCCTTCTAGGCCCAGTTCAAATGGGGTTTCCACCTCCTCGGGCTGAGTCCATCTGTCTTTCCTCGGTGCTTTCCTAATATTCCTCCTTTCTGTATGCTGTTGTACTCTAATTGTACAGTACATTCATACTTCAGTTCTCACCAGCGTGTGAGCTTCTCAAAGCCAAGGGCAGTGTTTTATTCTTTTTGAAAACTCTTTGCCTCATTTGGTCCTTGTCACTTAATAGATCATCAATAAATAGAGTTGGACAAATGAACCAAATAATCAGTCCAGCAGCTTAGATCTCCAAGCCCAACCTTCTGACCTTCAGCTCACACTCAGGTATTTTTCTCAAGCATTTTCCATTTGACTGTTGCTCTGAAAATCCATGCTCATTGCTGTGTCTGACTTGCACCGCTCCCTCATATTTCCATATATTCTGTATATTCATGGTGCCTCAATGCGTAATTTGTACTCATATTGCAGGAAATGATACAGTCTTCTCAAAGACTATATTGCATCCAGCATTAAGCAGTGAATACTACTTAAGTCAATGATTTGTGATATTTTTCTGTCATTCAATTCTGTGCTCTGAAAAAAAGAGATAATGGCAGGCAGGATCAAAATCTGGTTCCGAATTCCAGGAATATCCACTATTAGAGGGATGGAGACTTGGATACCCTCACTGCCTTCCTGCACTTATTCTGTATTTGAGAGTTGCCCTCAAATACACACGGACCCCGCTTTGATTCCTTGTTCAGGGAAAGGCTGATTAGTGACCTCCCAGAAGTCAGGTGCAGCCCTTGGGCCAAGACAGAGGCAAGAAATATGCTGTGACACCCCCTCCCGGCCTCCAAAGACCTTGCTTAGTAGGGGTGGGGTGTGGGTGCTCTGCTCTTCAGAGGAGAATCATGTTTGTAACCAAGGCATAATTCAGCTTGAATCAACACCCAGAACAAGCAATAACAAACGAGAGCTTTTTGTCATTGCTGTAGCTCCATGAACAAGATTATCTAAGCAATTAGAAGATAATTATTGTCTACATTCAGAAGGACAGAAGTGTCAGAATGAGACCAGCAGAAGCAGTGACATGGTGGATAATTTATTAGTTGTTGAGTGGCTGTTTTTCTCTCTCCAGGCCTTTGTGAGAGAAACTTCCAAATGCCACAAGTACATCCCCGGGGAGCCGCAGGGTGGCAGGAGCCCAGGGTGTGGGAACATAACTGCCTTTTATCTGCTCTGATTTGGGCTTTATCAAATCTTTTGGCTCCCAAGGCATTCTGCGGCAGCAATGTTCATGATGTCCTGGGACTGGGCCCATTCTGCCAGCTGCAGAGCACACGAGAGCCCAAGGGTCTGCAGAGGCTTCTAGCTCTTCCTCCTCCTGGGCCTCAGAGTCTGTGCTGGCTGCACTTCGGATAAGCTCTGACCAGTCTCCTTTCTAAGTTCTTCTGAGGCTCCAGCCTTGTCTCCTTTCATTCCAGATTGATTTCTTCTGGGCTCTGTGCCTGTGGGAGACTGTAAGGCTAATGATAAACAAATACAGGGGTAACGATGGGTTTTGCCCCCTTAGGAGAGAGTGGTGGGGCGTAAAGACTTTTGTAGGACTCTAGACATTTACCTGTCCATCTGTCTGTTCATCTATCCATCTTCACCTAAATCTATACATCCATATATGCATCTATACACACATACATTCATTCAGTAAAGCTTTGTTGTGCTCATTCTGCTCAGAGACCAGGGAGATTTTGCACTGAGGTTGCTCATAGCAGAGAGGAACACAGACAAGAAACGACATAAGCATCAGAGATCATTCTCTCCCATCAGCTTGGAGGCTCTAAGGACACACGGAGATACCCACACACTTCGCAAAGACCAAGCAATAGTTTATACATAAAGTTTCAGCTTCCCAGGAAGATTTAAATGGTGAAACCTACTGTTGCCAGTGTTTGGTCATATAAAGGACACTCTGAGCCCTGTGGTGGCCATCCAGAGCTCTCTATCTTGTCTGCGTTTTCTCGCACCAAGGCCCCTACTTTCCCTATATCCCCACGTTCCTACACACACCCAGAGACACACACACACACACACACACACACACACACACACACCCTTTCCATTTGCACCAGCCATACCCAGGCATTGCAGCTCTCTGACACAATGAGTTGTTTCATACCTTTGTTGTCCTTCTGTTCTGTCTTCCAGGGCCTGGTGAGACCAACACAGCTCCTGGACAGGGTCCACCACCTCCATCACTGTGCCTTGTCCCTGTCTTCCTTGCACTAGTGTGTGTGTGTAATCACAGGTCACCTACTGACTATGTGCATGGAAAGCTCACTTATCTTTGCATCTGTGGGACCCAGAACAAAAGCCATGAAGTATTTTGAAACGTAAGTAATGTTAAATATTCAAGTATCTTTATTGTTCATTATATTTCTCTCCTATTCATTTGTTCACTAATACAATGTTAGATGCTTATTGAACACCTACTGTGTGTCAGGCTATATGCTCAATCCAATTTTCATGGTCTCTTCCCTTAAAACTGTCCTAAACAAGCATCTTAAAGGGTTGTGCTAATAGTGTGTGTTCAGGTTTTGGGGTGAGTAGGAGAAAAAAATTACCAGCTTATATTTACACAAGTGATTTATGCTTTTTACAAAGCATTTTAGAATCCTTTGATCAAGATCATGCATGGTCAGGTAAGGAGGGTTTTGCTTATTCCAACTCGGTGACACTGGGAGGCAACATGGTTCTAAAATCTGAGCTATGTGTCCTCTCTGGAGCGAGTATATGTGCTCACCAGCTCCGGATGCCACTTTGAAACAGGGGTGGGTAACAGATGGCATTTGTGCCACTCAAAGCATTGCAGGTGGCACTCAGCCACTTTGCCACATTACTATCACTTTGTACTCTTTTTCTCCCTTTCCCTTCTTTCCCTCTCCTATTTGCTGTCTTTCCTTTCCCTTCCCCTTTCTCTCTTCCAGATGATACTATTATCCCATTCATAGGTACCCTTAGGTTTTGCTTAGCATCTGACACTTGATTTACTTTCATTCCTAAACTGGGTTACACTGAAACTGCAGAATGTGAGATGAGGGGAGGGAAGAGACAAAACTGGTCCAGCTTCTGTGTCCCTCAGGATGACTCTATTCCCTGCTCGACACCCTGAGGTGAAGGAGCTGCACCAGCTGCTCAGCCTGGGCCATAAACCAAAAAGGACCCAGGAAAGGGATAGTATGGCATTGTCCGGTTTAAGCTGAAGAACTTCAAAGATACACTCAGCTCTGTGCAGACAAGGGTCTGGAAACGGAGCCTAGGCTTTCTCCTTAGGGCTTCACATTGTTGCAAAGCCAGGGAACAGGAGCAGAAAGGCAGTGCTTGCCGGGTGCCTGGGTGGCTCAGTCAGTTAAGTGTCTGACTCTTGGTTTCTGCTCAGGTCATGATCTTGCAATTTGGTGAGTTCCAGCCCCGCATCCGGCTATGCACTGACAGTGCAGAACCTGCTTGGTATTCTCTCTCTCTCTCTCTCTCTCTCTCTCTCTCTCTCTCTCTCTGCCCCTCCCCTACTTGCACTGTCTCTCTCAAAATAAATAAATAAATAAATAAATAAATAAATAAATAAATAAACTTAAAATTTTTTTTAAATAAAGAAAGGCAATGGTTGCTTTCACCCAACACACACAGAAAACCCCTTTCTCCCAGCAGTGGTTTCTCCAAACCCTGCCCGGGAATAGTGAATCTTGACTGACCCTGATTTATTGGAGCAGAAGAGGAAAAGAAACAGCAGGCCCTAAATGTCAAGGTGAGGAGTGTAGCCTGGCAGAACGAGAGCCAAGAGTGTTCTGTGGGGTGGAACACGTGACTAGGATCCTCAGGCCCAGAGGGACCAGGAGCCAGTTCAAGTGGGAGGTGTCGGGAATGCAAAGTCGGCTGTAGACTCAGCACATTAAAAATGTCAAGAACAAGGCAGAGAATAATGCGAGGGGAAGAGCGCCTTCTGTTTTGTGGGAGGCAGGTTACGAAATGTTAGAAGCGCACGTTTGCTTTCACGTGTCTGCTTGGTTGCAAGTCCAGTGTGCTGTCTGCTGAGACCCGGGAGAACTGATGGGGAGGTGGCATCCAGGAACCTGCTCCCATTCCAGGGAGTTCTGGCTCTGCCTTCCTGTGCTCCAGAGATTCTCCTGCTGCTGCGTAAAGACGAATTTACAGAGCAAGTTGATCCAGACATGCTCAACGAAAAGTGAGCATTTATGGTGCTACTCACCAGGCCTGAAAACTAGTAAGGAGTAGCTGACCCTGCACCTGCCCAGAAGTCCATGTGGCCAGCAAAACAAGATAGAATAGGGAAACTCCAGGCTTACTTCAACTTGGCATCATTATTAAAGGCATTGAGGGGTGGGGAGCCTGGGTGGCTCAGTTAGTTGAGTGTCTGACTCCTGGTTTCT
Organism: Acinonyx jubatus; assembly: GCF_027475565.1. Lineage (NCBI taxonomy): Eukaryota > Metazoa > Chordata > Mammalia > Carnivora > Felidae > Acinonyx > Acinonyx jubatus. Next base: position 26,184,658 of record NC_069380.1, on the reverse strand, counting down.
GCTAAGGCCATGATCCTGCAATTGGTGGAATCCAGCCCCACACTGAGCTCTGCACTGACAGTGCAGAGCCTGCTTGGGATCTTGCACTCTCTCTCTGCCTCTTTCTCTCTCTCTCTCTCTCTCTCTCTCTCTCAAAATAAATGGATAAACTTAAAAAAAAATAAGGACAGTGAGGTCAGTTCTCTATATTTCTTACCCCTGCAATCCTGATGCAGGGGCCCTCCTGGATATGTAGGAGAAGAGATTCTTCCAACCTGAAAAACTCTATAATTTATGACTATCATAGCACAGTCTTCATGTCCAGTGGCTGAAAAGGAGCAACACCCAACCAGGAAATGCACCCTTGCCACTCTCAGCAGGAACCTGGCTGTGTTGACAGCCCCCACATTTGAGGTGCCCCTGGGAGGAAGGAGCTGGGCCACTGTCTTAGGGCCAACCAACAGAACTTAGTTTCCCCATTGGCAAAACTGGAGTAACAACACCTGCCCCATTCACCTCCAAGAGTTGTAGGCGGACTCAAAGAAGCCCACTCATGTATCTGGAAGCACCTTGAACTGGAAGGGATGCTCATTGCTCAGCCTTGGCCTGTTACAGTGGTTTTGGGCCCTGAGGCAGCAGTCTAACTAACTGATCTCTCAAAGGGATCTTTCCCTCATCCCTGAGTGCGGTATTCTGCTCTGGGAGGGCTGGATGCCCTTTGGTCTAGAGCACACTAGGCCATTGTTTGCCATAGGTCCAGGCAGACCAAGTCCAAGGCCAGGACATATTCAGGGGACTTCTCAGAACATCCTCTGGGGATGGGCCGAGCAGGTCTGCTTGCTGCCTGGGTGGTGCCCAGCCCCTCCTATCTCTTCTTTTACCTCTGTGTCAAACAGCAAATTCCTGAGTCACTATACAAAGTGGTGGTTGGAGCGATGTAACTTCCCCCAAACATGGCTCGGGACGAGTGACAACACCAGCCACCGTGCTTAGCATGTGTTATTAAAGCCCCTGTGATGTCAACAGAGAAGCACATGTCAGTTGGGCCCAATCTGTCCAGCTAAGTCAGGGAATGCTTGCCAGTCCCTCAGGATGGGTTGCCCTAAGGGTGAACTCGATGTCCGAGGGGTGGAAAAACTAACCATTCTGGAAGAGGACTGAAGGTTTATCACACAAGCAAACAGTGGGGACAGTGCTCGGGTCTGTAACAATGGTAACAGTATCCATTGTAGTATTCAGTGTGGGCTCAGCCAAGGTCCTTGGGGAGTAATAGTGTGGGGAGGTGCGCTGAGCCCTACACCCAGGCTTCGAAAGTAAAGCTCTTATCGTTACCCAGTTAAAAACAATGTAAGCAAAGCAACTCTGTGATGGAAACATGTTGACGGTGAGGGAGAGACTTGAGGGAGACGCTGAGCAGTTCCCAGAATACATTCCCATGTAAATTCGAAGAATGCTAGTGGAGAGAAGCCACTGCTCGCTCTCCTTTAAGCCAAATAATATCTTCCTGCCGGAACAGAGTTGTTCTTGGCAATTGGAAGTAAATGTGAGGAGGGAATCAAAACATGATGCCTGAGAAAGGAATCCATAAGAAATCTGAAGGCAGGGACATGGTGAGATATAACAAAGAAAGATGAGTTGGTGGCGGGAACAAAGGTTAACTGTAGTGGCGGCGCATTGGCTCCTAGGATAGGGTTGGTGACGGCATGCACTTGGTAGTAAGGCTGGGGCAGGAAGGCTGCGGTGCATCCTTGCACCTCCATTCTGAGGGCTCAGCGGAGGGTCCCTGTCCAGCCATGGTGACCTCAGGTCGGGTGTCCGGCAGCTGAGGCCCTAGCCCCCGCTGCCTCCTTGCACCATTTCTGAACGACCCTCCAGGACCGCATCAGTGAGGCCTCACCTTGCGATGCAGAAGGTCAACACAGAAGGTAGTGAAGGCTGGCAGAGAGTACTTCCTTCCCTCCACCTTCAGTTACTGGAACTGCCTCTGGTGGACTTTGGCAAGTTTGACAAATGGCAGGAGAATCTGGAAGAATTTCTTGGCTGGCAAAGGGGAATGGATGGTTGGGCACAGACCTGCTGCTGTAGTTCTTTGTACTAAAACTGTAGATGGCGGGCAGAAAGGGCAGCTTCCTTTCACTTCTTGTCACAGCTCATCCCCTCCTGCCTATGTGCAAACTCCTCAGGTATTAGCATTTGGGTAAAGACGAAGTTCTCTGCGGTGGAAAGAACAAATTCATCCCAAACACTATACATTCCTGCTTAGAGGCATCACGGTGTTCGGGTGAATCACCAGGCAGAGACGACTACACTTGCCCAACTCCAACATCCTTGACTCACAGAGCCACTCATGTAGACTAATACCCACTGTTTATGCGGGCACCTTTCTCCAAGTGGCTGGAAGTGGTTTACAAGCTGCTGGCTCATCCTCAGCATGTCCCCTGCAGGGAGAGCAAAAGGTGGGGAAGGATGAAGGGTAGACATAATCGTCTGCATTTTATGTGGGGAAACTGAGGCTCCAACAAGCCCTCGAGTGAAATGTGCAGACATGTGTGAGTCAGACACTGCCCGTGGAAGAGCAAAAATGAGTGATTCTGAATCCTACGTGGACTGTATTCTCATACAGCCTTAAAACAGGTGAGCCAAAATGCAGATTCACTGTATTTTATGTTTATAACCCATTTCCCAGCCCTCATACCATCTGTGACTTCTGCTCCACCTCAGTGTGACACTTTTATTAACTTTAGAGGCCTCTTGACCATCCTTTCCTCCTGACCTACCCCCAGCTCTGACAGGTACCCCATTCCTGACATTTACTTCATTCTTGATCATCACCTGATCCTCAGTATTTCTCCCATTGTGAATCTCTACCATCCTTTCCCCTTACCTGTTCCTAATCCATATACCTTAATTCCCCCAGGTGGGAATGGCAATAAGGTAAAGATTTGGGCTGGAGGGAAGTTCACAGATGGAGTATAAAATGTCCATGTTACTCACCATTTGTTTCTGAAAATCAGAACATTTATTGGCTGAAAATTTAGGCCAAATCTAAATATCTTCATGTCAAAATAGCTGTAATAAAGCAGCTCTATTAAAATAGCTGCATTCAGGGGCACCTGGGTGGCTTAGTTGGTTAAGCGTCCAACTCTTGGTTTCAGCTCAGGTCATGATCTCACAGTTTGTGAGTTCGAGCCCCATATCGGGCTGTGCACTGTCGGTGTGGAGCCTGCTTGGGATTCTCTCTCTCTCCCTCTTTCTCTGCCCCTCCCCCACTTGCTCTCTCTCTCAAAATAAATAAACTTAAAAATTAAAAAAAAAAAAAACTGCATCCAAAGGACTGAAAATCTAGATGTCACCTGCTTCTGGCACCTGACTGTGGTCCTCTTTCTTTGTGGCCCCGTCTTCTGTTCTGCTGTATTTCAGTGTGTGGTTATTCAGAAGACGAGTTAGCACCAGGGCAGCTTTATACTGTGTTGTTCCAAGCAAGGACTATGTAGGTCTCCCAGATGAAACCTGTCTAGAAGCTGAACAGGAGGCTAATGGCATGGCCATGTGTGTCTAGCTCCCCATGAGGCAGCCAGGCTGGCATCAGTCCTTTCCCCAACCTCCTTCCTGCCCCCATCCACCCACGAGCTCTTGTTGGGTCAAAAATGCAGTTCTCTGGTGGTGCCAGACAGCCAGATGATGCTGGAAAAAAGAAAGAAAAAGCAAAAGCAGATTTCTAAATTAAGCACAAGTCTCATTTATAAAAATAAATAACCACAGCCTAGCAACATGCTGACAGCTCAGCTTCCCTTCGTGATGTAACCTCTGTGGCTGGAGCCGGGGATGACACAGCCTTCAGAGGGCCCCACACCCTGGCCCCTCCCCGTGCAGAGTACTCATCTGGAGAGTGCTGACAGTAGCACTTTGAGGACCCAGCTTCGCATTCAAGGCCAACCAAGGGCCAGGCTCCATAGGGAGCGGAGAAGAGCCAGAGCTTTCCAGAGCTTTCCAAGCTTAACGAGGCTCCTAAACACCTACAAACTCTTGGCAGCAATTAACACACCTGAAGCAAAAGCAGATGAAGTTGTTTGGGCCGTTCTGTTGAAACAGATGCCCCTCCTTGACACCACAACTTCTCTGTTCACCACTGAATGCCCAGTATCCAGCTTAGCACATGGCACATGCTGGGCCCTCAATAACTGTGACGGAAGACTGGATGGAGGTGGACATGAATGGGTGGGTGCTGCCATCCCATCATCTCTGCCCCTCCAGCTCTGCTCTAAGTGGTGTGAACCCCAGAACACGAAGAGAGGCATAATCTCCCAACTATGGCATGTACCAAAGAGGCAGTGCTCCCTGGGACTTGAGCCAGCAGCTGGGGCGAGCACCTGCAAGGTGACTAAAGGATTTAGTCTTTGACTTCCCCAGGGGCAGGCAGTGCGGCCTTCACACATGGAGAGGGGCACAGGGGGTGGGATGTGCACTCAGTAGGAATTGTCAGTTCTTCTGCACCTTCTCTCATCGTTTAGGCAGTATCAGCTCCATGGGTGAGGTATGGCCAAACAGAGAAGCTACCGCACAAAACAGTACATGAGTTTCGGGTGTTAGTCCTTTGGGAAACCAAGTGGAGTCCATAATGCCCTTGGAGTCTCAATGGGCCAAACGCCTCAGAAATGGAGACAGTACAGAAGATTATATCCTATCTCCGACCCTCTCAAGTAATGAAATTATTAGGTGAGGCCAGGGTGATTCTGACAGTCCCCAGAACACTGAATATTAAGTTATCTTCTGAATCCCATGAGGATCCTGGTGAGGTTGGAAGGGACAGCCTTGACTCCTGGGAACAGTGTTTCTGGTGATGTTTCACATACTCCCTAGTGACCAGAGAGTGGTTGAAGACAGCATGCCAGAGTCATAAGTCACCATCTCAGAGCAGGGGCCCTAGGTTAAAAAGATCAGAGAAATTAGCCCACATTTCAGAAATCTGTCTTCAGACATCCATGTCTGGTCTGGCCAGAAGCAGTAAAACCACATCTGTGTCACTAAGAAGAAGGTTCTTAATTAAATTCAGATGTACAAGAATATATTACCAGTCTATTTTCACAATAATAATCTATAATGGACAAAAAAAATCTAAACAGCAGCATAAGTGGTATAATAGCATTGGGCTATTAGCACACAACAAAAAAGCAGGAAGCCTCACAGGCTCAGATCATTTCAATCCCACAGCCTTCCGGAGCACCACAGCTGTGGCACTCAGACATTTAGGAAGAGGGACTCCAGCAGTGACCTGATTAGGGGTGTGACCACAGGGACACAGCCCCAGCATATAGAGGGTAAGCATGTGGACTGGTCAGGGTACCCTCAAATCTACAGTGACATCTCTTTGGTGACTCTAAGAGTGATCCTCTCCAGAGCAGACCAACTGTGGCCTTCACAACCACAGTCCTGGGCTCTAGCCTGGGGAGGGCACCGTGTGTCCCATGGGTTCCTAACACTCTTGCCCAGGGCTCCCACTTGTGAAATGGCTGCATAGTGATAACATGCCATTTACCCCATTCTCTATAGGTGTTACAAAGATTTGTGAGAACGGAATCCAAAAGTCGGCTTTGTGACCTTAACTACTTGGAAACTCAGTTTCCTCATCTGTAAAATGGGGAGAATAGAAACTCTGCCATCTGCCTCCCAGGATTGTGTGAGGATCAAATGGTATACTGTTCTGTTCAAATACTTCTCAGTCTGCAAGCTCTCGTTCTGTGTGGTGATATTGTCTAAATTGTAAAGGTATACAATGAGAAGTTTGTTCTGATGTGGGTAATGAGACTTCCTTCATCAAAAAGTTCCAGGGTGCTGCCTGGTTTTCAGTGTGTCGGGGCTTGGTCCATTCTAGGCATATTTCTTCTCTTTTTTTTTTTTTTTTGTTTTTTGTTTTTGCAGAGACCCTTGGCCTCTTCCCTTGGCTTCACATACAAAAGACTTCTAACGTGTGTGTGTGTGTGTGTGTAGCTGTTTCTCTCCCCTTACCATCCCTGAAAAAGTGCTAGGATTCTAGAATGCATGTGAAACTTTGAGGGGCATGCTTGGTCTACCCCTTCACTCTGCAGATAAAGGCCCAGGGCACAGACATTTCCACACTTAGGGCAGTCATGCAGTCATACTCATGCATGAAACTCATGGAGTTTCACTCGCCCTGTTCCTGGCTTCTCTTACAGCCTGGTGATGCCTGACCTTCACTGGGTCTTTGAGGCCACGGCTCACATTCAGGTCCTCCCTCCCTTCATAGTAGCCACATTTCCCCCAATTTTGAGTGGGTAACTATGACTTAAGTTAGGTTTGTTATTTAGGATATGGGGGAGGGCTCACTGAGTGACAGTTTCTCTACCATCTGTTTACCTTCCTCTCCAGCAGATGAACTTATATCAATATTTTTACTAAAAATTGAGGTTATTTTGTGTGAAACTCTCCCCTGGTTTTCTTCATACTTACCTGTCCATGTGAAGAAGGGTCTTTTATTTTGTCTGTGACAACAACTTTACATGTTTGCTAGGCATAGGGTGACTAATTATCCTGGTTAACTCAAGACTGAGGAGGGAGTGCATGGGACTTTCAGTTCTAAAAATGTCTCAGGTAGACCAAAACAAGTTGATTTCCTCAGTATACCACATACCCTGTTCCATTTCCAAACTCAAATTATTGAGTGAATTGATACCAAATAAGACCACATTGCTATGTGAGATTGGAAGCCACGAAGAAAACTGGAATGGATGAATGAATGAATGAATGAATGAATGAAATTATTTGTTTTTAATAAAAACATCCATGAATGGGGGGAGAGAGAGAACCAGGAGGAGAATATCCTACTATCCAGGTGAACAGAAGAAGGCAAAATTTCCATTAAAGGATTCATGTAAAAATGTAGATCCCATTCATCAAGAAGAAAAAAGCTTGATGGTAAATCAGGGCAATTCATATTACATAAGAAACAGACCGCAGTAGTGCCTCCCAATTGTTTTAACTTCATGGTACACATTTTTAAAAATTGTAATGTCTGCAGCATGGAGTCCACTGAAAGGAGGAGCTACTTATGACCAGGTGACCAACGAGGGACTTCAGGACCACAGAAACTCTCAGCTGGCTGAAAGCTGAAAGGGTCAGTATCTCAGCTCACTTGTAACTCACTGACCCCTTTGAGCCATAGGACTATAGCACTTTGGCCTAAACACATACGTCTAGACTCTGCTCCATTACAAATCCGAAATCCACTTCTGGGTTTCTGGTGAAACTAGTAAAGCCTAGTCAGTCAAACTCCCTCTGTTGACCCAATATTTCAAAGCTTCCTTAACAGGCATTTACTGCAATGGGACTAGTGTGGGTTCCTGTTTACATTTCTACTTCTTTCATCTAGGTTTATCCCATATGTACACAGAGTTACAGGTTGAGCAATGACCCAATGACTGGCAAGAAGGAAGTGATCCTAGATTACTTTCAGCCTGCATTCGGTTGCTGACCTGAAATAAGTGTAACAAAAACATTAAAAAAAAAAAAAAGGATACTGCCAACAAGTTAAATTTAAATATTCAGATATTTCTTATTAATGAATCCAAACCAACTGGCTTCCTTGAAAAATGGGAAGACCTGACAACACAGAGCCCAGTTCCCCCCATGAGACTAAGGGCCCAAGTACAGTGCACAGGGGTGCTGGCTTCCAGGATTCAGATCCCATCCCTGCTACTTCTAGGTAACTGTATTCGTGAATTTAACTCTCAAAGTCTTAGTTTCTCATTTCTTTTTTTTTTTTAATTTTTTTTTTAATGTTCTTATTTATTTTTGAGACAGAGAGAGACAGAGCATGAAGTGGGGAGGGGCAGAGAGAGAAGGAGACACAGAATCAGAAGTAGGCTCCAGGCCCTGAGCCATCAGCCCAGAGTCCGACGCGGGGCTCAAACTCACGGACCATGAGATCGTGACCTGAGCTGAAGTCGGACGCCCAACCGACTGCGCCACCCAGGCGCCCCATTAGTTTCTCATTTCTAAAGACAACATTCAACTGATAGTATTTATTTTTGTGTACAGAAAAATCCTTAAAACAGTGGCTAACATATAATAATCGTTCAGTAAATGCCAATGATTCCCCCACCTCACGTCCCTTACATAGGTAGCTTTGCTATTTTTCCTGGCCCCGTGAGCATAACTCTTACCCTGGATAGTTCAACCAAATGAGTTTGGCAACCATGGTGCCTCAGGTCACTAGGTAATAATAACTCAAGTCTACATCCTTTCTGGGTTGATTGGCCCCATCCCCAGCCTGACACATACCCCTTCTTCCTCTCTGAGCTTTCTCCCACATTCTGCTGGCGCCCATAATGAAACCTGACAGTAGGGCAAAGGACACACAGCCATGCTGAGTCTTCAGACTTCCTAATTAGAGGTTTCTGGATAGAAGAAACATGGTTCTCCCAGTTGCTTCAAGGTGTCTCACTCACTTTCTAATATCACGTCTTTCCTAGCCATTTTGCCCCCTAGGTACCCCCAACACATATAAAGAGAAAATCTTTTGAGTAATTCAGTTAGCAAGTCGGTCAACAAGAAGACATGAATCCACAGGAAAATGCGGGGGTGCTTTCCTCACAGAAAGTTGTTTTTAATAAACCAATTTCTGCTGCTAAGCAACTTTGATGAAGCTAAAGAGAGTCTTTGATTGTCTACAGTGGATTAGGTAGATATTCTTATGAGTCAGAAGAAGGTACCGGAGAAAGTTTAACTCAGGCTGGGATGAGTGTAAAATATTTTGTAAGAAGCAAAATAGGAGTGGCATACACAGGTCGTGATGTCTAAGGGCTGGAGTTATTTTACTTCCACTTTGGGGTGTCACGCTTGTTTGGGGAGTTCACTGCAAAGAGCTGGATTGTTCATTCATAGCTGAGTGGATGGAGTAATGGTGTGAGAGACAGTCTCCCTGGTTCTCTCAAGAAGACTAATAATTAAAGTTGTGGTTAGATCTTACACCAAACTAAGGGAGGTCCAGTGGAACTCCCTGGAAGTGAGAAAGAGGCTTTGAGGCAGATTCGATGTTGCAACTGTCAAATCCCACAACATAGTCATTATGCTAAGGAGATGAGGTGAACTATGAGCCAGCCAGTAAGAACAGCTGGAGAGTGGTACCATTTCCGATTGCTCCAGTCTCCTGGCTCCATTTGGAGAGGTAAGGCAGGGGCAAAGTCAGCGCCACAGTTCCTTTTGCAAAATGTAACACACTGGGTGTCTACACTTCCCATTGCTGAAAACATGGAAAATCCTCTGGCGTAATTTCCTAAGCCTCTAAATATATATTTCCCCGAAGAACTAGATGTGGCTATTTCAACAAAGCCAATCAGTTAACATAAAGAACAACATTTGGAAGGGAGAATGTTTGTAGTGGGGAAGGGGGATTTCTTAGAAAATTCAATGACTTCTTTTAAAAAAAAGAAAAAAAACTCAGTGACTTCTTTATAAATCTTTTAGGCATCTTTCTGATACTGAAAGAGTCTAATTAAAAATGTCTAGGGGCGCCTGCGTGGCTTAATCGGTAAGGCATTTGACTCTTGATCCCAGCTCAGGTCATGATCTCACAGTTCCTGAGTTCAAACCCCACATCAGGCTCTGCGCTGATGGCACAAAGTGTGCTTGGGATTCTGTCTCTTTTTCTCTCTGTCCCTCCCCCACTTCTGTGCTTTCTTTTTTCAAAATAAATAAACTAAAAAAATGCCTAAATAAACTATAAGCTTAATAACTATAAGTTGAATATACAACTGCAAGAAGTGTTAAGAACTGCTATTGTGACTACTTTTTGATCATCTTTGACTCTTGGTTCTTTCTCCTTTGCTGCTGATCTCTAACAACATCAACAAGACCCAGGGCTTCTCATACCGTATCTCTGTCCCTTCCTACTGCTTCATCTCCCTCCATGCCGCTCTTTTCTCACACCTGAACTATGGAATAGCCTCTCAAACAAAGGTGAGAAAAATTGAGAGGCTTAAAGAGATAACCACCTTCTGAACTCCGCCATACTCTCCTTCCTGCTGAAGGAGATAAAACAAACTCATGGCACCAAGCTGGGTCATATAATTCTGAGTTAGTGCCAGTCTCATTGGTCAGGAAGCCATTTAACTTCACTTTGCTTCAAGGTTTCCATCTGTAAAAGCAAAGGATATGACTTGCTCCCTACTCAGTATTCAAGACTATGCTGGAAAGATTCATGAACAAAGGTTTGGAGAGCTCCCGGAAGGAGTGGGGAAATCTGATCACCATGTGTGTTCAAGGAAAAAATGGAAACAGCCCTTGTCTGGGAAAATGAAAGAAGTCACCTCCAATCTGATGACAACTGTGTGCCATGAGGTTCAGCAGAGAGAAGGTGCCATGAACGCCAATGGAAGTTGCCAGAAAGTAATAATGGAGATAAGAAGAGTGAAGCAGACACCAGGATCCATTAGCTGGCCAGCTCTCTTGGGAAGCTGAGCACACTGTCAAGGACAGCCAAACATTCAAGAGACTTTTCCCACATAATCCCTGCTTTGGACGCCTTGTATATCTTGATCAGTTTGTTGGTTACATGGGTGAGTTCATCAAACTGTACACCTATGTAAATTTTATCTTAATTTAAAATCTATCTATCTAATTCCACACAAATAAATGAGTTCCCTGCCCGTGAACAGCTATACTCCAATTACCAATTTTTTAATAGTCCTCATATTTATATTTAACAAGATTAATGTATGCAAATATGAATATTCATGTATATCATAATCTACAGATTAAAATTGGCTGTCATTCTCTAGTAACTTATCTCTGAACATTTATAATGCACTGATAACCTTTCAAATGTCAGATATCTTTGGAATTATCAGAAATAAAATTAAACCGTGAGCAGCACACTTTTAGTGTTAAATATTGTTTTATTGTTTTCTAATTCATTAAAAATTGGTAAAGCATGTATGGAAATGTAACAGCTCTATCAGAATACTGGTTTGCCAGGGGTGCCTGGGTGTCTCAGTCGGTTAAGCGTCCAACTTTGGCTCAGGTCGTGATTTCCTGGTTTGTGAGTTCAAGCCCTGCATGGGGCTCTGTGCTGACAGCATGGAGCCTGGAGCCTGTTTCAGATTCAGTGTCTCTCTCTCCTCTGCCCCTTCCCTGCTCTCTCTCTCTCTCTCCCACCCCCTCTCAAGAATAAATAAACATTAAAAAAATAAAAAAAAAAAGAATATCGGTTTGCCTAAATGATCCTATACTCTTACTAAGCCTAGTAATAAAGTTTACCATATATATGATTTAGTCGTGGAGAAAAAATATATAACAACACTTATAACTGAATCCATGAATTAGTTGTTGTTTGGTTTGCAGTTCTAACATAAAAGATAAATATTGCCTAAGGTTCATGTGTGATTTTCCTGAGAACAACCAATTTCTGAAAGGAGTCTGAAGCTGGGTCCTTATTAAAGAAAGATCACACTTTTGTAAATCATACATACTTGTGAAATTCGAGTTTGTGTGTTTTCTTTCTAATAGGAAAATCAAATAAACAAAGAAATAACTTATTTGAGAATAAATAATAATTCTCAAATTATTGCTAGCCAGTTAATTTGCTAGCTGTTTAATATTCTTGTCAGTATGAGTTCAGGTTTGTTCTTTAAAGGTGGTGAGGTATAATCACCACACCATCTTTCTCCTCATCATTACAGCTTGGGTCATCTAAGACTCTGAGATTTTCATGCTGAAAATTTACCCAGGACTACTCTAGGGAGTAATGTCTGTGGGAAATCCCCAGAAATGGGATTGGAAGAAGTTGAGCCTTGCAAGGAAAAAAATGGAAACAGCCCTTTTCTGGGACAATGAAAGTAGTCACCCCCCTTTGTTGCCTGCAGTGGCAACAAAGACCCAAACTGATCCTCAGGAGGAACTTTGAAGATGGAAAGAGACTTTTCTAAAGACCCTTTTGGGGTAAAGGGGACAAGAATTTGTATTCCCATATCAGCTTATCATTGAATGTGGGCTGCCCCAGAAAAGTGTCATGACCTTGAGCAAGAAAGCATCCTTTGGCATAGGGAGCCATTGGTAGCCAGGAGAATAAATGCCTCAGATGTGAAGGGGAATCTGATGTTGCACCACAACATCCACTACAATTGTCATGATATGAGTCTACTAAATGCCTGGCTATGTGCTATCTTCTGACTATTGTCCTATTAGGGACAGAATTTTTAATCCCTTTTGTAGTTGGGGAAACTGAGGCTTAGGAAAGCTGAGTAATTGGCTCCAAGATCACCCAGCTACTGCTTAGCAGTACAATCAGAGTTCAGACACAGGCTACATGTCTCCAAAGCCTTTGCATTTGACCAAAACTGTCAGGGGGCTGGGGTCCCCTCCCACTGATCCGTTGTGTAGTCTTCACTAAACAATAGTTTTGAATCTCTTCTTAACCTGCATATGGAGACATCTTCCTAAAGCATTCACGGACCATCTAGGTCATCAGAAAGTGAGTAGGAAGGGGCCGCTGGGCCAGAGATAAGGAATAACTTTCCTATGGATCTGCTTTCCAGGGCTGATAGTGTCTAACCATCAATTTGGAGGTGTCTACAGGGGGCAGTGAACTTGAGTGCCCGTAAGGCCAATGCCAATATCCAAAGAGCTTTTGGGCAGTACTGGTACCTGCAGTCAGATGGATGGGAGGGCCATAGCTCTGGGTTGTCCACCCACCTGGAACCAAGCCTCCAGGCAGTAGACAGGGGCAAGGAATATGGCAAGAGGAGGATGTTAAGGGTCCCAGCTGACAGGTGCCCATAGGGGAAAGTCTGGTCAGGCTGGACTAATAAACATTAATCCTGGCTTAAAAGGCCAAAATGACCTTTACTTGCTGACATATTTTTCCCACTACATTTATTACTGCTCCTGCTCCTGCCCCCAGCTATATTAAGCTGTTTTCCCTTTCTACAACATTTACCATGTGCTTTCTCAGCTTCAGGCTTCTGCCTGAAAGACCTTTCTCTCTGGCTCCCTTCTTTATCTGGCTAACTCCCACTAATCCCTTAGGATTCTTCCAGGAAGCCTTCCTTGACCTTTCAAGACTAGGTTAGGTGACCCTCCTGTGTTAAGCCAAAGCAGCATGTGTTAGGAGGATTATATAATGACTGGCACATAATAAGCACTCTAAAAAGAGTGGCTGTTGTTAATATTATTCTTCCTTGATGGTACCTATCACTCTGAATTGGAGACTATACATGCGTTGCCTGAGATTAAGCCTTTACTCTGTCTCCAGCCTGAGATTAAGCCTTTACTCCAGCACCTAATAATATTTGTTGAAACAATAAAAAACCTCAGTTACACAACTGGGTAAACACAGGAGAGTATGCAGGAGGGAATGGGGAAGGGCTCTCTTGCAACCTTCCAGAGATTGTCCCACAAAACCAATGCCAGTCTCTCCCCAGAGGTGGGTCTGAGCTTCTATCTATGTTGGCTATTCTGCTCAAGATTGTGTGAGCAATAGGGAGGAATCAGGCCTCTTGGCTGAAGACCTCAGAGCCTATAACTGGTCATGTGGGCAGAACTGCTGTTCACAAAGTGATTTCACCTCTCATTTTTTTAAGAGGCAGTGCAGCTTATGGAATAAACATGGGATTTTGGGTCAGACACACATGCATTCCAATCCAACCCCCCCTTTTTTTAATTTAGAACTGTGGGATAACTTTAAGAATCTTTGGGACAAAGATCTGAATCCCAGCTGGATATGAATCCCATTTCCTTCACTTCCTTGCTGTGGGACATTAGACATGCTATATAACCTCTCTGTGCCTTAGTTTTCTCATCTGTAAAATGGAAATAATTCTTCTTTCACAGGTTATTATGAGGATTGAATTAGTTAATCATTGTAAAGCTCTTAGAACGGGGCGTGGCATATTGTAAACACTGTGTCAAGGTTTATCATTCTAAGCCTCAGTTTTCTCATTGGAAAAGTGGATATAAGTAGATCAGTTAGTTCAGTGCCTAACATAAGGCATGATCTCAGTAATTATTATTATTATTTCTATTACTATTACTTCTTTTATAAGTGGAAGATACTTTCTTAGGGTGAACTTCATTGCATAACAGAAACGTTTTCCCTATGGATGCTTTTGGTCTCTGTTGATGATTTTGGGAGAAAAAGAGCTGTTTCTGTGTGGTTTTGAACCAGTCTCTTCCCTTGTGCCTTGCTTGTCTCACTAGTCCTCTGAAAGCCTCCTTTATGGACCCAAACACTCCAATGCATACTTATTTCTCTGATCTATAAGCAAAGGAGGAGTGTATTAATTTTCTTGGACAACCATAACAAAGTACTGTAAACCTGATGGCTTAACACAGCAGAAATTCATATTCTCACAGCTCTGGAGTCAGAAGTCTGAAATCACAGTATCAAGGGGCCACACTCCCTCTGAAAGCTCTATGGGAGAATCTTTCCTTGCCTCTTCCAGTGTCTTCTGACTCCAAGCCTTCCTTGGCTTGTGGTAGCCAAAATCCAATCTCTGCTTTTGTTTTCACATGACCTTCTCCCTCTGTACGCCTCTGTCCCAAATCTCCTTCTGCCTCTCCCCACTAAGGACATCTGTCAGTAGATTTAGGATTCACCTTAAATTCTGTAATTTTTTTCTTGATATCCTTAATTATATCTGTGTCTGCAAAAACACTTTTTTCCAAATAGTTTTGCATTCATAGGTACCAGGGGTTAGTGCATAGACATGTCTTTTGGGCCCAACTGGTCATCCCACTGTAAGGGGTAACGGGGTTCTAACTGGGTCTAAATAGAACCCATCCCTGTTCCTTTTCCTTTTACACTTGTTCCAGTCTCATCCATACCTCTTTAATGGTCCCTCACAGCCAGAGGGACCTAGCAACAAATTCACTCCTTCCTGGCCTCTACCCTGGCCCACATCTGCACCTGTTTCCTGCCTCAGGATTCACTGTGAGCAGCACACGGACACTTGAGCCCATGAAGGCTTATTCTGCTCTGCCCACCCAGTTGCCTTGCAGACAGCAAGGAGAACCAGATGTCACGCTGGGACCTTGCAGTGCCAGCTTGCCCCACCTGGCTCTTCACCAGGGTCATTTTGGCCACACATCAGGTTTCATAGATGAGCCCAAAGCAGGAGGCCCTGGTGAGCTGGCACAAGTAGAGGCAGTGGATCTGGGTCAGATCAGGAATTATGTTTGCACTTGGACCTGGAAAATAGGCTCAGAGAAAGAATCTGGGTCAGAAGCTTGGCAGACTGGCAGGAAATACAAGGCCTGATACACAAATTAAAATAGAGACTAGTTTTTATCCACACAGGCCATTTCTTAGTCTCCAAAGTCTTCTTGGGGTGGGCCTGTGATATGTGGTATATGCTGTATTATAAGGACCAACTAAATTTAGCATATATTCATGGAGCATTTGCTACATGCTAGGATCTTGGGAAACAGAGAGAGGTAAGACATAATCCTTGTGTCTTCAAGTTCATTAAAGAAGAGCAGGGGACACATACACATAAAGAATTGTCATAAAATGTGATAATTCTATGTGCACAATGTTATAAGAAGTCCAAGGAGAGAGTAACTCATTCTGCCTGAGTTAGGGAATGCATCACGATGGGGGCACAGAGGAGGTCACATTTGAGTGGGAGTCACATTGTAAGGAGAATCTGGGAAGAGCAGGAAGTGTACTGTCCATCCAGCTGATCAAGTGAGAGCCTCTTCTCCTCCTTCTATTTGCTGGCCTCATCCAAAACCTGGACCTTGCATGAAAAGAACCACTTTTTTTGATTAACAATCTAGAGACAGATATTAAACTTGTCCTGCAGATAGGCTATGGCCCAGGGAAACAACCAACTAAAAAGCCTCTGGTTTTGAGGAAGTGTTTTGGTGGATACTGGCTCAAACATTAGAGACCCATAGCCACCACTGATGCTATCCAGATAGTAGTAAACTTTAGAGCCTCAGGATGTTATAATCATGTATCACCACTAAGATTATCATGTGGCCTATTTGGATATTTTTCTTCTTAAAAATGCTTTCTAGGAGCACCTGGATGGCTCAGTTGGTTAAGGGTTGACTTCCGCTCAGGTCATGATCTCACGGTTCATGGATTCAAGCCCCATATCAGGCTCTGTGCTGACAGCTCCGAGCCTGGAGCTTGCTTTGGATTCCGTGTCTTCTTCTCTCTCTGCTCCTCCCCCACTTGCACACGCTCTCTCTCTCTCTCTCTCAAAAATAAACATTACAAAATTTTTTAATGCTTTCTATGTATTTTACATATAACATTGATGTCTCTAAAACCCAAGAAGGCATTTATGATCTCAGTCTCTAATAAAAGGTAAGAAGGCTATTGCTCAATGCTCCCTGTTCCATATATTTTCACTATTCAATGGATATCTCTTTGAACTTTCTGGGATGTGTCTTGCAACCAACATCTTTGTAATTAGTAGTAATATTTCTAAATTAGTAAATGGGGCCTCAATTTTATCTTTTTTAATTAATTTTATCTAATGGGATATTAATTTTATCTAGTTATTATTGGGTCACATTAATAACCTAACTGGGTAAGTAAGTTCAAATGCATAGCAATATTAAAACAAACATGGATATATTATTCAGCATTTTATACACGCACACACACACACACACACACACACACACACACATATATGGGGGTATATCCATCATTGAATATATATCATTTATATTTTATATATGTATGTACAAATCTACATCAGCACTGCATATAAAATTCAAATAAATTTTAGAATCAAAACAATAGACTTCAAAAAACATGAAAGAAGCCAGACATAAAAGGCTACATATCATGTGAATCCATTTATATGACATTCTGAAAAAGGCAAAATTATAGGGTGAAAATTCATATCAGTGGTTTCCAGGGACTGGGAGTGAAGAAAGGAAATTACAGAGGAACACGAGGAAATTTGAGATGACGGAAATGTTCTATATCTTGATTGTGATGGTGGTTACATGATTGTATATACTTGTAAAAATTTAACCAACTGTACAGTTTAAAAGGATTAATTTTACTTTATGTAAATCAGATCTCAATAAACCTGACTTTACAAAGAGTCAGGTTACTTTGGACTCCCTTTCCAGGCTGATTCACTGCTGCATCCATTCTTTCTTATCTGATTTTAGAAAAACCTGGTGAGAAGAATTTGAGAATTACCCAACTAATGTCTCTTCTCTCTAAAGAAGGGGGTTTGAGTACAATTTGAGTGATATGGACTGCCAAACCTTGAACAATTTCAACTTGAGCAAGCATTTCAGGAGTAGGAGATACAAGGTGCCTTCAGATATATATAAAATACCAACAGAATTACACACAATATTTTAGAGACACATAATTATTTATCCCAGCTTTCCTAAACTTCTTTATTTGTGAAAATGCTCACCTGCTGCTGTATACCAGTAAGGCATTTGTATCAGTTTCCTGTGGTACAAAACACCATGGACTGGGTGGCTAAAACAACAGCAATTCATTTTCTCATAGCTGTAGAGGCTAGAAGTCCAAGATCAAGGTGCCAGCAGAGTTGGTTTCTTTGAGGCCTCTCCCCTTAGCATGGAGATGTCCATCTTTCCTCTTGTGTCTTCCAATTATCTTCCTTCTGTGTGTGTCTGTCTTAACCACCTCTTTTATAAGGGTACAGTTGTATTAGATGGAGGCCCATCTAAATGATGTCATTTTGACATCATTACCTCTTTAAAGACCCTATCCCCAAATGCAGTTACCTTCTTAGGGGTTAGGACTTCAACATATGAATATAGGGGATCCATTTCAGCTCATGGTAGCACGTTTCCCACGCCTTACTTCCTTTACCATATGTTCTTCTTTTACAATCCTAGCCATCCCTCTGGCCATACGATTTCTCCCGAGATGTAACTTGCTCTCTCTTTTTTTCTACTTGGTTACTTCCATGCTCTGGTCAAACATTTGCAAGAGATGGAAGGCAACTCAAGCACTAAAATACCCTAGGGATGCCAAGACACTGTCTGCAGACCCAGATGGAAACGTATGTCATTGAATGTTTTTGTTTGTTTGGGTTTATACCCTACAAATTCTCTCCTCAAAAGGTTATGTGGAGCTGCTTTGAACTCTTAAACGATGTCAGGAATGTATCAGCCATGTCAGAAAGTACTTCCCACGGTGCACATAGCCTTATAATTGCTGCTACCGCACATGTAAGTGGTGAGAAATGGTTGAAGAGCAAATCAGCAGCAAGGAAACAATTGTCCAGTTTTTAACTCCAGCTTCTGCAGCTAGCATGGATAATAAATGGTCACGCAAAAGTCAGATCCTGAAGTAACTTATTTCTGAGCAGTGTAATCATCGCAAGCTGAAAATATTCCTCTTCCCACTGAAAGGCAGGGAGACTTTATTGAACTTCTGGCAGAAGGAGCATCTGCTGGCTCAGCTTCCTCTACCACAAGACGGTATTCCCAGGCAGATCTTGGAGAATTGGAAGCAAGTCTCTCCTTCAGTATTTGCACAGTCTCATAGAGCAGAAAATGGAAATATAAATAACTCAGACTGTACATCTAAAAGCAGTTGATGCAGACTCTGTACCTTTAGGTTCCACTTTTGAGCAAACAAAAGGCTGAGAACTCTTTAAAATTAATACTAGGACTAAGAAGTGATGCAGCTGGCAAGGTTTCATGTGAGGTATGAATGGGGATCGGTGAAAGATACAAATCAGGATGGTAAAAACCAAGAGGACCTAGATAGGAAGGAAGGCAGAAACATCTGAGATTGCAGCACCACACCCCATAAGGAAGGGAACAAAGCAGTAACCATGGTACAGCTACCCTCTATTGAGCAAGGCCTGCACTAGATTCTCTACCTATTATGGGCCCAATCCTCAAACTGCACTGCTGTTTGCCTCTTATCACCCCCTAGTTTGCCGATGAGGACAGTGAAGCCTTGTAACATGTAGTACATCACAGAAGTAGAGCCCAGGTATCAAATCTTTTTTATGCCCAAGCCCATTTTCTTCTGCAGCCCATGATAATGGCTATTTACTCATTCATAGCTTATTGTATTGAGTAAATGGAAACTGAAAAATTTATTTCTTCATAGCTCATAGCTTCATAGCTCATCGTATTGAATACATAGAATAAACTTTGAGGAAACTGAACACTTAATTTCTAAGTGTGGTTTTAATTCTGCTCAAGTGATTTTTTTCAATTGTCTTTATAAAGTTCAAAAAAACAACATCACAGCAGATTCTGCTAAGAGGTTGATGCTTCAAACAAGGGAACACAGTTGATTTTTGTGTTCCAAGGTTCTGATGTCCAGAGCATACCAACTTTATTAAAGAGTGTAGCTCCCTATTGAAAGGGGTGCGATTCACCCCTCTCCACTCAATTCACAGCAGTTGGGGAAGTGTGATCTCTCCAGGGATGGGGTTGCTGTCCAATGGGAGACAGGACAGACAGGGCTTCTGAACAAGAAGTGCACAGATAGATTTGATTACAATATGCCCAAAGTGAGTAGGGGATTGCTGTAATGCTTGGTGCAAATTGGAAAGGTTGTAGGGACAACTGGGAAGAGTCCAGGAGGGAAAAACCTGATGAAGGAAAGTGAGTAGAAGAGAAGAAGGAGCACTGAGTGATGGCAGTTGTGGTAGTTTGAAGTGCTGTTTGGCCTAGCACTTACCCAAACATGGTTGGATTAGTACCACAGCTTTTGATCCCTGGGTTGGATTCTGAAACTTCTAGCTAGATCTGCCCTGACTCTGGTGCCTTGTCTTCTGAGTTCCCACAGCCTGTGACTCAGGCCTAGTGTTTTCTTGGGTGGGGAGGGTATAGGACAAATGACTAGATCAGTAGGAAAAAGGATGACTGGCTACCATTATACCTGCAACCTCGAAGGAGGCCCTGCTTCTGCTCTGACTCATGCAGTTGCTGTCATAGTGTCTCTGACTCAACCAGCCTAGAAACCCAAGAATCAACTTTGACACCTCTGACTCCCACAGGCATTATATCTGGTCTCCAACACCTAAGGATTTTATCCCAGATTATTATTAGAACCCATTCCCCTACTCCATCCTACTGCCAGTGCTTTGGGCCAGGCCCTGATCCTCCTTCATTTGGACCTAGTGCCTCCTAACTGGTCTTCCTGCCACCAGTCTACCCATTACAGTCCAGTGTCTAAACCACCACCTATGTGATCTTTCTGAGAAAGAAATGATTCCTCTGCTGTCCGTTGCCAGAGTAGTGGTTCTCAACTAGATGCTGCCTTAAAGTCCAAGAAACCAGGAGAGAAATTGCACATTTATGCTATGTGGCAGAGACAGTTAATGATGAACAAATATTCTGCATGCACCCCCATGTGGTCTACCCTCTCCAAGGGTTAGGTTGTAGCATGTGACTAGTTTTGTCTAATGGACTGTGAACAAAAGTGAAAATGTGACTTCCAGGCTGAGATAGGGTACCTCCTCCATGTCCAGGAACCTTGGAAGAAGTGTTCTCAGTGGCTTTTCTACAGCATGGAGGAGGGCTTCCCAATCCACAATGGACCTCACTTGAGCAAGAGTAAACCCACATACATTAAACCACTGAGATTTGGGAGTTTGTCTGATACAGCAGCTGAAGTTGTATATCTGACCAATACACCCCATGATATGGCTCATCAGTGTGGCTTTTCTCTCGAATGATGTTTTAACTCAATTTGGTAACACACTGTGTCTCATACTTACCCATGACTCTGATTGGATGTCATGGAGGTTGGATGACCATTTAAAAATGGGAAACAAATTAGTTACTTCTTAATAAATGTAATATTTGGGAAGATTAAAAAGAAATCTATGAAGACACGATCAATTAGGAAGAAAGTGTAAAGAGGCAGTCCTTAAGAGTGAATATTGGGGACCACTGGACTACAGGATAAAGTCCAAACATGAAGCTCATGTCAAAGCAGAGAGGACACAAAAGCCTTCCTGGCTTTTTTAGTAATGACTTCTTGTGCCTGTGTTTCAGTCAACCTGGACCTCAATTCATTCCCCAATCACACTTTGCCTTTCATGTGACCTTGCTAATCCTTCATCCTCAGCCTGTCCAACTCCTCCTCATCCTTCAAGACCCAGCTGAAATGTCACCTTCTTCACTGAACTCCCATGTCCCTTAGCCATGATCTCAATCATAGCACCTCTTTCATAATATTGGAGTTTTTTCTCAATCAGACCTGACTCTTCATTAAAATGCAAACTTCTTTGCACAGGTAGTGATGTAGTGATTCCTTTTTTCATCTCTGCCCCAGAACCCTCGAATAATGCCTGGCACGCAGGAGGTATTCACCAGCTTCTTTGGGAAGAAGTGCCTTCTAGGCACCCCAGATGGTGATTGATAAACTATTTATGTAAGTGGCCCCCTTGCTGTTCCTTAAGCATGTCAAAATTGTTCTCTCCTAAGAGCCTTCACATTAGCACCCACCTCTGCCTGGGACCTCTTCTCCCAGACCCCACAGAGCTCTCTCCCTCTCATTAGTCAAGACAGACACCTCTTTCTTAAAGAGGAGCTTTCCCTGGTCACTCTGCCCCTCTGTCTCCTTACTCTGCTTTATTTCTTCATGGTATTCACCATCTGGCACATTATATTTTATATTTCTTGTTTGTTTGTTTACTATTTATCTCTCCCAGGAGACTATAAGTTTTGTGAGGCCAAGGGCTTTGTTTGTTCATTGTACAAACTAGTCCCTGAAACCTTATGGGTACTCAAAACTCTCAGAATGAATAAATAATAGTTATCACACTTTAAGAAATCAAATCTGAAACCTAGCCTTACATTCTCAAGTGCTGTCTTTGTGAAGCCGTAAAACTCGAGAGTGAGAAAGGAATTTAGTAGGTTTGCTTTAGCCCAGTATTTCTATTCAACTGAAGTGGAAACTTCAGGAGAGTTGCTCACAGAGTTGAAGCTAGACCCCTTGTCCAACCCCTGGGTTTTGACTCTAGTGCAGTGCCTTACATGTGGTGAACATTTAGTCAATGAGAGTTAAGTCAAATTAATAGGGGAAAAGCCTGAAAAAAGTTTGTTGTCTATGTGGTATACCTTTCTGCCTCAAAATAAATTGAACATCAAAGGACATAGACCTCTAAGAGAGTTGCTTGAGAAGGCAGAATCGTGGCAGGTGGGGACCCAGGCTCTCACCCAGGACATGATGGGTAGAGTCAAACCAGTTAGCCACACAACTACCTGACCCTACAGAATGGAAGCCCCCTAAAATCAGCAGACATGGCTAGCTTTGTTTGCTGGTCACCAAGAGCTGTTTAGGGCCATTAGAGAAAAGAATCTCTCTTTTGACCCATAGGCCAGACGACTGCCAAGGAAGAATGAGAAATAGTGTCAGTTCAGTATGATAGTAGTGATGGAAATGCCCAGAAACTAAAGCTCATTCTCTCCTCAGCTACTTTGCATACTGGATCAGTCACTGAAATTGGGGAGACCTTCACTTGTGAAATAAATCCTACAGTTAGGAGTAATCAATGTCTCATCACCAAGCACATATTCCAGGACTATAAGACCTAAATTATATGTGCTAGTGCTGCAAATTGCCAATCAAACAATGCCTTCCATAATGGAAGAACAAACATAATGAAGCCCTAGTTGCTAGAATCTAACAAAACTGGTCATACTATTTCTTCATCTTTCCTCTAGATTGAAAATCATCGCCTTTTCTATATGTTCTATACGCCTTTCAGCTTCTGCCATCAGACAGCCAGAAATACAAAGAGCTTTTTGGCTAAATACCCACTATTAAACAAATTAGGAGATTTCATAGCCTGATGCATGATTCTCTAATATGCACCCCAATACAACCAGTCCCCTCACCTGTAACCATCGCAGAGGACCTCAGTGACCACAGGGTGGTCTGAGCCTGGAGGCTACCTCACAATCCCATACATCCAAAAAGCTTCTGCTAGGCAGTTAGAGCTGGCATTTGAAATGAAATGATTCACTATCCTAGGTTTTAGTTGTATAAAGCCAGGACCTAAATGCATAAGCTGTCCTAAATCTTCTATCTATCTCTGGGTCATGTATTTCTGAATGAAAGATAGTTGCCTGTCTTGCAGGATTTGTATTCCTTCTTCCTTCCCCTCCCTTCCCTCCCCTCCCCCCTTCCCTTCCTTTTTGTCTTTTTTCCCCATACACATACAAGGCATAATACAGAACTCAACCATTTTTTCTCAGTGAACTGAACACTAAATTATAAATTTTCAAGTCCCTCATGATCTGCCATTTCTCACTCCCTCTTTTCCTATTAAACAAAGCCAATCTATGTGTGGCACGGTGCCCTTAACCTGTGTCCTCAATCTACTTGGTTGTGCAAGATGCAATGTTTTGGTGAGTCACTAGGTGGCATCTAATGGAGGCATTTGGAGGACTATCCCAGAAAGCGCATTTTTAGAGCACTCCACAGTTCTCCATGTTGGCTGCCATTGTCTGGTGGGCGTGTTGGAGTTAATCCATTGCCATCTGTCTTTATTTTGCTAACTTACTCAGTCGGACGCCACACAATTGAGTTCTGCAAATGTCGGCTCTCCAGTACAGCAATTACAAAGTCTCTTTCTAAACAATATCACCGCATGGCATTCTTCCTGCCTTGCATAGAGCTTGAAGCATTTAGGTTCATTTTGATTTGCTTTGCTTCTAAGGCTCTTCATCTTCAAAGATTAAGAAAGATTATTCTGAACTCAAAGCCGCAAGAAGGCATGGTTTCTCTTTCCAAACTGAGAACATGCTAGTCGACATGTTCCTATTACACAAAAACCCCGTGCAGCATAGCAGAGGACTTGGGCTGTGCTCATACAGCCCACACCAGCACCACTGCCTCCTCCAGGATGCAGACACTCCGAATCCATTGTGTGGTTTTTGAGAAGGTTGTTATTTTAATATTTGAGGGGCTGGTGGGAGGGGTGAGGAGTGAAGCATGTGGTAGTAGGAAGAGAAGCGGAAAGGAAAAAAGGAAAGAGAAGGGAGGGGAGAATGAGCTGGTATCTGAATGACATCTTTCCATTGCTGTTCCAAAGAGGGGTGAGGTAATAATCTCAAGAGCCTGGAAATGGTATATGTTCTTCCATTGCTTGCTTATTCGTTCCTCCATCATGTATGGAAGACTCATTGTGTGAGGCACTATATGAGATGCCCCAGATCAGGGTAGGAGCAGCTCACCTAGAGTCACGGCCCTCTTGGAGCTCACATCTTGATTGCAGGCAGAAGTTAATCAAACACAAGGGTGATGGCTGTTGTGAATGAGAATGTTTCACAAGCACATGATGGCAGCCTTCACCTCATGTGGGGGTCAGAGGAGGGTCTCTGAGATAGGTGAAGAGGAAGGAGGTTATAGAGTATCGTTCTTTCTGTGCTCCCATATGCTCGCTATTGTGATTTGCAGTTAGCAGATGCTAAATTAGGACTGATCGATTGGGTGACTAAGTAGCAAGTTTTTATTGGACATTGAGTGAGGGAGATCTAGCAGCATGGGAACCACAGTGAGAACACAGCCCAGCCCCTGAGGAAGAGGCAAGAGGTTCTCTCACACAGCACAGAGTTTCATTCTCACTGCTCTGTTTGCCTATTTCTTAGCTGGGGCTTGTTTTTCCTTACAACCTGTTTCTTCCTTAATTACTTGCGTTTGCCCCTATTTCTCCACCAAAATTATATTAAGATCTCCTCTTGCCATTTAAGTCCATTTTGTTCAAAGTTATAAAGTACTGACCAACCAAAAGTGAATTAAACATTAGGGTAGTAGTTTACCCTACTTTTTTGAAGACAGTTCTTCAGATTTGAGTCACTAAGTTTTAGAAAACATGAGGCAAAGAAGAAACAAGGAAAAAGGAAACCTCCTCTGATCATGTTTATTTGCCTCCTTCATTGTATTTCTCTGCTTTCAAGAGTAACTTCCAATTTATTCTACTTTACTTTTAAGCTATAAATAAAGCAAAGGGAGCCTGTGTCCTGACACATTGGCATATGATTTAAGCAAAGGAAGGCCTACTGAACTATAGTTTTTAGGAACTGTAAGTTCCCTGAATTTTGTTATAGGTGCTGGAATAGATAGACATTTTAGTAGTTTAATATGGTCTCATTGCTTACCAGTGCCTTTATAAATGACCCAGTCTCATAGGACTTTATCTTGATAACCCGATTTATTTGTCATTCAATATTTGAGGTCTGAGTCATTTAAGGTCATCTCTTGGGAGAATTGTACCAATAGGTAATTTGAAGACCAACCTCAGCAACAATAATACGAGAAGGCTTTGTTTTGCTTTATTTCGGTTACCAGATTCCTGGAGGGGGTGAAATTCTTCTGCATGGACGTGGTAACCATGAGAAGTTCAGGTGGGTGAGGCTGTCCTGGGAGAGTGGCTTGGTCTGTGTGGTGGCTATGGGTAGAGTGGTGTGCCCTGTTGCTCCCGGCTCTCTGGGATCTGCCTACACCGTGAACCTGGAGAGGGGTGTGCGCAGGGGACAGTGGGGATGTGAGGGGAAGACGAAACATTTCTGGAGCTGAGTAGGCCCTGGAGAGACAACCCCTTAGAGTGGCCACAGGTTACCATGGAAACCTCTGAGGAGGATGCTAAAGGCCCCTGGAAGCAGTTCTGAGAATGTTCTTCCAGTTTTGACATCTCATTACATTTGACATATCTGACCACACTCATTCTTGAGAATTTTCCTTCCTCATCGTATATGACATGAACCCTCTTGTTTCTGCTCTTTACCCTGAGTGACCTTTGTCAGCCTCTTCTGCAGATGCTTGCTTTACTCCCTCTTCATTCACTCATTAACCATGGTCATAAAATCCTTGGTCTCAGAACCCCTGCCTTCTTTCCCCTCTCTTTTCTGAGGCATTCCTCCGTTCTTGGTTTGAGCTATAAGTCGTCTAGAGAAGACACAGCTGGGATTCAGCAAAGACAGGGAGAAGGCTAGCGTTTGCTGATTTGTTGAGTGCTTACGACGCACTTTGCAGGTCCTTGTCCTGTGCATATATGGTGCTTCAGTCCGTCCCTACAATAACTCTGCAAGAAAGGCGTGTCATTATCCTTTGTCCTTTTACACACGTGTACCTTTTGTCTGAAATTCTTTTTCTTCCTCTGTATTCTCATCTTCCAAATTTATTCTCCTTTTTAAAACCCAATTCAACGACCATTTCCTTTATGGCATCTCTCTTAACTCCCCAGACCCCACTAAACTCTTCGTGTGAGTTCCATGGCACTAACATCATCTTTCTATTAGATTATTTACTACATTATATTACACAGTACAGTTTACAAACTTATTTATCCCCCAAAGTTGTCTTTGGGATGCTAGGAGACAAGATGGGGTCTTCACTATCTGTGTCTGGGTATCCTAATATCCCAGTGCTTAACACATAGGCAGGTGCTTAAAGCATCTTCAATTATTATATGATACCTATCCTTGGTTTGCTCCGTGTATTATCTCAGAGAATTCCCACAATAACTTTGTGAGGTAGGTTATCATCCCTGTGTCACAGATGAAGAGAGTGAAGTTTGGAGAAGTTAAATAAATTGCCAAAAAGCACCCAGGTAGAAATGGGGCATGAACCAGCAGAAACTGAAGCCAGAGTCCACACTATACTGCATGGTCACTCTCTGGCTGGGGCGTATGCTGCCACTGTTTTCTGACAGTGAGCAGAGAAGAGTGCTTACCAAGGGCCCTGGCACAACCCAATGCTGAATAAAGCATACCTGAATTCATGACAAAGGAGTAAATGAATGAATCGACATCTATAAGTCTTTCATGTATTCCAACCTGATTCCTGCTCATTCAGCCTCCCCCTTGGTTCCTCCCTTTTATTTCCATAAATGTTCCTTCAGTCCCAATCTCTCTCATCTCATGCCTACTACCTATGACACCTTCTTGGTGAGTCCCTCAGCCCCCCAGCCTCCTTCCTCCTCTCCCTGCACCCAGCCATTCTAAATACACCTTCTGAAAATTAATTCTGAAATACTATTGTTGGATCTACACTAAAGGGTTGATTCCAGCCTCTGACTCATGGTTAAGTACAATCCAAGTACTCAAGGCTAACCATCAAGGTATCGCCCTCCCTTATGCCTCCATCATTTTGAACCAAGCAATTTTGTTTATTTCCCCTGGGACACAATTTGCCTGTTTCACCTCCAGATCTTTGCTGAAGTCATTCTTCTGTGTTTTGAACACCTACTGTATATCAGGAACTTAGCTGGGTTCTGGGAATACAGAGATTAAAGCTTCAGTCTCTGAAGCTCATAGATTAGTGGAGAGATGGCTGCAAGAGCAATTACAAGGCACTGTAATTGTGGTAGACAATTCACAGGAAAACCCGGTTGCTATGGAAGCACATAGGATGGCCTCCTCCCACATCTCCAGTAATCTCATCCCTCAGCTCTCCCAGGGCGCTCTCTGGGCCTGTCCCTCATTTGCTCCCTCAGGCCTTCTTCCTCACAGATGCAATCAGATTGTTCTACACTTACCTGTATGTTTTGATTCATTCATCTGCAAAAAAATATTTTTTTGAACTTGGTCTCTTCAGCTGGTGAACTGTAATGGGGGAGGAGAGGACAAAAGGAGGCCAACTCAAAGGAAGAACGGTGTGCCTACTCAGGGAAAATGCATCCCAGAGAAGAACAATGTGGGTGAAAAGCATGGTTTGCCCTAACTATCCCCTTTGGTGTGCCCTGAAGAGAAAGGGTCATACATAACTCAAACCTGATCCACTAAACTTTGTAGGGGTCCCTTTAAGGAGTGGGTCACAGAAGACAGGGTGCTGTTTCCATGCAGCTGGACAGACTATGAAGCATACAAGACACATCCTCAGAACTCCAAGAGATATTAGAGGAGCCAGAACCAGACAACATCCCATGGAAGATACAGTTGAGCAAACAAAATTTTCTCCTAAGGGTTGACAGTCTCATTTGTGTCCCAAGCTGATGAAACTTAGGGAATATTCACGCGTAGTTTGCTTGCGACTCTGTAATGATTTGCTAATCAACTAAAGGGAAGCAGGTTCCACAAGAGATGATCCCAGGAAAAACATAACAACTGGCAAGACTCACCATGGCCTGGCTGGTCCCACAAGCTTCCCCACCATCCTGCCAGAAGAACCCTGTCTTTCTAGTACCTGGATTCCAGGCACTTGGTTGACATGTAAACATGTCAGCGGCATCTACGGTTCAGCCTTCTTGCTCTCAGGTCCAGCATGTTTCTCTGTGGCTCCAAGTCCCTCTCACTTCAGCCTCCCAGATCACCTTTTCCCACTACAGTCACCTGTCCCTTGAACCAGCCAGTCAGCAAGCCGAGGAAGTCTCTGCTTTCCTCACAGTCCTGAGGAGTGGGTGCTGGGAACTGGGATGTGGGTGTTCTCTTGGCTCCGCGCTATCATTCTGGGGGCTCAACAACATCAGTCAGAGTCCCTTACTGGCTGAAACTCCCTTGCCATGAGGGATTTCATTTTATGTCTGCAGTTCACAGGTTGAGGGGGTGATAGTGAGAGGAGGAACGTGGAAAGAAGAGAGGATGCCACACATCACTAAACTCACTATAGCTTTGGGGCAGAGATACAGAGATTTGGTAAAGGTCCAGAAATCCACATGCTGGGTTGTGCTTACTAAGTCTGCCTGTGTGTTGAGCTAAGCAAACAGATCTCCTGTCTCCTTGACAACCAGAATACAAGCATGTTTACCTATATTATCTACCCTCTTTGCTGAAGCCAGTGCATAATTAGTGGAGAAAAAACTATAGGGTTTTCACCTGCTGAAGCTAGGTGAAAGAGCCCACATCTCTTAAATGTCTATCTTTCACTCCTTTCTAGGCCAGGAGTTACCTACTCAACTTCATTCACATCTCACTTGTCAAATTAATCAGTCCTGCCTTTTACTTACCAGTGGAAAGCTAATATAGGTTTGCCTCTCCCTGTCAGTCAACACTATTGAAGGGCCTGGTAAGAACATTTGCTTGGAAGGTTTTTCTGGAAAGTTCTATTTATAAAGGCACACCTCAGCGGCCCTAGACAGTAACCATAAAGAACCTCCTTTGTGTGGGAAGAATAGGGCCATGTTGTCACCATCTTGAACAAGAAGGAGAGGCCTATCCTCCTCTTGATAGACCCCACACCCATGTTTGCTATGTTGACATGTAAGGCATACTGCATTAGTTACAACGTGTTTGAAATGAACTGAACCCAGAGATTTGCCTAATAAGTGGGACCATCTCAAGGATATGGAAGGCAGCAGGCTCTGAATACTTAGGGATCCCAAGAATGCTGTCTCCTGAGATAAACAGCAACTAAAATAAAGAAGGCATCCTAGGAAGATGGAATCTTACCCCTTAAGTCTGGAATGCCCTTTCCCTGTGACTGTCCTAATCACCACAGCCCCAAGCCAGTGGAGAGGATGGTCAGTATGGGAGGACAGTATCTTGACTTCCTCCTGACTGGACACAAAGGGCCTATGAGGCTGTATTTGGAGTGAGTCATCATGTTGAGCATGGTGCACACCCACACACCTGAGCTTATACTCACAGGGTGGAGGAGGACAGGATGGAAGCCAACTGGGGAGAGGGAAAGAATGAACATGAGTATAGAGGCCCTGATTTTTCAAAAACAGTTATTAAAGCAAATGTGATGAGAGGAGTAAAGTGACTTGCTTCTATTCCCTTCTCTCCCCATGCCAGGTCTTTTCAGGATGTTTGCAGACTGTGTGGAGAATAGGAGGGGCTTGTAAACACACGTAGTCCTATTTAGTCCCCGTGTGCACCACCCCATGTAGATCTGTATGGGTATGCTGGTGCCTCTGGGCATGTGTGTGGAAACCCATGTGATGCTGCAAAACAGTACAAGCACCACGCATGTAAGCCTAACCACAAGACAATTGCCAAACCCAACTCTGATGGGAAAAGCTATTATTGTCCAAGAGTCAACAAGTACCCTGTTCTCATGCCAGCTCCCCTTCTGGGAATCACCTAGCATAGTTGGGGAGGTAAGAGCATGTAAAGTCATGAGATGGAATGGAACAAAGGAGAATGTCTACCAACTGTCGTACTTGACATCCTGATGGGAAGGTCACTTAGAGTGTAAAAAATTGGACTCATTAGGAATGAGTTGGGACTGGAGCTCAGGCTCCCTTCTCAGAAAGTGTCCTGCTGGCTTTTGCCAAGAAGTGAGAATGGGAGATGGAGGGGCTGTCTGTGTGGACCGCCTTCAACCCTGCTGGGAGTGGCTCAGTGTGAGGTGCAGGTGGATTCATTGACAGGGATATATTTGGAACAGCAGTAGATTTATGGCAACTGATTACATGATAATAGCTGGCCTGGACAGAGCTCTTGTGCAATTACCAGAACCCTATACTACTACTAATTTACATAACAAACATTTCACACCTACTTGATGAGGGTAGCTAATGTTTATTGAGAGTCAAGTACTGTTCTGAGCTCTTTATACCTATTAATTTAATCTGCACATGAGCTCTATGATGTGGGTACTGTTATCACCATTTCCATTTTATCGAAGAGGAAACTGAGGCAAGTGAATTTAAGCAACTTCCCTAAAGTCTTTCACTGTATGCAAGAGCCAGGGTTTGAACACAGGAAGTTTTATTCCAAATTCAACCCTTGTAGTCACCAAAAGTATCCACTGCCTATGTTTACTTTTGTGTGAAGCACTATAGGGGTTTGAAAGAGGCTAACGGAAAGGGCATGGTCTCTACTTTAAAAGTGTTTATGGTCTTGTGGAGAGACAGACAGCATTGTGAAAGATTTGTGGAAGACTGAATTAAGCAAATTTGGCCATTCTGCAAATGTAAGGGTTTTCTGGTAACTATTGGTAGGCTCTTGAGGTCAGAGGTAGATGGGGAACTATAAATCCCCTCTCCTACAACCTCAAAAGTGTTGAACTGAACCCCACCAGACACAGACACATATTGGCAAGGAAGCACAGAGATAGTCATTCAATCCATTCAGTAGTTTGGGGAAGGCCCCAGCAGTCCAGTGAGCATGGTGCACGGAAGGCTGGCATGGGGACAGACAGTGGGCCGTTCTGGGTTAGATTAGGCAACAGGGTCCTCTGTGAAGGGAAGGACAAAAGACCAAGGGGCCGGTAGCAGGCATAGGTCTGCCACCTTCCTATGTCTTATTCATGAAAGGGAGTAGAGCCTCTATAGTATACCTAACCAATCACCAGTCTTGACCCTATTCATTGCACCAAAAACTTGATTTCACAGAAGATATAGGGGGTGCTAAATAGCCCCCTCTGAAGATGCTGATTTTACAGTCGGGTACCTCATGTGCTGGTGAGCCATCTGGAATGTTGCTTCCTGACCTGCGCTCATGCCTCCTGCTTCCCGAGTTCCATCAAATGACCTTTGTGTGTCCAAAACCATCATCCGTTATGTCATTTTGGTCTAGTGTGTCTTTCCAGATGGTATGTTGTCTTTCACAAATCAAATAACGGAGAGAACATCCCATAATACAAGAATCTTTGTAAGAACCTGAACGTAAGGCAAAATTCTCTACATCAAAGGGTAATTTGGAGGGAAATATGCCCTGTCTTTGTGTATTTACTATCACATAAAAGCACCTAGTTTGTGTATGGCACATAGCAGATAAGCACAATACATTTGAGTTTCCTTCCTACATCACTATCTCATTTAGTTTTCAGTAAAAAAAAAAAAAAAAAAAAAAACCACAATGAGAAAGTTATTATAGTTTTTATTTTATAGATGAGGAAATAAAAGTTTAAAGTAACTTGTTTATTTCACATGACAGCAGGTGGCCATTCTGGGTTTATGCTAGAGTTCCATGCCTTTCTAGTATCAACAATGCTTCTCTAACACACATAACTGGACTTTGCAGAAATTGCATTTACAAAGCACTTTCACATACCCCATTACATCAGATCCTCAGAAAACTCCTGTAACATGAGGATTATTATTTCCTTCATTTCCAAGTAGAGGAAACAGCTAGAGAAGTTACAGCAATTTGCCCAGGTTTTCTGAAATGATGAATGGGTCCGTCAGAATTTAATCCCATGCTTTATGATGTCCATACCTTTGCAATGGGCACCACACCATGTGACATCTCAGCACAGAAGCCGAGATGGCCAAAGGGCTGGATGTGAACTCCATGCCAGAGGACCCATTCATGAGCAAGGAGTATCCAATTGGCTCTTTGGTATTCCAGAGCTGCCCTTAAATCCCAGCTCAGCAGCATGGAGAGGCCACTTGTAATGAGAGTGATAACCAATATTTTCATAGATTTTCATAGTTTCTAAAGTACCTATCTCATGTGTTCTAATTTTCAATGCAGCCACTGCATTCAACACTACATTAAAAAACAGAACAGTGAGGTAGCTATATTTTTCAGGCTGACTACGTCTAGCCTTGACTGTGTTCTTAGGTGCAGGAATCAATTCCCACGTCCTGTGGAGGCCACTTTCCTAAATGACACTCTGCATTTTTCTTGCATCGCTTAATCTCCTTGAGACTACCTTGATCTTCTAGGTATAATTTTCTCAGGACCCCTTTAAAATATATTTGCTGTAGATTATAACAATAGTATATGGCTTTGAAAATAATTTAGAAAACATAAATGGTATACATAAAAAATTAGCATTAACAAATTACTCATTTACCAAGATAAGCTAATATCTTGCTATACACGCACACACACACACACACACACACACACACACACAATATTTCATCACATGTACATGTATGTAGGTGCCATTATTTGTGTATTAATGAAGATTTACTATTTGGATTGTTTTTTTTAATGTTTATTTATTTTTGAGAGAGAGAGAGAGAGAGAGAGCACACAAGTGAGCAGGGGAGGGACAGAGAGAGATGGAAACACAGAATCCGAACAGACTCCAGGCTCTGAGCTGTCAGCATAGAACCCAACACGGGGCTCGAACTCACAAACTGGGAGATCATGACCTGAGCCGAAGGCACTTAACTGACTGAGCAACCCAGGCGCCCCACTTGGATGGTTTTTAATATATATACAGCAGTTCAGTGAAAATCCTTGAACACATATGTCTATATCCTTGTCTAATTTTCTAGAAGTGGAATTGCTGTTCATGAGAATATACTTTTTAAAAGATTTTAACATGTATTGATAAATTACTCTCCAGAAAACTTGAATCTATTTGTACTCTCACCAACAAAACACAAGACATACCTTTTCTACACCTTTGCCAACAGTGAGAATTAACAAACTTTTATTCTTTAACAAGCTAATAGGAGAAAGCAATTACTTGTTTTTTCCCATTTCTCTCACTACTTATAATGGTGAACATCTTTTGGGGGACCTGGGTGGCTCAGTCAGTTAGGTGTCCGACTTCAGCTCAGGTCATGATCTCAGGGTTCATGGGTTTGAGCCCCAGGTCAGGCTCTGTGCTGACAGCTCAGAGCCTGGAGCCTGCTTCCGATTCTGGGTCTCCCTCTCTCTCTGCTCCTCCCCTGTTCACACTCTGTCTCTCAAAAATAAATAAACATTAAAAAATTTTAAAAAAATAAAGGTGCACATCTTTTTATCAGTTTATTGTTCAATCTGGAGTGTGTCAAGAATGAAAAGGGGCACTAACCAGAAGGGAGGCAAATGGAATTCGTGGTCACACTACTTACTGGCCATTTGCATTACTTAGTTTGAGAGTTACTTGTTCGTAGCTTTTATTTTTCTATGTAGTTGTCTATTCTTAATGATTACATAAAGATCATGTTACAATAATAATATTAACCTTTTGTAATTTATGTTAAAATATATTTCCCCAGTAGGTTATTTTTATTTTATGTTTTTAAAAGTTTATTTATTGAGGTGGGGGGGAGAGAGAGCAAAGGAGGGGCAGAGAAAGAGGGAGAGAGAGAATCCCAAACAGGGTCTGCACCATCAATATGGAGATTGATGTGGGGCTTAAACTCATCAACTGAGAGATCATGACCTGAGCCGAAATCAAGAGTCAGACACTTAACTGACTGAGCCACCCAGGTGCCCCTGTTTATTTTTATTTTTTATTATAGAAGTAATTTTAAAAAAATACAGGTTTTTTTTAGTTTGTTTCAGGCTTTTCAAGGAAACTTTTTGAGGTAATTATAGATTTACATGCAATTCTTAAAAATAACACAGAAAGGTCCCCTTTATCCTTTAGCCAGTTTCCTGCAATGCTAACATCTTGGAACATTGTAATACAGTATCAATGAGGATATTGACTTGGGTACAGTTAAGACAAGGATCCTTCATGTTGTCCTTTTATAGCTACACCCACCTCCTTCCCACCCTCCCCTTAACCCCTGGAAATCAGTAATCTGTTCTCCATTCCTATAACTTTGTCACTTCAAGAATACTATAGAAATGCAGTCATACAGTCTATAACCTTTTGGGATTGGCTTTTTCCATTCAACACAATTCTCTGGAGATTCCTCCAGGCCATTGAGTGTCCTGATAGTTTGTTCCTTTTTATTGCTAAGTGGTATTCCAAGATAGGGAGGCATCACAGTTGGTTTAACTGTTCACATACTACAGGACATTTGGGTTATTTCCAGCAGTTGTAGTTTGACTACTAAAAATGAGGCTGCTATAAATATTCATGTACAGGTTTTTGTGTGAACCTAACTCTTAATTTCTCTCAGATAAATGCCTGAGGGTGTGATTGCCGCATCGTACGGTACTTACATGTTTGGCTTTTTTTTTTTTTTTAATGCCAAATTGTTTTCCAGAATGGCCATACCATTTTACATTCTCACCAGCAATGTGATAGTCATCCATTGTCTCTGTATCCTCACCATCATTTGGTATTGTCATTCTTTTTTATTTAAGCCATTCTGATAGGTGGGTAGTAATAAGTTATTGTGGTTATAATTCTCATTTCCCTTCTGGCTAATGATGTTGAGAATTTTTTCATGTGTTTATTGCTATTTGTGCATTCTTCTTGGTAAAATGTCTCTTCATCTCTTTTGTCCATTTTTTAACTGGATTCTTTGGGATTTCTTACTGTTCCGTTGTGAGTGATCCTTGTTGATACTAGACACTAGTCCTTTGTCAGCTATGTGGCTTGGAAATATTTTCTCCCCAATATATAACTTGTCTTTTCTTTTTCTTAACAGGGTCTCTTCACAGAGCATATTTTTTAAGGTTTCTGATATATCAAATTTTCCTTTTACACATTATATTTTTGGCATCAAGTTTAATAACTTTTTTCATAGATCCTGAAGATATTTTCCTATTTTTCCTAGTAGTTTTATAGTTATATATTTTACATTTAGGCTCCTGATCCATTTTGAGTTAATTTTGTGAAGAATGTGAGACTTCGGTTGGGTTTTATATATTTTCCTATGGATATCTAATTGATCCTTAACAATTTCTTCTTTTTTCCTTTCTTTTCCTTTTCTTTCTTTCTTTTTTTTTTTTTTTTCCATCTTTGTCAAAAACCAGTAGGGCATGTTTGTGAGAGTCTATTCCTAGGTCCTCTGTTGTGTTCCACTGGTCCATCTTATCTATCCCTCCACCAGTATCACACAATCTTGATTACTATAGCTATAAGTCTTGAAATTCGGTAGACTGATTCTTTTCATTTTATTCTTCCTTTTCAAAATTGTTTCAGCTATTTTAAATTCTTGGCCTTTCCATATAAATTTTAGGATACTCTTGTCTATGTCTACAAAAATCTTGCTGAGATTTTGATAGAACTGAGCTAAACTTTACAGTGGTTTGGATGTTGTTCTCTCAAAAGATATACCCATACCCTGATCATTGGAATAAATCAATGTGACCTTCTATGGAAAAAGAGTCTTTGCAAATGTCATGAAGTTAAGGACGCTCAGATGAGGAGATCGTCCTGAATTATCAGGTGGGATCCAAATTCAACAAGTGTCCTTATAAGAGATATACAGAGGAGACAGATAGAAAAGAAGAACACATTGTAGTCAGGGAGACAGAGTTTGGAGTGAAGTGGCCACAAGTCAAAAAAAATGCCAACTGCCGCTAGCCACTGGAAGAGGCAAAGAACAGATTATCCCCTAAAGCCTCCAGAAGGAAAGCTGCCCTGCCAGCACCTGTATTTCAGACTCCTGGCCTTGAGAAATGTGAGAGAATGACTCTCTGTTGTCTTAAGCCACCCAGTTGTGGCCATTTGTTGTAGCAGCCATGGGCAATCGAGAGAAAACTCGATTTATACCTAAATATAAGACCATACCTAAATATGAGACTCTGGATCTGATTTAAACTTCTATTTTTAGGTGGCTTTTTCTGATACTGTTCTTGCAGGAGGTGGCAGGGTTTGGGGGTAGGGGATGGAGAACTACCTTGTTACTGCTAGGGGGAGGTGGAAATCCAGGTTCCCCACTTGGCCTCTGTTGACACATGGGAGGGAGCTCCCTGCTACTACTGGGTAATCTCCACGGGCCCTGAGAGGTGGGATGGGGGGATGTCTTTACAGGCCAGTGGGGATGAAAGTCCTGGCCCCTATGTGGCCTTCTCTGCCAATCCCCCAGCGGAGGGCTCAGGAGCACCTTGATACTGGCTCACAAGTGTCAGAAGTATAGGCTCTTCTGCTCTTCACTGGCATGGGTGGGAATGGGACCACAGCTTTTTCTGTGGTGTTTGGCTGAAGGAGCAGTTAATGCCTACAAATTGTCTATCTTTCCAGACTGCTCCTTTCCCCTTCCTTTGGCTAGAGAAAGCAGGCTTTTCTGAGGGTGTTTTGCCATCATTGTCTGCTCCTATTGGCCTTTCTGGGTTGCTGGCTTCTTGGGTTCCAAGTCTGGGCTATCTGAGGCAAAAAGAAAATGCAGAGAACTCGTGGCCGTGTCATTTCTCGGGTCCCCGGGGGCCTAGCAGCCCTGCCTTCTGATTTCTGTGTTTCAAAACCATGTAATGTTTGTTTTAGATATAATGCCCAGGGACTTTAGTTGTCCTTAGTGAAGAAATAGGCAAAAGTACATCTACTCCAAAGCAAGAGTCTGTTTTATTAAAAATAGAATAATAATAATAATAACAGAACCTAAACCCGACATCTAAGTGTCTCACTTCTCCTGCCTTCCCCTTGCTCCGCTTTCTTTAAGTAACTTGTGGTTCCTCTAGTGCCTCTGTAATAGTAACAGAATACAAATCAGAAGCCTCACACTCTCCACTTTAAATTTTAATTAGGTAAATATTTTTACTAGGTGCCATATTTCCTTAGATCTCATTTAAAATAGTCAACAAGGCATATAATTGAAAAATCTCCCTCCCATCCTTATCCCTCAGACACCCAGATCTCTTCCCCTAAAAGCAACCAATGTTCTCATTTCCTTGAATATCCTTCCAGAGATACTTTAGTCATATATTATCAAAAACATTATGCTTTTATGATCAAATGTATTATAATTCCCAACTATTGATGTCCTCTTTCCTAGTAAGGGAATTATCTATCCCTGCCTATAGTAGTGCCTTCTTGTGGAAGGATTATCCCTACATGCCCCATAAACAGACTTCACCATGTACTTGCTTTAACCAATGAAAGGTGAGCATCAGTCTTGTACACCAGAATTAAGCAGAAGATTTAACACCCTTGTGGGTTTTCACTACCTGCTGGCTCTTCTCTGAAATGAGAAGAGGTGTTCTAGGGGCTATTCCTTTCTCCTGGGTCTCCTAATGAGAACTTATATGTCAGTAAACTCACAGCCACTATATTAGTTATCTACTGCTGCATAACAAATAGCTTTAAAATGTAGCAGCAGCTTAAGATAAAAACAATTGCCATACAAATATTTTAAAAATTATTTACTAGATGAAAATATTACTATCTCACAAAATTTCTGAGGGTCAGGAATCCGGGAGCAACTTAGTAAGGTGATTCTGGCTTAGGGTCTCATGAGGGCTATAGTCAAGCGGTCAACCGAGTCTGCAGCAATCTGAAGGCTTGACTGGTGCTGGATGAACGATGTGCTTCCAAGATGACTCACTCACGTGGCTATTTGCAGGAAGCCTGTCTCAGTTCCTCACCACAGGGCAGCTCAACATGGCACTTAGTTTCCTCCAAAACAAGTGATCCAAAAAGAATGATACGCCATGTGCCCACAATGGAAGCCATTGTGCCTTTTAAAACCCAGTCTCAGAAGTTATATGGGATCACTTCTCTAGCATTGGATTGGTCACATAAACCAACTCTGGCACCATGTGGGAGAGGAGTACACGGGGGTGTGCATACCATGAGGCAGGACCACTGGGAGCCATCTTGGAGACTGCCAGCCACAGCCAGAGACATGATTTATAAGCAAAACAATACATCATTGTTTTAGTATTTGGGCAGTGTTGGTTGCCTCAGAATAACCCATCACAAGCTAAACCTATAAACTTACATGTCTTTATTTATAAGGTTTAAATAGTTGGCTTTTTGGTTTTTTTTTGTTTGTTTGTTTGTTTACCTCATGTTCTGAAAGATGAACAATGAATACTTCTTATACTCTCTTTGACTTTCTTACCATCCTGCCCATTTCTTAAGTGTGGTTAGTTTTATTTTTTTTTAGGTTTTTATTATTGTTTTTAAGTTTTTCTATTTTTAAATTTTCTATTGTGTGTATAACTCTAAATTATGTGCTTAGATCTTGCTCCATCAGCTTTGATATCATTGGCTTACTCCTCACTATATAAGATTAAGAAATCAGTGCTTTTACAGCTCTTCTAACATCATCTCCCTCCAAATTTCTGTCAGTGATACCATTTATTTTTATTTTTTTAATGTTCTTTTTGCCTCTTCATATCCTTCTCTTCACACCGTGTTGTTACCCTAAGACTTTACTAAGCTGAGTCACCACACAGAGCAGAAAGCTAATGAAAGGTTCTTGTGTCCATCAGGGAAACATAAAAACAGTGGGTGCTGAGAGGAGCAGTGGATTTGATGCTATAAGACCTGACTCTGAGGCAGAGGACTGACTGGAATCTAGAGGATTCCTGACCTGTGCTCACATATATTTTCTTTCAGGTCCTTATCCGGGGCGGACAACATTTCCCACTTGGGGCCAAATTCCCCAAGCTTCCACAGCATAGGAGCATCAATCCTGGTGCTTATGCGAAGAGAGCCCCTGATGCAAACAGGGGAGTTGAGGAGAGGGCAGCCTGATAGAGCTTTTCTAACAGACACCTTTTGTATCCCTCCACCTTGTGCTTGCTATTTTTCCTGAATCAATCCAACCTCCCAGGGTGTAGTTAATTCCTCTTAACTACCTGTTAGTGTGAGTATCCTGTGGAGTTCACCCGTGGGCCCTTACAAAATGAGGTGCTGGGATACAAATATAGTGCAGGACATTCAGTTCGATTTCAATCTCAGATAAACAATGGATTTTTTTTTGTATAAGTGCATGCCAAATATTGCATAAGACATACTAAACAATTCTTCATTGTTTATTTGAAATTCTAATTTAACTGAGCATTCTGTATTTTTACTTGCTAAATCTGCAACTCTACAAGGGTGGGGCTGAGCTCCCTCTTATCAGCAGGGGCAGATGCAGAGCCAGGAGCCCCACACAGAAGCCCTGATCAATCCAAGACCGTCATGAAGACCTCAAAAAGCCTGCCTATGTTAAGAGATATGTCTTGTAGAGAGAGGCATCCACATGCAAGTTTCTCAGAGTTTCCTTGAGTAGCTTTATCTGCCAGCCCACAAATCACCTCATATGCAAATGATTCCACATCTATTTCTCAGCCCTAGAGAAACAGTTTGCATTCAATGTATCTGCATTTGTTTATACTTTTGTATGTGTTGTCCTTTTTTCTAACAGATCCAGATTCAATATTTCCTTGAATGCCAGTTCTGTGACAGCACACTGTATTAGGTGTTTTCTCATCTCCCCTCTCCTTATCTTCACAATCCCATGAAGGAAGCATCGTTTATTATTGTTGTTGTTCTTGTTTTCCAGGTGTGGAAACTGAGTTTCAAAGGGTCCCTGAAGGCCAAGGGACTCATCAGAACAGTGTTGCCTGCGGCCACTACTAAGAAATGCTGCAGCGGGGATGGAAACTCCTTCCTACAGAGGAACGGCTCCCTTAATGTCCTGGAGGCCTCCCTGCTTTTCCGTCTTCACCCAAGGCACCTACCACTCACTGCTCCCACCAATAACCAGGTACCAGTTTCTCACCCCCACTGGAACTCTTAAAAAGCTGAAGCTTAGTAAAAGGAGAGAGGAGGGAACATTCCCTCCCACAGGATGGTGACGTGGAGCTTCTGATTTACTATGAAGACCATGGAGATCCATTCATTAGTCCATAGAAACAAAGTTGCAAAAGGAGGATGAATCCTACACTTGTCTGAATAAGTAAATGGTCTGTGGTTTGACAGCTCGAGAACTTATTCAACCTTTAGGTTATAGTTTACGTTGACAAATGCGATCTAAATTCAAGCCATTGATTTAAAAATGAACTTGCACAGTGCTCACCTTGGAGTTTGTGCCTGCCTTTCCCAGGTAGATGAATGTATGTGACTGGTTTTGCTTTCTACTGGAATTTCATTGAGGGGAGGGACCATGTCTTTGGTGATTTATTGTTTCCCGGGAGGACTAGAGCACTGCTTTGGCCAGAACTGAGTTCAGTCCATGCTTTCCAATGATGGAGAAGCATGGGAACCTTGCATATTTCTATCTGTAGCGGTGATGCAGTTCAAGAGATTTGCAATCACTTGCAATCATTATTAACTACTGGCTAACATTATTATTATTTTTTATTTGAGAGAGAGGGGGGCAGAGAGAGAGAGAGAATCCCAAGCAGGCTTCACACTGAGCATGGAGTCCAGTGTGGGACTCAATCCCACAACTGTGTGAGATCATGAGTCAGGCGCTTAACTGACTGAGCCACTCAGACATCCTTAAGCCATTATTTTTCTTAACAGCATAAACCCCTATTAGCTTTTAGTTTGCCCTTTTGAGAAAGCACTGCAGTTTACTTTACATCTTCCCAATTCTCTGAAACAACCCAGAAAAGTGTGAAGAAGGGAAAACCATTTAGGTAGGTATCAGCTT
Organism: Acinonyx jubatus; assembly: GCF_027475565.1. Taxonomy (NCBI): domain Eukaryota; kingdom Metazoa; phylum Chordata; class Mammalia; order Carnivora; family Felidae; genus Acinonyx; species Acinonyx jubatus. The sequence goes on along the minus strand of NC_069380.1, from coordinate 26,143,685 downwards.
AGGGCCTTCAAAATAGCTGGGTTGGGTCAAGCTTCAGAACTTAGTTTCTGCTGTGAAATACGAAAATGATGCAGATGTGTACCCTTGGATTGAGGCAATATTCAATTTCACTCTGGTGGTTAGGGAAGAAGGACATCCTAGTCTGAAATCCTACCCATAAAAAGACTGAAGAGAAGTTCCTCCAAAACAAAATAAAATATGTATTGTTTAGGCAAGTGTTATGGTCAGATGACATTTTGATTTGAGTCCGCTCCGCTTAATGCCTTCATCTCCTACTCTGAGGGATGAAATCAGCTCTCCCATCCCACAGGTTCAGAAGAAAGCTCTCCTTTGCAGGCTGAGATGCCATTTTCGGCTTTGGAAGGGAAACAAATCATGTTATTGTCAAGGCTGTTATTGAGAACATCGTGCTCTCAGCCCTACTGGCTTGGCCATAGTCAAAAGACTCAAACAAAGCTGTTTGCCATGAATTTCATCACTCTGCCTTGCCCAGCTGGGATCTCCCCCACCCCTACCTAATCCGCTCTCATTTTGAATGTGCCAGAATTTATTCCAGGAACAAGTTAAAATTCTTGCTACTTTGAGACCTACAAACAGTGCAAATCTTTTCTTTCCTTTCCCTTCCTTTTTTTAAGAAAATAAAATCGCTTGCTGGATGATCCTGGGTAGATAGCTCCAGCGTATAAAGCCCCTCAAGAGTAGCAGGGGATGGAGTGATCACTTTGCCAGACTGGAGGATATACATAAAGTATAGGCCACTGAGCAAATACCTAATTGCCTTCCAGGGCACAGAGGCCCCAGGGCCCCGTGCCTGACTCTGACACCTGTCACCATTGCTGAGTGGACCCAAGAGAGTTTGTCTACTCAATAAAGGCACTGGAGTCCTACCTGTTAATCTCTTGCCTTAGGGCCTGTACATAGGTCCTTATCCATTATGCTGTCAACTTCTTCACCTCTGAGGCAGGATAAGAATGCAGTGGTTGTCCTGAGGAATTGGGAAAATACAAAGAATAATGTGTTCCCCCAAACAATGTTATTTAAGAGTCCACTGGATGGGGGAGAAAATGCACTGGCAGCTTTCATTACTTTTGTTTTGAGCATTTGTGTGTTTGAGTTGGGAGGGTGAGAGGGAGAGCTTTATTTCTTTTTAGAGTTTGTTTTGTTACTAAATTTTCCTTGAAAAGTACTGTTGGCTAGAACAGTCTTTCTAAAAACCTCCAAAATAGAACACAAGAGTCAGTATGGGTAAGAGACACTGCTTAAAAAGCAATACCTTTGGAAGCGGAAATTGTAATATTAGAATTCTTGCTCAGACTCAGAGTCTGTGATTTGAGGCAAGTGAATTTGGATATCTGAGCCTTTCTTTCCACCCCACCTATGGGAGATGAGTATACTATAATAAAACCTATTTGAAAGCATGGTTGTGAGCACAAAATAAAATAGAATATATAAAGTACACAGCACAGAACCTGGCATGTAGTGGGTGCTTAAAAACAGCAACAGCCAACATTGATTTACTTATTGGTTACCATCATCTGTGCCTTACCTAAAGGATGTCATTTAAACCTCACCACTACTCCAAGAGGTAGCTACCACAATCATCTCTGTTATATAGAAGGGTGAGACTTAGAAGGACCCTTCCGATCAAGAGGCAGAGGCAGGATTTGAGCCCAGCTCTGGCTCTTACCTGCCGTGTCCTATGCAGAAGCTGCAAGCTGAGTCCCATTAGCCAGATCTGGCCCATGAGTGTGTATGGTATGGTTCAGCTTACAATATATATATGTACAATATATATATGTATATATGTGTGTGTGTGTGTGTATATATATATATATATATATGTTTTCAAGAATTTACATATATATGTAACTGAGTTGTCAACTCTTAAAAATTGAGAAAGATTTCACAATTCTGGATCTTTAGCTTCTCCCTTAAGGTCTGAAGCTCTGGCCACCATGCCCTTGTGTTCCCACATAACCATGTGTACCTGTGGACAGTCCGGAGCTTGTGACAGTCCCCACCACTCCTCACCCTTGCACATTCTGGCCCCCAGAAGTATTGTAGGCTTTGTCCTCTCTCCCTCCTCCTTTGGCATCCTAACTAAAGTCAGGAAGTTATTAGGTCTGATGTCTGTATGTGGTTCCTTTGTGGAGTAAAATGGCCAGTCCTGTCTGAGATAGCTCCCGGGCAGTACAGGGTCAATGACACACTAATGTTCCCCGTTTCCTCGAGGGCTCCCTGATGCTTCCTCTGCTCTGAGAAATCTGGAGAGACCCTGAAGCACCCCTGACTGTGAGTGCGTGTCATCTCTTACCTCTCAGATTTGCCTTTTTCTTCCCTTTGTACTTCTATGAAACCACCTGAACCAAGAACCTCGTCACCTCCACCTTCCTCGTTTATCGCAGGAGCCTCTTACCCCATCCCCCTGTTATATCCCCTACTCGTTCAACCCATTTCACACAGTGACTTCATACCCACCTTCAGCAAATCTTTCCCGGTCAGGGTTGGCTTCAGGGGTGTGAGATCTGGCAATTACACCAGACCCCACACTTAGAAGGCTCTGTACCGGTTTAATGCTCTCCTATTGGCATCTTGAAATTGTTTATGATTTTTGAGCCGGAGGCCATCAATTTTATTTTGCACTGGGGCTCACAAATTATGTAGCTGACCCTATCCTGTTTCAGTTCGAGAAGCTTCAATGACTCCTCACCTTAGACGTATTTCCTAGTCTTTTTTTAGCATGGCACACGAAGAGCATAGTGGTGTCTGTGTGCTACAGTGGGATGCTCTGAAGCCCCAGACCCCGGCCAGCCATAATGGGGGGAACAGATGTTACGGAAAACCGGGACCCCTTCCTGGCACACAAAGATGCTGAGCACACCCTCTAGGGAAGTTCTGGCCTGCAGGAGTCGGTCCTATTAGTTCACCTTACTGCTCACCCAGCTGTATTTTAGGAGCCCCGTCCTGTCATGTCAGTCTCTATGACTCCAGGTATTACTCTCGTTCTTATCTCTAGACCCTCATTGATGTAGTTCCTGTAACTGTTCCATCGCAATGTCACCCAAATGCTGCCCATTTTGTCAGAGCAGCTCAAGTCCATCTCCTCCACCAAGTCTACTGTGTATCAGCCAACAGTGCTTCATTCACACATCAAATGATTATCGGTTGCTTAATCTGTACCAGGTCCTGAGCAAGTGTTGGGAATATGCTTATAAACAAACCCATGCCTTAATGAAGCTTATTGCAAGTTAGGAAGGCAGTCGCATAAAGAGGCCACTTCAAAGCACTGTGAAAAGAGGCATCATAGAAGCAAGGGAAGGATGTATTAGTTCCTAGGGCTGCTGTAACAAATTACCACAAACCTGGTGGCTTACAGCAAAAAAATTTGTTCTCTCATAGTTCTGGATAATAGAATACTGAAATCAAGGTGTTGACAGGACCACACTTCCCCTGAAGGCTTTGGAGAAGAATCTTTCCTTGCCTCTTCCAGTTTCTGGTGGCTCTGGGCTTTCCTTGGCTTGTGGCCGCATCACTCAATCTTTGTCTCCTTCTCACATCTTCCTCCTTTTTTCTGTGTTTCTTATAATGATACTTCTCAGTGTATTTAGAGCCCACCTGGATAATCCAGCATGATCTCATCTCAAAATCCTTAATTACCTCTGCAAAGAGCCCTTTTCCAAATAAAGTAACATTCACAGATTCTGGGAATTCAGATATGGACATTTAGGGGGGCATCCTTAAACCCACTTCAGAGGGTATATGACAGGGCAGCTGAACCCACACTGAGGAATTGGGGGATGTCTTCTTGAAAAAAAAATAACATTGAAACTGAATAATCCAGAAAAAGAGGGGAAAGAAGAGGGGTGGTAGTGGTAAAATTATGTCTACAAATAGTATGTGCAAAAAATCCCAATGCAAAGTTAAACATGCTGGGTCCCTGAACTAAATGAAGCTAAGTGTTTTTACAGAATAACATACATGGGATAAAGGATAAGAGAAGCAGCTGGAGAAGTGAACAGAGCCAAGCCAAGATGAGCCTTGTAACCACAGAAAGGCCTTTGGACAAATGTACTGGGGAGGCATTGAAGGCTTTTAAGCAATGGAAGGACATTATCGAATTTCAAAAGAGTGCTATGGCTGTATTGTGGAGCATGATTTGGAAGGGGCCAAGACTGGATCATGGAGACTGGGTGGGAAATGGTCACATAATCCAGGCAGTAAATAATAAACTAGGATAGTACAGAATGGGGGAGGGGGAGGCAAATCAATACATTCAAGAATTGATTTGGGAGGCAGAATCAACAGGACTTGGTGACCAAAGGCATTTCAGTGTGGAAGTCAAGAATGGTGCCCAGGCTTTTAGCTCCCGGTTTAGAGAACATTGCCATTGTGGAAGTAGGGAACGGAAAAGGAGGTGCAATCTGGATGGACACTGGAGGAATGAGTTTGAAGTGTCTTTGGCCCAGCCAACTGAAGATGATTAGTGGGCATTTGAATTTAGAAGTCAGAAGAACTGGAGAGAGTGCTGGGGCTAGAAATACACTTGGAACCCATCAGCATATGGATCATATGTTAAGTCAGGGAGCAATGGATAGAGTGAAAAGAGAATAGGGCCCAGGACAGGACTCTCAGGAGCACTAAGACTCACTCAAGGACAGTGGCTGTCGCAAGTGGCAGAGAGCTCAGAGGGTGGCAACTACCAATATTTAGTTACATGTGGTTTTTATGATACAATTGAACATTTATTGTCAATTGCCCTATTCTGTGTCATTCATTTTATATTTTGCTGAACAATTCAAGTACAATAATGTTCTCCATTATGCTGTATTGGTCACTAACTATTTCATATACCCAAGAACCAAGGCAAAGGTCCAGAACCAGAGGCCCATGTGGGAATAAATGCTGAACAGCTGGCTAGGTGTTATCTGTCTGAGCCTGAGTCAGAGAACCTAGGGAAGGGACATTTCCCATCTCCTCTGATCCTTCACCCAAACCCATCATCCAACATCACCATCAAATGAATATTCTAAAAAGTTTATTTCTCTTAGATTATAATTAAGTTTCTCTAAATTAAGAAGTATGTTTTTCTGGCTCAGTGTATTTCTTTCCCCCTCCCCTGCCCCCTTTTCCAGCCGGTAAAATTCTATGTAACAGCACTGCTCAATGGAAATTTCTACAAACATGAAAACATTGTATACCTATATTATATAATATGGTAGCCCCTTGCTGAAGGTGGCTTTTGAGCTTTGGAATATAGCTGGTGTAACTGAAGAACTGAACTAATTTTATTTAATTTTGATCCATTTAAGTTAAAAAAAAAAAACCCACATGTAGCTCATGGCTACCATATTGGGCAAAATAACCATATAACTATAAGGGAGCTCAAAATTCATTTTCTCAAGGAACATTCCCTGAATCCTCCTCCCAAAGCCAGGCCTATCTCCCCACTATATGCTGTCTAGAGTCTTGTACTTTCATAAAGCTAAAGAGGGCTATAATTTTGAATAATTATATATGTATTTACTGCTTTAATGCCTGTTTCCCCTGATAAAACAAGGAAGGCAGGAACTATGTCTACTTTATTTGCTACTATATTTCTAGCACTTAACAAAGGGCATGGTACTTACTATGTGCTCAATAAATATTTATTGAAAGTGAGTGAATGATAAAATGACTCACCAAAACATATTATGGGATTATGTACCAAGTATATGTTTATTAAATAGTTGGCTATAGATTGTAACCATATAATAGATAATTCTGGAAGGCTAATAGCTCTAATCTATAGACATTGGAACTGTCAAGAGGGACAAGTTTGACGGGCTCAGTTTTGGATATGTAAAAGTTGAGGTGCCAGATCATGTGTTTTCTATTCCCTCGGTCTTCCTGTCCACTAAAATCCTGAAGGCTTTCCAGTTCACAATGGATGGTATGCCACATGTCCTCTCTCCTGCACTTTGCAGTTAATAGGAAAACCACTCACACTTCTCATTAACATTTGAGAACATTACATCACTGCTCAGCCCCTCCAAGTTTCTCTAAATCCTGAGTTTGTCATAGTGTACTGGTCTCTGGTGCCAGCTTTGCATTCTCGCAGTGTTTATTTGGCATATTCTCAAAGTTCCTAATCCAATTAATTTCTAAATGGTGACTACGTCAGGGACTATGGCGCACCACCGCAGACCTCCCTTCAGATTCCAAAACGCACAAGTCAGCACTCTTTGCCTATAGCCCTGCAACAGTTAGGTAGCCCCTGCCTGGGATGGAACTGGAGCCACATGAGAAGCTCCGGCCTCACTGGAGCATCTGAGCGCTCCCCAGCAGGCTTTTTAGTCACCTTCAGCTCTGGGCCCCTCTCAACGCTGTGGCTTCCATCTCCTCCTAACAAATAAGTGGAATCTGGAAGGTTCGGCAAGCCCCACTGAGTCCAGTTTCCTACACCCTGGGATGGCATCAGGCCAGGGCCCGTTAGCCAGGTTTCACTTCAAGTCCTTGGAGGGCACTCTGGGTCACAGCCAGGATAAACAGGCTAAGCGCTGGGGGGGGGGGGGGGGGGGGGGTTAGTCCAGCTGGGGTTAGGCAGAGTAGAGAGCCTGGGGAAGCCAAAGAGAAGGGAGGCTGAAAGAGATGGTTGGGAGGGGAACTTTCAGCAGTTCTTGATTTTCGTGCCACCTTTGTGGCCGGCTTCCGCAAGCCTTGAGAGGGACTGTAAGGGATTTGGCTTGGTAAAGATGAGTGCAAAGAAGTCGGCCCCCGGTGCACAGATTTGACTCAGAATGGGCAAAAGAGCATTAGCCTTTTCTTCAAAGCAGTCTTCTCAGACACGGTGTGTTCTGTGTAAAGCTGAAGGGAATGGGCTTTAGTATGTATCACAGGGTCCCTGGTGGTGGACAGACACCTCCCTGTGCACCCCGAGGTCCTGTTAGCAGGTCTGTGGGGCAGCCACACCAGCTCCCCAACGTAAAGAGAAGAAGCCACATCATCAGCAGATGCCACCCTCCCTGGTCCATCTCCTTACACTCATTCCGTTGCCAAAAGACCACCGACCTCTGCTCCTGCCCTACTGTTTAGTAGAAGAGTCGTCCAGACATTAACATTCCTCATTTTCCCTGCAGGATACACAACTGCTGCCTTTTAAAATTTCTTCATAATCCTAAAAGCTACCAACAGAAGTGAGATGAACCACTTCATGCTGGAGAATCCATAGGCGGTCTGATTTACTGTGAGCTAGAGTCACAAACGGGAGCACGGGGTCATCGCTCAAGAGTCTTGGTAGCAGCCTAGGTGATTCCCTGAAGAGAGCAAAGCCACAGGGCAAGGGCAGCTGGTGATGTCGCCTGTGGGTTCCGATTGGCTGGAGCAGAGAGACAAGGGAGCACTTGAAGTCAGAGCAGAACACGGCGCACGGGTCCAAGAATGCCTGTGGCCTGTACTGTCCCATTGTTGTACATAATTCATGGAGTCATTCAGCCCAGTAGTTGGGGCCCAGCCAAGGAGCAGCCCATGCTGTCCCCTCACAGCCCACTGGCTAGGTTTGCTCTACCCAGTTTAACCCCAAAGGAAAACATTGATTGTACCGATATCAAACCTCAGGCCACTGAGAGATCTAAGCCATCCGGTCCTGAGACCTCTGGGAAGCTTTGCAGTGTCAAGCTGCCAAAGCGTCCCAAGTGCTGAGTGTTAGCAAACGGCCCTTTCATCAATTACCTACAGCATACCGGTGCTGTCTCAGAAGCTGTTCCACTTCCTCCTGTCTCCAAAATCTCCTTCCCTTCTCTCATCTTCATAGGCAACTGCTCTCATTCAAGGCCTGAGGATTTCTGTCTTTAACTTCTGGAATAAGACTCTGACCTGATTTCTCTGCCTCATCCGCACAAAAGCCTGAAGGAACTTGCAAGTGTATGAATCTGATCAAGTCATCCTGCTTCTTAAAACTTTTGTGTGTCTCTGATGCCTTTGGAGGTAAGGTCTGCTGTTGGTTTGGCATTCAAGGCCCCCCCCCGGCTGCAGGAGCCCGCCTCATGCCCCGGGCCTCCCCATCTGTACTCACCCAGAATGGGCACACTGCCTCACACCTCTTTATGCCTTTCTATGGGAACTTCCCCTGCGTGTGCCTGCCAGGCAGTCCTGATTCACCTTTGTGATCTCTGGCGTCTTCCTTTTATCCCTGGAGTCTTTCCGGAGAACACCCACCACAGTCGGTCTCCCCCACCATGAGCAGTGGAGTGACTCTACATCTTGTACCACTTATTCCTATTATATCTCCCACTCCCCTGTAATATTTGTTTCCTTCATTTTCAAGGGAGGAGATATCTTCCCCCAAGGGGGAGAGAAGTAGTTCCTGGAGGAGGGGCTGGAAAAAACCTTACTCTTTTTATTATAAAGCACAGATATGCATACAATTCATAAATATATACAGAGTGTATCTGTGGTATTAAAATTTCACGGAGGGCAGGGGACGACGAGGAAAAAATGTCTAAGAAGGCTCCTTAGAGGCCAATAATGAAAAATAGGTTGAGAAATACAGAACTGATTTGTTCATACATCTTTCTCACCAATCGGACTGTGAGCCCTTTGTGAGTCCCCAGAGCTGATAGAATGTTTTGAATAAATGTGTAATGTTAAAAGCTGAAGGCATGTGTACTTGAATGAATTCTCCCAGTAATCCTTTGAGGTGGCATTACTGTCCCACTGGGGGAAGATTAGGAAACAGGTGCTAAGTGCCCCTTCCCCACCTCCACTACCAAAGTTCCAGAGTTAATAAGGGTAAAGTAGAAACATTTTAAATTAAGGAATTCTAGAGTCCAAATCTAATGTTCTTTTATACTTTAGTATAATTGAGATAATTTACACAAAAACAGGAAAATGTGTTTCCCAATTTGCCTTCAGCATTCAAAAATGCTCTGGTTGGAATATCCTAAACCAATTTGAGCACCCAAGAACAACCTTGGCAGATCAAACCTGTGGTCTTGCAGACTCAAGCAAAGATGCCCCAGCCCTTGGCTGGGTTTGGGTGAGGATGGTGGCCTTCTACCTGACTCCCGAGAATCCAAGGTATAATCAAGTGGAGACGACACCACCCACGTAGTTTGTAACCCTGAGCCTTGCAATTGATCTAATTAAATTAAATTTTAAAAAATCCAGCCTTGAGCCTCTCCAGTGTATTGAACTGAGCAGCATAAGGGGCTACTTTGCCCTCAAGAGGCAGGGGTGGTGGAATGAGAAAGAATACACACAACTGTAATGCAAGATTCAACAAGATGACAGTCACAAGAGAGACAGGCAACTCTAAGCCAGGAGATGATCTACAATGGGAAATAATGAGGACGGAGATGTTATTAATAAAGATGCTTTCCTGTTGAAAGCAAAGTGCAACATCTATAAAATGGTTTTATGAGTAAATTTGCTGAAGCAGGAAGAGCTTAGTAGTTCAGACCAGTGTTTTATTCTTTCCAAAGTCAAGATGAGGTTTGAAATTGGATTTATGGGGTTGTTTGTTCAATCAAACTCCTGAGCTTATGAGCAGTGGAAAATCCTTGCTGAATGACAGTTCATCTGCCTGAGATGAAACCTTTTACTTTTAAACATAAATACTTCATCCATACAGAAAAAGTGCACTGATCGTAAGTGTACAGGTCAATGAATTTGCACAAAAAGACCAAACCACCCAGATGAAGAAATAGAACATTATTGCATCCTAAAAGCCATCTTAGTTACCATAGATTAGTTTTGCCTTTTTTGAACTTTAAAGAAATGGAATCTTACAATATATACTCCATGTGTCTGATTTCTTTTGGTCAACAATATGTCTGTGAGCTTCATCCAGAGTGTTGTAAGTAGCAATAATTTGCTCATTCTCATTGCTGAAAGAATTTCATTGTGTGGGCATACTACATTTACTTCCCAACTCTACTGCTGATGAACATTTGGATTGTTTCCACTTTTTGGTCATTATGTATGGCGCTACTATGAATATTTTTCCTACATGTCTTTTGAAGAGCATATGTACTGATACATACCTAGGGGTAGAAGTACCAGTTGATAAGGTATACATATGTCCTGATTTAGTCAATTTTGCTAAATACATTTGAAAAGTAGTTGTATCAACTGTATACTACCACTGTATAATAATAGTGTGCAAGAGTTCCAAATATTCCAAATGTTCTCCAGTACTTGGTGTTGAATATCTTTTTCATTTTGGCCATTCTGGTGTCTGTTTCTGAAGCTCATGATTTTAATTTGCATTCTCCTAATGACTAATGTAGTTAGGCATCTATTCATAGGTTTACTCGCCTTTTGGATTTTCTTTTTTGTAAACTACCTTTTCAAATATATTGTATATTTGTCTGTATATATGTCTATCATTTTCTTATTATTTGTAGGAGATCTTTATATATATATAGAGAGAGAGAGACAGAGAGAGAGAGAGAGAGAGAAGTCCTTTGTCAGATATATAGCTTGCTAATATTTTCTTCTAATCCATGACTTCACTTTTCACTTTTTAATGGTGTATATTTTTTTAATTTATTTTTGAGAAAGAGAGAGGCAGGGGAGGGGCAGAGAGAGAGGGAGACAGAGAATCCAAAGAAGGCTCCAGGCTCTGAGCTATCAGCACAGAGTCCGATGCTGGGCTCGAACTCACGAACTGTGAGATCATGACCTGAGCCTAAGTCAGACGCTCAACCGACTGAGCCACCCATGGTATCTTTTGATTAACAGAAATTTTTTCTTTTTTAATGCCCTGTAATATCAATTTTATGATTAGTTCATCATAAAATATATAAATGCTATTAATGAAATCTTTGCCTTTCTCGTGCTCATGAAAATAATCATCTGATTATAATATTGAATCTTCCAATCCATGAGCATGATCTGTACCTTCATTTATTCAGGTTTTCTTCAATTTATCTCAGTAATATTCTGGATATTTTGATCTAAAGATTTTCCTCATCTTTGGTTAGATTTACTTTCAACTTTGGGCAAACTCCAAGTACCTATCATTCAAGTTTCAGGAGACATAAAAAAGAAAGTCTAAAATATGGGCCCTGAATTCTAAATGCTTTGATGTAATTGTGGCACACACTTGCAGAAAGATAAAAGACTGAATATTAATGAGTAGTAATTGTTTGATGTAGGCAATGAAAAAGGAGAGAGGCAAGCAACCAAAGTGGGTTGAAACTGTTGGCAGAGATGCCTGGCCCAGGATGTGAGAAGGTGTGAGATGGGCTTATAGGATGAATGGCATTTGCAGAGGGGAGTGGAAGGAAGCATTCCAAGAGAGAAACTGGAATGAGTCTAGAGGTTAGAATGAACGCAGCATGTTAAGGAGCTAACAGGGCACTAGTTGATGAAAGTGTCTACACTCTGATTCATCAGTAGTGGGAGATAGATGAGGTCTTGAGCTGAGAGGCTCTATGAACAGAAGGAAGATCTTCCAGTCCATTCCAATGATGAAGTTTGACATCCTGTCCCTGGGAAGGGAGCTCAGCAAGTATTCACCCTTGCTTGATACTAACTGGCAGCCAAATAAGAACTTCCTGATAGGAACTCCCACACTCTCCCCCTTGAACCTCACTCCCTATCCAAGAAGGCCTCTAATCTAGAAATGAACTATTTCTTATAGAATGTATAATTCAGAGACACTTCCACAGTAACCCAGAGTTCATGGCCCAGCCCAAAGGCTTAGAATCAACACCTACCACCAAGTGCTTTTTGAGAGAGCTATAGCTGTAGAACCAAGTAGCGAAGGCCACTCAGTGCACAATTTCTCTACACCTGGACTTCCCGGAAGAAATGGGGCTGGATGTGGGTGTTCAAGTCTTACGCTTATTAAGTTTTTTTATGCCCCATTTCCTTAGAAATGCCTCCATTTAACTTAGACAAAGTTAAAACCAGCAGGCTTAGGGCAGCTCCAGAATTCATGGAGGCAGGTCCTCAGGCCTCCTGGGAGCTACTGGAATGAGTAAGGCATGGAGTAGCCAGTAATGAGTTCAAATGATAAGATTCCTAAAGGGGACATGAGTATGCATTTTGCCAAGATTTATTCTAATTTTGGAACCCAATTGGAAACTTCTGAACGTCATGTTCCATTTGGCTCTGACAAAACACAGCTCTGCATTGCTTTGTGTTTGTTTTATCCTTCAAGATCAGAGCATAATTTATTTGTAGTTAGATTTTTGTGTTTAGCACAAACCTCCATTTAGATACAAAAACAAGCTGATTTTTTTCTTATATGTCCTTAGGGGGGAGAAAAAAAAGATGTACAATGGAGAAAGGTTCCACTAGAAAAACATGCATACCCAATATAGAAAATTTACGCAAACAGAAGCACCCAGAGGAGAAATATTTTATAAAGCCTAAAGTATAATAAGTCCTCAAACTTGGCACAAAACGGTAGAGATTAGATCCAGAAAATCTTCAGGACTCTCCTACATTTAGGCAGGACTGCATCTTCTCTAGCACCTCCTCCTTGTTAAAATTTCTTACCATATTTAAACAAATATTTTGAGAAGAAATATTATAACTTCCCTTGGAACCACGTTCCCTGACACTCCAGCACTATGTCTCAAACATGAGGATGTTTCCCTATCAGTGCCCATTTGCCTCTCTTTGTCTCATTTTTCATTATTCTCAGATGAATCTTTTGGTATTTGTTGGCACAAAACCAAAATCTCCTATAGCTAAAGTGTACTGGGGCCTCCATTAAAGCAAAAATTGAGAAGAATTGGGGGGTAAGGTTATATTAATCAGGACTCTTTCAGAAGCTCAATATAAAATAAGACCCCGTCCGCCCCCCAAAAAAGGAGATTTATTGGCTCGGGTAGCTACAGTCTTCTCACTACCTTCAGTTAGAAAGGTCTCAGAGAAGGACTCTGACCAAACTGAATCATGTGCCCAAGTCTGGGCTGATCACTGAGGCTGGAGCTGGGTCCTTTGCCCAAATGGCATGTGCTCTTAGAAAGTGGATTTATTTCCAGAAGGGATGTAGATGGTCACTTAGGGACAATTCTAAACTGACAAATTCGAAAGAAGCAGAAAGAAATGTTTTCCACAGTGTATTGGATCTAGTACATTAGGATTTTGGAGAAAACATCATTTCTTAAAGATGAAGGTGTTAACAAAAGAGGATACCACTACCGTAGTGGTACATTAGCACTGATTACCCCTGAGACCGGTTCTAGAATGTATAGTTACTTTCACTGTGGACATCTTAGGGGCATCAAGAAGGCAGTAAAACATAATGGCTAAGAGCATGAGCTGTGGATTCTAACTGATTCACATTCAAATCCTCACAGTGCCAATGGCTAGCTTTGGTATTTGGGCAAGTTACTCATCCTTTTGCGTGAATGAATAATAATAAAATTTACCCCTTGGGTTATTGTGAGGATTAAATGAAATAATACACATAAAATGCTTGGTACAGTGTCCAGCACTTAGAGATCACTGTTTACTCCAGATATGATTTCTTTCATTACAAGCATCATAATTATTATTGTTAATAGGAATGCCAAGGAATTTCAAGGCTAGAGAGTTCTAGGTTGGGGGATAGTGATAATGTTCCATTCTATGATCTTTCTGGAATAAGGAACATCTTTCTATACATCCTCTCCATGTATATCTAACCCCATCCTTTGCCTTAAAGTTATTTAAAATCTCTTTCTTCCACCTTCCATAATTTCTCTTTATATCCACTGAGGTATGAAACACTAATGTACCTGGGCAGGAAAACAAGATGATGGTACCCTTGATACTTGTTTTAATCTTTCCAAAAGAGACTTCACAGGTAATTGGAGTCCAAGAAATTACAGTCTTAAGAAGTGTCCATGCTGTGAGCAACAAAAGATAACTCCTCAGAGAGATATGAAAACAGTTGACCAACTTCTGGAACCAATTGTCAAAGTTATGTGCAACTACACAAGACGACATTGCAAAGGAAAATCTGTGAGGTCCTCTAGGAAAAACTGGAGTCTTCAAGACTGCACTTCTGCCTTCTCATTAACTTTATTGTATCTTACTTTTTATAAACTTTCCATTGAGAGCTCCAGGAAGGGAGATGTCTCAACAGAAACTGGTTCCTTTATTTCTACTGCAGCTGTCAGGGATCCCTGTTGCCTGTAGATTTAGGACTTAGAATTTTTTTCATCAAGGAAAAGAGTGTGAGACAGGAAACTAGGTTCCATTTGAGTTTGACTTCCGTGCTCTATTCAATGTCTGTGGTAGCAATTACTCAGGATTCAGTCTTATTTTTTAAAAGAAAATGTTTCATAATATTTTTTTTCTTTCTAATTGTGAAAGGCAGATAGAATAACACCTTATATTTATATAGAACTGGTCCTTGGAAAGTGCTACAAATAATGTCATTCTTTTTCCCACCAGAATTCCTTGTGGAAGCAACATATTTTCCTCACACCATTTTTATAGATTATGTAGTCTGTCAGAAGCATTGTGGGGGCCAGAACCTGGGTTTTCTTTGGATTTGAAATGAAGTATTAGGTTTCCTTTCTATTACAAAAACAACATGTCTACGCAAAAGCGGACTTTTATGCATAGTGCTCAAGGTAATTGCCATGGGAAAGAGCTCAGTTAATACTTCTTGCTTTTCAACACTCAATCAAATCATCATTTTCCCATTTTCTTACAAACTTTTTATAGCCATAACTTTAATGGTGGCGTAGCATCCTATCTATATCAGTTATTTGCTCATAGTAATATTAAGTATTTTCTGTGAAACTCATGTGTATCCAAGGTCGCAATATATCTCTTCCTGTGGGTTACAGTGGTTTTAATTTGTTTGCCAAATGAAGTGTAATTGACATGCAACATTTTATTAGTTTCAGACATACATAATAATTCGATATTTGTATACTTTGAGAAATGATTGCCATGGTAAGTTTAGTTAACATATGTTACCTTACATAGTTATAAAATTATTTTTTCTTGTGATGAGAATGTTTAAGATGTACTAATTGTACATCAGTATCTTAACACAGTAAACATATATTTATCATTCATGGGACAGTACAAGATGGGTTCTCCTTCTCAGCAGGTGATGGCTATCCTCCATGTAGGGATTCAGAAACACAGATCTCTTCCCAATTTGTGGCTTCACAACTAGTTCTAAGTCGTGGCCATGCATACACAACACACAGAACGGATCCTGCAACAAAGAATTTTCTGGCTCAAAATGTCAATAGTGCCAAGGTTGAGAAATACTGCCCAAGAGACACATTATCTTCTGCACCCAGCCACCTAAATAGGGAAGCAGAGGAACTGATTAAGATAAAACCACATTGTAATGCCTTGACTTGGAAACACTAGTCACATGATTCCCACCTAAATGTAAGAGGTCTAAGAAATGGGTCCTGGTGGGCAGCTGCTTCCAGCAACAGCTCTTTTTGGGGGGAGCAAGAATCTCTAGTGAACAACTAGCTAACTTGTCAGAGGGGTCAATGGCAGGATTTGAACTGTGTATTTGCATGGCTACTCACAACACTGCTGAAGCCTCAATCTGAGCTAGTAAAACCAGTGATATATAAACGCAACTCCGAACTCCTCCTTGGGCTCTACATCATCTAATGTCCTATTTGATATATTATTCAGTGTCACAAACAACACAGCCAAACAGAACTTTTGGTCTTCCCACCGAAATTTTATCTCTCTCATCTTTTCTGTCTCAGCAAATGATGACACCATGTTTCTCCCCACTTTCCTACACCCTCCTCCAATTGTTCAGCAAGTCTTTGCAGCTCTATCCCCAAGACGCCCTGCAGGTATTACCATGGACCACCATTTCTAGCCTGAACAACCACAGTAACCTTCCAATTGACCTCTCTGTAACCTCCCTTTTCCCACTACAGTTCATTCATATAACCAAACTTTATAAACTGTAAAGATTATTTCTTTTTTTAAAAAAAGAAGTTCATTTATCTTGAGAGAGAGAGAGCACAAGATGGACAGGGGCAGGGAGAGAGGGAGAGAGAATCCCAAGCAGGTTCTGCACTGTCGGCTCAGAGCCCAACATGGGGATCGATCTCATGAACCATGAGCTCATCATGTGAGCCAAAATCAAGAGTCAGGCACTCAGCCAACTGAGGCCACCCAGACACCCCTGTAAAAATTATTTCTGTACATCTGGTGCCAGATCGCTCTCTTGAGTGCCTTGGCAGATGCCCCAGCAAGGATCATGTAAGACCCATTCACTTCACTCCACTGTTCCTCTGGGGTCTGCACACTCTCCCTTCACTCAGATTCAGTTCCCTGAACCTGCAACTGGCACTGGTTTGGTGGCTTCTAGATTCACCACGGTCACCTTCTTTGTACCCTTCTAGGAACGTGGCGTAGTTTTGTAAAATGGGGAGTCAGTTTGTCAAAATGGAGCAGCTGATTTGTCCAAGTCCATGAACTTCACCATAGTCTACAAAACTGACCATGATATGTCCCCCTAATCTCATCTTCTGCCTTTCTCCACCACTGCACTGAAGACACACTGGTATGCAGTCTCTCCCTCTAATGTGCCAGATCTCATGGGTCTCAGAACGTTCATGTTTGGTGTTCCCTTTCTCCTTGGAGCATGCTTGCCTGGATGCTTGCACACCTGCCTCCTTCTCATCTTTCCAGCCCAAGGTGCTATCTCCTCAAAAGGGAAAACACTCCTGAAATGGCTGTTACCACCCACCTCCACCTCTCCAAACCTATATCCTATCTCCTTGTTTCAGTTTCTCCAGAACACCTACTACAATCTGGAGTGGATACATATTAATTTTTTGCTTGTATACTGTTTGTCTCCCCACCCCAGATTGGAAGCTCCATGAGGGCAAAGGCTTTGCCAGTCTTGTCTTTCACTGTACCCCCAGTTCTAGAACAGTACCTGGCATGTGGTTAATACATAGTCATTGAATCATTGAACCAACAGGAGAATATTGGAGCCCTTGAAGAGTAGAGAATGGTGAATATGAGGACTTAGCTCCAGCTTTGCAACAGATCTCATAGGTCCAAAAATCCCACAGGTCTCACAGATCACATTCCCTCCTCTGTAAACCTCTTTTCTTACCCAGGAAAAGAGCTTCCACAAAGGCCTCCTAAAAGCACAGATGGGAAGATCTTTAGACTTAGTAAAGAATTTTGTCTGGGGCCAGCAAATGGTTATCATTTGTGGCTCACTTCAGAAACCTCTGTGTACCTACCTATAAGTGACTTCTGACCTGCTCTCCTTCCAGGCCACACACAGAATGCCATTACTGGGGGAGAGTTGGAGGCCTTGTTATTGTTATTTTTATTTTCATAATAATCATCATAATAATAATATTATTGTCCTCACCTCTCCACACTTGAACTAACCTCTATTATCTTTTACTCTGGCATATTCAGGCTGCCCTCTCACTTTCTTGAACAACCAAGATTGCTCTGTGCTTTTGAAAAGTGTCATAGTCCAAAAACTAGATCCTTAGCCTGATGCATCCCTAGAAAGTTCTTGTGGTTGACCACCTGGCTGCTTCCTGGCACCCACGTCAGGCTGAGATGCTGCTTTGGGTGCACACACGGATAGCAGCAGCCTCGCCTTTGATGTCCTCTTTCATCCCTCTTCATTGTCCTTTACAGACTGGGTTCCCCATTCTTTCAATTAACAGCCATTTATCGAGCATTGAACTGGGCTTGAAAATGGATACAAGCAGAGGCACATCTGCTGTGAAGTTAATAAAACTTAGGCTGCAAGACCCACGGTCACATGGGTTTTTTAAAATTTACAGAAGTGAAATATTTTGACTGGAGTTTAGTTAAGACTGTCCTTCCACTCTGTCTTCCCTTTACCCTTGTGCAGTGTTGCCATAGTATTTTTGGAATTCCGCTGAGGTGAAGGTGCATTAGAGATACATTTAGTTTGGATTTAATAGGGTATATTTATATGGTTCGCAGTCGTGTCTGTAGATAACAGTTATGTCATTGTGATTCGTCTTGGTGTAGGATTGCTTCTAGAAATACTCCCAGAACTCACTGCGCCAACTTATCCAGCATCATGATATGAAGGCGCACAGCCAGATGTCATACCATGATATGAATGCCCTATGTAGAATCTGGACTTGCAAATACATGAGCAAGGGAGGGTCACCCAGGCATGAGATTACAAAGGCAGAAGCTGGTCTGTGGGAATTCATCCGGTCATCAAACATATAAAATCACATGCAGAGATTTCAATTCTCTTGGACATCTAGGCAAAGAGGAAGTTCTCTCTGTGTCTGTAGAGTACAAACTCTTATAGGAGTAATTCTATACTTTATTTTTTAGTTTTTAGTTTATTTATTTTTTCGAGAGAGTGCATGAACAGGAATTAGCGGCAGAGGGAGAGAGAAAAAAAAGAGAATCCTAAGCAGGTTCCACCCTCAGTGCAGGGCCTGACATGGGGCTCAATCCCACAACCATGAGATCAGGACCTGAGCCGAAATCAAGAGTCGGTCGCTCAACAGACTGAGCCACCCAGGTGCCCCAGAAGTAGTACTATAAATAGCAAATATGTCCTGTGTCAGTCGATTGTTTAGCATCCCAATGATTTAATTTAAAGTATTAAAAAACTGATTTTGATCAACCATCTTGGAGGAAAGACTTCTGGGTCCGGCATTATCCTTCTATTGTTTCGTTCTATAAAGTTATCGTCATATGAAGAGGTGATCAAAGAGTACATAGCCAAAAAGGTATAGAGGTATGCCAGGCAATTGGTTACTAGAAACAGTATGCTATTGGCAGTGTGGGGAGAGGGTTGGATTACAATGTTTGTGGTGTTTCTCAGCATTTAAAATTGTTAAATTTATTTCCACTTCTATTTTTAATCTGAATAAATATTTAATTTTCTTAAATACTCCCATGGTTGGTAAGCTAACTAACTGAGTCATCTCCTGGATGCAGGTACATATGATGTATTTCTGATTATTTACAAGCTTCCAATAGACATTAAATGAGTCCTGGATAGGAAAAAAGGTGAAGAAATTATCAGAATGTATTTGACACTCCTTCCATCTGCCAATCCCCCATTCCCCTCATTTCTCCTAAAAATAATCCCCAACAAATTAGACTCTTAATAATCATATTCTTGAGGGAAATGAAGGGGCTAAATTGTGGTGTGTGTTATAGGTCAAATTAGGCAACTCTCTTCTTTCCCTTCGGCCATCGCCATCAAGAGGAAAGCCAGCAAGTGTGACAGAGCTAAGTGTTACCCTTGACTTAAGCGTCCTAACACAAGTCCTAAGAAGGGACCTTCTGATCTTCCTGGGTCAGTCACTCTGAGGGCTAGAAGACCCTGAATGCAGTCACAGCGTGACGCCAATGAATGTTCTTTCTAGAAGCCTGCATCTTTTCTTCCTTCCCTGCTTAGATTATAATGATTAGTCAACTGATTTCCAAACATCCAGTGAATGTTTGACTCAGGTGAGCCACTTACAGCAGAACTTGAACTACAAATTGGGTACCATGCTGCCCAACCCTACCCTTCAATTCTACAGAGTTGTTTGCAAAAGACCTGTCAAATGGAGCCTGCTTACCAATTGATCATCAACTGTGGTTATCATTTTCTTCATAAAAGAAAATGAAGTACATCATGGTTTTCCAACAAAAATTAACCAGAAATGTAAAGGGATTAGAATCAGAACAGTAGGTGAAGCAGCCAGCAATTAATCATTTACCACAGGGTGGGTGACCTTTACATTGAAGGTAACAGGTATAATTAAACAGCCTCTTGCTCAGTGGGTGTTGAAACTGAAATTCTCTAGGCCTGACTCATGGCTTTCCACCTGGTTCCTGGCTCTTTCCGACTTGGTTGGGAGGCAGGTTGCCTCTCATAACAAACTCTGGGAAATCCCCGCCTCAGGACTGCCTTGGAAAACACTGCCAGTGTTTTACTTTGTCATTTAAAGTTTGTTTGTGTGCTGGGCCAGGAGAAGCCTGCAAGCAGGTACTTGAACTGGGTGGAATGAAAGCCTAGGGATCAAATAGCACCCTAGACCCATTGCCAAGGCCAAGGGAGGGACAGAGACCTAATCACAGAAAGTGGCTGCAGCTGCACTCCAAAGCTGTTATTATTGTCTTGCTGTAGCCCCTGAAACCTTGTTTATTTCCTGTTTCAAACTTCTGGAGGTGTACCCCGCAGGACAGTTATTAAGGGCAATAACATCACAGCCCAGTGAGGTGGGCTAGACTTCTTGTTTCATTTGGGTGGTACCATCTTAAATATTATAAAGTCCAAAGCAATTTTGGCTTTGCAAATTCCTTTTTTATCCACAGATATCTTCTGATCCCTGCCTCCAGGACCCCCTGCCCCCACATCTCCCCATCTTTGGCTTCCCCTGTGAAACCAGAGCCTTTTAAAGGTGATCAAGTTGATGATGCTTAGTTCAGGTTCGATGTTTCTCTCAAGTCTGAAATCCTCTGAATCTGATGGGAGAGGAGAAGGAAGTGAAACTGGATAGTCTAAATAATTTATAGTTAAAGCCAAGATTTATGAGGGGAATTACTGCACAGAGCTTGGTTTTGCGTGTCTTTGGACCTGGGAGCCAGATTCTACCCTTTGACTGCCCACATGTGTCTCTCCTGGCTCTTTGGCACCGCCCTTCCAGGGTGCAGGGAAAGCTACAAGTGTCCCATAAGCCAGGATCTTTGGTCCTGAAAGCTGGAGGAGAGTGGCCCTGCTGGTGTTCTTGGTAATTAGCATGTGGCTCTTCAAGATGAAAAAGAAAGACTTTGTGGTGGCAGAGGAGGAAGCAAAAGGAAGCAGAGAAGGAACCACAGACTGTGGGAAACACTCCCAGGGAGACCAGGCCCGGGGGGAATGCAGGATGCGCCTTAGACCCTTGAGTCCTGTCTGGCCCCTCCTTTTGCCAAGGAGGTAGACATTAGAGTGGGACCATTTTTGGAGCCACGAGTTAGAATCAGATTCTACTTAGGGCCGGCCCTGCTAAAATTCATTTTGAGAAGTTCAAAGACTGGAACAGAAGAAAACTGAAATTCTAGCATCCTTTCACATGTGCGCACGCGGGCGCGCACACACACACACACACTGCTTGATGAAGATATAGGGCAAAGTGAATTAATAAACCACACTTAAAACAGTACCTAACACATAGTAGATGCTATAGAAGCACTATTTGATTTCCTGCTTTAACTATGAACAACTATTATTATTACTATTATTGGATTTTGACTTTGCTTTCAAAGAATTGATTTTGAACATGAAAGTGTGGGTAAGAAATCCCAGCCATATTCTTGCTTTTCTCAGTAACCCCACATGAGTAGGCAAAGCAATGAGCTAAAGGAGATGGTGTACCTGGTGAGGAGGCCAGGGGAAGCTATGGGAAGGCAGGGCAGTGGGAGGCACGCTGAACACAAGAATAAGCCTGGTGGATGGCTTGTGTATAAGTACAGCTGTTTGCCTGACTCTCCACTGTAGGGGAAAGAGCCAGAGAGAATGAGGCCAGGATCTGAACCCTCAGCTGTGAATTACCTAGCTGTGAAAATTACTGAGTACCTCTGAGCCACCAGCTCCTCTTTTACAAATGGATATGATTAAGCCACATCCCGGGGGAGGAGCAGAAGACTAAGTGACTTTGGGGATCAGCTTGCTTTGGCCCCTCACAGTATTGAGGGGATTTTATTAGCTTGAGTCTACAATGGAGCAAAAGAAATTAGGAAAGAAAGGCAAAATCCACACTATGGGATGACATCTAAGTAATCTACTCAGCAGTTAACTGGAACATAAATGAACGCATACAGTCAGTTACAATTCATATCCACACCTAATCAAAGAGTAAATGATCCCGGCAGGCTTTTGGATCCTCTCTCAGTGAGAGATCTCAGGACTTATCCAGGTGGGCCTAACCTAGGGGAATGCCTGACCTGGTCCTTTTCCTGCTCAGATCCTTTTAGGACTTTTTCCATGTTTATTACTTGGCTAGTTGTGGTCTCTGGTCTTCCCCCATGTGCCCCACAAGTATTCAGCCCATGTTGGTCTGCCTGGAACCATCTATTCCATCTATCACAAGTTTCCAATTGCAGCCAATTCTTACTGTTTTTAGTTCAGGATTTAAGAATCTTTACCTTTATTTTTATAACCATTGCTGGTCCCAAACTCATTTTTTTTTCCCTCAGTAAAATTGGAATAATCTCATAGCGTTGTTAAAAAATAATATTTTCTATTCAGTTAGCACAATGCTTGTCACCTATATATAAAAATATTTTTAATGTTATTTACAGTCATCACCATCATCATCTTCCTAATTCGATTGTGCTACTCTTTAAACTGGCTCCCAGAAGATGGCTTTGAAATCACTTGTAGCAGTTTCTCTTTTACATCAGAAGATGGTTTTATGAATCACCCCGATGCTTGGCAAAGAGAAGACAACTTTCAAGTGGAGGGCTACGAACAAAACAAAACGAAACAAAAAACTAATTCCCGTATGATGCAAGTCATTTACTTTATGACTCCTTCCTCAGTCCCACTTGAAACCTACCTGAGTGTAATTTCATTGTTGAATTATTTAATGCCAGTCAGATAGGAGCTTTCATAGGGAGTTACCTTACCTCCAAGGAGCTGCCTGGCCTACGTATCTTAAATTCGTGATGGAATCAACATAACCTCATTTTAACATGTTACCATTCTACTCCTCTTTAGAGCTATTCAAATGCTAAGTTTGGGCAGCACATAGAAGCCTAGATTCAGTTCACCCAGGGAAGTGGAAACTGGTAGAAATCAGCAGGCCTTCTATAGATGGGGCATCCTCAGGGATGGTGTGTAAATAAGTTGCTGCTGAGATCATGACATTTGGGATCAAATCCCAGACGAGAACACAATAATGTAAGGAAAGGGACAGCCCATTCAGTGTAATGTAACTGGCCTGGCATGAGGTGGCCCGGATGACACCAGGCACCAGAGAGAGACCCTGTGTTCAGCAGACAGGAGCACTCC
Source organism: Acinonyx jubatus (assembly GCF_027475565.1). Lineage (NCBI taxonomy): Eukaryota > Metazoa > Chordata > Mammalia > Carnivora > Felidae > Acinonyx > Acinonyx jubatus. Next base: position 26,120,740 of record NC_069380.1, on the reverse strand, counting down.
ATCCACCAGGAAGAAGTGCAGTAAGCACGAGGAGGAGGATTTCCCAGATTTTGCGTTAGTCTGGTCGACACCTCCCTTGAGATTAGGCAATTAGCTTTGTTTTGATTCTGTGCTCACTGAGAAACCTTCTAATTCTTTCATAAGTCACCCTAGGCACCTTAATTCCCAAAGGGGTCCCCTGGATTATGGGAATGAATATTTCATTCACTGGAATGGTAACACCATCTCTGTAGGGAATAAATTTGTTTTGTGCATAGAAATCAGTTGTCCATGAGTTTAGCATGACGCAGGCCCTCTGGGTCTAGTCAGCTCCAAGCAGATCTGAAAAATAGAAATTTAGCATCGGAAAGCTGAGACCCAAACTCTCAATCACTGTTTTCTTAAATTCTGTTGTGCTTCAGTGTCCTCATCTGCAAAGCAAGGGAAAATAATAGCGCCTGTTTCGTATGGTTGTTGAGAGGATTTATGATTTAGTAGGTGTAAATTATTTATATGTATGTGTATATATGAAAGGATTTAACATATGGAAGTACTTCGAATGGTGTCTGTTATTCATAGCAACCCCACGAGACACTCCCCAGAGTACCCTGTTAGAAGCAGCCCCCTGATGTCACTCTGCCTTAGGCTTTCTTACATGGCCCTTGAAGCACTTGCCTCCTCCATCTACTCCTCTCTGAAAACTAGAGACTTCAAATAAAAGCTGCATGCAATGTGCCTTCGTGGGCATGTGACCTGTGCAGTTGGTTTAATGCTTGGCTCTTGGCCATCTTGAAGTCCCTAATAATTTTTCAGAAAGGGACCCCACATTTTTATTTTGCACTGGGCCCTACAAATTATGTAGCTGACTCCATGTGACCAGTGACTAGTCAAGTGGCCTCAAGAAGGCTATTTCCTTTCCAGTTGGCTCTATCTTAGTTTTTTGGTTTTTGTTTTTTAATGTTTATCTGAGTCAGCACGGAGCCCGATGCGGGGCTCAAACTCATGAACCGTGAGATGACCTGAGCCGAAGTCAGATGTTTAGCTGACTGAACCACCAAGGTACCCCTATCTTAGCTCTATGGATGTTGTGGAGACAAGGATGAGAGAGATGAGATTAATATGGCCAGAGACCCAGGCTTGCCAATGAGCAGAGCGGAGGCTTCTTGAATGTGTAGCAATGTTTCCAGGCTACAGGCAATAAATTATTTCCCAGGGGTCTCAGTAGACTCAAAGAAAACTAAGAGAAACTCTGGATGTACTTCCCCTCTCTACCAATTTCCCAAAATAACAAATATACTTGGTAATTCATAGTGAAATGATTTGAGTTACCCAGAGATACGAAGAAACCAGCTTGGCTTTCAGCACAGGGAATGAGTGCCCTTCGAGCACCTGGCCACTGCTGGGAAACTAAAAGCATAGTCATTTTGGCTGGAGCCTTCCAGTGGAGATTATTGTGGGGAAGGGGGGGAAACATGACTGCTTCAGACAAGCAGCTGAAGCCATATACCCTTAAAGGTGACCTCCACGTCAACCACAGAAGCAATTGCTTTGACTTCCAGCAGGGTAACCCCAGTGGACTGGGAGCCTGTGTTAGGGTCCCTGCAATATGTTGCCTACTTGGGTGGGATTTCCACTAAATTCAGTAATGGGAGTGAGAGGCATGGTGTTTTGAGGGCACTATTGTAAACTGTTCCTTCTTTGAGTTTCTAAGTTTGGAGCGGCCCAAAGAGAAAGGGTTCTACAAATACTCAGTCTCCTTATTCTCATATGTCTGTACTTTGTTCATACGGTAGGTCTGACTTTGACCCTGGAAGACATTACCGGGTTCGTTCTTTCATCTTCTGATTCCCCATCTGTGGCCCTGAAGTGCCAACGTAATTTACCAACAGTTACCAGCGGCACAGATAAATGGATGAGCTTTCTGAAACGCTGCTTCAAATCCCCTTTTAGAGAAATCCATCTAAACATCCCGTTCCCAATAATTCAGTTTCTTTGGACACTTCAGTTCACTTTGTTCTGATTTTAGAAGCAAGAAATGCAGCGCAAGAGATTTCTGAGCTGGGAATTCGCCTTCCCGTTGCAGAAGTGCAACAGCAACCCCAGAGAGAAATCTTTCAAGTCTGCAGAGAAAACAAGGGCTGGAAAAATGTTTGTTTATTGCCAGCTCTCCCCACAGCCCCTTACATAAGAGCTCGTGCCAAGACAGGCTGTCCTGCCCAGACTCAGGATCAAGAGTTATGCTCCTTGGGATGATGACAGAAACAACGTGGGAACCACAGAGCCGTGGCCTGTGACGCAGTCCAGGAAGGAAAACCAAGTGTTGTGTGGCGATTAGTCCTTTCACAATGGTGTGATGGTTTCCTGGGCTGTTTTCAAGCTCGCGGGGTATGGCACAATCTGGGGGGCGGGAGGGAAGGCTCTGTGAGAGAGATACAGCTGAAGAATGGTTCCTCGTTTTCCCAGTTTGAAGATAAAACAATGCACAAAACTGTGTGAGCTGACAGGCAGAGTCAAAAGTTCAGCTATCTCCTGACCTTCCAGATCCAGTCTGACTCTCAAGCTACATAAATAAACACTATATCCAAATCTGGGAGCATTTAAAAAGTTTGGACGAATTTGTGTAGATTTTGTTCAACTGTTTACTGCACTATATAGATTTTTTTTCTTTGCAAAACAAACATGAAAAACTAAGTCTGCCAGAAAAAAAAAAAAATGCAAAAGCCTTTTACAGCTTGCCTCCCCCCGTGCTGTTACTGAAAAGCAGATGTGACGGGCAGAGATGCAGGCCTGTAATCAAGCTCGTGAAGCAGCCACGAGGCAGTCTAAACTATTCTCGACAGCCTCCCTCTACAGGAGACGCCACAGCCTCTTTGAGTAGACTGTGCCAGGCTTTAAGTGAATATCAAAAAAACATCTTCCATATGTTTTAACTTAACTTCTGGTTTAAACGCAGGCCCATTCATTTTGTTCCCTCCTTCACAGCCTTCATGAGTAATTGTCCACTGACTTTGCTGCTTGCCATTCATACCTGGGTGTGCGTTTTTCTTGCTCCAGACACCTAACTCTTAGCGTCTGTCGTCACAAATAAGGTTTCTGCTTATTGCTTTGGAATGACAGGTCGCAACTAGCACAACCTTATACACGTACGAGATACTCAGTCAGCATTTTGCTGATGGAGTAATCTCTCTCTTTCTCTCTCTCTCCTTGCTTCTCCTGATACATTTTTCACTTCCCTTCCCTTCCGTGATTTTTCTTTCTTTTCTTCTCCCTCTGCCACCCAAACTTTGTGCTTACCAGTGCATCTACTGAGTACTCTCTAAAGCCCTGATTTACACCAAACAAACAACATGATGTCCACAAAATAGAACAACACTCACTTTGGGACCCCAACTTTGGCCTGAATCTATGTGAGTTTGGAGTCATAATTTATTGGAACCAAGCTGAGGTTCAAAAGAGCAAAGGTAGTGGGACCCTATGTATCACCCTTGGATTCTTTCTCACTGGACCTCACACATAAGAATCTTTCTCACCTGCGTGATTTCCCATCCTTTCTTCCTCCTGACTCTTCTGCAAATCATCATGGACAAGATGGACTCTGAAACTAATAATTTCTGATCTTTCATTCACTTTTCAGCATCTCTAGGAAAGAGGAAAACCGGGAAAATTTCTAAATTATTCAGACTCATGGGTTACAAATGGAAGAAACACATCTTAAATCAGCTTAAGCCTAATTTATTTGTTCATATAAACAAGACATAAAAAAAAAAAAAGATGGTTGGATTGAGGGATATCCTCAGGACTCTCTCATTCTCTCTCCTTTTTGCTCTTGCTTGGTGCCATTTTCCCATACCAGCTTCTCCATGGAGGTGGGGACATAGCCATGGGCAAAGCTCACTTCCTCATATATAGCTCATGACCTGAGCAGACAGGATTTTCCTCCCTTTCCCCCTGTGGATTGGGAAAAAACAAAAAAATGAAACAAACAAACAAACAAAAAAACAAGATTAGATGCTTATTGGCCCATTCACTATGGCTAAACATGTGAGATATGTGATGGGCTCTCCTGGGTCTCCCGTGGTCAGGGGGATAGCATGTGTCTGTTATCAGAGGAAAGGGAAGGGGGAGTTCTAGGAAGACTAAATAAGAGTCAATATAGCATCTGAGGAAAAGAGAGTTCTGTGAAGACACCAGGTCTATTGGCAGATGACTCCTCCCTTGTATCTTCCTCCCTATCCTCATAGCCCCATAAGTGAGAGTTAAATACTACAGGTACTCTAAGGGTTCTCAGACCCTTTTCATGAAGATATAACAATAGTCAATATCCTACCATCCTGGCAGAGAAAAAATGGGGACAGTTTGTCTGACTTTCCTACCAACACCAAGAAGTAATTAGAGGTAAAACTTGGGATTCACAAAAAATTACAGACTCAGAGAATTGGAGAAGATCTAAGGAAATCTAGATGATTTCTTATCTCTGCCAGAGCTTTACAAAGAAGGGTGACAATGGGTGGTAAAAGACCTTATAGAGGGTCTTGCATTAGGTGAGAGGCTGGACAAAGAAACTCCTAAAGGTCCTTTAGACTCTGAGAGACCATGAGCCTGTGAAACCATCCCAACTTGAAATCAGTTGATTCTTTCCTTAAATTGTTCAAGACATTATCTCACTCCCCCATGCTTACCGATTTTAATGGCCAGCAAGGCTTGTAGTAGGGGATTCCATCCAAATATCTGATATAAACAACCCCCCACCCCCAGCCCCGACCCAGACTTAGCAGAGTAAGCCCAAGCCTGGGAATTCTCAGACCTTTAGAAACAGAAAGACTTCTACTGGCCCTCATCCCATTTTAGCCAAAATTTGTGAGCCTCCTTTTCTATAAATTTTGGCATTTCTGTTCCTTTTCTTTGTGTCTTGACCGTATTAACCAGATCACAGCTGAGAAGAGAAGACTGAGGTTGAATACAGAGACCTAGAATATCTTCAGACTAACTTTTTCTGATCACAAAGAATTTGGGAAGTCAAGAAAGCAAGAGAAAGAGTTGATCTTCGTTCTCATTTTCCTACTCTCTTCAGAAAAATAACCCCCAAAGATGTTCATATCCTAATCCTTGGAAACTGTGAATATGTTATGTTATGTGGCAAAGAGGAATTCCGGCTGCTATTAAGCTGACTTGAAGATAGGAAGATTGACCAGGGAAGCCCACTGTAATCCCAAGGATCCTTCAAATTAGAAGAGGGAGGCATGAGAGGAAGAGTAATACAGTGTAAGAAGGACTCCACACACCACTGCTAGCTTGAAGACAGAAGAAGGGAGCCATGAGCCAAAGAATAGGGGCAGCTTCTAGAAACTGTAAAGGCAAGGAAGCAGATTCTTCTCTGGAACCTCCAGAGAGGAAGGAAGCCCTGCAAACACTTAGATTTTAGCCCTGTTAGACCCACACCAGACTTCTGACCTACAGAACTGCAAGATAACAAATTTGGGTTGCCTAAGCCACTAAATTTGTGCCTGTCTGTGACAGACAAGATAAGAAACTAACACATTTCCTATCTCTTTCCTGTGTATCCTGAAATGTTAGGTTCCTTAGGATTCCAACTGCCAAACTATATAGAGACAAGAGAGTTTAGCAGACAAGGAAAACAGACTTGATTGACTCTGTTATGACTTCACTTTGTGACGTTGGATAAATCAGTTTCTCTGGCCCTCAGTTTCCACATCTGTAAAGTGAAGTAGTTTTATTAAACAGTCTCAAAAGCCTTTTTCCCTCTAAGTTCAGAGATTTGATATCCTTAACCTTTTCTTCCTGGTGTAGAATGCTCTGCAAGCCCTAGCCAACCACCCCCACCACAGCTCACGGGCGAGCTTTGGATAGGGAGAAAAGGTCCGTGTGGTCACAGCTCTCTTGGGTCTTACCCACAGTGAGCGAGGGCAGAAGTGGTCATAGTAGGCACAGCAGCTGCCCAGTTTGCCATCTGTACTCAGGAAGAAAATATCTAGTGCTAAGTGAGCACTGTAGGGGCTAAGGTGCTGGAGAATCCCTAAACCCAGGTGATGACAGAGGTCCTTCTGAAGGAGGGGAGGCTGTGTTAGCTTTGGATAAGGATATTCAGTGCATCAGTAGTGGCAAGAGGCAAGGCCCAGAATGAGCTGGGCGTGGTGAATAAACCAAGCTGATAGAAGAGAAAGGTGTTGTTGCGGACATAAAGTTAGAAAGACATGTTAAAACCGGATGGTAGGGGCCTTAAAAAATTCCAGGACAAGGATATAAAGACTGAGCGACCTTCTTTTCTAAAATACATTTTTAAGTTTATTTATTTTGAGAGAGAAAGTGAGGGAGGAGCAGTGAGAGAGGGAGAGAGAGAGAATCCTAAGCAGGCTCCCCCCTGTCAGTGTGGAGCCCGATGTGGGGCTCGAACTCACGAACTGCGAGATCATGACCTGAGCCAAAACGAAGAGTCAGGAGCTTAGCGGACTGAGCCACCCAGGTTCCCGAGTGACCTCCTTAAGGCTGCACTGCATTTTGTGCCATGTCACATGCACAAAGCTTAGTATAGTGCCAGACACATAATAGGTGATGAACACAGTAGGTGCTCAATATTTGTTGAATGAATAAATGAACACAAAAGTTTTTTCGAACAGGACATTGCCATAACCCATGATGAATTTAAAGAATGTAAGTGGGACTTCAGTGTACCAAATGGATTAGAGGAGGCAGGGGTGGAATGTCTGGATACCAATCAAGAGTCTGCCAAACTGACGGAGACATAAAGGTCAAGCTGGGCGGCTGAGCAGTGTGAACTGAAACGAAGAGATCCATGTGCCATTAAGACTTTCTCTAAACCAGCCCAGCTGGGAGGATGTCATTTTCATTCATACAGATCTCCAAGGAAGGAGCACCCCCACCTCACGAATAAGAGCAACGCAATAGCCCAGACAAGCTAGCACACACTGAACAAAAATCCTCAGGCAGCAATTTAAGCATCTGTAACCCACATTGTATTGTCAGTGGAAATGACCACTGATCTCTGCACAATTATTCTCCCTGTAATCAAAGCTGGTTCTTAGTTCACCCTTTCCTTCCCTAGACTCAACAACTCTGATTCCCCTAGTCATTTTCAGAGGCTCATTCACCAAGTCTTCTGATTGCTTATGTTCTTCTCCTCTGATTCCTTTCCAACTTCCCTCTCCCTGAAGTCATGCACCTGAATCAGTGTTGCTCTAGCCACACTCATCTCTAAATAGATGGCAAGGAGCATAGCTCTCCTCCAGGAGGGAGATGTGGCCTCACGGGAGCATTGCAGTTATGTTCCAAGCCCAGCCAGTCAGGGATGCTGACTGTCCTGACCTAGAGGAGCCCCCACAGAAATCAGCAAGAAACCCACCTCCAGACAGCGTCTGGCCTCAGATCCCAGAGGAAGTCACTGTCCTTTTCCTCTTCATCATCCTCTCTAAGCTTTCCTATCTTTGTATCAGCCAAAGCCCATACCGGCAAGGACAGAAGAGTAATTGATGGTCTTAAGGGATATCAAAGTGCTATTGAGCAAAAACACAACTCAACAGCCTCGCAGGTGCTTCCTGCAACAGGGAGGGAAAGAAGTGTCTTTAGAAAGCCCTAAATAACTTTAGGCAGGGATGTCAACTTGACAAATGACCCTCAAGAAATAGCCCCGTTGTTCTCTGGTGTGTGATTCATCCCAGCCAGTGCTGGTGTCAGGGGCAAGGCCCAGCCGTGAGTCCCGCAGTTATCACTTGGGGCTGCTCTTCAGCTCTCCTCTCAGGAGGGATAAGAAGGCATTGTCTTGGTTCCCTTGGCCCAAGTCACTCTGACCTTGTTCTCCAGTGGAATCCTGGATTTGTGCTGATTTGGTTTAAGCTGCATTAGGTGGAGGGTGGGCACCATGGGGAGACTCTCTGAGCATCCAGAGGTCCCCTGCCCTTTGATGTGAGCTCCCAGGGCTTCTTGCAATCATAGCAACAAACACCATGGGCTCCTCTGGACAGAGACCCCCTTTTCTCTCCCTGTTCTCAGTTCCTCAAAGAACTGGCCTAAGTGCTTGTCAAATGTTGGACTGAATAAGTGAAAAGATCCCAAGACCAAGAGTCATGATAGCTAGTTTCTGGTCTTGACTCTGATAATAAGTAGCTGAGATCATGACCATGCGTTCAAGTTCTCCAGGCCTCCTTATCCTTGTGTGTAGAATGAGAAAGCAAGCTCTCAAATCCCCTCAAACTCAGACCATGAGGTACACAGAGGCCTGCAGGGGCTGGCTCGGGCTTGCACTCACTCAGCAGAGCGAAGGTTGGGCAAATATGAGGCACCAGCAATTCCTTTGCACACCCAGCAACAGTCATAAACAAAAATAGGTTGAAAACCCAGGTAAAAGGTGCATAATAATTTCAATTAGTAGGTAGGCCAGGAGGCCCTCTCCAATGACACTAGATGCAGGTATTGTGAGTAGCAACTGGACTGGCAGGCAGCCTTGCACCCACACTTAACATAAATACAGCATTATCATCCCCCATGAGTTTATTGGGTCCTCTTCACCAAGGTGTCCTAGCCACCAGACTATGATGTACATTCTTTGGCTTATGATGTTTCTTCTGTGAAACAGCACAACAAATGAATTGTCCGAGGAAGGCTGTCCCACCAGCAGAGGCAATTTTGTGTGTGTGAGTTCCAAAGAGGAGTCTCTACACAAGATGGGGATGAGTGGTTTGTAATGAAATCATGGGCATGTTCTAAGGAGACCAGCCAATGTGTCCCAACAGGGGGCCCATGTCTCAAAGCAATCATCTGATTAATTCCCCCTGGGTGGTGGATGTGCTCTGGGTTTTAATGCCCTTGGTTTTCATCAATGGCAGCTTTGTTAGTGTTAACAGAAAGCAAGACAAATGCTTTTGAAATCAAGGTCTGGTGGATGCCTGAATATGTGCCCCTCTCTGAAGATGGTTATAATCTTCAGACTTAAGAATTGAATGAAATTGTCTTTTTTATGAAAAGGCATTTTAGCAACTGGAATTAAGGATCACAAAACCTTTCAGAGGTTTTAACAAGTTTCCCCTCTGGGGATCATTTTCAGTTCTTTTTTAACAGATCACTGATGCCCCTGATCACCGAGGCTCTTAGTGCGGGAGAAGTCAATTAGTGAGGATTTGGACTTGTACTTCCTTTTCCCTTGCCTTTGTGGAAAGTGTCTAGTTACTCTCACACCTTGGCTTGGCTTAAGCAGGTGCTATGGTTTGTGTCCCCCCAAAATTCATATGTTGAAATCCTGACTTCCAAAGATGCTGGTATTAAAAGGTAGGGCCTTTAGGGGTGCTTAAGTCATGAAGGGGGAGCACTCATGAATGAGATTAGTGTTCTTATAAAAGAGACCCCACAGCACTCCCTAGCCCCTTCCACCACATGAGGATACAATGAGAAGTCTATGACCCAGAAGAAGGCCTTCAGTAACACCTAACCATGCTGGACCCTGAACTCAGACTTCCATTCTCCAGAACTGTGACCAGAAAAAGTTTGTTGTTTAAAAGCCACCCAGTCTGTGGTATTTTTCATAGCAGCCCAAACGGACTACGAGAGCAGGTCTGACAGGAAGGGTCTCTGTTTCAGCTGTGGATCTTTGCTGGAGTCTGTATCTTCTGGGGGTTGGACAGACCGTCCCACTGCAGTTAGACAAATAAAAGGAAAAATAGATAGTCTTGCTCTGAGATACCAACACCTGCACACACACACACACACACACACACATACACACATGCATGCACATGTGTGTCTGTATCACTTGTGAATTTGTGCTGAGTTAGCTTGCCTGAGTTGATTAACCTTTCTGAGCCTTGGTTGTCTTGTTTATAAAATAAGAAAAATAAAAGGGCCAAATCATAATTCTGTTTCAAGGATTGATGGGGGAAAATGTACATCAAGCACTTACTTAGCACAACACCTAGAATAATTCAAAGTGTTCGGTAATTATAACAATAACAATAATGAAATGTAATAATAACAATAATGAAATCTCCTCTTTCCCGACAAAGAAGCTTCAGCCCCTCAGCACTCTACAAAAAGTCAGAGCTGACTCCACTTGGACTTTTCCATCAGGTTCCCTACGAGGCAGAAGTACAATGTAAGTTACAGGCTTTTCATATCTGTCGTTGCAAATAAGAACTGGAATTGAGATCATCTGCAGTTGTCTGAGTTTGAGGGGACTTGCCTTCTCATTTTACAGATGAGGATACAGAGGCCCAGAGACCTAGGGCACCTGGGCTAACTTACTAAGACCAGAGACTAGCTATTATGACCCTTGGTCTTGTGATCTTTTCATTTACCCATTCAACATTTGTCAAGTGCTTAAATAAGGCAGTTCTTTGAAGAACTGGGAAAAGGGTAAGGGCTAGAGTCCCTGCTCTCAGTGGTCTTTGTTGCTAAGATTGCAAGAAGCACTGGGAGCTAATATCAAAGGGAGAAAGACTTCCGGCTGCTCAGAGAGAGTGTCTCCCCATGGTTCTCCTCCCTCCCGGAACGCAGCTCAAACCAATCCAGCACAAATCCTGAGAAGCAATCGGCAGCGTGCACAGGACCGAACCAAGGCCTCCATGCTGAGGCCTCTGCTTCAGGCCCTCCTTCCTTCTGAGTCCCTCTCTTTCTGACTGAAGCGTGCATGTTTTTGCTCCACTAGTCAAAAAGCCTTAATTAACAAGGGACCAATAGTTTCATAAATCTCAAAAAATGATCAATATTTACCAGATACCCTCTCACTTGTATCCCTATTAGGTGAAACAAGAGAAAGACTCCCAATGACTGTTACTCTGGAACTCACAGTGTACGATTTACTGAAACAAACACTGGTTACAAAGATGCCGCCTTCACCACCATTTTAGAAGTGGGACTTTTCATGCCCAGAGCTGCAGAAGGTATGGATGTCATGCTAAACGTGACAGTTGCAGTGTGGGAGTCGCCCCTGATTCAAACACAAGCACTAGGGACACGGGGATCTCCTTTGGGCTTGTTCACTGCTGCACCTCCAGGGTCCAGAATAGCACCCAGACATCATAGCCAATAAATATTTAGTGAATGGATAAATGAACCAAGTATGAACAGTGGAGTCAAAGAACCATCTAGTGAGTTTGGGCAGTTACTTGCCTTCTCTGTCTGCACCCAGATTCCTTATCTTGAAAAAGATTGTAATTGTTGTGAGGATTATTGGTTTCATTGTATAAATCTGTTTAAAACAGTGCTGATCAATATGAAATATTTTTGAGTAAAGATCTTCCCACCGATTGTACTTTTTCTTTGTCCTCACAGGGGATTGGCAAACATTCAGCAATTTAACAGATATATCTACAATTTATTTTATTTTTAATGTTTATTTTTCTGAGAGAGAGAGAGAGAGAGAGAGAGAGAGAGAGCAGGCAAGGGGCAGAGAGAGAGGGAGACACAGAATCCAAAGCAGACTTGAAACTCTGAGCTGTCAGCACAGAGCCCGACTTGGGGCTCAAACTCATGAACTATGACATGGTGACCTGAGCCAAAGTTGGATGCTTAACCAACTGAGCCACCCAGCCACCCCCTCTAAAATTTATTTTAGTTAAATGATCATATTAGAAAAGTTAGGTGTTTTGTTTTGTTTTTTTTGGTCATTGTTATTTGTTTTTGTTTTGTTAAAAGGTCGGATGCCAATAGGTGCTTGACTTTACTACCATTATTTTATATGAAGTGTGACTTTTGCGTTCAGACCCACATGTGCTACCGAAAGAACCAAGTCACATTTCCACGCTTTTCTGGGGTTGACCCTCCTTTACAAAACTGGGACAACCAACCTCCTAGACATGCTGATGACTCCCTAGTAGTGAGCACTTTGTGGGAAGAAGGCCTCAAAGAGCTTTCCAGATGGTGAGCTGACCAGGCTAGTCTCCTCAAGGCCACTCACCTAGACCCCTCCAAAAGCTTCATTTCAATTAATAGCAAAGTACATATGATCTTTATTAAAAAGAAAGAAAGAAAGAAATAAAGGAAGAAAGGAAGGAAGGAAGGAAGAAAGGAAGGAAGGAAGGAAGGAAGGAAGGAAGGAAGGAAGAAAGAAAGAAAGAAAGAAAGAAAGAAAGAAAGAAAGAAAAACAGCTAGCAAAATGTGGGATACTTAGTGGCTAAGATAGTGGGAGTAACTGGGAGACATGAATTCATCAAGTCTCATAAAATAGCAGTAAAGGCAAGTGGCATCATATTTAGCGTATCAAAGAGAAGAACAGAAAAAGTACTTGAGAACCAGAAATGGGATCCAATTGCTGCCTCCTGGATCCACAGCTTGGGCAACAGCACACCCACCTGAAGTTCTCTATAAAAAGCCAATGCATTGAGAAAACTGTCATTCCCAAATCCAACTGCTGAATATTGATCTGGCCTCGGACATTGTATTAGTAATAACAAACATTTGCACACAAGAAAGTATAGCAAAAATAGCATGGAGTTTGGACCCTGAAAGACGTAAGCTTAAGTACCAATAGTGTGATCTTAAACAAGTTGTTTATCTCAACATCAGTTTGTCCTTTAAAAAATGGAGTCAAGGATGGCACCCCAGCAGTGTTGTTGTGAAAATGATAGACAGTATCTGGAAGCTTCCAGAAGATTGCCTAAGTCATAAGCGGTGCTTAATAAAGGATGAGATGATGACAAGGATGATGATGAGCTTCCCTATTCAGAAAACACGTTCTCAAGTTAAGCAAACACTACCTTTCCCCCAGAAATGTTAGTACTTGTGAAAATTTGAGGTGCTAAAATTTCACAGCTTATCACGGCAGCTTTTCTGGGAGGACCGAATTATAGAAATTAAATTGGCCATATTCATGTGACCATAACTTTAAATGGCCCAAACTAACTATTCCCATCTAAAACAGTTTTTCTTTCCCATCAGCTTAAGACAAACACACACACACACACACACACACACACACACACACACACACGCATGCTTACCCCAGCAATTCATTTCTCATTTTGGTTTGGGATGGTGCCAGTTGGGAAAAGGGTTCAGAGTGTGTTTATTGCCTCTTTGTTCTCAAGCATTTTCTGGGGCCTCCTGGCAGCTCGTGGGTCTGCAGCAAGCAGCAAAGCCCTCCGGGGTTGCAAAGCCCAGACAAATCCCAGGCTCTGACCATTGCCTAGGGCTGGGGTAGAATGGCTGGAAACCTCTGCCCTCCCACCCCAAACTTCTGCTCAGAATTCTGAGCAAACACAGGGCAGGAGCTGAGCATTCGGCCCCCCAGGGCTTGTTCTTACTGGTATTGTTTTGGAGTCTGCAATGCTGCCTCTTGCCAGGCCCCAAACTGGACCTTTCCCCTGATACTGACTGTGACAGATTCTAGAGTCTCTGTTGTTTGGTCTCAGTAAACAATTGTTTGGCAGAATGAGCATGTGTGTGTGTGTGTGTGTGTGTGTGTGTGAAGCCCTTCATACCTGGTCTTCATTAATGACACTAGGGATTGTAGACACCACAGATGCCCTGATTCCAGGTGGCCCATGGGTGCTTTTCCAGAGAAATTACCCAAACAGCACCAGCACAAGCCCCCAGGGCTGACCCCATTTGGGATTCTTACTCTAAGCCTGCAGGTGAAAGAACTGTTCAGCCCAGGCTGAGGCAGGCCATCCTAGTGCTCTCCGCCCCTGCCATGGTTGTGCCACTTAAACCTGTGCTGTCATGGATGTGTTAAAAGGTCATACAGCTCAGTGGTCCAGATCACCACCTTTAGCCTTAGGTCCAAATCTGGCTTTGCCATTTTGGGGAGCTCTGTGACCTTGAGCTAAGCATGTAATCTCTCTTTGCCCCAGTTTCCCCAAATGTAAAGTAAGTGTAAGGATATTAACGCCTACTTGGTAGTGCAGTTGTGAAAATTACATGAGGTGGTGGGTGGAAAGGGCCTGACACGTACTGATAGTAAAAAGTAGAATCAGAACGTAAATTGCCGGAAGACTCAGTACTCCTTACGTGTCTTGGGCTTTGTTTTAGTGAGTTCCCAGCAACTCCCTCAAAAGGTTACGCGTAATGAGTGTGAATTAATATGGGTTTCTGTGGGAGTTGTTACATCACTGATATTTTTTCAGCTTCAAGAATGGTGGGATTGATCAAATAACTAATTGTGAGATGTATTTTAAGTGTCAGGCATTGTTAAGGTGTGGGTCTGCAGAAATAAAAAAGCCTGGGTCACTGTCCCCACTGTACACACAGGATAGGGAGAGACTGAGGTATCTTTTCAGATATTGACAACATCCAGGGTGACTGGGCTATGGCACAGGTATTATAGAATGCTGGAGGCATCAGTGGTTTCCTGGGAGGGTCCACCACGGAGCAGGGGTGGCCATGGAGAAAGGTCTTAAAGAATGAATAGGGACTAACCTAGAAGAGAAAAATGAGGCAGGTGATTCTAGACAGAGTGAATATGCAAGGGCACAAAAGCAGCAAAGAAAATGCCATCTTTAGAGAAGGGTAAATAGTTCTCTGCAGTCAGAACACAACAGGAGAAAGTTGTCTGACAAGACAGACTGTAGGTAAATCTATTCGGCTGTAACAGTTTGGCTTAGGCCACTTGATGAAATAAATCACTGATGAGATGTCAGCCTGGCATGCCATTAACTCTCGATGCTCCCCTCAACCCCAGCCACAGAGGCAGGAAGGCAGTAATGGGAACAGTCAAGGCTTAACTTGATTTAAATGGTTCTCTCAGCTCTTTTTCTGCCATGTAAACAAATGTCTTCTCTAAGTGCAGTTTCTTCATCTGTAAAATGGGAATGGGGTGGGGTGACTCTTCTTCCGTTTTAAGGAACTTCATGCAAATCTCAGTGTCCTCACCCACTGATGAAAATATTCAGGGCATTGTTTGAATAGAGTGTTCAACATACCCTTCTAGAAGATTATACAAAATGACTTGGCAGAAATCAACTTGACTTTTCACACATGGTAATGGACATCTTGAATGAATTTTTCCCACTCTCCTCATGGCCCCATGTGACTTTTCTATGTCACCCTCTGCTCCCACTTGCAGGATGATGAACTATCAAACCTAAACTATTGCTTCCACTTCTGATTCCTCTGAGAAGGGATCTCATATTACGGCTCCAAGGGAGGCAACATTAGCCCAGGTGAAAGTACTTAATTTCCTCCCGTCATCCTCCCTCGTCCTTCTCTCCCCAACCCCCCAAAAACGCAGCTGAAATCTATCAGAGCCTTAAGTGACGAGCCAACGGACCTTGTTAAGTCATCGAGCCCATCGATGAGAGTGGACTGACAACCGGAGGCTTCTTTCCTTTCTGGTCCCAGAAAGACATTCTCTAGATTCTATCAGCAGTGAAATTCTCTCAGTGCCTACTCTGATTCTCTTTCCAAAATCACAGCTTGACTTCCCGAAACCATGGCCAGCCCGTGCTTCCTGCACAAGCTGCCTGAAAATCACCCGTCAGAAAATCTTCAGGGCACTGCCGGGTCTGTGTAATGACAGTCCCACTCTTCACGCGAGGAAACTGAGCCACAGCAAATACAAGGGGCATATTCCAGACCCATATTCTTCAGCAGAAAAGAAAAAAACCTTTAGTGCCATTATTTATGGCTTGAGATCCTGGAGTTCCTTTTTCCAAAGCAACCTCAGGAAGGCAGCACATGTAGTCTGAAGAGTGGGTAGGTAGAGGGTCAGATAACATAAGCTGCAGGCAGATATGTAGATAAATCTGTTTATATTATATATATGCTTATAAATTGTATGAATTTATATATTTACATATTATATACTTATAAAATATAAATACAAATAATATAAACATAAATAAAATATAAACATAAATATTTTAATATATATTTATAAATTTTTATTCATTTATTTATCAGCAAAATCCCACTGACCCAATGGGACTTGACCTGAGTTTCTTACTGAAACCTGTTCCTTCTACCAAAATGATCATAAGAAAATTTTTCACATGAGAAAATGAAAGACTCCAGAGGAAAATGTGTTTTTAAACCCTAGCTAACCAAAAGAGGTTGTTCTTCCTTCTTATTCCACACTTGCGTAAAAGCTCTTGGCTATTTGAGTGTTTGCTTCCTGATTCACAGTTGTCCCTCCCTTTTACTTAGCTAATTTATTAAACACCCCCTCCGCTCTGGGAACCCAGCATCACACAAACAATGGCACAGAGAGGTCTTTAAGAAAACAGACTCAGTGTGCTTAAAAGGAGAAAACACAGTTAAAAGAATTGATTCTGACTAAACTATTGTAGAAACAATGGTGCAACCAGTTTGTTTTCTTCCATGGGCTTTGCCTTGGCTCTGATGTCAGTGGACCCAGCCCTGAAAGCACTTCTTAGTAAAATCCACATACCTGGAGCCTGGGGAGCTGTGTGGAAAGAGAAGAAAGCCTCTGAGGTCTGTGTCCTAGCTCACTTGGGGAAAGCGGGAATAGCACCCACCAGGCAGTGGGTCTTCAAGTGAACAGAGACAGCTCAAACAAAGCCATATGCCCGAGGGGACCAGGAGCCCATAAACCTCCTTCTTATATGCAGACATCCTGGAAACAACCTTGGGACTGCCAAGAAATGGAGACCTGAACCAATTTTACTTGGTTCTTTTTTTTTTAATTCATTTATTTTGAAAGGGAGAGAGAGAGAGAGAGAGAACACAAGCAGTAGAGGAGCAGAGACAGAGGGAGAGAGAGAATCCCAAGCAGGCTCTGTGCTGTAGGCGCAGAGCCTGATGTGGGGCTCAAACTCCCAAACCGTTGAGATCATGACCTGAGCCGAAATCAAGAGTCAGACACTTAACCGACTGACCCTCCTGGGCGCCCTTTACCTGGTTCTTAAGAAGAAAAACTGCTTCCCTGGGTTACACATGAGGCTGAGTCATAGACTGCATGCCATCCTTCTGTTCCCTGAAGTTCAGGGTGTGACCTCACTGTTGACTGACCCCCATAAACCATGTCCCATCCCCTTCTTCTTCACTACCTCCCACAACAGAGGCCACAGCTTAATGTTCTGTCTCTCGCAGCTAGACAGAGCCAGATCACCCCATTTTGCCCATAGAATGCAAGCAGTGGACTCCTGGATACTGCTACCAGAATAAATTTTTTCCAAGAAAAAGGCATCATCTTGGTGAGCACAAATCTTGCCATTCATTCTTCTTGCTGCCTTAAATATGCCACTCTCAGGTATACAGCCACCTTACAACTGACAAATTGATAAAGAAGATGTGGTATATACACAGTGAAATACTACTCAGTGATGAAAAAGAATGAAATATTTCCATTTGCAACAACGTGAATGGAACTAGAGTGTATTATGCGGAGTGAAATAAGTCAGTCAGAGAAAGACAAATTATCGTATGATTTCACTCATATGTGGGATTTGAGAAACACAACAGATGAACATAGGTCAAGGGACAGAAAAATAAGATAAAAACAGAGAGGGAGGCAAACCATAAGAGACTCTTAAATACAGAGAACAAACTGAGGGTTTCTGGAGGGGAGGTGGGTGGGGGGATGGGTTAAATGGGTGATGGGCATTAAGGAGGGCTTTATTTTGGATGCGCACTGGGTGTCATATGTAAGAGATCAATCACTGGGCTCTACTCCTGAAGCCAAGACTACACTGTATTTTAACTAGCTTGAATTAAAAAAAAAAAAAATGTTGGAATTCAAACTTGGGTCTCAGCCACCTCCTAGACCAATCACTTCTTCGGTCCGCAAATTACAGCCAGCAATAAGGAACCAAAATGTTAGGCAGTGAGAAACAGAGAAAAGTGCACTGGGGAGAGATCCGAGCTCAAGTGCTTGCTCTGTCCTGGCTGTGTGGCTTTAGGTTAGTCAGTTCACCTCTCTGAGTCTCTGTGATGTTGTGATTTCTAATATGAAATAAATTATTTGCTTTTTGTCCCATTCCTAAACACTCTTGGAATTTCCTAAGTGATGGGAGTCATAAAAGTATCTTTTTTTTGTTAATGAGGTGACTTTTAGAAAGGCCCTAGGTAATCTAACGATGGGAGCTAGGGGAACCCACCCCGTAATTAAAGGGTTGGAACTTTCAGTTCCCATCCCCTGACCTCCGGGAAGAAGAGAGAGGATAAAGATTGAGTTCAGTCACCAGTGGCCAACAATTTCATCAATCATGGCTGTGTAATGAAGCTTCCATAAAAACCCAAAGGATTGTAGGGCACCTGGGTGGCTCAGTCAGTTGGCCTCTGATTTCAGCTCAGGTCATGATCTCATGGTCTGTGGGTTCAAGCCCCATGTCGGCTCTGTGCTGACAGCTCAGAGCCTGGAGCCTGCTTCGGATTCTGTGTCTTCCTCGCTCTCTGCCCCTCCCCCGCTTGCGCTCTGTCTCTGTCTCTCTCTTAATAATAAATAAATATTAAAAATTAAAAAAAAAAAACCAAAAACTAAAGGATGGGATTCAGAGAGCTTCTGGGTTGGTGAACACCTGGCAGTGCAGGGAGAGCGATGTGTCTGGAGAGGGCATGGGTGAAGCTCTGTGCCCTTTCCCTGTGCTTGCCCCGTGCATCTCTTCTGTCCAGCTCTTCCTAAATTATATCCCTTTATAACGAACTAGCAATCTAACAAGTAATCTAATAACTAGCAATCTAACAAGTAATCTAATAACTAGCAATCTAATAAGCAATCTATAAGTGTTCTTGAGTTCTGTGAGCCACTCTAGCAAATGAATCAAATGTAAGGAGGTCATTTGAACCTCCAACTTATAGCAGTTGGTCAGAAGCACAGGTAACAATCTAGACTTATGATTGGCAACTGAAGAAGGGGGCAGTTTTGTAGGACTGATTCTTTAACCTGTGGGATTTGACACTATTTCTAGGTAGAGAGTATCAGAACTGAGTTGAATTGTAGGACACCCAGGTGGTTGGTGTGGGGGGAAATCCACATGTTGGACTTGGGTGCAGAATTAGAGTTGCATTTTCCTTATATATGAGAACTAGCCTGGGAAACTTCTGATGTCCATTCCAGTGGTCAGTGTGGTTATGATTCTAGAATATGGACATATTCCACCCCCGTTCCTCCTAATAAGCCACGATATCCTCAAAGTCCTTCTGAACCTACCTGTGACTCTGACTCTATGGAAGAAGCAAGCTGATGCCCCAGAACATCCACGGTTCCATTCTCATTTCTGCTGGACACTAACTTCCGGATGCACTGTGAACGTGGGTCCCAAGGAAAACTTGAGGCAAATTCCCAACCACTAAGGAAAGAGCCCGATGGTGTGGTAGGATTTGTTTCCAAAGATGAGAAGTCAGGTCCTTCCCCACTACAAGTCATTTGGCTGTCTGAGCCCAGGTTTCCTTTGCAAAATCAGGATAGCACTAAAAATCTCCCTAATCCTAGTTCCAGTCGTGGTGACTGTGAAATCATGTGACATAAGGCACCAGGAATTCACTTTTAAAATGATAAATTTGTCATTATCTAGGGTTTAGCAATGTTCAGATAGGCCTGAGTAAAGAAAGTGATTTTATGCCTGGCATGTAAAAAGTTCGCATCTCATTGTATGCAATGCAGAGACGTTTCAAGGCAGGACTATGCTGCTCAGCTGCACTCACTTCCTGGCGCATTATTGTGGGTGCTCCTCCTTTACTCAAACAAACAAACAAAATCCAAAGGCGACAAAACAACACAACAAAGGAGTGAGGGAAAGTACAGAGGAATCTCTCTCCTCAGAGGACAGTTGTTACATACCTCCACATTCACCATCCCACCACCCTCCGTCTGACCTCATGGGCTGCGGCGTAATCCCATTTTTTGAAAAACAACAAATGCTCTGTCCTTATCAGACACCTTCCCAGCATGCTTTGTGATTCATCCGCTTCTTTTAATAGAAAGTATGTTAATGTAGGCACTGATGCTTGGGTCTATGGTCCCCTTAGAGGAAAACATATCAACGTCCAAATATCAAATTGAAACGACTTCAACTTAGGATAGCCAGAAGACCAGGGATTCAGTTTTCCATTCAGAACTTTTCTCTCCCTTTGTTTTCTGGGATCTCTGACCAAAAGGTGCTTGAGCTCCAGAGCTCCGTGGGCAACTAAAGTTTCCATGCTACAGCCCATGTCCGTGGGTCGGAATCCTTCAAAGTGACCGAGGAGGCTTTTCAGAAGCCAAAGGAAAGATGGCCATTTTCCTCCATGAAACACTGCTCTTCCATATTGCCATTAAAAAAGCTGTGCCCAGGGAAAATATCAAAGTGATTTCGTGCTCCTGGGCTCTGATATTGATCTTTTCACTCTCTCGATGGTTCCCATCCGGAAAATAATCTAACCGCTCAGGGTTTGTTGTTTGTTGGAGGCGGGAGATTTCCAATCCCTGCCTCTCTGAGAGCCACTCCACGCACAGGGAGCTGGATACTGTAACAGCACAATAAGACTGACCAGATTAACAACTGGTGCGAGGAAACTGTTGGCAGGGTAGAGCCTGATGTGTAGTGCTGACCATTATGCCTCACACCCCCGTGTGGCCTTGCTCTCCCACTGTGCCATCTCCTCAGACAGCACCTAGCTTTGGAAAAGCCCACCGTTCTCCATGACCACACACAACTGTGGTTATTCAGGCTGCCCATTGTGCAGTGTCCATTGCCTAATAGGAAGCTTTGGTCCTAGCGTGAACCCATTTTCAGGAAAGACACATTGTGTGCAAGAGGAACTAGACATAGTGGTTTGCGCCCAGGTTCAAGACCAACTGCATGGATTCAATCTTATCTCTGCCTCTCACGATCTCTGGAATGGTAGACAAATATCCCTTTTTCTCTCATGGCCTAGCTGTTAAAAAACAGAATGCCAGCACAGATCTCCCTGAGTTGCTGTGAGGGTTAAATTGGCATGAAGCACTAAGAACTGTGCTAGGTATATAGTAAGTACTCAGTAAGTGTTAGCTATTATTATCTTTTTAAATGTGGAAAAAAGAGACAACTACCATTTATTGAGCAGTCCTCTGGTCCAGACACGGGTGCTAAGCACTTTACATTCGTTATTTAATCCTGGTAGCCACTCAATGAGATACAAGTCATTATGCACATTTTTACTGAGCAAAGAGACTGAGTAACTTGCCCAAGGCAACAATGCTAGTGAGTGGTACATCTGGGACAGGATCTGAACCCAGTTTTGTCCGATCTGAAATCCTTTGGGTAGGCCTGTATAGGGGAAGCAGTATTGTTTCAGAGAACTGTAGCTGAATTATGGTGATGACCAACAGCAAAACAAATGTCAAAGAAGGGTGTTAATGCAAGGAGCATCTGCTGGTGGAGTGCAGGGCCCGGCTCAGTAGCTGATGTAAGACAAATATCCTTGGGGCGCCTGGGTGGCTCAGTCGGTTAAGCAGCAGACTTCGGCTCAGGTCATGATCTCGCGGTCCATGAGTTCGAGCCCCGCGTCGGGCTCTGTGCTGACCGCTCAGAGCCTCGAGCCTGTTTCAGATTCTGTGTCTCCCTCTCTCTGACCCTCCCCCGTTCATGCTCTCTCTCTCTCTGTCTCAAAAAAAAAATAAAATGTTAAAAAAAAAAATTAAAAAAAAAAAGACAAATATCCTTTTTCTCAAATATACTAGAAGAAAGTGACAGATGCCATAGGTTGACCAACCCAGCTGTCATTCCCAGTCATGTTCCCCCTTTCCCACAGAATCTCGATTTTAGTAGAGTAACAATGCATCCATCCCTAAGAAATGAGTCATGGCCTCTCACTCCCGTTTGCTAGATACCTTCCTGTCCTTCCTTACGTGGTCAGACACTGGGGATACAAGGGAAATTTTCCTGAGGCTTCAGAAAAAAGCTTATTTCTTAAAGTCCAGAAATCTAGAGCCTAATAAAAAGAAGGTCTTTTGCCCCGGCCTCTTCTTTCTTTAAGCTTGAGATGCTCATGCAATGTCTGGAACTGCAGCTGCCATCTTCAGATCACGAAGCACGAGAACAAAAGCCATTAACTCTGAGAATGGCAGAGAAAGATGGAAAAAGCATGGAAGGATAACCAAGTGACTGAACAAACTCTGAGACTTCTTAACTAAGTAACAAAATAATTATGAGTTCATTCACTCCTAATACTTAGTCAAGTGTTCTGTTCCTAACTGACGGAGGGAAGGAAGTGAACGCTTACTTAGCCTAATCAGGATTAAACTCCTCCGTCTTCGCTCTCATGATCCATGGCTTGTACCTCATTCTGCCTGATGTTCCCAAGGCTGCTTGTTTACACAACTTTCCTCTTTCCCTTTTTTAGCCGACACTACCTCCCCCAGAATCACCCATGCCAAGCTATTTGAAGGAAGGAAGCTTGAATCATTTTTTTATCCACTGCCCCCGCTCCCTAGCCCCACCTGCCATAGTGACTTACTATACCATTCCATCCTGAATCGTCACGTCCATCGCAGACAGAAAGGCCAGCATACACACACATGCACACATGTGTGCACACACATACATACACAGAACCACGTATGTTTATCGACCTGAAGCAGGAATCACGGGGCTACAAGTGCTGAACCCCTGTTCAAGGTCTCAACATGCTGGAAAGAAGATAGAGTGATGAGAATAAGTGGGAAGAAACTGATTGGAAAAAAAAAAAAACAACAACTAGGAAGCATGGGAAGAGGGAGAGCCAGAAAATAAGCCAGCGTGGCAACAGCTCAAGGGCTTGACATGGGCGAGATTTACTGCACTAATATGTTGGGCTGCCTGCCGTAATTAGTTTCTGTAAAAACCGTTATCTCCTAGCTCAGATTCAATTAAATCATATGGTGTTTATTTGAGAGCTTTCTTATTACATGATGGGAGGGCTGGCAGGGCCCCAAGCTCAGCTAACCCACCTGTCCCTCGCCTGGCACAATTTATGTGCCAGTCACACTGTTTTCCGGTGGTCAGGCAGCAAGGAGATGAATGGGTGAGTGTTTGTCCCGACAGAGACACGGGAAGATGCCACGTGAGGCAAGCATGGCCCTGAATGATGTCGTTTTCTTCAAACCCTGAAAAGAAAACACGCACCAGAAATAGTTAACCCAGTGTTTGATCCAGACATTGGTTATCTTATAGTCCCTTTGGGTGGAGGGGGCAAAACCAGAGGGATTGCTTCTCAAAAATCATTTGTTAAGAACAAGCGACAGGTCTGTTAGAGAAGATTCTGATGAGATAGGAAAGAAAAGCATCTTATTCAGAAAATTCATCTGCCTGAGATTTCCTGATCACTGCACAGTTGTGCTTTTGACCGAATGCACTTTCTGTGCCACTCTTCATCGCCTGAGAATGAATAAACATTCCCTCAAAATGCCCTCAGTATGAGACACGTGCGTGTGGTGAGCTCTTGGGAGGAGAAGAGAGTCCCAGTCAGAATGAGAAAACAGAGGTTTCTGCATGACACCATGTTTAGCAGCAAGGGCAGTCTCTTCCTCCTGAAACTGAAATCAATATCAAATTAAATCTGTGTGCTTCATTTCCACGGGTAACTTCTAGACTTCTTTCATAGCCAGTCACGATGTCTTCACCCTCATCTGTTCACTTGCATGGTGCATGAGTGTGTGTGTGTGTGTGTGTGTGTGTGTGTGTGTGTGTTTCTCTGCCTGCAAAGTACATGTTCCCGTAGGAGAGAAACAGCATAACACATCAGCTGCTCCCTGTTACTAAAGAGTTAGCAAGAAAATCATCTTTGAAACTAAGATCTGCAGGAAAGAAGAGTAAAAGATAATTCTTTAATTCTGAAACTCCCCGTGTGCGGCTTATCAGCTCTGTCACCTGGGCCAGGTCTGTTAAGGGAATATTGAACTCGAGCAGAATCTGTCCTAAAATATTAGGCTGAGTTTCTGAGGATGCTTTTCTCTCCTTGTTCTCGTTTTGGTGAGTGATTATTTGCTTTTGTCTCGATCTTCTAATTCCCTCATTTCACGTGTTTGAATCTTTCTAGGAGACGGTGATTCTTTGTGGAGGTTGTACTTGAGAACATGACATAAAATAATAATTTTTTTATTATAAAAGCTTTCCAAAACTTGAGACAATAGAATGAACTTCAATGCAGTTTTTCCCCAGGATAGTTTTTTTTTCTTTCTTTCTTTTTAAAATGTGATTCTTTTCTGCCAATGGGTGGTCCTCACTTTTCTGTGACTATCCTTAAACCCAGCTTTGCTCCTTCCTTGGCTTAACTTCTGCTCTTTACCCGGAAACATGAAAGCATCTCAGTTGTAAAAAGAATCACAGTCAAAAGCAAACCAACAATCCACCAGAAAATATGACATCAGTTAAACGGTAACAGAAGCATTGTGTTTCTTTAAATAAAAGCACACAACCTGTAGCATCAGAAGAAAAAAACTAACATTACTGAGACCTGATTGGATGGTAGACACCTTAAATACATTCAAACAACAACCTGCAATGCAGTTATTATATTTTGTAAGTGAGGAAGCCAGAGTTTGGGGAGGTGAAGTCATTTGCCCAAAGTAACCCAATGACGAGCCAAGAGTGAACCCTTGTCAACAGAACTCCCAGATCTGGCACACTGTTTACCTATTGGCCGTAGAACACATTCCCCGCTACCCCTACATATCTTCACTCTTTCACGCCCCCACCCCCTCCTGTGGTGCCGAGTGCAGTGCATGGGCCGTCCAACAAGAAGTTGATGATAAAGGGCCTGGGAGTGAATGACATCAATCAATGTCCGATGTAAACCCCAATAGCACAGCTCATGTCTCTAGGCTGTCAGACACCCAGCGTGCGGAATGTCCCTGATGACTACTGAATTCCACCATGAGGAAGGGGAGTTCACCATCCCTAAAGGAGAGAGCAGCACTTACTAATTCATTTCAAAATGGTATCCTATCCCACGTGGTCCTGTGCAGTGGCCTTGCTTAGTCCCTTATCCTGTGAGCCTAGAAAAGAGATCTTTGACCTCTTTCCATTTAGAAAAGAGGAAGTTGAGATTATGACTCTAGTAAGGCTGTCTGTTTCATTATCTGGCATTGGAAGAAGCAGAGGATTCAAGTCTGTGCCTGTGTTCTCAGCTTGGGAAACAGCCATATGTCAGAAACACTTACAGTTTCTCACAAAACCAACCTCATGTGCTGGCCCCAGCCCTGACCAGGGGACAGATGGTTTATTCCAGCACATTCAGCCCAGAGGAAAGGTTACTCCTGCCTGTCTCCTAACTATGGTATTGTCTGTTTCATCCCTGTGCTGATTAAGAGTGCAGACTCCACAGCCAGACTGACCCCCAGCTATGCCACTTACTGACTGTGTGACCTTGTGTAATCACATAGTATCTCTGTATTCTCTCTATCAACTGGAGAAGGGATAAGGGTACCTTTACCCTAGGTAATCACGAAGGTTAAATGAGGTACTATATGCAACTTCTTAGAACAGTGCTGACTTTAGTCAAGGCTCTAGATATGATAGCTATTTCTAATGAAATTGTTAATATGGCTCCTGATGAGTTTTAGAAAAGGTAGCCTCCAGAAAGCCTTCCTTGAACCCGCTCAATTCTCAAAAGTACAGAAGAGGCTGAGGGGCACTGGGTGGCCCAGTTGGTTAAGTGACCAATTCTTGGTTGCGGCTCAGGTCATGATCTCCCGGTTCATGAGTTTGAGCCCCACATCAGGCGCTGTGCTGACAGAATGGAGCCTGCTTGGGATTCTCTCTCTCCCTCTCCCTCCTTGCTCACTCACTCTCTCCTCAAAATAAATAAGTAAACAACAACAACAACAACAAAAACAGCCTGAGAAGCCAAGATCTTATGGCAGATACTCAAAATGTGAAGCTGTGTGCTAAAAGGCAAGGAGCCCTGAATTAGACATTATCCCCCGTCTGCCTACATGAGCCATAGGACCCCACACATATCACAGGACCTCCTTAGACCTCCTCATTCCCACCTGTCATGGATAGAATTATGTCAAACCAAAATTCATATGTTGAAACCCTAACCCCCAGTGTGATAGCTTCTGGAGATGGGAACTTTGGGAGCTAATTAGGGTTAGATGAGATTACAAGTGTGGGGCCCTCATGATAGGATTAGTGCCCCTGTAAGAAGAGACACCCGACAGCTCTCCATCTCTCTCTGTTCTATGTGAGGACACAATCAGAAAGCAGCTGTCTACAAGCCAAGAAGATGACCATCCATGCTGGCACCTTGATATTGGACTTCTAGCCTCCAGAACTGTGAGAAAGTAAATGTCTGTTGTTTAAGCCACACAGTCTGTGGTATTTTGTTATGGCGGCCAAGCAGACTAAGATACTACCTGCACCTGAAACCAGTCATTCTTACAGCTCCTTCCCCGCATGCTAGCAGAGGGAGGGGTTTTCACATAGTCAGGGGGAGGGTCCTGCATAAGATTCCATTGCAGAAAGGGCTCCAAGGCCAGTAATTAAAAACAAAAAATTTTAAGTGTATTTATTTATTTTGAAAGAGAGAGAAAGCCATCATGGGAGGGGCAGAGAGGGAAAATCCCAAGCACACACCATGCTCTCAGCACAGATGAGGCCAATAATTATGTAAGGACCACTACAATAGGTGATTGCAAGGACCCCTCTCCATCTGGCAGAGCTTCTGCAGAATCCATGTGTAAGAACTCTTAGCTCCATTGGCTTGGAACTCCTCCTAGAGAGTAGTTGGAGTAGCATAGAACACTGCCAGAACACACACAGTAGTTCACATAACTTAGTTTTCCATGGAGCTGATGCTTTCCCTTTCTTATGTCATCAGTTTGGCAGGAAATCTTCCTGAAATATACTACATACATCACCTTCTTAACACATATGTGCGTAGGGGTGTCTGGGTGGCTCAGTCAGGTAAGCGTCTGACTTCAGCTCAGGTCATGATCTCTGGTTCGTGAGTTCAAGCCCCACATGGGGCTCTCTGCTGACAGCAGAAAGCCTGCTTCAGATCCTCTGTCTCCCTCTCTCTCTGCCCCTCCTCTGCTCTCTCGCTCTCTCTCTCTCAAAAAATAAACATTTAAAAAATACGTGTGTATATATGCATATACATTTAGCTTTTCTTGACGACATGTGGGTGTCATTCTGAACACCAATAAAACAAGACCTTCAGTGGCTTTTGAGATATGCAATACTCTTTGCCTCCAGTATCATTTGGGGGTGCTAAAGGACCCCAACCTACAGTCCTACTAGATGTTATTCTCTGTGTTGACTGTAACCAGTTGCCTCTGCATAATGCATTGTCTCACTGGTTTTTAGTGAGGAGGTCCTCAGAATGGCTTCACATCACTCACTTGGAATAAAATGCACGGACCTTCGGAGCCAGCTATTGTTCCCGACGGCCCTTATACCTTCCCCTAACTAGACTTGCACCTATGGGTTCCCCTCCCTGCTACGACGTGGGGTGCTGGTGATCTAACTGCCAGGTTGTGGACACTACTGTAGATGGAACTGCTCTGAGGGCCCAAGAACTCAGCGATGTCAGAATGGGACATAAAGTACTGGAAATGGAGAGGCCTGCTATGGATGGTTGTAGACTACGTGATGACCCAATGTGGGAGCCAGACACTGTGGGAGGACCCTGACGGTCAGAGGAGCCAGAAACATTTCTGTCGACGTCACACACTGGGGGCACTTTCGAAGCAGTTAAACAAATGTATTCTGAGTACACTGAGAAATGGAGGATTGAACTGAGAACGCTCTGGGAAGCCTCGTGACCAGTCGCCATGACCGCTGCGGGAGCCATGACACTGGGCTCCCGACTGAGAGCCTTCCTGCACCAAGGTGATTTGGGTCCTCTTCGCCCCCTTAGCAAGGCCCTGTTCAGATGAATTGTCTAAATGGTTGTTTCCATGACAACGACTGAGTCTCAGAGGGCCAGCATCAGGAGGCAACGACCATGCCGGAAACAGACCTGAAATTTGCTCCTGATGGAGCCGAAATGAGAGCGCTCCAGGCAGGAGAGCGAAGCGAGGGGGAGGGGGGCAATCCGTCACAATCCATCAGAGCAGCTCTGTTTCCCTGCCAGCCCTTCTCAGGGAAATCCTGTCACCGTATTCCTTCACACACCTCACCCCGCTGCTCGAGTTTCTCAGCAGGCTGTGGGAAATGGCTTATGTATACAGTTCTGACTTGATATTTCTTCCCCGCCGTAACCGTCAGAAAAGCTGCACTGCTGTGTCTCAATAGGCTTGAACAATCATAAAATTCCCATTGTTTCGCCATTGCCTTCTCGACCTTCACCAACAGAGGATTATGTGTAGGGAATCTACCTCATTTCCTTTTATTTTGGTTTTGATTCCTTTACTTTGGGAAAAGTCTTTGTTTCTTTTCAAATGACTTTTGGTTGGAACAGTGAATTCCCTTTGTTGAGACTCTGTCTCAATTTCTCTCTGTCTCTCTCTAACGTTACTCATTTTGTTGCCCCGGAGACGAGATAAAATTCACAGCTCTCTTTTTTTCTCTTCTGTCTCTGTGGTCAAAACTGCATGAAATTTTTAAAACTTGAAACAGAGAAAATGACCATTTCTTAATTCCAATATTTTGTTTTTCATCTTTTGTTTATTCAGCTTAGAGCCTCAAGGTCAGGTTAAAATTAAAGTCACACTAAATTGCTCTGGTTTGTTTTCCCAGTTCCAGAAATATCTTCTTAGTCAATCCCTCACCAGGAAGTGATTTCAAAAATACATTAAAACTGATCATTCATTTATGCACACATTTAGTAAATTCTGCTGAGGGCCTTCTACGTGCAGATAGTCTGCTGGATGAACAAGACTCTATCTTTGCCCTTTAGGAACTAATTAGGGCCGAAAAGGGGATGACAGAGAAGGCAATGAGAATATATGATAAATGCTGTAATAAGAGTGCATGATGGGGTCTGAGGGAGCAGAGGAGGAGCCCCTAATTCAGGGCTGAGAGGAAAGGGGGAAAGAGGTATAGAGGGGAGAGAGAGTGACCAAGGCTGTCCCCCAAGAGAAGAAATTGATGCTGAGCAAAGGCTTATAGGACAGTGGCACTTAAACTAGTTTGGTACTCAGTGAAGTGCCCAGAGAAGTGCCCAGCTAGTTCAGGGAATGTTTCTTGAATCAAGGGGTAGGAGTAGAAAGTATTCTAGGAAGGAATAAAATATATAAAGTCATAAAGGCCAGACAGAGCATGGAATGTTTGGAGTCCCCAGACCGTAACGATGAGAAACTTAGGAAGTGCTGCCCACATGGCATGATTAGACCCTCCCTCTGAGGTGATGGGGAAGAGCATGAAAATATCAGACAGAAGGAGCAGGTCAGAGCTACAGCTGGGGCCAAGAATTGTCCTTGAAAAACGCCTCAAGCTGCCTAAGTTTTGAGAGGGTGCTTGCATTTGATACGAGGGAGGGAAAGTTGAAGAGAAGCTCCCTCAGTTCACGGGTCTGACAGATGGCGACACCCTGGAGCCGCTGCTTCTGGACATAGGGCCAAATCGCCCGGGGGTAGTGGGACAGAGATGATGTGGTGTGACAGCTGAGTCCAGCACAGAGGCCTGGGCAGGGTTTCCCAGCTTAGGAGCGTTAGTTCAAGTTTTGATCTTCAGAACAGCCACATAAATCAGAACCCAGCATAAGGGGGAAGGTTGCTTTTCCACATGACATGAAAGAGCACCATTCAGGGCAACATCAAGGGAAGATGGGGCCACTTGAGGGTGGGGCTCACACAGGTTCCCATGTGTCCAGGGATGCTTCGAAATACTGCCCGCTGTATTTTCCCGGTGACTCTTCGTTGCCCCCTACTCCACAGCTCATCTGCCATTAAAACTGCACCGTGCTATGGACACATACAGCCCCAAGAAGGGGATATGCTAACTGGAGAAAAAACACCATTGTTCTTGATGTGAATTCCAAATTGTATTTCACTCTAAAGGCAATAGACTTTATAAGACTGTTAAGAGAAAGCATTTTATCAGGACTCCCAAAGCTTTTATCTTTTTTTTTTAACAGAAAGACCCCAAAGCTCTTTCAGCTGGCCATCTGTATCAAGGCCTGAGAGAAGGTAGGGAGTGATATGAAGGTGATTCCTACCCCACAGGAAGAAGAGGAGCCAAGTTAGGACTGTGGCCTCCCTCTCCCATAACCTCCCCTCCCTCTTCTCTTACTCCAACCCTGTGGGTTCAGAAACCTGTCTGGAGGTGCTGGATGGGAACTGCAGACCATGGACTCCAATGGTAACAGGAGGGGCCTGGGAAAATAAGGTGGCCTCACAGCGCCCTCCATTCCCCTGCATGCATGGTGAGGGAAGGGGGCCCTGGGAGCCTGCACTTCCCCCCAGGAGAGCAGAGTCATCTGGGGCACTAAGCAAGGCCTGTCACAGAGAAGCCAGGTAATGGATAATACATGAAAAGCAGAATGAATGGACAAATGGATGGCTGGATGGATAGATGGATAGACAGACAGATGGCTTTGCAGTAATAAGTCAGAAACCCAAGTCCAAAGGTGGATCAGAAATGAAAGGCCATAGCAAGGGACTAAGGGTAAAACGCTGTCAGAGGACACCCCCGTGGTTTCTCTCAATGACTTGTGCATCGTTGACACCTGTTGTCATGGAGGCAGACAGCCCTGTGACAGCCCCCACGGAGGGAGGAGAAATGCCCTGGTCTCAGACTTCTAACAAAGGAAACTTCTCATCAGTCACTTGGCTGTTACTCTCTCTCTCTCTTAGGATAAAATTAAAACCCACAAAGACTATAAAGGCATCTATTTTTATATGACCCTTCTGCCATATAACCATGGGTTGAAAGTACCATGAGAAATGTCATTTTTAAATCCAGAAAGTAGGGCTACATGGAAAGTACCCAAACACAATATAAAACCCTTGTTTGAGAAAAACAACAAAAAAAGCTATTGTTGCTATACCCTCTAAATCTTCACCTATCATGACCTTTTGAGTATTTACCTATAAACAAATACTAAGCTCTATTTACATCCACACAGGAATTCCCCAAGGTAGTAATAATGTTCTCCAAATCCCTAGTCAAATTTCATTTAAATGGAATGGTCCAGACAAAACCACGCACTCTGTGTTTGGCCCCTACACTCTGCCAGAATTCAATGTTCTTGCCAGAAAGCAAATACACTGTTGTTGTGATTTCATCCTAAGATTCCTGTGCCACTTTTCATATTTCAGTGTTTCTGAGAAGAGCCACACAGACCACACCAGATCCGGTTTAGTTATGGAGGGGCGCAGGCAAAATGTGCTTCAACACCGCCTCAATTACTGAAAGTTCTTTGTTGAAGTCAAATCCAGATGAACCAAAATGTGCTAGGGAGAGAATCGCTTCGTATTTCCAAAGTGAAACAACCAAGGGTGACCCAGAAATCCCTTTTTGTTTCAGTATTCTAAACATTTGTCCTAAAAAATAGAAATACAAAAATAAAAATATCTTACATCTGAGTAACCATAAAGAATATGCACATTCGACCTTTTCTTGATGATTTAGAGTCTTGCTTGCATTAGCATCCTGAGCACCCACGAGCACTGTCTGGTAACAACATCCCGGCCCATCCATTACAAGTCAGGAATAACTGGGAGAAGAGTAAAGTTGTGAAGGGCATGAGCTCTGAAGCCAGCGTGCTTGCTTCACTCCTGGCTTTGCCCTTTACTGACTATGCGATCTTAAGCATCTCTGGGTCTCAGTTTATCTGTAAAATAGGAGAATAATAACGGTACCCACCTCTCAAGGCTGTTGTGAGGATTAAATGAGTTGGTGTGTGGCAGGTGACAAGTGTTAGCTCCATACCAGGTTACCTGGTTTGCCACTGTCACAACCTAGGGGTTTCAGGGGCTCCCGGGGGGAAGAGAACCAGTCCTTGGCCGAGGACTGAGACCACGGTCTCCTTCACATCCCACCACCGTGAGTTCTGAAACTTGGCCGTCAGCTTTCTTCTTGCTCCATCCCCACCTATCCAAGCATCTGTGGTCCTGGAGACGTAGATGCTAGAAACAAGAAGACATCAATTGCCCTCACAGAGCCCCCTGGAAATTGCATCTCTAAAATAAATACCGTTATCCAGGTGAGAGTGAGTTTGCAAAGTTAAATTGAGCTTTCCAAGAAATATCACAATTGCATAGGGGCACTTGTACCCCAATGTTTATAGCAGCACTTCCAACAATAGCCAAATGATGGAAAGAGCCTAAATGTCCATCAACTGACGAATGAATAAAGAAGATGTGGTTTACATATACAATGGAATACTACTTGGCAATGAGAGAGAATGAAATCTGGCCGTTTGTAGCAACATGGATGGAAGTCGAAGGTACTATGCTAAGTGAAATAAGTCAGGCAGAGAAAGACAGATACCATATGTTTTCACTCATATGTGGATTCTGAGAAACTTAACAGAAGACCAGGGGGGTGGGGAAGGGGGGGGACGTCACAGAGAGGGAGGGAGGCAACCATAAGAGACTCTTAAGTACTGAGAACAAACTGAGGGTTGATGGGGGGTGGGGGAGAGGAGAAAGTGGGTGATGGGCATTGAGGAGGGCACCTGTTGGGATGAGTACTGGGTGTTGTATGGAAACCAATTTGACAATAAATCATACACACACACACACACACACACACACACACACACATATACATATATATATAAAAGAAATATCACATTTGTTTATTTATATTCACTCCAACTCTGCACAATGATTCCAAAATTCAATCTCAGTACCTGTTGGGGCTTTCTGACCTACCAGGGGCATACCAAGAACCAAATGGGTCTCTTGAAGTCCTAGTTCCTGGTATTTCCTAGCCCATGCCAGGGGCAGAAGAAGCCAATTATTACTGGGGCCGAGGTCCCCGTTTCCTGGCCTCAAGCACCCTGAGAACTCTACACAACCATTCCTGCCCTAGGCCTCACCGCTAACCTGGGGTACGGACAGAGAGGAAGTGAGGGCGCCATGACTCAGCTGGCTCGCCCACCTCCACCAGCTCCCCAGTCTCAGGATAGCTCCCCCTCCCTCTCAACTGTCAGTTGCACACCCCCCCCCAAAGATCCTCCTCCTCTCTCTGCTGCCTCAGGAGTTCATCGTCCAGCAACCCTAAATAACCTGTCTACTTTCTCAGAACAAGAAAGCTGGGATAAAATAAGTGACGCATAACAGTGTCTCCTTCAACTGCATTCTTCTATCGCAGCCCAAACAAAGCACAAGTTAATATCTTAATACATTATCTTGACACACAAGCTTTGTGTGTTGCTTACTAATCGTTCTCACGAATACTAAATGCAGCCACATAATTCTGGTGAACTGAGGACTCTGGTTATTAAGGTTCTGTTAATCATGCTTTGAAGTGCTTTATTTTCAGTGCACAGGCAAGAATCCTAACTGCTTATGGTGTCTGGCCAGCAGAAAAGGCTGGTCTTGTTCTTTAAAGAGTGACAAACATTACCAATACCCAGTTTGGGGGCAGATATACCAGAAATGTATGTGTCTGTTTGTACACCCAGAGGCAGCTCCCCAAAATGTGGGATTTTCAGCACAGGCAGCTTCTGTGGCCCTCCACATGCCGTCTTCATGGCAGACTGCCAAGAACCCCACCCATCTGGGTTATTGCACAGGAAGGACAGGGCCACAGATGCCAGCCATCAGAGCTGGAGGGGCTCTTGCGTCCTGCCACGACGCTGAGCCCACTCCCTGTCCCTGTCGCCAGAACCAGCGGTGGGCACACAGGGACAGGGAGGAGGACAGCAGGGGACACAAGCCAAAGTGAGGCCTCGATGAGAGCCCATCCCGCCTGATCTAACAATCTCATGGCTCCAGTTCATAGACCTTAATAATCTCCAAACCAGATTCATATGCATTATCTCTTTTGAGCCTCACAGTGCCACAAAACAGCTTCCTTATCGAGGAGACATCCACGACAGGCTGTCATTTATATTCACTCCAACTCTGCACAATGATTCCAAAATTCAATCTCAGTACCTGTTGGGCCTTTCTGACCTACCAGGGGCATACCAAGAACCAAATGGGTCTCTTGGTCCCAAGGTCACTCAGATAGAATGGGAGAGAATGACGCAAAAACGTGGCCTCCCAACTTGTGGCTGGAGAGATGCTTCCTTCCCCCAATGACGATGCCTCTCTTACATAAAACTCATCACAGTTGAGAAAACATTTGCATAGCTATTACATCATTTACTCCTCTCCACCAAATCTAGGAAAGCAGTATTATCACTTCACGGGCAACAAAGTGTCAAATTGGTGATTTGCTCAGGGTGATAGACATAGCCAGTAAACCAAAGAAGGATCGTTGGTCTTCTTATCCTTTCCTCCTTCTGCTACCTCCTAGCTGCCTTTCCGTGAGCCTTTGGCTCTATTCCTTTGCCAGTTGGCAGCCAAAAACATCATCCCCCAGAATCAGGATGAGTGCTTGACGTCAAATATGTGTCTACTCTGTACCAGGCATTGTGCTTATTTTGAGGATACAAAAGCCAATGAGAGATGACCCCTAGTGGGGTTCCAGGACCAGCGGGGGAGACAGACTGGAGAACAAATAGTATGCTATCAGCCATTAGTGCTGTGATAATAGCATGCACAGGTGCTCTGCATATTCAAGGTGAAGGAAATGCATTCTTCTTGCCTGGGAAGTGGGTGGAGGTGATACTGAAGCTCTCCTGGTGTTACCCAAACACAGGAATTAGCTGACATACAACAAAAGGACAAAAACTTACCTCCAGTGGTTTATTGAGACTAATGAAAATAATAAGGGAAGGAGAGGAAAGTGATCGGCTAGACTACTGATCCTTTCTATTCTTAACACTTTAATTGAAATTGTCCTGAGTCATGCTTATTACGCTTGACATTTCTTGGAGCCATAACAGGTAAAAATCCTCAGCAGCCAAGTTGTTTGTCTAAATTCATCCTGGAATGCATGCCACAGTTGCCATGAGATCCCATGCAAGGAAAATGAAAAGGGCAAATTTAGAAGCAGATGACAAGTGTCAGGTCCTGGCATTTCCAAGAAGCTTGTGAAATTCTGTCCTGTTTACTCGAAGTCTAATCTCCCTTCCCAAAGCCTATCCCCCACACAAGGATGAGAGGGGTGCTCACACTGGAGCTGTTACTTCCTGCAGCTTTCGGTTGAGGACATCAGCCCCGCCTGCCCCCGGGGTGCCCGCGGGGATGCTGGGCAGCCCAGGGCCTTCTGAAAGGCTGGCATCACCAGTTCCCTGAACGCAGCATTCCAAACAACACAGTGACAAAAGAAAGCCAAAATGGTGTAGGCATAATACATTGTTTACGCAGCGCCCTGGCCCTCGGTCTTCTTAAGCAGGTGGCTTTATAGGAAAAGACCAGAGACAGATGCAGAACAAGACCTCAGACCAGCCCCTTTCTAAGGCCGGGCTCATCTTCCTAATGGGACAACACATGCCTGGTGACAGAAAGCTAAGGAGGATGGCAGGATTCTTCCCAGCGCAGGCACAAAGAGTAGAAAGCTGCCTCCAGATTGTTACTTCCCCCAAAAGGCCAGGTGTTAACATTTTAAACAGCAGGGTCAGTGATCCTCTTGGTAGATATCTATTAACAAAGTAAGTTTTTATTCCTACTGGCACTCAAAAAATCCTTTGCATTTTGAAACTTTTTAAAGACGTGGCTATGTTAGGAAATGCTGTTTTGTAACCTTTGCTGAGCTCGGATCCAGGCCACAACATTTTCCGCTAAACTCCCCAGAAGGGATCATTCCCTTCTCACCGTTTGGCCGGCCTCCCCAGGGTTACACCCACACAGAGCAGCAATCTAATTTTCATCTGGTCAACCCCTGGGAGCTATTTTGGGTTTGGCCTGCTTTTAATCCACTTTTCCTGCCAGTGTAGGCTCACCCCTCTACTCTCCTGGGACTCTCGACTCTAAGGAAACGTTTGAAAAATACAGACTTCCCATAGGGCAGAAGTCAGTGCCCAGCTCAGCCAACAGGGCTGCCAGGAGGTGCTAAGTACCACCCAGAGTGCCTCTGGGGAGAGACAGGAAAGGCAGGAGCTGGCCTCCCACCCTCAGCTCTCCGGGCTTGCACTCCCTCCCCTTTCTGCCCCCAGCCTTTGGCTCACTCCTGCAGTATCCTCAGCGCACCATGCTACGTGTCTGACCCTCTGCTCGTGTCTTATTTACTCTACGCCTAGAGCGCGCGCACATTTGTATAGCTAATTCCTGTTGGTCCATCAAGGCCTCTTCCCGTCTCCAGGGTGGCTCAGGTACTCCTCCTCCA
This sequence comes from Acinonyx jubatus, assembly GCF_027475565.1. Taxonomy (NCBI): domain Eukaryota; kingdom Metazoa; phylum Chordata; class Mammalia; order Carnivora; family Felidae; genus Acinonyx; species Acinonyx jubatus. The sequence continues at coordinate 26,084,629 of NC_069380.1, read as the reverse complement.
CACTCCTGTAGACTCCGCCCCAGTAAGGCTAAGACCCCACCTTACAGAGCTGGACCCTTTTCTGGTCTGTCTGCCACCTGCTCCTGCCAAATTGCGAACTCCTTCAGGGTAACCACTGTGCTTTGTTCACCCCTGCACGCTAAGCTCCAGGCACGTGGTCCATGTCCCATATGCCTTTGCCGAATTGAATTTAACTGAGCTAGAAAGGTGTTGGCAGGACAAGATGAGAGACAGGAAAAAGAACTGGAGGAAGAGAAAAGGAAAGAGAGCATTTGGTGCAAAGTGAGAAGGCATCTCCAAACTCTACCTCGTCTATCATGCTTGATCTTGTATGTGGACTAAAACCAAGCTGACGATGAGTCAGGTGGAAATGATGATACTATTTCTCACCTCTGCTACCTAGGGAAAGGGTCCCCAAGATCATTGTCTCCAGGGGCCAACTTAGGTAACATCAGTGTGAAGAAGTAGGCCAGATGTTAACCAGCAGGGAGTGGTGGAACCATAGAAACATGGGAGAAACTCTCACCGGACCAGACATTCATATCCAAACATATTGGGCCAAGCAGAGCCAGCCCATGGATCTGACGTGGGCTCAGATGGCCAGAGCAAGAAGCACAGTGCTCTGCATCCCAAAGGACTGGCATGAAAACACAACCTGTTTCCCCTTACTTTTCTATATTTTACTTATTTAAGATGCATTCGACGGTGTCATTAATAACAGTGTCTTAACTACATGGAACTACCATTTAACACACTGTTTCTGTGGGGAAATGTAGCTCAAGTTCTAACTCTAAATGTGAGGCATGCCCTAGCACCCTGTCTTTGGTGATGACAGCATCCATTGTATCAACATCTGAGGGACAGAACTCCCAACAGGGAGGCAGTCCTGGGCACAGGAAGCTTAGGTTCTCTCCATACCTCTGTACCTATCTCTATATTTCCTCTCATACTCGACACAGCAGACATACCAAAATATCTATTTATAAGAGCCACATTATCCCCATCCCCTTGCCCACTGTATGTCATTCTATGCTCTCTGCCCCACCTTCACCTGGCTCTCTCCTTTTCATTCTTGAGGTCTCTGCTTTCCTGGACCCTCCCCCAGCTAGGTTAACTGACACTCCAAATACTTCCAGAGCACTAGGGACTTTCCCTAGCACAGTGCTTATTCACACCAGAGTGTAATTGTCATTTGTGGTCTGATCTCCACAACACTGGCAGGTGGAGGGCATGGTTGTATCCCCAACATCTGCCCAGTGTCACACACTTAGGGGTCAGCATTGAGTGGACGAGCAAATGAATCTGTGAAAGAATAAATGAACAAAGTGGATAAAGCAAACATTCCAGCTAAACGTCTGGCCAGGTATTCTCAAATGGATCACATAACACAGTCCCATATAAGGACAGAAACAAATCTTGAATCTGAAATTCCCCATACCTGCAAGGTTCAATGCATACTTCATCTTCACAATAACCTCCTTGACATAAGTATTATCATTTTTCTTTTACAAAAAAAATGTGAATTGCAGATCAGAGATACTGAACAACTTGCCAAACATTATACAGCTGGTAAATGGCTAAGCCCCAAACTCCAACCCAGATCCACTGACTATAAAACCTGTATTTTCCCACCACACCAGACTGGTCAGACGTTCAGAGATCATTAATAGAGAGGATAAGTGTGCTGCTGCCAACATTCTTAGCCCTAATATTCTAGGCTCACAAGGTTGAGTCAACTCTTAGAAGATGTCAATTCCCAGAGCAGATTTTGGATCACAGCTGTTATGATTAGGCACATTAACTTCAGGTAGAAGCTTCATTTCACTAGCCTGGGACTTTTATGAGCATGGAGCATTCCCTCTACCTGCTGTCCTAGACTGCTCTCTCCCATTTCCCATTCTCATTTTGCACATTTTAAAGAACGGACGACCTTAAGCCACATCCCCAAATCTTCCTAATTAAAATGCTAAGGCAACATTTATCATCATATTTTGGCAAATATAAGCATGACAGAGACAGAGACAGTCAGGAAGGGGGAAAGAAACAGAAAGAAAAAGCAGGGTTATACACAATAAGCTTTTAAAATACCCTATTCGGTAGAGGTGTAACAATGACGCACATGACTAGAGAAAAGAACAAGATGGAGGAAGCTCTCTGGCATTTTGTACCTTATAAAGCTACTGACTAAAACAATCCTTAAAGTCACGTAGTATTAAGTGACAAGTAGTTTAACTACAGTAGGATGAGTCAACCACTGCATATTCCATTCTATTTTAGCATTGAATCCTAAGATGATTCAGGCTAACCATGCCATTTCCCAAACTGATTTAAAATCAAATCTTCACGTGGAAGAGGGGGAATCACTGGACTGCAACCCAAGTGACAGCCAGTCTTCATAAGAGTCCAGTTGAGGGTCTATAAGACCCTGAGACAGCTGCGTGGAAAGGACCCAGGGCTGTTCACCCTGGCTGATGTGGTCTTTGAAAATGGGCCAGCAAGGCTCACAGAGAAAGAAAGCAGACCTTTTCAGAACTCAGCAACTCTGCACAGTGACATAAGACATAGACAAGGACTGTCGTGTTGAGTTTGCAAATGTGATTTTTACCACACTAATGAAAATAGTTCCGGTACAACCTATGCCACCTACCAGTTCATCCAGTTTGTTTTGGAGGAGAGGCACTTTTATGTCTAGCCTCCATCAGGCAGAAGGCTCATTAAAAGCAAGTAGCATTGATGGCAAATTCACTGGTGTTTTCATGGGGGCAATGGCAACACACTATGGGTAAGAGAGGGATTATCTCTACCAACCAACATACCAAGACAAACTTAGACCATGGGGCTCCAGATAAACTATCCATTGCTCAAGACAAGAGGCAGCCTTTTGTAAGAGAAATATTTACAGCTGGAGAGCCATGGTCTTAGAAAGAAAATGTCTTAAATGAAAGTTTATGCCTTTGTAGCTTTGCCCTTTCAGATCCCCAAATACTCCCCATCACTGTTTTCTTTTTTCCTTTTTCACTCCCACAAAGTCACTATCCCTCTGCAAGTTTGGGGAGAATGGAATTGCTGCCTATTCTGCAGCAAAATATAAAGAAACTATACCATGCTCAGTGAAAGAAACCAGTCACAAGAGGTCCCACACTGTATGATTCCTTCTATATGAAATGTTCAGAGTAAGCAAATCCATAGAGGCAGAAAGTAGATTACTGGTGATTAGGGCTGAGGTGTGAGGGAGGAGGGAGATTGGGGTATGATAGCTAAAGGGTACGGAGTTTCTTTTTGAGGTAGTGAATATGTGCTAAAATTAATTGTGGTGATGGTTATGCGGCTCTGTGAATATACTAAAAAATTGTGCATTTCAAATAGGTGAATTGTATGTTATGTGAATTATAAAGCTGTTGAAAGGAAGGAAGGAAGGAAGGAAGGAAGGAAGGAAGAAAGAAAGAAAGAAAGAAAGAAAGAAAGAAAAGAGGGAAGGAGGAAAGAGAAAACATAATGGCCCAAGGAAGGAGTGGTGATAGTTACCTTGGCTCAACCTGGAGGCCAAGTTGTCTGCTTCCCTCTAGTGTGAGCATCCACCACCCTCTCCCGCCCACTGTACACATTTACACACACCAAAACCTATACTCCAACCATCCCAAACAATTTACATTGCCACCCAAACTCCATGCAGTTCTGTCCCTTTGAGATTTTGCACCAGCTCCTCTCTACCTTGAATGCCTACCCACCCCCATTTCCCACCAAAACAGCTCTCATTCATCCTTCAAGAGGGGTTCAAATGTCACACTCTTCAGGATGTCTCTTCTGACCTTCCCTGATAGTTAGTGGGCTCCTCCTCTTCACCTCTGGAGGACTGTCCTACTTGCATACCTGTATTACAGGACAGGGTGTTTGTCACAAGACGCTGCAACCTATTTCAATGCATATGGCACCCCCCATGAGACCACAAGCTCATGAAGGGTAAATACTACATTTTATTCATCTTGGTATCGACAAAACCTGGAACAGTGATGTCGTATAGAAGGCATCTAGAAAATATTTGCCAAATGACCCAATAGCATGGAGGTGAGATACCGCTGATGCAGGTCATGGAAAGGTGACCAGAAATCACCCCTAGCTCCTGTTCACAGCAGAAACATTAATGGTTTCTCCAAGAAAGTGTCTGGGTGCCAAGTCCACCCCAAGTGGGAATCCTGCCCACAGAGCTCCAGGGGCCCTTCTGGTGCTTGGGTAAGATCCAAATCTGGAGGGCAAAGGCAAATGGAGGGCACCACGTGTGGTTAGACAAAAAGAGCTGTGAACGCAAGTAGAACCACAAAGCAAGCCTTGGGTAACAAGCACAATGACAAAGCAGTTTGCGGAATGTTTTCTAGGGAAACCAAACTCCATAGAGACTGCTTGATCAGAATTGTGTTTAAAATGAAATCTGAGCATTTGCTGATATTCAGCCTAGAAGTTTCTGTACATAAAACCAGCATCCTGAACAAACGAAGCAGCCAGCCGAGCACTGACAAGAGAGGGCAAGAAGAGTGTGAAACCCAGAGGTCACCTGAACCTGAGAGAAGAGGCTACGAAGTCCAAATCCAATCTGTGGATTTTTATGTGTTTATGTTGATGGTAATGGGTAGACTTCCTAAATGTAAGTTCACCCATTCTCAAAAGTCATTATATTGACCTCATAGAGTCCAGAATTAAAGATGTCCCTCTAGGTCTTAAACTTATTATACTGCTATTTAAAAATATACCATTATTATGTGGATATCGTAGCTCCAATATAACTTGCAAAGCATCACAAGCTTACGAATATAATGGAAACAATACCTCAAAGGTCGATAAAACTCTAATTAGCCATATTAAATGAATGGCACCAATAACAGTGTCTTGTTGACATTACTTCACAGCATAAATACGATGCTGGCATTTTTGAGTGTGGCATGCCTGTGACACCCCGTGCCACAGGATGACTCAATACTCCGATCACTTTCCTCAGTTCAATTTGGTGCTATACCTCCATTCACACAAAGTTTTGCGATGAGATTTGCCCTTCACTGGAGTGACTTCAGTCATAACTGTGGGTGCTGAAATAAAACCAGCATTCTAGTGATGAGTTCATCATCCAGTTGCTCCAATGATTGAATTAACTGCATAATTTTAAATTGTTTTCATATTGTAAAGGTTAGATGACTATGAGTTATGTTTGCATAGAGAACCTGTGGATTCCTCTTTGAGAAACATTTGATTAGATGAACCATCAATCCTGGCAGCAGTCAACCAATCTGATCACCCTTTATGCCCAATGAAAGATAAATCACTCCAGTCACCAGAAATCTTGAAGAGACAGCAGGTCCCTGCCCAGAAGAGTGTCAGTGTTTAGAGTAAAAGACAGGGATCGGTACTTTCACAGTGAGTTTTCCTCCATAAGTTACCAGCAAAGAGAAGAAATCCCAAGAAGGCAAAGGGCAGAGGGGATGACCCACCTCTCTCCTCAACAAGTCCTCCCCAGGGAAGCTTCTCTCCCAGCTGAGATCACCTCCTCTGACCCCGCTCCCCAGGTGGCCACAGTTACCAAAGCTCTGTGAACCTGTTAGTTGTTTTACAACTGGCTTGTCTTGCCTTGTAACCTTTCATTTGTTTGTTGTTTTTATTTAGCTGTGGTAAAATACACATAACATATAATTGATCCTCTTAAATATTTTTAAGTGTACAGTTAGGTAATATTAAGTATTTTCACATTGCTGTACAGACTCTAGAACTTTTCCATCTTGAAAAACAAACTTTGTACTCATGAAACAATAACATCCCATTTCCCTGTCTCCCTAACCAATGGAAACCACCGTTCTACTTTCTGTCTCTATGAATTCGACTTCCCTAGATGCCTCATACAGTGGATTCATACAAAAATTGACCCTTTGTGATTGGCTTATTCCAGTTAAAATAATGTCCTCAAAGTTCATCCATGCTGGGTATAGACCTGGTTTTCCTTCCTTTTTATGGCTGAGTAATCCATTGTATGTATACACTACATGTTGCTCATCAGTCCGTCCATGGATCGACATTTAGGTTGCTGCCACTTTTTGGCTATTGTGAATAATGCTGCCAGGAAGCTGGATGCACTTTATTTTTTACTGAATTGGCTGGTTATTTGGGTTCTATCATATTAACATCTGAATTTTCTAGATTTCTTAATCTCCTTTTAAACCTGAGAAAAGTTTGCCTCTGAGATTTGGTGCTTTGTTTTTTCTGCAGTGTACAATTGCATATGCTTTCTGCCTCCAGGCGTGGGCACAAAGCTTCATGGGTGACAGGTTATAATGGCTAGACTCCAGAACATTCTGCAGGAACATATAAACATGTGCGTAGACAATGATGTTTGATTCAGCTTCCCAGAGGAGGAGAGCTAAGAGGGGTGTCATTCTCAGCCATCAGCCACAGGGCTTCACATCACTGTGGTAAGATCCTGGTGTATCCTCAGAAGTATCCTGCCATAGAGCTTTGGGAAGCCTCCTCCCTCACCAACCTTCCATTCCAAGGATTTCACAAATGCTTCAGTGGAAGCTACCTCTCTTATAAGTGATGAAGGCAGCCCAAAGTTAGCTGCAAATTGAAGGTGGAGGCTGTCACCCATGATGATGCCTTTCCTGTTAGGGACACACAAAATGTGCTATGACATGTGGAGGATCACTTAGAATACCACCATCTAACAGCTGCCACACACACACACACACACACCCCAGAGAAAAGTGGCAGCTGATGTCTACAGCCCGCTGACCTGAAATCCAACCTCCCAGACTCAGGGGCCATGCACAAGTTCATCTTAACGCAGGTCAATTTTCTCCTGGTCAGAGAAAATAAATCCCACAGAGCACACTTATTCCTCCCAACTGGTCTCATGAGAAAACATCTTCCCCACACCACATGAGAACTTGTGTTTTCACAAAAGGGGAAACCTCAGACGTGTCTTCCCTCTCTGGGTCAACAGCTGCTCAAGGCGCCCCCCGGGCTTTCTCTGGTTGCAACTGGGTCTTCTCTCCCTGCACACCTGGAACCAGGTGGAAGAAGGAACTCACGGAGGCTGAGGGGTAAAAGGTGGAAGAGTCCACTTTCTTAGCAAACTTAAATGGTACCCACCTGCTGAGAGGAGGAAGCAAGAGGCAGAGGATTGAGCCCTGGGCAGAAAACCCTAACAGAAGACCTGGATCCCAGGGTGGGCTGCTTCCTCCTTTTCCCTATATTGTGAAGCCGATGTGAAGGCCAAACATAATTTGTGAAAATGTTTTGGAAAGGGTAAAATGCTTTACACATGGAAGGCATTGTTGCTTCGTAAAAATAAATAAATAAATTTAATAAAAATAATTGTCCTGCTCTGAAACATTTTGTTCACAATTTTAATGGCTCCAGGGTAGGATTTGGTTTTAGGAAAGAGCCAACGATTATACAAAGCACCAGCTACATCCCCCCAGGCCTGAATCCTGTCCAGGATCAAAGGGCTGCTTTAAGATCAAAAGGCTCTGCAATCCTGAAACCAAGCCTGGATCTGCCTCACCCTAGTGCTCCTAGAGCGGACCAGCTCCACAAAACAGGAAACATCCCCTCCTCTTTGTTCCCGGGCAAGCTTAGTTCCTACCTTTTTTTCCCATCTGCATGACTTATTTTATGACTGGAAGTTTGCACCTCTTAATCCCCATCACCTATTTCACCCATCCCCTTACTTTCCTCCCCTCTGGTAACCCCTAGTTTGTTCTCTGTATTTATGAGCCTGTTTCTGTCATTTTATTTGTTTGTTCATTTGTTTTGTCTTTTAGATTGCACATGCAAGTGAAACCCTACGGTATTTGTCTTTCTTTGCCTGACTGATTTCACTTAGCATAATAATACCCTCTAGCTCCCCATGCTATTGCAAATGGCAAGATCGCATTGTTTTTATGGCTGATATGATTCTATATATAGAATATATATATATATATATATAATAGATATATATGTATGTATGTATATCACATCTTCTTTATTCATTCATTTATTTGATGGACACTTGGGTTGCTTCCATATCATGGCTATTATAAATGATGCTGTAATAAACAGGGGTGCATATATCTTTTCAAATTAGGTTTTTGTTTTCTTCGGGTAAATATTCAGTCGTGGAATTACTGGATCATATGGAGGCATTTCTATCTTTAATTTTTTGACGCATTTCTATGCTGTTTTCCACAGTGGTTACACCAACTTACATTCTCACCAACAGTGCACAAGGGTTCCTTTTTCTCCACATCCTTGGCAACACTTGATATCACTTGTCTTTTTGATACTAGCCATTCTGACTGGAACAAGGTGATATCTCATTGTGGTTTTGATTTGCACTGCCCTCGTAATTGGTGATGTTGAGCATCTTTTCATATGTCTGTTGCATTCATATGTCTTCTTTGGAAAAATGTCCATTTGATTCTCTGCCTATTTTTAATTGGCTTCCTTGGGGTTTTTTGGTGTTGAGTTGTATAAGTTCTTTATATATTTTGGATATTAACCCCTTATCTAATATATCATTTGCAAATATCTTCTCCCATTCAGTATGTTGCTTTTTTGTTTATATGAAACCACAGAAGACCCTGAATAGCCAAAACAATCTTGAAAAAAGAAGAACAAGGCTGGGGGTATCATAATCACAGATCCAAGGTATAGTAATCAAAACCATATGGTATTGGCCCATAAACAGACACATAGATCAATGGAACAGGATAGAGAGTCAAGAAATAAACCCACACGTATATAGTTAATTGATCTATAATAAAGGAAGCAAGAATATACAATGGGGAAAGATAGTCTCTTCTATAAATGGTGTTGGAAAAACTGGACAACTACATGCAAAGGAATGAAACTCGACCACTTTGTTTCACCATATACAAAATTAAGTCAAAATGGATTAAAGACCTAAATGTGAGACCTGAAACCATAAAATTCCTGAAAGAAAACATAAGCAGTAATCTCTTGGATATGGGCCCTAGCAATGTATTTATGGATATGTCTCTTCACGCAAGGGAAACAAAAGCAAAAATAAACTATTGAGACTACACCAAAATAAAAATGGTTTTGCACAGCAAAGGAAACGTATTTGTCAAAAAAACAATAGTTTCCACTTTTATCTCCTTCCCTACCCGGAAGCAATGAATGCTCACAGAGCTTGCTCAGGGCAAAGTCAGAAGGGAGCAGGGCAGACAGATGACCTAGCGTCTCAATGGTGGGCACAGAAGGAAGTGTTCTTTGCTTTACATACATTCTCAAAACGATCAATGGAAATATCAACGGAAATGATCAATGAAACAGGAAATATCACCATTAGAAGGAAATACAAGGGTGTCTTTCCTGTTTTATCATGAACCTCTAGTGATAAAAATTCTACTAGAAATAAGTTTGCATAAGATGTCCAATTAGAATACATTTCTGTCCCTCTCTTTCACCCCCTGCCACAATGGCCTCTACTTCTCTCAGAAAAATGAAAATCATGGTAGTTTCTTCCAGGTACTCATTCATTCCCCATCCTAAGCAGTATCCTCCTCCTCTCCAAATGGTAAACCCCAGCATTCACCTGACTATTGGACTGCTACCCTATTGGTTAATCAGGAAGAGTATCGTAAAAACTTCCACCCAGAAGGACACCAGTCTCCAGTATTACTGGAACCACAGGGGAGATGGGTGCACTTCAGGGGTGCTGCTGCTCTCTGGCCTGGCCCTGACTGCCCTTCTTAGCCTCTTGCTGTGCTCTTATGAGTCCATGATAGCTGTTCCAAAGAGCTGTCCCTGGTCTGCTTTGTGCCACTGACCCTAGTCACATCTGTACACCAAAGCTCTACACTGGCAATCACACCCAGGCTGCTTGGCCCTCAGTGCCCTGGAGCCAAACTGAGATGCATCTGGTCAGGAAGCACTCTCTTGCCTGGGCCAGACTGCCAATCACACAGCTCTTCTGGTTCGGCCCCTAACCCTCTCTCAGGAGCTCAATAGCCAGTCTTACCCACATGTGTAACCTGAATCTAACCATGAGGAAACAATCAGAAAAATCCAAATGGAGGGTTTGAAAAGCAAGTGGCCTGGACCCTTCTAAGATCTTCATGTCTGGAAAACTACAAAAGAGCAAGGGGACTGGTTTCTAAACTAAAGAGGACCCAAGACACATGACAGCTAAAGACAATGGATGGTCTTGCATTAGGTTCTGGAATTTGAAAATATAACTAAAAAAAAAAAAAAGGTGGTAAAAAACCTTAGTGGGAACTTTGAGGGAATTCGAATAGGAGCTGCCTATTAGATAATAGTGTGGTACAAATGTTACATTTCTGAGTGGGAAGGTAGTATTGCAGTATGTAGAATAATGCCCCCTTTTTTTTTAATTTTTTTTTTAACATTTATTTATTTTTGAGACAGAGAGAGACAGAGCATGAATGGGGGAGGATCAGAGAGAGAGGGAGACACAGAATCTCAAACAGGCTCCAGGCTCTGAGCAGTCAGCACAGAGCCTGACGCGGGGCTCGAACTCACATACCGCGAGATCGTGACCTGAGCCGAAGTCGGTTGCTTAACCGACTGAGCCACTCAGGCGCCCCGAATAATGCCCCTTTTAATAAGATATAAGTGATGAAGTATTTGGGGATGAACGCTCATGATGCCTACAACTAACTTTCAAGTGGTTCAACAACAACAACAACAACAAACCCAGCTATGTATGCTACACAAAGAGAGAGAGAGAGAAAGGAAGCAAATGTTATAAAATGTTAATATTGGTGAAGGCAAGTAAAGCGTAGATAGTGTACTCTTCTTGAAACTTTTTGAAGATTTCAAATTTCTTATACTAAAATATTGAGGTTCATAAAACCAGGCAGAGGAGACAGACATTTTGCATTTCTCTGCTATCCGTATTTTTCTCATCTCTCTCTAAGAAGCTCATGCACTAAACTTGGGGGAAGCAAGCAACTCACACAAAACAATTCATGAAGCAAATGTGAGGGGTGGGGTGCTAGCTCATTGACAACCCATTTATCCTGCAAGTAAATATACTCTGTATTATGACTTGAACTCAGTGAAGATCCCACTGCGTTTGTAAATAATGGAATTCATTAATTGTATCCATTTGGGTTTATCTCTGTTGGTTAACACAGGATGGGAAATGATAATGCTGTTCAAATTGCTGGGTCCCAGAAGACCAAAAGAGAACATGGAGCCCAAAAACATATCTCATCTAAAGACTTTTAGGCAGCCTGCTTGCTACAGGACTCTCTTTTTCACCAGGGTCAACCCTACTCTTGGTGGCTCCAGGATGACACAGTATTCAAAGGAAACAGCATTAAATATAGGTAGAATTGAGATTTCACAAGTCCCCTTTCAGGGATTAACTCAAATTCCTCTTTCCCCATGAATTTCTTCTTATGCTGCACTTTAGAGACACTTCTAAGTGTACTTCTAGTAAAACTAAGGCAACCATGGGGTGCCTGGGTGGCTCAGTTGGTTAAGTGTCCAACTCTAGATTTCAGCTCAGGTCATGATCTCACAGTTCCTGAGTTCGAGCCCCACATTGGGCTCTGTGCTGGCAGTATGGAGCCTGCTTGGGATTCATTCTCTCCCTCTCTCTCTCTCTCTCTCTCTCTCTCCCTCCCTCTCTTTGCCCTTCCCCAGTTCTCTTTCTCTCTCTCTCTCAAAGTAAATAAATAAACTAAAAAAAAAAAACCACACACACACACACAAAAACAACAACAACAAAACAACTAAGACCACTGGATTTCTGACACAGCTGTCTTCAAAAACTGTGTCTGTGGCTGGACATTGGTGAAACCACATGGTCCAGTATTTGACCTGGAAAATACAGTTGCTGTAACTATAGGGATTATTGCATGGTTCCTTGTATTATAGTGCTTCGTGTTCTCAAGTCTTTCTCCCCCAGTTGACTATACATTCCCTCGAGGGAAAGGATGACTGACGTGTTATTCTCTCTGTCTCCAGTTGTTCCCTTTGTGCATGATTCCAGCCACTCCCCCAACTGTATTTTCCACTTGTAGGCTGACCATGCTTACAAGTCACTTTGGCTGTCTTCAGAGTTTCAGGTTATATGTCCAACTCCCTGCTGAGCATGGCCTTTTTCAGGTCCTCCAAGTATTAAATATTCAAGCCTTCTCCTCCCTCCTCAAGATTCTCTTCTCCCTCTTATATTCCCAGTCTCAGCTCACCAAACCTCTGCTCACGCGTTCAGCCAAGCTGCAACGTAATTCATCCTTTCTCCCTTATCTCCTCTCCTTTGCCAATCTGTCATGAAATCCAATTGCTTCTTTGTCTCCTAAATGGCCCTTAGACTTGTCTCCTTCTCCCCACTCCACCCTCCCTCCCCTTCCTTAGCTCAGGAGCTCAGCTCTCACCTGGACTATTATGCAAGACTTCTAACTGACTCCCTGTTCCAGTCTGGACACCCTCCGCACTCAGATTCATCCTCTGTTTTGCAGTTAGCTGATACCAAAGCATGCCATCCTCAACATAAAAACACTCTATGGCTTTCCGACATGACAGAACAAAGTTAAGCTCCTTGCGTGGCCTACTGGTCCTGCACGAACTGGCCTGTACCCTTCTAATTTCCTCTTCTGCCTCTCCCTGCCTCACAATGTATGCTCTAATCTTGCTACAGCACCTGTAGCTCCTAACAAACATTCTGTGGTTTCAAGTTTCCTTGCTGTTGCTCACACTCGTTAGCCTGGAATTTCTGTCTATCATTTGTTGACATAGCTACCCTTTACTCACCTTTCAACACTCAGCTCAGCCTCCATCACTTCTTGAAGCCTTCTCAGAAGCTCAAGCTGAGTGCTGTCCTTCACACCCCCTAAGGCATCCTCTGCATCCCTCTCCCTTGTCCATAACCATATTATATGAAAATCCATGTATAAGTCTGGCTTCCCAACGAAAAGCACAAGCTCTTAACAGGAGGGACTGATTCCCACTTTTATTTGCCTCCAAAGTAGCTGACACGGTGCTTAGAAAATAGTAAATGTTTGTTAAAAAGCGCCATTTGCTTCTTATTTTGACTCGCATGGAATCATGTCGCAGTAGATGACCAAAGGATGTCTTTAGATCTTATTTCCTGGGATGGAAGGTAGGGAGGAGCACAGTAAACCTTTCTTCAGAATCCCAGCTGATGAGAGGGGTGTGGGGCTCTGTTGCTTTTCCTGAACACTTTCTCCAAGTATGGCACCTTTTCAACAAGCATGACATGATCATTGAGAAGCCTGTGGTAAAAAGACATTAGAGGAAGCAGTGCAAAATACCTGGCCGAAACACTAAGGACATGGCTATGAGGTGTGAAACAAAGATCGTTTAAAACAAGGATCCATTTTCCTGTGCTCTGTGCCAACCAGCCTGTCTTTACCCCAGCCTGTCGCCTCTTCCTGTCTCGGTCCCCTGAGGTTAAAACCTGCCATGCATCCGTATTTTGAGTTTCAAAATTTTGTCTTCCCATATTCTATTCTGCCATAGTGCCTGGAATCTCCCTTTCCTCACCCTTCAAATTCTTATTTCTTAGAACTTGCAGCACTGCCCTGGTACCCATTTTGAAGTGTGTCTGAAACCCTTTCTCACCATGTCCTTGCTAGAATGGCCATTTCCTCTTTGTGTTTCACCATCCTAAAACCCATTGTGTGTCTGATATACACACATTGTTCACCTGTCTCCTACTAGGACTATGAACTCCTTAACGCCAGAATATATGGCACACGTACCTTTATGTCAATAGGCCTAGCCCAGCGTCTCGTGATATGCGTGGTTCATACAGCTCACTGACTGAATGTTCTCATATAAAGAAAGCAGAGTCCTGAAAGCGTAGGGATGGCACATTTTGATGGTGAAGAAGGGGAAGTAATTGGGAGCCAAGTGGATCGATCAAGCCTCCTGTGAGTTGACATGATGATGCCTGGCAGCAGTCTTAGGGCATTGGGGTCACTTGGGGGTGGCAAGACAGAATGGGAGAAATAATTCCCAACAGACTCTGAAAAATGCTTTGCAGTGGTGGTACCTATGCCCCAGGCACTTTACCTGGCAGTTCAGGAATCTTCCTGGGAGTTCCAGAAAATCTTGGACTCTAGAGGAACTACATATGCAGATATTACATTTGTGTCTGGGCCTGTCAGTTTGGTCTCCCATTACAATCCCCACACCAGCTAAGACCACAGCTTTTGTGTGATTTCAATCCTGGCAGCGCCTGCAGAATGCTTCCTTAAGTGCCCAGAGAATGTTTGATGACTTGTAAACCATGTTCTTTGACATTGAAATAGTCGTTAAACATGGGAGTGGCTTCAAGTGAATTTTAACTAAGTCTTAGGAAAACAGTCCCAGTCAGATTGTATTCATTGAGTTTTTAATTCACATTCCACTACCCCCAAGATGTCACAGCCTCTTCCTGAATATGCTTCTAAAAGTCAGGAGCACATTTACATGGGAGAGAGTGCTGAGTAAAGGAGGCTGAGCACCAGGCTATCAAAAGGCTCCCAAAGGTGCTTCCCAATAGGGGTATTGCTTTCATGCTAATTTATTGTGCATTTTAAAGTTAGCTCCATCATACTCACAACTACCCCATCCTCCGTCTTAAATCAGTTAGAGTCAAGCTAATTAATACAACAGAACTGCAGCCTTCTCATCTAAAACAAACACTCTAAACGAACCAGAGAAGCCACAGTAAGAGAGCCTCCACTTGCCAGAGGAGCTCATATGCTCAGCAGTAAAAAGCAAAGGAACCTGTAAGAGGTATAAAGGCACAAAGACATATTTATAACGCACGTAAAATGATAGGCAACGTCTCTTAAACATCTGTTAGGTGCCAGGCACTTTTTAGACATTATCTCATTCAACTACACATAACCCTACAAGATAAACATCATTAATCCCATTTCACAAATAAGAAAATTGGACTCTCAAAGAAGCCAAGCATTTTGGCTAAGATTTCTCATCTGGAAAGTAAGGGAGCCAAGATACAAACTCAAGTCTTGCTGATTTCAATTCAGTGCCTATTAGGCTGTATCCATCATTTCCCCCACACACATAGGAAACCAAGAAACCCACAGAGAGTGTCATCTCTAGGGCACGGTCAGAAAACAGGAACTCCATTAGTATTTGAACCAAGAGAATTTACTATAGAGAGTTGTTTGAACAGGTATTGGGGCACTGAAGAAAACAGGGAACCTGGAGGTATAAAGAAAGCTGGTAACTGCAGGAAGTAGCCAACGAGCACCTCTAGGGCTGCAGGAACAAAGAGAGGGGAGTCGGGGAGGCCGACCCTGGAAGCTTGGAGAATGCCCCAGAGCTAGGCCTCATACTTAGGAAGGGGCACTGCCTGTCTGGGGCTGGTCCCTCAGAGCATGCATGTGTGATGGTGCTGCTTTGGGGAATTCTGAAAGAGGCTGGAAACTGCAACTAACTGGAAGCATGCTGCTTCCAGGGTGAAAAGTCCCTGATGGGGACGCTGACAGGAAAAGCAAGCAAACAGAAAGGGCAAGTAACTTCTCCCTCCTGCCTCCCTGCAGGGCTGCTAATTGGCAAAGCAGACATGTCCTTAGCAGAGCCCCAGTCCCAGCCCAGGGGAACGGAGCACAGGAGGCAGGTTTGGAGCAGAGAGAGAATGGCTTCCTAACCAGCACAAGTGGGTTGTGTGTAAGCACCAATGCCAGTGACTCAGGGTAAGGGAGATAATTACCACTATCATATCAGCCGCCATTACTGGATATCTACTATGTGACATTCACTGCGTTCCATCCTTTCCACACATCGACTCCTTTGGTCCCCACAACCTATGAAGTGGCTACTATTGTCTTACCAATTTCACTGATGCATAAGCTAATATTTAGAGATGCTAAGAGCCTTGCAAACAACCGTTAGGAAGAAGAGGGGCCACAACTCATAACGAGGTCTGTCTGGATGCTAAAACCTGCTATAAGCACCCATATTTGTTTAGTTGCCATAACAAATTTCCACAAACTGGGTGGCTGAAAACAAGAAAATTTTATTCTCTTATAGTTGGAGGCCAGAAGTCCAAAGTTGAGGTGTTTTCAGGGCATGCTCCCTCTGAAATCTCTAGGAGAGAATCTTTCTTTGCCTCTTCCAGCTTCTGGTGGCCCCAGGCACTCACTGGTTTGTGGCTCCATCACCACCATCTCTGCCTGTCTTGACAAGGCTTTCTTCCCTCTGTGTGTCCATGTCTTCTCTTTTACCTCTTATAAAGACACTTGTCACTGAATTTAAGGCCTACCCAGGTAAGCTAGGATTATCTCATCTAAAGATCTTTAACTTAGGGGCACCTGGGTGGCTCAGTCGGTTAAGCATCCAACTCTTGGCTCAGGTCATGATCTCAGGTCATGATCTTACAGTTTTGTGAGTTCGAGCCCTAGGTCGGGCTCCATGCTGACAATGCAGAGCCTGCTCGGGATTCTCTGTCTCTCTCTCTCTGTACCTCCCCCACTTGCGCTGCCTCTGTCTCTCTCAAAATAAATAAATAAACTTAATAAAAAAAATCTTTAACTTAATTATATCTGCAAAGGTGCTTTTTCCCAATAAGGCTCATAGGTTAGGATATAGACATATCAATTTGGGGGCCACAATTCAACGACTACACCACCACACCGTGTAAAATTACTTCTTTACTCTTGAAAACCATGTTCACAAAACCATTTAAAATGAAATCTGTACTCTGAAATCATTTTTAGATTTTAAAACAATGTTTTGCACTGTATGTAGTACTTTTAATATTCGGTGTTCCTGTTCCTTTAAGCTTTATTTTCTTCCTAAAGACAAATATGCAGTGACATCTTCTGCAGCTCCTCTCATTCGGAACAGCCATCCTGTATGTCTTCGCCTCATCGACTCTTGATCTCATTTCAAATTTCATCTGGAAATTTCCTCCCTCCTCTCTTTTCTCTCCTTGAGTGCTTTCTTTGACTTGGCTTTTGTTCCCACTCATTTATGCAGTCCCAGAATTCAGTGGACACACCTGGTCAAAAGAGTATTATTTTAGATGAGAGTATTTCCTTCAACCACAGGGTGGAATGCTCCCAAACTTGTCATCACTGGCTCCAACAAAAGTGTACCCTCCTTCCCCAAGCCTCTACTCCACATCCCAGCCTTGGAAGGGAAACTTCCCATGACAGTATCTCTTCTTGGTTGGAAGGATTGAGTGATCCATTTTGCAATTCACCTGGTTGAGGACATAGTTTAAAATTTTATGTCTCTTGGAGATGTGCTTCTTATTTGTGTGTGAAGGGCAAAATGATTTCTCAAAGCAAGCAGATATTAGAAAAGAAAGGTATATTGTGCCCTTTTGCTAAATAAAATATGTGAACTGAGGGTCTCTTATTGCATCAAAATTAATGAAATGTATTTCATATTCCTGATTGAAAAGAAGAAATGCTTTTCTCTCTCATGGAAATATGTCAGACTCACCTTTATTAAAGTCTGGCGTATTTGCTAGTGAAGATTTCCAGCATACCAAACTACTATATCTTTTAAATTTAATTCTGAAGTTCATAAATTTTGCTCCCTAGAAGGAAAGAAGATGAATATTAGAAAGCAAAATCTTGAAACTCATCCAGGGTTTTTCAAGTGTCTCAATACCAAAATCATTGCTATCGTTTAAAATTTAATTTTCAAAAAGTGTTTCCTGCCTCCACAGACATGGATATTGATGTTACTGCACCGTTTCTTCCTCTTTCCCCACAACATTCTTGGAAACATTTCTTCTGCAGGTGGGATATGTTTTTGTCATTCATCAAGATAATTCCTCACATTTCATTTCTTTTCCTCAAGTTCTTCCTTATCTGTGGTTTCATATTTTACTTTTTTTTTTCAAGGCGGTGGATGGAAAAAGCACATGGATTATTTCAGACATGCCACCCCTCTCCTTCTTTATGACCAGGAAAGGACCAAAATTTTGCCTCTTCTGTCTTTCTTCTTGATATAATTGGTGAAAAAGTCATCACACATTTGACCCTCTTCTCAAGTATTTGGGATAATAAGAGTACTCCTTACCTCGTGGATTGGAGGGAGAAAGTGCAAGTATACAAGAGGGTCATGAAGAGATGGTCTTCATGGGAAACCCTCGCCTGACAGCTAACCATGGCTCCAAATATTTTTCAGATTCATCACTCAAAGCTAGAACACATCCCAAGCCCCACCAGTATATTCACCTGAGATGTTAATTGATAAAGTAAACCATGAACTCTACGGTTTATTAAAAGTGGGAACAGAATCTATTTCTAGTTCCATTTTCCAGAAATTCTGTACCACACAGAAATCTGGTTCTCTTCCAAGGACCTCAAGTCCCATAGGAAGTAGCAGTTGGCCAGTCTACTACCAAAGTTTACATTCAGCCTTACATCTTTCAGTGACTCCAGATTTCATAGTCCTCATATGGTTCCTCCAAGAGCCAAAGGAGGAAATGGAAATCTTAGCTCTCTTTTTGTTAACTGCCTGGTTTTCTGCTCACAGCCTAGCTACCTCTTCTACAGCAAGTATCTTGTCTCCAGCTCTAACCAAACCAACCTGTCACTGCTGTAGATGATAACAAGATATGAATGGGTAGTTTGTGAATTCTGTAGTTTGTTGTAAGGTGAAAATGAGAAAGAGAGAGGGAGAGAGAGAAAATATTCTCTGTTCCTCACTTGGACCAAACTTTTACTCCTTATGGTTTCCCCACCTGAAATGCCTCCCCGTCTCTTCCACCTGAGGTATCTTACCACCCTTCAAGGACATTCAACAACTGTGGACATAATTAATGACAGTAAGATGTATAAACCTCTACTTTTTTAAAAACACTGCAGTCTTGTGACAAAAGGCAGGAAGACGTGGGTGTATAATTGTTGGCAGGCAAATGGGACAGGGTGGTGCGGCCATAGGTTTTATTTAGGCTTCTGTTATGTTTGAGGGATTCAGGAGTTCCATACAGAAACTGATCAGTCACAGAAAAGAGAGGGTCATGTGAAGAAGGGGGCAGAGATTGGGCTGATGTGGCTACAGACCAAGGAACACCAGGAGCGGTCAGAAGCCAGGAGAGAGGGTGAAATGAGTTCCCCCTCAGAGCCTCCAGGAAGAACCAACCTTCCCAACACCTTAATTTCAGACACGTAGCCTCCAGAACTGTGAGAGAATACGTTTCTGTTGTTTTATACACCAAGACTGTAGTCATTTGTTATGGTAGCCCTAGCAAACGAATACAGACTTTTGCCTAGAGGGTGAGAAAGTGTCTGGTTTAACGAGTACCAAGGGATGTGGCTTCATTATGACTTCTAATGGATTTAATACAATTTCTTGACAAAAATTTAATGAACACCAATTACGTGCCCGTCCCTGTGCTCTGCATTTAGTCCAGTGGAAGCCATAAACCAATGATCATGCCAGTGAATGCCTAATTACGAAGGAGATGAGCAGTCTGGAGGGAAGGAGCAGGGTTTACAAGTGAGCACAGTGAAGGAGACCAAACTGGAGTAAGGAGTCAGCAGTGCTCTGAGGACATGACTGGGAATGTGAAGGACTCAGGGAGGAAAGGGCCGTGGCCCTCTTCCTCCCGATCGACATCAAATGGCGAAGTGGGTGCTTTCCTGGTCAAAGGGAATGCACTTTCTCATGCTTTAAATGATGTTTTATGAGCTTCCGGACACCTTGGTGGCTCATTAAACAGAGTTGGGATTACTGATTTGAGTAACAGACAATGGAAAAGGGGTTCGTACTTTTTTTCTAGCCAGTAGAGTCAGTCCCCTCCTGCATCTTTACCTTCATCTGCCCTCAATGCCAAGTGTTTTCCTTGGATGTGAAGAGATGTATTGGGGGTGGGGGGAGAGATGAGAAACACATTCAAGTAAATTTCAGACAAAGTTTCTTAAACAAAAAGCGAGGAGTTTTTCTGCAAGGCTTCTTATAACCTTTCATATGCCAATCTGCACTGCGCAGCTCCACGTGAGTGATATGATATACAACATCCCCTAAATCTTTGGACCCAGCATCCTTCCATCACAGAGCTGCTCATGGAACTGGTGTTTCATGTAACACATTTTGAGGAACACTATCTCGGGGCAACTGTTGAGTTCCATAGAAGTTTGATTTCCGTTTTCCTCCTCTTCTTTTTCTTCCAAGGCGCCTTTCCACAACCCCAGAACAAAGTTGAGCATCCCGTCCTCAGGAGACCCCGACCAGGACAGTTAGAACGCCAGGTTGGTCCTCATTGGAATGTGAGGACATGTGGCCACATCCACAAATGAAAGACATCTTCCAGGTGGTAAATGTCAAAGGAAGAAGTCTAAGCAGGACACTTGCACCTTTCTGACTTCTTGCTTCTCCACACACCCTTGACCATGTACTCTTGACGGCTACTCTTGTAAGTAGAGGGTCCACAGAGGTGCTAGTAGAAATATGGGTAACAAATAGGATCTGGTGACTGGACGTTCCTTCTGGATAAGTCAAACCAGTCTCCAGGCAGAATCACCTGTGACTGACAACTGTTTTCTACATGATCTAACATCTCTTAACATTGTTCTGTTTCATCCTGGGATATCCAATTACAAGCACTGAAGTCAAAGAAGCAAAAAGCATTATACAAGTCCATAACCATAGCGGTAGATACACACTAATTGTATGTCCTGGATCCATTTCAGTGCCCTTAACGGTCTCTTAAATGTCCTCATTTCCATACACGCTCCATCAGTGACTCATCATTCTTTTGCACTCTCTAACAAGTTATAGAATTGCCGTGCTGCAGGACCTCCATTTGCAACTGGGAGAAGCAGCTTTATTGCTGTGGTATGTTCAAGGCATCTGACCATAAAGTGCTGTGGAATGCTTGTGTGTGTGTGTGTGTGTGTGTGTGTGATTATATATGTTTAAATACTTATATGCGGGAGCAGCCTAGTCTCACAACAAAGCTGAACTACAAGGAGCATCAGCCAAGTCAGGGGTCCACCTGAACCTCAGAGATTGTCGCAACTTCTTGCCTTAAAACTTGAGCAACACAGGCTTCCTCAGAGAGAGTATGCCACTTGTTTAAGGGTAGGTTGGCATGGCAGGGAAGATGTGGACTTTAGGTTTGAATTTCAGATGTGCCACTGATGGTTGCACATAGCCAAGTGACAATGGTCAACTCACTCCTCTGTAAAATGGAGATAGAGATACCTACGTTACAGGATATTTGTCAGGAGTAAGCATAAACATGCAAAATCCTTGAAATATAATAGATACTCAATAAGTAGAAGCTATTAAACCTCCCTGGGTCCCAAGAGAGCAGATCCCGGGAACGAGAGGCAGGCAGGCTTTGAGGCAGAAAGAAAAATGCAAAGTAGCATTGCCTAGGACAGAAGCACGGATGGGAAGTCCCCAGTGGAATCCAGTCCAGTCCACTCTGATTTAATTTGGCCTATACAAACTGTTAGAAAAAGTGTTGAAAGTAACTGGATTTCCAATATTTAAACATAGTGAGATTTCAAATAAGCAGCTTTCCCACTCCTCCCAGAACCTTGGACCCCCTCGTAACGCCCTGTTTCATTAGTATCATTAACATCTGACACCGAGAGCACTAACAGCTGCCCTGTTGAGACCGGAAGCTGTCGAGTCCAGCGCAGCCCCTACCGCTGGCTCCCCACACACCCTTCCTTTCTCACTTGGCTGACCTGACTGGTATCTGTTGGCATTTGTGGTTGGCATCCCAAAGCAGGGTGCAGGCCTGGGCAAGGTGCCTCTGTGAGGGGCTGGGAGAACACAACAGGGCTGGCCTGGTATCAGAGGCCCCAGGGGTGCAGCAGGGGAGAGGATAGAGAAAGGGCACTCAGAGGGAGAGAAGTAGGGAGGGAGGGAGGGAGGGAGGGAGGGAGCTGAAGCACACTAAAATGAAAGGCCACCACCTCCACACTCCGTCTCCCCCCCCTCACCTGCACTGACACGTGCCAGACATTTCTTGGAACGTTTTGATCTCCAGCCCCCAAAGCTTTTTCCCTCTTCTTTTTTTACAACACCTGGAACAATGCCAACCACACAGAAGGAGCTCGAGAAATGTTAAGTTGTTCCCAACAAAATGCACTCAATTCAGAATCCCTCTTTCGGACCCTCCCCTTCACACAGCGGTTGCTCCCACCTGTCATTGTCCCCCACTGAGCACTTCTGTGTACTCTCCCCTGTCTAAGCTCACAGTGAAGCTCTACAGTCACTCCCTACCGAGATGGGTTTCTTAACCCCAGGCCTCTACCCCACTGTGGCTGACCCAGACAAGTAACAGCACAGCAGAGGAAAATTCCCTCAACGTGGGCCCGGAAGCTGGGTATCCAACCTGTGACCCACCATGGGACTCTAATGCCTTTCCTCTCCTTCCTTTTGTAATTCAGCCTATTCACTTGAGATTTTCTCCAGACAGGCAGGAGGGAGTCTAAGCTCTAAGGAAACAAGGACTATGCATCTTCATTTGCGTGTCCCCACCTTTGGTAGAGTCTGGCACAGAGAAACGTTTCTCCAAATAAAGCTCTGCAGGAGCAAAGGTGTGGATAGAAGGAGCAAGAACCCCTAGACTGAAGAGGAAATCGGGACACAGGTTCAAACACCGTTGGGCCGTCTTCTACCCACGTTAGCTAATTCACATCATCTGAGCGTCTCCTTCCCGATCTGTGAAAAATAAACAATAATGTATACCCCATTGTTGACTGGTGCAATCCTTAGGCAGTCAGAATGTCACCTGGCAGCAAAAAACCTAAACATTTTTAAGAGTATTAGCGCAGCGATCCCAGTCCCAGGGTCTCACTTTAAGGAACTAATTCAGCAGAAACAACACTGTTGCATTAAGAAGTTTATTTGAGGGGCACCTGGGTGGCTCAGTGGGTTAAGCGTCTGACTCTTGATTTCAGCTCAGGTCATGATCTCAGGGTTTGTGAGTTTGGGCCCTGAGTAGGGAGGGCTCCAGGCTAGCAGTGTGGAGCCTGCTTCAGAGTCTCTCTCTCAGTCTCTCTCTTTCTCTCTCTCTCTCCCTTCCTTTCCTGCTTGCACTTTCTCTCTCAAAAATAAATAAGTAAACTTAAAAAAAAAAAGAAGTTTATTTGGAATTACACTCAATAATGAAATATTTAATGTTATCTAACTACTCACCATAGGGAAGTAATTACCCATTTTTTGGCATTAAAACATGAGAGACTATTTTTCATCGACAAAAATTGATATAGACAAAGAGGATCTAATTACACAGAATCCGTCATCCTCAATGCTACTATTCTTTTAAAAACAAAATCTGTCGGGGACACCTGGGTGGCTCAGTCGGTTAAGCGTCTGACGCTTGATTTCTGCTCATGTCATGATCTCATGGTTCGTGAGTTCGAGCCACACAACAGGCTATGTGCTGACAGCCCAAAGCCTGCTTGAGATTCTCTTCCTCTTTCTCTGCCTCTCTCTCTCTCTCAAAAACAAATAAATAAACATTAAAAAAAATAAAAACAAAATCTGTTCATATTGTTCCCCTACTTGAAATTATTCAGTGGTCAAAAACTCAGGAGGTGGCTTTCTGAGTTCATGTTTACGTGTATGAGAAACTACCAAGCTGCTTTCCAAAATGGGTGTACCGTTTTACTCTCCCGTCAATAGTGTATGAGAGTTCCAGTTTCTCCACATCCCTTGCCAGTGCTTATCATGGTCAGTCTCTTTAATTTTAGGCATGCTGATAGGCGTTTACTCGTATCTTATTGCGGTTTTAATTTGCATTGCTTGATGACCAATGATACTAAATGTCTTTTCATGTTTAGTTTCATAGTTATGGACCCAAGAGAAATAAAAACACATGTTTACAAAAAGATAGCATGTACACGAATGGTCATTGCAACTTTACAACAGTTCAAAACTGAAAACCCAAATATTCATCAACAGATAAATGAATGAACAAAGTGTGGTATATTCACACAATGGAATTCTACTCAGCAATAAAAAGGAATAAACACCCAACAACACGGAAGCATCTCAAGGACATTATGCTGAGTAAAAGAAGGCAGATATAAGGGTAACATGCTGTATGATTCTATTAATATGAAATTCTCACACAGACAGAAGTAATCTATTTTGACTGAAGAACACATCAGTGGTTACCTGGAATTGGGATTGGAGGAGGATGTTGACTGCAAAGAGGCACAAGGAAATTTTGGGAACCATGGAAATGTTCTATATCTCAACTGGGGCAGTGGTGACACAAGTGTGTAGGCCGAAACTCACCAACTTAAAATGGATGCATTTTATTGTATTTGAAATACACCTCAATAAACATTTATAAAGAAGAAAGTATTCAGTTGCTCCTCATTACATCAGAATGAAGCAACTTATACTAGTATTACACACAGGTCTTTGATGATATGACCCCTTTCGGTCCCTCCCAACTGCTTTTCCTGCTAGAATCCCACCTGTCTTGCTCCAGCCCTGAAATACCTGCTGCATCCCGGTCACCATATTTATTTCATGTCTCTGTCTTTATAAGTGCTACTCCCACGTCCTGGCATCCAGACCTCATCCCCTGCCACTTGTAACTTGACTCGCTTCCACTCAGCTTTCAAGATCAACTCAAGCCTGCTTGAACTCCTCTCCAAGGCTATGTCCAATACCTCCCTGATATCTTCTCACAGCATCCTGCACATTCCTCTAGCCTGATGTTTTCACTGTGGTATGTATCACAGCTAGTATTTTTTCTGTCTCCCTGACTGATCTCCAAGCATCTTAAAGCCAGGGTCTGTCTTATCACATTCTTAATCCCTAGCACAGAGTTTCCTACATGTTGCTAGTGAATGCTGCATGGACGAACGGATGAGTGAACGAACAAATGCCCTGTCTACCATCAGAAGGACCCAGTAAGGATCAGGTAAAATAAAAAGTGAATCCCTGCCCTCTATTATTTGGGCGTTTGACTTGAGCCCATAATATAGTTGTGTGGCTAAGACTATACCTTCTGGGAACCTCCACCAGGGTATAACCAGTAAAGAAAATTTTGCCAGTTGCTATCTTGGGATCAGGGTGACAAACATCCCAACATGAGCTCAGGAGCTCCTTGAGAGGTCATCAAAAGAAGCTTGACTCCGGGAAGTCACCAAGCTGACAGTGGTGGCCGCATTCCTTCTGTGGGCAGCACACCTCAAAACACAGCTCCTCGTTTCTATAACATTTTCCACTCTTCCATATAATATTTGTTCATTGATATGTGTAACCTAACTATATTTGCACTTCTAAGACCATCTGTTTTAGTTTAATGTATACTCTTTAATTCCTAAAGATTCTGAGCCGTAAATGTTACCAATACCTGTCCAAGCAAACACAGGGCAGCCTTGTCCTCATTCCCAGAGACTCCCTTGGCCATTTCCTTGATGACATACTGTTGGAGCAGTGGCTTTGCATGATTGAGATCCATTTTCTTCACCTTCACTGAAGCTCTGTCCAGAAAGAGCTGGAACTCTGCCATACCCTCCTCCCTCTCATCACCTTGCCACTTCACCAACATCTCCTCAGCATCCAGTTCCGTTCTGTCAATGCTGCCTCCAGCTTGATGAAGAGTGACAACCAGCTAGGTGTCGGTTTCTTGAGTGAGGGCAATGGAGGCATTTCACACCCCACCATCATTCCTTGACCCTCTCCTTTTTTTCACAAGTGCTTTCCTTCTGTTTTGGCCAGAATTCATTAGAGAGCCATCCAGCCTCTTCTCCTGCACAACCATCACTGATGGTCTTTTCTACTGCCTGGCACTGAAGGTTAATCTGGCAAAATAAAGGTTGGTGAAACCTTGGACCAAGTCAGTGCTCAAAGGTGAATCTCTGAAGGGGAGAGGAGGGAAAGGCCAGTGAGAGGGAACAGTATTAAATAGAGTTGGGTTCCATGATTCTTTTTTCAAGTCACAAGGAAGGATTCCTTTGTTTACTTATTTATTCCTTCTTTCAATCTGGCTAGCTGTCCCAGAAGCGGCCTCATCTCTAATGTGGGCCCAGAGCTCCAGCTCTGTCAGGAACTCCAAAGTTCCCCAACGCCACCCCAAGCTTGCCCTAGAGAGTAATGTTTTGTGGACACTCAAATCCATGGAGAGCTTAAAGATGGTTCTTTGGGGAGAGGGCAAGGTGACGGAATGACCATCATCAGCAATCTGTTCTCTGAAAAATCTGAGCCATGGGAACAGAGAACCTAAGTCTTGCATACCGCAGGGGAGGAGAGGGGGTGATTGGAATGTTTGCCCATATTCTCCTAAAATATCCAGTGAACCGTGAACCTAAACTTTATACCTGAGGAAAACTGGGGATTGCTATTTTAACAAAGCACAGCTTAGAAAACAACCCGCACACGTTTTGTAACTTCGGCCAGCCCCAGAGAGATTTCTGGCAGCGTTTTATGGGTGACTAATACTCAAGTTAAAATCAACACGGGTTTTCCAAACACAGCCTCTCTGAGGGCAAACAGACTTTTCACCTGTCTGCCACAGCTCTTTGCCACATGGGATCCGGGAAAAAGCTTTTTTCTGGACATACAATGGAGCTTTTAAGCTGCCTTGAGAGTATTATCATCTGGTCTAGGCTCTCTCCACTCGGTCTACTGGTGTATCTCTCATAGAGGAGGACAAGAGAGAACATGTGCAACATGAGACAGGAAATGCACTCGTTGATTCCACAAACATCTGTGGAACTCCTCCCTCCCTGTGGAGCCACTGGGGAATACCAAGATGACTAAGCCACAGTTGAATGAGGGCAGAGAGGAAAACAAATAATTAAAATAATGCAGCCAAGTGCTGAATAAAGTTTATACCAACAGCCGTGGGAACACAAAGAAGGAATAATTAATTCTATCAGAAGGAGACAAGGAAGATTGCATAGAGGGTCACCTTCGAGCTGTCCCTTAACAGATCAGTTGGAAAGTTCAGGTGACAAAGGAGAAGGCGGGCATTCCTGCAGACAGAGGGACCACAGACAAGAAGGTGTGGAGGCATGAAAGCCCCATGAGAAGTGTGGTGTGTGAGTACAGGGCAGGTGAGAGTGAACAGAAAGGGTATGAGGCTGATACATGGGTTGGGATGAGATGTGTAGGCATGTATGTAACACTAAAAGATCCAGACTTGAGGTGCCTTGGTGGCTCAGTCGGTTAAGTGTCTGACTTTGGCTCAGGTCATGATCTCACGACTCTGGGTTCCAGCCCCATGTCGGGCTCTGCACTGACAGCTCAGAGCTTGGAGCCTGCTTAGGAGTCTGTCTCCATCTCTCTCTGCCCCTCCCCTGCTCGTGCTCTGTCTCTCTCTTTCTCTCTCTCAAAAATAAATACACATGAAAAAAAATTTATTTTAAGGAGCCAGACTTATTTCTTTGGGTGAAACAGAAGATTTTAGGCATAAGTATGATTTATCAGATTTTACAAAGATACATCAGGCAGCTAGTGATGTGGCACAGGGAGCAGGAAGGTCAGAGGCTCATACCATAGCCCAACTAAGAGAAAATAAAAGCTAAAATAAGTGAATTGTGGGGGAAACGGGGAGGAGAGCCGGGCATGTGGCCTTTGGAAAATGGAACCAATAGCACTTGGTGGCTAAGGAGATTTGGAGAGCGAGATGGGAAGGGAGTCAAGGGGGATTCTGAGGTTACCAACTTGGCCATGATGATGGTGGTAACGGAGCTAGGAAATTGAACACAAGAGGCTGAAACACAGAGAAATTAGTCTCTGCTCATCCCAAATGTTTAATATATAGTAATAGGATATGGAACAGCCTAGGTAAAGGCGGTTGCTTTCATATAGACATAACTTTTAAATCAGTTGCTATGAAATTAAAACATTCTTTTGTTGTGGGTGGTGTTAGACACGTGTCCTTCAGGGAGACAAGTGAATACAGTGCTGATGGAAGAACATTCCCTCTCCTAGGCAGTGCTCCCGAGGTAACTGGCAGTGAAAACAAGAGCCAGGCAGGAAGGACCTCTGCCTTCCTCCCCATTTCCAAATGCGTTGAGTGCCTAGGGCATGGAGGGCACCGAGGAGACCTGCTGAGCTGAAAGGTCAGGCCCTGGCGTGACCACTTGGGATGCCCAGGAGCAACTGGGGTGCAATTAGGTGCAGTATTTACACTGGGACAGATTGCAAGGGCAGAGGTGACGAAGAGGCGCTGCAAGAGTGGCCATGGGACCTCAGAATTACTTCACTTCCTTCTCCCTCCAGTCTGAGCAGCCCCAGAAAATGGCAGCTCTGAGCTGGGAAGCTGATTGTCACTCTGTGTAATTAGCCACCCTGGTTGACCACATCCCGCGGACAGCCTGGGCTGTGAGTAAGAGGCATCCTTGCCATCTAGGAGGCTTCAGTCTGAGGATGAGAAATGTACGTGCTTACGTTCAATGAGGGGAGCACAGAAGGTTGAAGCCAGAGATTAGGAGAGGCTGAGGAGATAACCGTCAGCGTCCTTCTGAAAAGAGAGGCTTCCTGGAAGCTATGAGCTGTTCCTTGCGTGAGGAACAGGGGAGACATTCCAGGGGTAAAAGCACTAGGTCGGCTCAGACCTGAGAGAGTTGTGCCACCTCCCTAGTGGAAGGTGAGGCTGTTGGGGTTCAGGACAGTGAAGAATAGCCAATGGGGAGCCATCCAAGGGTTTTGGACAGAGGTTCGACTTTGGGGAATGATCATTTCAGCAGTCGTTTCTGAGATATGCAGGCTGGGGAGAAATGAAAGACAAGATCTGCTAGGAGACCACTGGAATACGAAGTAGGAATCTGACTTTTATTAAGGCAAGCACTGAGCTAAAAAATGTTGACATAATCTTATACGACCACTATTATTACTCCCCATTCTACAGTTTGGTGAAAGTGAAGCTCAGAGGTTTCAGAAACATGCCCCTGTAGGTGGCAGAGCTGATTCACAGCCATGTCTGTTGGACTTCCAAGCCTGTGTTCCCCTCGTACCGTATTGGAGGTGGGTACCGGTGAGAGTGCAAAGGACAGGGATTTCCATCCCTGGCTGAGCGTTAGATTCACCTGGGGAAATTTGAAATTTGCAAGATCGTGATACCCAGGCCAATGAAATCGGGACCTCTGAGAGTGGAACCCAGACATCAGTATGTATGTAAATCTCCTAGTACACACCTGACTTTGAGAACCACGGCTGCAAGAGATGTTGCAAAGAAGAATTGATAACGGTTGCTAGCAAATGTGAAGACTGAGAGAGAAGGAGGATAGAAGGTGACTTTAAGATTTTTCACTTGGATAAAGTCTGAAAGAGATGCAATTGTGGAAACAAAGAATTCATTTTTAGAGTCCTTTATCTTACCCTTGTACTGTGATGTCCAGGTGGAAATGCCCAGGGGATGCTTGGCTTCCAGGGCCTCAGAGACGAGACCATATCAAGCTGAGCACCTCAGCACTGTGGTATGCCAGGGCCAGCCCAGACCAGCTTGGGAGAGCCAACTGCTCCATTTTCCGAAATGCTGTAAGCCAGTTATCCACGCGGCCATCATTCAAATCAAATCATAAAAACTTATAATTAAATAATCTTAAAAACAAATGTAATCTATTCTCAAAACTCGTCCCTTCCTAATTACTTTACCCCGCTTTACTTTCATCTGTGCTCTTGAGGTTATTTACATCTTTTTATCTGTGTGGTGAAAAAATCATGTACCGGTATCTTACGTGGACCTCTCCCCAAGTCCATATCGGCCATGTCAATAGCTTGAAAGTGGCCGGGATCAAGACTATTTACATCGTGAAAACTGGCCGAAACCATAAATTAGGACCGCCCGCTCCCCCAAATAGCCAGTCGTCAAACATTTGCCAACACGCCACTATCTGCAACCGTGTGATGGTCTATGCAGAAAAGCCCATGTGTGAACATGCTCCAAAAGCTTCATGAAGGTGAACCAAAGAGAGTAAGGTAGAAACTAAGACCTCACAGATGAGGGGGACAAATCAATGCCAGAGACACTTTTTAATATTGACTGATATTTCCCCACACACAAGTTCTTTGCCCTACTCAGGTCCTTTGGGATCACTGTTATTCCAAATAAACCCGTTTCATTTAGCTCCATGAATAAGAAACTTCTAGTCAGAGAAGATATATTTTATATACACACATAAAAATACTCTGTTTATATAGCACTTTCCTTTTAAGGAGCTCACAGCAATTACACATGTTCTCATTATTCCTATGAACACCCTGGGGAAGTATCTAGGTGGCAGAGGAAATAGGAAGGAATGAAAAAAAAAACCTGTTAAATTAGAAATCAAGGCATTACCTAGCCTGAGTACTATAAACAATCTTTCTTCTCCCAGTGCAGGAAACCCTGACTTCAGATCTTTAAAGCATCCTGCTTAAGAAGGTTCTAGAATTGGACTCACATCACTGACATTTCCCCATGGGCATGGCTATGGAAACCTCCCACTCTCTCCCTTCTTTCCTCCTCGTTCTCTTGCTCTTTTGGCCCCATCTCCTAATTTGGGCCAGAACTGGAGTTTGCAGTCCAAGCCTGCTGGCCCAAAACCCTAGGGAGTTCACCAAAGGGGCCAGCCGCAGGAAAGGAGATGAGCCCTGGGCAGCAGCGACAGTCACTGTGTCAGGAGACCTTCCCTCGTGACTCGATGTCTCTGTGATGCTGATTCCTGGGCTTGGTGCCAGTGACACCACCATTCCCCCTGCACCAGCTGCTTTGTTCCACTGGGGATCCAAATGACTTCTCTGGCTTTCCTTGGCACTTCCCTGTGAGGCTCTGGATGATTCCAAATTGGTCCTTCGGAATACAAGCCAGTATAACACTAGTGCCAGCATCTTCTCCATCCATTTGGGATTTATCCACTACAGAGCACCACTTATGAGATCGGCGATGATGAAAATGGGAGGAAGAATGAACTGAAGTGCATGTGTCTCCAAGCCAGAGACAAACTGAGAAAGGCAGATGGAAACAGAGACAGAGACAGAGAACCAAGAGGGGCAAACAGTTATAGAGCAATTCGTAAACAGAGAAGTTATTTTCTTTGGAGTAGTTCTGTTTTGAATAAGAATTTCACTGTTTGTGAGTAACTGGTGGGGGGTAAATCATTAGGGTAAATCTTCCTGATGGATGACCTTGGGCTCCACCCAAGCCAGACTCCCATGTGGCAGTGTCCCCTTGACAACTCCTCTGGAGGCAACCCTGAGCAGGGAGTAATGGCCTGAGATTGAGCCCTGCCATGGGGAGCAAATATTTGGCCAAATACCATTAGATATTCAGATTGTGGGGACCCAGTCGAGTCTGAAGGAGACATCCCAGATTCCCAGGAAGGGCTTCCTACTGGCCACAAAAATGGCGGCAGATCTGCTGGTGCATTCCTTCTCACCTTCTCACTCCTAGGCTCTCCTTCTCACCGAGTTGTGAGGTTCTGAAGAGTTCCCTGAGACCGGAGGGCCCTCGGACTCCGCCGGTGGTCCACACCAGCCATACAAAACAAACAAGTCAACTAAGTGGAAGCAGCCCTAGCTTGGGAGGCAGGGGACAGGTTTTCATCCAACCAGCTCCTTGTAGCTCCTGGGAAGCTCAGGTTACTCACCTGTGAGTTGACTTGGTGAAAGTAGCAGCAGGTCATTTTCATTCCACAGTCATGTCCTGAGTACCTACCAGATGTCAAGGGTTGTGTTGGGTTATAGAAACAAAAAGCCAGACAGCCCACAGCGATCCAGGAGATATCAATGAGCATACAGGCCATGCTCTCTGAGGGCACGTCCATCTAATGGTCTCTAAATAATTTCACAGGGGGCTTCCCAAAATCTCCTGAACTGATGAGTTCACCCCTCTTAAGTAAGAGGAATCCTGTTTTGTTTGTTTGTTGTTGGTTGTTTGTTTACATTTGGGTTCGCAAACTTAACTATTTGACATGCGTCTGTGGGTGTCTGGAATGTTCATTGAACCTCCCCACAGCCCCTGGGGATGTAGGTGCTACAACATCTGCCACAATCAGAAACAGGCTTCAGGCTCCTGTCTGCTCAGGGCACCATATGCACTATGTTAAAGAGGCACAGCCCAGCTGTCCAGAAGCTTCTAGAAACCCTGGAGCTCACCCAAATAAAAGACAAACAAACAACTGAGCAAACTCGGATAAAATGGTGCTGTCAGACCAACAAAGGGAATGCAAACGAAGAGCTGGTGAAGAACCAGCAGTTGGGGGAGCGGGGGTGGCGGGGGGGGGGGGGGGGGCGAGAGGGATAGATGAGTTTGCACAGGCCAGACAACGGGGTTGGGGGTGCAGGGTCATTCTTTCTGTCTCATCCGTCCAGGGTTGCCAGGGTCTTTTGAATGGTGGACAAAAGAGGGTAGAGAGAACTGGGGTGGGGACCGAGGATAAAGCCCCACAGTGAATGAGTCCCAAAGGCGTGGGACATGGGTGCAAAGTCACAAAGCCAGGGTAAAGCCTTCTAGCACTCCACTCTGGCTCCTTCTACAATCTGCTCCCCTGCCTTCCCCTCCCCTCCTAACATCTTACACAAGAGTCTCCTATTGTGTTAATATCAGGGGGAAAAGTGACTAAGGCTGGGGTATGACTAAGGAAAATAAAACTAGGAAGGGAGTCTCAAATGCTTGCCTCCACCCCCAGGTTACTTGGCTCATTCCCTGATTCCGTCAGTTCACAGACTCTGACATAAAAGGCAGGAAGTTACATACGCTAAACAAAGCTCCTTAGATGTCAGGAAATTAACCTGGGAAATCGGAGCCAAGAGCGATTAAAGGCGCTGTACTCAGAGTTCAAAAACCACTATGGCGTTAGATCAAAAGCTGTTTGCTGGGCACCCCGGGCTCAGCTCTGCCAAACTGCACATCCCGGAAAACCTGGCCACAGGGCCCGCATGCCTGTCTGCTGTGCATTTGCTCTGCCCCATCACTTAATCCTCACTCACAGCTACGGCTTTTGACTCCTCTTGCCATAGCAGTTTGGATGCCTGCCCTTGGTGGGTCAGAGCCAGAAAAGCAGCCAGCCTGCCCTGGCTTCTGGGGGTGGGGAAGATCACACACCTAACCTCAGAGGGAGTCCAACAAGTGGTCCACTGAGGGAACAAAGAAAGTCCTTAAAAGGAGGGGGATGGGAGGCACACTGGGGAACCTGATCCTCCTCCCTAAGAGAACAAATGCTTCATGGAGGGTGGAAAGGTCAGAGCAGAGCAAACCATAGAATTGTGAGAATCATTACTTATGTCCTCAGCAATAATAATATCCTTTGAGTGTCATCATTATAATCTTTACAATTAAGGGATTAGACTAGGTGTTATGACACCTTCTAGTTATCATATACTGAAATTCTTAAACAGCTTTAACATTTCACACCACAATGAAGTTATCAAGGGACTCGCACACCATTTCATTTGTATCTCCAGCGATGGGCATTAGCCTCATGTACAGAGGAGTAAACTGAGGCGCCATGCAGCGGCTTGCCTAATGTCACAGAGCTGGCAGATAGCAGAGCCCTCATAAACCCTCATGCTGGTGGCTTCCGGTCCATCACTCTAGAAGGGCAAGAGTGGAAAATGGCATTGTCCCCGAAATGACTGAAAGTACATTTCTAATCACAAACTCAAAAGTGTTAAGTCGTCCTGATTTTTTTTTCTTCTGGTATTGGAAAGCAAGTGAGGTCAGAGAGAAGTCTTTTTTTTTTATTTTTACTTTTTACTGTAGTAGAGTTGACCACACTATTATATTAGTTTTGGGCGTGCAACATAGTGATTCAACAATTACATGTATTACGAAACGTTCACCATGATAAGTATGGTTCCTATCTGTCACCATACAGCGTTGTTATAATATTACTATGTTCCCTATGGAGAGAGGAGCCATTTAGTGTGCCAGGATTCTGGGATATGGAACACTCAGAAATGTTGCACCCCACAATGGCCTCACAATGGTGTAAAAACCTTTTTGTGTCTACAGAGGTTAGGTTAGTTGTATTAGCTAGAGAGGAAAATGGTGAGAGAAGTGTAATTAGTTTGTTCTTCACCCATGACACCTTCAAGACTGGCCCTGTCCCCGCTCTGAATGGGGTGATCCTTTGGGCCACACCACCCTCATCCAGAGCTTATTGGACCAGGAAGAGTAAGTCAGAGTTGCTCTCCCACAGGACTGGTATGGACACCTAGAAAGGGCTGTTCAAGCATCATGAGCTTGAAGCTATTCAATCACTGTATTCGTCAGTGTTCTCCAGAGACGCAGAAACAATTGGATGTATGTAGATATAGAAAGAGATTTATTATAAGGAGTTGGCACATGCAGTTATGGAGGCCAGCAAGTCCCAAGATCTGCATGGAGAGTCAGGTAGCTGGAGACCCAGGAGAGCTGATGGTTTAGTCCCAGGCCAAAGCCTGGCAAGCTCAAGATCCAGGAAGAGCCAATGCCCCAGTTTGAAAGGTATGAGGCAGGAGGAGGCAGTAACTTCTCTGTTACTTAGGTCAGGACTTTTTGTTCTATGCAGCCCTCAACCGAGGGGATGAGGCCCACCCATATTGGGAATGCAATTTGCTTTATTGAGTCCACCAATTTAAATCTTAATCTCATTGCAAAACAGAAACACCCAGAATAATGTCTGGCTAATATCAGTGTACCCCATGGCCTAGACAAGTTGACACATAAAATCAATCATCACAATCACATAGAGAAGGGCCAGGTCAGCGGTGGGAAGCCAGAACCCAGGCAAGACCAAGGAAGGAAGCCCACAGATGCAGGGAAAGCCAGCTTAAAGAGCGGAAAGTGATCATTCTCAGTGAGGAATTGAGATGAGGGATGGACAAAGTACTGGCCGGAGGCCTTCCAGATCCCATGAGGGTTCTTTGGTTCTCCCAGCCCCCCTCCTTAACTGAACTGGTTTGGGTAGGTTTCTCTTTCTGATGACAAAACCACCAGTGTGCTTAGAACAAGCACACTGTGGATGTCTTTGAGTTGTACTGCGTAGCCCCGTTCTCCCAGCATTAGACCAGCCATTAATCAAGTGATGAACCATACTGAATGCCATGTTGTATATACTCTGTACCCTTGGTCCTTGGATAATTTACATTTGCAGTTTGATTGCATGCAAACACCCACACGCAGCTGAAATAAAATGTTTTCATGGGATATGGGCTTGAATAAGGTGCTTTGACCTATAAGGCTTAGGGACAAAGAGAGTTACTCAGCTAGTGAGAGATCTCATACAGCTGCTCAGCGTCTAGTCCACAGTGCAGTTTTACTCTTCTTGACTCACTTTTCTTTAGGAATTTTTTGAGGAAAATCCGATGTTAGGGGATTTCCCTGAATTTAGGAATTTGTAGTGGCCCAGGCTGAGTTCCTTCCAAATGCCATGTCATGAACATAATTTTTAGACATCTCTGTCACCTCTTCTACTATTAGCTTTTTGGAATGCCTTATTCAACTGTGTGGCTTTTATACTCAGAACACAGTTACCTAGGACCTCGTAAGGGCACAATCCATTTTTAAGTTCATTTTCTCATCATCTCACAAGATCATATTATTCTCGATTGTGTTAATCTGCTTAAGCTAAGTTGTGCAGCCATAACAGAAAACCCACAAATCTCAGCATTTACTGCGGCAAAGTTTTATTTCTCGTTCATGTGATACGTGCACCGTGGATCAGCTATGGCCCTTCAGGTCATCTTCATTCCAGGACCCAGCGACAGAGAGAAACAGAGTGGCAGACCACACAGTGTCTCCTAAGGCGTCCCGAGAGCACTGACACAATTGACTTTCGCCAGCCAAAGCAAATCTCACAGCCAAGCCTGACGTCAACAGGGCAGGGGATCTATAGTTTTTCCACAGGAAGGAGGGGTGCCCAAAATCACACGGCCACACCCGGCACCAGGGGACAAGGATGTATAATCCTTCCTCTGAAGGAGATGGCAAAATTATCAACACTAATACCACAGAGCACAGTGCCTTACAAAAAAAAAAAAAAGAAAAGAAAAAGAAACCGAGCTGAAACAATTGCCTGATCAAACATCTTAGTGGCAGACTGGTATTTAAAGGAAGTTTTAGGAGTCCGGGTGGCAGAGTCTTTCCACTACACCACAGCTGCTTCCAGGTCTTCCTCTGGAGACATGCCCTCCAGGACCCGATCTGTATCTCGTGCCACCCCCGGGTACTGTTCACGTCAAGTTGTCACACTAAAACATTTGGCCCTTGAATATTTTATTCTGAAGGATCCCACGTCCGGGGGAAATCCAAGCGAGCCAAGGCAGACAAAGTTAGCAACGGAGAAAGATAGATCGAGCCAATAAAGTTCTCAGGAAGTGGTGCCATTTAAATTTTTCCTTAGTTTAACCAAACCAAAGATAGGAGGTGGTGGCACCTGGAAAGGACAAGAAGTTGTCATCCTCTAAGGGACAACAGAGAAGAAGGACAGGGCTGCCTGGGTGGCACAGTCAGTTAAGCACGCGACTCTTGATCTCAACTCAGGTCATGCATGATCTCACAGTTTGTGGGTTCAGTCTCTGCTTCGGGCTCTGCACTGACGGCATAGAGCCTGCTTGGACTCTGTCTCTCCTTCTCTCTGCCCCTTTCCTGCTCGTGTATTCTCTCTCTCTCTCTCTTGCTCTGTCCCTCAAAACAAATAAACTTACATTTGTTTTTAAAAAGGGAAGGACAGTGCTGTCTGCTTGCAGCACTTCAGGGTGGTGTCCACTGGGTCCCTCTGGCCACTGGCTGATTACACCCTGCAGTAGCCAGAATAAAGGGTCTGGGAAGTACAGGCACTGAGGCCTGGGAAGAGCCAGGCACCAATAATTTAGAAAGGGCCTTAATCACGGCCTGGTCAGCATTTCCAGGGTTCATGATTCCCATCACCACTAACAGCACCCATCCCAAATGGGCACCCTGGTGGCTATGGCTAATGATCTCTCTGGCCAGCAAGTAGTTTTGCTCAAGGAAAAAGTCCGACTGCATACGGGTCCCCAAATATAGAAAACCAGTCCGAATTCACTGGGGTTTTGTTTCTGGATCCTTTCATTTCCTTAAGTTGCACAGATGACATGTTCGGTCTTCGGATGGTACTGGCTACAGAAAGTTCAGTGCTGTCACACTTCGCGGCAGAGTCTGTATGGAATACCTGTTCCCTCTCTCTGCCAACATTTTTAAGATTGGGTTTGGTTCAAATACAGTAAGTCAAGAATCCATCCTGCCCGGGATGTATCAGATTGCACAAGTGTTATGAAACACATACCATCCTGGATGTTCTTCCAAAAGAACGTGCAGAAAATGCTGCCCTTCTGCCAAACTACAGGCTCCTTTCCAACCTGCACCACTCTCTGCCCTCAGTCCAAACGCCCAACAAGCTGATGTGTGCCCGTGGCTGTGACTGATGCCTGGGCTGCCTCGGGACACCCGATGTCACCTCTCCTGGGTTCTCTTCAGTGCGTCGGTGCACAGGCAACACCAGGGGACTTTGAAGGAAAAGGTAAGAAGGCTCAATGGGGCAATTTCCACAGCATCTTACTACTCTATATTGCTGGTAAGCAAACAGCAAGGCTCGCTTTTGAGAGGGACGTCTCAAAAGAAAGTCCAGAAAGCAGGCTCAGAATTGTAGCCTGGCTGCAGGCCAGAGTGTGGCAGACGTACTCTCGGGCATGTCAAATACAGTACTTCAATACTCAGTTCATTCATAGGGCCAACCATCTGTGAAGCTGGACACAGGGTCATGCAGAAGGAAGTCACTGAAAGCATCCTCCAAAACACCCGAAGCTGCAATCCCAAAGTTACTATCGTTTCACTGCTGTGTCAGACATGTTAATAGCATACAGGCCAAAGGACATTAAAAAAGATTAACGTTAATATAATGTTAATGTTAGGGGTGCCTGGGAGTCTCGGTCGGTTGAGCGTCTGACTTCAGCTGAGGTCATGATCTCACGGTTCGTGAGTTCGGGCCCGGCATTGGGCTCTGTGCTGACAGCTCAGAGCCTGGGGCCTGCTTTGGATTCTGTGTCTCCTTGTCTCTCTGCCCCTCCCCGACTCATGCTCTGTCTCTGCTTCTCAAAAATAAAGAAAGAGTAATTAAAAAAATAAAAAATATATAATGTTAATGATAAATATTAATGTTCAAGGGGGCGAAGAAGATTACAAAGCAGAGCTAGGGTCTGATAATAAGCCAAGAGCATTTAGCAGGCAACACAGAAAACATGGATTTACAGCTGAAGCTCTCCCCCGGGTGGGCAGGAGCGATCTCTCAACACTCAGCCTACACACGTTTACTGTGGCCACCACATGTCCATATGTCGACAGGCATGCCAGAGTAGGCATAGTATAGCACCGAAGGGGACGTGATGCCTGCCCCGACAAGTAGATGAGATAAGACCTACACACCAATGAGTGAAATGACACCCCACAGGTGAAAAGTGCCACAAAAGAGGTGCAAATGAAGCATTTTAGGATGTCTGAAGACAGATTGCTCCCCCACAGTGGTGAGACCTTGGTTTTACGGAGAAGAAGCATTTGAGCTGAATCTGAAAAGGGGCTAAGGATGAAGGCTTATGGAGTTGGGGACTAAGAG
Source organism: Acinonyx jubatus (assembly GCF_027475565.1). Classification (NCBI taxonomy): domain Eukaryota; kingdom Metazoa; phylum Chordata; class Mammalia; order Carnivora; family Felidae; genus Acinonyx; species Acinonyx jubatus. Next base: position 26,046,149 of record NC_069380.1, on the reverse strand, counting down.
ACCTCATCAGCTGCAGCCATGTATGTCACAGAGGTGCTGGGGTCTCGCCCAGATCCCCTTGGCATGCGGGGTTCCCTTAGCCTAGCTGCTGGGGCTTTGGCTCCTCACGGCTGCTCCCAGCTGCTCCCCTTCTCTAGAGGCTTGTCCCCGGCTGACCAGAGCACCTCGCCAGAGAGATAACCACACCCTGCCTCCAGGGCGGCTGACAGCCAGTGATGGATAGAGGGGTACACAGGGCCAGGCCCCTTGCCGCCAGGTGAAGACAATTCTGCAGTGTGGTGTATGAAGATACCACCCCACCCCAGTGGCTCGGGCTGAGGCTAGTCTCTTTTCCCTGGCTTCTCTCCCCACTCCCATCCTGCTTCACCTCTTCAGTGAATCCCGTGTACCCAATCCTTATCTCAGCCTTTGCTCTAGCTTTCCCTCCTGCAGCTGCACAGGTGCACTGCCAAAGCTTTCTTGGGATAGCCTGCAAGCTCCCCCATGAGCCACCTGTTCCACCCTCTACCCCCTGCTAACTTCCTCTGCTGCACCCCACCCGTCCCCTCACTGCTTCCACACCTCACACCTTACTTTTGATCTTCCTCCTGCTCCAAAAGCTTACTCTCCATTTGTCCACCTCTTCCAAGATCTAACTCAAGTTCTACTTATTCCACCTCCTGTACCTCAGGTGTATTTTTAAGTACTGAAGACAGGTGCCAAAACACGTACCTATTTTTTTTTTTTTTTTTTGCCTTTTAGACAATTAGATCAGAACTTAATCATCTAAATAGATGTTGCCACTTTCAAAGTACTCATCTTGAGAGATTAATCACTTCCTCCAATGCAGCCACGGCCCATCCTAATTTAAGGATCCCACTTCTGAGTTTGCCTTCAGAGCATAGCATCAACATTAGTGAACACACAACAGCCCCCAGCAGTTCTCTGTCCTTTGAATTTTTAGAGAATCACTCAGGACCGTGACTGGTGACGGCAGGTCAGTGAGAGTTTACATTTTTTTTTTTTTGTAATTCCACAGTTTACACACTTAGGCCTGGCCCTTGGAAAATAAAACCCTTCATGCCACAACACTGCCTTAACCCCAACCAATCCCAACGATGGCAAATATTTGCTCCGTGAAAGTGATTTTTCTTTCCTTTACGAGACATTTGGATTCACACCTGATGAGTAATGCAGGTATTGATTTCTTCATTCCACAAATATTTATTAAGCACTTTCCACATGCAAGCACTGTGCTACAAGTCTGTAACATCAGATAAAACATGGTTTTTACTCACATGAGGCTTGGATTATAAGGATGCTGGATGACGAGGGCAGGAACTACTTGCCGGAAGGCATAGATAGAATTCTGGCACAATGAGGCCCCTCTTGTGAAGGGCGGACTGGAGAATGAGCACAGAGATGAGAGGCACTCAGGCTGCTGAGTGGCCAGCAAGGGCTCATCTTGAGAGTGATGGGAAGCCACTGAGGGCTCAGTGAGAAAAGCCAACCAACAAAGAAAAGCCGTATCATGTGATTAAAAACTCATGAAACAGTTGTGATGTGTGTGCTCAGTACTTGTTCACGTGTGCTAGCCTGATTAATTCTCCTAACTTCGTGAAAGACACATTCTTGTGGCGCCTTCACGGATGAGAAAACCAAGACCAAAGAGGTTTGGTAATTTGCTCAAGATCGTACAGCTGGTAAGTAGCAGAATTGGGATTCAAACTCTATCTCTCCACATCTCTCAACTCCAAAGCCCGGAATAACCCCCTTAAAGAACTCAGCAAAAACATAAACAGATACTTCATTTCAAAAGAAGCTTTGAATTCCGAATATATGTACGGCATTCAACCTGGGCACCAACCAAAGCATTGGAAAGTTAAACAATAATATTGAGCCACTTTATACCCATTTAACTAGTAGGAACATTAATAACCATGCATGCGTCCGTCTAATTTGTGTCACTCAACTTATCATTAATACATTAATGGCCATATTGTAAATTTACGTAAATCTTTTGGAAAGCAATATAATAATATATATCAAGTCATAAAAATGTCCATATTCCTTTATTGCCTCTAGGAATTTATCTTAAGAAAATGCTTCCAAAGTAGACCCAAAGTTTATCATTGCAACATCATCTTAAAAAGTGCAAAATTGAAAACACCCTATATGTGGAATAATAGGACAATAGTTTGGTAAACCATCATACAACAACTCAATGGAATATTCCATAGTCATTTAATATGATCTTTACAAGGATTACATAATGCCATGTGACTGTCACGTAAAAAGGTAAAATACAGTACACTATTGAATTCATGAAGAATATGGCCCAGTATCTTTGCAAATTCCCAGATAAGTGAAAACCATTGTAGCATACAATTTCCCCCTTTAAAATGCAGTATCTAAAAATGTTAAGTAACCCCTTAAGACTCTTAATGTATCTACGAGTTCAGAATTTGCTTATAAAGCTATATATATACATATGTATGTATATATATATATATATATAAATTCTGCCAATAAAACAAGCTCTAGATTGCATTATAGCACATTATTAGTGTACTTACCCAAATTTACTGAAATCTGCAAAGAAACAACATCTTTATCGTTTCATGAGCGTTCCTTGCAAGCTCCACACGCAACCACCAAAGCAGTGTTGCAACGCTGCCCCCAGCAATGGTGGGAGGGGCTTGCTCACTCACTCTAGATTCTTACCTTCTCACACGACGGTTTGGAAATCCAACCATTTCAAAATTGAACCCCCGCAAAATTACAAATTATTGCCATCTTTGAAGTTCCAGGCAAATAATTGAAGTTGAGAATATCAGATTCAAGAATGTCAACAGTCAACTACCATCCATAATTATAAAAGCATTATGATTACAGCTACTGGAAAATGCAGACAGCCAATGCTGCTTGGAAACACAAAAAAAGAAAGACAGTTGCATTTGGGTGAAAGAATTCTAAGCAATATTTCCTTTTAAAACATCAAGTGTTATATTGCTGTTTTATAATAAATAAAGTTCACACAAAGATATATTATTCTACAGCCACATTCTTCTACATTGAACTCCATTGCCTTTAGCCCATTGGTATTTTATAGTTTTTAATGTGTTTTTACGGCTTTAGGGTTACAATAAATTGGTCAAGACTGGAGAATTAGTAGAAACTTGCTGCAGAATTAACCATTTCATATAACTTTCAACTAGAGATGTCAAAATCAGGAGGGTCTTTGTACCCATGAACACTGGTACAAAACCACATACTTGAGTTTCAAAGCTGACTCTCGTTCACTCACATAAAGAAATGTGCCTATGATCGTTGATCACCCATTGACCGATTTGACGGGAACTACAAGTTACATCTGGGGCTCTATCTACATGACTTGGAGAAAGGAAGGGAGGAAGAAAGAACAAAAAGAGGAAGGGAATCATTACGTATTCATGCTAACAAGCATTGTGAACCAGTTTTATTTTTCTTGCTTTCACAGCAACTTGTGTTGATCTTTAGGGGTCATTCTACCTGTCACATGCATGTCACCAGAGATGGAAGGAGAGAGGTCGACGGAGCAGGTGAGAGATGCTTAGCCTACACATCAGTGTGTGAAACAGAAACTGGGCCTGATGATCCTCCAGGGACTCATCATACAGGAGCATCTAACTGAGAAAGCAGATGCTCTCTGATTTTGCGGAAGGGCACAGGGAGGGAAGAGCCACAAATGTTCAGGAGCATGAACTTTGCAATTTGTAAATACTCACTGTTTTTCCACCTAGTATAAATAATAATAATAACAGTAATAGTAATAATAATAATAATAATAATGCAGAGACAAAAATTCTGATGTCAAAGGAGAAGCTGAAAACAGCCTAAGAGAAACACCAGTAACAAGGATTAGTAGGGATGGGGAACAGCAGAAATTACCGTATTTAGCTCAAATCTTGAAATATTGTGAGTTTGCTGTGAAATCCAATTTCTGCATTTTGAATAATGGAATTTCATAACCTCTTTAAGCCTTGGGGTTATGCATTTTTTTAATCGACCAAATAAAGTTAATAGAGGAATGGAGTGAAGGCTTAGGATAAGAAGAAGTGAGAAAATTCAGTTACGCAAGATGAGTAAGTTCTGGAGATCTAACGCACAGTATGTGATGATAATTAGCAACACTATAGCGTATGCTTGAATCTTTTAAGAGGGTAAATCTGAAATTAAATCATTTCAACACACACACACACACACACACACACACACACACACACACTAACCATGTGGAGGTAACTGTCACCTAGGTTAATTATCTGGATCATGGTGCTCAGTTCACCATGTGTATATATATCGAAGTATCAAGTTGTACCCCTTAAATATACACAATTTTATGTCAATAACGTCTCAGTTAAGCTGCCTTAAAAAACGTGTGAGAGGAGAAAAGAATATTTAAAACATTTTAGGAGTATTAGCACCTCCTTCTTTACCAAACTATCATTCTACCACTGCCGGAGTGAAGGGCCATGAGGAAAAAGAATAAAGCACGCTAAGATCACACCTCAGAGAGCTCAGGCTTCTCCTCCCAGTACACCTCCCACCCAGCCCGCCTCCCAACTAACAAACTCAACCCCTACTGACTGTCCCCATTAATCGGCACAGCCAATCCTCATCCCACTGACTCCTCAGATCTGCAAACAGGTTAGGTAACTAATTGAAGAGTGCAGTGAACACTGTGGTTGACTTCGCCAGCCAGGAGCTGCTTCAAGAATGTTCCTGGAACATATTTCTGCTGGCAACCTCCTGGGGAAAGCTTCTCTTTCATGAGAGACCATCCCTGGCAGAGGAACTCTCTCATCATCCTTGGGCAAGGATGTGATTGATGTATCTTTTCCCCAGCAAGGATCACTCGAAGGATGGCAGAGGGGCAAGGGGAAAGATAGCAAAGACCCGGGGTGGCATCACTGAGCTGCCAAGCCCACCAACCCCACAGTCAGCCCAACTTCTGGACCTCATGTTAATGAGAGAATAAAATTCCTAAGTGTCTACACCAGGATGAGTCAGATTCAATCTCCTTTTCATCAAAAGCATCCTGGCAGATGCAAAAAGCCAGTATCCAAAGGCAGGTCTGTCTGATGACCAAGCACCTACTCATTCCGAAGGTTTTCTAGTCTGAGAGGCTGTCTCTGATGGGCAGAAAGTCTCGAAGTGTTTCCAGCCCAACAGCTGCAGTGGCTCTGGCGTCAGATGAAATCCCAGCTCTAACACTCAATGTCCGTGCGATCGTAGGCAGATTACCTCTATTCCTTATACCTTTTACCTCATCTGAAAAACAGGAATAATATTAGTGCTTGCCATAAAAGATGTCTGAAGCCTAAAGGACATTTCCATACAGTAAGTAACCAGTGTCCCTAGCTCTCATGAGAAAGGGGGCCTCATGACTTTTGACACCTAGATTCTTTACAGAATTTTTATGTTTTGAACAAAGTGATTTTATTTCCCACTGATTTACTATATCTATGTCATAACCAAAATACAGTGTTTCCCTGATGTTTGTCCCTCTCTGAGCTTTCAGCTTTTTAATTAGTGACTGTCCTCATTCTTTTTCAAGAGAACACAACATCATTGAAGAAGGCACTTAAAATCTCACCCATAGTATTGCACTACCTAAACTATTTTTGCTCCTTGATATTACCTCTTGCATATAACGTGTACATAGCCACAATGATAGTGAGCATTCTACTTTGCTGTTATTTTTACGTAACTCATAACACATTTCTCATAATTCTACACATTCTTTGTGAGCATTCATTTTAATAATGCTATGGTATTGGTATAGCACAATCCACTGAACGTTCTCCTAACATTGGTATTTTTTATTCAGATTGCTTCCTTATTTATTTTATCTTAAAGATAATGCAGCAGTAAACATTTGTGTTTATATGTTCTTTGATTTCTGTGAATTATTTCCTTAAGAAAAATTCCTAGGAGTAGAATTACTGTGTCTCAGCTATGTAGTGACTTTATGCCTCCTGCTGCATAATTCTTTCCAAAAGGATCGTTCCAGTTTGCAACTATAAACTTTATCTTAACTAGTCAAGACTGAAATTGAGTTCCTCTGAGCAGTGACTTGGTTTGAAACATCACAGAAGTCTTTGTAGTTTGGTGAAATCAGTATTTTGATTGCCTTGCCATGGTTTCAAGATTTATAAGTCAAGTTCTGCTTTCTTGCTTTGAAAGTTCCCCCTTGAACCAATCAGTCTTTTTTTTCCCCCCATAGGCCATGAACTTTTAAAAGCCTGTCTGCTTTTATCTACTTGTCTCCCTTCATGAATTTAATTGGATTGATATACACCCCCAAGGATTCGTAAATGGCTCAAGGACACCATTTTAAATGGATAATCTAACCCAACTTCATACTTCCTGTGAGAGGCACATTTCTAGTCTGGGAATGAAGTGGTACAATCACTCCATCCAGATGGGATAGCACTGATTTTCCCAGCTCCTTGGAAACCCACTGACCGCTTCATGAATACCTGGGGCATTAATTGGTGAAGTAATTAAGAAAAATGCATCTCATGCAACGTTTAAGGTGGACCCCTCCTCACTCCTCCATATAGCAAAAATAACTACCCTCCTTTTCCTTTGGAGCATGGAAAGTGGGTTTGGCTATGCGAGGATGGGTCTCTTGAGGGGGCGTATTTTTGTCTGGTTCTGAATTTACCTGACTCATGGGCAGACACCTCTCGGTCATAGGCAAGGCAGTTAACGCAGCCCTGGATGCTCTTAAAGGGACTTTGTCTGCTTGCTATGAGGTCTTTCCACCTTCTCATCTTTCCAGTGATGATCAACCCTAACCTAAATGCAGACACTAAAACACAAGGCACCATGACTAGGTTCTAGAGCAGTCGTTCAGATGATGCAGAGCATGCTTATGTTCATTTTTCCCTCCAGATCATCATCCACATGAACACACAACATTGAAAAGTTCTGGAAGAATTCCCACAGTATGTCTAGAGACCTATTGGAGTTACAAAGCCCATGTTAAGAAACACTTCAAGTTGAAGGAGCTAGAAATGTTTTTGTTTTCTGTAAAAGATCAGATAGCAAATATTTTATATTTCGAGGCCCATATGGTCTTTGTAACAACTACTCAACTCTACCAGTACAAGAGCAGCCATAGACAATTTATAAACACATAGGCACAGCCATGTTCCAATAAGACTTTCTTAATGAAAAACGAGTCCTGGATTTGGCCCAAGAGCCATAGCTGGTCAATTTCCATCTAGTATGTGAATGGTAAAGTGGGAAATCTGCCTATCAGCTCTGTGCTCTTGCTATCTGCAGATTGTGTTTGCAAGCCCATTGGTTCATTTCATCAGTGTCTGTATTTATATGTCATGAGATTTAGGATGTAGATATCGATTCATTCATTCAAACATGTCGGTGTTTTTGCTACTTACGGTATGCCATCACAGTACAGTTTTGTCCTTCAGTAGTCTTGTCTCTGTCTATTAAGTCTGACCCAAGACTGCATTCTTTGGTGAGGTAGGTGGAATTAACTAAGAAAATTAAAGCTGAACAGTGGTGGGCAGTATAAATCAATTTCCAAGAACTTCTGATGAGCAATTAGCTCTAGCTTCTTCTTTGAGATCTGAGCAGATTGATTGCAATGGCTTCTCTAGGAATCAATGAAGAGTTGAAGGCAGGAAAGCTGTCTGATGTAGAAGAGGATACGGAGCTCAGAGCTAATGACTGGTGCTGCAAATATTTAACTGTGTGACCTTTCCCTGGGCAAGCTGTTTCATTTCTCTGGGACTCCATTTCCCCTGTGTAAAGCAAGAGATTTGTATTAGGCTAACTGGATGAGTCCCAAATCGGCTCAAGCTTTGAACAAAGTTTTGTGTCAACCAGTCTATGCTAAGAGGCTTCCAGTACGCCAGAAAACAAGCAATTTAAAGAGATTTCTTTGTCTAGTGGAGCTCAAATACACATCCTGTGAAGGTCCCTCATTTGCTTTCACCTAAAACTAGGACATTTCGTTCATCTTGAGCACCATGATGGTCATGAAAATGTACCTGACTTACAAGTCTTCCACCCAAGGTTTAAAGCACACACGAAACTGCAAATTGCAACCCGAGGCAGAGTGCAAACAGAGGGGCGGCGTGCCGCGGGAGTGGGGAGAGGAGGTACTGACCTGACCGGAAGCAGAAGCATTCAAATCGGGCCCTGTGGGATGAGCAGATTTTAATAAGCCTGGAAGGGAGGGATTCAGAGTATGGTCACCTCGAGAGGGGGTGGGCTGCCTACTTCCTGTTGCTGTCGGTACTCACCTCCACCGGTTCAGCAACAGTAACTATCACAGCAAACACGCACTGAGGAACTTTTCATTATATACGATTTTTTTTTTTTTTCACATTGAGGATGACACTTTGGTTTGCACCTTTCAAGTGGCTGATCCTTCAGGGTCATGGGCCCTGGTTAAAAATAAAGTCAGGTCAGGGCACCTGGGTGGCTCAGTCGGTTGAGCATCTGACTTTTGATTTTGACTCAGGTCACGATCTCGCGGGTCGGGGGATCAAAGGCTGCGGTCTCTGCACTGACAGCTCAGAGCCCGCCTGGGATTCTCTCTCTCCCTCTCTCTCTCTCTCTCTCTCTCTGCTCCTGCCCCACCCCCAAAATAAATAAATAAGCCCAATACTGGCAATTTCCTTTCAGTAAAACACCACCTAACATATGAAATGAAGGTTAATGACTTGAATGCTATTGATATTTTTGTCTTATTTATATTTAATTCGATTTCAGTGGTTGTATGACAAATACAAGCATACAGAATGTATGTCTACTTTCATATTTTTATATTTTTATATAACTCTCTATGAAAATAATTTAAGTCAACACTTGGAGTCTGTAAGAATTTTTTAAAGGTATTTATTACTCAATCTTTTAAATATCACATTATATGAACTCAAAGTTTATTTCTTCATATACCAGAAGGAGATGGTAATTGTTTATTTTGCAAGGCTATTAGGAGGATGAAAAGAGGTCTGGAAAGTTTAAAATGCTACATAACAGGGGTGCCTGGGTGGCTCAGTCGGTTAGGTGATCGACCTCAGCTCGGGTTATGATCTCGCCATACCCGAGTTCAAGCCCCGCATTAGGCTCTGTGCTGACAGCTCAGAGCCTGGAGCCTGCTTCAGATTCTGTGTCTCCTCTCTCTCTGCCATTCCCCCCGGCTTGTGCTCTCTTTTTCTCACAAATACACAATAAAAAAATAAATAAATAAATAAATAAAATGCTACATAACATCAAGGAGATAAAATGGTATTTATTGTTAAACAGATACAAGTGAAAAACCCAAAAAAGCCATCCAGTATCTACCTCTGAGCCTACATAATCAGGGTTCTTGGCAAAATGATTTTTCTGGGTAAAGAACAAGGACTCACAATTTAGATGGGTTCCCTGGGGAGCCCTACACATGCAGCAAAACTCTACCTGCCTGACTGCATCATTATTCCTACAAGTTCAGAGACACTCATGAGTTAAGTCAAGACTCCTTCCATTTGAAACAAAACTCAGTCCTGAGTCAATGTAACTGCCAGCTCATAACACTGAAGCTTTGCAGAACTGTGTGCAAGCAGATGATGACAGAATGCATCTTGAAATCTAAGCTGGGAAGTCTTTTGACCGAGGCAGGTGGACAAGATTTTCTATAGAACATTCTTTTGCATCAAGGAATCCAAATAGGATGCATCCCGTAAAACACTCCATTCCAGCTGGGCTCGGGAAGATGGGTGCATGCAGGAATCACAAGGCAAGTGTGTGTCCAGCTGAAACTGTGGAGGACAGTGATGGGGATCCAGGATTTCTGCATGCAATGGCTCACTGATACCCACACATTAGTGTTTACTGAAGAGAGGTGGGTCACCACCATCAATGAAAATAAAACTTGGATAAGCCAAGCATTAACTAGTAATTTCAGGAATTTACATTTTTATCTGTTGCACCAATGTGGCAATTCCTTATTCAAGGTGAATCAATTCCCATTTCTTGGGTGTCCAAGGAGTGACTGGTACTGAAGCTTTTGAGTTTCAGTTGCACTGTTTTAATGATAATGACATTTTCCTGGCTGATAGAAGTTTTTATAGTCTCCAAGAATTTTTTTGAACTTCACAACAAGGTGGAATTATGATTTTTTTTAACTTGAGATAGATACCTCTGAACTATTATGCTGGAAATTTTGTTCCACGTCACTGAGCAAAATCAGTCCTTATAATTACTGTTTTTGCATTCTTCTCAAATGCCTGACAAATTACTCTAGCTGGTACGTTCTCCCCAACCAATACGCCCTCCCAATTCACCCTGGGGGAAAATTTGGACCTCTACAACTGGACCTCTACATTTTGTCAGGAGCTATCTATTCTCTTCCTGTCACTAGGGGTAGGGTCCTCTTGACCAGGTGAGAAGCAAGCGATCTGGTTTCAAAGCTCCCTCTTATTGCCTGCTTTCCTGGACCACTCCTGGTACCAACTCTTTCAGGTTGGCAGTCAAACTGGATTGTTCAGAAGCAGACTTGGAAATGGAATTTGGCAAACTGGGTGTTTCTTAGGGATCAAGAGCTGTGGAAGTGAGAGGGAGATGGGTAGGACTGGTCAGAGGGAGAAGTCAAACCAATACATGCCAAACACAGTCATGGCCAGCATCACAAGGAGCTCAGGAGTGTATATGACCCATATGGGGCTGAAATGGCTGGGCCTCTATACCCACCTCAATCAGTCACTGGAAGAGGCAGATCTGTCACTGATGCAAGGCCTGAAGATACTGACAACTGGGAAGCCAGTGGTTTCTTGAAGGGGTATCTGGACAGTGCACCTTTGTACCCACCACAGTCCACCCCTTGCACTGTTCAGAACCACTTCTTGATGTTCATTTGGGGAACAACTCTTTAGGATTCCAGAGAACGCTTCTTCCTGGAGAGACTCAGAGGAAGTTTTGAGTGATGAATCGTATCTCCTCACACTGCATCTGTTATTAGGGACACAGTGGATACTCAACTTCTCCCTCTTCTGTTATTCTCTACTTGAGTCCTCTTATCTATAGCCACCACGTCTGTGGGCTCCCGTGGCTTACCAAGGGTCAAGACCCAGACCTTCTTTCTTGAGTAGTATGAGTCTCGGGCCACCATGACCTTCTCAGGCCAGGGTTATAGCCTCACAATTGGGCAGGGGAGTACCAAGAGGCACCTGAGTATATCACCTGAGGGCCACATATATTCCTCCTTGCTTCCATTGTATGACAGCAGCCTTGCTCCTAAAAGCACTCAGGTCAGGCCACCTGGCTTCTTAAAGCTTTTGGCCACTGGGACACGCACAGGATTGTTTCAATCCACTTAATTGGAATCCAGCCTCACCACAAGCCCTCCCAGGGAGAGCCAGAATGCAGAGCTCCTGAAAGACTGAGCCTGACCTAATATGGAACTCAAAACTGAGTCCCCACTGTAGAGAATCTCTCTCCTCTTGAGCCTCTACTCTAAGCATTTAAACTCTGCTGGCACATCGTCCTTTTCTAAAATGAGATTCCAATTTTTAAAATCCAGTTAAAAAAATCAACTCTTAAAGCAGCATTCTGCCCCTAAGCCCCTTCTAACTTCTACAACGATCCATGGGTATGAGCCACTTCACTCTCCTCTAATTGTTGTTCCCACGCAGCCCCAGCCCTTCCCACCATGGGCTCACAGAAGGCAAAAGGAGACCCAGTAGGATATGAGAAGTACTATTTTCACTCTGGAGAACTAGAGGAACAAAAAGCTACCTGCATAGAAACTCACAAGAGAACCTGTGGAAGCTCTCTTATCACGAAAAATGTCTCATTCATTTTAGTATTAAAATAACATCACATCAGAATGGTATTTGGGAAGTCTTTTGTTATCTTTGAAATGACTTTCTGGAGCATTGCTATCTCGTGGAGCCCTCCCAACAGCTCTTTGAGGTAGATGTCTATTTTGCCAGCTGATCAGAAAGTGGTTCAGTCACTTTTCCACAGCCAGCATGTGCAGGGAGTCTGAGTACAGAGGTCTTAAAATCTTCTGGGGCTGGATAGGGCCCCGTGGAGAAATGTCCTTCTGTCCCTTCTGCCGCCACTGCCTTACAGGGCCCGGGTCTCATCAGTGGCCTCGCCAGGAGACGAGATGCTGTGTTGCCTCTCTTACCTCCGTCAGTGCCCTCCACAGGCCCCCCCGCCCACCCCAGTGAATGCAAAATCATATACTTGTTTTGGAAACCCAATTTCACGCAGACTTTACCTCTACGCCCCTCCTGTATATTTTCAGCACCTCTCCTGGGGTCTCACAGACAGGATTTACAGTCTGGGGACCATGCGGTAATCTCTGAGTGAGGGGGAAGGGTTGCCGGATTTGAGACAGAATACTCGGTCCCACTCCTCAGGCACAGTCCACGGCTGTATAGCTAAGAATTTACTCGGGTGAAACAACTGTTCTCACCATTGCTTCCCCACCTCCTTCGTCAGAAGCTCAAGAAGCCCTGATAGATAGCGAATGTTCTGGCTCTCAGAGGCTCCCCACAGTTCTGGAGAGGTCCCAGCTGGGGGTTCAACGTGTGCCTGCTCAGATCATATCCTGAAGCCGGTTTTTTAAAGAAGACCTCTCCTACTTTCCCTCTCCTACATCTCCCTGAGGGGCCTCATTTCCTCAGGTGCAGCTCAGGCCTGCGCCTTTGGGCTTTCTTTGCTGGTCAGATAAACTGCGAATTCCCCTGGGAGGAGGTCTATTTTAGTTTTATTAGCCCTTTTACTTTAACATGAATACACTGTAGAACCTTTCCTGGGGTAGTTTTGACAGGAAAATGCCTAGTGTTTGGAACTGCACACTCACCAGAGAAAGAGAAATGCGTCCTGGGGAAAGGCAGAGCCCAGAGGAGTCAGAGGAGTGGGGACTTCCGCTCACTGAGGACAGCTCCTCAGTCCTGCTCGCTGCAGATGTGCAGTGATCTCTGGGGGGTGGAGCTGCCAGGGCTCTTGGTTTCCCGGCAACAGAGAACTTGGGGGGCTCAGCACAGCCAGGAGGTTGTTCTCAGCACAGCTGGCCTGAGAAGCCAAGTGCACAGCCAACGACCCACCACAGGGATGAGGGGATTAGGAGCTCATCTCTGCAAAGTCACACGAGGTCCCCAAACTTCTGCACACATCCCTCCCCTGCCTCCACCTAGGACTTGGTGCAGGGGAGAATTCCCCCAGAGTGCCGGGCTCTGTCCTAGTGGCAAATGTCCCCCAGAGAGGGAAGCTCTGTTCCTTACCTTGATTTAAGACGGGGTGGGGGGGGGGGTGGGGGGGGGTGGGGGGGGGGCTTCCCTTCCACCAGACCAGATGGATTTGAATCTCCAGTACAAGGAGATTTCAGGAGGAGGCAATAAAGATAGCATAGATTTAAAATCAGGCAGATGAGCTCAATTCCTGGCTCAGCCACTCACCTTGGGCAATTGATGTAACCAGTCAGGGTCATGGTTTTCTCATCCATTTGATGGGGGTAACATTTTGTATCTCACAAAGTGATTGGGTAGAGTTTCAAGAAAATGAAAACATAAAACAGCTGGCCCCGAGCAAGAATTCGGTAAATACTCTTTCCTTTCACCTTCTTCCATCCCAAGCTTCTGCGTGTCATTGGCCCATCACAGGTCCAGCCTGGGGTGCAGTGAGAGCAGTTCTGCACAGGGATGAGCTGTCATTGTTAGACGGAAGGAGGGGGCTGAGCCCACATCAGCATTTCTGAGGCAGCCAAGGGCAAGAATCTTGGACTTGGACCCCAGCGGCACCCAGGCGTGCTATGTGAATACCCACCCAAACAGCCTCGGCAGCTGCGAGAACTCCAGCCCAAGTTATCTGAAACCCACCTTATGAAAGCAAAAAGAAAACAAAAACAAAAACAAAAACAAAAAAAACAGAATCAAGGAAAGACAAGTGACTTTTCCTAGTCCAGCATTCCTAACTACTTAGGCCAAACAAAAGATTTATCTATTAATTTTTTTAATCCGGAAAAGGTATTCTCTTCCCACTGGAAAGAAATAGGCAATGCTTAGAGAAAAAAAGCTCCCTTTCAGATTTTCTTACTGGGACGAAAGTCTGATGAAATTAGCACAAGCAAATATGAGCCCGAATACACCCCTCAAAGGCCTCCCCAGGTGGAATTTGTTTGGAGAGAAAACTGCCCAAGACCATCACTTGCCTCCTGTTTGAGAGTGTGGTGATGGCACCCCAGCCCTGAAGTTAGACGAAATATTTATATGTCTGTAGTTTTTAACTACAGTCCTGATCTCAAATATTCCATGCCGTTGCCCCACAAACAAATATTTGCCCAGGTGATAGATGTGAGTTTAGAAAATGCGGTGGGGCAAACATAGGCCCACTGTGCTCAAGAGGCCCCATCCGCCCTGGTTTTCACGGTTGGGCCTGAAAAGCCTCTTGTTGACTCCCGTAGTGGGTCCTCCAGGCGCTAACAGGATGCCAGCACCTTCCTTGCAGGGTGTTGCTTTCTTCCCAGAGCTGGAGGACAAGGCCTTCTTAAACACACACACACACACACACACACACACTGTACTGTCTATGGGAACGTGAGTGGTTACTGGGCCCCTGAAAAAATTTCCAAACAGAGTCAATCTCTTGGAACACTTAGTAACAACTTTTCTCTTGGTTTTGATGTGGGTTTTTGTTGTTGTTGTTGTTTTTAATCCTCATATCCAGCCTGTCAGGGCCCTGTCATGGGAATAAGAAACCGGAGGCGAGGGTGCATCTGAGCTGAGTAGCAACCGGCAAACCCCTCTCCACTCTGAGGTTCAAATGCCAGCAGGCCCGCCGGCTGCTCGGCCCCACAACCTGGGTGAGGATTCGCTGTTCAGCTTCTACTGGCTGAACCGCGCCCCTTGCGAGATTCCGTTCTTACCTCAAGGCAATACCCTCAAGGGGCTCATTTCTTGGAGACAGGTGTCCTTTAGCAAAACTTCACACACAAATACAAATTAGTTTACCCAGTTACCCTTCAACAAGAACTATTTACTTAAGTCTTCTGCTCTACCCTCTTGCATAAATTATTTAGCTTTCGTGTGAAATATCACTAACAATTTCTTTACTTACTTGGTGAGAACGTTGTCTTCAAGCATGTTCACCAGCAGTTAAATAGAAAGGAAAATAGAAGCAAAATAAAGTGAAATAAAGTGAGTAACAGTTCTTTAAGTGGGCCTAAAGCTCTCTCCCTAGGCCTAGAAGTTTTCATGTGAAGCCCCTTTATCATCCTGGCCAGACAAGTGGTTGCTTAGTAACTCCTCTTATCAATGATTTAGGTTTTCTCCTGATTGCCTTGTAAGACGATAGTACCTCTGGTATTTTCTATTCCTTCCCTTCCACTTGTAATGAGAAACGATTTTGTAAAAGGTCACTGTCCAGAAATTTACTTTCATTTACAAGCACAGCCTCTCACTAGCACGTGCCCACGGCGGAAGTTGTACAATAATTAATGTTAATCCTCCAACAGCGGTACTCAAATTTTAGTACTCATCAGAATCTTCTGGGGAAGTTTTTAATAACACGGAGGCGCAGGCCCTATCCTATTTCAAAGAGCCTGAGGCTCCGTATTCTTTCCTAACACACCAGTGGTGGAGACCCACTCCCAGAGCCTGCATCCACTTGCTACAGAATCACCAGAACCCGTAGTGCTCAGGTGTCCACGTGCCGATGCCAATCAAAATCAGATCGATGCCTTAACTTTCACATGTGGCTCCAAGGAGACTTCAATGCATTCATCAGGACCCTGCACCCAGGCACACGCAGACTTCCTAGAGGCCCCGCGTCAGCTCTCATATCCGCACGCCGCGTACACAGAGGGGCTGTGATGGCAGTGTTTGGGTCCTGCCTCCCAGGAGACGCATTCTACAGAAGATGAACATCAGAGAGAGCGAGCTAAAGTCTCACCGAGGGGAAAACAAGGTCCGAGTCTCACTTGCTTCAAAGCTGACACTTCAGTTAGCTAGTAAAACTCATTTCGCAACAGGGCTGTGAGACACTGAGATTCACTGCAAAAACAAAACTGCCGTGGCATTTTCTTCTCTGGAGAATTTACGAGTTCAGAGAGTCATCTCTCCACAGTAGTTGAAAGCACAGATCTGGCTGCATGTACGTGACTTGAATTTCTGTGATCTTCAGAGAAACTTGAGCTGCTTCCTGGAATGGTTTGGAACAGTTTCTCCATCCTAGAGCACTGGATCAAACAGGCCAATACAACAGAAATGCAACTGTCCTAAGTACACACGAGAAATCAAAAATGAAAGATGATGAAGGCAGAAAATACTCTAAACCCTGTCAGAATTTCTGCTTCCAAGTTCATCTCTCCTTCCAAAAAAAAAAAAAAAAAAGAGCAAACTGATCATTTTTTTTTTTAAAGAAGGAAGAAGTTTACTACTGTTTGGTTTTTAAAATGAGGTGCCTAGAAAATATGTGTCATCCTTCCCTCAGCTGGAAAGACCTATGGAGCAGACATCCAGCTGCCACAAGGCTCATGTACCAGGTAGAAGCACCTCTTGGCCACATTGACATCCTCACAAATCACTGGAAACAGAGCTTTGTGAGGTAGACAAGGAAAATGCTGGAGTTACTGGCAACTGTGTTCAGGGATGACCTAGACTCTGTTGACTTCGTTTCTACACACTCAGAAGTCCCTGGGATGGAAACTCATACTGAAGTTGTGGCAAGAACCTGGACTCCAGAGGTTTAAACTTTGCACAATGGAAATGAAGCTTTACGACAAGGCCTAAAAGTGGTCGTCTTGCATGAGTAACACTTTTATGAGCACTATCATCTGCTGTTTCGCACCTAGAGAAGAAAGGAAGACTGACAAATGGAAGGCTGCCCATCAATATATACAGAAAGGATGGGCTTTGGGTTCACACAGAGCTGAGTCTGAGACCTGCTTTCACCACCTTCCGCCTGTGTGGTCTCAGGAAAAGCTGTTTCGCTTGTCCAGACCTCCATTTGCTCATCTGTAAAATGAGACAGTTAAAGCATCCACCCACGCAAAGAAAGTGCTCAGTAAGTGTCGGTGGCCATTTGGATTCTACAAGGAAACAAGATCGCTTTATACTTCCAGCGAAATTCTCAAGTCACTGGAAAGCTGGTAATTGTAAGAATGAAAACGAAGTCATAGAAGGTGATGGAAGGATCCGGCCTGTTATCTCTTCTAAATATAAAATGTATGGAGAACTTAATCAATTATTTATTGAGTACCTGAACTACATGCCCAGGACTATTCTTGGCATTACCGAGAAATCAAATATGGTCCGTACTCTACAAGAGGCTACAGTCCAATTGCGTGGACAAATCATACAATTATCTAACTGTACAAAGAAAAATTAGGTACAAAGCTAAATGATATGTTCAGTGAAGAAAGGATGAGAAAAATGAGATCAGCGCGAGCTTGGGAAAAACTTTTTGAAGGCAGTGGGGTTGGGAGAGGGCTTGAGAAGTAATTAAGATGCCTCACATTTCTGTTCACATCAGTCACCATGGGAAATCCAACTCTCTAGGCCATGCCTACCTCCTGTAGAGGTCTGTATACCCCCACGCCAACTCAGTCTCACCTTCTTCCGAACCTACCAAACCCTTGTCCTGTGCCCTCTGATCTCATGACTGAAACACTGAAACCTAAACCTCTTCTCTCAGAGTCCTTGTCACCTTCTTGCCCTAACTACACCTAGCTCCGTCCTAACCAGGCTGATTCTCCCTCACCTTCTGAAGCAGCAGCCCTTTCTTGCACATACCTCTGAGTTACCCATGTGGCCAGGGTCCTCTGTGCCTCCTCCGGCTTCTCCTCCCAAACCTCTGGTGAGTCTAACACACATACTCTCAGACCAGAAGCCCTTGTTGTGTCATCTACACACAGCCTGAGCCCATCCCCACTTCTTGAAGCCTTTAGCACTGGAGTGATGGGTATTCTTTTCATCCTTGGAAACTATAAATATGTTACCTGTGATATGGCCTGAATCCCATCTTTCCCAAATTCATATGTTGAAGCCCTCACTCCTAGTCCTCAGAATATGACTGTATTTGGAGATAGGGTCTTTAAAGAGGTAACTACATTAAAATGAGGCACTTAGGTTGGGCCATAATCCAATCTAACTGGTGTCTTTATAAGAGGAAATCTGGACATGCAAAGAGACATCAGGAATGTGCACACTAAGGAAAGACCATATGAGGACATAGCCATCTGCAAGGCCAGGAAAGAGTCTTCAAGAGAAACCAAATCTGCCAACAGCTTGACCTTGGACTTCCAGCCTCCAGAACTGTGAGAAATAAATTTCTGTTGTACAAGCCCCCCATTCTGGGGTACTTTGTTATGGGAGCCGACTAACACACATGACAAAGGGAAGTTGTAGATGAAATTAAGATTGCTAATGAACTGACCTTAAAACAGAGAGATTATCCTGGATTATCCAGATGGGCCTGATCATAAGGGTCCTTAAAAACGGAAGAGGGAGGGTCGTCTGGGTGGCTAAGTTGGTTGAGTGTCTGACTCTTGATTTCAGCTCAGGTCATGATCCCAGGGTCATGGGATCGAACCCCCATGGGGCTATGCACTAAGCATTGAGGCTTCTTGGGATTCTCTCTCTCTCTCTCTCTCTGTGTGTGTGTGTGTGTGTGTGTGTGTGTGTGTGTGTCTGTCTGTCTCTCCCTAAGCACTTTTCCCTTGCTGGTGCATTCTCTCTCTCTCTCTAAAATAAAAAAAAAATGGAAGAAGGAAGCAGGTCAGAGTGATACCATGAGAGGAAGATACAGCCTACAGTAGCCAGCTTTGAAGTGAAGGAGGGCCACAGGCTGAGGGATATGCAGGCAGCCTCTAGAAGGTGAAAAGGGTAAGGAAACATATTCTCCTCCAGAACCTCCAGGAAGGAACACAGGCCTGCCAACACCTTACTTTTAGCCCAGGACGCTGTGTTGATCATCTACATAAAAGTGAGGTCATCCAGGGGCCCCTGGGTGGCTTGGTCGGTTAAGCGTCCGACTTCGGCTCAGGTCACGATCTCGCGGTCCGTGAGTTCGAGCCCCGCGTCGGGCTCTGTGCTGACAGCTCAGAGCCTGGAGCCTGATTCAGATTCTGTGTCTCCCTCTCTCTCTGCCCCTCCCCTGTTCATGCTCTGTCTCTCTCTGTCTCAAAAATAAATAAACGTTAAAAAAAAAAATTAAAAGTGAGGTCATCCATGTGTGTTGCTCAAACCACTACATTTTTGGTTATTTTTTACAGCAGCAATAGGAAGCTGATACAACTCCAGTCATGGCAGTTGTAACATCCATATAGAGTAGACAGTCCATCCAATATCCTCCCGTCCTTCCGTCCCTTGGGTTTCTCTCTTCCACAGGCCTGTCCTGCACACTCCCTCAGGCCACATTCCCTCTTGTCACTGCCTGTAACCTGTCCACGTGTCATTTTAAAGCACCACACTCTCCAACTTTCACTTGTTGTCTTTCCACCTCACTCCCCCAGTTCCCAACCCAGACTCTAGACATCCCACAGCTGCACGTCCTCTCTTCCTCATGCTCTTCCCAGTTGAGGGGCACTGGCCGTAAACACAGTCATCCCTTACATGCAGCCTCCCCATCTTTACTTGTTTTCTCCCTTTTGTACTCATGTGGACGCACCAAGCCCAGGGAAGATCCTACCCTCCATCCACTCTGTACTTGTACCCAAGCACCTGAACGTGGCTCAAGGACAACATTATGCAAGGCTCCATGGTCTCGGTTTCAATCCATGACTAATAAGGACCCTCGGTGCTATCACCGAATCTTACCACATTCCTCTCCATTCACTCTCTCACTCTCCAGGATGTATATCTCATACCTGAATACTGACCTTGAGCTATCGCCTCCTTACCTCTTCCTTGGCCACCCCAAAACTGACTGAGGTACCTCTCCTTGGGGGGGGTCTTAAAATATTCTGTGCATCTTATTATACTTACCATCTTAGATTATAATTATCTGTACCCTCACTGGATGGTGAGATCCCTGAGGGCAGAGACCAGGTGCTTTTCCATGCCCTGCAGTAAGCCTAGTATCCAGAACAGAGCAGGTCCCCTTAAGTGATTGATGAATGGATGAAGAAATGAATGAATGAGCCAACAAATAACGTGGAAGGGAAGAGGCATGGAGAAAGCCAGGTGACCTGCAACATTATATAGTAGTTTCTGTAAACTCTGAACCACTTTTTCCCAAAAGAATAGAAGCCAGAGTGGCTGGCTGACCTCCTAAGTTCATTACCGCACTAGGCAAACATCCTGAGACAGCCGTTGGAAAGTGAGTTGTATATATTTGTTTAAATCAGGATAGATTTCATTTGGAGATGTTCTCAAGTCTGGAGTCATGAAATCTTAGAAGAGGATGGGGCCTTTGAGGTCATGTAATTTCGTGCTCTGAGGTTGTCCAGCCCAATCTGAGGAGTGACCTTGGCTTCAGAGAGGTGCTGTTTGCTATTTTGGTGGATTTGTTATTATATCAATTATTTTGAACCCAAGTTGTCTAGAACATGACAAAGACACTAAAAGAAAAATAGTCACCTTAAAAGAGGCCAGTTAAAATCGGCCTCTTTCACACATTTTCCTGATTTGAAAAGTTAACACAGAACCAGAGGGAATGGAGAGATACGCAAACCAAAGTCAGGAAATCAAGGTCTATAGGCTCCCGTGTGTACTTGTGCAAACCACTGAACCTTACCAAGTTTTTATTCCAGACAATAGAGGTTACTGTACCTCCATTCCCCTCCCCAGACCTGACTACATTAGGTAATGCCTGTAACTACACTGTGCTCCCAGGAGAGTGGGTACGAGCAAAAGTTATACTGTTGTAAATATTCCAGCAACAGTGAGAAACTAATGGCCCTTTCTTGTAATTTTTTAAAAAATCATAAACCACATGATTTGACCCAGCCAAGTTGTGAAAAATGTCCCTTGTGATTTGACTTAGCCAAGTTGTGAGAAATGCAGCTGACCACAGCAACTTACAGGATAACAAATGGAAACTTCTGGATTTGGGCTGCTTTTTACTAGAAAGAAAATCAAATGCAAAAATACAGAACACACAATGTCTCCGGGCCAGGCCTTTGAGCTTTCCGTGGTGAACATTTACTTGTTAAAAACGCAACACAACAGAACAAAAACCAAAACGTGTATTCAGCACCTACACAGTGCACGGTGCTGGGCCAGGCCAAGATAGATAAAGATGATAACTTCCAGTGTCTTCTCTAGAGACACTCACAGGTGATGGTTGGGGAAGACAAATCACAAGGATGACAAGTGCTGCTAATGAGGCACTATGGGAATGAGAATGCCATCCGCTAACATTTTTAGTCCCTCTTCTGAGCAGGGGCAAGTTGGTCTGGTCAATAAATGTTAGAAAAAATAATATGGGCAGAAGAATTTAACTGCCAACGTGAGAGTTGGTGGAGACTCCTCTGGTATCTTAGTGCCTGTGGAAGTATGAACTTGGCCTTGAGCCAAGGCGTGAGGTCAGCCACCCAGGAGAGGCCCCCAAAGCCACAGCAAAGGGCCTCGACTAGAACTCCGTGGTTGTTGTTTGGGGCCTGTGAGGTTTAGGGAGTGTTTGTTGTCCCGCTACCCTGACTGCAGGGGAGATGCTACAAAGGAAGGTGTTTGAGAGAAGCCCCTTCACCCCCTGCAGAGGAAGGGATGGGAACCAGAGCCCTACCAGAGGCATTACCTCAGCACTAGGGCTGTTCTGTTTTGTTCTCAGTGTTCAAGGATTCCATCATTTCTTCATACTCTGCCTCCCTTACTGACGCTCTGCATTCTTGCCGAATAAGCTTCTTCTGCAACCTGTGGTCGGAAATAGGTCTTCATGTCCGGAATCACAGGCTCAAAGAGCAGTCTTCTCTACTTGTGTCGGGAGACCCTTACAGATGCAAATCAGAATGACATCATCCATGGCAAATTTGAACCTAACGGCATTTTTTTTTCACGTATAAAAATAAGAGAATGTAAGAGTTTAGTGTCTTCCTTGAGTGATTTCTCCTCCACTTATCCAAATATGCTATCTTAAGAAATCATCTGGAGAACTCTGGAATACTACGTACATCCCCTTCCTTCAGGAGTTTGGAACATCCCTCTGGAGTGTTAGGTATCCGGGTGAAAGCTGTATCCAACACAGTAAGATGACTGGTTAAATACAACACAGATTTTTAAAAGACTTCTTGAGATTTGTATATTATAAAATTGACCCATTTTAAGTGTACAGTTTGAGTAATTTGATTTTTTTAATGTTTATTTACCTTTGAGACAGAGAGAGACAGAGCATGAGTAGGGGAGGGGCAGAGAGAGAGAGAGAGAGAGAGAGAGGGAGACACAGAATCCGAAGCAGGCTCCATCCAGGCTCGAGCTGTCAGCATGGAGCCCGACGCGGGGCTCAAACCCACAAACCGTGAGATCATGACCTGAGCCGAAGTCGGTCGCTCAACCGACTGAGCCACTCAGGCGCCCCTGGTTTAATTAATTTGGGTAAACTTACAAAGCTGTACAACCATCACCTTAATCCAGGTCTGGCGCACTTCTATCACCTGAAAGTTTCCTCACACCTGTTTACGGCTAATGCTTGCTCCCATTCCCACCCTCAGGCTACAGTTTTGTCTTTTCTAGAAATTTCATATAAATGGAATCATTGCAAAACGGAGTCTTTTGTGTCTGGGCTTCTTTCACTTAGTATAACATTTTGGAGTTTCATCCATGTTGTGACATGTTTAGCAGTTTGTTCCTTTTCACTGCTGAGTAGCATTTTGTGATACGGATATGTCACATTTTGTTTGTGCATCAGGAGATGGACATTTGGACTTCAGACTATTATGCATAATGCTGCTCTGAGCATTCATGTACAAGTCTTTGTGTGGGTAGATCTTATCATTTCTCTTGAGTGGATACCTAGAAGTGGAATTGTTTATGTTTAAGGGTTTGTTGTTGTTGTTTTTTCAGTAGGCTCCACGCCCAAGGTGGGGCTTGAACTCACAACCCTGAAACCAAGAGTTACATGCTCTACCGACTGAGCCAGCCAGGCGCCCTTATGTTTAAGTTTTAAGAAACAGCTAAACGGATTTCCAAAGTGACTGTGACTGTACCATTTTACATTATTATCAGCAATGTATATGGGTTTCAGTTTCTCCACATTCTCTCCAAAAGTTCGTACCATCAGTCTTTTTGATTAATGACATTCTAGTAAGTATAGAATGTACCTAGTATATAGACGTATACCAACTAATTGTGATGTTATTTATATTTCCCTAATGATTGAGCATGATAAGCATCTTTTCCTGTGCTTTTGTTTTGTTTTGTTTTGTTTTTTGGCCATCGATGCATTTTTGCTGATAAAATGTCTATTAAATACCTTGTCTATTTATTTGTTGGATAGTTTGTCTTATTGGTGAGTTGTAGGAGTTTTGTTTTTTTTTTAACGTTTATTTATTTTTGAGACAGAGAGAGACAGAGCATGAATGGGGGAGGGTCAGAGAGAGAGGGAGACACAGAATCTGAAACAGGCTCCAGGCTCTGAGCTGTCAGCACAGAGCCCAACACGGGGCTCGAACTCACGGACCGCGAGATCATGACCTGAGCCGAAGTCGGTCGCTCAACCGACTGAGCCACCCAGGCGCCCCATGGAGTTCTTTACACGTTCTGGATATAAGTCTCTCATGAGAGACGTATGGTCTGCAAATCATTCCTGTCAGTTTGCTTTCCATTTCTCCTCTAAATGTTACTCAAAAGTCAAAGTTCTTAATTCTCATAAAGTCCACTGTATCCTTTTTATTTTCTCTTATAGATCACATGCTTGAAGTCTTACTTAAGAAATTTTTGCCTAACCCAAGGTTGGAAGGATTTTTTTCTAAACGTTTTATAATTTGAGCTCTAACATTTAGATTTATGATCTGCTTTGAATTAATGTTTGTGTATAGAATGAAGCGTCTAAATATTTTATATCTGTTGCTGTCGTTTGTTTATTTTGCATATGGATATCCAATTTTTCCACTACCATTTGACAAGACTATCCTTACTTTTTTGCATCTCTTTTAAAAATCAATTAACCACAAAAGTGTGGGTTTATTTCTGGACTCTAGCGTCTACCGTTGACCTACATTCTATCTGTATGCAAATACCACATGTATTTGGTTACTGTACCTTTATAATAAGTTTTGAAATCAGATAGTTTAGGTCCTCCAACTTTGTTCTTCTTTTTCAACACTGTTTTGGCAAATTTAGGTCTTTTGCATTTCCAGATAAAGTTTTAGGATGATCAAACGTTATTTTTTATTTTTATTTTTTTAGCACTACAGTTTTTACCTTATGGAAAAAATTCTGTATTTCTTCCAAGTATTTTTTTTTTCTGAGAGGTCAGAATTCGATCTGACTTGAACAAGAGGGAGGGATTGTCAATGGTGTGAAGTATATAAGATGATCCCTAAAGTGTAACAGGTGCTTCTCCCTTTTCTCTCTTCCACACCCTCACTTGTGTTTCCCCCAGAAGGTGGGGAGTCAGAACAACATGGATTTAGCTTCTGCTTCTGTAACTTACCAAGTGGACAAGTTTAAGCAATTTATTTAACTTCCCTGAGCTTAATTTCTCGATCTGTAAAAGAGAGATAATAATATCTACCTCACAGGGGTGCCCTGACTATTAAATGTAATGTGCCAGGTACAAGAAAGGTTTAACAAAGACTTTATAGATAAATGAATAAATAAATAAAGAGTTGGTGATTATTCAAGCTTTATGGCAAAACAGACCAATGACAAACACTCTGTGGCTTCATGATTAAATGCACATTGGGGAGAAAGAACTCATTTTCCGGTTTCCCACAGATATTCCTCGTAGGAAACTAAACAATCTGATTCCACTTACCTTTGGCACTAGTAGAAAGGATATTCAATACTCCTCCCTCAAGGGTCCAGGCTGAGATTTTCAGAATTCAGGGATCTGCTTTTCTCTTTCTTGTGTTTCATATAATGCCCTTGTAGCTCAGTACTGCCTTGAGTCCCGGGGAAGAGAGAGCATGCTCTTGGCCTCTAGGGTTGCCACATTTAGCAAATAAAAATACAGGATGCTCACTTAACTTTGAATTTCAGAGAAACAGTAAACAATTTTTAGTATAAGTATGTCCCATGCAATTTTGAGGATATGCTTGTCCTAAAAAGATGGTCTTTGTTTACCTGAAATTTAAACCGAATTGCGTGTCCCGTGCTTTAGCGGGCTTTGCAGAATGTAAACACACTTAACACAAACAAGCAAAAACTGTAGTAAAGAAATACATGGGCCCCCTGTCATCCGTTACGCAGACCTGGCGCTCATCGGTGGCACCGCATAACCTGTCGCCATAAACGTTCTCTCTCGTAACTAAACCATTCTCGTAGCGAACGCCACGCCGGCCCCAGGGAACCACTTGTCCACACCTCTTGCTCTTTTGGCCTTGAAATAAAAGGCAACTGCATCCAAACGCCGTGAAAGCCTGTGGCTCGGGCTGCTGCCAAGGTCAGAGGTGGACGCTGCTTCAAAGTGCCCGGAATGTTTGAGTGACAGAAGCATGAAGGTAAAAGACAAATTAGCTTGCCGAGAACTTCCTCTCAGATAGCACGGATGACATCAAATAAATATCGCTTCCCAGGAGTGCCGGATGGCTCATCTGTGCTCCAGAGCATGGCTCTGGGGCTACTGGCAAGTCAGCAGGGCGTTGGCAACACGTTGACAGAAGAACGTTTTGCGATGTTAAACAGCTCGCATTACTCTTAAATTTGTGTGTTTATATAAACATGCACGTAACATACACAAACCGTGATAATTCTTTTACGTTGGCAACTGAAGGGACACGTAACGCTAGAAATACAAACACATTTATTTTTTATAAAGCATTTAATAGGATTCGGATATTTGAAAAATTAAAAACTCAACTCCATGTAAATCATTTTGGTTGGATGTGCCTCTTAATTTTAATTTGCCTCTTAGTTTTAAAAGGCCACTGCCACTATTTTAGGAGAAAAATAACAATTAAAAATGTATATGAAATAATGGTTAATTTTCACATTTAATGTCGTTCATTTTTTAAATAAGAACAGATTTACTTCATCACCTCCAAATAATTACAATGTATTTTAATAGAGACATTATTTAATACAGACATTTTAATAAAGACATACATGTCTTTATTATGAAGTAAGCATAAACGACAGAAAAATCTTGATTATAACAGAGTGGTTGAGCTGAAGTAGGGCAGGATAAATAAAATGTACGTAATAATTATATAATTTATTATGATTTAAGCCTCTACTTATTATTTATCCAACATTGCCAGTTCACCAAAAGCTCACCCAGCCACGTACAATAACAGTTAAATTCCGTCATCTTTAATATTTTGCCAACTATGAGTCAAGTAAAACCTATAGCCTTATATGTGTTTTTATTTGTTTGTTTGTTTGTTTGTTTTGAGAGAGAGCGAGCACGAGCTGGGGAGGGGCAGAGAGAGGCAGAGACAGAATCCCAAGCAGGTTGTCAGCGTGGAGCCCCAGTGGTGGTTTCCATCTCAGGAACCACGAGATCATGACCTGAGCTGAAATCAAGAGTTTGCCGCTTAACCACCCGAGCCACTCAGGTGCCCCCACCCTATAAGCATTTTGAAGCTTTGTTGCTGTTTCACATGGTAGGCAGACATAATACATTTTATTTACCAGTTTGCTGGCAACGTTGATAAGCTTTCTGGACACAGACGTGTGGGCTGTGGTTCTCCACCAGAAACTCTTGCTCTGGGCACCCCCACCCAGAGTCAGAGTGGGGCCTGCCTAAGCAGCCCAAATAATTGAGGTGGGCAAGGGCAATGGGCACGATGCTGTATCACCCCTGAAGGGAGAGGAAGAGAGAAGGACCAGTGGGCAAAGACCTCCCAAGGTGCTGAACAAGCGAAGTCAAGGCGAACGTTGGATTGGTGGGCCATAGAATTGCTAGATCCAGCTGGGTCCTGTGATGGTCCAAGAGGCAGGCCTTGGTTGGGACCTGGAATTTCTCCAGTGCATCAGGTAGAGGGGAGTATGCCATGGCCCGCTGTAATTGAGTTTGGTGAGGTCCGGCATGTGCAGAAATCCCGGCTGAGGGTGAGCCCAAGGCCAGGTGGGGGCGTGTGACTAGAAGGACAGAGGGAAGGCTGCGAGAAATGACTTCAGATATGCACACGACTAACTGAGCACTGCAGTCTTTGCAGGGATCAAGGTTTGATTTACATAATTAGCCAACATAATGACTGGCCCACGTTACCTGATGATGGCAAAACAGTCTGCCACACCCTCAGCTGCCTGTTCCTGCTGGGAACGGTTGCCGATATCCCTTCCTCCAGTGGAGGCCCTTCACCTCCAGCAGGAAACCCTTGTGCCTGACCCGGAAGCCAGCACCGGCCCCACCCTGCCCTCCTCTCCCACCTTTCACTTTTATCTCCCCACCCCCATTTTCCGGTGCCCCCATTTGACTCGGAGGAACACCAGAGGGTTTGTA
Source organism: Acinonyx jubatus (assembly GCF_027475565.1). NCBI lineage: Eukaryota > Metazoa > Chordata > Mammalia > Carnivora > Felidae > Acinonyx > Acinonyx jubatus. The sequence continues at coordinate 26,018,612 of NC_069380.1, read as the reverse complement.
AGGTTTCCTCACAGTGTTTCCCATCCACATGCTCGTCCCCACCTTGTCATCTCCTTTCTGTTTCTCATGGAACCCTGGACATCTTCCAGACCCAGAACAGTGCCACCCCACCCCAGATTGGGGCCATGGCCTCCCATAGGCTCTTGTCACACAGGATGGATTTCTGTGTCCCGGCCATCCTTTAGTGGATGGAACAGGGTCTATCCTCAGTAAACTGGGAGCATTTGAGGCTCAAGAACCTTCCATCTTTTGTTCCCTGCATCAAGCATGGTGCCTGGCACATAATCAACACTCAATAAACATTTGTTGCGTGAAGTGAACACAATCTCACTTGAACTTCACAGCACCAAGTAGAAGTTGGCATATTATTATCTCATTTGTATGGGTGAAAACGCAGGCTTAAAAAATTGAGATTCTCTCAGAAAGGATCTTGGTATTAATCCTAAAATTAAAAAAAAAAAAAGTTATCTGGCTCCTAAGGCCACACACAGGATATTCTACTAAATTGTGAGTGCTAAATTAAACAGCTTTTTTTTTTTTTAAGAATGTTTCTGTAGCTGTGAATCCTGTTTGAAGAATAAGGGAACAAGTTGTTCTCACCTTTGAAGCTATGAAGCAGTAGTTATACACTTTAGAATATTCCTTGGTCAATGAGAATTGTTTTTGAACCTTCCCTTTGCATAAAGTTGAGTTGGTATCATGAGTTGAGAAATAATTACATAGTAAAGAGCACTCAGCCCACAAGAGCCTTTGCTGTTGTTGTTGTTGTTGTTGTTGTTGTTGCTTTTAAATCAGTCCTTTACAGGAAGCTGGTTTTCACCCAGGTAACTGCTGCAAAATATTTTTCCAGGTAAGAGCAACATTCTGCAGCCAATCAGAGGCATCTCTGTTGTGCGACTTCACCTACCTCATTACCATTCACTACACAGGCCAGCCATGTAATTACCTTCAGTATGGAACACATCCTGTTTCCGCTTGCTCAGACTCCCAGACTAACATTTTCTCTGACTTTCCAGAACTGGGCTGTGAAGCCTCAGACGGGTAAATAAGTGGCCTGACTCTCAAAACCCCTGCCTCCAAGCATGTTGGGGCACAAACTCAAAGCCAACCCTGAACTGTGAGAAGCACGACTAGCAAGCTCCCACTTGGTCCTTCGGGAAGAGGGTCATTAAAGGAGTCCCTGGCTCCAATCAGGGGCTAGTAAATAATGCCCCGGGACTCACACACGGGTACCTCCTCCTGGTGATCCTGCCCCCCTCTCTCCCCATGAGCAGACCCAAAAAGCATTAACAACCGCCAGAACATTAAGGGGGAGCCTTAACATGACAGACACCAAAACCTCCGATAAGCCTGTCTCCTATCCTTTGGCCCAACATAACAAACAGAAAAGGGGTGATGATTTCTCAAGGGCCAGCCTCAAATACCATCTCTGCCTCTTTGTAGCAGTGTGACCCGGAACAAGTTATTCAGCCTACCAGGCTTGCTTAGCCATTTGTAATACGTATTTTGTAATTTATACTTGAGGATAATAGTATTTACCTCACAGCTGTTGTGAAGATTAAATAATACAGGGTGTGGAAAGTGCAGGGCACAGAGCTGGCCCATCACCAGACATTATTTCTCTTCCCTCTTTCCCCCACCCCCATCCCTGGAAGCTCAGAGAAAAATGGCTTAATCATCATGAAGGAACTTGAAGACTGAAAGCGCAAAAGCAGGGGGTGCAAATTCAGCCCCCCGCCAGGGCCAGGAGATGTTAATAAATATAACCAGTATGAGGGCATGGGGGCTATGACAAAGAGGAGAAAGTGTGCCCCATGGAGAAGGGCCTCTTGGAATTCTCTCAAATACAGAGGCGCCCAGCCCAGTGTTACCAGAGCTTCAATTATTTAAGAGAAGCAAGAAAGAAATCAAGAAATTTGTTTGAGAGTTCCCAGTTTTTAAAAGTTGAATCACATTAAAATAAAACAAGAATATCTTGAAGGTCAAATAAAATACATTCCCTTGGGCCTCCAGTTTACAATCTCTCTTCAAGGTAAAAATACAAATGGCACAATACGTTACAGAGGGGACTAAACTTGGAGACCAGTGCAAATCCTGTGGCACTCACATCATTTACTGTGATCTGTAATCCCCAGACATAAATCTGGTAGTTATCACCACAAATAGCCAAAAAGAGCTGTAATAAGCTCTTACCGTGTGCCTACATTACCTCACCTAATCCTAACAATCCTATGGGGTAGGTCTTACCATGGTCACCATTTTGCAGATGAAAAAAACACAATGGAGAGAGATTACTTTCCCAGCATCATCTATTTGTTAAGAGGTGATGCTGAGATCAGCAAATGCGTGCTCCAAATCCCAGTTTCCTCAACACTCCCGAGATCCATGCTTAAGTAGGCTTGAAGCGTTAAGGAAGAGAGGCTCAGGGAAAATCGTAGTCGACAAGTCATGCTGCCATGTCTACTCCGTCACCGTGTCCACTTGGCACCGATTCTCAAGAGACATGGGAAGCAGAATGTTTTCTGCCAAGGGCCTTTGGCTGGAGGTGTTTTCTGCCCCGCAAGCTTCTCAGGAAGAGTGGCTCCTGAATGTAACCAGCCAATAAACAAAAAGCAACCTACACTTAAGAAAATTAGGGTCAATATTTGTTATGGCCTCGCGTCCCTGACACCTAACAGGATGTGGGTACAGAAGCAGTCATCAGACTCAGAGCATGACATATCTTCCACCCACCCCACGGGCCACACCCCAGCCTGCCCACCTCCTCCCTGTGTGCTTCAGACACTCAGGTGAGCATAGAGGGTGGATGGTATACAGCCTCTCCTGAGAGGCTTAGACTGGTAGTACCGAGGACATAGTCCACATTCCAAAAAGCCTTTACGCATGTCAGAAACAAAAAAACTCAACAGTAAATTGAGACCATAGAGTTACCTCTTCCCACTCATCAGATTTGCAAGAGTTGAAAAGTTTGACAATCCCAAGTGTCGTCGAAGATGTGAGGGAAATGGGAATACTCATACACGGCTGATAGGAGTGTAAATCAATGTAAACATTTAAGAACATTTCATAATATTGCAGGTGCATGCAGCCTATGACCCAGCTACAGCAATCTAGGTACATAACCCCAGAAGAAATGCCCCTTAGGTGCACAAGGACCTACGTCCAAGAAGGTTTACTGAAACATTCTATGGGATAGCCCAAGACAGGGGAAGTGATAGGTTTTGTGGTGGGTTCACACTAAGGAACACAAGGCAGAAGTGGAAATTCATGAGCTAGATTCGTATAAACCAACATGGTTACATCTTAGGAATCTGACGTGAAGCGAGCAAAGAAAGTCACCGCATGAGAAATAAAACATGTCACCACCTCTCTGCAAGTATTTTTAAAACACACTATTATGGTATGGTGTGTAGGGAAAGCAAAAAAGACATGTATTGGAAGATGTGCACTAAATTCATGATGGTGGTGGCATCTAGGGAAGGGGGACCCGAATAGGACTGGAAAGGAGACAGAAGGAACTAGGACGTTTCTGATAAAACCCGTGTATCCATTCCTTCTGGCTGGTGGGCACGGGGTATTGGCTCTATCTGTTGTTGTTTCTTTCTTTTTCTTTTCTTTTTTTTTTTTTTTTAGTGTTTATTTATTTTTGAGAGAGAGAGACACAGAGAGCGAGTAGGGGAGGCAGAGAGAGAGAGAGAGAGAGAGAGAGAGGGAGACACAAAATCCAAAGCAACCTCCAGGCTCTGAGCTGTCAGCACCGAGCCCAATGCGGGGCTTGAACCCACGAACCATGCGATCATGACCTGAGCCACCCAGGCGCCCCTACCTGCTGTTGTTTCTGACTTTTCATCCAAACTGTAAAGTGTGGAAAAAAATCGCATCTTCCTCATGTGTCTGTTGTGGGGACTAAATTAATGAAGAAAGCATGTCCTTACCATACCATGACTCTAAGTCACCTCATTTCCCCTGTTTTAAAATCTTTGAAGTCAGGGACTGCTTACAGTCCCCAATATCTTAAAATTATAATTGGTGGTGATTTTTGTTTGTTTTTTCTTAAGCCCACGACACAAAGGTATGTGATACGCAATGGGGGTCTTAGCTTCTATTGTGGTAGTTCCTGACCTTTCTGTTTCAAATAGCAGCTACGTGTAAATCAAGATAAATCAGTACATGACTGGGCTGTTACCCAATCTGTATAGCCAACTCTCAGAAAAGGGCTAAGAAGAACTTACCCCATTTTAAACAGTCGTCCCAGCCTACTTAGGAATAGAATGAGGTTCGCTCCTGACCCTAGATAGGTTGTATCTCTAAAATCAGCCAGTGTATTTCAACATTGTTTGTGGATCTTTTGCAGGGCAGCTGCTGGGGTATCCCAGCTGGGACAGACAGAAGTATTAGGTGCTCAGTAACCCCAGTAAACGAGCCCTCCAGCCCATCTTTTTAACAGGCAATGGAAGGATTTGCTAAGTATTTCTGAGAGATGAGGACATATTTGGACAATCTGTGGGAAAAAATGTGATTACAGATAAGGAGCCTGAGAGGCAGTAAAGTTACTGTGCCGAATGATTTAAAACTGGTAAATAATGATCCCGGAATCCCGACCCAGGTCTGTCCGATTCCAAAGCCTATAATGCCACGTTGGGTTTCATCGTATGTTGACCTGTTGAGAAGTCCGACCCTCCCACCGACTGCACTGTAAGGTTGCTGAAGATGTTTGACTGGCGCCTCGTGCGTCCCAGCCAGATGTTCCTCCTTTTGAAATCTTGGATCCCGGGGCGCCTGGGTGGCTCAGTCGGTTGAGCGTCTGACTTCGGCTCAGGTCATGATCTCGAGGTCCGGGAGTGGGAGCCCCGCGCCTGGCACGCTGCTGTCGGCCCGTCAGCCCGGAGCCCTCTTCTGATCCTCTGTCACCCCCCCCCCCCGTCCCTCTGCCCCTCCCCTGCTTGCTTTCTCTCTCCAGAAATAAACAAAACATTGACTTAAAAAAGAAAATAAAATCATGAGTCACATTCGACATTCATGGGATGACGGACCGCAGGATTAGACTAGACCAGGGAGACCATCTTGCTCAGGCCTCTGCCTGTGGACAGGCCGCACACACTGCCTTTGTCAGAGAGGACGCTGACTGCCAGGGACACCAGGAGGTGCTGGGACGCAGGTGCAGCAGGGGACAGATGGCAGATGTTTTCCAGTGTCCGGCTTTTTCATCATTGGGAAATAAGGAATAAATGCTGGGGAAATGTGTATAATAACACATTATTATGCTTTATATTTTTCAAAGACTTTTTTCACTTGTTTAATGGGCTCATCACAACAATTTCATGCATTCAGGGAATAAATATTATACGACTCTTGTTTTACAAATCAGACCAGTGAGGCCAAGAAGTAAGTGGTTTCTGAAGACCGTATAGCGAGGAGTAGAACCCCGATGTTCCAATTCTCAATCTAGCCACTTTCCAGTCAACTCTAAGAGCAACCCAGAAGAAACCACTTACAAAGATTCTGTTATAATGGGCTCGCATGCCAAGTATTTTATTAGATTTCTTGCTCCTCCTTTCAACCTATTTCATAAGCAACAGCAGCCGAATTACTTCTCTTTTTCTTTCTTTCCAACTTATGAACACACGCAGTCTTTTCTTCCAAAACATTTGATGGTGTGTGGCGAGAGCAAAACCCAACGTATTCACTGTTGTCCTGTCCCAGCCTGGCAATTTGCCTGTGTCTCCGGGCATATTCTGATGAAATTACCGCTCAACTCACAGTGTACTTCCTTAGAGCCCTGAGTCCTGAGTGAACTCCCCTGCCCCATTAAGCTGAAGTTTTATCTATCCAAGATGTCAACTTGATATCTTATTTTCCATCCTGCCTAATGCTCACAATACAATCTGTGAAACAACACATCAAAATGGAAATTGCTCCTCGAAAATGCGGTCATAAACATGCATCAAGTTTTTCAAGGGGTTAGATTTTTTAAAATACAGTTCTGATAGGCTTAGGATATACGTAATCAAGAATACATCTGTGTTTTTTTATTTTCAAACCAGGAAAGTGAGCTCCCAAAGATTTTCGAAGTAGTGATTTGACTTTCAACAAGCTTGTTTTTATGGCCCATCACTAGTCAATAACCCATTATTTTCATGTGCTGGAACGACACAAGAAGATTAATTTGTACGCTGTGGAAACTCCAGCCAAAACAGTTGGTTAATAATTACTACTTTTCACCGAATGCCTATTATGCATCAAGTGTTATACTTTACTTGGGGAGATTAAGTATTATGAAACTGGTTTCACAACTGATGAAGTTGAAGTTTAAAGAAGGTAAGTGACTTACTTGCCTCCGATGGCCCAGCTCAGAAGTAGAAAGTCAAGATTTGAACTCAAAGCCTATACCCTTAACCACTCTGATATGATTTAATTTGACCTGAAGTTTTGTCTTTAAAATGGGGTTTGAGGGGCGCTGTATGGCTCAGTCGGTTAAGTGTCCATCTCTTGATTTCAGCTCAGCTCGTGATCTCACAATTTATGGGTTCAAGCCCCAAGTCGGGCTCTGTGCTGATAGTGTGGAGCCTTCTCTGTCTCCCTCTCTTTCTGCCCCTCCCCCACTCACTTGCGCACACGCTCTCTCTCTTTCTCTCAAAAATAAATGAATATACATTTAAAGTGAAATAAAATCAAATCAAGTAGGGTTTGAAGATTCAGAATCTGGAATTCCCATGAGACGTTGAGTGGCTCTTGAAATAATCCTGCAAATATTAGTATGTTTTGGCTTTCATATATTCAGTCAATTGATACCATTTTCCTTTCTTCTTCTTGGCCCTGGGGATGAAATGGTGATAGCAGATATGGTGTCTATCTTCACAGAGCCTACAGCCCGGAGGGAACACCAACTGCTAATTGAATAATCGCACAAGTGAATGTCAAGCTACACTCCTACAAGCTCTGCCACATTTAATGTGATAAAGGAGATGTATGGTACACGTTCAGGGAGACCTGACCAGGTCTCAGAGGTGATGACCGGCTTCAGAGTAGGAAGTGTTGACCTCCATAACCCATGAAGCACAACACTCGGTGGGTTGTCGCCTCTAAAGCTGGGGAAACAATAGGAATGACAACCATTAGGATTTCTAACTGCATCCGGCCGTCAGTGCTTTCAAACTGAATCTCCTATGTCCCCTACTGACCTGATCCCTATTCTCTTAGAGCAAAAGACGTTGTCTCCAGCTCTTTCAACTGAACCCAAGTGTGTTCGAAATGGCCCATCCCGTTAATGGCATGGACGTGGAGAGTACTTGCGGAGAGCAGAGTCGAGGAGGACTCTGAAAGTATAAACGTGGGTAGCTAGGAACTGAGCTCTGTCCTTCAGTAGCAGTGCTGGAGTTGAACAGCAGTGAACAGGGGAACTTGGATTACAATAGTATATATCGCATTTCAGGCTAAGAGATTCAAGCCATAGTAAAATATCCAAGGGGAAACAGCTTGCAGACTGGCAGTGCTGGGGGAGGAGATATGAACAAATTGTAAAACTGAGTCTCAGACCAGAATGTATCTGCATTCAGTAATAATGATTCTTTATGATTACATACCATCATCATCATTTCACATGGTGCTTACTACACGTCTGCACACATGTTAACTGCTGGAGTCTTAGAGCAAGACTGGGAGGCAGACACTGTTATCATTTCCATTCCACAGATTGAGAATCTGAGACACAGAGAGTTTAAGTGACGTGGCCAAGGTAATAATGCCAAGCCAGTTTCAAACACAGGCAAGCTGGCCCCCAAGCCATTATCCTTAACCAGCTGATGCCTCCCTACATAGCGTGACCAATTACAGTGCCCTTGTACATCCATCCCATACTTATTCCCCCACAGCAACGTATTGCCTCGACAGAGGAAGTTTATTGTTCTGCTTAGCTTTACAGAAGGCCAACACAAAAGCCGGCCCACGACAGAGGGTTTCAGAACTCAAATCCATGTCTTCTGATTCCAAATTCAGTATTCTTTCACTCCACCAACGCTGCCCTTGAAAGCTCACGAGCTCCCGCCTCCGGCAGCACAGAAGGAAAAGAGGGAATTCTCACAGGTGTTGAGGAGAAAAGAGGGACGGTGTAAGAATGAAAAGCTAGAAAGACAAAAAGCCTAGAAAGCCGAATAAAGATATTTTCCCTTCTAGTAACAACCTTACCAAATCGTGATTGATGACTGTGGGCAAAGTGCTATGTTTGGTGATTAATAAAAGCTTGTCCAGGATCAGATGCAATGCTAAATACCTTGCAGCAGACCCGATTCTTGTCCTCGATGAGCTTACTGTCTTGCTGGGAAGTTAGTCAGACTTCAAACACAGGGGAAGAATTTGTTAAGGCAATCGTACTGCCAGTTGAATGTCTGGGAGAAGAGCAGGAGGACTTTGGAGAAGGAAAAGTTACCAGCTGAATTGTTACAGAGAAGTCACAAAAAATGCCTCATGGGGGAAGATGGGTCCTGAGCAGTTTACATAGAGAAATCATTCTGTGCTCATGCTCGTCTGTTTATTTTTTTTTAATGTTTGTTTGTTTGTTTATGTATGGATGGATGTATTGAGAGAGAGAGAGCAAGTGCAGGAGGGGCAAAGAGAGGGAGACAGAGAATCCCAAGCAGTCTCCATGCTATGAGCACAGAGCTCAAAACCGGCTCGAACTCACAAACTGCAAGATCATAACTTGAGCCAAAACCAGGAGTCGGTCGCTCAACCGACTGAGCCATCCAGGTGCCTCTCTTCTGTTTATTTTTAATTACATCTACACATTTATCCTGATCCTTTAGGGACCAAGACGGCAGAAAACAAATTCATATCCTTTCCTCTATGCTTCCTCTCTCTTGCCAAAAAGTGAAAAATAATAACAACTTCTCTAAACGCAGCGTTGAGGTAGTTACCTGAGCGGCCTGTTCCAGTTCTAGAAGCTCTCCTTCCCCTGCCACAAGAATAAGTTTTATTTACACTCTTACCCCAAAGGAATTTGAAAGTGCTCTGAAGGTGCCCAAGGGGCCACCCTCCAACTGTTAACTAAGTCAACAGTCCCTCAAGGAAGTAATTTTGCTTGTAGAAACCGGCAAAGCCCCACCTGTAGCCAAAGAAACATAGTCCATGTGATTCCTATTTCCCAAGAAGAAACTAACCCAATATGGACAGTGTTTGTTAAAGTGGTTTCCTTATCACCGTAAAGGAATCTCAAAAAGCCAATCTATAACCAGGAACCCAGCTGTAAATCTCCCCAAGTCCACCTGTGTTAAAACAGATGCCTGAAATAAAGACCAGAAGTTGAACAAATCCCTTTCCCCTTGATGCAAAATCCCGTCGCTGCTGTTGAACAGGATTTACAGACCTTGAGTCAATTAAAGGGAATTATATGCGGCACCCAGAACGGGCAAATTCATAGACACGATGGTGGTTACCAGGGGCTGGGGGAGGGGGAGACAGGACAGTTGTTTTTAATGGGAACAGAGCGTTGGTTTGGGGAGATACAGATGTTCTGGAGATGACTAGTGAATTGGAGCACAACAACGCGAACGTGCTTGATGCTACAGAACGGATTAAAATGGTAGATTTTATGTTCTGTATATTTTACCACAGTTTTTTTCTTTAATTTTTTTTTCAACGTTTATTCATTTTTGGGACAGAGAGAGACAGAGCATGAACGGGGGAGGGGCAGAGAGAGAGGGAGACACAGAATCGGAAACAGCCTCCAGGCTCTGAGCCATCAGCCCAGAGCCCGATGCGGGGCTCGAGCTCATGGACCGCGAGATCGTGACCTGGCTGAAGTCGGACGCTTAGCCGACTGCGCCACCCAGGCACCCCTACCACAGTTTTAAAAAAGGAGTAAAGAGAATTTGTTTCAAAACCTGGAATCTAGAGTCTTTCCTAATAACAGTGACGAAGGCAACTGCCACCTTTTTATGACAAACTAATTTTTAGTAAACTATTTTTAAAATACCGTAAGTGAGGGGCGCCTGGGTGGCTCGGTCAGTTAAGCATCCGACTTCGGCTCAGGTCATGATCTGAAGGTTCGTGAGTTCGAGCCCCGCGTCAGGCTCTGTGCTGACACCTCAGAGCTTGGAGCCTGCTTTGGATTCTGCGTCTCCCTCTCTCTCTGCCTCTCCCTGGCTCATGCTCTGTCTCTGTCTCTGTCTCTCTCTCTCTCTCTCTCTCTCAAAAATAAACACTAAAAAATAAATACATAAATAAATAAATAAGTAAAATAAAATACTGTGAGCGAAGGGGAGTGAGACAGTAAGGCTTTAGAAGAGCGTAATATGAAGAAGAATCAAACTGTTTACCAGGAGCCATAGTATGAGTAACTCAGGTGCACCATCATTTCCTGGATTATTTGAGGAACAACTCAGCCCGCCAGATGGTCATTCAGCAACCTAACAGAAGTGCGTTGAGGGTTTGAGCCAATTATCATCCCTTTAAGGAAACTAAGACTGCAGAACTATATTTTGGCGCCTGGAATAGACCAAACTCATAGAAACAGAAATAGACTAGAAGTTACCAGAGGCTGGGGAGAGTTACTGTTTAGTGGGTACGGAGTTTCTGCTGAGGATAATGAGAAGATTCTGGAAATAGTGGTGATGGTTACATCACATTGTGAGTGCCCTTAATGCCACGGAATTGTACCTTCTGGAATAGTTACATTTTATGTTCTGTATATTTTACCACAATTTTTTAAAAATGGTAAACCATCTCAGCCGCTTGAAATAACAATAAAATGAAAATCCATTGCAAGAAAGAAAGAGGGAATCCTGAGGAAAAGGACGAATAAAGAGTTGGTAGTTGGTAGACAGCGGAAGGAAGAAACCGTATTTCACAAAAGGGCCACTGTGGGCATGAGGCAGCACGTAGGCAATCTACCCTGCAGACATCTATCCCGGATCTCTGCTGGCAAGGTGCCATTCAGCCAAAAGTTTTTCTAGCCCAGCCCCTCTTTCTCTGTCCTCCTGTCCCCTTCCTCCCCCTCCTAAACTATTCAGAGCCCTAACCCGTCATTTTCTTTCTTTTAAATTGGCAACCGCCCACATTGGATAAACAAGATACACAGGATGGAGGGGGGTGGTGAAGCGGAAGCACATTGCAGGGCTAAGAAAACAAATAGCCAATGAAGCAGAAGAAACCACAATGTGACTTAGACGCGCTTGGCTCTGGAGAGAAGTGTCCGACGAGTCAATTATTTCCAGATCTCCACCGGCCCTGGGATGGAGAGGGCAAACCGCACCGTTTGTCGGAGTGAGTTCCTATGGGGTGGAGTCCAAGTCAAAGGAATGGATAGAGAGAAACAAGAAGGGGACTGAAGGTCCCTTTTCATTAAGTTGTCACTGGGAAAGCCAAGTCTGTAATAAAGCTTGTTGGGTACTGATTAAGCTCTGCGGGTTTGGGCAGGGAGGAAAAGGATAAAATAGCAGTCATGACATGACACCTTCTCCCTGGCTCTCACTGGAGCAAAGCCGGAAGATGTGGCCCACGCCAGGCACGGAGGCCACAAAGCCACATGGCCACACACTGAGAGGTTCCCATGGGCGCTCAGGTCCGAGCATCTCGGGAAGGCGGCAGAAGCAGCAGGAGGAAGGGGGGAATCACAGGCAGGTGAACGGGCTCAGCCTCTTTGGCACGCTTAGCCATTGGGAGAAAGACCTAGATGGACCTTGCCTTTCCATGAGCTCTTTCCTGAGCCATGAGCACGGAGGCAAGGAGACCCTTAAAAAAAGTCAGTTGTGGTTTACTGTAGACAGAGGTGAGCAGGGCCCTGTCTCTCAGACAAAGAGCTGCTGGATGAGCTAGATGATTTGTTTGCAAGTTCAGCCTACCCTTTTGGCAAGTAGCAGTATAAACGCTGCCTCCCCCCCCCCCCCCAGCCCCATTGCATAGAGTCAAAACGTGGGATGCACCCTCAGGCTATTTTTAATGCAGGCCAGCTTTGCCCAGGTGAAGTGCACTCGCTGCCTGAACGTCAGTGCCTTTGAAACGTTGACTGTGCAGAGCGCTGTGAAAAGCACCGGAGGGAAGGTGACCAGAGAACAGATCATGCAAATACGAACCATGTGGATACGTATCACATGGATACGAATATCAATGACGACAAAAGATAACGCATAAAAGGGGCACCAAGACACTGGGTGACCGGGGAAGATGTGTAGATGGAAACAACCCTGGGACTTTTCTGGAGAACCAGGCTTGCCAGTAAAGTGGTGAACTTTTAGTATTAAACCAGTAACGCTAACATTAACCACCATTAACCTGAAAGAAACGTATGTTTGTTCCTCCAGGACAAAGGAGCAACAAAGCCCTCGGTCGACCAGTCACATTTTCTTCCTTCTGGACTTTGTTCCTTTAATTGCCAAACCGTGTTTATGACTTTTACTACAGAATAATGACTACCGTGTTCAAATGAAGTGATTTATTTTAACTACGTGCACTACATATTATCGAAACGAACAGAAAACGGACCCCACGTGCTCAGATTCTTTGGGTACAGTTTTTGCATATGAAAATTACCAGTCTCAGTTACCAAGCACGATCATGATGAATTTTCCTCCTTTTGACTTTTGCTCTGCACCCCGTTTAAGTGGGAAGTTGGACTGGATAATCCCCAGGTCCCTTTCAACCCCAAAGTCCCATGAGTGCATGTAGGAGGGGGGATCGTGGACTGTCAAGTGAGGAGCTCTGACAAAGAGCGGGGAGACTGGGCGACCTGAACCCTGACCCACTGCCACCATTGGTATGCCCGTGGGAACATCCCCCCACCGCCCCCCGGCCGTCAGCTGTCACTGTGGGCAATGGGAGCACCAAAGAGACGGTACCAGGGTGGTTGGGCACGTTTGGGGTTTTCTCAGTTGTGTATAAAATGTTTTGCAAACACGACTTCAGGACACATTCCTACCACTGCCACCCCATCCCCCTCAGACCAGATTGTTGCCCCTGAGACCCTCCTGTAGAGAAATCCTGCAGGGTCACCATCTGTGTGCTAGTGTCTCAGCTGTAAACCTGGAATAATAATAACATTGACCTCTCTCCCCATAGTGGCGTGGGGATTGACTAATTAAGCCCTGTAAATCGCCTTGAAAACTGGACAATAGAATTCTCTGCCTGACTGTCAGAAAGAATTCACACCATCCCCCGGGCCTGACCCGAGGGTGGTGGCACAGCTCTCTAGTCCCTCTTTGCTAGTATTTTGTCACACTTGGACAAAGGGCTCTGGAGTCAAAGGGCAGCTTAAACCACACACCCAATATCTCGCTAAGAGGAATTCCTGAGAAGCAGCTTAGTGCTGATGATGATTGCCAAATGCTCTGAATCACTTCCTTTTCTCCCACAGACTAGCTTTTTCTTGATTTGTGTTCCCAGATGAAATGGGTGTGTATGTGGGTGTGGGAGAGGGACCATGCCTGTAGCCCTAGGCTGGTACTTCCCAGTGACATGGTGGTTCTAGATGCTGCCACGGTGACCCAAATAGGGATTCCCTTCAAAGCTTCCTCTTCCTAGTCCCTGTTTCCTAATCTTGGTTCAGATTTCACTTTGATACTTAACTACTCGAGGGCAGACCCTGCCTGGTTTTCCACCCAGATGAAGCCGAGGAAACCAGTGCGGCCCAGAGCCCTCCACGTACAAAATCATGCAGGGATGTTGTACAATTAAAAAGCTGCCATGGTTTCTGTGAAAACAGCTCCGTGCAAACATCTGGACCTTCTGCAGATGGTTTACTAATCCATACATATCACTGCCAATGAGCTCTTTGCAAAATCCTTTTAAAGTATATCAGATGTGACAGGTTTCCAGAAGCTGGGATCCTGAGTTTAATGTGCTGACATTCAGAAAAGCCAATAGCATTCCTGATAATTCACAAAGCTCCTTTCAAGTAACTTTGTGATGCAGTTATTGAAAGGGCTGGACTTTTCTTTAAATCAGACCTGACAGAGATTAAAAAATAAATAATAACTATAAAGAGGAATGAGTGAATTGGATCAGGAAAACATGACTGTTATTTAGAATGGTAATTTAAATTTTCACGTAGATCAAAAACAAATAGCAAATGCAATTAAATGAGGGCTTACATCGTTATCTGTTTTAGACACCAGGGTCACAACTCGGAGTATGAACCTGTTTTGTGTACCTAGCACAAGTTGACAGGTACTCTGAATGAATGAAATACCAACTACATAAAATACTGAATAGATATTAATTGCAATTAATACCCAAATCTCCCAAATCTTCTCAGTTTTCCACTATTCTTTCATTCCGTATTCACTGAACACCTACTGTTTGTCACCATGACAGCTTATGGGGTCACCGTGATGAACAGCTGTGGTCTATGCCATGAAGGAGCTAACAGTTTATGAAAGGCAAGGATTGTTCATAAATATAAGCCCTCTTTCTCTAAATTGTTTAGAGCAGTCTACTAAATACAAATATGTCTTGCTAAAAATAATGAAGCTTAGCAATATTATCATTTTTAAAAATTTAGATCTTTCAATAATTCACCATTAAAAAGTTACACTCTTTAAATCCAGAAATGGTCAAGAATATTGCCTATCTGTCCATTTTCTACTCTAGTCTCTATTGTGACTCACAGAACATGGAAAGAACTAACCTTGACTAAAGTGACAGCAAAGCTAATTGAATAGTTAGTGGATAAATTCATAACCTTGGCCTCATTAGCAGAGCACTCAATCTAGTAAATATAAAGAAATAAAATGAAGCAATGCTCTTTACCCAGTATTGTTTTGTTTACGGCCATAAAACTCAGAAATCATAGCCTGAACACAGTCATATACATTATGGGAGGAGTATACATTGATACAAGTTCTCCAGAGATAACTTGGCAATATCTATTACACATTTGTGCACATAACTTTTGGCCCAGTAACTATACTTCTAGGAAGTTCTCCAACAAATAGATGCATGCATATTTGCAAAAACACCTACACAAGGTTTTTCATTGATTCATAGTAGCGAAAAACTGGAAATAATCTAAATATCCATCAATAAGGGATTGGTTAAATCAATTAATATAGCTCCATGCAGTGGAATACCATGCACCCATTTTAAAAGAATGAAATAGATCTAGACGATGTACATCAACCTCCGTGATATACTACCAACTGAAAAAAACAAAAATAAGGCACAGATCATATTGAATAATATGATACTCTTTGAGATTTTCAAGAGGAGATTAAAAGGATTTTGTAAAGAGCTCATTTAAATATATATGTGTGCATATATAAAGTGTATTATGCATGCATGCTTGAATTTACATAGAAAAGACACACAGTGGTTGCTTTGAACTTTAGAGTCAGGGATGAAAAAGACCCATTCTTCTCTTTGATATGGTAACGCTTGAATTTTTTTTTTTTTTCAGATTTTAAAGTAATTAAAAAGAAATGACCTGGAAAGATTGTCCACATGTTCTGTCTCTCAATTCAATGGCTTCTTGTGTTCATCCAGACTTGAGACATTCAGTAGTGTTTAAGTACTTCAAGAACACTCCAAACTATCTGAAGGCAGGGACTATGGCTCGTGGTCTTGACCTTCCTTGGGCAAGTTACCTATCTTTCATAAACCTGTTGCCTCAATGGTATATGGAGACAATAACAGCGGTAGCTAACATTTATTAAGAACCATGATCCAGCCTCTTACTGCTTTTAACGTGGATTGCACCTAGTCTCAAAACAATCTTAATAAGCATTATTGCTGTATCCCATTTTATAGATTAGAAAAGACTCATATCACTAAAGTTGTAAGTGGAGGATTTGTCTGTGTTCAGGCCCCTTGTACGTACTGGGTTGTGTAAGAAGTGAGAAAGTGCGTGTAAAATATTTGGCAATGTCCGGCTCTTCAGGAAGTGCTTAGGAAACGTTAGATATTATTCCTGATGTTATTTCTTCCCTTCCAGGAAACTCTTCCAGCCATTAAAAACATGCACCCAACTGAACTGAAACAAGGTAGCTCTGTGCTGAAAGCACTGAAATCCTAGCAGGGGCAGGCTCATGGGAGATACACAGCCACTACTTGGGCTCAGACATGTGGAATCACCTCACATGTCTTCAGCCACGTGTGGATTGCCACGGGAAGTCATTAGGGAAAGTACTGTAGCAGGGTATGTGTTTTCCCTTTGGGATATGAAGGTTCTACTGCCAGTAATAACAGATGTGGCCAGCCAATTACAGACTGGAGATGGGTAATCACATCTTGCATTTTAAGGCTTAATCTGATCACCTCTGGGGTCAAGGAATGCCAGTTATCGTAATGGCTAAAGTTTGTTTCCACCTCCACTTACGGACCGAAGTTCAAGCCTTGGAGGTCTGAAATGGAGTCTATCTTTGTTCTGTAGTATGCGTGTATGCATGCGCAGGTGTGCATTCCTGCGTGTGAGTGCGTGTGTGCGTGTGCGTGTGTGTGTGTGTAAGAGAGAGAGAGAGAGATTTTTTGTGCACATATAAGATGCTCCAAAGCTTGGCCCTGTCACCCTGTCTCCAAGTTTACCTAGTAAATATTTCTTTTGAGAAAACGGGGAGTCAGGAGGCCTCACTTCGGCTTTCAGTTCGGCTCCAAATTGCTTTGCAATTCCGAGGCTGTGGCTAATCTGTGAAATTAGGGCAGTCTCCAAACGTTTACTTCTTCGTCTCCCCCACACAACTGAGAACTCCCCAGAGGCAGAAGCTCTTGTATCAATCATCGAATTCTCAGTGTCTAAAATAGTGTCTGGCATACAGTAGATGCTCAGTAAACACAGCAAACGACTGAGTTTCTTTCCGGTGACAATGTGGCGTGAGTCCACGAAATCATAACCTAATGAGTTGAGTTGATTCCAGCACGTGCAGCAGATAACATTGGCTGTCAGCTCTCTTCTCTTCTCTGCCTGCCGTTGAGACACCTTCGGGAACATTGGCACCAGAACCTAACATGTGCGAAAGGAGATGATGTTGAGATCTGCCAAATTTTTCTCTACTCCGGCAGTAGTGGAAATGATTTGGATGAAGAAGAAACAAAGTATTGGATGAAGAAGAAACAAAGTATTAATTCGAAGGGCTGGTGATTTGCTGGTTTTGTTGAAGCAAGGTGTGTCTGTCAATCGCCCCATCCATACTCACAACTGGCCACCCCCAACACTTGTCACCAAGGCCTCTATCCTCAGTTCCCCTTGGCGAGACAAGTCAAAGACTGCTGGCTAACAACGTCTGAGGGCTTCCAGTGACATGGCAATCATTCCAGATCTGGAAGGGAAATGACCAAGGAGGACCTTCTGGGTTTTTGTCTGTTTCCATGAACGTCAGTCAGGGTTCTTGGATGCAAACGACACAAACTCTGACCAATGGAAGCAGAAGGGGAGTTTAAGAATTTCAGGTACCACAAATCAAGTGGGGTCCACCCCTCTACCACCCTCCACCTTTACCGCCACCCCCTCCGGTGCTGAATGCTGCTTGCCTCTTGGGTACCCCACCGCCAGGGTGAACGTTGATTGGTCCCTTGGTTTTTGTGCTGTTTGATCAAAATTCGAAGTTCCAAAAGGAACATATGATTGGCCAATCTGGGCCTCACCGCCCCCACCCCCCACCAACCACAGGCATACACCAGATATACTGCAGGTGCTGTTCCAGACTACTGCAATAAAATGAGTATCACAGTAAAGCCAGTCAAATGAGATTTCTTGTTTCCCAGTGCATATAAAAGTTATGTTCACAGTATACTGTAGTCTATTAAGTGTGCAATAGCATTACATCTAAAAATAAAACAAAGCACATACCTTACTTGAAAACTACTTTATTGCCAAAAAATGCTAACCATCATGTGAGCTCTCACTGAGTTGTAAACAATGATCGCAGATAACTGTAACACATAAAATAGTGAAAAAGTGTGAATATGGCAAGAGTTGCCAAACTGCAACACAGAGACATGAAGTAAGCAAACGCTGTTGGAAAAATGGCACCAATAGACAGGCTCGACGAAGGGTGGCTGCAAATCTCCAATTTGTAAAAAGCGTAACATCCACAGAGCATAATATGGCAGAGCACAATCACACAAGGTATGTCGTATCTGTCCCAGTGGGCTCCCACAGTGGTAAAGAGGGTCCTAACTCTCACATGGCGGGGGAGCCCCCCAAGTAGAAAGGAGATTTGCACGCTGGTCAGCCACAGAAAGGTGACGGGTAGCCACTACATCACAACCCGATAGTGTAGCATCTGTGCGCTTTGATAATACATCATTTATAAAGATGGGTACAGGGCGCCTGGGTGGCGCAGTCGGTTAAGCGTCCGACTTCAGCCAGGTCACGATCTCGCGGTCCGTGAGTTTGAGCCCCGAGTCAGGCTCTGGGCTGATGGCTCAGAGCCTGGAGGCTGTTTCCGATTCTGTGTCTCCCTCTCTCTCTGCCCCTCTCCCACTCATGCTCTGTCTTTCTCTGTCCCAAAAATAAATAAACGTTGGAAAAAAAAAAAAAAAAAGATGGGTAAAACCTAGAGCCTACAGTCACAAACCCGAGCACTCGAAGGGGGGCAGACTCGTGATGGATGGACATGGGGCTTATTTGAATTCCTGCTCTAAAGGCTGAAAAAATCACCAGCCCAAATTAAATTTTAATCACCGGGCAGCTTCCTGCAACTTCACTTTAGAAGTTGTGGTTGAGCGCGACTCGTGTGCCCTAAAGTTCCTGCTGCCACCACGAATTCAGCCAAGGGGACTTCCGGCTCTCGATCAAGCTTCCATTCCTCTCTTAAGTCCTCCCACCTCCAAAACGCAAGATGACCCCACGCCTTGCTCCTTCTTAGCCCAGGGGTCACTCTGGAACTCCAGGGACACAGCTTCAGACCTTGGCCCCAGCTCCCCTGTAGAAGGGGATGAGCCAGCTCAACCTCTAGTTCACGGCAGCCTGACGGTGGGGTAGGAAGGGACAGAAGCCAGGGTGGGAGGCAAGACCCTTCTCAGCAAATAATGCTGATGCTCAAGGCAATGAACAGGACTGGGACCTACAGAGTGGGGACAGGAGGGGAGGCCCAGATGGGTAGGGTGCAAGTCACGGCCGATGGACCCGTCCCAAACCAGCAGCAGTGACTCTACCAAAGGACTTGAAAAGGTGCAGCAGTGTCACTCCCAGCCATCTGTGGCACATGTGTACTTGCACAAGTGCAAGTGCATAAAGGCAGATGTGCAGGGATATTCACTAAAGCATTGTAGACAAACACACACACACACACACATGCACATGCACACACACACACTGGAAATAACTGCCTAGCAGTAATTCAACAAATTCTATACAATCATCCTAAGGGGTATTTGTATATGAATAAAAAATACTGGAAGGGTCACCTAGGACTCATGGGAATTAGTGAGAAGGGCAACAAAAAACCCTTACTTTTCACTGCGTAGCCTATTTCATTTACATGTTGACTGTGGGTACGCAGCCTCTGCTCTATAATTAGAACCACACATTTAGGGGCGCCTGGGTGGCTCAGTCAGTTGAGCGTCCAACTTTGGCTCGGGTCATGATCTCATGGTTCACGAGTTTGAGCCCCACATAGAGCTCTGTGCTGACAGCTCAGAGCCTGGAGCCTGCCTCAGATTCTGTGTCTTCCTCTCTCTCTGCCCTTCCCCTACTCGTGCTCTGTCTCTCTCTGTCTCTCAAAAATAAAAACATTTAAAAAAATTTTTTTAATGATGTAAAAAAAAAAAAAAAACAACAAGCAAAGCATAGCAAGAAAAAGGTCACTATCAAGCAGGCATTAGGGGTCAAGAATTTCTTCCCAGACAAGGGGTTCACCTGAGCCTGTGGGAAGGCAGACTTCTCTCAGGTGAGAACACATTTCTGCTTGCAGGCCCAAAGGGATAACCATCTCTGCCCGTTATCTTCCTTAATGTTCCCCAGAACCAGGTCTGTGCTCAACTCAGGCGGAGACTTACCTTCCGCCTCCTCCGCAGGAATGTGGACAAGATTTGTAAAAAGTGAGTCAGGGAGAGGAACTTTCTGGGCCTCACATCACGGTGGGGGATGGGACAGCCCTCTCTCCCCATCCAAAGAGTCAAGAGTTACTAAAAGCACAAGTGTTCCGATAACAGGCCGCTTGGTTTGTAGTTCTGTACGAATGGTGGAGATGTTGGCGGGAACTGGTGTGCGAACTCAACTGACCTCTAGAGCCAGAAAAGTCATGGCCAGACTTTACTAACTGCTAGGTAGATTGTCTTCTTCTGGGTTGCCGAAAGCAACCTCCCAAAACAGTCGTATCAGACCTGGGACAACAAGAAATGGGGAGGAGGGCGAGGATGAGCTTAATAAAGGGCCCTTAAAAGAAAGAACTTCCCCTAAATTCCTACTGACACTAGGACACTCTCTCCACACAAAACCTTTAGAAGCCCGGCCACAGATGCCTGCAAGGGAAGCACTGGGGTGCGCGAGCCAAAGCCAAGCCTAATGCCTCCGTTCTTCCCACCACTTCCTGCTGCCCCGGACCTTCCAGGCTGACGTTCCCCGTTTTCCTCAACGCTTCTGAGCTTCTAAGAGCTCACCTCGGTTCATGCGGCACAAGGAAAAGTGAGGGACTGAATCCCTTTCCCCCTGCCCCCACCGCCGACCAGGCAATCTGTAGGGCCCTAACACCAATGTCTGTGGGTCACATACGCTTCAGTTTTTATCCCTCCGCTGCAGGGAAGCTCCCAGTTCAGAGCCCTTGGGACGCGGGTGGCTGGAGGAAGGCCAAACTGCTCCAGGTAGGTGGGGAGCCTAAGCTGGTCAAATCCGTCCACTTTAGGGTAGTGACCGCCACATCTGGCTGGGCTGCAGGCCTAGGACCTTCCTCCACTCAGATGCTGACGGTTGCTGCCAGTGTTCCATGGAAGGCCCTCAGCTACCAAGGCAAGATGACCGAGCCCACTCCATCCTCGCACCCATTTATCCGCATCCTTGGGGAGTTCCAGCCCTTTCCGTAGTACTGGAGAAGGGTCCTGCGGTGGGCTTCCCTCGCCCAGGGCCCTTCCCCAGACCCCTGAAGGGGAGGTTCTTTAAACTGTCCCCCAACAGCGTGGGCCGAGACTCGCCCTCATTCTACTTGTCTTTTGAGACCCCCCCCCCCCGCCCCCCGCCAGGCCCGCCGGCCGCTGCCTCCAATCCGGCCCTCGGCCAGGGGGTAGTGGTGCAAGGCAGACTGGCTTAAAGCGCGGCCGCCCCAATCCCGGCCCCGGGCGCCGGCGGGTCCCCGGCCGCGGAGCCCCAGAGCGGCCGCGCCCCCGGCCCCTATGCGCGCACAAAGCTCGCGGCCGCCGGAACCCTCGGGCCCGCCGCGTTCGGCCGCTGGATCCCGAGCCGGCAGGGGCCCCGGGCGGAGCGGCTCCGCGCGCGGCGCTCCGGCCGCCCAGCGCGGGGAGGACGCGCGGCAGCGCCAGCCTCGGGGCCGCGCTGGTTAGGTAGCAGGGGGGACCGGAAGGATGGCGAGGAAGTAGGAGAGGGTTTCCTGAGATGAAAGATTACTTCCGTCCGGGCTCTGGCCTCTCTCTGGAGCCGGCTCGTTGGGGGCTGGGGAGCGGGGTGCGCGGGGCTCGGGGGCCGCGCCTTGCCACCTGCAGCGCCCGCAGCCGGCGGGACGCGCGCGGCCGGGTCGGGGGGCTAACGCGGGGGGATTCTTGCAGGTGGGACTCGAGGGCATTGCCTAGCGCCCAAGCCATGGTGGCCAAACAGCGGATCCGGATGGCCAACGAGAAGCACAGCAAAAACATCACCCAGAGGGGGAACGTAGCCAAAACCCTGGTAAGGCGGGGGCGGCGCCGACCGGGCCGAGCGGGGCAGGGCCGGCGGGGGCGAGGCGGGGCCGGCGGGCGGGTGGCGGGCGCGGGGCCCGGCCTCCCCGCTCCCCGGCCCGGGCCCGGGCCCGCCCCTCCCGCGGGGTCCCGCAGAGTGGGCGCCGAGTGCCGGGCTCTGGGGCGCGGACCTCGCGGAGCCCTGGCGGGCGGCGAGGGCCGGGTCGGTGGTGGCCCCTCAGGGGGCGGCCGCCGGGGCTACCACGGAGGCGCGGGAGAGCCTCCCCAGGAGAGAACTGGGCCTTTGTCTCCGGGAAAAACGGAAAGTCACATCCTTCAGGAACAGTTAAACCAACTGCGTGACACAGGACCCGGAACCCAGTAGGTGCTAGAACGTTCGATGAATGAATGAGCAGGTAAATGGAGGCCTCTTATCATCACCCCCTTCCAAGCTCTGACTCCTGGCCTCCACCCTCAACAAACACCCACCAGGATAAGGTTTCCCCTCCAGCCTCTTTGTTATGGCGCTGAATAAGTTGGAGGGGCGCAAAGTGCGAAATGAGGTTCAGACCCATGTTTCCCTCCATCCTCCTTTCTCTCCTTCTCCTCTTCTCCAGGGAGGCCTCTCGCTACCGGGCTGAAGTTTAAATGCAACATTACTCTCGCTCACCCTGTAAATTCTGGCTCATCCTGGTGGTATGATCCAGAACTTTGGAGACTAAAGCTTTGTAACTGGACTTTAAAGTAAAATCTGTGCCTTATGCACCAGGGTTAGTTTTAGCAAAGCAGAATGTCTTCAGGAGAAAATGCCAGGTCCGTGAGTTTGGACACTCAGAGGCATGCCTGGGATGAGTTGTTGGGCAGTGTTGGTCTCCAAGTCTGTGAGCCAAGATGCCTGGAATCTGTTACCCCAGACACTTAAGTGAAGTCCAGCTGAAGCTTTGGGCTTGGGTGGAAAAGCTCGCAGACCTGATGAGGCACTTCCTTTTAGCCAAAGAAATGATCCTGGTTTGAGTAACTGAGCAAAAAGCTAGAGCTGCAATGATGACACCAGAATTCTTGCAAAACTGAGCAGTACCACGGCAGAGAAATCTTAGGATCAAACTCTGTTCTACTCAGAGCTTTATCCACAGTTCCAGGCTTACCTTATGCTGGAAATTCTCTCATTGGGAGTTAGATCATTTAGTTGTGACTGAACAGTAACATGCTAATATACCAGTGAATTGGAACCATTTTTCACATAGATCTATTTTTCCTATTTCTTTTTACTCAGAAAAACAAACCTTGCTGTCCAAATTGACCTTGAGAAACAAATTTTAATCGGTGTTAAAGCACTTAGGGTTTTATATCCCTAGGAGGTCACTTCTTCCTAGATATCATACAGACTAGCTGAGGTACTGAAAATCTCCAGTTGTGTGGTTCTTTTGAATGAACTAAGAAACTACAGAACTAACAGTTATGAGCTAAACTCAGTTGACAACATATCCCACTGCAAAAGTAGCAACACGGTAACTGATTTGCAAAGCTAAGTTATCCATCCTGGCTTGGTGAACTCAAGGTCAGCCACCTTTAGCTTTTCAAGACCATTAGAAGGTGTTTGAGACCTGGGGGAGGGGAGAGGGCGAATTAGTGGCTTCAAAATAAGAAAAGAAAATTTAAAAATTGGAGGAAAATATTTAAATATCTAGGAAATGTAGTTACTCTCATTTCAACTCAACTCAACTTTCGAAGCTACATTAGGACGAATGTTTAATCTATGGTGTGAGTGAATTTTAATAGGTTCGGATATACCATGGCCTGGGGCCCTTCAGAAGTGCCTGGTACCTGTGAGGATGTTCAAACGGCCCTACTACATTTGTAATGAAAGGCTCCCAAACCAAGCCACGATGTATGTTTATTTTCAGTTGGCTAGGAGAGCCTTTTGGTTAACTTTATTGTAAATAGGCCAACATCCAAAAAGAAAACTGAAGTACTTTAAGCCCTAAATCTCATTTTCCTAATTACAGGTCAAACCCAATTATACTTTGAAAGAAGTAACTTGCAAGAGATAACTTGTTTGGGAGGAAATTGGGAACATATGAACAGATTCGAACTGAAAAATCAGCATAAGCATTCGGAAATAAACCCCTTCAATTGTATGCAGATGCTTCAGTATTTCATTAGCTAATAGCTATGGAGTAAATCGATATTATTCTCCCAGATAGCAGATATATCCAAAAAACAAAGAAGTAATCATTTTGTGATTATACGGTAGTAACTTCTCCAGAATGAAGGGGATTTAAAGTTCAGCGTTCTGAGTTACCCTGCTAGTATATAATCATGGGGGAAACGAGACCCTGACATTATGAGGGAAGTAACATACTCCTGTTTGAAATGAACCATGTCATTTGCAAGATTCTGCTGCTTTTCTTACCTTTACCAGCCATAGATTCAGGCTTAGGTGAATTGCCCCAAAGGGATTGTGCTGGGTACCGCTTCCAAAACAGGAATTCAGAGCTCTCAAAAAAAGAGGATATATTGGTGTTCTTGAGCTCTGAAAATCCCCAGATCATATCGAGTCACTGGAAAATGCCATCAAACAGATTTTTGTACTATATAGTCCAAGCTCTGCATGTTGATAATTTGTGTTTTTCTGCAAAGGAAAAATAATGGACTCCATTGCTATCTGCACCAGGCCAGTAATTCATTTACAGGCTCCTGAATTCACTTGTTGGCTTTGCTGGAGATCAATGAGCTTTTTATACAGGGTTAGTGGGATGACAGCAACAGAACTGGTTTCTGGTCAACCGTGACAGATGGGTTAGGAAGTTAGTGAAAGAGGGTGGGGACGGGGTAAGTGCCGCACTCTGTTCAGGTAACTTTATTTGATATCTCTGTTATTTACGTGATCTGGCCTTGACCTGGCGTTGGGTGCCAAAGAATGACACAGTGACAACACTGGTTCAAGTTATCTTACGCAGTTATGTAAGACTGATTTTGTCCTTGTCTGGTCAAGAGCGGGCACCTATTCCCTTGCAGTGCGATTTGTTTGTGCAGGCGTGGTGGTGGAAACAAGCTCGTCGAGGACAGAGAACCGAAGGGTTATAATCCTTGGAGTCTGCCTGCCACTAACACTTTAATCTCTACTCTGGTATGGAGAGAGTCAGGGATAACCCTATCACCAATTAGGAAGTATTTACAAAAAAGGTAATATCCTTCCTAGATCCCGTCTTTACTCTGCTTGACCTAAGAAGCCATATTTAATGACGTTGGTGTGCTTATTCATTCTTCAGTGAACACTTATTGAGCACCTACTATGTTTAAGTCCTGTGCCAGGCATTGCTATATACATTGACACGTGAAAGAGACACAGTGCCTGCCCTGGTGGGGTAGGGTCCGGTGGAGAGACAGACAGTAGACACGTTATCATGAGAATAAACATGAGATACAACTGGGATAAATGCTGTGAAGAAAACATACATGGTGGTTTAAGTGGTAAGGGAACCCACTTGAGGTAGAAGAGAGAAGGCTGTCTCAGAAAGTTACAGGTAAGCTGAGAACCGAAGAATTGTTGCCTTATTTATAATAAAATGAATTCTTGTATTGATGTGGGTAACAGCCTATTTCTGGCTCACACACGTGAGGAAATGTTAGTGAGTTATTTTCTTCACTCTAACATCTCCCTTTTTATTGGAGAAGATCACTGTTTTTTTGGACGCCTCTCTCAAAAAAAAATAGTTTTTCCTTGATCGATTTGATTTTTTTTAATGTTTACTTATTCACAAGAGAGTGAGAGACAGAGTGCGAGAAGGGGAGGGGCAGACAGAGAGGGAGACACAGAATCCGAAGGAGGCTCCAGGCTCTGAGCTGTCAGCACAGAGCTCGACGCGGGGCTCGAACCCAAAAGCCGTAAGATCGTGACTGAGCTGAAGTTCTACGCTTAATTGACTAAGCCACCCAAACACCCCCATCGGTTTGATTTCAAGGACCAAGCCGTACCTGCAAATAGACCTAGAAGGGTTGTGGATGGTTGTTCTTATTACGTCTGTGTTTTTAGTTTGAGGGGAGCAGGAGGTGTGCAGGGACTGGGTTCATGTGGGCACAATAGTGCCATTCTGCTCCCCAGGGAAGGAAGAGATTTCTTCAAAGTGTAAGCTTCATTTGGGTTGAGGAACTTTTCTCATTACAAAATGCTGCTTCCTTTGCCTACGCGCTCACCGTTGCTGTGGTGCTTCCGCCATTCTGAGAATTTCCACAGCACTCACCTTCCCCATGTTCTTGGCGTGTGGAAGGTTTTGAGAAAATGGCTGTTCTGTGACCTTATTTGGAATCCACAGATTCGGGAATTTAAGATGATTCTGTTAGTGGAAACCACCCAGGCTCTGTAATGAGGCAAGTCTAAATTTGAATCCCAGCCCTTGATCAAATTAACAAACTCTGGGTGTCAGTTTCCCAACCACAAAATGGAGTTGATAACACTTGCCTGGCATGGAGTTGTGAGTGGTGGAAAGAGTGGTTGTAGATTGCCTAGGATAGAGCCTGGCATCCAGTGTGCCTTCAACAAATGGAAGCAATTATTAGTACTATCATTTGGGACTCCCAAATCACTGTATCAGTTGGTACTTATACCCCATCTGTCCCTAGAATACTTAAGAGTGCCAAGTGCGCTGAGTTACAGGAGTATAAATAAGGTTATTGGTTAATTTTTTTCACACCTATCTGGATCCTTCACAATTGGCTTTATTCAGCTATTCCCTGCCCATTGGGCATTGAGAATGGCTCCCTCTCACCCATCGTGGTATTCCCAATCTTTAGTAGGGTCTAGTAGTACCCCACAAATGTTTCCTGAATGAATGAACCTAATCTTACTTTACCCCATTCCCTTTCAGAGGCCGCAAGAAGAGAAATACCCTGTGGGACCATGGCTGTTGGCACTGTTTGTTTTTGTTGTCTGTGGCTCAGGTATGGGTTTTTCGCTGACTTCATAGACCATGCTGTCCTCTGTCCTTCAAAAACACAGGTTTTATTCACAAGAAAATAGACAAAAAAAAAAAAATATATATATACACACACACACACACACACACATTGTTCTGGGATTCAAGTTAATCTCTGCCTGAAGCCTTCATCTTAATGGGTTTTGATTTGGTCTCTAGTCTAGCAGAGCAAATATGAGTAGAGACAAAATTGATATCCTATCAAATCATAATCATAAAATGATTACACTGAGTAATTAAATTGGCTGTTTACACTTTAGAGTTCAGTAAAACATAGCCTAAAAAGGGCATTTAGAACAGAAAGTGGAACACCTGTCTGTCTACCCAAGGTAGATCCAGATTGCAGAGAAAGGGAGAGGCTTTATGCCTTTCTCAGAGGAAACTCTACAGAACTCATAAATAGAACTGAGCCTTTGACCTGAGCCTCAAGGTACAGTCACCTCACACTGAAAGGTGGCCAAGTTCAGAGAGCTTTGCTTACACTCACGTGCAAACATGCGCACACACAGGGGAGGCTTGAGCAAAGGATCATGCAGTTGTCTCTCGTTGAATTTGGTTACTGGGAGTCTTGTAATTCCTGGTCCCCATGGGTTGGGTCTCTAAGATAGTGGTAAGTGAGGAATAGTGGGGCTACTTCTAACAAGGCAGGCCTTCCGAGGTTCCCGAGATCTCTCACTTGAAGAAACAAAACTGCGCACCCCATTCCCAAGGATGTGACTCGAAGGGAATATTTTACCCAATACAGGGAATCCCTCTTCTTTAACAGAGTTTACCCAACCTCTACTGGAATACTTCTGAGGGTGAAGGGCTCACTTCTTCAAAACGCCTATCCCATTTCTGTATAGCTCTAGTTATACATCTTTTGAACTACACTGAACTATCTTTTCAGTAGTTCAGGTGCGAACTCCTAAAACCACAAGGCATGGACTCATTCTCTTCTGAGCATCTTGAATCATCTTGACTCTTCGGATATTTTAAAGATGAGTTTAAATTCCGCAAAGTAAACTTCCCTACTTCTCTCAACCTAGCCTCAAAAGATGTGGTTTCTAGACCCCGCTTCTGGGTACACTCCATGAGTGTCTTAAAGTATATAACATTTGCAGCTGTGGAAGTTGGTCTAGAAGGGGTGTGACTGCTACAGAGGCATTAGGATTGCCACTGCCCTTGATCCCATCACTCTGCTTCTATTAATGTGACCCAAGCTTCAGTTTATTTTCAGCAGTCACAGCACATCCTAGACTCACATCAAGCTGAAGGATAGCCTGGCCCCTCCAAACTCTCCTTAACATAAATGCTCTACAAGCTTCAGAGAAGCATGTACATACCTCCCCCCAATCCAGAGCTGTCCCTTACCCCATCACACATTGTTTATTTTATTCATGACCCTCATCAACGTATGACATTATTTACTTTGCTTCTTTAGTATATATTTCCCACTGCTGGGACATAAGCTCAGGGAAGGGAATGTGTATTTTCCACTAAACCGGTAGATTCTTATAAGTATTTAGCATATAGCGAGTGCTCAGTGTGGTTGGCTGAATGGATTCACGGATGGGTGGATGGATGAGTACAGCAAGATGTTCCCCATACTATAGATATCCAGCTGACTTTCTTGAGACCTAATATAAAGCTTCATGAATATTTCTATTAAAATTTTATTGTTGGTTGTCAGTTGTCTTTTTATAGCGTAGCCACAAAGTCTAGAAATACAGAAGAACATGCATAGTAAATGGCTTGCCGAAATTGCATTATCATGTACGATATGGTCAGTGACATATGATATGGTCAGCGTATCGCCTTCATCAGCGATGCGTAGTTCAGAACACTGTACAAAATTCCGAGGAATATGGTGCATTAATGCAGCATTTCCATCACTGCCTGCATATTCGTCTGCCGTGTGTTGCCTCAGATGATTGGTCTCTGATTTTCACCCGGAAACAAAACAAACAAAAAACCATGTGCCTTTAGCAAGCCATACAAAAATCAAGAAAAATAAATCTATGTGAAAAGGTGATCTGCCCTTTCAGGCCTTGTGGCCAGCCGGTAGATTGTTAGATCTTGAACCTTGAGCCTCCTATCTAATCATCTTTCTTTGCCAGCTTTATAGTCTCGGAAAGTATACTGTACCTCCAAGTCACTGATAAAGTCTAGACTTGGAGAAGCCCATGGAACACAATTCGAGACAACTCCCTCCAGGTTGACTTTGAACCTCTCTGCAAAACTTGTACAAACAATCATCGTGTCTTGGGGGCTTGGCGGGGTCCGCTGTGTGCCTGGCACTGTGCCAGGCTTTGGAACAACCACTTTCAGGAGGCTGCAGGCAACGGGAGAGGCAGATAAGGAAGCTGTCAGTTGTACCTAGGGCAAGAGTTCTATGATAGCAGAGTGCCCAGAGTGCTTGGTGGGCACGGATAAGGGACTGTGTTAGCCTGCTCAGGCTGCTATAACAAAATACCATGGGCTAGGTGGCTTAGAAGTAGCAGAAATTTACTGCTCACAGTTCTGGAGGTTGGAAGTCAGATTAGGGTGCCAGCCTGGTCTGGTGAGGACCCTTTTCCCGGTCACAGACCTCTCCTCATATCTTCATATTGTATCCTCACATGGCAGAAAGGGTAGGGAGCTCTGTGGGGTCTCTTTTATAAGAGCACTGATCCCATTCATGAGGTCTCCACCCTCATGACCTAATCAGCTCCCAAAGCCCCCGCCTTCTACCACCATCACATTGGACATCAGGATTCCAGCATGCGGATATGGGAGAACGCAATCAGGCCATAGTGGGGACTTCTCAGTCATACTGAGCAGAAGAGAAAGTTTCCCAGAGGAGGTGCCATTTGTGGTGAGTTTTGAAGGACAAACAGCCAAAGGACAGGTCGTTCCACATGAGAGATTACTACGTGACAAAGGCACATAGACTTGAGATAGCGTGCCGGGCTCAAGAATGGCCAAAGCCCAGTGGCAAGGACCTGTGTGAGTCATCACGCAGCCCGTGTTGTCAGGGGCTACAAAGGTACAGAGCCAGTATTGTTTTCTTTTTTGGCGTCCAGATACATATTAACCGGTGCCCTCCCCAGTCTGCACGGTGAGGTAGCACATGGAGGGGGTTAAGTCGATAAAGTGATTTGGTCTGTTTTTCTCAAACTGGTGTTAGTTCTCAATATCCACCCTTTTCAAAGGGCTTGAAAACCTTCTCTAAATTACACTTTAATTAAAATCTTGCCACGCTATTGGTCTATATAGTAGGAACTATATCTCCTCCCCCCGCCCCCCCCCCAACCTCCAGGTAAATTGGGACATCTGCTGACAGCAGTCTCTTGGAACCCTCCCAGTCTCCATTCGTTTTCTCAGGGATCAAGTACATTGGCTCTGTTATCCTTTCTGGGATGGGAGATCTATCAGGGGGCTGGAATGGGAGCCCGCAGGGCCCAGAGACATGGATTTAAAGTGGCTAAGAGGACACAGCACTTACTAGCATGCCACACCCCCCTGTCTTCACAGCCTGTTCTCTCCCGGTGTTGCTTCTTTAAATCCTTGTCATCAAGACCGCGTTGCTTTTATGGAGAGGCTAGTTAGGAGTTGGTTAACACGTTACCATGATCCCTAAGTAATGGGCTTCATCTCTTTTTTAATCGTAACTAAAAATAATCCACTAACCCACCTTTGATTTTTTTTTTTTTTTTTTTTTTTGCTAACTTACCTTTTTTTTTTTTTTCCCCCTGCAAGCCTCAGCTCAAGTCAGGCACTGTTCTCACAGAAATGTGTCACTCTTCTCAGCTTGTCCTTGGTGCTGTGCCCTTCCTTCTATCTTTGTACGCGTGCTTTTCTAAGCCAAACATGTCATGAAAAACACAATAACTCCTTTAGGTCTGTCCCGGTTGCCACCTCGCTGGGATTAGTCACGATTCAGTTCGTCTTGCAGAGCCTACTGCCCTTCTTGAGTTTCTCCTCCTTCAGGTTGTGGGGCCAGTGTCTTCTCTATATTTAAGAGAGTGTCATGTCCTAACAGCTAGCCATGCCGTCTGTGGGCTCCTCTGCCTCATGTCACGAGCCTTCCTGGTGAGAGGATGACGGAAACCTCGTGTCACTATTCTCTCTGAGGCCAGGTGGCTGGCGGCTCATATGTTGTATATTTTTATACAGACGGGGAGAATATGAAAGCTTCCAATATTAACGAAGGTGCTGCTCAATGATCTGATTCTCTTGAAAGACCACGCTCTCATCACCTCACTCTGTTGACCCACTTTTCCCACGATGATTGGTTGGGCAAAGTGCTCTTTTTAGAAATAGTGTCCGTGTACCTAGGGTAGGTAAATATTTGGGTCAGGCAAGTAATAAGGAATGCACATCGTATCCGTTCTCCTGGCGAGATTGTGGGAAAGGATCAGGACTGGGGAAACGTTGGCATTTAGGCTCATGCACTCTTATTGGCCACCCTTACTCCACTTCGTGTGGAAAAAAAACAAGTTAACGAACCTCCAAGAGGTCACAGGACCCCTTAACTATATGGGGCGTGATGTGTCACAGCAGTCTTGACCCCTTGCTTCTTGGCTTCTTCCCTGTGGCCTTCCTCATTCTCCACACAGGCCTTTAATGCCTGCGGTGCTGATAAGAACAAGATAACGAAAAAGAAGGGAGAAAAACCAGGAGAGCAGCAAGGGTACAGAACGCAGAGGCCCCTGGCGCAAACATGCACCCAGGGAACACTCACCCCCTCATCAGGAAATCAGATAAGAGCACCAGACCTCCTGGGGCTGCCCTGAGGCCCCCAAGATGTGAGTCCAGCCCAGGTACACGGTGGTAGCCTCTAATACATTACCCCGTTGACATGCAGTTGGAAGGAGGCTATCTAAATGCACCCCTCTTCAGAGTAAATAAATTTCCACTCTCCGTGATTGCAAAAGGGCTCTTAGGCAAGACGCTTCTTTGAAGCCTGACCGTTTGGCAGGAACAGGATGAGAGATGAAGAGGCCTCAGAGAGGAGGGTAGTTTTGGAATCTGCCAGATGTAGGTTCAAAGCCTAAGATTCACTGTCAGCTGGACAACCTTGGACACGTTATTTACTCTCTGCATCGATTTCCTTATTGATCAACTAGGGATACGAGTAGCCCCTCCAAAGGGCATCGACGGGCTCCGGGGATATTAAGCACTGGCCCACAGCTTGACACTGCAGCCTCAGTCACTACCACCATCCCCATCAGCGTAGCCCCGATAGTGGCACCGTGGATGGGAGGGGCTGGTGTGCCTTGGGGGGGGGGGCTCAGGTTTCCATTTGCTTTGCATCTTTCCCAGCTGGGCCTTCTGTGGGCAGCCCATGGGCAAGGCTCAGCCACTCACATTGGTCTTGCTCTTTAACGGTAGGCCCGGCCTCTTCGCTCCAAGGATGAGTGTCTGCAGTTTGATAACATTCCATTCCGAGGGTGTGAGCCTATCTTTCCATGATAAAGCTTCAAAATCTTCCCGACCTCCCCACGCAGGGGAAAGGAAGAACCCACCTACAGACTAAAATCAACAAACAGGGGCTTGTAGTTTACTTCGATATCAGAAATATCTATTTCTGATATCTCGACCTGAATACACCACTGTTTTGCTATAAAAGTTCTCTTTGTGAGATGCAAAAGCTCTGGGAACAGTGCGTTCTTTTCAGACCCAGTATTATCCAGATAGAGGACATCTCAGGGCCATATGGTTCTTTGTTTTGTATAATTTGGTAACTAGCTGTATTGTTACTATATACATCCTATCAGAAATCTGAAACCTGTTTCTCAGAAAGCCTGTTACGAGAAAACCTCATACGAGGTTTATGTTATGAGTTATGAGTGTCCTCAGATAATTATTCCAAACTTCTCTTGTTCAAGTCTTGCTTGGCCCGGGACTTTGTTTTGCTTGGGCCTTTTTAACTGGTTACAT
This sequence comes from Acinonyx jubatus, assembly GCF_027475565.1. Lineage (NCBI taxonomy): Eukaryota > Metazoa > Chordata > Mammalia > Carnivora > Felidae > Acinonyx > Acinonyx jubatus. The sequence goes on along the minus strand of NC_069380.1, from coordinate 25,985,982 downwards.
TTGTCTTTACTTGATTTCCTAGGGCCCCAGATCCACACTGAAGCCTTAAGGATTCAAGCATCCCGCCCCCCGCCCCCCGCCCAGCCCCTCTTAGAGACTCTGCTGTGTTTTTCTTCTCTTTTTATAAAAACACTGTCTTCCATTTCTGCAGGCAGTGGGGCCTCTTTCCAGATAAGCACCTCATCCTGTCTCTCCTGGCCCTTGGTTTCAAACCTGCCTCTCTGAGAACCGTGTGATAGCTTCTGAAGAGTGCTTGTTTTTATCTTGAGACTCAGAGACAAGCGTGACCCAGAATGTCTGTCTGAGGCGGCAAAGATGCCGTCGCTCAGACCGGCCCGCCGCTATCTCTGGGAGACACTTGCAGTCCTGATGCACTGCCCCAGACCATGAATGAAGCCAGTCACCCTGCTGTAACCCTGGATTTTCCTCTACTTTTGTCCTCAGCTCCTTTAAGAGTTTTCTAGACAAGGATTCTGAGGCCACGCCCAAGCTCTGGAGGAAAGTGTGCTGCAATTGATTAACAATGTCCATCCTAAACCTGGTGTGGACAGCGGGGTCCCGTGCTCACCCTTGCCATCCCTGGCCTTTCCGTGATGGGAGTGCCACGGGGTTCACAGGACAACTGTCTTCCGCATTCCCAGCTTTCCTCTTTGACCAGAATGTCCCCTGGACTCCACGAGATTGATTAGGCTTTTTCCTTAACACGTTCGTTGTCCAGACAATCGGGCTGTTTAGTCAGCATATACGCGCATCTTGTGATCCTGTAGCATGATTTCCCTTCTCCGAGCCCCGTGTGAAACTGCACGGTGACAGATGGCAGCGGCCCGAAACCAGGCTCTTTGCAACCTGCTTGTCCCCTCCCCTGTCCTTACCCCTCACTGAGGTTTCTACTGGGATTAATGGAGTCCCCGTTTAATTCCTATTATCCCTTGATTCCCAGAGGGAAACTCTCACACATCAGCCGTGCCCCAGCTCCCTCCCTCAGACCGTTTCTCCCTCATGTATTCTTAATTTCAATTTGATTTCTCTCTCTCTGGCCAAGCCTGATGTTCATTTCCTAATTAGGGATTATGAGAATTTTAATGGTTACTGAAGCCTGAGCATTCTTGAAACTGATGAGCTTATATCCCCCATCACAGGGGAACCTCTCGGGTAATAGGATTAACGAGTGGCTGTTATTTCCTTCAGACTTTTCTATTTCCCCGTGTGAGCATATATGACTTTTATAATATAGAGAAATATAGACAACTTTTATAATCTAGAAAAAATTAAGTGTATTTTAAGAAGAAAACGTCTTGACTAGTGGTTTTTAGCCTCTTTTTAACAAGCAGCCAAACTCTGTTCATATCTTAGGAACAAACGAAAGAGCAGCTGTTCTGGTGGAAGTGGGATCTGTGTGTGTGTGTGTGAGAGAGAGAGAGTGAGTGAGTGTGTGTGTGTATGTGTGTGTGTGTGAGTAGGCGTGTGTGTGCATTTATGAGTGTGCATATGTGTGAGTGTGTACGTATTTGTGTGTATTTACATTTATGAGTGCGCTTGAGAGTGTGAGCGGATGTGCGTTTGTGTGTGTGTATGTGTTTGCGAGTGTGTGTCTTTGTCTGTGTTTGTGTAGGGGGTACCTCTGGTGTTGCTGGATATTCTGGGTTTTTTTCCATCCCCGGACAGGAACAGACATCTGGACCCTCTTTGCCCATCAAATAGGAAGCTGCGTCTGGCCCAGAGCTGGCCTCTGTCATGACAGAGCTCATGCCTCTGAGCAAATGGCCTGCTAGGTTTATTTGGCACATGAGTTGTGAGTAGTCACACTGTTTCTGGGCGGGGACATTGCTTTCGTCTGTCGGTTAAGGGGCTGTAGGCTCCCATATCCCCCAGGGAATCTGCCTGTGGACACAGGGGATGTGGGAGAGCTAGCATGTCATAGACCAGCGCGTTTTTCAGGACAGCCTATTCAGAACGGATATGAAGAAGTGATTCCCTGAGATGTTCTTGGCTGGGCCTGAATCCCTCCCATTCCCCAGTCTCATGTTTCAGGTGGTCCAAGGATCTCCCTGTACAGAAGGCCTCTCCATTTCTGGAAGGGCCAACACCCCTGTCCTTCCTAGGACCTACTGTTTCTGCTGAGAACAGTGTGGAGGAGGGAAAGGATCAAGCCATGTGTGTGCCAGCTCCAAGGCCAGCCTCCCTGGGTTTGAAACCCAGCTCTGCGACCTACTAGCCATGTGGCCTTATCCAGCTTACGCCCGTTCTAAGCCTTGGTTCTCCCATTCTTAAAAGACCTAAGAATGGTCCCTAACTCCTAGGACCTTGGGAGTTGATTGTTAGTCATTATGTTCATGGCCCTTAGTCACGCTCTCTCCCCACATCTCAGCCTCCCAGGCAAGGTTCTGACCAAGACTCTGAATGCTCACAGAGAAAGAAAGAGAACATTTGGATCTTCCTAGTGATTTTGCTTTATGGTGGTAAGAAAACTTGTAGGGGGGAGCATACTAGCTCCGAGATCCTGAGGAAGCTGTGGTGATGTCAGCCAGAGGTCGGTGGGGTTACCTCTATAGGGGCAGCGGGAGCCTCCTCTCTATTTCTAGAAAGAATTCTTTATATAAACTAGCTAATAGGGATGAGCAGGACCTGTTCATACAACTGTCTTGGCTACTTACTATACACGTATATTTTCTCTTCTCGTCACATAATCCCTACGAAGGAGCTATGGTACTCGTTTTTCCAGATCGTAAAACTGAGGCTCCTAGAGGAAATCAGCTAGCATCACACAGCTAAAGAGTGAGAGAGCCAGTACCCAAACCTGAACTTGAAACCCTATTACACTGCCTTCCCTCCCTCTTACCACTTCTCGCAAAAGTACTACCAAGCAGAAGGTTTCCACCCACCTTAGGCCTTCAGCATATGACCATGTTTTGAAAAGAATTCTTGTTAAAACATCTCCTACTTTCCCTGCCAGAAAAGGTGCGTTGTCCAGAGGTTCCACGTATACAGCCATCCTGGGTCTGCTCCCAGATGGATAAAGCCTTGACCCAGCCGTGGGCTGCTTGTTGACTGGGCCACCGGGGCACCCGACCTCCTTACCCTTTTCTGGACCTTGCTCCAGGACAGATTTGAATTCACCATGTCTACAGGTCGACCCAAAACACTGGCCTTTCCTGGAGACCGCCAGAACTGTCTCGAAACTGTGACACCCAAAGTGGCTGTCACTCCCCTGAGACTGACAAGCAGGATGTTTGAGGAGCTGGGCAGCCTTGGAGAAGGTCTTCTATTTCACCACAAAGGGAAGACTGAGGACATGTCTCTGCCGAGAAACTCCTGCCTCGAGACCTGACATGGACACTCTGGAAAAGATGTCTCCTCAGCCACTGGCTCCCTCAAGGTGACCTGCATCCTTCCTTGTTCCATGCCCTGTACCCTGTGCCTCATGGAGCATTTGGGTTTGTGTCTGGTCTGCTGCTCGAAGAGCGTTTCTGCTGTCTGCCATTTTACTGTGGATAAAGGGCATCACGCTCTTTGCTAACGTCCCTTCTCTTCACCGTGCCTTTCTGCCCTCTATCCCAGGCACCTCTGTCTTTCCCCTCGTCTCCATCTCTGGAGACGCTACCAGGAAATGCCACCGGAAATAGCATCATGCTTTCGACTCCCTTTGTGCTGATTCTTCCTGAGAGCTTAACCCGCCTTTGCGACGTCTCCTTTCTTGACGTTTCTACTTGTCTCTCACAGGACCTATACTTTTTCCTACCAGCTTTTTCATTTTTTAAATGGAAAATAATCAAAATGATGTGATTTCTAGAGCGGTCTTGTCCTCCTCAATGGTATTCCTGTGGCCTCTCTCAATCTCTCTTCTCAGCAACTCTCTTGAGCTCGCTTATCATCAACCTTATTCTCAATAAAAGTGGCCTTCTGAAGCTTCCTGTTATCTTGCAGGCAACGCCGGCAGCCTCCCACTCTCTAGCTGTCTCCCTTCTGTCACCCCTGTGTCCTGGCGCTCCCAGTTAGCCGAGGTAGGTCTGTCCCCAGGGTAAGAGTGGGCTGGGATGACACAGTCCCAGGCCTTAAGGAGTTTACGGTCTTTCATGACTTTCCTTCCCTGCCAAAGACCGGGCTCTTGCAACATCGGAATCTAAAAGCAGTTATTTGATGTTGTTTCTTGGTTCGCAAAATAATTCTCTGAGGTTTATAATATGGGTTTTCCTCCATGCTCTTTGCAATTATTCACCTTTCATTTTCCTCCAAGAAATATCCACTGAGGACCTGCTACGTGCCTGGTGCTGAGCTAGGCCCAGGGTGGTCATGAGCAAAATCATGCACGGTCCCTGCTGTCCTGGAGCCTTCAGTCTGGTGGGGAAGCAACATAAGTTTACCAAGTAGTCATGTTGAAACCTGTGCGATTTCAGTCATGAAAGTGGAGGAGAGACATGTAAAGCTGTGAAAGCATATAAGGCAAAAGGCTGGGCAAGTGGTTCTCAGAGTGTGGTCCCTGGACCAGCAGCCTCAGCATCACCGGTGACCCAGTTAGAAATACACATTCTCAGGGCACCTGGGTGGTTCAGTCAGGTAGGCATCCAACTCTTGATCTCAGCTCAGGTCTTAATCTCAGGGTCCTGAGTTCAAGCCCCACGGTGGGCTCCCCCCTGGGCATGAAGCCTACTTAAAAACAAATACACATTTTCATTTCCCACTCTAGACCCACTGGATTAGAAACTCTGGAGGTGGGGCCCAGCCTCTGTTTTCACACATCCTCAGGAGACTACCATACACACGCAGGTTTGAGAACTCTTGCCTCAGATGGTCAAAGAAAGCTTCTCTGCAGAAAAAACTTCTGGATTATAAAGGAAAATTAGGCAATAGGGTGGGGCGGGAGAAGTATTTCGTACAGAAAGAGTGGCATATGGAAAAGCCCTGAGAGTTTTGAAAACATGAGGGATTAGCCCAGGAGAGAAGAGTAATATAAGATACATCTGGACAGGTTGATAGGACCAGGATATATAGGTCATGGAGGCCACATCAAGGATTGGGCAACAGGAAGCTTTTTGATGTGCTTGAAACACAGGGATGACACAATCTTACTTGTTTTCATTTAAAGAATAAATCTAGCTACAGTATGGAGCAAATATTGCAGAAGAGCAAGGGTAGACCAGTTGGAGGTCATGGCAGGGGTCTGGGGAAAGATGGCGGTAACTTGCACGAAGGTGGTTTCTGGAGGGAGGGGGAGAAAGGTGCATAATCACAAGATTCTTAAAGTCCACAGGTGTTGGTAATCAGTTGGAGGTGCTGAGGATGACTCTTGCGTTTTCAGTTTATATGCAAGATGGAGGGTAACGAGGCCAAGTTCGGCAGTGGGAAGGGATCCTGAGAAGGTCCTGTTGAGTTTGAAGCGTCTTTGAGCCACCTACATGTAGATATCAATTCAATGATGGAAGGTGTGGGTCTGGAGCTCTGGGAAGTCAGGGCTGGCAATACACATAGGTGAGTCAGCAAAAGCTAAGGGCCACCTAAAATTGTGGGGCAGGGTGAAGTCACCCGGGAAGTGAGAATGTGAGACATGAGTGAGAATAGAAGAAAGCCCGAGTGCTCACTGAGAGGTGTCATTATTCTTGTTTATTGGTCAGATGGAGTTAGGATGACCCCTGTAAAACCCATTTAGTGTAAAGAGCCAAAGAAAACTAGAAAACCAGGGAAATATAGTGTCACAGAGGCCAAGGGATGAGAGGGTATAGGAGGGAGTGGTCAACAATGGTGAGTCAGGAAGTCAGGCAGGAGGTAGCTAGAAACTGCCCATCGGATTAAGTGACATGGAAGGCGCTTTGTGTCCCTAGCAAGAGATATTTTCGGTGGAGTGAAGAGAGCAGGAGCTAGAATAAAGTGGATTGAGGTGGGAATTGAAAGCAAGGAAATGGAGAAAGTGAGTATAGACAGCTTTTTAGAAATGGTTGCAAAGCGGAAGAGAGGGCACCTGTTGGTAGCAGATGTGGACTTGGGAGGATTGATCCGGTTCATTTGATTGTTGAGTGTGAATGTTTCTTGCGTGCTAAAGCCTGAGGATTTTGTTGAAAGGGGATGGTTAAATAAAAGAGAGATGTGACCATCCGAGGTCACCAAAGATCAGGATGCCAAACACAGGTTGGAGAGGGCAGGGGCTCGGGGATTCTGTAGCTCCTGCGCTAGCCTGGATTTTTCTGAACCCCAGTGACTTGCCCGAAGCCAGATGCCCTGACCTGGAATGTCTGCCTGTCCCTCCTTTCCTTGGCATCTCTCTTTCCTGCTGTCTGGCTTACCCACAGCCCCTTTCCTACAGCCTGCTCAGCTGTTTTCTCAGCTTTGTTCACCCACTGTTAAGTTATTAACTTGTCAGGGTCCAGACTCCCCACTTCCTTTCCCTCTTTGAACCCACTGTTGGCTCCCTTCCTGGTCGCTGCCTCGGGAAGCCAGCACGTGGAAAGCCAGGGTGACTCTGCGGGTCATTACTGGCAGGCACAGAGACGTACAATTAACGTAATTGCTCTAGAATGTTGAAGGCTTCTTAAAGACATTGATACAACTGAAAAAGGAATAATAAACGCAACCCACTCTCCCTTATCTCAAAGGTGAAGGCAAATGGTGAACTTAAAACAGACTATTCAAAGTAATTTCTCCAACCAGGTTCCATTTTAAAGAGTCACCTGTACACCTGTTAAGGACCATCAGATTTTTACATTTAATTCATGGATTCAGTAGGGTCAAGAGTGATCTTTAATTAGTTCTTAAAGCAGACTTAGGAACTGGTAAGTTGCTTTACCAGAAGTGTTGCTACTCTGAAATAAAAAAAAAAAAAAATCTCATCTAAGACTCTTTAGAGAAATTTGCAACTGTTCCGAAAAGAGAATTGAGTGGCTTTATCATTACCTAGCACTTTTGAAGTCATGAATTAACTTAATGGGGCATGATGGACCTAAGGCACAGACTGTTTCCTATTTGTTGACCTACTTTCCGCTGATAACGGTGTCCTGTCTAAGGCTAAAATGAAGGGAGAGATAACATTTTTGAGCATTTTATTATGGGCAGATTTTTTTTTTGCTTCTATCATGATCTTCATTCCTTGCCATCCTCTGAGATGCACATTATCTACAGCTTTGCCAGTAGAGAAAGCAGGGCTCCGGAACTGTGTGGGAGTTTCCCGAAGTTCACACCACTAGGGAGTGGCAGGTAGCACTTGGTACTTGAGCTCTGGTCTCGTGCTCAAGCACGGAGAAGCAGCGGTCATGACCGGAGAGATGGTAACAATAGCAGTAGCTCCCACGCATCGAGCCCTCAGTGTAGGCAGAGCCACTGTCGTTATCGTTTAATCCCTATGACAGCACCGCAAGCACCATGGTTCTCATTTCACCCAAAAGGAGGCGGTCTCGAAAACGTTAACTAATGCGTCCGGTGAAGAACTGGAATTCAGACCTAGTTCCGTCTGACCCTGCCCTTCCACGGTAGACTTGTTTGTCAAGATTAGGGATGCTTCCCTGATCCCAAGAACAAAACATGAGGCACGGTAGATGTAGATATTCTTTTTCCTAATGTTGTCCAATATACAGCTGCCTCCCAGCACTCCCGTTGAACCGGAATACGGCATGTTTATTTAACGTTTGTTCCTTGTCAGCCCAGGCAGGGGAGGACAGGAAGGTCAGACATTTCTGTGAGCTTATCCATTTGGGGAAGGTACTTTCTCACCCCCTCAGCAACTTCTGCTGTCAAGACCCACCCCCAAACCCGGGATGGGCCAAGGAAACTTCCGAGCACAACCATAATGAAGGATCACAAGTTGTTGAATTCACTCCTTCCCTGGACGCGGAGAGGACAGTTCACACAGAACTGGCTAACTTCGATTTTCTGTGTAATTCTAAACGGTCTTTGTGTTCAGCTTGGTCGATAGCAACATAGTAACAGAAGAGGGCCCAGCACAGGCTGGTTTGGTAACACCAGAGAGGTGAGCGGAGATCATCACTGAAATAAAGGACGCAGAAGCAGAAATGAGAGCCCAGAGCACAGCCAACCAGAGCTGTTTGGGTCTCAGATCAAATACCTTGCACACCCCGTGCCAATACTCCATCGGGGTCTTAGCAATGACTGTTTTTCATTATGGTCACACTGAACCTTCGTGAAAAATTAATATTATGTCAGGTTTGGTGTATATCCAATTTAGGAGAGTAGTGATGATGCGTGCAGGGTTTTTGTTTTGGTTTAGTTTCGGTTTTTTAGGGAAAAAAATGCATTCATGCTTTATCTTTCCTTCAAATCTAGCTGTCCAAGGAAGATCCCCCAAGGCCCTGTGTGTTACTAACCTCTGCACACCCAAAGCACAGTACCTGGTTTACAGTACGTGCTCACTAACGTTAGATGATGGAATGTCAAGGGCTTGTTTCCCGAAGGTTCTGGATAGCCTGCTTTAGCGTGGCCGCTCAGCTCGTCGTCCCTGTTTATCCTGTTTTTAGACGGGATTAAATGAAACGATACCCAGCCTCACCTCCAAGAAATCATGCAGCACGTGGTAGTGACAGTTCTCATCTGTTCTCGTCCTCATCAAGCCTGACCGCCATTGCCCACTGGGGAGGGTGTAACAAAGACGCTTCGGCCTTAAGTTCCCCGGGACACATTTAACCCCAATAGCTAGAACCGGGCCGGGGGAGCTAACTCGCTCTTAGCAAGATAAGCGGGGGTGCCAGGTGGGCTTCCAGGCACCCCACCCCCTCGGTCAAAACTCCTGGTGGCTCTGGATGAGAGGTTGCGGCATTTCAGAGACGTTACTGGCAGCCAGCAGATCTTGCATCAAGGGCTACCGGCATCCAGGGGCCCGGTTTGATGCATCTGCTCCAAGCACCTGGCCTGCATTCCCTGCTCGGGGGGCCGCTCATTTTCCAGGCCACTGCCGTTTTGAAAAGGCAGCCTCGCTGACCTGTGAAATGAGTGCAGTGCCTGTATGAAAGCCCCGTCCCCTCTCCCCAGCAGCCACAGGACACTTCTGGGGAAGGGGGCCAAATCCGTGAGCGCCTGAGGGATCTCTGGCCTGAACTCCTGATGGAATTAGCAGGAGTTATCTATAAATCCCCGAGGCATCCATCAGCAGACAGAGCAAGGCTGCCTTTTTAAAGAAGTTCACTGACCTCTTGTTAACTTAACTCCTTGTTAGGAAATATCTAATCAGCTGGATGCTAACATGTCAAGGGCCCAGGGGTCAGCAGAAGCAGGGTTCGCTGTGGGCTTGGGTTTCCAGCTGTGTGCTGCCTGCTATCTGAGCTGTCTTGTTTTCCTCTTTCAGCTATCTTTCAGATCATTCAGAGCATAAGGATGGGCATGTGAGAAGGCCTGGGGATTTGACCCTGCCCCCTCCCTCTGGAGGGCGGAGGACCACTTAAGCTTTTAGCCAGGGATCTGTGGGAAGCACACAGCCACACCGAGTAGAAAAAAAAGGCTCCCTCCATTGTTCCCTGATCACTTCATCGTGGATGTCAGACCACATTGCCTTCTCACAGGACATCTTGGTACATCCGTGTTCTCGAGCGGAAAGGACATTTTGCTTTTCTGTTGGTGGGATTGGTAGCTCCCAGATGTCTGCGGCAGCACCCTGTCTGGTTTTGCCCCTGGTCTCACAAATGTATGTATGTGGCCCTCCGAAGGATCATCAGGTTACTTTCTATGGATACAGCCTCTCCTCCGTTGGGGATTGGTTTTACGAATAAATGTCTTTGTTCAACCTTATACCATGTGTGGGTTACAGTGAGAAACCTGAAGCGAAGAACATGCCAGAATAGCTCCAGGTGGGGTTGGGGTGGGGGATGGGGGACAGGACTAGACGTTTGGGAAAGGGTCAAGGAATCTGTGGCTGGGGAATTAGAGCTAGATTTACCTTCAAGGTCTTGGCCCAGAATGAAGCCCTGGGCTGCTCTCATGACCTTGGATTTTCCACACATTTTACTTTTTTACTCTTTTTTTTTTTTTTTTTTTTTTTGGTTTTGGGCGGGTTTTTTTTTGTTTGTTTGTTTTTTGTTCTTTTTCTCGATGCAGAAAAGCCACCTACAAAGCGTGTCAAGGTTCGATTAGCTGTTATCTGCTCTTTGTCTGTCTTAGGACTTGACGAGGAGCAGGTAGGTGTCTGAGGCCTCTTTATGAAAACCAGCCAACCTCAGGACCCAGGAGGGCTGGAGTCTCATCTCACTCTGGGTGGTCAGCCTGGAGGCTGGGAGAGTTTGGCCCAGGGCTGGTGGGTGCACACGTCTCCCTGGCCAGCCTCCCCACAGCCCCTCAGAGTGTGGTCTGCCTACATGGGCATCCCAGTGTGTGGCGGGGGTGGGGCAAGTGGGAGATGCATCTCGAAATGCAGACTCTGGGGTTCTACCTCAAGCCTGCTCCATTTAAGTGCGGCAGGTGGGGCCAACGCTAATGTTTTGTACAAGCTCCCTGGGTGAGGCTTACGCACTCTAAATTTTCAGGACCACGATCCTGAGAAGGCCCGTCTAAAGAGAAAGTTTTGTCCCATTCCAAGCAGCAAAGACAGCCCCCTCTGAAGCTTGCTGTTAAGCGAGGCCTATCCTGCGGGCACAGCTGGCGGAGGAAAGGGAGAATCAGCCTGCTCGGTTGTTCTGACTTCTGATACGGCCTCAGGAAGTCCGAGGGGCGACCACAGAGATCGGCATTTGGATTAAAGATGTTCAGTGTGCAACTTTAAACAGTCCTGTGTTGCTTCTTAAAATTCCATCTTTGCACTCTTGGCAATTTCGTTCATTCCTCAATATTGGGAGAACTTTAAACATGGAAGCGGTGGCAGTGGCCAGGACTTCTGCCAACCACTTCGGGGGCTTTGTTGGAAATGGTGCACTTGGAAATGGGGCAGGGGGGGGGAAGCTTTTTGTCCACTGGAGTCTTTTATGAAACCCAGACCCTTCAGTGATATTCTTTAGGGCCTTCTTTTGTCCCATCCTCCTCCTCCCCCTCCTCCCCTCCCTCTCCCTCCTTCCCCTCCTTCTCCCCTCCCTCCTCCTCTCCTCCTTCCCCCTCCTTCCCCTCCTCCTCCCTTCCCTCCTCCTCCTCCCTCTCCTCCTCCCCTCCGTCCTCTTCCTCCCCTCCTCCTCCTTCTCCTCCCCCCTCCTCCTCCCCTCCTTCCTCCTCCCCTCCCTCCTCCCCTCCCTCCTCCCCTCCCTCCTCCCCTCCCTCCTCCTCCTCCTCTCTTCCTGCTGAGAAGAGGGTTGCAGGCCTGCTTCAAAACCAGCAGCCCCAAGGACAGTCTAGCACCCTTGTGCTCCCCATCACTGCCACTGCCAGGCCCCTCCCAAGCCGGCAGAAGGCATCTCCCACCACGAGAATTGCACACGAGATGCTCTGTGAGCTGGTCCCCTCATCCTGTTGGCTCTGCTGCCTGTTCTCTTCTAGGTCACTGAGTAAGACCAGTGTACTGTGAAAGATCAGACCTCAGGGCTCCTGCCAAGAGGCCAGAGGAAGAAAGGCTGCTTGACGTAGTTTACCTGGTCCGTGCTCCCTTACGTGGCCTAACTCCCACATGGCCTAGTCTTGCTCGGAGTCTGGCCTTTCTCTTCCTGCCCTAACAGCATGCCCGCCATGAAAGGCCTTTGCTGGGCCCCCGCTTTGCGGGTCTTCCCCCACCACCAGTTGGGTTTTTCCCACAACAGTAACAGTCAACAGGGTGATAATCCCTATTTTCAGGAAAGGGAAACTGAAATTTAGCCAGATCGGGCTCTGGATAAGCCCCGCTGTCCCCAGGTGACAGGTGTGGCCAGCTGAATCAGCTACTATTGGTAAAACTTCCTGTGATTGATTTATCTCCCCAGGCTACTGGGATCATCCACAAATTGGTTTCCTATTACTTTTCAGGGAGCCTCCCCGAAGTTCTCATGTGTGACAGTCTGCCCTCCCCGGTGACTTCTGTCACTCTTCTGAAAGCGGAGACAGGGCTGCCTAAGTACCTTAGGGTCATGGTTGATTTATGCCGTACGGCAGAGACGTACCTTTTTTGCCACCACCCATGGTAAGAAATACGTGGCAACCTAAAGCACAACGCATCCACCAAAACAAGTTTTCCAGGACAACGCTTATCCTTAACATATGTCATGTACTCTTTCTAACTACCCCCTCCCCGTCCCCAGTCTCTTTCTTTCTTTGTTTTTTGTTTTTTGGTTTTTTTTTAATACTGGTTGCGTCCCCCTCAGCTGATTTTATAGCCCATGAATAGGTTCCAACTCACAGTTTGGAACCGCTGCTCTTCCACCGAAAATCAAGCCCCTAGCGGGAGACGGATGAGCAGGTCTCATGAGGTGAGAAAGTCTGAATCTCACTTTGCGTGCTGGTGAGAGCCTGGCGTCATGCCGGTCACAGCCAACCAGTACCTCCTGTCATACCTGAGCGCTTTCTCTGGGTATGTAAATTACAGTGGCAGACCCTGCAAAGAGAGCACTAGCGACCCCTTGAATTCATTGTAATAATGTGAAATAAACACCACATTCCATTTGTCAGCAATCCCTTGCTGTTCGGCACCATCTCTTGGGGTGGGGAAGGGTGGTGTTTTTGGGTTTTTTTTTAACGTTTGTTTATTTTTGAGACAGACAGAGCATGAACGGGGGAGGGTCAGAGAGAGAGGGAGACACAGAATCTCAAACAGGCTCCAGGCTCTGAGCAGTCAGCACAGAGCCCGACTCGGGGCTCGAACTCACGGACCGCGAGATCGTGACCTGAGCTGAGGTCGGACGCTTAACCGACGGAGCCACCCAGGCGCCCCGGAAGGATGGTTTTTAAAGCTGGAATCCACCCAGGGTCTGCAGAGAACCAGAGTCTCCAGGGACCACATGCATGCGTGTGTGTATCTTTTTAGCGTCCAGAAGATTCTGATGCTGCCCATCCACCAATTAGCATCTGGGAACAAACTCGCCAGCTTAAACTTTGACTTAGTTTAAGCCGAAGCAAGGACTCAGCAGGAATACCCCCAAACTGAGCACTGCATCGACGCTGTGCAAGAGCTTTTCCTACCCGCGTTTTAAGCCTTTGGGGTTTGGAGTTCGGCAACAATGAGACGCTGTGTCTTGTTTTGCTCCAGGTCTTGTGTGTCTTTGTCGTCCCAAGTAGATCACACACCGGGGTACAGGGCGCTGAGCCTCAACTCCCAAAGCTCTGTCCATGGTGCAAAGGCTAAGGGCTTTTTCCACGTCTCGACCTAAAAGACAATTCTCATCCTATGCAGACACGAGAATATTCTAACTTCGTGTCCGGGTGCCACCATGTTGCAGTAACAACAGAAAAGCTGTCACTCAGCCAGTGGGTGCTTCCTTCTCGCTCACACAAGTCTGACCGGTGCAGGCTGGCAAAGCTTCCCTGCGAGGGGTGTCTCCATAGGCCAGCTCGCACCGCCTTCATAACACAGGGTCACCGCAGCACAGAAAGTGAGATGTAGGAGAGACACCACCCTAGCCCCGGAGGTGACGCTTCACTTCCATGCAGCATGACATTGGCCACCACCAGTCGCATGGCCCAGCCTGTCTGCAGGGAAGACTGGGAAACGTTGGGGCGCACGCGGGTATTCGGTGAACTCTGTTTCTGCCGTAACACTGACTCTATTTAGCATTTTAGAGTCAGTGTTTAGTTGAGGCCAGTTTTCTAGCCATCGCCTTTTCTTATCGAGGAAAATTTAGATTTCTTCTAAATCTCACTGCTCTCCTTAGGCCTCGAGGGCCCATCTGTGCAAAGCTCACAGACAGTGGCTCAGAGCAGGCCAGCTGTGTGCTACGGGTAAGTGACCATGGCATTTAGCACCCCAGCCAGGATACTTGTAGGCACGAAATGGGGTACTATAAATAATCATACCAGGACACCAAACGTAAATGGTGACTGTCCTGGGCAGATCAGGACGTACGGTCAACCTGCCCACGGATTGATGCACAAACTGTCATCTCGAGAGACACTGGATTAAGTTGGAAAGTTTTGCACTTTCACAAGCCCCTTGTCCATAGCATAAGGCAGACTCTCCTAAGAAATTCAGAATTTAAACAATAAAAGTGATACAGGTAACTGACTTGCCTCGGCAGAGCTGTGAGAACACCCAAGGATATCAATCCTATCTGTGCCCCAGGGTGAGTGGGGCATCAGATGGGACCCTGGGCAAAGCCAAGCCAGCCCCTTAATGGTGGGGCCGGGGGAGATGCCTGGAGTCAAGTTCCATCTGTGAAGTAACTAGAAAGTTTCAGCCTTGGATGTTCATAATGCTGTCAAAACAGAGCATAAACTGTACCACTGACCTCTTGAAAGTCCTCAGTATACACACCTATACGCAGACTTCTATTTTTATCTTACTTGGACGGACACAAACTTTAAATGATTGCATCAGGGACACAATGAGAACTTAGTAGAACTGCATAGAGCTCCAGAAGAAAAGCCCACATGAATAGTTTTTAAACGGGCCATGAGATTGGTATAACTAATCCATTTCTTCTTGGTGGGAGAAGATGAAAGGAGGTGCAGAGAAGAGAAGGTAAGTCACTGCTAAAAAGAAAAGGCCAGAAAGAAGTGTAGGGGCGCCTGGGTGGCTCAGTCGATTAAGCGTCCAACTTCGGCTCAGGTCATGATCTCATGATTCGTGGGTCCGAGCCCCACGTCGGGCTCTGCGCTGACAGCTCGGAGCCCGGAGCCTGCTTCGGATTCTGTGTCTCCCTCGCTCTCTGCCCCTCTCCCACTTGTGCTGTCTCTCAAAAATAAATAAAAGAAAAAAAAGAAAAGAAAAAAAGAAACAAGCATAGAGTCATCACCCAAATTTTACTGCAATGTATTCTTAAGCATTTTACAATCTTCACACGTATTTAGGTTTTTCAGCCCCCCCATAAAATCGGTTGGACCCACCAGTAGCTTTTCTGGAGGGCTTGCTGTGTGCCAGAGACGACTCAGGTACTCGTGAGAATACACTTGAACCCTCGTGTCCACCGCACTAAACAGCCCTCAGGGAGGTACTATAATTATCCTTGACTTACCGATGAAGACACTGAGATGCAGAAGGTTTGAAAAACTTGCCAGAGAGGCTGCTGCTGGTGACCAGGGGAGCTGGGACTCAGACCCAGGCAGCCGGGCCCCAGCCTCTGAGCTCTTTACCACGGCACTGCCCTTAACAGGGCCTAATCATAACGAACAGAAAGGGCTGGTTTGGGTTTTGTTTCATTTTTATTTTCACTGCTGTGTATTCCAGACATACAACAGTGCCTGGAGCTCCATAATGGTTCATGAAAGGAATGAATGAATGAGTCAGCAAGTGGGAGCCTCTTGGTGAATACATACTTTCAGCAAGGCTGGAGTGGTGGTGTTGGGCGGGGGGGGGGGGGGGGGGGCAGAACTGAATTGTAGAAATGGCCCAGGACCAGAAATCAGGCCATTGGCTTCTAGCCCTGGCTTCTGCCCATCACTCTTTTCTCTGGACCTTGATGTCCTCAGCCATACATTTGAAGATGTCCTGCCCTCTCGCATCACAGGGCTGTCGTGGGAAGCAAATGATATGATGTATGTGACATTGCTTTGAAAAAACTGTAAAATGTATGCAGATTATATATGCACGTAATTACATCTATGCATACAGTTATATATGTAATCATTGCTGCAACCATATAATGATATAATAATAATTGCTACTCAGGACAGGTGGGGACTGCATAGGTTAAAGAAAAAAAAAAAAAAAAAAGACTCACATTCAAAATCCTACCCCTACCAGGACCCTATCTTAGAACAACACGCTCTCAGCAGCAAGAATGCCCAGACAGTGTGGGCAAGTGGGAAAGTGTGGATGGGTCAATGCAATCCATTCCAGCTGATGGAGAGAATTCAAAGTTCAGATCGTACCTCAGTGCCGTGATTATCTATATTATTGTTATTTATAATCAATAACAGAGGTTAGGCGAGACTGAGAATTGCTCTGGGCTCTGGAGGACCATCGGAATCTGTTAAGAGGCTGACCGACTGCTAGTTTCACTCTCATTGTATGTTTGTCATCTTCCAGTCTCCTCATATGTCACTCCTGAAGGGAGCGGATGCAGGACATGTGGTCAACTCACATGGAGCTGGAGATTCCAAAAGGATGGGGAAGGGGGGCTGGGGGAGGAAAAGAAGATAGAGAGGAACGAAAGGAGGGGGAAGGGAGGGAGGAAGGAGGGAGAAGAAAACAGCGGGAGGGCAGAGATTTTCCGACATTTCAGTGATTCGCCTTATCACCCACTCGGAATCCCCGGACGTGATTTGCTTGGGCCAGGCCACAGGCCCCGCCTGTTCCACCTCCCACACTCTCGACCGTCACTCCAGAACCACATCCCAGAGGGACGCGTCCTCAGGAAGGATGGGAGAAACGTGTCCAGTTCTGAGACCTGTATTATTTCTGTATGAGAGAAAGGCTTATTTCTCCTCTGTCTTTCATCTTAACTATCATTTTGATAAACATCTTCAGACTGGATAAGCTGGTGGTGGCGGGGGATGAGCGAGAACAGAACAAAGGTACATTTCTGGCGGTAAGGCGTGAACAGGATTGTCAGGGAGTAAGACGCAGGAAACGGGAGCTAGATGTTGCGGACTGAGCATCTAGCTCAGTTGATGCTGAGCTAGACACAGATGATGCTGTGTCTTCGGAGCTCAGGACGAGCAGAGAGCCGGGGCCTGGGGCTGCTTCCTGGGCTCGTAGGCTCCTTAAAGGCTTCATGAGCACGAAGTCACGTCGTGGGGCCCACAGCATCTGGCATCCTCGGGGACCCCCCCCCACCTTTCACACTGGTCCTGGGGGCACAATCTAATTGTCCTTTGAGGAAGTCAAGGTGGTTGCCAGAACACAAGACGACTTTCAATACGATGGTGGCACAAAAGGTATCTGTTTATTAGGCAGACCTCCACTAAATCGGAGTTTGCCCTCTCTTCTGGTAGGTGTTTTGGGAAAATAAAAGGAGAGAGGTTGGTGACATTGTTCCGTGCTCTGTATGTGGGAAAACTCAGGCTTTTTACATAGTAGGAAAATACTCCGTTTGTTCCCTGCCTAATACGGTGGAGAACCTGGCCGGGGGGTTTCTTTGCTGCAAAAAGCAGAGGATGGAAACCAAGCAGGAGCGTGCAGTTCTGTGAATTAAGGTCATTTACTGGCAGAAGTCACCAAACCTGTATTTCAAGGGACATCTCTCCAGCTCTCAGTCTCTTGGGCTGGTCTGCAGCCCTGAAGGGACTGGGCTTAGCTCCAAACCCTCTCAACCTGAGCGAAACCCAAAAGATGCCTCTCCCCATTTTCTACCATCAGGGCCGCTACCTAAAATTATCGTTTATTTGTGTTGGAAAAGATTCCTGCTGCTTTCCAACCTGGCCAGCCTCCCCAGGGGCTGAGGAGGGGGAAAGTCACTGATGTAATCACCCAGCTTGGGATTTGCTGCCATTTGCACCCAGGACAAGAGGAAGCCAGCGCACAGCCTCCCCTGCACACCAATGCCACAGGGAGGCTGGGCAGAGTGACAGAGGACCAGCCATCAAAGCAGCCCTGAAAGCGAGGGCTTGCGCTTTTCCCTAGTAAGCCACCTTGACAAATGTCCCTTGAGGGGGCCGGGGGTGCCTCTTTCTGCCTCTGTCCGTCTTAGTCTCTCACCAAGGAGCAGTTATCGCTACTCTGTGTCTAACACGACTACTTATTCTCTCCCCTGGACTTGGGTGTTCAATTAGCATTGCCTCTTCAAACTGCACGAGCTGTGGCCCGCTGGCTGGTCTCCAGCGTCCCCCCCCTCAGTCCAGCGCAGGCTGCACACTGTCCCCCTTCCCCAAGCCAAGCCAGCTCTTGCATTGTCTCACCTGAGAGGCCCGAAAGCTTCTGAATGATCTCCCGCAGCACTGAGAGGGTATGGGGCTGACGCAGACGGTCACTGGGCCTGGTGATCTGCCCTTTGCTTGGGGCCGAGGTTCTGTTCGTGCAGCCACCACCAGCTCCGGGCACCAGGACGATGCCGGGGACAGCAGTGTTTTCCAGGCCGCCAGCGCAGGAGCCGGCCCCGCTGGGGTAGAAACCCTCCTTGGGACGCTTCTCAGCCTCCACGGAGAGAGGAGATCACATTTTTTAAACGTTGACCCAAAAAGGCCCCCTGTGATGGCCCAGATTGAAAATCAGTGTAGACCCGTGTCCCGCCCTTGACCTTTCAGAGCCATCACAAAGTGGGGCAGGGCCTCAAGGCACAGGTGGGGGACAGAGCTCCAGCCGCACAGCGTCGTCAAGGCCTGGAAGGGCCAGGACCCATCTCCGCCCAGGGAGCCCCGGGCTGTGTGGGCTTCACCCTCAATCCGACACAATCTGGGAAGGAGTTACCTCCGGCCAAAGATGGGAGGAGACCCGGAGGGTTTACAGGGGTAGGAGGGCAGGCACGAAGGCTCAGGCGCACCGCGGAATCTTTACTATTAGGGCTGAGGCGGTATGTGGCCACCAGG
This sequence comes from Acinonyx jubatus, assembly GCF_027475565.1. Taxonomy (NCBI): domain Eukaryota; kingdom Metazoa; phylum Chordata; class Mammalia; order Carnivora; family Felidae; genus Acinonyx; species Acinonyx jubatus. The sequence goes on along the minus strand of NC_069380.1, from coordinate 25,967,547 downwards.
CCCCTCCGTCACCATCCCTGGGACCTAGATGGCTGTTGCCAGGCAGACTCTCAACGCACAGTGTGCTGAGGCGCTTCAGGGAATCCAGAAAATCGTGTTCCTTCGCACAATGGAGGCCGCGCTATTTAGATTTAAAAATACAATGAGGGAGGAAGAGGAACAGAGTCAGCTTTATGGGAGAAGAGCCAGACAAGGGAGTCCCGCCCAGATTCCACCTTTCCTTGCATCTCTGGGGCTTCCGGGATCAGCTCCTGCCCGCACCACCCCCCCCCCCCCCACTTCCCTTCCTCTCTCTCGTCCACCACACTCTCCACCTCTGCAATAATCAACAACGTCCACATAGCACTTACCGTGCCAGGTACAGTTCCAAGTTCTCTTCAGGACACTTAGCTCCCAAAACTCTCTGAGGAAGGTTGTTTCTTTCCATCACTTCTCTCTGCTGCCTCCATCTCTACCCCACCCTTGCCCCGTGCCTTGGGTTTTCTCACACACGCATTTACACGCCCCCCCCCCCCAACTTGGACCTCCGTCTCTCACACGCGGCCTCGTCTACGGTTTCCCAGGAAGAGAACCCTCTCCTCAGGGAAGGAAAGGCCTCAGAGAATGAAGACCTTCATCAAGTTTTCCTCTTGCTGGGCCATCTGGAGATCAGCTGAGCTACCCTGCGCTGGGGTTGCCTGGAGGGGCCCGGGGGCTGAGTCCCCCCTCACTCCATTAAAGCTTGTGGGAAAGGAAGCACACTCCCCTGCTTACGGCAGCCCCACCGACTCCATGCTGGGCTGCCCGACCTGGCAGGGCCCCGACCCAGAGCCGGGCTGGCTCTGGGGAGGGGTCTGCCCTGTCTTCTGAGGGAGGAGACAGGCAGAGAGCAAGGGGGGAAACGACAGAGGACAATCGCCTTTTGTGGAGAAGGCCGTGTGGCAGCAAGGCCAATTAGAGAACGGGGACCATGGGTTCGGATCCTGGCTGGCCCACCAACTACGCCAGGATGCCTGGCAGATCACCAGCCCTCAGTGGGTTTCCAGTTTTCCCACAGGGAACTGGATTATATTCGTTTTATTATTATTATTATTATTGTTATTATTTTAGGGACAGTTTTTCCCTTTCAAACAAAATCAGAAAAACCCCATGTATAAAAATACACGCGAGCCGGGGCAGGAGGGCTCAGCACCACGCCCTCAGCAACAGCCCTGACCAGATTTGTTCCATTCATAAGCCTTTCAGAGGGCAGACTGTGGGCCCTCCATGGCATCAGGGTGTGGGAATGTTGAACATGGTTCCCTGGCCACCAGGAACCTACAGTCCAGCGGGGAGAGACCCATGTGAACAGACAATGGCCGCACACCTTAATAGGTGACAGAATTCAGGGGCGTCAGTCAGTTAAGTGTCTGACTTCAGCTCAGGTCATGATCTCACGATTCTTCATGAGTTCAAGCCCCAAGTCAGGCTCTCCACTGACAGTGCGGAGCCTACTTGGGATTCTCTCTCTCTCTGCCCCTCCCCTACTTTCTCTCTCTCTCTCTCTCTCTCAAAATAAATAACCTTTAAAAACAATAGGTGATATAATTCTCAGGAGCCACCCACAAACAACCATTGCTCACCTCAAAGGAAAAGTGATCTACAATTGCTCATCCACTCCTGGGCATATACCCCAAAGAATGGAAAGCAGGGACTCGAGATATTTGCGTACCCGTGCTCAAGGCAGCATGATTCACAATAACCAACACGTGGAAGCAACCCAGTATCCTTCGGTGGATGAACTGATAAGCAAAACGTAGTCTGCACGTACAATGGAGTATTGTCCAGCCTTACGAAGGCAGGAAATGTTCTGACACATGCCACATGAATGAACCTTGAGAACATGATGCTAAGTGAAATAAGGCAGTCACAAAAAGACAGATACTGTACGATTGCACTTGTATGGGGTACCTAGAGTAGTCAGAGTCCTGGCGACAGAAAGCAGAATGGTGGGTGCCAGGGGCTGGGGGAGGAGGAGTGGGGAGTTGTCGGCTGATGGGTATCGAGACAAGACACCCACAAGACATTGGGTGTCTTCTTCCGGACATTTCTGGAGATGGATGGCAGTGATGGTTTCACAACAACGTGAATGCGTTTAATGCCACTGACCCGTACACTTCAAAATGGTTGAGATGGCAAATTTCATGTGACGCGTATTTTACTCACAATAGTTTTAAAAATTGTTGATGTGGCTCAGGCCACTCTTGATTTCGGTCCAGGTCATGATGTCACAGCTTGTGAGATCGGCCCCCACGCCGGGCTCTGCGCTGACAGCATGGAGTCTGCTTGGGATCTTCTGTCTCTCTCTCTCTCTGTCTCTCTCTGTCTCAGAATAAATAAACACTAAAAAAAAATTGTTGAGTCTTTGGGTCAAAAGTGGCCAAGGTTTCGCATGGGCTGTGGTGGAGAAGTATAGACAAGGCTGCTCAGCCTGCTGGGGTTCCAGGCCCCAGGCCTACCTCTATTCCACTCCCCCCCACCCCCAACCAGGCATAAGGAATCTTCTTCATGGTCTCAAGGATTTTGCATGTGCTGTTCCTCTCACCAGACGCTTTTCCCCCAGGTATCTCCCTGGCTCAAACCCACCAGGCTCTCTCCTCAGATGTCACATCCTCAAAGAACCCTTACTAACATCACTAAAATAATGTGCCCATGTGCATGTGCGCACACACACACACACACACACACACACACTCACACACTGCCTAGCACCCACCTTACCTAGATTTACTTTCTTCATAGCACTTACTACCATCTCCTGTGTTGGCATTCAGATATTTACTTGTTTCTTTTTGGACTCCCCTGCCAGAACATAACAAGCTTCACCACGACAGGGACATTGTTTTTTCCTCACCGTTCTCTCCCCCATGGCTGGCATATCGTAGGCGCTGCTGATATGAATTTTTTGAAAGAATGACAACGAATAAACAAATGAATGACAGCTCGCCTGCACAGCTCACCAAGCCTCCACTCTGGAGCCCCATCTGGTCACAGGCCTGCCTACCTGGCATTGTCTTTTTTGTATTTACCTCTCTCGAGAACTTGGCCGAGAGGTGATGTCCGACTGAGGACAGGGGTCGAGGATTTGATTCCAACTCGCAGCTAAGGAAGAGCTATTACCATCTTCTCCTCTACTTGGCTTTACAGTTCAGATCCCAGGCGAATGACAGATGGTGAGCCGGGAAGGGAGAGTCAATTTTAGAGAACGTAGAACTCAGTGTTTAAAATAGAATCCTACAGTCTTTGAGGTGGAGAGGGCCGCAGACTTGGGCTGGGCTTGAAACAGCGAGACGATTGCAAATGGGCCGCATGGCCCTGGCCGCTACCAGCCCCCGTGACATAGGCCGGCCTGGGTGTCCTCTTGGTCAAGCTCCACAGATAAGCAGGGCACTACGAAATGCCTCTGCTGAGGAGGAAAAGAGCTGCTGTTGGCAGCAAGGGCACAGAGGAGAGGCCCAGGAACCCTCGGACAGGCACTCGAGACGAGCTGCCCTCTCCAGGCTCGCTCCAGAGCGCTCCAGTGATCCCCGACATTGACTTCCATGAAACAGAGGCTTAAAATCACTCATACACACCGGCGTGTTTGAAGAGCTTTCACTTGCCCTTCCCCGCAAACTGGGCCAAACCTTAAAAAGGCCAACTTGGGGTAAGATTCTCCGAAAACCTGAAGATAGAATGGCGATGTTGTTTGATTTTTTTTCAAGGCCGTGAAGCCAAGTCCCGTTAGATGCACCATCGCTGTGACACTATTACGTTCTCATTCATGATGCCTTAAATTCTACCGTTGGAGTCACAGACTCTCCGGGATGGAGGGAATGCTGAAGGTCACTGGGCCAGTGCTGCTTAAGCTGTGGGTTGGAATTATTTTTCAGGTCATGAAATCAATTGAGCAGACCACAAGCGGAATTTGAACTTGACACAGAACAGAACGAAATAGAGAGTATCGCAGTGTGTCTCACACGGCAAAGGTAGGCATTGCTTCACCAAACTTCTCATTCAAACGTGCGTGTGTCTACAGCACTGCAGTAGTAGCTATGTTTCTTAATATGAATCCTGGCCCCCCTCCCACCCCCCAAAAAATGAAAGCTACTCCCTGGGTCCATTTTCCACGGAGGACTCAACACTCCTATATCCAGCCCACGTTGAATCATTTCTTAATCCTCAGATTTATTAAGTGTCCGTGGCATGGAAGGCACTGTTCTGGCCCTGGGGAAACAAAGATGAATAGAGAACACTGTGTTAGGCAGGGTCCCGGCAGGAACCAGGTGGCATGCCTAATTGGGTAATACGAGGAGAGTTTAATAAAGGAGCTATTTATCTAGTGGGCAGGATATAGGGAAACCGAAAGAGATAGTGCAGAACCCGGGGCTGTGAACAGCATCGCAAGGCTGGAAGGGGTGAGGGAAGGGAGGTGTTTCCAGAGCCCAAAGCCATGTGGAGAGGCCTTTCTGACAGGAGCTGTCGCCTTCCGTTCAGGGAGGCAGCCTGTTCACAGTAATCCTGCAGGGAAGGAGCCGGAGGGATGAACATCTCAGCCTCACTGTCCTCTCTGTTTCTCATCTCCTGCCAACGAACACGCTGGCCTACCAGGCCCAGGGTGCCATGACGCAGTCCACATGGGAAAGCAGGGTGACGGGGGCGGAGAGTGACTATGGAGTTCAGACAGAGCATGACCCGTGCAAACAAAATCTCTGCCCTTATATTCCATGGATGGCCAGGTATGTAATCCAAAAAACCCACAGGTACCCCCATGCTGGCAGAGAGGTATTAACGAGGACTTCTGGAAGCACCTGCAAAGAAGCACTTGCCTCTCCGCGTAGGGTTAGGGAAGGCTCGCCAGGGAGAAGACACTCTTTCTGCCCAACACCCTTCCTTGGGAACCACCCTCTCTGTTTCCCTCCCTGCAGAAAGGGTCCTGGTTGGTCCCGGACATGGTGCTCCGCCCCTCTGCTGCAGGGACCAATCAGAGTGGGTCTTTAATCCCCTGGCCACAGTGATTGGCTCAGGGAAGGGCCAAAGTTCAGCCCCACGGACTCTTACGTGAGAATCTCCAGCTAAGGACCAAACTGTCTTTTGCCTCTGAATTCTGGTTGCTGGGAGGTTGTGAAATTAGAACTGTCGGCTGCCATCTCTCCCCTTTCCCCAGTAAGTGTAAATATCCAACCTAGGGGGGAAATGGAGGCAAGGCAGAGACTCATTTTACTGGGAAATAGTTTATGTTCCGGGTTGCTGTATGTTCGGGCATATACTGCATGTATGATCACTTCTCCTTTTAAGTTAGTTGGAGTTGAGCTTCTGTCCCGGCTCAACATGCAAAGAAAACCGCATGTGCAAAAGTGTGTAGGGGAGAAAGCGGATGGCATATTGAGGGACCGGCTGGGTTTGTGGTCTGGTGCTGGCGAAGTGGGCAGAAATTGGATAAGGCTCTAACAGTGGGCTTGGGTCAGATGCCGAATGTATGAGCATTCATGAAGGGGGTTAAGCAGGAAGTGACACGAACAGATGTGCATTTTAGAAAGCCCACCCTGAGAGCCATGTAGAGGACAGGTGGAGGTGAGCAGGCCTGGGAGGAAGGGGGCTACGGCAGAGCCTGGGGTGACCTGGTGGGCGTGCAGAGCTCAGCTGGGGACAGGAAGGAGGGCAATGCTGGGATGCCGGAGGGATTGAGGGGAGTGAAAGAGTCTAGAATTCGTACCAAAGTGCCAGTTTGGGTGAGAAGGTGGATGACAACATAAATGGGGTCTTACTTCCCACATCTCACAACTTGGAGGGCCTTCTCCTTCCTCAACATCATTTCCTGAATGCATTCTGGGTTTACCCATCGCATATGTAAGACATGGAGGCCCAGAATAGGACGTATTACTCCAGATGTGGTTTGACCAGTGGAGGACTTGGGCCATGACACATTTTCATGAATGGAGCCCATCCATCCAGAGGCTCTTCCTCAAAATCATTTCACTACGGTGACTCGTGAAACACATCACTGTCTAAAACCCCTAAGTCGTCTTTAACACAGGTTCCAGATCACTTTTGTCATGCGGTGGTGAATATTTTTTCAAGTGAATAATTCTTTTACCCTATCTGAAATGCAAGCCTATGGCATTAAGTTTAGCACGCCTTCCCTGCCTCTGAAAACCGCACCTCTCCAATTCTTTTCCTCTGATCGAATTCAACCGGCAAGCATGAAGCGAAGAGTCTGGAACGGGTACTATGGGGAACGCGTGAAAAGGACATGTTCTTCCGTTTCCAAGAAGCTTAGAATCCAATTATATGTCTATAATGAGGTATACGTATAATTATTAAAAGTCGTTGGAAGTCTCCAGTTGTGAAACATTGGCGTGGAGTGCTCGCTATGATTTTGAAGGGCCCGGGAACATCCACCATGAGGTTCATCGCAACATCTTCCTGGGCTGGCAAGTCTGAATGCTTTCACCGTGTCAACTTCTGATTGCCTGTCATCTGTCCACATTGCAGATAATTCAGATTTGTCACTGGTACTTCGCCTCTGTGACCTTTGCCCTAGAATATGTCCCCTGAGTCTATTCATTATGGGTTGGTACCATTCTCTGGCTTCTCTTTTCTGGGGTTGATCTTTTGTTTATTTCCCCAGATCTCACCAACTTCTACAGATGCGCCTTACAAGGGGTGGTAACAGAAAGCAGGTTTCTTGATATGCCTTTTGCAGGTGTTATGTAAACTCTCTTAAACTCACAATTTCCCCCTCCTGTTCAGGCAACTCCCGCCTACCTCGGTACTCATCACCTGAGAATATGTTCCTCAGCGAGTCTTGCTGGAAGCACTACGCCATCAACCTCTTTCCGGTTCTCCTGGATCACCTTTTTATTCAATCCCAGGAGTCAGGCCGTGGGCTGTGCTGCGAGTCCCCCACACCATTACAGTGGCCCTTTTCTAGGGATTGTGGGGAGCCTGACACAGAGCTCTCAGGACAGGGCAAGATGTGCAAATCTGTTCATCCTTCCAGTATTTTCTGAGTGCCTACTGTGTATCAAATGCCCTGGGTGAGCAGGAGCGTCCCCCCATCCCCACCCCCCCTCCAAATGGAGTTGGGAGATGGGGGAAGGCGGGCCAGCTGAGCCCAGATGAAAGAAGGAGAAGGCAGGGGAAAATGACTGGCCCAAGAAAGGGAGGAGTGTGGCTTCTCTGTGCCCCAGGGTGCGCGGGCTGGAGGGAATAGAAGAGGCTACCTGATGAAGGGCCAGAGGAAGCGTTTTAATCATAAGCCATAGGCTCAGACTTGTATTTCCTTCTTTGTTAGATAGCCTAGAAGCTCAGAACTGAATTTGCAGCCCACTGCTAGAAACTAGAGGGCCCATCCATGTGCGATTTGGAGATTAATTGACCTTTCCATCATCTTGTTTTCCCTTAGTCCCCGTGTCCTCATTTACTAACTTCCATTGTACTCTGTGCATCCCTGCAAGCCCCGCCAGGTATCAAGAGATCTACCCTGTGAGCACGGTTACTCTCATAACGCCACCTGAGTTAAACACTTGTATGCCCATTTTATACAGAAGGAAACCTAAGTTGGGAGAAATTCGGGAACTTGCCCACATGGCCTTAGCATCATTTCACTCATTCTGGGGACTTGCTCAATGTCTCGCTTCCCCAACAGATGGCAGATACAAGGAGGCAGCGATGGGGGTCTGCCATTGGGGGGCAGAGGAGGGGGGGTGTGGGCGTGTCCACCTCATGAGCTGGAGGTCCCAGCCCCGGCTGCCCACCGCTGACCCACCCTCCCTGCCCGGGGCTACAGGATCCCTTGACCTGAGCACCATCCACCCCCGCCCTCTGCCACACTGGCCCCTCCCCTCCTGCTTTGGTTCCCTGCCTGCTGCCTCCTCAGAACCTCTCCTCTGTCCTCCGCCTGTACATGCTTTTACAGAAGACTTGTCATTTCAATCAAGTACACCAAGTAACTGAAACCAGCCTAACAGGTGGCTGCCTTTAGAACTACATTTTTCGGACGAAAGCAAGCTGAGCAACGATTCTGACCTGACCAACTCATTTCATGATGAGTTAACTCAGGTTCAGAGACGGTGGGTGGCTCCCCGCAGCTGGCTAATAGCCATTTTGGGGGCGAGGCTCTGGTCCCCAGGCACCTTAAAAATGTTCTGCCTGGTATTTGTAGTGTCAGTTTGTTCATTTGGAAACATGAAGAGTCCATGTTGAATTGGGTCTGCTCCTAAAACTAAGTCGTTTGATATACTTAGAAGGGCTGGTGAGCGTTTGTTTTTAAGAGATGTTAAGCCACAGCCCCGTGATTTGTTCTGCCTCAGATACTCAGAAAACAGCCCTACGTGCTCTGGGCCACAGCTGTCCTCCCCCTCTCCCCACTCACTCACAACTGTCACGCTGGCCATCTCATCCGCTCGTCAGCCTTCCCCGCCCCCCCCCCACACACACACACTAACATCCCGGAGAGCCCCGGGGAGCCATGATAAAGCACTAACACACTTGGGGCACTTCTATGCACCATACACTGTTCTGAGCACAGAGCCACCACCGCAATCCACATTGTGCAGGGGAGGAAACTGAGGCCCTGAGAGGAAAACAATTTGCCCAAGGTCACAGGTGGTAGCACTAAGAGTCCCCTAAATGCCTGACTGTAGCAGGTCTCCTTTACCAGTACAGGACCGTCCGTAAAGTTCAGCTCTGGCCCCAGGTCCCCTCTCCTGAGCTCCAAATCCCGGCAACCATTTGCCCACTGGGGTCCCCACCAGGTTATCCCAGAACGAACTCAAAGCTGAACTCGACTCCTTGCCTCCAAACTGGCAGGTTGCATGGCTGGCACCAGTAATGGCTGGTCCTCCGTTCCTTGATTCCCTTACCCACCACCTGCTACTTGTTCACTTCATTCCTAGATAGTTTCAGGTCCGCTCCTTCCTCCCAGCGTCACAGTCACTGCTCATGGCTACAGTTTCCGAAGTGGTCTCTACGCCCAGTGCCAACCACAGCCCTTGCCTGGTCCCTCACCCCCAGCCTGCCCCCCCCCCCCCAACAAGTGCCAGTGCAGGAGTTCTAAGGGCAAATCTGAGTACCTTCCCACCGACCTCAGCTCTCGGTGGCCCCAAGCATGACCACAATGCTCCCTGTAGCCACACTGCTGGCCTCCATTGGGGCGAGCAGCCTGGCCTTGGCTGCAAGACCCGGTTCCAGGCCAGACCATCTGGTTTCACATATCTCTGCTCTTCCACCCACTCTTCTTCCTTGGAATGCCCTCCTCCCCTTCCCTCAGTGACCAGGACTGAACGTTTCCTCCTTTCTCCAAGCCTGCCTCTTACACTTATGCTCAGGGGCACCTGGGTGGCTCAGTCGGTTCAGCATCGACTTCAGCTCAGGTCATGATCTTGCAGTTGGTGAGTTCGAGCCCTGCATAGGGCTCTGTGCTGACAGCTCAGTGCTGACCTGTTTCGGATTCTGTGTGTGTGTGTGTGTGTGTGTGTCTGCTCTTCCCCTGCTTGCACTCTGTCTCTGCCTCTCTCAAAAATAAACATTAAAAAAAAACATTTTAACTTATGCTCATCCAGCACCCTTTCTGGGTTACAATGACTTACTTTCCCATCTCCCCTCCAGGCAGAGAGAGCTATGGTAGGCCCTCATAGCTCAGTAGTGCAGGTAGGAGTTACATCCGGGTCTCTTTGGATGTAGGTGGATGGGTAGGGTGAGGAAAGAATGAGTGGCATAAAGCTCTGCCCATCAGTGTGGCATTCACTTGTTCAAGGCCCTCAGCTCTACCCGGCCCCTGTGGGCCCAACGACCCCAAGCAACTCCATCCTGTCCACATCTGCCACCCCCTCCCCCCACCCCTTCCAGCTTCCCAGCAGCACCCCCAGTGAGCCCCCCACCCCAGTCCGGGACGTGAATCCCTCCCCTCAGCCACCACGTCCTTACCTCAAGGGCTTCCCTTAACTAACCTGGGAGGAGTGGCTGGAATCTGCCAATGGATGGTGAACAGTAGCCCCGCCCCCCCAACCCGCCACTACCCCACCCTACCCTCTGCAGTCCTAGAGGGAGCCACCAACGTTTGCTCTCTCTGACGTGAGCACTCAGTAAATATTTGTGGAGCAAAGGCACGTCCTATAAACATTCGTTACAATTAACGCGCAGCTTATCTCCGCAAGAAAAAACTTGCTTTGCTAAAGCAAAGCATCAGGATTTTCCGACATTTGAGGTTAGCAGATTTCAGAAGGCTGTTTTGGCGAAATGAATGCGGATTCCTTGCCCAGAGTTGCCTGGGCCCCCGGCCCCCTCTAGGTGAGAAGGAAGGGGCCGCTGGGCCCCACAAGACGCTCACTGCTCCATACCTGTGTCCCAGCCCCGGGCGCAGGCTTAAGTGACCCACAAGTAACACGCTGCTGCTCTAAGTGGCAGGCTGGCGTGGGCCCCGTCAGACTGGCCCCTGCTGTCAGTGGGGGTGGGGCCCCGGGGGGGAGGCTCCTGATGCTGACTCCCCCCCCCCCCCAAAGAGATTCAGGCTTCTGATGATGAGACAGGCACAGGCTTCAAACCTTTCCCTTGGGAACACTTTGCTGTGCCTTGTTGTTGTTGTTGTTGTTTTTAAGTTGCCTTCACTGAATTCACACTGCTGGGAGATGGGTTTGCCCTGAACTTTAATTTGGTGGAGAAGTGATTTTTTGGAAACATACTCGGTGGTCCTTCTGTCAGACACAAATTGACCAAATGTTTCCTCAAAAGCGAATGTGTCTGGCTAAGCTACATACTCCATGCTCCCTGCAAGAGGTTTAGAGAGCCTGGAAGAGCAGGTGGAGAAAAGAATGTGTGTGGGGAAACCCCATGGTGCAGTGCGCCTGAACACTTCCTGTCAGCACTTCCCGGGGTGGGCAGGGGTCTAGTCAGCTTCCCCATCGCTGTCGAACTGTGATACGCTCGGATCGGCTACGTTTGGTTTCGCTCTCTTTGCAATGGATTATGAATGATTCCCTCTGGTTTGTTTTGTTTCGTCTTGTTTCATTTCGTAAAAGCATCGGCAAAATTTTTGTACACATCTTGTAACATAATCGTTATTTCCTTAAGAAAAACTTCCAGCAGCGGGACCTCTGGACCGAAGCCGACGCAAGCATTTAAGGTTGGGGGTACTTACTGCCAAACCGCTCCACAAAAATGTCAAAACACACGCAGGGTGAGCCTTTCCGCATACCTTTCTGGACGCGTTTGTTATTTCTGGTTCGCTACACAGCCTGAAAACAAACAAACAAACAAACAACACCCTCCATCTGACTCCTGGTAACTCAAAGGTATTTATGCAGCTCCCAGGGTCTCGATGAGTTCTTGTCCTAAGGTGAAAAGGAGGCAATTCAGAGTGTCGACCCACTTCAAACCTCTCAAGCCAGGCGCCTCCTCCTTGGTGTCCCACAGTAGCCTGCCCACCTTATGCCAGCAGCCTCCTCACCTGCTAGAGCATTCAGTTCGGTGATTTTCCCGGAGACAAATCATTTCCACCTGCATCCAAAGGACCAAAATTATTCCAAAGCACCAGCACCATGATTCACCTCCTCGCAGTGGTTTCTGGCACCAGGCTCTCGGTCTCAGAGGTGCCCACCCGCAGCGACCAAGACTTTGCTGGAGATGCAGGTGCACGGTAGCTGAGGAATGGCGCTCACAAGCCGGGAAGAGAACTCTGGGCTACATCCACCTTGCACAGGGAGGGACCAGAGTGCCTCCTTTCTTCCCCGACCTCTGAGTGTCATTTAGCGTTTTCTTCAGTAATAAACAGGCCACTACCACCTACAGTGGAGACTGGATTATGAGTAGAAATCAGAAGTATTTCCAGCTCCATTATGAATGTTGCGCATATTTCAAAAGGCCGTTAAGGTCATCGCCGCCTTGAAATCGCGGGAATTAATGAGAGCTGGATCTTAATATTTAACGTGTGGCTACGTGTTATTTATTACTGCAACACGAATTTATTTTTTTAAATATTCTGAGAATTGCATCGTAATCTTTTTTTTACGATCCTGTATAATTTAATTTTAGTATTTAAGCCTTGTTCTAAAAAAGAAAAAGAAGTAATCCACTCCTTGACAAAGACTGTAAAAACAGAAACAAAAACAAAAAAAAAGCCTTGTTCTGAGAAGGGTTCGCCATACACCTAAGGCATCCAAGACAGGAAAAAAAGGTTAAGAATCCTGGAGGAGGAAGCTGAGATCTGGGTCCTGTTACCCACGGGTAACTAAGCCTTCTGTTCTGTAACCCAGAATTACAAAACATTCCTCTGGGGGCAGAAGGATAGAGACCCTTTCCTATTCACTCATTCATTCAGCAGACATTTATTTAGCATCTAAAGCTAAAGCATCTAAAGACAGCCCTGGCGAGAAAATTGCTGAGCCTGGCAGGTAAGAGGATGGGCAGGACCCGGAGGAGCCAAGACTCAGAGAAAACGCAGATTCCAACAGCTCACGGTTGTGAAATCCACGGAAAGGTGGAAATGCCATTAGAATAATTGCGGGCTCCCCCAGGAGAGCTCCTATCACCAGACGACTCCCCATCCACCTTGTCAAAATCCTACCCATTCCTCAAGATCAGAGCTCTGCTCCCTCCCCTTCCAAGCTGAAGTTCATCTCTCCCTCCCCTCAACGCTCTCCCTGGGACTTCAGCACTGTCGCTCTTTATTTGTGTTATTTATGAGCCTGACTCGCCTCCGGGATCAGAGTCTTCAGTGTGGTGCTGGGTGGCTCGGGTGCCCAGAGGTCTGGTTTCGAGCTCTGCCCCCTCCAGTTCTCAGCTGAGCGATTTGCACTGAGCGGGCAGTGCTGTAACACACGCACGCCCAGCCCTCTCTTTCAAGTTTCCTCCTCCGTTCCCCACCACTCAAAACGTGATTTCCGGACCCGAGGGCTGCTTCGGCACAGTGGGCTCGGTGGCCCGGCGTCTGCATCTCTGCCGAGAAGCCCTTTTCCACCCGATTTGCCTCATCTGCCAAGACTCAGTCAAGTTGCTTCCTTCTGGAAGTTTTCCTGACACTCATCATCCACCCTCTCCAGCATCCCAGGCAGAAATGACTCTTTCCTCCTTGGTGCCCTGCCGCATCCGGCACACTTGACTCTGACAGCTGTCTGAGTCCCTTCCTTCAAGATAGGTACCAGGTCACTATCTTATTTGCGGCCTCAGCATCTAAAAGGCAGTACTTATTTGCTGAATGAAGAAGTGAGTGGAGGAATGGATGAATGAATGAATGAATGAACAAACGAACGAGTGCCCCTCCTCTTCTTCTCCCCACCTCTCCCCGCCTCTTCTCTTTTCCTTCCAGTCACTTAGGTTCCAGGGCTGTCATGGCCACTAAGTCTGTGATCACAGATAAGTGACTTCATGCCCCTAGGACTCAGTGTCACCTTCTGTAAGAGAAGGGAGGGGACAGAACCAGACACTGTTTAGGGAACACCCCACCTCCCATCTCCTGAGTACTGTGACTTTATTAATGTAACCGTGTAGGGGTCAGTCATGCCAGGATAGACGAATTTCCCGAGGCCATGCCCTCTGTCCCCGGCATCCACCCAGGACCGATGTGCCCACCCTCATGTCCAATTGGTCGCGCAGTCCTCTCCAACCTACGGCCTTTTTGTCTTTAAATCCCACCCCACCCCTTTACCGGAAACCACTGCTCACGCAGGCCTCCGTTTCTCCCAAGTGCACTATATCTTAGTTGCTGCCCGAGTGACGGCCTCCTCACACGAGTCCATCCTGCCTTCTGCACAGCCCCCAGGCCACCTGCTTGGGGGCAGAGGCTTCTGCAGAGACCACGAGGTCTGGATTTGCTGTCCGAATTAATTGATGTCAGTTGCTTTCTTCCACAAATCTTCTGTGTGGTTCTATCTTCGGTGCTTTGCTCAGGCCTCCGGGCTTGGCCGTGTGAACTTTCCGTGCAGACCCCCCCCTCCTCCTACCTCACACCGGACACATTTGGTTGGTGGGAGGGACCTTCCGTTTCCCAACACCTGCAAATAGGCCTGGGTTTACATCCACTGGCACTTTTTCACCCTTTGCCTGGGAAGACCTGATTCCTCCACCTGTGTTGCTGTTCCAATGTCTTCCTGCTTCCCAGGGGACTGTCAGCTATCACTCTATGATTGATAAGTATGTGCAAATGTCTCCTATTAACATTCCCCCCTTGATCCCAGCTGTTTCTCATCTCTTTTCTTCCTCTTATAACTGAGTTCCTTAAAATGCTGGTTCCACTCATTGACTCTCCTTCACCTCCCACCCATCATCACCCCGGCCCCTGGCAGAAGTTTCTGCTCCTGCCCACCTACCTGAGTGCATCCTGTCCTTTCCTTGCCGACCTCCAACCTCTGACTTCTGGCCTCCAAGGACGCTTTCCTGGTTTTAATCCGCCCTGGTATCTCTTGATCCCTCTTCTGGATTTCTATGGCTCCGAGGCTGTCTTCTCACTTCTGCCTCTTCTCTGTCTCCTCCGCGGGTGCTTCTTCTTCAGCTCCCCCTGCAGCCAGGGTGCCCCAGCTCCCTCCTGGGCCTCTCCTCCTGGGCTAGGCTTTTCCTGAGCGGCAGGTCCACCCCTGAGGCTTCGCCACCACTCACAGGAATGACTCCACTTGCTTTCTTCATCTGTGGTAGTCACAGCCGGCCAACTGCTCTCACATACACTCTCCACGTGTCCGGGGCTTAGCTGCAGGTCAAGTTTACTCTTTACTGCCTTCCCAGTCCTTTCTGAGTTGGGAGGGAGAATGGGGAGGAGGTGCCCGGCTCTACACGGTCCCTTGGACAGCCTGGCTCCTTGGTTCACAGCTCTGCCCAGCTCAGCTCCCAGTGCCCACAGAGCGGGAGGTCCTGGGGTCAAGCCTGCAGCTGGGACACCCGTCAGCCTGGCTCACATTCCACGGGCCAGGGAGGTTGGGGAAGGTGGGCGGCTGTGCTCCGGAGGAAGGGAAAGGCACGGGCCAGTCCCCCCACCAGGGACCCAGAGCTGTTGGTGGGGAGAAATCCCCACTTGGGTACCTTACAGCTTCCTCCCTCTCCATATTCAAAATGGAAGCATGGGAAAGCTCAGAAAGGGGTCTACCTTTCTCGTCCCGGTGGTGGGACTACCAGCACCCAATTACCCAAGCCAGGAGGAGCCCGGCTCCCCCATCCAGCCAGACAAGTCTGTAGTTCCCCCACGTTTCTTAGATTCCTCTCTCACGCCTGATCTATTTCAATGGCTCGATAATGGATTTCTCTGCACGCGGTCTCATCATTCTTTGCTTCTTCCTAAAATGGACTTTTCATCGTACTGTCTCCCTTCAACGTCTCAGGGTGCTTCCAGGGCCCTTCAGGCTGGAGCCCAATCTCTCTTGCCTCAAACCACTGCATCCCGTGCTCCAGCCGAAGGAAGCTGGCCTTCCTCTCCCCAAGACCACAGGATGCCTCCAACACTGCCCTCCACACCTCCCAACCCCCGCCTCCTGGCCATCTCCAGTTTATCCTAGAAGGCAGAGCCCAAGTTCGCTTTCCCAAGGAGACTTCTAGGACCTCCCCAGAGAGAGTTGGCCACCACCACGATGTAGACTATGGTTGGTCATTTTACAGAATGGTCTCAACCATACGGACCGGTTGAATACGCCAGGGAACATGCCCTTCATCTATGGTATTAGTAAAATGTTCGCACACTAATGACTCAATTTGAAGCTATGGAAGGTTAGCTCCAGTTCCTTCTCTAGTACTCCTATAGGACTTTGGGAGGTCAAAATATGCAACAGTAATTATTTCTTCTGAAATTCAAAGTAGGCAACAATAACTCCTGTGGACAAAAATAAATAAATAAACAGACTCCCAAGCTGTTGACAAGAAAACAGAGAAAGGACCTGTATAAGTTAGGGATCCTCTGCTTCGCAAGCCATAGAAAACCCAACTTCAACCAGCTCCAGAGAAAAGTACGATGTCTAGGGGTAGAGCTGGCTTCAGACTGGGATGAATGATGTCACAAAGATCCACATCGCAGCCCAGCTTTCTTTAACGGATCTATATAATGAGTCCTGCAGGAACCCCAAGCTCTCTGCTCATGGCTGTGCACGTTTAAGAGTTTCATTTTCAAACTGCTAATCCCAGCAAGGAGAGAGAGAGAGAGTCTGGGACAAGTTTCTGAGCCCTTTGTGGGTTAAGGTTTACACTAACCAGACCAGGTTGGGTCACCAGGGCGGAGGCAGATGTCAAGCAGGGCCATTTCTGTACCCACGTCAGGGTTTCCCAAGGGAAGGAGGGAAAATGAATGCTGGACAGCTAATAGCAAACGGTATTACAACGCTTCTTCCCAAGCAAGCTTGGAAGGAGACAAAGATGTCCTCTAAGAAGCCACGTCTCTTCCCTCCCTCGGTGACCCACTTCCCAGACAGAATTAATTCTTCCCTCCCTGTGTTCCATGACACTTCAGTGTATACTGTTTTTGAAGGAGATAGTCTTTTGCATTATAATAATTCTTAACATATCTGTCTTTGCCACTGGACTGGGCCTCTTAATAGCAGCAGTAAAGAGTTTTTATTGTTGTACCCACAGAACCTAAGGGACTCCCTAAGCTGGCACATTGTGGGTGCTCAGTAAACAAGGTGGCTTTTATCACTGAATGAATAGTAGCATCCTCTATAGGAGTATTTCATCCTCCAGGGCTGGCTTTTCTGGGTCAAGTGGCCATGATATTGAAGCAAGAAAGGGAGCTGTCTGGTCTATGCCATGGATCTATCTGTTGCCATGCAGGACAGGGAGAAGGGGTGGGGTGCTTGCTTCTCTGCTATACTTTCGCCTGTGTATCCTCTGACTCAATCCGTACCTACTGTTACCTGTGGGGCATCTTAAAGGACATAGAATTCTACTGGGCCCTGCTGGCCAAGCACTTGACAGACAGGGAAGAGTTTGGGGCAGAGTGCTGTCTATTGCCATTTCCTGGAGGGGATGGGATCCACACACCAGCCCTGACCTATACTGCCACACGCACCCCTCTTTAAGGCACACGGTGAGGGAGGGACAGAATGCCAGACGTGCTCCACACGATAGAGCTGCTTGGCTTTGGAAGTGGCCAAAATGGTGGCCAAGAGCACGGACCCTGGTGTTAGACACGCCTGGTTTCCATAACACTCATCAGCTCTTTCTTTACACTTGACTTGGCAAGTTACGCATTCTCTCTCCTTCTGTACCGCGGGATAATAACTTCTTCACAGGGTGTGAAGAATAAATGAGATGCTGTATTACAAGTGCTTAGACCGCAGTAAGCGCTCAAACAATAAATAAGTAATAGTAATAACAAATGTGGTCCATTTTCCTTTCCCCAGAAGGAGTTTTAGTCTTCATGCTGTGGCACAGTTCAACCATTTCACATCGGCGAAGGAAAAAGCATTAACTGCTCATTTTCAACAGCATGGATCCATGAAGCAAAATAAAACCCAATAGATAACAAAACACGTCCTAGTTGTTTTCTTCTTTAAGGATCTAAATCATGAGCATTTCACAAGCAGCGTTAAAATGAATTAAACCACAAAATGTTATGAATCGGTGTTACCGTCTGGCTTTGGGACACAACCTCCAATGCCTACCTGAGCCGGGTGTACGTAACCAGATGACCGGATGAGGGAGGCACGCTGGCAACTGACAGTGTGGGGCCATCAGAAGTGTGGCAGTCTGGAAGCCCACAGAACAGCCGCCAGCACTCAGCAGGAGCTGATTATTGTCATGCAGGAAATACACTCAAGGTTGCCAGAACTTGGAAAAATATCCCCGGTTCAGAAGGGATGTCACTGACTCACTTTTTTTTTTTTTTTTGAGGTCGTTGTCTTCAAATGCTGTGGAAAGCCATACCTGAAAGCCAGCTCTGGTCACTAGACTTGATACAGCCCGAGGATCACCAGATTGTGACCTCTAACCTAGCCAACTCCTGGCCAGAGGTGCTTCTCAAAATGGGTTACACTTTACAAGCTCAGCAGGCGGCTGTCACTGCATATAAGCATTTTTCAAAAGCTCTTAGGAAGATAATTTATTCCCGTCACAGGGCAAGGCAATTGCTTTCAATAATTAGATCAAAAGTTATTTTTGCTCGTATGTTGCTTTCCAGCTCCTTCAAAGTCCACCTCAAGGTTTCCGGGGTTCTCCCGGAACCCCTCTGTGATATATTCTCATCTAACGCTATTTACTGCTTCTTGGTACTTGTATGCCCATTGGTTTTTTGTTTTTGTTTTTAGTTTTTATTTTGTGGCACCAGTGCCTTTAAAGATTTTAATTCTAATATAATTCACATATAGTATTGTAGTAGTTTCAGGTGTACAATATAGTGATTCAACAATTCTATACGTTACCGGGTGCTCATCACAATAAATGTACCCTTAATCCCCTTCACTTATTTCACACCCCCATCCCTGCTCCCCTCTGGTAACCATCAGTCCTCTTTATTTAACAGTCTTGTCTTTTGTTTGTCTCTTTTTTTCCTCTGTTCGTTTGTTTCTTAAATTCAACATATGAGTGAAATCATATAGTATTTGTCCTTCTCTGACTGACTCGCTTCATTTAGCATTATGCTCTCTAGATCCATCCAAGTTGTTGGAAACGGTAAGATCTCATTCTTTTTATGGCTAGGTAATATTCCACTGTGTATATACACCACATCTTCTTTATTCATTCATCAATTGGTGCACACTTGGGCCGCTTCCATATCTTGGCTATTGTAAACAATGCTGCTATAAACATAGGGGTGCGTGTATCTTTTTGAATTAGTATTTTTGTCCTCTTCGGGTAAATATCTTCAGTAGTGGAATCACTGGATCGTAGGGTAATTCTATTACTAATTCTTTGAGGAACCACCATACTGTTTTCCACGGTGGCTGCACCAGTTTGCATTCCCACCAGTAGCACACAAGGGTTCCTTTTTCTCCACATCCTCGCCAGCACTTGTTTCTTGAGTTTTTTGTTGTAGCCACTCTGACGGGTGTGAGATGATATCTCATCGTATTGATTGTGGTTTTGAATTGTATTTCCCTGATGATGAGTGATGTTGAGCATCTTTTCATGTGTCTGTTGGCCATCTGGGTGTCTTCTTTGGAGAAATGCCTGTTCATGTCCTCTGCCCATTTTTTAATTGGATTATTTGGTATTTTAGTGTTGAACGGTGTAAGTTCTTTATATATTTTGGATACTAACCCTTTATCAGATATGTCATTTGCAAATATCTCCTCCCATTCAGTAGGTTGTCTTTTAGTTTTTTTAGTTGTTTCCTTTGCTGTACAGAAGCTTTTAATTTTAGTGTAGTCCTGATGGTTTATTTTTACCTTTATTTCCCTTGCCTCAGGAGACATAACTAGAAAGATGTTGCAATGGCCAGAGACAGAGAAATTATTGCCTGTGCTCCCTTCCAGCTTTTTTATGGTTTCAGGCCTCACATTTAGGTCTTTCATCCATTTGGAGTTTATTTTTGTGTATGGTGAAAGAAAGTGGTCCAGCTTCGTTCTTTTGCATGTAGCTGTCCTGCTCTCCCAACACCCCTTGTTGAAGAGACTGTCTTTTTCCCATTGCTTATTCTTTCCTCTTTTATTTACAATTAATTGACCTTTATTTATTTTTATTTTTATTTTTTTAATTTTTTTTAATGTTTATTTATTTTTGAGACAGAGAGAGACAGAGCATGAACAGGGGAGGGTCAGAGAGAGAGGGAGGCACAGAGTCTGAAACAGGCTCCGGGCTCTGAGCTGTCAGCACAGAGCCCGACGCGGGGCTCGAACTCACAGACCGTGAGATCGTGACCTGAGCCGAAGTCGGACGCTCAACCGACTGAGCCACCCAGGCGCCCCAATTGACCTTTATTACAATTTACAAATAATTGGGGAGGGTTATTTCTGGGCTATTATGTTCCATCGATCTATGTGTCTATTTTGGTGCCAGTACCAAACTGTTCCGATTACTATAGGTTTGTAGTGTACCTTGCAATCTGGGGTTGTGATACCACCAGTTTTGTTCTTTTTCAAGATTGCTTTGGCTGCCGAGGGTCTTTGGTGGTTCCGTACCAATTTGAGGATTACTTGTTCTGGTGCTGTTGCCCACTGCTTTGTCACACTGCATCAGACAGTCTGTGTGTTAGTGTACCAGCTAAGGTAATGAACTAAAAAGCATATGTCTGAAACATAAATAGAAATCTATTTCTTGCTGTCTCGTAACAGTCCTGAGTAGTTCCAGGGTGTGGAGTAGGGGGGCAGAAGAAGGGCTTTGCTCCGCTCAGTGACTCAGGGACCCAGGCTGTTAAAGCTGTGCAGTCTCCCGCCAGTTGGCCGAAGGGGAAAGGGCATGGAGGATTGCCAATGGGAAATTTTATGAATCAGGGCTGGAAATGACAAGACAGCATTTCTGTCCACGTTCTTTTTTTTTTTATTTTTTTTATTTTTTTTTAACGTTTATTTATTTTTGAGACAGAGAGAGACAGAGCATGAACGGGGGAGGGGAAGAGAGAGAGGGAGACACAGAATCAGAAGCAGGCTCCAGGCTCCGAGCCATCAGCCCAGAGCCTGACGCGGGGCTCGAACTCACAGACCGCGAGATCGTGACCTGAGCTGAAGTCGGACGCTTAACCGACTGAGCCACCCAGGCGCCCCTCTGTCCATGTTCTTAAGTTTGGTGCAGATTCCATCAAATGGAATTTCCCAGCTGCAAGGGAATCTGGGAAATGCAGTTTGTGCATCCAGGAAGAGGAAGAGATTTTTTGGTAAACACCTACCACTCTGTGCCACAACCCTTCCCTTTAGATCAGAATATGCGTATCATCTTCTTGCCCTCTCAGAACACGTTCACCCGCCCAGGGGGGCAGCAGCCCCCAATCCCATCCAGCTCAAACTCCAAGATCTCTGGGTGAGGCACAGGTCTGGGTGTGGCTCCTAAAGGCCTGAACTTAGAGGCAAATTGATCTTCCCTCTATGGACAACGCACAACAGGGGAGGCGGGGCACAAGATCTGCCATAAAACTCCCATTGGAAGCCTGCCCAGTCCTCAGCAGTTATGAAATCCTACTGGTCAGGCATTAAGAAGACCCCCTTACTCTGGCAGTGAGAGAAGTTCCCTCATTAGACCCTGATTCCGCCCTCTGGGAAAAATCCCTGGCCCATCATTCTCCAAAGTTCTAGTGTCCTTCTTCTGGAAGGTTTCCTTGCCTGGTACCCTGCATACTACCTGTAAGCGCATGTTGGGGAGAATGCTCTCCTGGGGAGCTCTAGCGTCAGCCATCTGCTTCCCCCACTTCTAGCTCTTGTGAGTTCAGGGACCTGAAGTTTATGTAAAGGTTCCAACAATGTCTTGTTGTAGTTGTTGGTTAAGTCTGGGCTGGCTTCTGTTTTCCTTGGCAACGGAAGTCCCTCAAAAACTTAGTAGACTCCTGCCCTATTTGTATCTGACCAACTCAATGTGTCAGCAGCAAGACCTGAAATATTTTTTCAGGACAAGACTGTGTTATGTTTTAATGCTTTGTCTCGCCCACCTCTATTAGCTGCCAGCACATCTGAAACCAAAAGTACATTGGGAGTCTATACCATCTTTGCTGAAGAGGTGAAGCACCTTGTTTAACTGGAAAGTCTTAATGGGATCTCGAAGCTTTTCCTATGCTAGACAGCCCCAAATTTCTGCACCTTTCATTCCCTTTCCTTTCTACTTACAAACCGGGCGAATACTTTTCTGAGCTCACCTCTTTCTTGAAAGCCTTTGCCACAGTGAAGAACCTCGAGTCGCTGTTTGGCTCCCCAGAGCTACACGCTCACCAGACACGGGGGCGGCTTTCTAAGCGATCGCAGGCAACTTTTGCTGCCTCCCAGTAGGAGTCTCAACTTCTCAAGCCTCCAGCAGTCTCCGTGTCACCTGCACCCAACTGTAGTCAACGCCATATATTTTGGGCTTTGGGGCGGACGCGCTGTGCATTAAAGGTTCGCCACTGAAGCGAGCAGAATCTAAAATGCCCCATGGCTGAAACAGTCCTGCTCATGTAACTGTGCTGGCAGGTTCCAGATTAGAGGGGCTGCACACTCCACAGTCACTCCGGGACCCAGGCTGACAGGGGATCTGTCACGCCCACGACACCAGGCCTTATCTGTTGGGTCAGCAGAAGGGGAAGGAGCACAGCAGATCCCTGAGAACGTGTTTCTTAAAGCCAAGTCTGAAAGCGTGGGGTCACTTCAGCCCTTTGACTGAAGTTGGGTCCTGCGGTCACATCTAACTAACTTCAAGAAAGTGAGAGATGTAATTTCGCCGTGTGTCCAAGTAGAAGAGGAAATGGGATCTGGGGCAACCAGCTTGTCCCCGTTTGCCTGGGACGTCCCTGGCGTTAGCACTGAAAGTCCCACTTCCCGGGAACACCTGCAAGCCTGGGGACACCGGTACTGTTGGTCACCCTAACACCTCCATCAGATCTCCTCTCTCCTTAAGGTGAGAAACTTAAGTCTCCAGTTTGCCTGGCCCCCTAGTCTGCAGTGACTACAAACTACATTTCGGGGCATGAACTCCACGTACTTGAGACAACAGGGAAGATGATTTTAATTGAAATATATGTCATTCCCGGGAATTTGGAGCATGCGTGGCATAACCTAGTAGCACACACATCTGCAAACACTGTCTTTGCCCCTTGACTGATCAGTCAGTTATAAAATGTAGTGGAGGGAGTTACACTACCATGAGCGAATGCCACTGATTTAACAAGAGTTCTTGGAAATATTTTTGCCGAGAGGCTGATCTGAGGAATACAGAAGGAACTATTCAGGCATTATACTGCATAAGGCAAATTTCACCAGAAAACAAAATACCTCATTTAGTTTAAAAGAAGCTAGTGGGCTTCTTGAAGTCCTTGGAGGCAAGGACAGTGGCTCACTCACCATACGATCTCTGGCGTGTAGAAGGACTTCAATGAGTGTTCTCTGAATAAATGTACACATAGTTTACCCGATCGCCTGTGTTCAGCTTCTCTAATCAAAAAGGAGGGGTTTTGTGATTAAAACCTTTTTGCTGAAGGATGAGCTGCCATTTAGGACAGGAGGCTGGTTCTTGAGACAGACACAGGAAGGGAGTGGAAACGTGGGTCCCGTGGGCCAAATCGGTATAGTAGGTGTGCTTTTGTTCTGCAGTGTCCAAGAGTCAGGAATCTTCAAACGGAGCCTGGATTTCAGTGTCTTGAAGAATTGGAAAACTTGGCAACACAGCGTTTGAATCCCCATGGAGCAAACACCGGATGGAGCTAAGGAGCAGCCGCACCCATTAGATGGGGCACATACTCTCCAAGGCACTAACGCTTCCTATTGTCTTACCCTCACCTCAGTCAAGAAAGTTCTGTCATGGGGAGCCTGGGTGGCTCAGGCGATGATCTCGTGGTTCGTGAGTTCGAGTCCCATGTCAGGCTCTGTGCTGACAGCTCAGAGCCTGGAGCCTGCTTTGGATTCTGTGTCTCCCTCTCTCTCTGCCCCTCCCCCACTTGTGCTCTGTCTCTCTCTCTCTCTCTCAAAAATAAACATTAAAAAAAAATTTTTAAATAAAAAAAAAGTCTGTCATGTCCTATAGACATCTGAGTCTAAAACACCTGGATTGAAGCACAGATTTATATTGTAATATTATAGTAACTTTGCATGTTTTAAAATGGCCACCGAACCTTCCAATTGCTATTGACGGACTCTGATTTCTAATGCCAGTGACTTTGGGCCTGACTGGCATTCTAGAGCACTGTTTCACATTGGGTTTTTCCATAAGAAAACTAATACTTTTATATACTTTATATACATATTTATATAAATAGTAAAAACTATATATTACATACATATATAAAATCATATACATATGTAAGATTATGTAAATTATGTTTATATATAAATTATATAAAAAACACATTTTACATATATCTCCCACCTGTAATTGTGTATTTACTTCCACCAATATTATTTCCAACCATGAAGACTTCTCAACTAATCCCTTCTCTAACTCACATAAATGAAACGGCTGCCTTTAGGTACTCCTTCTGAGGTAAAGAAGAAATTGTATATTTGTGTCCATATTCTAAATGTTTTTTTTTTTTTTTAAGATTTTTTATTTTTAGGGGCGCCTGGGTGGCTCAGTTGGTTGAGCGTCCAACTTCGGCTCAGGTTATGATCTCCCAGTTTGTGAGTTCAAGCCCACTTCCGGCTCTGTGCTGACAGCTCGGGGCCTGGAGCCTGCTTCGGATTCTGTGTCTCCCTCTCTCTCAAAAATAAATAAAGATAAAAAAAGAAAAGATTTTTTATTTTTAAGTAGTCTCTACACCCAACGTGGGGCTCGAACTCACAACCCCAAGATCAAGTCACATGCTCCACCGACCCAGCCAGCCAGGTGCCCCTAAATGGCACTTTTTTGTGTGTTTTTGTAAAAAAATTTTAACAGTCACCACTGTTATAAAATGCTAAGTCAAAAGCTATTAGAAAATAAAACTGCCACAGCTTTATTCCTACCAAAAATACAAAGTTAAATATATAAACAAAAGAATGAGTGACTCAAAAATTATAGAAAAGCTAACATTCCTTGAACAGGTGCTCTGAATCCAGCCCTGTGCTTACTGCTTTCCAGCACTATCCTTACAAAACCCCTGTGGAGATAACATGCCCCATTTTGAGCACGAGGAAGCAGAGACCAGCTAGTAAAATACCCTGCCCAAGGTCACTTAGCTAGTAACCAGCGGAGCGACAATGAAAACCCAATCGATTTTAGCCTAAGAAGTTAAATGAACAAACAAACCCGGCATACTCCCCCCTCCCCCCAACCAGTTAGAAGAATAAAAGAGTCATCTTAAAAGGCAGAGGATTGTAGCGTCTTATGGCAGGACGGAGTCTTCTAACCTGATCCAACTCCGTATTTTAGGGATGCGAAAGCGGGTCTGAGAGGTTCCATTTCTTGTCCAGAGGCCGGTGACCGCAGGGCCCGGCCTGGCGGTCGCGAGGAGTCTCCTCGCGCAGCCTGCTGACCTTCTCACACCTGCGGAGGAAGCTTCCCGCACGCTCTGCTTCCAAGTGCCATTGGTGGGCACACTTCTCCACGCTGCGGCAATTTATCTAAGGGGAGGAAACATCATTTTCTCTGCCTCCCGTTTCGAATCCTCATGCCGTTGCTGCTGCTAGAATGGACTTGAAGTTGACGGCTCAAAGCAGACGTGTTGGCCGGCTCCCAGGAGCTCCAACTACTTCTTTCACATACAGCAAGGTCAGAGTGGTGTCTATTGAACTTAATTTTCATTTTTTTAAATGTTTATTTTTTGAGAGAGAGACAGACAGACAGAGGATCTGAAGCGGGCTCCGTGCTGACAGCAGAGAGCCTGATGCGCGGCTCAAACTCATGGACTGAGAGATCCTGACCCGAGCCCAACTCAGACGCTTAACCAACTGAGCCACCCAGGCGCCCCAATTTTCGTTTCTGATCTCAGTTATAATGAACTTCTATACATTTCTTGTGTAAACTTAAAATTGATTCTGGCATGGCATATTCATCACATAATGACAAATAAAGTTCTGTTTTTAAAGTATGCAAAAATAGCACAGAACTACTGAGCCATAAACATTGTTAATTTGAAACAGAAAGCAGACAGTCATTAAAATCATGTACAATTCCTTGTTTCTCCTTCACTAGACAGCGGTCTCCCCTGCTGCAGCTGATGATGCCATGAGCACCCAGTGTTGATACAACATTCCATTCCTCTTAAAAATCTTTCCTGAGCCACAGAACATAAGTGTGATATAATCAATTAAATAATAACCCACAGGCCAACAAAGGCCTGTAAGCAAGCGGTAAAATGCCTTTTTTAAATTACCTTAAACATCTCTGAACGTCAATCACTTTAAACATGTTTAGTAATTACTAAAGTGACCACGTATGGGAAAACATCTTTTGATTTTAACAATTCATTACTCGCATACAATATTCAACTCCCAAAGTGTCACGGGAGTCTCACATTTGTAATCAAAAGTCCAAAATTCTATTAAATAAGAGAGAAGTAAGTTCTCCATCGTCCTAATACATTGACATGAAAGTTCTCAAATTTTCTACAATTACCACCTTTGCTACGGAGGATCTTCATTAAAAACAGACAATGAAATGGTTAGCGATTCGTTACGGCTTTCTTTTTAAAGGAAATGTAATTACTACATTAAGTACCCCTTTACTTAAAGCGAAGTTATATAGCCTTCCAAGTAAAATGACAAAAGACTTCTTCAGGTCCTCTCCAAATTCCCAAACCATCTTCCTGGCCACGGCCACCGGCCTAACGCAGTCAGTTTACTGCTTCAACAAGAGCTCGTATCGCCACACCAGTTGCCTTGAGCTTTGTTACCACATGCACTGGCCCGTTCTCCTCCGAGAGCAAGGATGTTCCATTTATCTATCAATCTCCTACCAGCTCTACAGCACAAAAATGAAGGATTCAGGAAAGTTAAGTCCTCGTCCTGCCAGGGCTTACCTAAGCCTTAGAGCTCACAAATGCCCCAACTCCTAGTGGGTGGAAGGGGCGCTGCGGAGGTCCTGGGGCAGATTAGAGCTGATAAACCCACCCGTTCATGTGCTTGCTGATAGGGCTCCAAGAACATCTCAGGCGCCAATTTGCCTTGGGTTTCCATCCTGCTTTTAATTTCGGCCTATTTTAGCCCTGGAGCATCAATCAAGAGGGAGTGACTGCCTTGCTCATCTGGTCCCACCTCAACTCCAGTAGAGGAAACACCTGCAATTTATCCTGTCTTTTGCTTGGACATTTCCAGGAGCTGGGAACCCAATCCACGCTAGGAATGACATCCCAATATCTGTCACGGAGTTCCTAAAGTGGAAACCAGCTTAACTTCCATCTTTTGATTCTAGAGCTGTTTATTGGGATTATACACAGAGTAAGGCTCATTTCCCCCCCCCCCCCCCCCCCCGCAGCGCTGATAAACACTTGAAAATTAAGGCTTCCACAGACTCCTAGGACTTGATGGCCACAGAACGGAGAGCTTTCTCTCTTTCAATGTCCCAGATCAGCCCTGAGAGGGTGAGACAACTTGTCCAGATGATACTGAAGAAATAAACTCTCCTCTCCTTCACTATGTCTCTCCTCCCCTTCCTGGCTTGATGGAAGGCAATGTCTGTTTCCTTTCACTTCTACAGTCAAACCACTAGCACCCTGACTTTGTCCACCCTTGGCACGCCCCTTCAAGATTCTGCTAGTCAAACGGCTTTAACTTTCTGAAAAAGTTGTGGAAGTGACTGCAGTTATGTTAATACTTTCACATGAAAACACTGGTTTAGCAACATTTTATATGCTTTATTGAAAGTTGACAAGTGCAACGGTTAAATACAGTGACACCTTACAGCTGTGTAGAGAACATGCACGGAAACAAATGCATATAACTACTATACAGGTAATATGCAGAAACCCCTACTGGGCGATCCATTTCATTAGCTAGAATGGATCATTTTTCAAAGTATTCAACCAGCTCAATCAAAAGACTTCAGCGAACAGGAATTTACTTCAAGATATTCAGCAACTAGAAGATCTCAGGTTACACAAAGTGACTGACAACGCCAAATTCTTAAAATTTCTTCAGGTGTGGTTTTCTTCATGTGGCATTTTTTCTGTAGATCTCTATATAAAAGACAATCCACACCTCTTCAGACAGCCAATGAGTCACCTAGATTTCAATCTGTACAACCTAAATAGTAGTTACAGTCCTCTATTGTACAAAATAGTTACACTACATACACAAATATACAATAAGCAAAACAACCTTCATGGTAAGATAGCCTAGGTCCCAGCTACCTGTCACCGTCTCAGAGTTTTGTGTCATCCACTGTTTCAGAAAGAGGCACAGTACTATCGTTTTATGGATTTTTGGTGACAGTCGTCAGTTTGTACGATGAACTATGTTTCCCCTCATCTTAGGTGAGACTATGCGTCAGTCTTTACTCTGACCTCCCTTTCAAGCTCCTCATGGGGAAAAGGAGAGAGGAAAGTCCAGTGGAGCCCCACTGCTTCCAACCCCATGGAGTACACTACGTGCAAGCAGGAGAGAACTCTTGGGAGCGGGGATGGGGAGCAGGGAAGGGATGATGGAAAGGCACACAGCTCCTCAGCATGAACGGAACCACTTCTCACATATCTGCCAAGCTGCATGAGGTCCCAGTATATCCATGCTAATTCTCTGATTAACCTTTAATTCACCCAACTAAGAAATTTCTTCAAGCCAAAAGCACATGAGTGTTTAATACTGGAAAACAGAGACAATGGCATAGGTCAGCCTCACTTCTCTTGTGCAGCGAGCAATGAAATGGGTGACTGTAGAGGTGGATGGATTCCCCCTTGTACGTCTTCTCTGGTCTGTTCAGTTCAGACAGCAGCGGCCAGTTCTGCGGGGGCATGGGAGGCTATGCGGTTGGTCCTGAGCCCTGGGACGCTGGCTGGGCCGGGGGCTGTGTGGTCCCCTGTGGCTGTGTGGTCGCAGGCGGGGAGCCAGTCTGCAGCTGGGCCTGAAACTGGGCAAGCTGCTCAGGACTGGCTAGTGTCTTCAGCAGATTGTTTTCCTGCTCCAGCTGGGAATTTTTCTCTATTAGTTCTTTGATTTGCTCTTTAAGGACCTCCACTTCCTCTCTAACCGCATACATCAAATGGCTTTTCACCAGATCCTGAAAGGGGGGGGGGGGGGTAAAAAAAAAAAAAAAAGGTTTAATTTAGTATTTCCCAGATTCTGAATTTCTAAAGCATTATTTTTGCATGATTCTCCGTAACCATTAGCAAATCCGGCCTTTATTTAAGCGGCCCTTTGAGCAATCTACTGAATACAACCACAACTGTACAATACTTAAGTTCAATGCGTAAGGGATCAGGCTTTTAAAAAGCCTATGCTTTTTCTGCAGCCGTTAGCCAGGGATGCATACAGTGAGATTTCCTACTTGAGATGGCAAAAGGCACTGGGGTTCTGGAAGGCGGGGCGGGAGCCTGGCCGCCGGGATGTCCAGGCCCTCATCCCCGCAGCAACGGTAGCTGCTTCCCCGCCCCCAAGTCCCTCCTCCCACCCCCCCCCCACCCCCCCCCCACCGCCTCCCTCAGCACCGGCTGCAGCCAGTTCCTACAGAGCATGTTGCCGCATTTTCCTCCCTCCACCCCCGCCCCCCCCTTTCGTGATTAAGCTGACATCACAGAAACCTGGGCAGACGACGCAGCCAATGGGAGCCCGAGTTATTTATAGCTCCGAATTAAAGGTTCGGAGTTTGCCTAGCAACAGTGGGCAGAGAATCCCGTGAGAAGAGCCACAGGCGCTGCTCCAATAACAAAGAACAGCCAAGGCGGAAATAAAAAATAGGAGAAATCCAGGCACAGGCTGAGAAGACAAAACTTTTCTCGGATTCTTCTTCATTGTGCAGTAGCCTACCTCACTGGGGATCTGTCTGTGCAAGGTCTAGAGGGCCCTTGGGATCCTCATTCTGTCCCCTCTCCTTCCCTAGTAAACCTTAAGATTCCTAGTAAAGCCACATCGCTAGAGACGTGACCACGACCAAAGGACGCACAGGGCAGAGCTTCCCTAGCAATTCCCTAGTAAAAAGGGGGGCACTTCGGCAAAAGTCCCGACGTTATGTGAAACCGACTGGGGAAGAGAGAACATTTAATACCCCCAAGGCCCGGATCTCTCTCCGTAGCAGCCATGGTATGTGGCTTCACGCTGGCCGAATGGAGACAGTGCCGGCATTTCTAAATGTATGAAGAGTAACCATCATAACTATGGATGCACTGCTTCCATCCTAATCTCTCGCTTTTTGTAATGTGCCCACATTTAGTACAAATGAGTTTTAATCAGTACATACCATAGCTTGCTCGATTTTGTTGTCAATAGCTACCACACTTGCACCAGAGGAGCTGGAAAAGAGGGGGGAGAAATCGATAAGTGGAATTTTTATAACATCCAAGACAAAAAGGATTTCCCAGTTCTGTGATGTTATTAGCATCATTTTTTGAACATTCTACAACGCTATGGAGTATATCACCCTCCAGAAAACACCAGCCACTCTCTTACTAACGAATATCCCGACATTTCCCTATTTTAGTGAGTCACAAAAGGCTAAATTACATAATGTGGTAAAAGCCTGCTCTCTGGCCAGACCTGCGAAAAGAAAGCGATTCTAAACATTTCAAAAAGCAACATCCATGTCACCGTAGTCTCTCGGCAATGGACAAAGGAATTCGCCTGGCTATCTTTCACCTGCATTATTAGAAGTATCTCACGAGAAAATTTAAAGAAACTATCCCAGCCGACATTTACCTATTGTCAAGTCTCACAGAAGCGTTTTCAGTCCCCAGCAAGGATGACAAGAAAGAAATTGAAAAATGTCTCAGTTGGTAAACTCCTAGATCCATCGCCACTGGTCTACACCATTGGGATTTCATGCAATTGCAGCCAAAAACACCCTCGCGGAAAAAAAGGGAATACCAGCAGCCTTGTTTAAGCTAGATAAAAATCTTCTAGCTTTCTGCAGCCCAGGGAGAAACAGAAAACAGCAGCCCTAGTTTAAAGAAACCCAGCTTCTAGGGCTCGGCGATCCCGGGAAGATGCTGATCCCAACGCTGTGCGGAGAAGGCTCCCAGGTCTACAGCCGGGCTCCACTAAGGTTTTAGACCAGGACTCGAGCTCGGTGCAGAATATATGGAGGCAAGAGCCGCGCCGATTGGCCAGCACTGCATTGGAACCTCCCCCTTCTCCCTTCCCCGCCCTCTTCGCGCTTCCCCGGCCAACCCCCCCACCCCCACCTCCTGCCCCAGCCTCCCCATCGGATCCCGCTTTTCGGGTGGGCTGACCCAGGCCGCAGTGGACCCGCAGAGCCGAGGGGCCGCCTGAGGCCTCCACGGCCTCGGCAAGCTGCACCACTGCTTCGGCAGAAAACGTCAAGGGGTCCCTGAAAATACAATTGGGGCCCCGCACGTGCTTACGTTTAAGGGAGTCAGACCCCGTCCCAGGAGCTGCCTGTCCCTGAGGCTGCCGAACGGCGAAAGCTTCCTATTTGCAACCAGAACCGTCTGAGCTACTGGGCATGCCCAGTCCCACCGCTAAGCCTTGGAGGAGCTCGAGTGTCTCGATTTCAATTATCTTGTTCTTACAGGCAGCAGTAATGGGAGGATTTTATAGGCAGTTTTATTTATAAGGATAATAATCGTACTGTAATAATACTTTTTAAGGAGGGAGTGAACTTTGGAGGGAAAAAAAATCACATTTGCTTTTTGAGAAATACTACCTTTCCATGGATTTATTACTTGTAGCAACAAAACAAAAAATAGTACATATTCTTTGCTAGGCATGTATCTACTGAAGCAAAAAGGAACCCATCAGATGAAATCTGGTATATCTTCCCAAAATGTCCCTAGAGCCATAAACCTTAAAATCACATCTCCCCTTCTTCCATTTACAGCTAGAAAACTCAATCCACAGGTTGAATCCTACACCTCGATCTATTTTCAGTAAGTCCCTAAAGCAAGTTTTTGGAAGTGGCAATTCCTATAAGTCTCAACCCTATGAGCCTTCTTACATCAGAAGGACTGAAATATTGTAAAGTATGTATTTCACCCTGAGGGCCATACTGACCAAGTCATTCCCTTCTCCAAACCCAAATCAAGAGAGCTGGGTGTAAAAAAGCTTAACCCTTTGCACATTTCCTCTATTAATTTAAAACACTTGCAAGAACGCACCAATTGAGGTTACAATTTAATATACTGAAAATCTAAGGCTTTAAATTTGCCTGATTATTATAGATTTCTATAGTTTGCGATTCAATACATTTTAGAAAGCAAATTTAACCTCTACAATACTGCCCTCTAATGGCACAATCCTATAACACCACAAACAAAAAACTACAAATGGTAAAGACTTCTCTAATCCACAGGCAAGTTGTATCATCACAAATAATTCCAACATAAAATTTGACCGCAGAACAGATATATGTTAATATCCTATTTACACACACGCACACTGTCTTTTCTCTCTCAAGCAGGCATTCTTTCTCAAGTTAGCACCCTTTTATCCTCAGCATCCTTTAATTCAGGAAATTTTAATTGCCATCGGGGCCTTTCAGACATTCTTTTTTAAGTGGACCCAATACTGCCAGCGAGTATTTGGTTTTAGAAACGGTCTAAAGGAATTAGGAACCAAATGTGGTGAAAGTAGATGAAAAGGGCAATTCTCTTTTGGGTTAAAAACCAAAGTGTGACTAACTATAGAAAGGAGTAACATCTTCTTTATTGTAAGGATCGTAATAGTTTCCAAATTTTAAGTCTTTGATTTTGAATAACAATGTTTGTTAGCATTTTGTAATTTATAAAACTTATGAAATGTCAAATTTGAGGAAGGCACCCATTGTCAATAAAAAGAAAAAGAGTAAGTGGAAAGCTTAAAAATCAATAATTCAGAAACTAGGGATGTGCTCTCTCTGTCTGGGGGTGCTTCGCAGAATTATTTACTACACAATAGTTTCTATATTTTGAAAGTTAAGGTTGCCACAAACTACGTGTGTAATTAAAATCATTTACATATTTTTAACTGAACTGCACAGGACAAGTTATTAAAGAAAGTATCATCCTAAACTGTAAAAAAAAGACCTGAAAAAATAAAACTATAAAAAAATAAAAAAATAAAACTCTAAGGTCATATGCAGAAATGAATTTAAAATTCCAGCTGAAATTTAAGATTACTAAATTAACTGAATTTTATTTATTTACGATGTTCCTGAACACAAACAGAAAGAAACAAGCTGTTATGCTTCCATTTCATCCAACATATCACCCACTGGATTAAGCTACAGAAGCCAGTATAAGCCATCATAGTCCGTTTAACCCATATCTCTACAGAGGGACATTACAGTCACCTCCAGTACTTTGCTATTTTAAATAAAATTGCAAGAAATATTTTGTATGTACATCTTTGATCATTTGTGTATATATTTCTGGAGAATTTGCCAGGGCCAAGAGAACATAAAAGCCCACCAGAATTACTAGAAACCTATTGCCTTTCATATCTTTTACACAAATGGGCTAGATTCCTTTCAAACTAGATTTTTATATGCAAACTGGAAAGACAATTTGAAAAAGAAGGCAAATTAGCTGGAGGAAAACTCCACGGAGGGGAAACCAGGGGTCAGAAATGTTTGAGGCACAGCGGCTAGAATTACTGTCAAAGATTCTTCTCTTTGTAAGACAAAACATCTAAGAGTCGGGTGCAAGTCGGAGCTCAACAAAGACTAGCTGATAGGACGGGGAAAACACTGCCTTCGGGAGAAACCCCTAAGGGCATGGGTGACAATAGCCATCTTCAGACGTGGGGCAGAGATCAGGTCTCACTCCCTGGGGAATCCGAGCCCAGGAAACGGCCTGAACATTAAAGATAGGTGTATTTGTTGTTTTCATTTTGTTTTATTTTGCCTAAAAGCCTCTTCTCTGGATTCCAATTCCATCACCTCTGCATACTGGGAGCAAGCAAGCTAGGATGGGAGAAGAGGAGCAGGGGCAGGGCCTGTGTTTTTAATTCATTCAGTAATGCGTGCTTTTCTTCCCAACTTCACCTGACTTGGCCAATATAGGTACAGTTGGACAGCTGACGCTCAAACAGGATAACCTGATTCTCCCTCTGTCCAAACTCCCTGTAAATCTAAAGTGACTGCTGGGGAGGAGGCTGAAGCCTATCGCGCTATGTCTGACCAAATCTTACGGTCTGGGAACTACCAGCTCACTTACCGTCTCCTCCTTTACACTCACTGGGTGCTGAGTGGGCTTATGGGGTTTATTTAGCAAGTAAAGCTACAGGACTTCCAATTAAAAGTGAATTGCAAATAAACAACAAATAATGTTTTAGTGCTGCATCCCACACACTGTGGGAATAATAAATCGTTCCAAAGAAATCAAAACAAAATTCAGCCATATCTGAAATTTCCTTGATTTCCATAGAAAAGTTGGAAGATAAAGAGGAGAAAGTCTTCCAAAAAGTAGAATAAAGGAGATGGAATTGAGAGAGAAAAGATAAGAAACCAAAAGGATAAATCTAGGAGGTCCAACATCAGAAATCAGATGATTCCAAAAACACAGACCAAAGAAATAATTTAAGAATTTTTCCTCAGCTGAAGGGCACAAGTTCTCCAGACTAAACAAGATGACCAAATGGCCACCACAATAAATGAAAAAAAGCCCTACACCAAAGCACAACACATGAAAGTAAAGGTCGCTTGGGACAGGGAAAATCCGAAAAGCTTCCAAACAGAAAAAACAAGTTCTAAACATAGGAACAAAGATCAGAATGGTTTTTGCTGGCTATCAGGAAACAATGGAGAAAATTCTGAGAGAAAAAAAATTCTCACTTGGCCAAATTATCATGTAAGCATAAAGGTAGAACAAAAGCATTTTCAGACATTTCAGACACCAAAATGGAGGAAAAGGTTAACATTTTTAAAAAATAAGGACTATCGTGTATTTCAAAAGGAAAAAAAAAAGAAAAGAAAAATGTTTCAATAGGAAACATGAACCAGGGGCTCAAACACTGGAGAGAAGGGAAGGAATGAACAGGGTGATCAGGAAGGAAAGCTCAAGACGACAGCTGCTGAGCAAGCCTGAGCAGCATCTGATCTGTAAGGTGCAGAAAGATGGGAGCCTCTGGGAGGAAGAGCTCTGTGGCTGGGAATTCACAGAGAGATGATCCAATTCGGCTGAACATTTGCAAGGGGAGCAGAGCTACAGACAGGTGTAAGACAGATCTAATGGAACCACTGGATAAGTCTGAAGACAATCTTACAGAAAATAAAAGAAAAAACTAGTAGGTTTATCAATAAAATTTACACAACTATATTAATTTTGAAAAACTGTTATCAGTTTAACTTTAAAAACTTAATTGTACGAGGAAGGTGGTGGGAAGAAAAACTGAGCCCTAGGAATGGTTTAAAACTGCTAAATCTGAATCGATAGCTTGATTATAAAATATATAAAAGTGAAAAAGCAAGAAATAACAGTATAAATATATCACATAGACATGAGTAGGTAAATATGAGAAAAGATAAAAATTAAAAGTGGCTGCCCATGAGGAATAGATGGGGGGGACTGAAAAAAAGGATATATTTTTTTCTATTCACTCTGTGTGATCTTTAGGGATGCACAGGTCTTTTCCTAAAGGAAAAGAAAGAAAATGGGAGCTGCAGAGGGTTCCTATGCTCCCAGGCTTCAGCGAAGTGCTTATCAGCACAACCATGTGAGGAAACTACCCACGATGGGAAAGAGCCACCCAAGTGGAGGAGGCAAAAACAAACGAGTTTTGGAAATAATACAGGGTCAGGAATTGTTGGTGTTACTACCAGCCAGAGATAAAAACAAAAAACAAAACAAAATCCTTATAAACATGGGGCACCAGCTATTTAGATATTCAGAAGGATACTGCTAAAGTAGATGGGAAAAATTAGTTCTAAACTAAAGGGTGTTTTGGTCTTGTGCAAAGCAGTTTTAAAGAAAGCCTTGAAGATCAGACTGTTTCCAAGTAACTTAATTTTGTCCCAAAACAAAGCTCTAGGATATTAAATAAACACTTAGCATCCAATAATTCACAGTGTCTGGCATCCAATGAAAAGTACCAGGCATATAAACGCAGGGAAATATAACGCATAACAAGGAAGAAAATCAATCAAAATGACCCAGATATGACAAAGATGATATAATTTGTAGACAAGGATATTAAAACAATTATTATAACCATACTTTATATGTTCAAGAAGGTAGAGGGAAAATTAGCATATTAAGTAGAGGTATGGAAGTTATAGAGAAATACATTTCTGAAAATGAAAAATATAACGTTTGAGAAGAAAAATACACTGCATGGGATTCACAGTAAATTAGAAAGAGTGGAAGAAATATTAGTGATACATTTGCAATAGAAACTATCCAAAATAGGGGCGCCTGGGTGACTCAGTCGGTTAAGTGTCAGCTCTTGATTTCGTTCAGGCCATGATCTCTTGGTATTTGTGAGATAGTGTGGAGCCTGCTTGGGATTATCTTTCTCCTTCTCTCGCTTCCCCCCACCCCCTGCTCATGCTCGCACTCCCTCTCTGTCTCTCTCACACACACAAAAAAAACATACATTGTTTTGTTTTGTTTTGTTTTGTTTTGTTTTGTTTTGTTTTAAAAAGAAACTAAAGTAAAACACAGGGAGGGGGAAAAACTGAAAAAAAAAAAGAATAGAACAAAAAAAAAAAAAGAAAAAAGCGTCATTGCACTGTGGGGCAATTTCAAGCAACCAAATGTATCTTTAGTAAAGTCTCTAAAGAAGAGAAAAGGGAGAGAGGAAAAATATTTGAAGAAATAATGGCAATTTGCCCCAAATCTTATTAAACAATAAATCCGCAGATCCAAGAAACTAAGCCTCAAGCAAGAGAATCGTGAAGAACACTACAATAAAGGTGTGTCATATTCAAATGGCTTAAAACCAGTGAAAATGAGAAAATTTAAGAGCAGCCCAAGAAAAGAAAGAGATTATACACAAAGCAACAAAGATAATGTAGCCGACTTCAGGTTGGAAACAACACTAGACAGAAGTCAGTACAGCAATATCTTTAAAGTGCTAAAAGAAAAAATTTAAAAACATGTCAACCTACAATTCTATGCCCAGTGAAAATATCTGTCAAAAATAAAGGTGAAATTCATTCTTTTTTCACACATACAAATGCTGGGAGTATTCATCACAGGCACACCCTACACTGTAAGAAATTCTAGAGCAAGTTCTTCTGACAGAAGGAAAATGATACCTACCAGCTTGCAATCTAAATCTACAGAAAATAATGAAGAGCATCAGAAATGGTAACTAGGTGGTTAAATACAAAAAAAAAAAAAAAAAAAAAAAAAAGTTCCCTAACAATTTCTTCTAAGAGATAAATAAATAACTGTTTACTGTTGACAGACTCATAGATACAAGAAACAAACTGTTGGTTACCAGAAAGAGGAGAAATTGGGGGCGGGGGCAGGTCAAAATAGATGAAGGGGATTAAGAGGTAGGCAGTTGCAGTTAGAAAATAAGTCATGGGGTTGTAAGGTGCAGCATAGGGAATATAGTCATAACATTGTAGTAACTTTGTGTGGTGACAGATGGTAACTAGACTTCTCACTGAGATCATTTCACAAGGTATAAAAATATCAAATCACTATGCTGTACACCTGAAATAGGATTTCGAATGTCACTTATACGTCAATGAAAAAATTAAAATTGAGGGGTGCCTGAGTGGCTCAGTCAGTAGAGCGTCCAACTTGGGCTCAGGTCATGATGGCACAGTTCCTGACTTGGGTCCCGCATTGGGCTCGCTGCTGTCAGCCCAGAGCCCGCTTCCTATCCTCTGTCCCCCTTTCTCTCTGCCCCTCCCCCGCTCAGGCTCGTGCTGTGTCTCTCTCTGTCTCTCAAAAATAAACATTAAAGAAATTAAAATTGAAAAAATATGACTAAATGTTTAAGGCAGAAATAAGAACAGTGTATTGGGAGGCGGGTGGCCAACAACATATGTAGAAGTAAAATGTAAGACAAAAATAGTACGCAGGCCAGGAGGAGAGAAGCAGCGTACTGCATTAGGTTCTTACATTACTTGAAAATACACTATTATGAGATACATACTAAGAACTCTAAAATAACAACTGAAATTACAATATAAAGAGTCATAGCTAATGAGCCAATAAAGGCGATGAAGTGGAATCATAAGAAAATATACAATCTAAAAGAAGATAGAATAAGAAGAAAAGGGGAATAAAGAACGGAATAAAAACCAATTACCAAGATAGTAGACTTATACCAACTATAGCAATAATCGCATTAAATGTAAATGGTCCCAATTAAACACCTTAATTAAATGGTAGCAGTGGTCGGGGTGCCTGGGTAGCTCAGGGGGTTAAACATCCAGCTTCAGCTCAGGTCATGATCTCTAGGTTCATGAGTTCCAGCCCTACCTCGGGCTCTGTGCTGACAGCTCGCAGCCTGGAGCTTGCTTTGGATTCTGTGATTCCCTCTCTCTCTGTCCCTCCCCTGCTCACACTCTGTCTCTCTCTCTCAAAAATAAATAAACATTAAAAAAAAAAAAAAAAAGGTAGAGGTTGTCAGATTGAATTTTTTTTTTTTTTAAAGGCAAGATGGGGTGCCTGGGTGGCTCAGTGGGTTAAGAATTAGACGTCAGCTCAGGTCATGATCTCATGGTTCCTGAGGTATCCGGCTCTCAGAGCCCTCTCTGTCAGCACAGAGCCCACTTGGGATCCTGTCTCCTTCTCTCTCTGCCCCTCTCCCTCTAGCTCTCTCTCAAAACTAAATCAACTTTAAAAAAAAAAAAAAAAGGCAAGACAAAACTATATGCTGCCTGTAAGAAACATATTTTAAGTATAAATGCACAAATAGTTTAGTAAAATAAGAGGATGAAAGGTGATATTATATGTTAACAATAATCAGAAGAATGCTGAAGGCTATATTATTCAAAGTACACTGAAGAGCAAAGATCATTTCATAATGAATAAAGGGCCAATTCATCAA
Source organism: Acinonyx jubatus (assembly GCF_027475565.1). Taxonomy (NCBI): domain Eukaryota; kingdom Metazoa; phylum Chordata; class Mammalia; order Carnivora; family Felidae; genus Acinonyx; species Acinonyx jubatus. The sequence goes on along the minus strand of NC_069380.1, from coordinate 25,929,022 downwards.
GAGGTCATAAAAATCTTAAATGTTCACACAGTGACAGCAAAGCTTTAAAAGACACGAAGCAAAAATTGATAGAATTGCATGAAGATATAGAAAAATCCACAATTAAAGTTGGAGTTTTCAATAACCTCTCAATAATTGGAAAAAAACCATAAGCAGAAAATAAGTAAAGATATAGAACGCTTAAATAACACTGCCAACCACTTGACCTAATTTATTTTTGTAGAACAGTCCATCCAATAACAAGAGAATACACATGCTTTTCAAGCACACATGGATTTTTTTCCAAGATAGAGTATATTCTGAGCCATAAATCAAGTTTTAATTAATTTAAAAGGATTCACATTATACCATGTAAATTCTCTGAGCACAGTGTTATTAAAATAGAAATCAACTACAGAAAATTATCTGGAAAACCTCCAAATATTTGGAAATACAACAACACATATCTAACTCATGGGTCAAATAAGTAATCAAAAGAGAAATTAGGAAATATTTTGAACTGAATGACAAAAACATGGCATATCAAATTTATTTCAATAAATTTAACAACTTAGATGAAATGGCCAAATTCCTAGAAAGATACTATCAAAACTCACTTGAGGAAGAACAGGTAACATAAATAGCTCTGTGTCTATTTTAAAAAATAACTTGTAGTTCAAAATCTTCCTACACAAAAAACCCTTAAGCACAGATAGATTCACTGGTGAATCCTACTAAACATTTGAGGAAGAAATAATACCCATTCTACACAAACTCTTCCAGAAAATTGAAGAGGAGAAAACACTTCCCAGCCTATTCTAGGAGACCAGCATTTCCCTAATAGTGAAACCAGATAAAGACATCATAAAAATCTAAACACATAAAAGGAAAACCACAGACCAATAAACATAGATGTAAAAATTCTTAACAAAATTTTAGCAGAATGAATCCAACTAGACATACAAAGGATAATAAATACATCTCAACCAAATGGCATTTATCCTAAGAATGTAAGGTAAACATGTGAAAATCAGTCAATGTGATTCACCCTATCAATAGACTAAAGAAAAACCATAGGATCATCTCAATAGATGCAGAAAGAACAACTGACAAAATTCAATATCCATTCATGATTAAAAAAAAAAAAAAAAACTTTTAACAGAATAGGAATTGAAGAGATTTTCCTCAACCTGATAAAGGACGTCTATCTATAAAACACACTCAGTTTACATCATACTTAATGGTAAAACAATAAACACTTTTCCCTAAGATTGGAAACAAGGCATGTCCACTCTCATCACTCCTATTCAATCTGATACTGAAAGTAATAGTCAGGCAATAAGGCAAAAATTAATATATAAATAGCATCCAAATTGGAAAGAAGAAAGAGTATCTGTATTCACACGACTATGTACAAAATCCCAAAGAATCCAAAAATAAGCTACTAGAACTAACAAGAAGCATGTTTAACAGGGTCACAGAATATAAGTTCAATATAGAAAAATCAATTATATTTCTATATATTAGCATGAACAAGTAAAACTTAAATTTTACAAAGTTCCATTTACAATAACATAAAAAACAAATGAAATAGGTATAAATCCAACCAAATATATACAAGATCTTTACGCTGAAAAACTACAAAACACTGATAAAAGAGAACCAAATAATAAGGTTAGATATACCATGTTCATGGATTGAAAGAGTCAATTATTATGTTAATCCCTCCTCCCCTTAACTAATGTATAGATTCAGTGTGATCCTAATCAAAATTCCATCAAGACTTTTTGTGGAAAATGACAAAGTGATTCTAAAATGTACATGTAAATGCAAAGGAATTGGAATAACCAAAACAATTTTAGAAGAACAAAGCTGAAAGACTGCACTACCTTATCTCAAAACTTTCTGTGAAGCTACTCTAATTAAGATGGCATGGTATTGGTGAAAGAACAGAGGTACAAAGCAATAGAACAGAACAGAGAGGTCAGAAATAGAGCCACACATATGTAGCAAATTGATTTTCAACAAAGATGTAAAGGTGATTCAACACAGAAAGACAATCTTTTCAATAAGTAATGCTAAAACAACTACATAGCCATATACAAAATAAAAACATAGCAAAAAAAAAAACCCCAACTTGATCCATTTCTCCCACCAAATGAAACATTAACTTAAAATGGACCATAGACCTAAATGTAAAATCCAAAAATTTCTGTAAAAAAAAAAAAAAAATAGGAGAAATCTTTGGAACCCTGAATTAGGTAAAGATTTCTTAGATAGAACACCAAAAATACACTCCATGAAAGAAAAAAGAAAACAAACAAACAATAAACTGGACTTAAAAAGCTCCAGGCTCTGAGCTGTTCACACAGAGCCCCACACAGGGCTCTAACTCACAAACCGTGAGATCATGACCTGAGCCAAAGTCAGAGCTTAACCGACTGAGCCACCCAGGTGCCCCAACAATAAGCTGGACTTTATCAAAATGAAGAATTTGTTTTTTGAAAGACACTGCTGTAAGAATGAAAAGAGAAACTACAGACTGGAATTAAATATCGCAAGTCACATACGTAATAAAAGATCTATATCTAGAATATGTAAAGAACTCGCAAAACAAGAGAACCTAATTTTAAAAAAAGGCAAAAGATACTTCATCAAAGAAGATATATGAATAGTAAATAAGCACAGGGGAAAAATACTAAACATCATTAATCATTACAGAAATGCAATTTCAAACCATAATGAGACACTACTGCACACCTATTAGAATGGCGAAAATTAAAAAAAAAAATTAAACCTAAAAATACCAACTGTTGATGAGACAGCAGAACAACCGGAATGCTCATATATTGGTGGCAGGAATGCCAAATGTTACAACCATTATGCAAAAACAGTTTAGCAGTTACTTATTAAGCCACACACTTTCCATAAAATCCAATAATCCCAACCCAAGTTATTAAGTGAAAGGAAAACTTATGCTCTCACAAAAATCTGCAAGTGAACGTTTTGAGTGGTTTTATCATAATCCCTCAAAATTGGAAGCAACCCAGAGGTGCCATCTCTTGGGTTGGGCTCAGGTCATGATCCCAGGGTCATGGGATCAAAACCCCACTTTAGAGTCTCTGTTTCACAAGTGCTCTCTCTTTCTCTCTGCCCCACCCCATCCTGCTCCCCCCTCCCTCTCTCTCTCAAATTAAAAAAATATATATATATATATATATAAATATATATATATTTATATATATATAGGAAGCAACCCAAATTTCAATCAGTTACTTATACAAACCATGGTATACCTTATATAAGGAAATTCTACTCCGCGGTGAAATGAACTGGACTACTGATTCACCTCACAAATGAATCTCAAATACATTACAGTAAGTGAAAGAAGCCAGGCTGAAAAGGCTGCTGAACATATGATTCCATTTAGATGCATTCTAGCAAAGGCAAAACTATAGGGACAGAAAACAGAAGTTGTCAGAGCTTTGGGGTAAAAGAGGGGGAGGTTTTGTGGGTAACAGAACTGTTTCTTGATGGTGGTATGCCCACTGTTTGTATTTGTCCAAACTTCTAGAACTATATACTAAAAGGGCAAACTTTACTATATATAAACTATCCTTAGAAAATGAAAGAAAAGTGACTGCCTCCTAGTAGCACACTGGGAAGAATGAAAAAAAAACCAACAACTGCTTATACACACACACACACACACACACACACACACACACACACACACACACAGACGTATTTTTTTTATAGTGGTAAAAAATATATAAAGTTTACCAATGTAACCATTTTTAAGTGCGCAGCTCAGTAGCACTGAGTGTAGTCACGCCATTGTGAAGCAGAACTCTTTCATCCATCACATCTAGAACTATACCCACTAAACAACTCCTCTTTGACCCTTTCCCTCCAAGCCCAGTAGCCACCATTCTACTTTGTTTCTATGAATTTGACTATTTTAGACACCTGTACATGTATTATTTTGATTAAAAGTATTTTAAAGTAAAAGCAAAGAAAAAAGCTATTAAAAAAGATATAATCCAAGGACTTGAACACTTTCATTGAAGTGACCTAAAATGACAATTTTATAACTAATTTCTCCATAATCGTTCCAAATGTATTTCTTGGTTTGAATTTTAAACTGTACTTTTGCCTTGTTCTTAAAGCTGTCAAGTTTGTTGGTGATTAATCTCTAAGAGAACTAATTTAAGTACATTGATACTACAGAGTTCCTAAATCCCACAGAGTCAAGATACCATACAGTTCTACAATCCCATAGTGTTAAAAGATTTTTTTAAAAATGCTTGATAAAAAAAAAAAAAAATACTTGCTTTAAAGTGTGAGAACTTCAAAAATCATAAAATGCTAATAAATTTAAATATAATCTTTGATGTGTTTATACACATATAAGGCTTTCTATAAATACATTTTTCTGTGTATTTTCGCTCTAAGCATTTATGATTGCTTTCAAATTATTGTTACAATTCTAGAAACAATTTCCAGTCTCCCATGCACATACCTCTGTTTCTTTGCCTTACTTAACATAACTACTAATTCCAAAAGAATGCCCATATCCTAAAAAGACTCAGTGTCTTTAAGCAACAGGGCTTAAATGGTTAGCATTCTTTTTTATTTTTTATCTCTCTGAAAATAAGGTCTGCAAAGCCAAATTTCTTCCTAAATTATCACTTTTCTTAATCTGGAAGATTCTGAACACCAGGAGCCAGAGACAAAAAAGGGCATCTCAGATTTAGAAGCCAGATGATATACTCTATATAAAACATCTGAAGAAATACAAAGTTGTCCTGATTATGATTTTCTATTTCAAGAATCTCATGCAAGTCTCCTATCAAAAATGAATGAATACCATTTCTATTTTACTTTTGCACAATTATGGAAAATAAATACTTCAAACTCTTCTTTTAACTTTTTAAAAATAACTAATTACTTTAAGCTACATTTTCATGTTAAATTCCAGAAGATGTCAACAATGATAAGCAGTATAGAAAGAAGAACCAGTAGGAAGTGGCTTAACCATTATTCTATGCACGCAGAAACACTTAGGGCCATTAGAGTCAGTCCTCTGGTGAGCCTAAAACAATCAGAGCTCAACTGAACAGTTTTATTTACAAAGGTGAACGTAAATTCAAGGGTATTAACACAGCTACTGAATTTCGAATGTACCACAGTCTTCAGTAAGCATTAACAAATTGGAAAGGTAACTCTGTACGCTGGGGACACAGTGAGTGTTTAATAAGTACCTTCTGCTCTGATCAAAGGACACATTTCCATATTATGGTCTCTCTGGACTCTAGCCCCGGGACTTCAAAGGGCCTGAGGGTTTCTTTAATTGATCTATTCAGAATTCTATGGTTGAAATGGACCTTAGACATCTCATAGTTCTAAGTTCCTTGTTCTGGAGGTTTCGAAATGAAAGCTGAAAAGACATTGTGGGTTTTGCCCAGGGTTTATCTACTTAATTGTAGGATGAGGCATAGAACCAACTTTTGATTCAACAATTCTTTTCTAGACAGGCAGACCAGGAATTCTAGATGGATATATACTTTTATATACATGTCTATTTATGTATATATTATATATATTTATATCTATACACACTATATACAACTATACACAACTATACGCGACTTGTTTCCAACTACTGTAAAAGAAGTGGCCACTATAGTACATCTTACCTAAGATACAAACTAGAGTAAAGAAATTGTCTATGCATTAGTTCTTCAGGCATTCCTTCCTTCATGTATTCGTATTTGTCCAATACTAAGCACCCATAAGAGGCCAGGAACTTTGGGCCTGGCACTAAAATTACCAGGATGAATAGGTCACGGTCCCTGCTGTCAGTGACCAGGGGGTAGTTGGCGGTGGGAAGATACCCGGGTTTATACAGAGAATGGGGGTTGGCAGAGAGGAGCCAGAGGGTGTTTCAGAGAGCAGAAGACTCTGCCTCTGGGCCTTGAAACGCGAGTAGGAGTCGTGCAGTCAGATCACAAGGTACAAAGAAAATGAGAACGCTCCGAAAAGGGAATGGTCAGGCAAAACCAGGGTGATAAAGCAGCAGGCCGAGCGGAACACCTATGGGTAGCTGAGTGTGGTGAGGGAGTAGGAAGCCGGGAGGTAGTGGTGGGAAGTGTAGAGGGAAGCAGAGAGAAAAGTTGAAGACAGCTTGGGGAGCCTCACAGGCCACCAGGTGGAGACTGGTCTTCAGTCCAAGGGCATGGGGTCCACACAGGAGGATTTTGAGCAGGCAAGTGATACATTGGGATGTGGGTTTCAGCAAGACACCACCCACCGCCCCCCCCCCCCCCCCGCCTGCCCCAGACCACAGTGTACAAGACGAAAGGAGATGGGACTTGCAGTGAAAGAATAGGAATCATGAGGGCCAAACACACAAGGGCAGGTAGAGAGAAGAGGGTATGAATGCAAAAGATATTTGGGAGATGGAACAGAAGGACTGGATTGCAGGAGGTAAGGGAGGCAGGAGGGCTCCCAGGCTTCTGGATTATGTGAACGGGTGAAAGGTAATAACATTCACCAGGATGACACAGTGGTTAGACGGCAAGTTCTGGAAAATGACACTGATGGGACATCCCAGGCAGTGGAAAATATGGCTTTGGAATTTCAGTAAGATCTGGCTTGAGTAAATATTTGGAAGTTGTTGGGGGGGGCAGTGAGGAGCTGTAGGAGTGGATGAGATTACTTCAGGAATGGATATGGCTGAGAGGGCGGGGCCGAGAGGCCACAGACTGTTGGGGCAGCCATTTGATATGGCAGACACCTGGGTTTTCTGTGGGCCTCATGGATACCACAGAAGACAGCGAGGCTGGAGCCATTTGGCAAGACCTTGTCCAGGAAGGGCATCCTGTTGGATGAAGAGACCAGGAAGCAAGAAGGTGAAGGTAGTTTGGCTGTGGAGGGAGCTGGGAATGAAGACATCAGGTCAGCTCTCCAATGAGAACCACCAAACACGTCTCATGAGAGAGCTTGCGTGTGAACGGCTGCCTCACAGGTAGAGCCAACCGTCAGCCAGAGAGACAGAAAAGGAGCTGCAACCAACACAGAGAAGGGGACCCGGCAGCAGCTGATACACAGCCTTCTGCCTCTCTTGAGCTCCCTAACCCCCAAAGCTGGTGCACTACTTACTGAGAAGAGGAAGGGAAGGATGCGAGAGCCAAACACTACCCCCCGAAAAAGGTGCCAGGACCCAGACTAAGCTTTCTTTTCCTTTTGGGGGTGGGAGGTGGACCGAGAAGAGAACGTTGATTCTAACATCAGAGTCAAGTTTCCAAATGTGAAGAGCTAGGTTTTAGAAAACTGTGTTTCAATAACCAACATGTACCGAGTGCTGATAAGGAAGCCTGGCACCAGTGTGAAAGGGAGATTCAACAAGACACAATGAGTAGCAGTTATTTGAAGAAATAAAACCAAATCGTTACATGTTTACTCTCCCCAGTGGGTTAAGACACTTGAGTAAAGAGTTAACAGAGGGAGTTCCAGAAGATCACAGTGTAAAGCCACCAGTTGGGGAGCAAGTGGCAGATGAAGCCAGTCTCCGAAGGGACTGGCAAGAACTAGGTGAGACACTTGGGAGCACTCTTACCTGTGGAGCCTGTGGGGGTCACCACATGTCCACAGCAAGCCCACAGATCGCAAACACAATAGACATTAAGGCTGACCAAGGAGAGCACTGCAAGGTCTGAGGTAAGGACACCTGTCTTCTCCCTCTCCTGTCATCCCAGCCCCACACCAGGGGAGCTCGCTTAGGGAAGGGGGAAGGGGCAGATAGATATGGGAACAGACCAGCCCCCTACCCCCATCTCCATTCCAAACTGCTAGAGACTCAAGCTTATTAGCCTGACTTGGCGGAAGTGGACAGCTTTGAAGCAAGCAGGATAGAGAGTCACTGAATAATAGAACTAAGTCTTAAGAACCAAAAGTTACTTAACCAGTAAGTTAGAAAAGTAACTTTCGTTACAAAACCAGAGTGAGATACTGTGCAGCGGCCCCACTAAACAGCAAAAAGGAGGGGCTTGCCAAGGGGAAAGTTGGTACAATTATTAGAAAGATAAAACTGCTGTATAATCATACCCTGGGAAGCTGAGACTTCTCAATCAACTGGTTATAATATACATTTTATGTATAATACGTATAATATACATATAATATACATTTTCTTATTTGAGCCTCACAACTACTCTGCGGTAGTGGGTACCCTTATTCTCTTCATTTAAAGAAAAAGCAAAAACACTGAGGCTTAGGGTGGCCTAACAACTTGCCCAAGGTAACACCACGCTTAAACAGACAGGCTCCAAACTCCAGTCAGTGGATGCTGCTGTATATAGAACACGACTCCACTACCAAATGGAACCAAAAGGTGGGCAGTTCCTAGACACCCCAGAACTGCATGGTTCATGCAGTAAAAACACCTGTCCCGAAAGCAGTAAAGGTTCCTTATAGTCATTATGGTCAGACACTGTAGGATAATTTATATCTTAAATATACCGATTTATCAGACTATTACACTCGTGTTTCTAATAAAAAGAAATAGTGTTAATTGCATATGCTTTAATTTGAACAGCTTGTAATTGTTTTGAAGGCGAAGTTAAAACACAAAGCAATTCTTCTAGGTCAGTCTCATGTAGAAAATGAAATCTTTAATCCCATTACACAAATACTACAAATATTTTTAAAATTCAGTGATATTATTTCGAATGAAACAAGAATGCTTTGCAAAAGTCATGAAAATGGTGTCAGTGACAAAGCATAATTCCTATCATCTACCCCAAGTTAGGATAATTCTGCACAAATTCCATAAAACTAAATATTTCAAATAGACACTGGGAGTACAAGCAGGGTTAATTAAAAACAAGTTTGCCTTTAATAAATGGAGGGGGGCACCAACTAAGTTAACATTAAGGGATTTTTAAAAATCAACTCTAATCAGGATAAGTAGGTTAAATGAGTAATTAACCTGTTTCAACACTTTATTTACTTATATTTTTTTGAGGGGGGGGGCAGAGAGAGAGGGAGAGAAAAGAGGGCACCCAGGCGCCCCACAAGGCTTTACTATGCTTGGAACAGAAAAGATTTCTTAAAATGAAGTATTAAAAGCATATAAAATACATAACATTTGGGAAGTGTAACAGCAGAACAAACACCCACAAACCCAGCACCAAACTAAGATGATGACCAACACCACTGAAATCCCTGTGTGCTTCCACTCCCCTAGCCTGGAAGTGTTCAAAGTGTCATCCCCATTTAGTTACTCTGGTTATTGTCTGCATCTCTGCACTAGAAGGCTGGAGAAGGCGGGGGACTTACTGTTTTATTTACCAGTGTGTCCCAAGCACCTAGGTCACAACCTAGTCTACGGTGCATGTTCAATATGGTGTTACTGAATGAAGGAAAATGAACAGTAATAATAATCATAATGATAATAAGAGCAGCAAACACTTAATCACACTTATGACCTGTCAGTCTCTATTTCAAACCCATTACATGTAAACTCATTTGATCTCAACAGCTCTCTCATCAAGGAACAATTACCATTCTCATTTACACAATGAGGAAACTGAGGCGAAAAGGAGTTGTGTGATTGCGTTACTTGATTGAGGCCAGACTCATCACCACTAAGAAAAGCAAAAAAAAAAAAAAAAAAAAATCTGCAATATTAACATAATAGATACCATCATGTTTTTATAATCTTCAGAATCTTGAAAAACTGGTTTTCACTGGAATATGGAAATAGTTGAAAAAGTGAGGAAAATCCAACAAATCTATATTGAGCACCTGTTTTGGGCCAGGCACTGGGGACTTAGCAGTGAACAAAATCCCTGCCCTCATGGAACCTACATTCAGATGGGGTTAAAAAGTAACATGAGAAGCAACTGCGCAGCATGTGGGTTAGTGATGGTGCCCAGGAGACAAACCGCAGAGCGGAAGCAGGGATATGCACTATCACAGGGTAAAACCTCAGACAAAGTTGTCAAGGAAGGCCTCCCTGAGGAAGTGTATTTTGAGTAAAGACCAGAAAGAAATGAAGGAATTAGTCATGGAACAGCTTTTCAAATGGAGAGGACAGTAAGAGAAATGCTCGTCTGATATTCAAGAGTCCCAACAAGGTCAAGCTATCGTGGAGCATCACAGGAACATGCAGTAAGCGATATATGATGCAGGAGATCACCTGTGCTTTGCTATCTTGTCTTCTGTGGGTGGAGAAGATTTACTAAGATCAGAATTACAATACACAGTGCATTTAAAAGGAGCTATGGT